>NC_090297.1:182052846-183302846 GCF_039906515.1 Pseudorca crassidens
AGAGTTTTTCAAATTATAAAGCCTAAGATGTAAGTTGACTTGTTTCTTTGGAAAGAGATGATAGAATTAGATTTAAAAGTTAAGTATTTCTTTTAAAATATTTTCCCTTATTTTTCAAGTTTTCACATTATTTCTGTGCCATGTTTTAACCTTTGCTAAGCATCCCATTGCTGAATCCTTCAGATACGGATTACTTGGCTTCTGTATTCTGTTAGAAGCAGAGCCAGGGTGTAATCCAGAACCTGTACCACTCACACTAGCATCCCTCCCCTTCCCCCCAAGAAAATGTAAAACCTGTTTCTCCTACAAAGAAACAACTGGGAAAGTTTTACAAATCAGGTTTTATTTTAACTGAATTAATAGGCTGGTCTTTGAGCTGTTAAGTCTAGTGAATGACTGAGTCATTTTTTCCAAACTACACACTCTTCTTCTCCACTTTTCTTCACACCCTCATCCTCCTGAAAATTGCATTTGTAAAGGAATGGATTTGATGGGCTATTTCTTTGGCATCGCTCAAAGGACCTAAGTGAAGAAAAGCTAATATATGATCCCCTTTTATTTTTTCTATTGTGAGCATCTTAATTCAGAACTGTAAGGACACATGCTATTTTTTTTTATGTTAAATGAAACCTAAAAGTATTATTAGCTTCTGCTTTGAATTCATTTTTATACTTATCTCAGGAGTTTTGTTAGTGATCTAGACATTTTGTAAATTAGGTCACAAGTGAAATACATCCCTGGCATAGCTTGGCGAGGGCCCATATGACAGATTTAGCCTTAAATACTGAATATAAATGTTACTATTGTTGATTTGCCTTAGCATTTTTAAGGAAAGACACTGAAAGCCAAAATTCATGATAACTTTGTTGTAATAACTGATTAATGTTATACAACCCTATTAAGTATAAAAATTATATTCAGGACTTTCCTGATGGCGCAGTGGTTGAGAGTCCGCCTGCCGATGCAGGGGACACGGGTTCGTGCCCCGGTCTGGGAAGATCCCACATGCCGCGGAGTGGCTGGGCTGGTGAGCCATGGCCGCTGAACCTGCGCGTCCGGAGCCTGTGCTCCGCAACGGGAGAGGCCACAGCAGTGAGAGGCCCGTGTACCACAAAAAAAAAATATATATATATATATATATATATATATATATTCAATTTCTAAATATGAAAACTGCTCAGTTTGGGGTTTAAAGACTGGTAATAAAAGGAAACACCATTGAAGAAATACACAGAAAGAAGAACACGAGATAGCTTTGGACACATTCACTACTTAAATTTATAAACAAAAGTTTAAAAGCTTAAAAAACTTCCTAATGGATTTAGTGCATAATATAATCCCAGAAATATTTACATTACATTTTAAAAATCTTTCTTTGATAGGCTGCAAAACAATTTGCAACTGTGATCATCAAAACACAATTTTGGGAGAAGCGCTGTAATTGTGATGTCAGTGCAATTAACAAATAAATACCCTCTCTCCACTCTGCATCGCTAAGTCTTTCTTCTTCAGCTCTGTCTTCTCTTTCACAGACTTTGTAAAGATTTTTTCCAGCCTCACAGTTTACACCCTCACTTCCCATTCACCGACCCGCCTACGACTTTCTGGCTGCTTCTCCTCCGATGCCCCTGAAACTACTCATATTCACACACCAGCATCACCGCCCATGTCCCAGTTTCTAAGAAATTAAATCCCATGGACCAAGCTTGAGGATTTATTTTACTCCACCTCTCCCAGACGTTTGACTTTACTGACAACCTTCTTTTTGAAACTCTTTCCTCTCCTAGTTTCCATGGACCATGAAACCACCTTCTCTAGGCTTTCCTATCTGTCTCAGTCCTCTGGCTTCTCTTTCTCTGCTGGCTCCTTAGATGCTGGTGTTGGTATCTTTCTGGGAGCGATCACTCACTCCCATGGCTTAGTTTGTGCTCTGTAAGGTGGTGGGTTCTACGTCTGTATCTGCAGCTTTGCTGTCATCTCTGCTTTAAAGACCCGCTTGTCCAACTCTGCACCAGATGCTTCCAACCCGTATCCCAGGCGTCTCAGACACAGCCTTACTGAAACTCAACTCAAAATCTTCCATTAACCTACTCTGCTCTTGTATTCCCTATACCAGTGAATTCTATCAACTTTCACACAGTTTGTGTCTAGGGCAGAAACTTAGAACCTATTCTGAATTTCTCCATTTCCCTTACTCGGCATTCAGTTATAAAATATTCCTAAGTCTACAGTCTTTATATCTCTTGGAATATTCACTCCTGTCCACTTCCATTGCCACAGTTTTGATGCAGCCTACAGTAGAACCACCCGAGACTGTAATCGCCTATACCTCTGTGTTTTTCTTGCAAATGAGAGCTTCCTTTTTGAAAAGAAATTGATTTTGTATTTATTTAATTATTCAGCTATTTATGCCTTTCCACGAGACTTAAAGTTCAGTTAGACCTTGCTGATTCCACGTGACCTAAACTTAGGGCCTGATTGGTCAGGGTGAATGATGGTGACCATTTTCCCTTTGACAGGGGTGCAATTTAGACCAATGAAACATAAAAAGAGTTTGGGGATACTTTGTCCTCAGTCTTAAAAAGAAACAAAGGGAAGACAAGGCCCCTTTCCTGTCTCTGGTTGATATTTTATGAGAAGGTGACACAGTCATTTTGAGAACTTGAGGGCAGTGAGGCCCAGACCCTGTGAATGTCAGAGAAAAAATATGGAAGGAACCTGGGCTCTGATACCATTGCTAAACCACTGAATTAACCCTTTTCTGGAAAAAAATAAATTCCTTAGTGTTTATTCTGTTTGAGGGTTTTTGTTGTTGCTAGTTGCAGCTGAAAGTATTTTCACAGCATTTTAAAGCATTTCGCAGGCTCCTAACCCACGTCCTCATTTTGCATCCCTAAACTCTACTCTGAAAGCCACACGGGGATCACTCACCAGCTGAAAGCTTGACAGTGGTTATTGTTGCCTGAAGATAAGAGTATATAATAGGAGGTCCTTCCACCAGCAGAGCAGTTTCCCTTCCAGAAACATTTCTAGCCCTTTCTACCTTACCTCTTGTTTTCACTTTCTGAAATGTACTAGGTTCTCCACTCGGGACCACACTGTTCTGTTCTCTGAAAGACTTGTCTTCCCTTCCTGCACAACTCCAACGTGTCCTTCTCAACTCAGACATTGCTTTTCCCTGGGCATCTTCCATGATTACCCCAAGATTGGCTTAAGCACTCTCTGTTTTCATGGCCACTGTGCTTGGTTCCACTAAGGCACTTAGCACGTTGCCATGTGGTTATAGCCCAATGTTTAAAAGAATTGACTTTGAGCCCTGATGTCTGCATCCAAATCCTGTAGTCCTGGTCAAGTTATTTAATGTACCTTACTGTGGTTTCTTTATCTCTAAAATCAGGATAATAATTATACACACCCCATATGATTACAATGGTCGAGGAAGCTAATGTATATGGTACATTTTACACAGATATTGGAGATAGTCTATTATAGTGCTGGATACATGATAAGGGCTGTGCACATGTTAGTGTTATTAGGACTGTATTATTATGACTGCATCTCTGTTAGGCTGGAAGTTGCTTGAGGTCAAGGACTGTGTATCCTTAGCATCAGACATGGCCTCTTATACACCATAGGGATTTGAAAATATTTATTGAGTGAATAAAGAGTGAAGTGTTTGTTTTTAATAAACAAAAAGACACCATTTGGGCTGTGTCCTTTACAGAGGCAAAGTCCCACTCTGTCACCCTCAGTTTGTTATTTTGAAAAATGAAAGAGTTAACTTTTGTCATTCCTCCAGTGATATTAAGGAATACAGTCTCTTGTGGAAAATTAACAAAGTATGATGAAAGACTGCAGAAGAATATACTCTAAGAGTGAAATAGAATTTCTCCAGGAATAAGCCTTTTGTTTGTTATATATATGTATACACACACACACACACACACACACACACATACATATATATGTATGTATTTATATGTTACTTATGTTACTTTGCTGGTATTTTTTAAAAAGCAAAGCCAAATTTAAGAATTTTACAGTCAGGAGATGTTCATAATGTATTTTTCTCCAAATTTTGCTTTAATTAAATGATTAAAATCATTTAACTAAATTTCATACTATGGATGAATTATATAAACATATGGGGGCTAAAAACCCTAAAAAATAATCTTCTTTCATTGATTAGTAGACTTTTGTCTATTCATTTGGTATACTGTAAAGTAGTAATCAAAAACTTTTATGAAAAAAATTATATTTACACATTTTCAACTAAATTCCGATTTATCTCCTTAAATCAAAGACATTTATTTCCCTGCATTTGCTTATTCCTTACATGCAGTAGAAATGACACTAACTCTTTGGCCTAAAGACCATATCCTCTTTTTATGGACGTCTGAAGCAGTAGCTAAAACTCAGCATCACTTCCATTAGGTGATGGATGCTGTGTCCACATCTATAAAAAGTTATGTTTTCAGTAAGACATTTAAGAATAAACTCACAAGTAGTGAGTAGGGGTTTTATATATCATTTTCTTGTGGGCTTCCCTGGTGGCGCAGTGGTTGAGAGTCTGCCTGCCGATGCAGGGGACGCGGGCTCGTGCCCCGGTCCGGGAAGATCCCACATGCCGCGGAGCGGCTGGGCCCGTGAGCCATGGCCACTGAGCCTGCGCGCCTGGAGCCTGTGCTTCGCCACGGGAGAAACCACAACAGTGAGAGGCCCGCGTACCGGAAAAAAAAAAAAAAAAGTTTCATGTATTAAGTAGATGATTAGGTAAGCTTTATTGTACCTTTCAATCCTGAAATTTTATGATTCTTTAAACAGAGCACAGTGTCCAACGTGGTCTTTTTACTAGTGGCTGTTTACAGCATCTGTATTATAACTGCATGAAGACTGGGGCCATGACGGCAAACATTTACCAGGTGTGCTAGGAAAGCGCCTGCAATTTCAAAATAATTCTATTCCAGAGTGAAAAAAAAGCTGCTTCATCTTTCTCAGAAGTATAAAAATAAAACTTAAAAAAAATAACCTTTAATCGGGGAATAGTTTTAGATTCACAGAAAAGTTGCAAAGAGAGTTCCCATTTACTTTTCACTCAGCTTCCTCTAATTTTAGCATGTTACATAACCACGGTCCATTTGTCAAAACTGAGAAATAGTCATTTGGATTTCACTGATTTTTCCACCAATGTCCTTTTTCTGCTGCAGTGTCTAATCCGGAATACCACACTGATTACGCGTTATGCCTCTTTAGTCTCCTTGGATCTGGGACAGTTCTTAAGTCTTTCCTTGTGTTTCATGATCTGGAAATTTTTGAAGAGTTACCAGTCAGATATTTTGTAGAACGGCTTTGAATCGGGGTTTGTCTGATGGACCGGTTGAGTTGTGATGCTCTTTCCTGAACATAGATGCTAATCATAAGTAATTTTCAAGAGAATTTTATTATTAAAACTAACTTCATTTAGGACTAATTTACAATAGTATCACTCAGCGTATGCGATTTCATTCTCACAGTGGTGCTGAAGCCTGGGGTTCTGTGACTCCCAATGACATATTTTCCACTTTGCAGCTAGACTGTTAACACAGGGCTCTGTCCTCATCTATGTGGCATTGGCCTCCCCTCTGCAAAATTCATGCAGTACCTACATCACAGATCCACTTACACAGATATTAATGAATACAGATTTCCTTATAGAAACTTCCAGCCAATATTTGCTGTAGCCTTTCTGTAGCTGTTGTTTCCTGCCTCAAATTTGCATCCCTGGCAATGAAAACAGCTACCTATTATTTGGAATGTTTACTATGACTCTGAGGCTTTACACATCCCTAATCTTCACCACACCACTGCCAGATAAGTCTTACCCACCCAGTTTTTAGATAAGAAGGCAAAGCTTACTCCCAGGACCTAAATCAAGGGGTGCGAGGCAGAGCCTCTGAGTCCCCTGCCCTGTTACCCTGGACCGCAGGAGCCCGCATTTTGTCTACGTGGCCATCCGGTCCACGATAATTCTATTATGCCTCCTGCCTAGCCCCCCACAGGACATATATTAAAGAAATAGTGATCTTGAAGAGATACTGCTTGGGAGAGAACTAGTGGAGCAGCGAGAGAGGGAAATGACCCATGTCAGTCAGAGACTGAGTAGAGAGTGTCAGGATGCTACATAAAGGGAGGACTAGGTAACTAAGCACCTCAGGGCCAGACTAGCAGGGTGAGGGCTTAATTGACATTAACTACTGTCGTCATCATCACTATTATTATCCCTGCTGCCATGTCTACCCTTGGAGGGAAGCTGCAAGTGATTTCAAGTATTTTCTCGTTTTCCTAATGCTTCATTTTATATTCTTCATTTTTAAAAGATGTGGCTGTGTGTTCTAAGATACTCAATGGGTCCACTGTTCTGATTTATTATAAATATATCGGCACAGTATTTAAGCATCCACAAGTTTAGGGTGTTGTATAATGCGATCCTTACCTTCTGAAAACATAGCTGCTGTGTTCCTTTTTATATTTTTTCAATCTTTGTCTCAAAACCAATTAGCAGAAAATATAGAGATTAAATGTAGTTTTAAATAAATTTCTCTCAGACACACACGATTAATATTAATTTTCTAATTACAAATAGAATGGATTCATGATAACAATATAGACACAGAAATGTGTGAGTTAGATGGATAATAATGTAAATAGTTGATAATACTTAATAGTTGACATAATGAGGCATATGCTTCTAGACTCCTTTCCCCATGCATACACCAAAGTGACTGTATTTAATTTACCCCAAATTTTAATTGTACCATGTGCTGCAAAACCACACTATCAGAATTCCCACTCCATTTCTGGAGACTCTGCAGTGCCCCATTAGTTTGCATAATTCTATAAAATAATGTATTAACAGTCATATAGCATGTGAATTTCACCTAACTGTTTCTCTAATCTGAATGCCTGATTTCAGTGATAACAATTTTTTTCCAGTCATCCTTGGAAAACTTTAAATATTTCTCAATTCTACTCACTTTAAGGACAGTAGTTTTTGACATGGAATTAACTTTTGTGAGAAACAGACGTCTAAGTTTTAAAGAAAATGTAATTTTGTTGAGGTAGGCGAGAGGTTGTGAAAGAAGTATTTATTATAGGGGAAAAAAAAGCCCAGCACTTTCTCACTAA
Source organism: Pseudorca crassidens (assembly GCF_039906515.1). Classification (NCBI taxonomy): domain Eukaryota; kingdom Metazoa; phylum Chordata; class Mammalia; order Artiodactyla; family Delphinidae; genus Pseudorca; species Pseudorca crassidens. The sequence goes on from NC_090297.1 coordinate 182,060,011, forward strand.
ATGTGCCTCAAATTTACCTTTATCTCATTCACATTTAACTTTCATTCTTTAAAAAGGTATATGACATTGATAAAAACTCATTAACCATAAGAATCTACCTAATTTTGGCTTCACCTTCCTTCTCACTAGGATCAACGGGAATAGATTCTCATAAAGAGACAAAATGATGTAAAAAAAATGACAATAAATCTATGAGATTTCCCATAAGAATGATCTCAGCCCAAGTATGCTTTTGGTTCTATGATATTAACTGATATATTGGGCCAAGATCTGGATTTCCTTTGTCATAGATCAGGCATAAAAATTATTTTTCTATCTCTGTAAATTAGGTATGTCATGAAAATATGTTAATGAATTGATAATTCAAAACTCACGTGGTCTGTTTTCCCTGGACAGTTTTATCACTACAAAAAGAAGGCAGGCATCCCTATCCTATTTTATTTTATTTTATTTTATATATATATATATATATATATATATATATATATATACACACATATATGTATTTATACATGTATATTTTTTGGCCGTGCAGCTTGCGGGATCTTAGTTCCCTGACCAGGGATCGAACCCGTGCCCCGTGCAGTGGAAGTGTGGAGTGTTAACCACTGGACCACCAGGGAAGTCCCCAGGCATCCCTACCCTTAATGCCCCCCCAGTGGCTACATTCCTGGTTCTAAAATGGGTGGGTTAATTTCTGTTGTTACTGCTGAATTCACTTAAAAGCGTCACTAAAGCATATGAGAAGCATGATTCCAGAACTTTGCCACTGACGAGAATATCATTCCTGCTTCAGAATTGAGGACTACACCTCAAACTTGAGGTTATAGATGCTCTGTGAGATTAAAATTGCACCTCAGTGTGAAAAGTAAGTAAGACATGGTTACAACGAGAAACAGACCAGTAACAAGTCATTTTATTTAGGCCACTGCACATCCACCCTCCAATGTTGTAATCGTTGTTGCTGTGTTTTTTAACAACTTGATTCAGTCCAACCAGTTTCAGTTCAATACATGGAGAGTTGACGTGCTGTCTGGGCACCCAGGCTGGCACTGCACATGTCAAAGACTCAGGCCTAAGGAAGCCATGCCCTGAGGTTTTAAAAGGGTGACAATTTTAGCATAGCTTGAACCTAAGCCTACGGTGTTCTTTTGACTTTGGGGAATGCCTCAGCCCGTCGGTAAGGAGAAACAGTGAGCTGAATGTGAGTCTGGAAAGAGGCCATGCCTCTTTTGTACAATTGTCAAACTTAAGATCTGTGTCAGTGAGTGAGGGGTTCTGGAGTCATGTGCTGGGTGATGGCCAGGAAGCTGGGTCCCAGATAGCATGGCACTGGTGTCTGAGCGCCTTTGGGAAGGGGCACCTGGAATTCAGAACCCATGGGACCCAGCCGTTTCCACTGCTTGCCCCGAGATGGAAATCGCAGATGATCGGTCATTGGGAAACCACGTGTTTTTGAGGTCTGGTATCTTCATGGTCACTCATAAGCCTTGCTTTGATAAAATTTTTTCAAAGCCCTCCAAGGGATGGGGGGCATGCAAAAGGAATATAGAAAATGCAGCATTGGATATGAAAAGCACATCCAAGCTAAGGGAACACGGAATGCTAATATTCTGGGTGTGGAACTCAGATTCTTTCCTTTCTTGCCCAGTACAAGTTGCATTAACCATAGAAAAAGTCTGCAAACATTCATAATTCAAGACAGTAGGCACATATAGATTCTTACCCGACCCATGATGAAAACTAAAATGAGATTTTGTGTGCCAATTAAATAAACAGATGGTTCAGCCCTGAGAGCCTCTTAAAATGGTAGTTTTAACTACCACTGGATTCCTGACTCTCATCTGAAAATGATGACCACTGATGGCCACTGAGTGTGAAAGGCAGAGGGGTGGATGGGTGTTGCTGTACTGAACATTTATTCAACATCACCTGTGTGCTTGCTGTCCATTTTGGGAAGCCCTCTGCAAGTATTACTCCATCTAATCTCCTATGTACCTGTACATACATGAGGTGTGGTGGTTCTGTCTCTACATACAAGGAGAACAAAGCTCACAAATACTGTTTAGCCTGTACAAGGTCCTAACTGGCTGAGCTAGGATTCAAAACCAGGTCAGTGTGAATACCATGCAAAGCCCAGTTCGTTATGGGTATAGTTTTACATTCTGTTCTTCAATGCATGACATAAATAGAGATGTACGTGAAAATTCAAAAGCACATGAAAATGACAAGAGGAACCACAATACCATTTCATCTTATTGAGAAATGACACATACCATATATTACAATGAGTTTCAAAATTATATTGCTCAATGTTGTCTTACCAAGTACAAAATATACTAAGACTAAAACCCAAGATATTTATTATTTACCTTCCATAAATTAGCCACTGTATAAAATACAAGGGATGACGATTCACCAGCACCTTTAAGAAACACAAATAGAGTTAACAAGTCAAATGCCCAAAGGTGATAATCATGGTGATGATGACAAAAACAGTGATTAGTATCATTTTTTGAGTTCCTAAGTGAGGAAGGGCTCAATGACTACTTAAGGGTCCAGTGCACTTAAGGGCTTCACAGACATTGTCTTACCTAATAGCCATACAGCCCTATGAGCAGATATTATAGATTAACGGGAGAAGAACTGAGGTTCAGAGAGGGTATGTCACTTTTCCAAGGTCACACAGCTAGAGAGTGGCAATGGAGAGATTCAAACCCTCCTATGCTGGTTCCAAACATCTATGATCTTAACTGGAACATTCCATGTAAAGAGATAACTAACTAGATAAGTCGATCTATGATATGCATCCCCAAGAGTGCTACACATTATTATTATTCTAAATGTTAGAAGACTTTGGTGGCCTGAGGGGACCAGGAAAATTGTCATGAAGTTGGATTTTGAATCAAGTCTTGGGGAAGGCTATGAATCAGGGTCATTCAAAGAAGGAAAGATATCCCAGGCTAGGGTAAAATTAAACTGAAAGGGAGAGAGGAGGCGTGTGCTGAAATCCTATTGGGTGACAATAAATTGCGTTTGAACTGAATTTGAAATGAAATAAGTGATTTCATTAAAGAATATTGATAATGTTATTGAAAAGGCAACTTGGAGATAGAGTGGGAAGGACTTTCAATAATAATAGTAAAGATTCTGGAATCTTCTACTAAAATATTTTAGCAAGAATGAAGCATATCACTACATGGTAAAAGTGGACTCGCGACACTACCTAAAATGCACGGGGTGTGGAGGGGGACTTCCCTGGTGGTCCAGTGGTTAAGACTCCACGCTCCCAGTGCAGGGGGCGCTGTTTTGATCCTTGGTCCGGGAACTAAGATCCCACGTGCCACATGGTGTGGCCAAAAAAATAAAATGCATGGGGAAAGGGGGAGTCACGGTTTAGAGCTGAGTATAAAGGTTGGTGAAATAGGATAGGATAAGTAGTCAGACTAGGGGAAAGCGCAGGGAAAAGGACAGAAGCCCAGACCCCAGATACTAGATATTCACGGCCTATGTACCAAAGTTCGAGAATAAAGTGAAATGGTTACCCTGTATCCTGCAGTCCCAGGAGGTGGCCTTATGTGGTTAGTAAAAACATGCAAGAGCTTTGGTGTCTGGTAGGCCTGGGCTTGAGTTTCTGCACTGTTACTTATCACTCTATGTATTCATTGAATTCAATTTATACAAACTGTCAGCCGCCTTATTTCTAAAACAAGCGTAATAACACCACCCAGAGATATTCTGAGGAGAGTAGGTATTCCAAAAACATTCCTCTTTTTACTCAAGAGAGAGAAGGTTCCTGACATAAAAAGCCACGAGAAACCGACCCAATATGAATCTTTCTGAAAATGTTCAATACAAATGATCTCATGACCTTTTCCAGGGTAGTTAATTTATGGATGTTCATATATTATTTTAATATTTTCTATATCATAAGCTAATTATCTTTAGCTAAGACCTAAGACCGTTGGTAGAAATGCTCAGCATGGAAAATGGTTACCGATCAGGGCTGAAGTGTGTCGGTTAACATGGCAAAGGTAGCAAAGCTCACCTGTACGTTTCTGTGTTCTCAGGCGTGAACTTTCAGGAGACTTCAAGTGTGATATTAAGGAAGTTACTTAACTTATTTAGCTCAGAACATTTGCTTGCAAAGGGTGGTATGTGGTATGTCATAGTGGGAGAGTAACATCTGTAAGTGATGATAAAGAGCTGTGTGCTTTGTGAAATATCCTCACCTCCACTCTGGTCATTTCATAATCTTGAGGTTAAAGGAGTGTGAATTCTATTTACAAATAAGCACGTTTGTCTTACTTTTCTCTTTGGAACCTGTTTTTTCCAAGTTGCATTATGTAATGAATGAATCCAGTTTCACTGCGAGCCCAAGAGAGGGTGACTTTTTATGTTACTGAAGAGACGATTGGATTTAACTTTTTTTTTCTCACTAAAATATGATTTGCGGGCTTCCCTGGTGGCGCAGTGGTTAAGAGTCCGCCTGCAGAAGCAGGGGACACGGGTTCGTGCTCCGGTCCGGGAAGATCCCACATGCCGCGGAGCGGCTGGGCCCGTGAGCCATGGCCGCTGAGCCTCCGCGTCTGTAGCCTGTGCTCCGCAACGGGAGAGGCCACAACAGTGAGAGGTCCGCGTACCGCAAAACAAACAAACAGACAACAACAAAAAAAGAGAAAAACATATGATTTGCAAATGCCTTTCAAAACGAAGTGCTTCCAAGCGAAACAAATCATCGTCCTAATCCTCAATCTTCTCTTTGAAACACCTTTTCACTGAAACAAAAACAAATCACCCTGAACTTCAGTTTTGCTGCAGGAGCTCATTGTCTTATCAGCCGGCTTCACCATAAACTATAAACTAGAGAAGTTGTGGTTTAACTCCGAGATGGGGCTGCTGCGGCCGTTGCCATGGCAACCCGCTGCACCATTTGCAAAGGCTTGTGCGCTTAACCGCACCAGCTACACCTCTTCCTTTCCTATAAAGACTCAGAAAAAGAAAAACAGAAGTACCCCGAGGAGGAGAAACCACAAGAGCAGAAAAGCCACCGGTGTGCTCTTCACTGTGCAAACAGCCGTCTGGCGAGGAGAGCGTGTTGAAAACCTATTCTATCTGAAAGGGGAGCTTTTCCCGTTAGGCGCGGTTCCTTTAATGATTTTGAAAGTCAGTCGAGTGTTTCTCTTCGGAGTTTTCAGCAAAGGGAAATGAGAAGAAGTTAGTAGCGCGTGTATCAGACTTTGCTTTTATTTCCCTTCCCTTCTGGGCAGCCTCGGCCGACCCTGGGATGCTGTTTGCAACTCTACTCCAATAAAAATTCATTTAAAATAAATAAATAAATAAACCAACGGAAGACCAGTTGGTTAGGCGGAGTCCCTACAGTCTAGCGTGGATCTTCTGTTTACCTCTTGTTATCTTGTACTTAGTTCACCAAAAAAAAGAGTATGATTTAGATTTCACTCCTGATTCGTCTAAAACAATCTGCGGATGGTGTTGCCAGTCGCTGGCCTTGACGCAGAACTGAGTCAACGCGCAGCCCCGCCCCCAGCTTTCAATGACCCGCCAACCGGGAACCTGCCCACCGTGTCTCTCCCTCTCCCCACTTGTTTTAGGAAACGTAGGTTTGATCAGCACAGTCTTTTTTGTTTGTTTGTTTAGTTTTAAAGCATGCCCGTAATAACAGTAAACCATTTTCAGGCGTGTTCTATTTTTCCTTCCTTGAGGATTTGGGTAAAAATACTGAAGGATAAGGTCCCAGCTTGGTTTTAGTTTGTCTGAGGTCTGTTCACATCCCCTCCCCGCCTTCCCAGCTTCTCCACCCTCCAACTTTTCTCTAAATAAGAATCTACCTCTCTTAATTTGCACTTTTTAAAAACACATTTCAATGTGGGACTTAACTCTGAATCCCATTTTGATGGTCCACACGTGATATTTTACTCATTTGGGGTCTGTTTAGAGTAACTGCTGGATTTAGCGTTAAATATCTTTCCCTTATGGCAGTGTGTAGTTGAACAAGTGTGACGCTCTTTAAAGTCAGATCTGCATTTAAAACCAAACTCCTCTTGCAATGAGCTCTTTAGCCTTGCATAGATTTATTTATTGAGCCTTCCTCTGTAAAAAGAGGACAATGCTATCTACTTTGTGGGGTGTCTGATTAAATGAAGTAATACATACATTTATTTATCATAGTGCCATTCACACAGGAGCCGGTTATTAAATAGTAAAAACTATTAATAGTACTAAAGACACTAGTAAAATAATTTCACGACTTGTGCAAACATCCTTCGATGACTCTTTCAATTTCTTTGACTACGATCTTACCCTATCCTAGAGAAAGCAAAGAGCTACAAAAGCATGCTTACTAAGAGATTAATAGAATTAAAAAGTTTTTGCTATCTGAAGTATATTTTATAAATGTGGTGTTTATCCCTGGATTTCAATAAAGGAAAACAGACTTTTTCATAAGAAATAAAAAGACATTTAATACATAAATAAACCTATTCTGAGAAATGTTTTTATAGAGTCAATGTGTGAGGAAGTATTTTCACCAATTATTCTTAACCCTGGTTCCCCACCATCATCAGAGCTTTAAGAAAATACCAGCCCACAGATCCCTGCACACGTGGAAAAAAATGGGTTTTTGTCAAATGCTTTTGAGAGATTCTGGGTTAAACAGCTGCATAAATTTTCTCTTTGCCTTTGCTATATTAACACACTTTATATATCTCTCCAGGGGACATGTAGCATGAAGTACTTCTGAAAAAAAAATTGACTATGGGCCATTTTAAGACATTCAAGTCTGAATCAAAGACTCCAGGTTGGCCATCAATACCCAAGAAGTGATAATCTCGTTTTTTTTCCCCCCATGACTTATAGATACATATTTTAAGATAGAAAGTAAGGCAAAATAACCAATCTTTTATAGATGGTCATCTTGCATTTATTATTATTTTTTTATTTGTTAGTTAATTACAATGGCTAAAATTGATAGCATGTTTTAAGCCAAATATAAAAGACGTAAATGCACGCCTAGTTTTAGAGGTGGATGTGTGTGTACTCACACGTGCTCACGTGAGAACAAGAATATTTGTGATGTGGCACATGACAGTTGTTTGGGAGACAGCCAGATATGATTGGTTTATTTATTTATTTATTTTAAATTAATTTTTATTGGAGTAGAGTTGATGTACAATGTTGTGTTAGTTTCTGCTGTACAGCAGAGTGGATCAGTTATGCATACAAATATATCCACTCTTTTTAAGATTCTTTTCCCATATAGGTCATTACAGAGTATTGAGCAAAGTTCCCTGTGCTATACAGTGGGTCCTTATTAGTTATCTATTTTATATATAGTAGCATGTATGTGTCAATCCCCATCTCCCAATTTATCCCTCCCCCACCCCCTTTCCCCCTTGGTAACCGTAAGTTTGTTTTCTACATCTGTGACTCTATTTCTGTTTTGTAAATAAGTTCATTTGTACCACTTTTTAGGATTCCACGTATAAGCGATATCATATGATATTTGTCTTTCTCTATCTGACTTACTTCACTAAGTATGACAACCTCTAGATAGCTAGATATGATCGCTGTATTTAAAAAATTAAGAATTTTAAAATTTTGTTCCACTCAAAGGCCAAGTGCATTTGCCTTATTTATCCTTAACTGAATTTTACAAATTGATACCTTTCTTTCTTATTTGTGTTTTTTTCAAGTGTGTGTGTGTGTGTGTGTGTGTGTGTGTGTGTGGAGAGTTTACACAGGACTGTAAGTTCTATAGTAAAAGACAATCTTTTGCCCCCATCCCACCCCTCATCCTCCATCTTTCCAGAAGCAAACACAAAGATATTTCACCATTTCTAAATGGTGTTGTCTGTTGTTCTGCAGTTTCTTTTTCTTTTTTCCAAAGATTTTAGCCAGTATCCATTGACTTCCTTTCTTCTTCTTGGAATGTTGCTTTTTAATACCCCTTGTTTTGTTCACGCATGCAACGTTGTCTCATTTCTGAGAAGATGAATTATAGTTGGTTTTAGCGGTTTGTGTTCTCCTTGAACTGTCTTGTTCCTCCCAGGTCTGTCTTCTGTTTATCTTGATCTCAGTCCTTCTTCTTAGAGGCTTCAGTCTAAGTTTCTTGGAAGTCCATTGTATTTCAGAGTGAGGTTCCCCAATAGGTATGTTGAAATTCTGTCATAATTGATGGAGCTTATAAGTCATGGGTCTTACTAAATTGCATGAAATCAGAAAGGCATTTAAACTCAATGAGACTTAGTTTCCTTATCTATCAAAGGAGCTACATGTCAATAGATATTAAAATCCTATGTTTCTATACCAGTTGAAATGTCTAAAATTATTTTCTGGTGGTCAGCAGCAACTATTTTATCTGCAGGACTCCAGGCACTTATAACAATACAAGCAATGTTTTAACACAAATCCTGCATGAAGCATAAGAAAACTAGTATTGGATAGACTCCTTCACACCTACCACTTCCTAGGTGTGTGACTGATGAAGCTCCTTGAAGTATCAGTTTTGTTCCCTATAAAATAGGAAAAATAATTGCTAACTCATTGACTTGCTGGGATGATTAAGGGCAAAAACATGTAAAGAGGTTTGCATAGTGTCTGATACATAACATTTCAGAAAACTCTTGCTATAATTATTATATTTACTGGTGGAGGGAAGGAAAGGCTACTTCCTATGATTCTCTGAAATCCAGCTAACGCTTTGTTTGTCATTTGCACAAAGGACTTACTCCACAGGTCCTTAGTAATTTCATGCATTTATTGGATTTGCTGTTTGTGGACCATATATCACATTTACAGAATAAGTAAAGGTAGAATCCTTTTATTTTTCTTTATCTGCTTTATTATTATCCTGCCTTAGTAAGCAAGGAAAACCATACATATCTGTTTTAGTTGACCTGTGTTTTTTGTCTTGATTTGTTTTTTCCATTTTTGTATTGCCTTTATGTTTATGGAGGTCAGGTGTGCATTCTCAACCTTCAAAACATGAGACCATTCATTTTAGGCTGGATGCTGAAAATCAGCATTTATTTCATCTCTTCTGTTTCACCCTTCTGTCCTTGTACTTTTCTCAGATTTGCTGAACTAGACAGATTTAATTCTCTTTGGAAATGGTGTTCCATTCCTTCTGAGGAAGTGGGGGGTCAGGGTGGTGGGCGGTGATGGGAACAGTTGGTATTCAAAGCCCAAGCATGTCTTTTGAAATGTCATTTTCACTCAATTGATTCCTAGTTTTTGCTGAAATCTCTGATGGGGGACTTAGGGGTGCAACTTCAAGGTAGCTTTGATTTGCAATCACTTGAACATTTTGAGTTGTAAAAGAAACACATTGGGAAAGGTAAATTCAATAACAAGACACGTGTTAGAATAACACAGCTCTGAAGATCAAGTGGTCTGTTAACTACATTTTCATTTGTTTAATGTACCTAGTCAATTCCATGGGTGATTCACAACAGCAGGATTATAACGCTGGGAAATGGTTTGCAGATTTTTGGTGCTATGGTGCCACCTACTGGAAGATTTATAAATAGTCCTTTGTCTAAATAATGAAAACGGGCACTTAACGTATGTTAAAAAATGGTGTAGAAAATATTATCCCCAGAGGAGTAAAAGTCAAAGGATAATATATAGAAACACAAGGTATACAACAGTGCTCTCTTTTATTATATTTATTGGATGTGATGTGTGTGTAGAATCTAAGAGACCATTCAATGCAGTTCACACTTTGAGAAATCCTGACACCTTCTCTTTACTGTCACACCCTAAGCCTGTGACCTCCTATTTCCTGCCGCTATTTCACATATTTTTCTTTACCTGTTTTCCACACCCTCACAGCATTGTTCGCATATAATGTCTACACATATTGTAATGCTATTTATATTAATACAATCTCCTAATTTTTAAATAGGTATTTATTGTACATAGTTATTAAGTGCTTTAGGTAGATGTTTTATTTGCTTTTCCAGGTCTATTTGACTCCACTATCAGTAGATGATTGCTTTCTAGTCATACATAAACTTGGGTATAAAGACAGCAGGGCTGTCCACCTACATCAGGCAACAGACGTAACCACATTAACTCTGCTGGCCGAGCAGATCCCTCTGTGACCAAACCCAGCAGCTAAGTGGGTAGATCGCGACATAGTTAAATACCTCATACAACCCGTCTCATCAGGTCTTCCTGTTCGGTGATGAGAATTCAGCACAGTCCCCTCTGTCTATGATTTTGCTAACGTTCTGATAATGTCTGAAATGCAACGGACACTTGAAGAATTACAAAACGTGATGAGACATTGACAAATTATGCAGACATATGGTAATATTGTCTCCTCTAAATATTTAAGTAACTTCACCCATCCTCTACTTTATCATGTTTTTGTTTGTTTGTTTTTGTTTATTTTTCGCCAGACCTCGGGGCTTGTGGGATCTTAGTTCCCTGATCAGGGATTGAACCTGGGTCCTCGGCAGTGAGGGCGGGGAGTCCTAACCATTGGACCACCAGGGAATTCCCATCTGCTACTTTATCTTGTGTGGCGAGACAGCCTCTGCGGAAGTATTTGTCAGTGCACATTAATATAAAAGTCAGCACATTATTTGGGGGCTGGATATGTCCTTTAGATATTACTTAGATTTATAACTAGTCTATTTCATGTAGATTGTCTTTATATGTGTTCCTACTTTCCGAATTGTAGTTAATTTTTTGATGTTTTAAAAACTAATTGAAATATTTTTTAAAAATGTATGTAGTCTAGTGGATATAGCTTATTGAAATGAAAGTGTCATTTCCAGTTACATTGCTGTAGTGCCTGAATATTTTCTTAAAAATGTTGGCTTAAATTTGGGAATGGCTTACATTTGTAAAATTTTATTTTCAAGTGCTTCTATCCTATATTTTGAGTGCTTAAATAATTTTCACATGATTTATCATGTTGACTAAAATTGTTACAGGGACTGCAAATCTGCTTATAGGGATTTTGTGACCATGAGAACAAGCGGTTTTAATCTTACACTGAGTATAAACTGTGTTGCCTAGGGCTTGGAATTTTCTTTCAAAAAGATAGAAGGCTCTGTGTGTGTGTGTGTGTGTAATACTCTATAAAAAAATGAAATAAAACATAAGCATCTGTGTTTTAATACACTAAAATCACTGAGTGGACAAATTTAGAATCAGCTTCTGAGATAAATGGATAGAAAAGAAAATGCATATTCAATGTGAGAAGCTTTTATGGGAAGTAAACAGGAACAGAGAAGAAAGGAAGTGTGATCAATGTTTAGATATTATGTTGTGTTCCATGGACGCTGAATTTTGTTGCATTGAAGGTTAAAGGATTTGGGGAAATGTTAGATATGAGACCATGATTAGACCAGAAATATGTAGATATAGGTACAGATAGATAACTTATAGATATATAGATATACAGATATGTTATTATTCTATTCCCAAACTCCAGAAACCTCTTCACAGCTAAACAAGAGATGTGTGAGTTGTAATTCTTTTGATGTTACTGTTGTTTTGTTGCCTTTCCTGTCAAAATAATATCCTGTAGTAAGTTAAATTGACACGCCACTGGATTTTCTGATATTGGTCTGTACCATACAGAGAGCATTCACTTAGCAAACTATAATTTAGTCTGAACGTCTCTATTTAGGGTCAAGTTTATTTTAGCCTTCGTAACACTATGAGTCATTTACTCTGAGGTCCGATCCTGATTAAGATGCTTTTTTACTCAACTTCTGAGCTTTTCATAAACACTGACCTCTATGGAACCTAAAACACTGGCTAAAAGAATTTCCTGGCTGAAAGGTCAAATGGAGAGAAAGGCTAGAGGCCCAAGTTGATGGGGAAAGCAGGATGCCGGAGGGTGGAGAGATGGCCTGCGGAGTCAGACGGGCTCAGGGTCAAGCCCTGGCTAGCCTGGACCAGCCCCGAGAGCTTGGTCAAGGCATCCGTCTTCTCTGAGCTCCTGAGGGTTGCTTTGATGCTTCAGAAAGAAAATACAAGCAAAAGGCTTAGCGTACTGCCTGGTACCCAGTAAACACTCAATACACATTAGTAATTAGTAATAAAATATTATTTCTGAAATGTTCTTTAAAAAAGACAAATCTCTAGTAACTGTCTTCTTCATTTTGGTGACTTAGCTTGCTCTCATTTTCCAAACTTAGACTAAAATACTGAACATCATCTATTTCCTTTAAAGAAATGCATTGCTTTCAAACCAGTTGGAATTAAATGAGTATCTCTGGGGCATTTGACACAAATGTGGCCTGATAAGTCGTCTACTGGTTGGAAACATTTCTAGCAGATTTATTCTAGTCTTCATAGTTCTTAGGTGAAAAAGAAATAGCTTCCTTGTTGTGCCATCATTTCTTTTCTCATGTCCACAATAAATATGTGATAAATTATAATTCCTTGTTATAAAATGCTCTATGTCATTTGTGTTACATATTTTAGTGGCAAAAAATTAATAGATCAGAACAATAGATTAGAGTGGTCTGTGGAATTAGTGATGGAGCTAGTATGGGTACCATTAAGATTTCTCTTTTCTCTGTCATCAAATCTACTATTTGATTTTTCCTCTATATTAATTGATTCCATCACTCAGGACAACATTCAGTCTCCTCACCTAGTCTCTAATGCTCGCTCTTGGCTTTTGTCCCAAAGCTGCTGTTTTCAGGTCTGATTTCTCCCTTGCATTTACTCATGCTCAGAATCATTCAGTAATGACTTGTGGACCACATACTATGCGCAAGACTCTTTGCTATGTAGCCAAAGCTTCTTCTCTTCTTCAGCATCCTCATCTTGTGGGATTCTTGCTGACCTCAGGTGGACAGGATTTTATTTATTAGTCATAATAAAGTACATCTATGACTTAAATGTCTGTGCAGACCACTGAAGATTAAATCTCTATCTCTATCTCTATGTCTTATGGGTTATGAGCTTTTCCAGGGAAAAGGACCATACCTTCATCATGTTCAAAAGCAGCCACTAATAGCATGCCAGCAAAACGATACATCTTTCTGGGACCTGACTGAATCAAGTGAACTTGTCTGAAGTTCCAAGGATTTAAGTGTTTATACCGAGAAGCGGCACATCAGAATAGCTTTAGATACTTAAAACCTTATAGATTTCTCAGATGAAGAAGAGGGGTGTCTTCTATGACATGTGTTCATACACTTAAACTAACTTGAATATTTTGAATGTGGCAATATGCTAAATTCTTTATGAACAATTACCACGAGGGCTATTTTTTCTTCACTTAAAACACAAGACGTTAGTTACTGATAGGCTGATATTTTATTTCTCTTATTACTTTTTTTTTTTTTTTTTACAAATCAACACAATTCTAAGAACTTTATTTAGAAGGAAATAAGAATAAACAAGAGGAAAGGGAAGACTATTAACAGGAAGATAAAAACTTTAAAAAAAACTTTAAAAAAGTCATTTTATATTATGGGATAGAAAGATAAAAGCTGACTAAAGAGGAGGGACAAAAATGCAAATAATATAAATTTAAAACAATATTAAGTATGAATGGTTAAGAAAAAGTAGAATCAACTATACTTCAATAAAATAAATTTAAAGAAAAGGAAGAAAACATAGAGTACTATAATAAGAAAGTATTTTATATATTTTAAAAAATATATTTTAATTACACATATTTATATAATATATATTTTACATATACATATATAAAATACAAAAATACATTTTATTTTGAGGAATAAGCCAGGAAATGTGATTGACGAATACTGGGTCATACACCTCTGATGGTGCTTCTGAGGGGAGAGAGTTTTTTCAGATCAGTTTATTCTCAGAAAATAAAATCTCAAGGCAGGAAGTACCTTAAATACTCACGCACCCATACTTCCATCTGCTGCTTGCCGCCCTTTCACAAGGTGAGTTGACTGTCATTTAGGGGAGAACTTTATGATCTCTTTATTTAATTGTCTCTTACTAAGATGGCGGATGGATCCACGTCTTACTCGATGTGGATGGAATCCAGTTCCCATCACGCCAATAAAGCCGGTTTTCCCAACATTCCCACAGACCCTAGTGATCAATCCAGTGACCCATGTTAGTACTCGTCTTAGTTCAATCATTTCCTTCTTGAAACAACCCTCACTCTGAAGTCTTGTTGACTTCGGTGTCTCCACTGCATGGAATGTTAGGTCGCCTTTGCTGGGCTCTCCTTCAACATTAACCTTTAGGGTTCTATCCTGGATGCTCCTCTTTTATATGACTTGGAATCGTCACCTCCACAGCTGTAATATCTGTCCATATGCTGATCTGCAGCCTCAGCCCAGATGTATAGCCTGAGCTGCTCACCTTCACAGATAGCGCTGCTAAGCGTTTTCACGCAGAAGTCTCAGGCGTATCAGATGCTCCCCTCCCACCTGTTTTCCTTTGTTCTTTCACTCAGTGAAAGCATCCACAGTCTCCCTACTGCAGTTCACTAAGATGTTCAGTTACCAACTTGAGAGTCTTTCCAATTATTCCTCCTCCTCCTTGCATTCAAAGCTTTACAAAACCTTGATGACTACTTCCTAAGTGTTTCATGAATCCCATTTTTTTTTTGAGTTGTGGGTACCATTTTCCTCACGTAGGACATCATCCTTCTCATATGCTTTTCTTTAAGTCTCCTCATTTTCCTGTTCCCAGCTTTGCCTTCTGATAATCTATCTTCCATTTCATAACAAGACTGATCGAAAATTGAAATGCTTCTCCATTAGACCTCCCCTTAACACCTCTTGCCGATGGCTAAAGCCTGCAAGATAAATCCCAACTTCTTCTTATTCTAGGACTAAGGTAGCTGTCCATAATCCTTGAGGTCACAGACTAAATGTACCCACGAAACCCTCTCTAACACCTCCTCCACCAGCCAGCCACCAACCCTGGGAGTCTGAATTAGGTGATCCTCATAGTTGTTTCTGTATCACATTTCTTCTCATCTGTCATCACACTGTATGGCTTTCTTTCTTTTCTTTTCTTTCTTTCTCTTTCCTTCCTTCTTTCTCTTTTTGTCTCCCTTCCTTCCTCCTTCCTTCCTTCCTTCTTTCTTTCTTTATTCTTTCTTTCTTTCTTTCTTTCTTCTTTCTCTTCCTTCCTTCCTTCCTCCTTCCTTCCTTCTTTCTCTCTTTTCTTTTTTTTGTTCTATATCTCACATTGAACTAAGCTCACTGGGGGCAGAGAATTTCTATAACTCGATCGTATTTTATCCTAGAATGTGGTATAATGTCTAGAATATAGTAAGTACTCAATCAATAATCATCATCTCAGTAAAGGAATGCATTTGGGAAAATTTTTCCAGAAGTCTTTTCAAAGTCTTTTGCAGACTTGAAATTAATTCCAAAGCTCTCTTTTTTTTCTATTATTTTTATTTTACCTGAGAATTCAAAAACTAATAGCATAGTTTTGACATACTTGGGCTTTGTAAGCATGATATTAAGAGAAGGACTATGGTTTCACCGGGGTAAAATGTACTGAAAATTGTCACTTTGTGAATGTGAATTAACATAGGGATGCTGTTTGTATATACATATATATATATATATATATATATATATATATATATATATATATACACATAAATCTAACTTATATTTACATATGTATGTATGAAGTTTGAAACTTTCTAAGAGATGTTTGTTTTCCTTTTTGCAGAAGAACAAGCCTTTTCTTCCACTCAAGGTATTTACATTTTACTTATTCTTGCCAAGTTTATATATTTAACATTGATAGAATTTTCTATTATTTTCTTGGGAAATCGTTTTGTAAGGACAACTTTATAATCGTGAATAGTCCTTGACATTCTCTTGTTCTTAACATTCCTGCTTGTAAGATATAAAGTTTGATAACTACCTGAACATATTTTTATTTGTAGACATATTATTGTGTATAAATTATAGCTTTTCTTACACCTGACAGTAAATCACATAGCAGGTTTCCAATCTCTTTTTAAACTTTGCCACTATAAATAAATCAATTTATTTTAGTTAGATTGCAAAACTTCATAGTTAAGGAACTATATGAGAAATTAGAATTCTAAGCGTAACTTTATATATCTATATAAATTCCTGCAAGAGAAAAGTTTTGACAATATTGAGATATTTTGTAATAATCATTTCTAAATTCGATTGTACAACTGAATTGTCTTAACAAGTGTCCTAATCCTGAGATAAATTTAAGCAATGAAGATGCTGACAATAACTTCATATATATGAAGTGTCAAAGAAGAAAGAAAAATTAGATCTGGTTAAAAATAAATTACACCACTTAAATGATATTGTTATTGAAATTATATTATTGATGTCCTGATTAATCATATGGTTGACATTATGCATTAAGAAGATAAGTAAAGCCCTTAAGATAACCCTGATTTAACAATTATAATGCACAGTTCTAATGAGGCACATTCAAAATATTCTGAGAAGTGGATTATTAAAGAAACTCTACCATGGCAGAGAGGTTTTATAAATATGTTAAAGTCATTGGTGCATAGCAGATTGTGATTGGTTTATGCCACCTAAAGACATGCAACTCAGCATCTCCACCTTTTACAGAAGAGTAAATTCATCTCCACCATAGAAACAGGTTACTTTTGCAGAAGGGGAATGGGAGGGAGTAGAAAGGGGACTGAAGGTTTAAAACAGTAGGTGACCCTCACCTTACTGAGAGTGTCCTGATCTCTGCCCAGACTCGATCACAACAAGCCCCTAAATGGTGAAACCAGGTAAGTTAAAATAGTGGCCCCCAATGCAAATCAGAACGTTCTCTCCCAAATACTGCCTAGGAGAATGTGGTCAGTGGAAACCAGTATCTCTCCAAAGCGGGAGCACAGGGGCAATGTGGAATTGGCAACTGAAGCATGCTTCCTCATCCTAAATTCAGTTCTTATTTATGAAGTGAGAGAATGTGCATGGAGCTTTAGAATGTCTGCAAGGATGTTAAGGCTTCTAGGTGGAGGGTGGTTCTCCAAACACCCTTTCTTCATACACCATGAATTGAATTTGCTCTTGACTAGAAGTAATCCTTAGGAATGCTACTCTTCAGAACAGTAAAGCACTGTTATATGAGATATTTGCAGTGATTTTCCCTCTTTGGTATTCAAATCTAGCAAAGGCGTGGAGGGGGTGATAAAGG
Source organism: Pseudorca crassidens (assembly GCF_039906515.1). Taxonomy (NCBI): domain Eukaryota; kingdom Metazoa; phylum Chordata; class Mammalia; order Artiodactyla; family Delphinidae; genus Pseudorca; species Pseudorca crassidens. Next base: position 182,077,168 of record NC_090297.1, read on the forward strand.
GAAAAAGTTGCAACAGTTTCCTCAAAGCAAATGGGATCATTGGAACTTCGCTGACACTAAAATTAGTTTAACCTGAAAACAACAAATGAATAATTGGTCGTCTATAATGTTGAATGTGAGTGAATGTTATTGGACAGAATTTTAAGCTCCTCCCACCCTTCCACCTTCTCTCTCTCCCCATCCCTGTCTCCCTCCAGTCTCTCCCCCACCAACCCACCTCCCCTCCTTTTATTCAGTATATACTGTAATGATGAGAGAAAACACTAAAGTTAGATTTAGGATTTGACACTGAAGACAGGAAGGCACCATTTGCTTGTTACTTAGTTGAACATGTTGACATGTAATTATGGGTAAAAGTTTGTTAATAAAAACATTTATTTGTGAGTTATTAGGCTATGAAATTTTAGGGATTGGAATTTTTCTTTGGAAAAGAACACATATAACAGCTGTCCTATCTCTTTGGATTTCTGTAATCATAGAATAGTTCTGTGATCTTTCGTGTACACTGACGTCGAGGCAATTCCATGAAGCTCAGATGGGTTTTACGGGTACTTAGTAAAAATGGATTTCACATCACCTTCAACATTAATGAATAAAGCTGGGACTTCCTTGTGTCGTTTCTGTTTCCATTTCTTAATTCTCTACTCAGTGATCTTCCATTTCCATTCTTAGTTCTGCCCTTCTTAGCACTTCTGCTCCTTTTCTGATTCGCCCCCCATTCTCTCCCTTTTCCCATATTTGTGCTATTCTCGCTTGTCCAATCTTATTGAACTGAGTTAATTAAAATGCTTGTGTGATATAACTCAATTTTTTATTAATTAGATATTGCAAAACAAAATTTGCTATTCATAGAAGTAAACACATGTTAAACAGAAAATTCAGAAAAAAATGCACCTCTATAATCCTAATATTCAGAGAGCACAACATGTTTCTTTTTTTAAACTGGTGTACTTCAGCATTCTTCGAGATAAAGAAATCCACTTTCTGAATAAGAGAGCACACAAATGTAAAGGCCTTTAGTACACGGTGCTCATTTGCTCTGCAGGCACGTTTTTCCATTTGTGTGCTCATCTCAGCTGTGCACAGACCTACTTCACCACGCCCTCGCTACAGTTTTCTTTTCTCTTGCCACAGTTTTCTTTTTCCTGAAGTGAACTGAAACTGGGGGAAAAGTTATATCAGTATCTCAAATTGTGTTTCTTTGGTTATCATGAAAAAAACATTTTTGTAGACTTGGGTCATTTGTATACTTGTTTGTGAATTTTGTTTTCCAGTCTTTTGCTTGGTCTTTGCTTTGTTTGAATTTGATTGATTAAGGAAAAAAAAAACAGTGTGTGCGTCTAGAACTCTTGTCTTTCATTTTCTTCTCCTGGAATGCCTAGCCCTCCTAATAATCCCCTTCCAAATTTATCTTTCTTTATTCTTTTCTTCGTTGATCAGGTTTCCACAATTTCTTTTAATCCTCTTTACGCCTGGTGTTTCATCCTTCTGAACCCAATTGCTTTGGACAGTTGAGAATCCACCAGTGAAGTGAGAAGAGTGCAGGGAATAGCTGCTTTCACCTCATTTCCCCATTTTCACCTTTAGCCCCTGTTCTGCAGCTTGCTTTCTGTCTAAGTCTATATATTCCATCTGTCCCTCTGGATGCATCTATATTTGTACATATGCATGTGCATACATGTGTACGCATTGTCAAATATACACACACCCCATATACACACACACACACCATAACTCATATCTGTATGGTGTGTGTGTGTGTATATACACACGTATAGGTAAGTATATTTATGTACATGCGATAATGGGCTGGGGAGTTAGCCGGCTCAGATGATATGATTCAGGGTGTGACTCACATGTTTATTTTCTCCCCCCTCCATCTCCCATGAATGTGACAGGAATGAACACAACAGAAGAGCCCTCTACTCTGCCTGCAGGTGATCCCTTACCTGCTCACACCACTGCATTCTCACTCGCAAGCATCTCTGAACGAGGAAATGACTCCTCAGAGACCACGTCTCCTCCTAGCCCAGAAAGTACCACCACGGAAGCATCCCTGAACTCTTGGGATAATGATAGTTCTCTTGCTGTGACAGGTTGGCAGCGATCTTAACTGAGACGGGATTAGGGAAAAACTTGTCTCTCTTTGTTTTTACTTTTTAAATTTTAAAGTTATCAGAACAGTTTAAATTATGTTCAGTTTCTACGTGTGAGATTTTACTAAAGTGTGTAAAACGTAGAACATCTAGGTGTTCATGAAATATTGGCCGGCATACGTAATGAAGCCTGTTGTTAGGGAGACGGGGAGGGAGGGAAGTCCCCCTAAGTAAAATCAGGGTGTGTTGACGGGGGACAGAGGCGGTTCTCGGTGTCCTCTGATCCCCACGTGCTGCATCCTTTTCCTGGTTCCTGCTCACCTAAGTTTTCTGTAGCCCCGGGGAGGTCAGAATGTCCTCTTTCAGGTCTTTGTTTGTCTCACACTCCCCAGCTCTTACCCCAAAGTAGAAATTTTCTTGGTTCAATCCCAGATCCTCAATAGCAGAAAATGATTGGAGACAGACAATTTATTATTTTTTTAAAAAAAACACACTGAGGATTAATAATTCAGCTTTGCTATTTGGATTTCTTCCAGGGATATTTGCACTGTTTTTTTTTTTTTTTAAAAAGTATTTAATTAGGGTTGTGAGTCCCAATGGTAGAATTTAAGATGACGTGGTCCTGTTCGTAGCAAAATATCAGAGTGACATGGGAGGTATTTCTGCTGGGGAAAACCTCTGATGCTCCTAGAATCCAGGGACACCATTGATCCACTCGTTCTCTGTTTAATGTTAGGTCCACAAGTGTATCTGGTACATAAACTGACCATCCTGAGATTGGTTCCTGCCTTTTCCTAAATAATGTGCTGTGTGCCACTTTCTGAGGCAAACTGGTTAATAGACATGTTCTGTTTAAAAAGACTAAGATATTTGTTCAATAAGGTCATCAATCTTAGCTTGAAACACAAGCACTGGTAACACCATCACATTCCTGGGTGATGGGTACACGCAGTGTTTTGAGTACCATCCGGATGAAGTTTATTGGCTGTGGTAAGTGGTTGAATAAATGTTCAGTGCCTTTTATATCAATTACAGTAATTTATATTTAATCTTTATCCCATTTTCCCTCCTACCATAGGGCAGCGGAGGTGGCTGGGACCTATCTAAACATTGCAAGTGTTGGAATTCCTTTTAACAAAAGGAATGTGAGGATGAGGGAACTGATGGCTACGTAGAACCTTTCATGCTAAACTTTTTTATTGACTGAATAACATCACACAGAGTTTTCTATTTCAAAGCTTCCACATTTCACCTCACGTGCACAAATACACACATACAACGTTCCTACCTTTTTATTTCCCCAATTTTTTCCCCTGAAAACGTTAAAGCCAGAGATTTACATATGAAGCAAAGTGCGAGAAAAAAAGGTTTAAAATGAAATAGATTGGACATATGGATGAATTATTTAAAAATACTAACTTGCTCTGGCTCAGTAATACTAGTGATAAAATTAGCTTGGAAAATTTCTTATGCTTTCAAACAATACAACACGTTTTCTTTTCTGGAAAATAATCTTGGTGATATTTCAATTCTCTACTGGGCTAAAACCTATAGGTGTTATTTATTTTATGTTTATGATTGATTTGTACTGTGGAATGGAATGTAATCAAATTTTTCTTGCTTACTAATATATGAAGGGGGAAACTATGCCTCAATCTATTTTTGTAACAGTATAATATACACCATTTCAAAAATTAAAAAATTATTACAATAAGCATTCACATGCATAACACTAAATTTAATTTTGTAATATTATCTCTGTAAAATTAATGTATGCATGTTGCAAAACAGCATTATAGAAGCATTACACACACACACACACACACACACACATACAATGAAAATACACTCTCCCCAAACACTGTTCCTTAAAAAGTTGTCTATCTTCCAGACTCTCAGCATATAATTCTGTGAGTGTGTTTCCTCATATCACTTCTGATACTAGCTATTATCAATCTTTTAAAACTCTGTCAGTATGATAAACATTTTTCATTTTGATTTATGCTTTGATTTACATTAAACTTTTTTTCATAATAATGAGCATCCTTGCATATACTATTTGGCCATTGTCTCTCACATCTCTCACACATTTTTCTGGTCTTTTCCTCGTGTAAGAGATTCTTGTATATTGGGGGATTCTTTGCTTATTCTGCCTACAAAGAAATGTCCTCACTTTCAGTTGTGGAGTTGATGGAGAATTCCAAAAGCTCATAGTGACCCGAAAGTCACAAAAGCCACCTGGAAACATGAGCCACCTATGGCTGCATCAACCCAGACAGGCTCCGAGATGTGTAAACGAGCACGCGGGTGCTTCTGGCAGGTGAACTTAAAGACGAGCAGACTTGCACTTGAACAGACTGGGCCATTTCACAGTTTGGTAAACTATAATAACAGTGTGCTCCTTATAACTTCCTGGTATTTAAAATTTTCCCCTGCCATGGGGAGATATTGATACAATGATCTCGCTTTCCTACCTTAGAGTTTAACCAGCCCAGACGCCTCACCTGCCGTCTCCCGCAGACCCGCGGGTGCCTCTCTGCACTCACCCCAGCTCTGGGCAGGAATGTCAAGTCCAGTTTGTGGCTCCTTCAGACTTGTGCCAATACAAAGAGCACATGAACACCGTCTAAGTACGGAGTGAGGGACTCCAACCACTGTTCCACGTGTAGCATTTGCTGGTGGATGGATTTGGAATTTCAAACTTTCAGAGTCACCCCTATTCCAAGAGGGCACCTAACAAAAGTCCTTGTAATAGTGATGAATTGATAAAGAATGAGAATTATGAGAATACAGGAAAGACCTGTTCAGGGGGTTAGTCAGGGCTTTATATGTTTGTTTATAGTTTAGGCAAGTATAATTCTGCAGTGAAAACTTCTTGCTAGTAATAAAGAATATATGCACAGATTCTTTCCTTAAAGACCTCCTACCTAAACAAAACAGGGAAGAGTAGATGGTGTACATTATCAATAAAGGGCACTGAGAAGTTATAACCACAAATACATCGGTTTTAAAAGAATGAAAAAAAAAAGGATGCTCATATTTTCCATTCAAACATCAAGATTCTTTCAGTTCAGCATCTCTATTTATAAAAACTGCAAAATATCCTCTCCCTGATCTTTCCAAAACTCGTGTCTAATCAGTTCACGGTGCCCCTTTTTATCCTAAAAAACAAGCATGTTTCTCAGGTTGCAAATGCACACAGCCACATGTATACACTTAGTGACCTGAGTGCCTGAAAATTAAAGATATGAATGGGGAGCCTGGCAGGGAAGTGGCCTTGCTTTAAGTATGGCTCCAACGAGGAAGCCAAGTGTATCAGATAGAGTAATTATTATTTTGAAGTATTAAAACTGCTCCTTCGGCATCAAAATCATGACAGGCAATCCAGGAAGAGTAAACAGCTGGGGAAAGAGCTGCCCTTGTCTCCCTGCCCCATTTCACTCACTCTGGCTGCCATGGGAACAGCAGTAAAAAGATCTGGAGCTTTTAGCAAATCCACAGAAGTTGTGGATGGGAAGGATGTGGGAAAAAGCTAAGGAGGGTTGACCTGGGAGGCTGGTCGTCACACAATTTAGTCTGCTTTGCCCCATCAAGGACTTCTTCCTCTCCCAGGGGTTAATTCCACTAATTAAACATCTATTAGGATTAATTAACCTCATTCAAATTGTAATTGCCATTCCTAAGCCATCGCTGAGATTACTAAACCAGGGAACATAGTTTTCCTATGAAGAGAGAAGGTCAGGGATGTGCAGAGGGTGAGGGTGGGAGACCTCAGAATGGCATGAGGACCAGGGACCTTGGGGAGGGGCAGAGAGAATGAGCTAGTGAAGCGAGGAGTAGAAAAAAGTGTGGAGGAAGGCTAAAGTCAAGCCTAGCTGATTTCAAAATTTGCAGAGGGCCAGTTGTGTGCCTACCATTTTTTTTCAAAGGATTAAAAAAATGCATCTTCTCCTCTTCTCCTGGTTCTGTGGGAGGCTTCCACTGAGGAGCCCGACCTGAAGAACTGATGTTTAAGCTATTCGTCCTGTTCCACAGTTTAGCTAAATTTGGGGTTCAGTGGTATTTGAAGACTGAGCTGAGAACCCAAACTGAAAATTTAGCAGATGCATGTTCGGTCCTAGTGGCATGGATGTGTGTGACTGGAGGGTGCCTGAGGGCTCACGTCAGAGCCATCTGGGGGATGCGCATGCGTGTGTCACTCGGCTGAAACACTGAGCATCTGACTGCAGATGCAGGACCCACCTCATACCCTTGAACCGGTGACCCCAGGGATCGTGACAGTGAAATAACCACACAAAGCTCAACTAGGAGCTAGCCCTATTTCTTTTGCTTCTGCCAGGACCACTAGCATAGTGCTAGGCGTCTAGTTGGCACCCAGTGAATACACGTTGCTCCCTTGTGCTGTGATTCTGGGTGTGGTGTCTGTGCATGGGAGGAAAGATGTGACATGCGGTGGGTGCTTTGAACCTTGACCATGAAAAGTCCTAACCGAATACAGTGTGGGCTTTTATCGGCGACAACCCTTGATTCTATACCCACTAGCTCATCTGTAATTGGAAACGAAGGGGATGCTGTCAATATAATGGGAAGTCCCTGGGCTCTGAACCAGTTTGCTTTTTCCTGGCAAGGGGAGCTTTCATAGTGAAGGTAGTATGGTGACCTTCAGCTGGAAGGAAAACAATCCCCCAGTTCAGCAACTGCACAGGCGGGATCCCCTTCAGCTCTATTTTCAGAAAATCGGAAGGAAGCACCTGCACCCAGGGATCCCTCCAGAGAGGTGCACCTCACCCACGGCACTTGGCAGGGGCGGGCGACAGTTCCTCTTGTGGTAACCTCACCGCAGCAGCCTTTTGCCCTCAGAGCTCACGTCCATCTCTGTGGTCCCTGCGCCAGCCAGCAGCACCCACTCTGTGCATTTTCAGTATTGCTTAAGGCAGCCCCCCGCCAGGAGGCTTGGCCTCCCTGGGCAGTCCAGGCTTTCTCCCGAGGTCCCAGATACTTTTAAAATGTGTGCTGTGATGCCAAAGCTGCATAGGTTCTGAGGTGTCTGCCTTTAAACTCATCTCTCCCATAAGCCGTGTTATTTTTCATCCCATTTTGTAGACGCGTAGGTTATGAGGTAGCAGGAGTGCTTGAGTGTTTACTGCCCGGCCTTAGCTTCTAAAGTGATTTTTTTTTTTATTTATTTTTGGCTACCTTGGGTCTTCGTTGCTGAGCGCGGGCTTTCTCTAGTTGCTAGCGAACGGGGGGCTACACTTCGTTGCGGTGCGTGGGCTTCTCATTGCAGTGGCTTCTCCTGTTGCGGAGCTCAGGCTCTAGGTGCGTGGGCTTCAGTAGTTGTGGCACGTGGGCTCAGTAGTTGTGGCACGTGGGCTCAGTTGTTGTGGCATGTGGCCTCAGTAGTTGTGGCTCACGGGCTCTAGAGCACAGGCTCAGTAGTTGTGGTGCATGGGCTTCAGTAGTTGTGGCATGTGGGCTCAGTAGTTGTAGCTCGTGGGCTCTAGAGTGCAGGCTCAGTAGTTGTGGTGCATGGGCTTCGTTGCTCCGTGGCATGTGGGATCTTCCTGGACCAGGGTTCAAACCCGTGCCCCCTGCCTTGGCAGGCAGGTTCTTAACCCCTGCACCACTAGGGAAGCCCTGGCCTTAGCCTCTATTAATAAACATGCCTCTGTGGGCTGTGTGGCCTCTGCCCTTGCAGGACAGGAAGGCTGATGGCCTTTGTGATTACAGGGGCTCCAGGAGAGAGGACTGCACCGAGCAGCTTGCCTGCAGACACAACTTTCCCACCAGTAACCACTCTCAGCCCTGCACACAGCAGTCCCGCTGCCTCACCTGCACACATCTCCAACTCGACCACCCAAGACAATGCCTCAGGTTTGACCGTGATGCTCTAGGTGTTTTAGGTTCTGGATGATGAAATGGAAACTTGAAAACTGTCATGCAGCTCTTTTATTTCACACCAGATATGACTGTGGGTTTGCTATTTTACAAATTTTCACACAGTGATACTAAATTAGGAGAAAAAAAAAAAAACCTTACCAGTAAGCTTTCTATGGGCATATTTAATTTTATTATTTATATTATAAAAGTTCATGGTGAAGAAGAAAGATAACAAACTTTAATGTCCTATAGCCCTGAGATCAAATACAGCCTCTTCAACTTTCTAGCTGACTTTAGGACAAGTTACTTAGAGTTTCTGTGTGTCAATTTTTCTTTCTGTAAAAATGGGTATAATAATACTCATTTCATAGGATTGATAGGAAGACAGAATATGTAAAAAGTCTGGTATGAACTGAATAGTACAAAAGGGTAACGGGTATCCTTGTTAGTAATTAAAATAAGGATAGCTGTAACAGGATGAGAGGTAGTTTGAGGGAGACTGCACACGTCAGAATTATACTAAGGAATGAATAGTTTCTTCTCAACGTATACAATGTCTAGTTCCAATTGTCTGCACTCTTAGTCATCTTAAACGGCCACGTGTAGACAAATCTTTGACTCACTTTCTTATTTTAAAAACAAGCAAGTGTCAATTCAAACGAGGAGGAAGCCTCTAGCAAAGATTCAGTTAAGAAATCATCTTTGCTAAAGAGTTTTCCCCTCGACCCTCGATATGACAAACTCATTAACCGTGACCCTCTGTTCATTTCCTTGCAGATAAGTTCAGTGCGTCCACTACACCATCCTCTCCGACCTCTGCAAAAGGTATTATCTCTACAACTGATCTCACAACAACAGGTGACAACCTGACCCCCAGTCATGCAGTCACACCACCACCATGTGCTTTGGACATGCTCATTGAAGGGTCTTCCGTTGACTCCACCCTGGGCTCTTTCTTCGAGAAGTTCAATTGAGTGTTCTAATCCTGAGGGCTGTGGAAGGGCAGTTGGTCCAAAACACAGATCAGTTTCCGCAGTGCAACAGCCGATGAGATCAGGGCCGGTGTTACTGTGATAACCTCTTACATCATTGTCGTAGCATCCCCCAAGAGTTGTGTACTCTATGAAAACTCGTAGAAATGACCAACTATACTAGGACTTCTAAGAGTGGGTTTCGGTGTTGGTATGAAAAAGAACAATTCTCTCAGTGGAGCTCTCTGTTCCAAGAGGTCAGTGGCAGAGGAGTGATCGCAGAGCCCCAGACACACACGTGGGATGTGGAGATGGAGGTGGGGGGCTCCATGCAGGGAACGAACGTCCAGGAGGTGGTAGAGTCTGCAATGGGTCAGCCATTCAGAGCCTGCCAGGACACTATTCTCCCTGCAAGTTCTCCATCTCAAAGACCAGATTAGCAGAGATCTATTAGCTTCCACAAACCCCATTTCCATCCAATTCTTCAGTTAAATACATATGCTCACACAAGATAGTTCTCAGTTGGTGGACGGAACGATGTGTTACCCTGGATTTAGTATATGGGCAAAGAGCTTACAAAAGTTAAACCAGACAATGAAGCAGCCCTTGCCTATTTTCTGATTTTTTTTTAATAAACAAAGGAGTAAACTGAACTTTCTAGGGATTATAATTATATAAACCTATTTTGAGATTAATCAAGGGGAGGAAGACTTTTAAAATATTTCTGGCTGCGTAAATAGTCAACCACATCACCATTACATAATCAGATGTGTGCCCCAAAGTCTTAATATTGTATTATCACAGTTGTGTTTATTGGGTGAATTTATGAAAACGTTTTATAGAACTAGCTTGTTGGTTTACAACCTTTGAAGTTTTGAGATCCAAACATGGGAACAGGCACTGCAAACTCTGCATTATCTGTTAAACCTAACTCGGTAGATTCTATAATTTATGAAGATGAAACATTGTAAACCACCCTTCCTCAGAATGACTAGAGCAGAGATATTCTAAAATGCAGTTTTAATAATTTGCATTTTCTTTTTTTTCTATTACAGATCCTAATACTACACATAAGCCATCATGTGGTAAGTTTGTCTACCTAGAGGCAACATATATCACTTTAATGATTTCCTTCTTTATTACAAGCTTTCAAGACCCCCCAGCAGGCTAAGCTCACTGGCTCTAATTTCTCACCAACAATTAGCGCCAACTATTAAGAGCCAGGGTCCTTCAGGGCAAGAAGCTTTGATGTCACAGTCAGACCTAGTTTTGAGGATTACGATTGATAATTACTAGCAAAACAACCTTGGTGGTGCCACTTAACTTCAGTTTGCGTATTTGTAAAGTGGGATAATAGCAAGGTTGTTTAGCGGTTGGGAGAGGATTCTGTGTAATGATAAATATGAAATGTGAATAATACCTTCAAGGCTCACCAAGAAGAAAAAGTCTCTCTGTCTCGCCAGGGTTAGGCTCAAAGCAGATGCTTGAGAACAGTTTGTATCCATCCTTTTCCCATTTTCTTCCTCTGTTCTCAGTGGAAGCAGAGTCCTTCTTCGTGGCCAGGGCTCATCCCTCCACGTGTTTCTAAGTCTCACCACTGGAATTCCGACCTTCAGTGGCTCTCCGTATATTTAGTGCAGACATCAGCCTTTGTATGTTTGATTAATGAATATGATCTGGATGACCAGGTTCTTCTTGCACTGTTGCCTCCTTACACTTTTCACTTAAGTAACGTGGAAGTGCTCAGTTTCTTAAAACATGTTTCTTCCTGCCCCTGTGTTCACCCCTGTTCTTCTTCCTCTACACTTGGAATGCATCCTCATCCGCCACCTCCCTCCCCCATCAATTTTTCTATGTCCTGCTCATATTTTAAATGCAAACTGACTCACCTCTCTGGAGGACCCCTCCTGGTCCTGCAATCTGAACAGACTTCTCTGCCTCTTTACCCCTGTATTATTTTGTGCATCATCTTATTTTGGTGTTTTCTGTAGTTCATGCCTGTGCCTGTCTGCACGTTAGATTCTATAGTTCCAAAAGCGGATCATTTGTATTCCTAGTGCTTGGGGCAGTGTCTTAAGCAAAATAAAGCCTTCATAATTTTTTGGTACTAAAAATGAGTGAATAAGTGAATGTGTGTTGAAAAGATATTTTTACAAGTCAATGGAGTCTGTTTAAATAAAGGGAAGAGTGTGAGATGACACTCAGAGAAAGTGCTTAGGAGGAGTTGTTATCAATAATTTTACACAAGTAGAGGAATAATGAGGCCTCTGCTCCCTAAGTAATTAATGTTCCCCGTATCGAGAGAAAGAGATAATCAAATACTACACTTTAGAAAGCAAGGGAAATGATAGAGCAAGAAGAAGAAATTTGTCAGATGCGTTGTTCATTTCTGTGTAATTCAACCATTTTTGAGCCCTTTCTGATGACAGGTTTTACACAAGGATCTGGATTTATGGCGATGGTCAAAATTGATGGGATTTTTCTCTCATGGAATTTACAGTCCAGTTAGGAAGACAGACATTAATCCAATTATCATCCAAATACAAACTCACAAGCTGAGGTCTTTGATGCGACAGTGATGAAAAGGGAATCACGAAAGAATAACATGGAGGCACTGATCTGTCCCTTCTCTTTTTTATGTTCCTGGGGTTATTTTGTTGGAGATTGGATATTTTTAAAAATATACATTAAGGAGTTTGTATTTAATAGAGGTTTATTCATTCTGAAAAATAAAAGATAAGCTTCACTATTTTATTTTCTTTCAGAAGACAAATATGCAGGTATCTCTGTGCACTACGTTTATAACAATGAGAGTGAAACATATAATGCAACACTTAGTGACGAGAACGGTAACCCTCTTAAGTCTGAAGAGCCTCTCCATGGCCTAAAGGAATGTGAAAAGAAGAATATCAGTATAACACATCCTTCATGTTACCCTCCATTTAAATATTTATTAGCGGTACCACCAGGTAAATATCCGTTGATTTCTGTTCGTGCATTTACAGCAACACTGCAGTTTTGTGTGTGATGTGTCCTACTGGTCACAGGAGTTAGTAGGCAGGGGAACAGGGCTGAGGGAAAGATGGCGGCAGGAGGCCAGTGTGTGGACTTCTGCTCTCCAGACCCAGTGAAAATGGTAACCTCAGAGAAGCCTTACCTGCCTCCTTACACCTCTTTTACAGAGTGCTTCATGTCGATTGGATCTAATTTATCCCACTGAGTGGTTATTCACAAGCCTTCTTTTTTCTCCGCTACTGAATTCAAGTCATTATATATGTGTGTGTGTGTGTGTGTGTGTGTGTGTGTGTGTGTGTGTGTGTATATATATATATATATATAAATCCTTTTAAATACAAGTGTGTCTAGAATATCTTGGGGGAATAACACAAAGTCAAAGGTTTGATGTTTGTGGAAAGAACAAAAGTACTTTCACCAAAAAAAAAAAAAAAAGGGGGAGCGTTATAGTCATGTTAAGGTGATCAAGATGGTTTTAGTACCTAAGCTACTGCTGGGAAAGAGGAGACTAAGGTACCAAGCTGACTTCAGAGAAGCTACCTTCACAAAATGCATTTTCTAAAAGGGATTCAGGGACTATGTAAGTTTGTTGAATCTCTCACATCTTTTAATAATTCAAGATCATTGATTGACTTATTAACATTTAAATAGGTTAAATAGCTGATGTTTTTGAAAAATGCCATTTAACTTATTCATTTTTCTCTAAATGTTACTGGAATAAATGATCAATTAAAAACAGAAAATGACAATTTAAAACAATACATTGCCCAGAGTGAAGCCCCCATGCTCTGTGTAATGATCATGCGATGAAAAAAATCAAAGAGTAAATGAAAAATTGAAGATACAAGTAAGAAAACAAAATGGAGTACCTTTTAAAATGTGCAAAAAATGCAATTTTATCTAGATGTTTCCTTGGGTTCCATTTTTTTAAAGTAGCATAAATTCTAAGTGAAATGCTACCAATATGTGTGATGTTAAAAAAAGAATAAACTAAAGAATCAAGAAATTCAACACCCTGAGAGTTATTAGACTTTTTTCAAAGGTAATCTAAATTCTTGCCAGATTCTGTATCATGAATATAATTTCAATGACTGTAATTGAGCATAAGGCACACATTATGAAATATTAATCATCTATTTTTGTATCTTTTTCTTAACAGATCGTAAACATTTTCAGCTGAATGAGTGTGTAGAACCTGAAAAGGCAAATACTTCTCTTTGTTTACGTTGGGAAATCAGTAAAAATTTTACTTGTGATAAAAAGAATATAACATATAAATTTAAATGTGGTAAGAATTTAACATTGATCAGAGGAGTTTTTTTCCTATAGTGGAATGTTTTTCTAGATATTCTCTAATCCTTCCTTCCTTTCTTCTTCCTTCCTTCCTTCTTCCATTCTCTCTTTTTCACTCTCTCTCTCTCACACACACACGCATAGTCCATGATATGTTTGGAATCAAATCATTGTATTCTCTATACAACTCAAATTCACAAAATAGACAAACACTCCACCTGAAAAATAATGTTTGAAATAGCAATATCAGTTAATTCATAAGAATTTTCGTGGCAACTGCTATACACGAGGTATTGTTGAAAATATTATCAGAGAAGAGAGTTATGAAAAATTATGGTACACATACTCTTAGAATGAAAGGGAAAACAACCATAATTTCACGTGATTCCAAGAGTTTTCTTTGTCAGCCCTCCATCAACAACATTTATAAACAACTACAAGAAGACTTAGATAAAATGAAAGTAGAGAAAGAATAGTAAGTGCTTCTAGGAATATGAATTTGAGTTCAGGGAAGGGGGAATAATTGAGATAGCATTTCTTTTTAATGATTTAATAACTTTTAATTTATTTTCATTTGCATTTATTGGGATGAAATCTCCCCCCTTGGCATAAAGCTATCTGCTAGGCCATATTTGGCAAGACAGACAAACAAAGACACACAGACTCTCACACGAAGGATGGAGTATGATACTGCTTATAATCATCATGTTACGGGGAAGGTGCTCAGCTCGGACACGAGCAGGGTGAGGAAAGCAAGGACAAACATATGACAGACTGATGATTAAACAAGATATCTTTGAGGTAAAGGCTATGTCAAGTGCAATCTCAATTTCTGAACAGAGAACAATGAACTAAGGCCTCATTTTATCAGCTAAATTAGAGACACTCTCAAATTCAGTTCTACGTCTTAATGTTTTCTTTAAAATTGAGTGTAGCAAAATCATGCGGCATTATAGCTGATAGCAGGTCCTTTTACTTATTGTTTTGACCATTTGCATAGGTTTTCAATCTAATAGATATTAATTATAGATATAAAACCAAAATGAAATTTAAGTGTGATATATTGTATTCATATACTCATATGCAATACTTATTTCTTTTAGATGGCCTTTCTCCATATAATGAAAGTGGCAGATTTGAAAAGTTCAACCTTCAGCCCGAAAGTAATTATACTTGTAGTTCAGAAGTATCTTATAATAACAAGATTCTTACTAGCCAAAATACAACTATTAAAACAGATTTTGGAGGTGAGTATATCACTTACATTTATATGTTAAATTTCTTTCCTTTTTATATTCTTATGATTCGTTGAGAATCACAGAAAAAGATGTTATGGATTTGGAGAAAGGGTTTCAGAAAATGGCTTTGTGTCCGTTTTAAAGTAAGAATTTAGAAATAAATGACAGCGAATCCAAACCTTCATCAAGTTTTTTGCAAACTGTAGGCTGTTGTGAGGTCGGGGTGGAAACAAAACTGTGAGGTAAGTGAAATGCTTGTTCACGTGTTTTCCATTTTATTTCCCCTTTCTTCCTGTAGCAGCATTCTCTTCTTGGTGTGTCCTGCATCTTTTGCCCCCTCTATCAAATCCTGCCGCTGATAGGAGTAAAATGAGCACGGAAGCTCACTTTAAGAAGCTAATAAAACGCAATGGTAAAGCTAAGTGTTGATGGCAAAATAACAATTGTTATTACTAAAATGTCAGCAATATAAATAATAACCAGACTATCATAACTAATAACAACTGGAAAGTAAAATTCTGGAAAGTAATAGCATTTGGAAGATGGAGGGGAGAAGGAAGTGAAAAGTGCTAACATTTCAGTTGTATTTAGTGGAACAGGGGTCCCCAACCCCCGGGTACTGATCCTCAGCCTGTTAGGAACCAGGCTGCACAGCAGGAGGTGAGCATCCGGTGAGCAAGTGAAGCTGCATCTGCCTCTCCCCATCGCTCCCATCACCGCCTGAACCAACCCCCCAACCCCAGTCCGTGGAAAAATTGTCTCCCACGAAACTTGTCTCTGGTTCCAAAAGGCTGGGGACCGCTGTAGTAGAAGTAAAGACATTCCAGTTAAATTTAGAATCTGCTAGGAAACTATGTTAATTGTGCATAAGACAACTTCTGAGTAACCACTAAAAACGTGAAAGACAGATAAATAGATGGCTTTTCCTATCAGCAGTAGAAGGAAGTTATGGAATAAAAAAAAAATTCTTCATGTTAAAGGAGGAAAAGGAGAAACAAGGGAAAAGAAGGAGGAAGAAGAGGGAGAGAGATTGTGAGAGAGAGAGAGGGAGAGAGGGAGAAGGAGAAGAAGAAGAAAGGGGGGAGGGGAAAGGGAAGGAAGAAGAAAAACGTGGCAGGAAGGGAGGGAGAAAGAGACTACTAAGTAGGAAACAATAGGTAAAATAGCAGAAACATGTCAAAGTATCAAAAGTCACTAAATATAGATGGCTTAAATTTACCTTTGGGAACAAAGATATTCAGACTTGAGTAAAGTAAAGACATATTTGCGGGGAGGAATTTGTAGCCTTAAGTAAGATCAAGTGACATTTTACGGAAACTTTTTTTTTTTTTTTTTTGGTGGTACGCGGGCCTCTCACTGCTGTGGCCTCTCGCATTGTGGAGCAACAGGCTCCGGACGCGCAGGCTCAGTGGCCATGGCTCACGGTCCCAGCCGCTCCGTGACATGTGGTATCTTCCCGGACCGGGGCACGAACCCGTGCCACCTGCATCGGCAGGCGGACTCTCAACCACTGCGCCACCAGGGAAGCCCTATGGGAACTTTTATCACTTTGCTCTCTATTGAATGAAAATCATTGGAGAGTGCTTGGAAAAGAACCAGAAAACAAAAGCAGAGAAAGCAGAAAATAACAAAGTTTAGAGTACAGATTATTGAAAGAAGGAACAAACAAAAATTGCAGGAATTTACTAACCAATTTAAAGGCTTGGTTTTGAAAAGAATAATACAATAGTTAGACCTCTAGCAAAACAACCTTCCCCCATGCATTATAAAAAGGAAATTAAAAATACAGTAGAAATTTTACAGATTATAAAGAAACTTGCATCCAATATGAAAAGTTAGATAAAATGGATAATTTTCTAGAACATAGGAATTATGGACATTTGCCTAGGAAGAATTAGAAAATTGGAGTTGTATATAAAATAATAGTCTAATACCTCTCTAATCTCTTCACACTCGTTGTCTGCTTACCTCACCTGCCCTTTAAAAAAGAAAAACCAGAAAGGTAAGTTTACAGTTAGTTCCTATCCTATTCAAAGTGTTCCACAGTATAGAAATCATGGAAATCCATCTACTAATTTTGATTATTGTTAGGGTGGGGGATAAACTAGGGTTACTGTTATGTGGATACCAAACTTGGGCAGAGCTGAGGCAACTATAGGCCAGTCTCTCCTATGAACATAGATAGTAAATAGTAAATGAACTGTTAGCAAAGTGGATCCTTTAGTACATTATAAAATATGTAATTACAGAAGAAGTTCTATGGATGGCAAATAAGCCTATGAGAAGATGCTCCACGTCACATGTAATTGGGGAAATTAAAATAACAATGAGATATCACTGCACACCTTTAGAATGGGCAGAATCTAGAACACTGACAATACCAAATGTCGGCAAGAATGGGGGGCAACAGGAATTCTCATTCATTGATGGTAGGAATGCAAAATGGTACAGTCACTTTGGAAGAGATTTTGAGGGTTTCTATAAAACTAAACATCATCTTACAATGCAATCCAACCATCACACTCCTTGGTATTTACTCAAAGGAGATGAAAACTCATGACCACATAAAAACCTGCACATGGATGTTTATAGCAGCTTTATTCATCATTGCCCAAACTTAGAAGCAACCAAGATGTACTTCAGGAGGTGAATGGTAAATAAACTGTGGTCCATCCAGACAATGGAATATTATTTAGCACTAAAAAGAAATGAGCTATAAAGACATAGAGGAACCTTAAATGCACATCACTAAGTGAACAAAGCCAGTCTGAAAAGGCTACATACCATATGGTTTCACTATATGATATTCTGGAAAAGGCAAAACTGTGGAGACAATAAAGAGATCAGTGTTTGCCAGGAGTTGTAAGGGAGGGAGGGAAGGATGAATAGGCAGAACACAGGATTTTAGGTCAGTGAAAGTACTCTGTATGATACCATAATAATGGATACATGTCATGTAATATATTAGTCCAAATCCATCGAATGTACAACATCGAGTGAACCCTAATGTAAACTATGGACTCAGGTGATAATGACGTGTCAGTGTAGGGTTCATAAATTGTAACATAAGTACCACTCACGTGGAGGATGTTGGTAAGAGGGGATGCTGTGCATATCTCTGTGCCTTCTCCTCAATTTTGCTGTGAATTCAAAAATGCTGTAAAAAAGTAAGGTCTTAAAAAAACCCACCATTATTGAGTTTGTTCCAGTAATGCAGGAATCCTGCAGCCTTTGAAAATAGCAATTTAACCATTTTACATGTCATTTTATTCAGGCAACAGGGGAAATTTTTCAAGACCATTGCCAAAGAAGCCACATTCTTAAAAAAAACAAACCCACAAACTTTTGTTCGTTCACCTACTGTATGATTCACCCATGTAAAGTATAGAAGTCAGTGGTTTTTAATATATTTAGAGTTGTAAATCATCACCTGAATCAACTTTAAAACATTTTCTTCACACCAAAAAAAAATAAAATAAAATAAAACCTACAAAAAAACAAGCAACAGCAAAAAGCTGGTATATTTTAACAGTCACTCCCCATTTCCCTCCGGCTCCCATATCTAGGCAATTATCAATTTACTTTCTGCTTTGATGGATTTGCCTAATCTGGACATTTCATATAATATGTTGTCTTTTGTGTCTGGCTTCTTTCACTTGGTGTACTGTTTTCAGGGTGCATCCATGTTGTAACGTATCAATACTTCCATTTTTTTATTGTCTAATAATATTCCATTTTATGAATGTACCTTGTTTTGTTTGTCCCTTTATCAGTTGAGTGACATTGAAGCTGTTTCCACTTTTTGACTATTATGGATAATGCTGCTATGAACATTTGTGTACAAGTTTTGTGTAGATATATGTCTTCGTTTCTCTTGTGTTTATACCTAGGATTGGAATTTGGGGGTTATATGGCAACTTTATGTTTTGCATTTTGAAGAACTGCCAATCAGTTTTCCAAAGTAGCTGCATCATTTTACATTCCCACCAACAACGTATGTGTTCTTATTTCTTCACATCTTCACCAACACTTATTGTCTTTTTTATTTTAGCCATTCCAGTGGGTGTGAAGTGGTATCTCATTGTGATTTGAATTAATGACTAATGATCTTGAGCATAGCTTCAGCTGTTTATTTGCCATTTGTATATCTTTTATCACTATTTGCCCATTCTTAAAAGTTGGGTGATTTTTCACTGAGTTGTAACAGTTCTTTATATATTCTAGACACAATTCAGATATATGACTTGCAAATGTCTTCTCCAGTTCTCTGGGTTGTCATTTTAATTTGTTGATAGCTTTTGAAGCTTATAAGTTTTTAATTTTGATGAGGTCCAATTTATTAAATTTTACCTTTGTTACTCATGTTTTTGATGTCACAACTAAAATTTCATTGCCAAATCCAAGGTTATGCAGAGTTATCCCTATGTTTTCTTCTAAGAATATTTTAGTTTTAAGTCTAAAAATTAGCTCTATTAATCCACTTGAGTTAATATTCATTTATGATTTGAGGTAAGGGTCCAATTTCATTATTTTGATGTCCTAGCACAATTTAGTGAAAAAACTATTCTTTTCCCATTGAATGTTCTTTACATCCTTGTCAAAATTAATTAACAATAATGATGGGCTTATTTCTGGACTCTTCCATTCCATTAATCTATACATCTAATGCCAGTACCACACTGTTGGTTAGTGTTGCTTTGTGTAAGTTTTGAAATCAGAAAGTGTGAGTCCTTCAACTTTGTTCTTCTTCAAGATTGTTTGGGATATTTGAGGTCCCTTGAAATTCCATATGAATTTTGAGATCAACTTGTCAATTTCTACAAAGAAGCCAGCCAGGATTCTGACAGAGGTTGAGTTAAATCTGTAGATCTATTTGAAGTGTTGCCATCCTAACAATGTTAGTTTTCTGGTCCATGAATATGGAGTGTCTTTCCATTAATTTAGGTATTCTTTAATTTTCTTGGAGAATGTTTTGTAGTTCTCAGTGTGCAAGTCTTATAGTTCTTTTGTTAAATTCACTCCTAGGTTTAAATTTATTCCTGCTTATAATGGTGGTGTTTTCTTAATTCCATTTTCAGATTGTTCATTGTCAGTGTGTGGACATACAATGGGCTTTTCTGTATTGATCCTGAAATCTGTCTCATTGCTGAAGTTGTTTATTAATTATAATATTACAGGACTTTTGACAGAACATACTAAAGTGATTCTGAATTTCATGTGGAAGGGATAGCTAGCTGAGAGTAAGGCAGCTTCCTAAATCCATGTCTCCAGTAGCCCCCCAAACAACTCAAAGCCATTAGAAAATAAATGAACCTACAGAAATACTATGTCTTCATGTAACTAGCAAAAATTTAATGCTTTTTGGATACAAATACTAAAATTAGTACAGTCTTTATAAATCACTGTGACAAAATAGAAATCCCAGGAAAAAAAATATTTTATTGTTTATAAAAGTGCAAAGGCAATTCAGTGGAGGGAAGGATTTTTTTTTTTGGTTATTTATTTATTTGGATATTTATTTCATTATTAGATTTTTTTTTTAGTTATCCCTATAGAAAAAATAAATACATCAGCCTTTATCTCTCAACAAACACAAAGATTAACTCAAAATGGATTGCAGAGCTAAACACTAAATCTAAAACTATAAAATGTCTAGACAAAGACATTAGAAAAATCTTTGCTAGTTTAGCTTAAGCAATGGTTCCTTAGATGGACACAAAAAGCAAGAATCATAAAAGAAAAACATTTAGAAATCAAACTTCATAAAAATTAAACATTCTTGCTCTTTGAATAAAGTCACTAAGGAAATAAAATTTTTTCACAATTCATACATTGTGAAAAAATATCCACAATTAATTTTTTCAACAGAGAGTTTTGGGAGAATATATAGAGAATTCTTCCAAATACAAAATAAGACATCAAGTAACCCAATTAAAAATGGACAAGAATTTTGATCATATGCTTCACAGGAAAAGATACACAAATGGTCAATAAGCACATAAAAATTTTCCCAATATCATTAGTCAACTGGGAAATGCAACTTAAAACAACAAACAGATGTTGATGCCATCACACACCAACTAAAATGGCTAAAATGAAAAAGACTGACAATACTATTGGTGAGAAGGCAAAGTAATAACTCAGCACTTTCACTCCAGGTATTTACCAAAGAAGAAAGGACATGTCCTTTCCACAGAAAGGCTTCTGCACAAATATCCATAGTAGATTCACTCATAATAGCCAAAAGCCTGGAAACAACCCAGATGTCCATCAACAGTTGAATGAATAGATGAAATGTCGTCTATCCTTAGAATGGAATACTACTCACAAATAAAAAGGACTAACTACTGACACATACAGTGTGAATGAATGAATATGAATGAATCTCCAGAACATTCTGTTAAGTGCAATATGCTGGACGTAAAAATGTACCCACCGTTTGATTTTATCTATATGAAATGAAAGAAAAGATTAATTTAATCTATAGTAATAGAAGGCAGTACAGAGGGTGTTTGGGGGTGGGCAAGGGAACTGGGTGGACTGGGAGTGGGCACAGAAGAACTTCCAAGGTTGGATAGAAATGTTTTATATCTGATTGCGATGGTGGTTATATCGATGCATATATTTGTCAAAACCCATCCAACTATACCCCAAATGGGCAGGTTTTCATATAAATTATACCTTGTAGTTTTGATTTAAGCATTTATTACATTCTTCACCTCAAGTTCTGATGACTAGTTACTGGAAGTGATGACAAGTGTTACTCCAGTACTGACTGTTAATTTTATCAGCCCTACCAGTGACAGATTTCCAGCATAGGGAAATCTAGACATCCCAAGATAGCTGGACAATAATATAAATGAGAGGAAGAGGGGCTTTCAGATCTCGTCAAGTCAGTGGAACATTTAGGCTCCACAATGTCACCCTGGAGTGACACTCTGTTACATGACCATATCAAATTTAACAAGACCAGATATCTTTCTTTTACTTTCATCATCAATTCATAATTAATCAAAATATGGCTATTAATAATGCATGCTGATAATATGAAGAACGTTTTCTCCATGTCTTGTTTCTTACATTTTATATTCTTATTCTTTCAACAGTTCCAAGAATCCCTCAGAATATGAATTGTTCTAACTTCAGTGCACATAAAGGATGGGTTACCTGGGAACCACCGGAAAATTTTTTTCATACGTTCACTCTTTGTTATCGGAATCCTTCAGGTAACTTTTATAGAATTTAATTCCATATCAGGAAAGATAAATCAAAAATTGGAAAGCGCACTCCACATATGGATGGAGCTAGTGAGCCACGGAGCTCTCTACATTACAACCGTGATGAGCATCCTGTACGCCTTGGTTTTAGAACTACCTCCACTCACTACAGGCTCCCTAGCCTCTGAAATGACTAAATCTCAGAGTATCCCCCAATACTCATTTCTCGTTCTTGATCTTCTTAGTTCTAATTGTTACACTCCAAAGCTTAGAGAAAGAAAATCTCTGGAAGATAATACTCATATCTGTCTTCCAAAAACTCATCATTCTGGACTACAAACAACAACTTCCAAAATGTGCCCCAGCTGATACACACAAAAAATTGGGTGAACAAAAATGAACATATGCCCACTTAGCTACAGAGTTTGATGGCAGGTGGAATCTTGGAACGTAGTTCTAGTTAGCATTAACTAACTTCTGCAGAACTTGTGCAGAAATAAAGACAGCCCAAAAAATGTGCTATGACTAGTTCAACCATTGGCCTAGTCCCTCCAAATGAGACACTATTTAAGAGACCAGACATCTCCTGGACGATGTGAAGTATCTAAAATACTTGTAGAAAACAGTGGGGACTGTGGACCACCTCAGAACAGATTCAGCACACGGAATAGCCCACTTGTCAATCCTTTACCTGCAGCTTAAAGTAGTATTGAGTTGGACATCTCACAGAATTTCATCTCTTTCTTTGGTGCATAGGAACCAGACATAAATTTTCAAATTTTGAAAAGTAGAAAGCCACTTATCTCCAGTGTGTTATTTTATATTTTGATAGCATATTGTTTTTGCTTGTTGTTTGAATCTTAATAATCAAACTACTACAACAAAGTTCAATACACATGTAGTTTTCAAATTAGCATAAGAGGACTCAAATTCTATGGAGAAGAAATACAGGCAATGTATTTGAGGTTATGGTAATTCGAAAAGTTATGTCTATGAGAAAGGAAAAATGGAACTTACAGGAAGATGAAAAATGGAAATTACAGGAAGACAATCTGTAATCTGACATATTACAGGAGTACAGTCTGCCTCGCTGGACACCTCTCCTACAAACTTTCTTTGCTTGGTTTCTGTGTGAGCACATTGTTTTGTTTTCTCTTTTTTCTGAAATTTCTTCTCACTCTCTCTTTCTGTATTCCTTACTTTCTATATTCTCTCTCTACTATGGAGTATTTTGTATGCCAGAATATATGGTGGAAATTTATGGAGCAATATTTATTGCTTCTTTGTATTCTATACTATTTAAAAAACCTGTATTTGAATAATTAGGCTTAGAAGGACGTAATGTGTTAGTTATTGCAGTCAGATGAGTTTTTGTTTGATTTTTGCAATGAGTACAGCTCCTTCTTATTCAGTGCTACCCAAATTTATGACTCTCCAAATATAACACTTGAACAGAATGGGTGGGGAGGGAAGGGGCAGGTAGGCAACATCTGGCTGTGTGTCCTCTCCAAAAGTTGGTGGGTAACTAACTGAACCCAGTCTCCACTGTGGCTCATGCACTGATTCTGCTCAAAGGGCCCTTTGGAAACAGCTCATCCCCAGTTCTCTGTCTCTTGTTGCTATCATACTCCACTGCTGGGAAGAGGAGCGTGCTCTGTCTTGTCTTCTGGTTCATCAGGAGCACGGGACATGAGATCCTCTTCTGTATTATCTAAGTCAAAGAGAGATGATCGGAGTATAGCATTGTTAGAACAATTCTTTTAACTACTCTCATTATTTCAAATAAAACCACTATTAAAAATCCACGGGAAGAAAGTCAGTGAACTCCTATGGCAATTTATATTACTTTTAATTAGGTATTAAATTCCTTTTGTTATTTCCTCATTTAATCATCGCAGCGACTCTGAAAGCTGTAGACTAAAAGAGGTAGAAAAATGTAACTGACATTTATTTAGTTTTATCTGCTTGTGGGGTGTTTTTATAGCTTTTTAAGATTTTGTTAAATGTTTCAACAATGACTCTGAGAGGAGAGATAAATGGATATGTTCAGAGTTCATACGATTCCCTGAGGATCACAGAACTTAAAATCAATGCTCAAATTCAACAGCTTGGACTGTGCTTTTTTTCACTACTGTAAGTTCATGTTTGAGCATCAGACACCTTGTGCATCTGTAGTATTATGTATTAACTTAAAGTGCCAAGTGACAATGAAGTTTCCTCAGTAATAGGGAAGAGACCCTGAGTCATTGTTGCATTCAAAGGACTATTTCTCAAAAGTTATTGAAACCAGTGTGCACCCTTCCACATCGCAGCGCTGTTATTGGAAATGATTTTGTTTATTGCCTTTTTGCTTAAACAACGTAAGAGAAAAATTACCTCTTATTTTGGGAGGTAGCAGTGCAAAACCCTTTGGGGATCAACGAGTTTATACTACTTTGCATGGTGTTCAAGAAGATACTTTAGAGCAGTTTAAACTGGGAAGTTGTTAATGGATTTCCTGAGGTATTTGCTAAAAAGCAAAGAGGTGACAAGTGATGAAGCCAGTATCTATCTAGCCATTTCCAGTGCAACAGGCATGACTTGAAACTAGATGTGTCCCTGTCACCCTAAGGAAAACTAAATTTCATCACTAAATCTAATAAAGTCTTTACCTGTGCCATTCGACTAGTGCTTCTGACCTCAGGGTCCTGAGGAAAGGTATCCCACATGGAGGCAGAGAGGCTCGTGTAAAATATGTTGACCTTTCAACCAAAGCTTGAAACCCTTGGCAACTGGAAATGAACATTCCAAACCATCTTTCTAAGCACTGAACACTTTGATTCCCCAAAGAGCAATGTCTTTTGGAAAAAAATGTGTTGTTCAAAATTAAATCAACAATTTGATTTTATTAAGCTGGCTAAGATGAAAGCATCACAGAACAACATAAATGAACTCATTTTGATGCAGAATGGTTGTGAGATTACATCTACAATCATACAAAATTAGGTCACTGAATGGAAGCCAGATGGACCTTGAGAACGACATCCTGACATTTGGATTGTAGCTGAGTTAGAAGCTGATACTTGTCCCGACAGCCAGACAGCATATAAGGGGGTGCCACCTGCCCCTCTCTAGAACTCACACCTTTCCTGTCCTCAAAGACAGTTCTCACTGGGGACAGGGTAGCTGAGCTGGCGGGTATTAAATCAACTAACTCAGATTTAGGGATTTCTGAGAAAATAGACATTTAACCAGGCTGGAACAGACACTTTATCTCACTTACTGTTTAGCATCCCATGGTGAGGTAGAGATATTACTGTAATCTCCATGTCATGGATAAGTAACTGAGACAAGAAATTAGCACATGCTAAATCTTCCCTTACACTGTTTCTGCAAGTCCATTGGCATGTCCACCTAGACCAGAGAATTAAAGTGTCCAAGAGGAGGAAAAAGCTTGGCCCCATTGCAGACCCTTGTCCCCCTCTTCTACCCCAGACAATATGCACGGCAGTGAAGGGTAAAGCATGGCCTCTGGGACCTCAGTGTCCGGGTTTCATCCTGACTCTGTTGTTCCTTTCCTGTGAGATCATGGACAGATTGCTAATATCTCTGTGGCTTAGTTTTCTCATCTGTAAAATCAGATGACATCAACAGTGCCAACCTATAGGGTTGTGGTGATGGTGAATTAATTCACATAGACCACTTCAAGGCATGCTTGGAACACAGCATCGTCTGTTCATTGTTTTTATAACTACTGGTATTATTATTATTATCACTGTAACATGCTTCCTCTCTAACCTTCTTTTAACCTGTCTTTCTTGGTGGCATTTGGGTACTCAAAAATAGTTAGTGGTTAGTGATTTTTCAACTTAACAAGTGCTAACTCATCTGTGTAAGCAAGGTCCCACCTCCCACGTTCCCACCCAGCCAGAGTCTGCTATCCTAGTCGGGCTCGTGCCTAAACTAAAAATGCTCCTTCTTTCCTTTGTAAAATTTTATTTCCTCCCTTACACCTACCCAGCCTCACTCATCTTTCAATGATCAGCTCAGGTTCTACTGCCAGTGTGAAGCTGTCCTTCACTGTTTCAGCTCCCATGAATTACTGTAGTGCTCAGATGAATAGGGCAGAGGATACTTAGTTACTGGTGATCAAATGGATTTTGTATCTGAAGTCTATAACAGTGGCTCATACCAAAGTTCAAAGTTTGGAGGTTAAGTATCAGAAAAGGGGTTGCCAAAGTATTGGAAAAAAGACTTTCATAATATCCACCATGAGCTGTGTTTTCTCAGAAAGAAAAGAGATCATAGGTAAACAATATGCTTGAACTTATTAAATATGTTATGTACCAAATTAATTATATGAAACCATCATTTTTGAATATTTGAGTTTATAGTAATCACAGTTGTTCAATGCATTTGCTGATAATTGTATGTATTTCTGAGCACCAAGGATTTTTCATTTCTCAATCACTCAGTTTGGAGTCGGCTTGGAATGATTTACTGTAGACACTAAATTAAATATGTGCTAATCTTAAATTTTGATGACTTACTAAAAGTTTCCATTTTTTCCCCTGAGAAGAAAGATGCCACACTCTGAATAAAACCACAAATACAATTAATTTGGAATATTTGAAACCTTTTACAAGGTATGAGATAACATTACATGCCTCTGTCAATGGAAGAGTGAAACGTAATGGAACTGATGTGAAATGTGTAGCTGAAACAAAAGCAACATGTAAGTTATAAGCTTTAACGCTTTTTTCTATGAACAGCAAAGTCTAAACCGTTAAAACAACATGTCCACCTTAATGCTTCATTCGAGAAACACACTGACCTGGCACATTTGTTAACATCTAGGGTTTATAATAATTTAAAACACAACAATTTATAAACTCTCATCCTGGGTTTTCTCTGTATACTTCAGGTATAATCATAGAATTGTAAGAATGAAGCCTGAGGGCATATGAACAGGTACCATTTATAAGATTTCAGGCAATTAAGTATCTAACCAACTTAGATAAAAATGCGTTATCCATTGTTTTCTTTACTCTCTAGAAATATCGACTGCCATCAGACACCCAAGAACGCCTCACTCACAAGCATCCACTGCTTGCATGACCTCATGAAACAATATTTTGTCAGCATTTTCTTCTCCATTACAATGAACTACATACTATTTTATTTTATGTCACATTTTACATTCATTTGGCTCTTGCCCCCCCGTGGGATGGCTCCATAGATTCCAGGTCCAAAGCTAGATCTGTCTCTGGGGTGAATGTGAACTCCATGAGGTCAAGGCAGAAGAAATACCCCTGTGTAAGGCAACAGCTATGGCTCCAGAAACCCCACCTGGCACCAGGCTCACACAGAAAAATTGTCCTCTTCAGGGCCGGATGTAAAATGCTCTTAATGTCATTTAAGTTTTGGTTTCAAAAGTCCAGGTCCTCAAGCGTTATGCTTTTGTTATTTTCCTGAAAGTCTGTGCTATCACAGAAACAAAGATGATTCATTGCTGCTGAAGAATCCAGCCAGGTATCACCAGGGTCATGTAAGCATTTCCAAAAGGAGGACCTGGACTGTTCGTAGGCCTTCGGGGTTTCCCCTCCCTTCCCCTCCACTCCTTTCTTCTCTATTTTCTATTTCTACACACTCTCTTTGGGGGAATTGCAAAAAATCTCATAGTTTCAAGTACAACTTACATGCTAATATTCATCAAATGAATGTGTAATTTATTTTCAGATGTTTTGTTATAGCTTTTTATGTATGTTCTATCCTAACTTCCCCATCTGTAACACCCAAATAAGCACTTAAAACAGTTTATACTGTACACATATATTGTCCAGTAATTTAAATACGCGTTTACCAAATGATTAAAAATAAAATATTTCTTCATTTTGATAGATCCAAGCAAGGTCAAGGACTTACGTGTTTCAAGGAAGACAGATAATAGTATGAATGTGAACTGTAAACCTCCTGACGACTTTAATGGCCCCAAGACAGGGACGTACCATTTGATAGTTAGTATTGGAAATCACTCGACTGTAAAAGAATTACAACAACAAAAGTGCACATTCTTGGTAGAAGGTCTTCAATATTCAACAGAATATACGTTTCAGGTAAGATTACAATTTCCATAATCATACATTACTGATATACATTATAGTGATTATTCTGCAGTATTTAAATAATACTAACACCAGTGCTCACGAAGCTCTGAGGTCTAACGGAATCACACTTTAAAAGTGTAAAAGTTTGACTCCAAACTTTTCATCTCTAGTACATAATACAGTTGTTTACAACACATATTTTGTTGGATTATTTTTGACCTTTAACGTGATTTACTTATAGCTAAATTATTGCTCCCGTGTCAAGAAGCACAACATTTCATGCACAGTAGATTATTACTTTGCCACAACTTTTATTCATCTAGGCTATTTATCTTTACTACTGTGACTTTTAAAAAATTTTAATACTTTATTTTTATTTTTTATTTATTTTATTTTTGGATGCATTGGGTCTTCGTTGCTGTGCACGGGCTTTCTCTAGTTGCGGCAAGCAGCGGCTACTCTTCGCTGTGGTGCACGGGCTTCTCATTGCAGTGGCTTCTCTTGTTGTGGAGCACGGGTTCTGGGCACGTGGGCTTCAGTAGTTGTGGCACACGGGCTCAGTTGTTGTGGCGCACGGACCTAGCTGCTCCGTGGCATGTGGGATCTTCCCGGACCAGGGCTCAAACCTGTGTCCCCGGAAGGTGGACTCTTTCTCACTGCGCCACCAGGGAAGCCCACTAATGTGACTTTTTAAATTACAAACTTTTTTACAGGTACATTGAGATTAAAAAATAGCAGAAATAAATGTAAGGAAATAGCAGTGTACACAGAGAGTTAAAAAGCTCACCCATAAGCTCGCTGTCTACTGATCATATTCTGTGTGTATACTTCTAAAATGGGAAAACTCAGTCTTTTCCTCCTGCTGTAGGGAAAAACCTCAGTTCATTCTATCTCCTGTGTGTTCTTCACTATAAGAAACACAGGGAAGCATTTCCAAAGAAAATCGGACACCTGAAACACTTCACTTCTGACACTTCTGGTCACCAAATGTGTGAACGTTTTTCCCCGCATCAAGCAAGTATCTGTGACACCAGCTGGGTGTCCATTCAATTTCGACACCATGTACCCAGAGGTAGCATCAGATTCCACAGGTGAGGGGCTCAGTCCCACGAGATTGGTCCCACCCTATGTCAGAAGATAATGACAAGTAGGAAGTCCCCACCACTTTGTAGCTCGATTTGTCTGCAAATCAGGGGTTCCCATGACCCATGTCCTTTGGTTTGATTAATTCACTAAAGCAGCTCACAGGACTCAGGCAAACACTTACATCATTTACCAGTTTATTAAAGGTTTTGAGAAAGGATACAGGTGAACAGCCAGATGAAGAGATACGTAGGGTGGGGTCTGGGAGGGTCCCAAGTGCAGGAGCCTCTGTCCCCGTGGAGTTGGGAGTGTATCACCCTCTAGGTGTGAGTGTGTTCCCCTGCCTGGAAGTTCTCTGACCCCAGTACTTCTGGGATTTTATGGAGGCTTCATCACATAGGCATGATAAATCATTAACTCCATTTTCAGCCCTTCTCCCTTCTCAAGAGACTGGGGGAGGGGAGGGACTGAAACTTCCGAGACTAATCATGGCTTGGTCTTTCCAGTGACCAGCCCTCATGTGGGAGCCATCCAGGAACCCACCCAGAATCAGCTCAATAGAGTAAAAGACTGTCGCCCTGGAAGTTACAAGGTTTTCTGCAGCTCTGTGTCAGGAATCAGGGTCAAAGACCAAAGACAAAAATGTTCCTAGCGCTCTTATCAGTTAGGAGACACAAGGGTTTTGGGAGCTCTGTGCCAGGAACTAGAGGGAGAGACAGATGTAGATTTTCCATGATCTCACAAATTCCTTAATATGAGCACACCGTTTGATAAACCGCATGTTTCATAAGTCACTGTATCGCGAACGTTTTTCCATGTTAAATATTCCGCTACTAGTTTTTCATGTTTGCGTAAGATTCTATCTTACGGCTTTATCACCTTCTACTAACTATGCCTGTTTTGACAACAGTCAGCAAACACTCTTACTGGGAAATAACAACATCTTTGAATATGTCTTTTATCATTTCTGTCTGAATAAATTCCCGGAAATGAATGTATTGGGTCAAAAGGAATTGACATGTATTTTGAGATTTTTTATGATACTTTTTCTTTTCCCTGTGGAAGTTACCAAATTGCCGTTCCCATGGCAGTGTGTGAAATAACTGCTCTGGAGAATCTCACCAACACTGCGTATCCCCTTTTCCTTTGATATTTAGTGGGTGGAATACTGTACTGGCATCTCTTTTTGTTTTTATAGATTTTCTTTACTTACTGTTGAGGAGAAATATCGTTTTGTTATTTGTCTTGTAGTAACATCCTTCCTGCTCCTTTGTCTAGTTTTCTTTGGGAATGCTTCTTGGCTATTAATAGTATTAAACTCTTCGTCCTATGACTTGCAAATTTGTTTTCAGTGTATAGTTTGCCTTTTAATTTTCTTTATAGCACTTTAACTCATACACAATTTCCCCTTTTATTTTTATTCAGTCAAATCTCTCACTTTTATTTTTGGTTTAATGGGAATTTCCACAGTTGACTGCTTAATGTCATGTTGACAATCTGCTTCACATTCTTATCACTTAAAGAAGTGTTTAGGTATACATAAGCTTTCTTGTTTTGTTTTTAACCAGAAACGTAGGTTTGGCTTTATCAAATGTGTTTTATGGTACTATGTTGGGTCTGCCATGGTTGTGATGCTATGGTGTGATTAGTGTATATGCTGAATTATAGTGATAGGTTTTCTAATGTTGAACCAGTGTCACATTCCAAGAAAAAAACCCTGCTCTGTCATTGTGTATTATTCCTTTAAAGTATTATTGAGCCCAACAGCTTAATATTTTATTAAGCTTTTATGAATAGGCATTCATAAATGAGGTCATTTAATAAGTGGGTAAAGGCGACGCTGGCATAGGTGGGGACACACATCATTCTTTCCACATTTTTGTATGAAGGTTATGCTAACCTGATAAAACAGGTTGGAGACATTTGCCTGTTCTGTGTTTTATAACTTTAAACAATACAGGAATTATTTGTTCACCGAAAAATGTGTTTTAGTCCCTTTAACACAGAGGGATTCTTTGAGAATCATTTACGTTATCTTTCGATATTACTGTTCTTTTCTAGTTACCCTTTTTGAGTGGGTGTGCCACTTATATTTTCCCAAAGAAGAGTCGGAATAAAAGAAATACTTTGTTATTACCTTATCGTACATTTCACTTCACCTCCCTCAGTACCCAGGAAGCTCCAGGCACACTGGTTTCCTTTTCTTTTCTCCAAACACTCAGGTTTTACTCTCTTTTAGGCACTTTACTGAACATTCCTCTCTTGCTAGAATTTTCTTCTCCCATTTGTCAATGATGATAATCTATTCTGGAAAAATATAGGTAAACATCGTATTAAAATGCAATCTCAAAATTCAAATTAGGAGACAATTATTCAGTTATCCTTTCTCTTCCTCACTCTTCAAAAGGCTGCCTCTTGTTTTCTTCACTGAAGTTCCCATAACTTGTTTTTAAGTTTATTTCAGAATCCACTGCTACATTTATACCTTCATGAGGGAGCAATCATTTTAAATTTATTCATCATTGTAATCTCTGGTTAATAAATTAATACAGTTGTTTTTATAATCATTAATGTATTACTTTCTTTTATTGTAGGTTTATTTTGATATTCTGGTAGTTTGGGCATTGAAAGTGATTTTTGACCATTTATTTCTTTCTCCTTTTCCTTTTTATTAACTAAAAATAAATAAATAAATAAAGCTACGGATTGTTCTTTGGTAAAATTTTGACTCTATCCCATGTCTATATTACTTATTACTAATTTCTCAATGACTGACATAAGATTTAATGAGTGGATTTTTAAAGTAGATTGTTCTTATTATTGATAATTTCTAAAGAGTATATAATTGTAATTTGGAAGAATTTTTAATTTACCTTTTTTTTTTAAAGAGACTTTTCTACATTTCTGGTTCCTGAATTTTTTATTGCAATTAATTATTAGTTTAAAAGGATAATTGTCCTTTACAATTTCTGCCCTTTGGAATCTCCAGTAATTTTTACAGCTCAGTGTGTGATAAATATTTATGAATACTCTGTGAGTACTGAGGATATTATATACCCTCCATGGGGTAAAAGCTTAGATATATATTTTTCAGATTTATTATTAATCTCTTCTATTAATACTCTTTAGATCTATTTTTGCTTCAGCTGTTTTTTTGCTGAAGATTCTTAATGCTTTCCTGCTCCATGCTGTTTCCTTGTATATCTAAATTGTTTTGCTTTATTGTGTTCAATATTTTGAACTACTTATGTCTACACTGTAGAGTTTACCCTGTATCATCAATCTTGATCATTTTAACCCTTCTGAACTAAATATCACTTGAATATAAATACTGTGATTCTTACATTATATTGTTTCCACTTAGCCTTAAAAACTTTTTTGTACGTTTTATGTATAACTTCTAAAGAGTATGCAGCAGAATTTCCTTTTGAAAGAACTATGAAGATGTTAGCCTATTAATAGGGAATCAACTTTAAATGACGAACATTTTGATGTGTTGGATTTTATTCCTTCATTTTCACTTATTCTTGCTGATTATAACTATTAGTATTATTATTATTGCTAAATGGGCTAAGATTTCTTTATATCTTTTTCACTGGTAAATATGTTCTTTAAAACATTTTGATAATAAAGTATTGACATAATCTTGAAGTTTCAACTTTAAATTAAAGTTAACCAGTATATTTTTTATGAAAATAAACAACAATGTATGACAAATATGTATGTGTTATATTGTGATTCATAAATTTACACTAGAAAACTATTTTCTCTTTTATTACTGAAATTCAGGTTTTTTATCACAATGGGAAATATGCTGGTCATCCAATAATTGTTTCACAATCAACATCTTGTAAGTCATCACTTAGCTATTTATTATATTTATATTAAATATATAGTAGCACTTAGCTTTATTATTTTACATTCCTACTCATGTTTAATTATTAAATGTTTATATTATATATTTTCCAAAAAACATTATATTTTAAGTTGTGTGTGCAAACAGATGTACAGGTGAACACCATATTAAAATATAATATCTTAAATTCAAATTAAGATATTAAATTATTAAAAGAGTTCATAAAATAATTCATAAAGTATTTACCTGCACAGACTAATATTATGATTATGCTTATGGCATTTCTTCATGTTAGTAACAAGCATGTTTGTTTTGTGTATGTGTTAGAAATTGTCACCTTTTTTATTCTGTCCCTCAAGCATTTGCTTAGCAGAAGCAGGCGTTACATACAAATCTGTGCTGATTTACCCAACTGAGCTAGGATACACATTCCCTAATAACAGTATGGCTTTTTAATGTTTTGTCACTAATATTTTAAAATATTTTAATCAAAACAAAGGTCACTCTAGAAAAAAATCACTGAAATGAAGAAAGCCATGTGTCACCTTCCCTCACCGGTTGTTCTGCTCTCCAAAATGACCACTTTTCACCATTTCTGTTTTCAATTCTATAGTTTCCTCCATATATAAAAAGGATATTGTCTGCTGCTCTTTCTAGAGTTTTAATGTTGCTTATTGATCTGAGCCTGCGGAGGAAGAAGACTTAGCACACTGCTTTAAGTTTTCTCTACTTGTTAGCTTTCTAAATTCAATTCAATTCAATTCAATTCAAAGCTCCCGGTGCAGTGTTACGAAACACAGGCTGTTTCTGATGTCACCTTGTCACTTCTCCGTCTTTGTCAACTACCTGCACGTGCACAATCATTAATGCTTCATTTTCCCAAGTCTTTCCAAAGAGGGAAGATATAAAAACAGCTTATTTTCCAAACTGCTTTACTAAGTCCCATACAAAATTTTAGTTCTTTCTGCTCAGATTTATAAAATAAAAGCTCCTAATGTGAAATGCCAAACAAATTCAGCCAAGTATCTTTGACTTTATTTCCATATACTTTTCTTTTATAAGCCCTTACTATAACAACAGCTTCATTGAGTTTTTCTGATTATGTAAATAATTTATAGTGGCAGCATTTATTCTTGGGGTCGTAGACTCCACTGGACATTTCATACTCCTATCTTAATAAGCCAGGCCTGGCACCATTTCCCTCAGAGAAACACAGAGTGGGAAACACAGCCAGGAAGGGGGTCTGGCCAAGAAAATCCTGCTAGCATTGCCCACTGCAGTCCGGGGACTATGAACTCTTTGACCCTCTAGAGGCAACTGAGCTATAAGACTGAGGCCATATGTGTGGGAGCGACCCTGGCTTAGAAGCCCCATGTATCTCTTATAATAGTGCCACAGTTATAGCTACCAGATGTGCCAACAGGGATGCACCCAGTAACAAGATGTGCCAGGGGTTAGTGCATTCAGGGAAATCAAGGCCAGGGCTTCCCACCAGAATACCATCATTCATACATAACCCTCCTGTCCAGATGCCGTTTGGAAATCAGGGATTGTGTTTACATTAGCAATGTTGCCTGGTGACACAGCTACTATTCCATCTTCATCAGATTTCTCCTTCAGTGGAGCTAGAGGGTTATCCTATGCTCCTTTTTGCCCATAAAGCAGAAAAAGTATTAACTCTTTGCTAACAACAGCATTTTCATAAGAGATAAATAATGTCTTCACATTTTAATACTGACATCTACTCCAGGGGAGAGCTTGGGTTTCGAATTGCAAAAGCACAGCTGCTAGAAATGTATTACTGAGTTTCTCTGGTATCACATTCCATCATCTGCATTTTGACAACATTCCCAATTGAATTCCTGGGGTCCTTTTCTTGTGGAACTCTCTGAGGCTACCATCATAAAATTTTCCTTTATCAGTTTCCCATTTTAAAATTGCTGTATTTGAATCTCATGGGTTTTGTTGTTGTTGTTGTTGTTGTTTTTACTGGTTTATATCTTCTAGTGTAAGAAGAAAATATTCTAATTTCTGCAGGCATGAAAATATCTATATTCTATTCTAACACAATCAATATTTTGCTCTGGCATAGATTTTAAGTTTAAAACTATAGAATTTAAAGTATTTCAGTTTTGTTCCCCTACATCCAGTATTACTTTCTAATGCCATCCTGCTTCTCATTCTTTTCATATGTTCCCTCATTTTATTTTCTCTCTAGAACGTTTAGGCTTTCCTCTTTATTCTTGGTCTGACATGGGTCTTTTTCACTTATTTTCCTGGATGCTATTGGCTTTCGTGACCTGGAGACTTGTATCTCTGGGAAGTTTTCTTTGTTCCACTTTCTTTTTGCAGTCTTTTTGGAGCTCATCTTAGTCACATTTTGGAATCATTAGTCGATGTATTATTTTGGCATCTGCCTTTTGTGTTGAGGGTTTCTTTGAGAGTTCCGTTCTCATGGGCAGTCTGACCAGAGTTACAGTGACACAGGGGAGAAGGTGATTAGAAGTTCTGTGGTCCTTAAGGGGCCGTATTGACTGAGGAGATTCTCTGTGTTGTTACTGATTTATTTTCTCCGGCATCATTCATAATCTCCAGAAATGAGTCCACAACTAGTCCTTGCGGTAGAGTGGAGGGTGCGGGATGGTTCCCTCAGGGGAGGGCACAGGGCCAGTGTCCAACCATTCCACATGCAGACACTTGCTTCTCCTGCTTCACTTTCGTGCTGGGCCTCCTCCCTTCTCTACTTGGAGCCTGATTTTACCTCTAGACTCCTACCTCTTCCATTCAATTTTTCCAAAGAGTAGGCTTGTGTCTCCTCCTCCCTGGTGTGTCTTTCAAGAGATGCCTGGGTTTTCTATAAATAGACCCTCAATTGTGCCATTTTGGTCTTTTGATTGGTTTCCACTGTCCATGGTGCCTGGGAGCTTGAGGCCCAGGTGTTCTTGGGAAGGTGTGTGTCCCTCGTCACCACATGCTTCTCTGGTTGTGGCTTCCTCTCCTTTGCTTCCTACCTTCCAAAACTTGTCAAAATCTCTCAACCTCTGGCTCCCCGTCTCCCATCCTGTCTGCCATCATGGATCTTCGCCTCGGTCAGTGTTACAGGGGCTCCTAGAGAGAAGAGAGAAGAGCAAGTCTTAGGCCACGGGACGTATCTGAAGCCTTGGTTGTTCTATTATTAATACGTTTATGGAGGCACATCTGATGCTATGTCATGTTTCTATAGAACCAACAGCCCTAATTAATTGCCATGGATTGCAATGCTCACTCAACACCATTTGGTGTGTTTTTTGCAAAATTCTTGTATATGCTGCTGGCCTTCTCTTTCTCACTTGATAGATATACATACATATAGACATAAATATAGATATAGACACACACATGACACGTATATAGGCATCCTCACAACACCTTTCTAAAGAAGATCAAATCATTCCCATTTTATAGATGAGAAAATTTAAACTCGGACAATTTAATTATTTTGCCCCATGTTAAGAGTCAAAGAAATGCCAGAGCCAGGATGCAGACTCAGCTCTGACATCTGACAATCTCCATCTGAAATTAATTTTCTATGTTCCTGTTTTTATGAATCTCCAGTTAGAGACATCTGGAGCATGAGACACGCTGTTTGGGCAGCCGTTGGCCTGGCTGAGTCACTCCATCTTTCTGGTTGTAGGAGAAATGTCTCATGCTCAGGAAGTCTTCCACGGACCATACAGAAAATAGGTTCCCCTTACCTTCTTACCACTCTATTTTTTTCCTTTAAATATAAGGAAAATATATAATTATTTTATTTACCTGTCTAGCCTTTCTTTTTCCCCAAAGGTAAGGAAAATTCCCTCAGAACTGGTACCTTTTTATGCCTATTTTCTGTCATATCCCCAGAGACCGTCACAGTTTTAGGACACGTAGCATTTGCTCAGTCAGTATGGGATGAAGAGGGGTACCAATCAGTTAAGGCAACGATGGATGCTATAACAGTTAAGCCCCCAAATCCCAGTGAAGTAACACAACAGACATTTATTTCTTACTCCACACCAATTGGGGATGTTTGTGGGCATGTAGAGGGTGGGGTTCTGCTCCACACACCATTCAAAACTCCAGGCTGACACAGGGGCTGACCTCTCCCACACATGGCTTCTGAATTTGTGAGGACAACCAGCATCCAGCCAGCAGTTTGGAGAAGAGACGAGGTGAAGTGTCTCTCCAGAGGGTGGGTAAACACCAGACCCAGAAGAGGCTTATATGCCTTCTACCCTTATCTCAGTTACCTGGACACACTTAACAGCAAGGAAAGCTGGAAGGAAGAGAAAAGAGGTGTGCTTAAGAGTCAGTCAGTGTCAGCCACAGGCAGGAAGGAAGGAAGCAAGTGAGGGGAGGAGGCTGTGGCTTCAGCCACGCTGAACTATATGGACTGTCTCCAGGCAAAAATCACAGGGAGGTAATGCTTTGTATTAGTTTTCTCTTGCTGTCCAACAAATTACTGCATGCTCAGTGGCTTTACACCACACCTGTTCATTAGCTCATAATTCCGTAGGTCACAATTCCGGCTCCATGTGACCAGGTCTTCAGCTCAAAGCTGAAATCTAGATGTTGGCCAGAATGAGTTTTTATCTGGAGAATATGCAGAAAAAGTGCTTCTGAGGTCATTCCAGGTTGACGGAGTCCTGTTTCTTGCTGTTGTGGGACCGATGACCCAATTTCCTTGGGGGCTGCCGGCCAGGGCTTGCACTCAGCTCCCAGAGGCCCCTCACGTTCTTTCCACCTGGCCTCCTCCATCTTCAGGCCAGAGCAGTGTGTGGGATCCTGGTGCTTCAGATCTCTGACTTCTGCTTTTAAAGAGCTCATGATTAGTTTGGACTCACCCAGAACAATTTCCGTATCTTCCAGTCCCAACTGACTTGACGCTTGAATTCTCTCTGCACAATCGCTTTGCAGCAGTACCTAGTTAGTATTTTCTGAAGTAACCAGGACCTGGAAATCTTGGGCGGCGTATCTTGGAATTCTGCTCACCATATATTTCCTTCAAAACACCCAGTCTTCTCAGCCCGCCCCTGCCTAAAACATACAATTTCTGTATTGCCTTAGAAACATGACTGAAGAGGGTTGAATTTCTTTCCTCATTGAAAATAGTAAGAGCACTAAGTCTCTCCCTATCTCCGCGAACCATAGCCATGGTAGTGAACCCTGATGGACAGCCCCTCATCCCCTTGGGTCCTCCACTCCCTCTGTGCACAATATTAATTCATAATCCATCGTCATGGATTAACCATTAATCCATAATCCATAGCCACTCTCTTGCAATTACTCTTGAATCCCTTGATCCTGTCAACCCAAACCCCTGATGTAACAGTTTTCTTCTTTCTCTCCTGCATCATGATTTCCCTTCTGTGCTGGATGGGTCTCATCAAGATGCAGTTGTTAAAAACCAACAAAAAACAGCAACAACCACAATATTTCTTTTGACCCTATTTCCTCTTTGGTTGCCACCCTATTTCTTTACCCCCTGCAACTCCCAACAGTAAAGCTCATTTCTTCCTATTTCACTTGTGAGTCCCTTTGCAGGTTCCATCTTTCTCCTCCAACCTTTGAATACTGGAGTGTCTCAGGACTCAGTCTTGGGGTTTCTTTCCTTTCTATCCAATTTTAATTTCCTGGTGAATTAGTCAATCTCATAGCTTTAAGTAACAGATCTGTGTTGAAGACTCTCAAATTAATGTCCAGTCCCAGCCCCTTCCTCGTGAGATTTATGGTAGGAGAGCCTCAGATCTGCATATCCAGTTTCCTACTTGGTGCCTCCACTTGGGCATCTAATTGTTCTTTCAGACTGTCAAATCCAAAACTGAGCTTCTGTTCCCCTCAGAAGGCTGTTCTGCCCACAGCCCTCCTGATCTCCGTTCACTGTAGCACTGGATGACTACTTCACCTAACTCCAGAGCCATCTACCTCATCTGAACCACTGTCATATTTTGCCTGGGTTATGGCATTTTCAATAAGGGGTCCTAAGGATCTGTATAATGCACACATTAGAGTTAATTACTCCTCTACTCAAAATCCTGCAAGTGCTACACATTTAACTCCAAAACCTGTGTAACTGGGAATTCCCTGGTGGTCCAGTGGTGAAGACTCTGCTCTATCACTGCAGTGGGCCTGGGTTCGAACCCTGGTTGGGGAACTAAGATCCTACAAGATAAGCAGTGAAGCAAAACAAAACAAAGCAAAACAAAAAGCAACAATAACAAAACAACGTAACCTTAAAATGATTTACAAGGCCCTCCAACCTGACCCTTGCGCTCTGCCAACTCCTGGCCATATTCTCAAATGGCATCGCCTGCTGCCCATCTCTCTCTCCCTCCACTTCACCCTCTCCGGATTCTGGATTCTTGCTGCTCCTTGGACACGGGGCATGTTCCTGCCTCCAGGCTCTCACCTAACTACACCTGTGCCTAGAACCAGCATCCGCCAGTACCTCCTTAGCTAACTCCTTACCTTCCCAGTCTTTATCATCTTCCAACCTACTTTACCATTCACTTACTTAATGTGTATATTCTTAACTGTCTGTCTTACGTCCCAGAACATCAGTCCCATGAGGACAGGGGTCTTTGTCTGTTTTGTTCTCTGAGACATCTTAAGTACCTAAATCAGTGTTTGACACACACTAAAGACTCAAAATACTTTGTGTGAATTGTGAATAATTAGTACTGACTATGCTCCAGGCATGGTGCTAAACGTTTACAGTGAATCAAATTTGTTTAGCCTCATTTTAGGAATTAGGGATGGAGACACAAAGATAATAAGGATTTGGGCCAAGGTCCCAACTAGGAAGTGGCGGAGCTAAGTCTGGCTCCCTAATGCCTCTGTGGTACTTTACTGCACTTTCACTGCAGACAAATAGTATGACCTACTTATTCAAGGCAAAGCATATTTCCAATACACTCTCTTTTCTCTGCCCTTCCTCCAAGAAAGGGTGTGATTTCACATTAAACCTTAGTGAAAATACAGGTCAGAGTAAGACTAATCCCAACTGTAGAATGAAATAATTTTGTCCCTTGGATAACTGATTGTATACCTCAATGAGCAGGTTTATCTCTGTGGGGCAGAGACCTTTCTGATCCCCTTAAGAGACTACCTACTTCTGCATATAAAGTTAAACTATAGGAGGTTCTCTCTGAGAATTGTAACTAGATTACCTCTTCGATCCCTTCAAAATGGAGTGACTGAAAGAAAGAGAATTAAATATAAATGATACTATCTCATAAAAGGACATTATTTGATAGGAAGGAAGAGAATTGCTCTTCTATGCTCTATCGCTCTTAAAATATGAAATGTTTTATTGGTTCTGAACAATATAGGCAAGATTTACAAAATCAGGAATGTATTGTCTTTGATCTCATTCTAAAAATTGTACTTTTTGAAAACTTCAAAAGAAATGAAAACGTTAAACTGTAAGATGATCTTTTCAAAGAATCCAGCAAAATATTTGGCATAATAAGCTCTCTTTATGTGTTCTTTTTCATTTCTAGATAATTCTAATGCAGTGATCATATTTCTGGTATTTCTGATTATTGTGACATCAATAGCCCTGCTTGTTGTTCTCTATAAAATCTATGATCTGCAAAAGAAAAGATCCAGGTAAGAGTTGATTTTAAGATGAAAAAATAATAATAGTAGTAATAATGATGAAAACCCATTTATGAGGCCAGTTTGGAACCAATTAAGTGAAAAATGTGAATTCAGAGACGACAGGACTAAGTCCAGGACATCACTGACCTTTTGATCAAAGACTTTCACATGGTCTTATTGGTTTATATTAAATATTAATATTTTCTACGTTCACTAATAACTGGATGGATTCCCTTTAATAATAACCAATGAAAAGAATGTGTCTTTTCTTTTAGTAAAAAGTGGTCAGAGAGATCTAGAAATGACAAAGGAGAGAAGTATCTAGGGAAGGATATGCATTCCTCTGTCCAGGAACAACTACATTTTACGAAAACCAAGACGTTCCAAATAAAATAATGTGGTCAGTTATCCGAGTTTGGTTGACCACCTGTGATTGGTTTCTTCCTCCCCACTTTTTCTCCCCCCCCATCATCCCCTCCCATCCTCTGCCCTTTTCCTTTTTGTCTTCCCCCTCTCCACTCCCTTCTTCCTTCAAGACATTCATTAAACATAAATTGATTGCCAACTAATTTCTATGTTTCTTAAGAGTATGCAAACTTACATTTCTTATTTTCACAGCAATTTAGATGAACAGCAGGAACTTGTTGAAAGGGGTAAGTATGCACATTTTTTACTGGTGATTATCCCCCTCCCATTTGAATCTACTCATTTGAAATAAGAATTCAATATTTAAAAAAATCTAACCTGGACTTCCTCTGTGGATACAATGATGAAATTTAAGTTATGTATTTATTCAACCAGCAAGGATCTATGCATTTCCCAGAGTAGGCC
Source organism: Pseudorca crassidens (assembly GCF_039906515.1). Taxonomy (NCBI): domain Eukaryota; kingdom Metazoa; phylum Chordata; class Mammalia; order Artiodactyla; family Delphinidae; genus Pseudorca; species Pseudorca crassidens. The sequence continues at coordinate 182,118,354 of NC_090297.1, forward strand.
AAATATTGTGCCAGCACTGAAAATACGTCAGTGACAGGCCACAGACTCTGCTTTTAAAGGTTTAGAATCTAACAGAGGAAGAGAGACATGTGGACAAATATGACAGATTTGATAGATACCATCGTCGTGGACTGTGTGTGGTGCTATAGAAAGATGGAAGATGGAAAGCTGATTGTGGAGAAGGAAGGAATCTGGGTCTTCTAAGATTGTGGGGAAACATTGAGGAAGGAGCAGATGGAAAGCCACACAAATGAGGAGTGCAAGTGTATTCACGTCCCTGCCAGGGTGGGACACTGGCTGTTCCCACTAAAGGCACATTGATGGACATGACAAAAGATGGCAATTTGACTTAGGAAATGAAAACATATTCCATTTTTTCTCTCTTCTTAAAAACGTTTACAGTACTTCTTTCATTTCTCTTTAAAAATGTGATTTTTGATCCATTTAAAGGGCAGGAGATAAAGAAGTTGAAAACATGTTTATAATATAGGAAATGGTTTGCTTTTTTCATCCTCAAGACAGGAAACATTTCAGAACTCCTCTATCTGGTTTTAACTTGTCTCGGAAGGGTTTCCCTCTGCCAGGGCAGGTCCCAAATCCATAAGCAGAAGCTTTTGGGCAGGTTCCTTGGAGCTCCCCAATAGGCTTTATTTTCCATTGCAGAGTCTTGCTGACACCGTATTTTATATTCCGCTTGTTTGTTAATCTTCCTCCCTTGTCTAGAATGTCGGCTCTGGGACGGCAGGGAGGCTTTCCTTTCCCATTTAGTGCTTTATCCCCAGTACCTGGGTGGGCATGTGGGTTCCATACGTGTCAATGAATAAATTAATGTGGGAGATAAAATGTCCCGAGGGTTAGTTTTTATAGGTGCGCTGAGGGATGGATGAAGATCACAAGAGTGACAGGCACCTAAGACAGGTGGGGCACCATTGCCAGGGGTCAAGGAGCATTTATCTCAAAGTTGACACTGATCGCTCCTTGGAGTGATTAGAACTTACCCAAACTCCATAAAACCCCGAAGGTGGCCCTAGGTCAGAATTAATGAATGCCAGAAATCTCCAAACACCCAAAGAAGCAACCATACATGGACAGTTTGATAGTTATGATTGGATAGAAAATTTCCACGGACAAAAAAATAAATGTACAACCCTAATGGGCACCTTCTTTCTTCATCTAAAAAATAGGGGAAATTAACATGAATACTGAAAAACTACTGTCAGATATACCTGGGATAGTAGGAGTTGTTTCAGTATTCATATACACTTACAGCTATTTACATTAATATGTATTTTGTTCTTTAGTAAGTTATTTCACAAGCCTAGCATATAATGAGTTTCACTCTGGTGGCATAAAATATTAACACAATCTGTTCACAGTCAACTATAGAGATTATCACATTAAGATGAGTCCTGGGTATAGAGTATTCATCATATTCTCTTATTTATATGTTTACAGTATTTCACAAGTTAAAATAGATACAATAAAAAGAAAAAATTACAATATAGATGAGTATTGTTATTGCCATAAAATGCTTTTAATCCAACAAACAATGTATATATCCTCACAGTGGTGATATTTGGTCTGGAATCTGTTTGTAGATAGAAAATGAGGAAGGACATTCTATGTAGAGAGAACAGTGTGTGCAGAAACATGAGGACAAGAAAGTGTGTGATGCACTTGGAGAACACTCATGCCTAAGATGTAAAGCAAGTGTAGGAAACAGTGTGGTTGAGATGGGTCAGGTGAGATGATAAAAAGGGATCATATATCACATTAGACATTGAAACTTTAGCCTATAGGCTATGGAGCACAAACAATAGTGTGAGTTTTTTTCAACAAGCAGAGCTGCAGGCTCGTATTTGTATTACAGAAGATTAATTTGTGGCAGTTTAAAAGATAAGTCAGGGTGGGGACAGGCTGGAGTCAGGGAGACGAGTCTGGAAGATGTCCTTACGTGGATGAAGAAGAGTCCTGAGCATGATCACAGGCAGAAAGGATGGAAAGTACACGGTGACCTGTTGGATACAGGAACAGAGGGAGAAATCGTGGATCACCTGGAAATTTCCGTCTTGAATGACTTTGTGAATGGTGGTCCTGTTTGCCAAGATTTGAGATGCTAGAATAAAGGGAAAATTACTTTGAACATCTTGACTTTGAGGTCCCTATGGAATAACTGGGTGGAAAATCTGAGAATAAGAGGGAAAGATTAATACAAAGGCCAGAAGGGGGCTGGAGCCCAAGATTTAGACGTCATAGGTTTACAGGTGAATCTTTATGTGTGAGTGAGATTTTCCAGGTGGAATGTGTATGTAAAGGAAAAACACTAAGGACTGAATCCAAGGTATATATTTAATGAAATTTGCATGAACAAGGGAAAGAGAGACATTAACACTAGTCGTGAATCTTTACTACATTTAAAGATGATGAGAAGCAACTGATGAATGTGGAGCCCATCCATGCAGATGTTTTGTTGGAAACTTACAAAAGAAAGATCGCTGATGAAGGGAGGCTCTTCCTGGCTGAATTCCAGGTGTGTGCTCTTCTCGATACGTGATGAGAAAGTTTACTCTGTTATCAACGTAATTCACCTTAAATGTATTGTATAACCATTTGCCTTGATAGTTTATCCCACATAATAGTGCAACGGAGTCAAAGCAGCTATTTATTAGCAGATATTTGCAGACCAGAATATCATCGTCATAAAACTAGTCAACATTTCAAGATAATGCTGCTTCATTGTATGAATACTAGTTATGAAGCTGTATCTCGAAACGCATTTGGCTGATTTTGTCCTTTTGCTCTAGGTAATCATCCAAGTGTGTTTTTCAGTGAATTTTAAAGTGGCAGAGCAATAACTGCTAAATTTGCTCTCCTTCATGGGATTTATTTTCCAAGTAGCCTATCATTCATTTTTCTTAAAGAGTGTTTTTTGCATAATTCCTAATAATGTTCATTTATTACCATATGCAACTTGTTCATCGGTGTAAAGGAAATACGTTCCAGGAGGTGTCCTTTGTTCAAAAGGATAAGTGGCAAGGGGAAATGGTTTTTCTTGAATGTGACCCAAAGGATCTTTGTGTCTTTCAGAGCATTCCGAGGGTATTTGGCAAGTTTTCTATCAAGGATGCTCGAAAACCCTTTAACCAGAATAAAAACCGCTACGTTGACATCCTTCCTTGTAAGTGCTCATTGAGAACTGGATTTCCATACATTTGGGCTACTTGATTATTCATGATTTCACTTATTTAATATTTCTTTTCTTTGAACAGATGATTATAACCGTGTTGAACTCTCTGACATAAACGGAGACGCAGGGTCCAACTATATCAATGCCAGCTATATTGATGTGAGTAAAAAATGCATAACAGCCAGATGGTTTTAGATCTTCATCATTTTGTCTCTGACTATTTTCATTCTTCTGGTATCTATGCATTCCTTTCAGCTCCTTCTTTGCTATGGCAAATTTTTATTTGTTTAAATTTTTTATTTTTAAAAAATTTTATTGGAGTATAGTTGATTTACACTGTTGTGTTAGTTTCAGGTGTACAGCAAAGTGAATCAGTTATACATATACATATATCCTCTCATGGAAAATCTTTAGAAATATTATTTGAAATGATTTGAAGGAAGCTATAAATGCCATTGATATAAACAACAAAATCACTAATATTTGCAAGAATAGTTATTTATTATTTGTTATTGGTGCTAGGTAATATAGGATTTTTCTTTCCAAACAGAATGATAACTAAGAATTAAAATACTCTTGTACCTGTCATACGCTGGATATTATCTAAATTATCTATGTGTGTATTTCTCATAAGAGCCCCGTCTTTGCCCCTCACCATAGAGGATAGGACTGGGAGGCTCTGATTAATTTGGTACTTTTGCCCTTTTCTTATTTATTTATTTATTTATTTTTGTTTTTAGTAAATTTATTTATTTATTATTTTTGGCTGTGTTGGGTCTTCGTTGCTGCACGCGGGCTTTCTCTAGTTGCGGCAAGCGGGGGCTACTCTTCGTTGCGGTGTGCAGGCTTCTCACTGCGGTGGCTTCTCTTGTTGTGGAGCACGGGCTCTAGGCACGTGGGCTTCAGTAGTTGTGGCTCACGGGCTCAGTAGTTGTGGCTCACAGGTTCTAGAGCACAGGCTCAGTAGTTGTGGCTCACGGGCTTATTTGCTCCGTGGCATGTGGGATCTTCCTGGACCAGGGCTCGAACCCGTGTCCCATGCACTGGCAGGCGGATTCTTAACCACTGTGCCACCAGGGAAGTCCCTGCCCTTTTTCAATTAGTAACAGTATGAGGATATAGTGCATGGTTAATTTATCTAAAATGTTTAAAAATGTAATTTATTAAACAATTGTTCAGTAATTAATGCATCACACGAATTTTAAAAAAAAAAAAGCAGTATAAAAACACAGAGAGACTTAAAAACAATTCCTCCCACCCAATCCACCATTTACCCAGTGCCTCCACCTACCCTAAAAGGTAACCTCTATGTTGTTTCCTATTTATCCAGCGGGAGTTTTTTAATACACAAACAAGAAAACACCAACATTTGTTACCCCCTCCTTTATCCAAAAATGTTAATGTAATATTCACGCTGTTCTGTATAATGCTTCATTTACTTAAAACATATATCTTGGTTACATAAAATATCACTGTAAAAAGCAGGGACTGGCAAGCTTTCTCTGTAAGGGACCAGATAACAAATATTTGGGGTTTTGCCGGACATACCATCTCTGCCACAGCTACTCAGCTCTGAAGCCCAGTGACTACACTTCTATAAACAATACATAATGTGGCTGTTCCGAAAAACAAATTGCATTTACAAAATCAGGCCATGCTGATTTGACCCACAGGCTGTAGGTTGCTGGCTCTGAACACCGAACATTTCTACATCTTTCTTTAATATTTTTAGGGTAATTCTTGGCATAGCTGCATTATGAGGTATTTAATCAGTTCCTATAGTAACAAGCGTTAAATATGGTTTCTAATCGACTATTACAAACAATGGTTTAATGAATAATCTTGACTCATATTACTTCTCAATGAGTTTTAGCATATCTGTAGGATAAATTCCTCAAAGAAGAACTGCCGGCTCAAAGGGAATATGCATTTGTAATTTGAAAAGACATTTCCAAATAGTCCTCCACTGGGGTTGTACCCAGATATGTTCCACCAGCAAAGTAAGAGTGTTTATTTCCACACAGACTGCCAAAACAGTGACTATCAAAAATTGGTTTTGACAATCAAACAGTTGACAAACTGTCTCATACTATCATCCATGCTGGTTTATAAGGTAATTTCAAATTTTTCTCAAAGAAAAAACAATTGAAATTGAGGTTTGGTTTGTTTGTTCTGATCCACATGATTATATAAGCTTTCACCAACTTTCAGTGAAGAAAGTAAAATGTTCAAATTCTATCTATCTATTCATTTATTTATTTAGACAGTGTATTAATTCCCCAGAGTGGACATAACAAAACATCACAAACTGAGTGACTTAAAACAACAAAGATGTGTTATCTCACAGTTCTGGAGGCTGGAGGTCTGAAATTAAGGTGTGAGCAGAGACATGCTTCCTCTGAAGGGTCTGGGGAAAAATTCTTCCTTGCCTCTTCCAGCTTATAGTGGTTCCTGGCCATCCTTGGTGTTTCTTGGCTGGTAGCTGTATCACCCTGTTCTGTGCCTCTGTCAACACATGGCCTTCTTCCCTGTGTGTCTGTGTCACTGTGTGTCCTTTCTCTTACAAAAGACACCAGTCGCTGGATTTAGAGCCCATCTTCACCCAGTATGACCCCATCTTCCACAAAGACCCTATTTCCAAAGAAGGTGACATTCTGAGATTCTGAGTGGACATGAGTTTTCTGGGGAACATTATTCAGTCCATTACACACAATTTATGTAAAATTATAGGATAATGAAAAAAAACTTTTTACTTGAATCGTTCATGAAACAAGCATCTGCAACTTCTGTGTCCTTTTGTGAGACAGCTGATGATTTTCCAGAGCAAAATTCTTGACATTAATGATTATGATGACTGTATAATAATAATAATACAATTTATCATACATTTGCTATTTATCAGTCATGAATTTAAGTGCTTTACATATATTGATTCAATGAACTCTCACAACAACTCTGAGGTGTTCCCAATTTTGCTAGTAGAAGCAAAGCTAGGATGTTTTTTCTCAAGCATTTTGTCTGGAGACAGCCCTCTAACCTGTACAATGTCCTACTTCCCATCAACTTTGTTTGATGCATAAGAGTTTTTGTAGGGAGATTGGGATTGACATATATACACTAGTATGTATAAAATAGATAACTAATAAGAACCTGCTGTATTAAAAAAAAAAAAAGAACACACCCTCTCACCATACACAAAAATAAACTCAAATTGGCTTAAAGACTTAAACATAAGACATGACATCAAAAACTCCTTTAAGGGAGCATAGGCAAAATATTCTCTGACATAAATCATACCAATGTTTTCTTAGGTCAGTCTCCCAAGGCAGTAGAAATAAAAACAAATAAACAAAAAAACAACAAAAAAAGAGTTTTTATATTTTTGTTTCATGTTGTCCCTGTAAATTCTATCTCAAGCAACACATACCTCTTGGCCTGACATGTGCTCTTGGTATCCACAATGCAATTTCTTGTTCTTATGATATTCAAAAGGCTTGTTTATAGTGGCAACTAACACTTTCAAATGTGAGGTCATAGTCCAAAAATAATTACTAAGACTGTGTCATAATTTTGGCCTCTATTTTAACTTATTCTGTAGGTGACCACTGCAGGCCTTCACAATTAACGTTGAACAACTTTATTTGTGTATAGTGTCTTTTCCAAACAATAACTTGTTCTTCAAAGTAAAGTCATTGAGAGCAGATTTTATAAGGATTTAGACAGTCTCTAGGGAAAAAAACCTTATATTTTCTGTTCAAATAAATATGGTAATTATAGTATCGAGTTATACTTTTCTCCAGCAGACCTGGGAGCTCATGGAAAAAATATGTCTCCAGATTTTAGATAGGTACCTGACAGACTGTAGCCACTCAATGAATACTTGTTGAATAAATGAATGTATGAATAATACTATATCATGAGATAGAAGTTTCAAGAAGTTACTAAAATTAATCATGGATTATTGTGGCCCACGTGACTGAATTTCATCTAAGGGCAAAGGTTATCTCTCTGAAGGGCTTTTCTGATCACTGAGGTAAGTCTGAGGAGTAGGAGATAATTTGAAAGAAACTAGCACAGTGTCTCACCTGTCTCTATTCCTTCTTTGCCTTGGTAACCAGAGTGGAGAAAGCAGACATTGTAGGTAATAAAATGAAAGTTATTGTATCTCTTATCTAGAGTGGCAGAAAAGGATTCTAGGGAATCAGCGGTATATCCCAGCACTCGTTAAGAGGTAGAAGTATGGGGCTAACCTCAGGATGATTTATTGAAAGAAATTGAGTAAAACTCCCCAAAGTATCTCTATGGCTGGTAAGGAGGTTTGAATTCTGGCAGATGGTGCTATAAAGGTTGGCAGGATCTAAAATATAGGAGTGCCTGTATTATGCTTATAAATTGCTGCACCTTCCCACATGAAGATAAAGTCTATCTAGCTTTAAAAATTGTTTAGGGTATATAGCAAAGACCCATGAAGGTCATGAACATTGTTTGTAAATGTTGACAAACATATTTGACACAGTTAACTGCCACTGAGTTAATAAAACCCCCCTTTTAATTTGAAACTGCCCAGGGAAATACACAACCAAGAAATGGCAGATCTAAGGCAACTTCCCTATCTCACACTTTTGCATGTAAATATATGACTGAGCGCTCAGTAAATGATATACCTCTGTGTGTGTTTTGAACAGGGTTTCAAAGAACCCAGGAAATACATTGCTGCACAAGGTAATTTCTCTGAGAGTCCAACATTCTTTTTTGAAAAATTGTTTTATTGCACATTTAAGGAGATATTTCTTACCAGTTTTTATTTGTTTACCCCCTAGGTCCCAGGGATGAAACTGTTGATGATTTCTGGAGGATGATCTGGGAACAGAAAGCCACGGTTATTGTCATGGTCACTCGATGTGAAGAAGGGAACAAGGTAAGGACCCAGAAGGTTCATAGGGTGAAGGTCCAGGACTCACAGGGTGGAGGCTGGATGTTAGGAAAAGACAGTGTTGAACTGCATTTTGAAAAGTCACGTGTGTATGTGCTTGATGACAAAACAGATCATTCTCTGTCTGAATCAGTATAACACTTGATTTAAAATTTCATACTTGTAGAAAAATTAAATATGCACATATATAAATATTTGTATATAAGTATAACATTTAAATGTTTCTGCTTCATTGCTGGACTCCTACGTGATTCCTAGTTTGTTGCAGTATTATTTTAAGTTCAGTACACTTCTGTGGGCTGATTTCACAAATACTTGTTAATACTTGAAACACACAGACCTTAGGCAGATAGATGAAAATTCATGTAACGTGACTTTAGGAAGCGTGAAAACCTCCCCATCCCCCAGCCTGAAATTAACCACACGCAACCACATCATTTCTGCTGACCACCAAGCACGTCCCCATTTAATATGCAGGTAAGCCTGGGAAGATCATCCTTCTTCTGCTGGGTCGTATGAAGGAAATACTTCAGGGCTCTTAATGGGAAATGGAATACTTTCCAAGCATCACAGTTTACAGGAGACTATAAAAATGTCTTGAGACTTTCAAAGAATACATTTTTGTTTCTTTTGTTTTACAAAGAATGCTTAATAAACAAATCCATTTACATGAAAAACTGGAATCATTAATGATTTTTTAAAATATAGAACAAGTGTGCGTTATACTGGCCATTGATGGAAGAGGGCAGCCGGGTTTTTGGAGATGTGATTGTAGAGATCAATGAGCACAAAAGATGCCCGGATTACATCATTCAGAAGTTGACCATTGCAAATGTGAGTTTGCTTTACGACATAATTTTAATTTTCATACTGTTTGTCTAAAAATATAATTATGGAATATTAAATGTGAGACATTGAAATATATCTAGAAAATTATTTTTTAATGAACTGCAGGAGGAAGAGTTGGGTTAGAACAATAATACAAGCCAACAGGGTCAAGTTAAGTCACTAGTGAAAATAGTGTTTGTCCACATCACATCAAAAGTGTTTATAATGCTGTGACCCTTGAAGTATAAAGAGCTCATCAATTGTGTTAAATGAATGACTGCATTATTGAATTAATGATAAAATGGTCCCTCATCTCAATGGGTTTATTACCATTATGGAAAATATATACAAATGGCACAGAGACTACTGTAAGAAGTCTAAAGTTCTAACTCTGTAGGTGAGATAAAATGTTTAGTTCCAAAAAGAAAATTGTCAGTGTGGCCTTAAATAATAGTTAAAATGGTGGTCTTCTCACATATTATATGGTTCTGCTCATATGAAAAGTCTACAATAGTCAAATTTATAGAGACAGAAAGTTGGTTAGTGATTGCTTGGGACTGAGGTGGGTGGAGCAGGAATAGAGGTGACTGCTAATCTGTATGGATTTCTTTTGGGGAGGTCATGAAAATGCCCTATAATTAGACAGTGGTGATGATTTACAACTCTGTGAATATAATGAAAACATTTACACTTTAAAGAAATGTGAAAATATCTTAATAAAGATGTCAAAAAATGGAAGTCTTTATAGATAAGGTTGAAATTTTCTCTGAATTCCATTTATGGGAGGTTTTCTCAGTAATCTAAATTGTATTTCCATATGATCCAGATACATTTTGTGAAAGAAAAAAATATCAGTTGCCTATTTCTCCCAAGGCCTCCTAAGGCCCTGTGGCATCACTAACAACTATGCCCTTGGAAGGCTGTGGAACAATCCCACCAGTGGTTCATGGCCAAAGACATGATGCACTAAAACCAAGAATGTAGAAGCCAATACCATTCTGGTTATGTTGATTAGTCTGCCATTACTATTCTTCATTAAGTCAGTTATTTCCTATCTGAAAATTAAAACCAACCAAGTTTGTTTGTTTGTTTGTTTCTTCTATTATCTAAATGTAGGTAGTTCTTCTTCATACTTGGTCAGAGAATTATGAATTATGTATCTTCTAGTGCTTACCTTGAAACTGGGAGAAACATGAGCTGTAATCTGGAGCTGACTCTCCTGAGTTCTCTCTCTACAGTCGAGCTGACACTTCTAATATGAGAAATATAGCATTAATCAAATAATTAATCAGCTTTCTTCATATGACAATAATCCTGTTTGTCTTCCTACCAAGCAGAAGTATTTCAAACAGCTGTGAGAATGGCTTTTACTTTGTATCTTTTCACACCCACCCACCAATCCCCTTGTTTTGTGTTTTATTGTTTTTATTTTGTTTGTTTGTTTTTGGCTTGGCAGCATGAAAGTTCCTAGTGGTTTCAGCTACACTTAACCATATGTTACTTACCTTCCTGGTAAGTAATTGCTTACTGGTTGGTGCATGCCAGTCCTGTGTGATGTCTCAATTCCTAGTTATTCATTGGAAAGGAAAATGTAATCATGAATGAAAAATAACTTGCACGAGGAGTTTTTTGTACTTTTCCTCCCTTCCACTTACTTATGTCCCATAGTTTGCTCTGAGAAAAAAATCATCTAAAAAAAAGTATTATCCCCTGGCTAGAGAAAAGAAAAAGCAACTGGGAGAGCAGTGACCCACATTCAGTTCACCAGCTGGCCAGACCATGGAGTCCCCGAAGACCCTCACCTGCTCCTCAAGCTGCGCAGGAGAGTGAACGCTTTCAGCAACTTCTTCAGTGGCCCTGTCGTGGTGCACTGCAGGTAAATAAAGACCTCCACCAAAAGCACAAGGGCTGTTCAAATTTTCACTCCTTGGGGTGTTAGGGCCACCCTCCCCTTTGGCAATTGCTACTTTGAGAAACAATCTATGAGGAGAAACTGACATTGTTTTCCCTGCTTCACCCTTGCTGGCTTTTCCATTCATTTTCCTGCCGTGATCGATCATACCTTCAACCTTTTCATTTGTTTTGTCAGTGCTGGTGTTGGACGCACAGGCACCTATATTGGAATTGATGCCATGTTAGAAGGCCTGGAGGCAGAGAGCAAGGTGGATGTCTATGGCTATGTCGTCAAGCTAAGGCGACAGAGGTGCCTGATGGTTCAGGTGGAGGTATGTTCCAGGCCATAGTCACTATCCTCACTTATGCCTTTTGGCTTAAATCTTTTTGTGGTGGGAGTAGAGATCTTAAAGGAAATCCAAATTCTTCTCAACCTCGAACAGTGGGTGAAAATTGTTTTCTTTTAATATCTGGAAAAATAAAGCACCAATTGCAGTTAGAAGCATTTTGCATTAGTGGCTGAGAGTACTGTGGAAGGAGGATGACTATAAAATGTATTTAAAAAAAATAATGAGGGGCTTCCCTGGTGGCGCAGTGGTTGAGAGTCCGCCTGCCGATGTAGGGGACATGGGTTCATGTCCTGGTCCAGGAGGATCCCACATGCCGCGGAGCGGCTGGGCCCGTGAGCCATGGCCACTGAGCCTGCGCATCAGGAGCCTGTGCTCCGCAATGGGAGAGGCCACAACAGTGAGAGGCCCGCGTATCGCAAAAAAATAAAAAATAAAAAATAAAAAATAATGAAATAGCACTTACACATATCAGATTGGGAAAAATTTTTAAATGCCAAAACCCAGTTTGGCAGCATCTCATAAAATTAAAACTGGGGAGACAAGAAGAGGACGGTACAGTGGTTAAGTGGGAACTAGATGTAGTAATTTCAAATCGTGCTTGTTGTTCTTAATACTGTGCACCATTTTACCAGTGTTTAATGTCCCTGTGCCTCAGTTAAGTCATATGTAAAATGGAGATAATGATAGTATTTACCTTACAGGGTTAACACACAAAGGGTAACCCAAGTAAGCACTTAAACAAGCCCCTGGAAGATGCATGTAGTCAGTAATTGTAAGCAATGGTTATTATCAAAATTGTCTGCATTTGACCCAGCAATTCTACATGTATGTATATAACCGAGAGAAGCATTTGCAAATGTGTGCTACTAGAAACATGTTTAAGAATGTTCATTGTGTTCAGCATTGTTAGAATAACAAAAACATAGAAAACCTTAAATATATATCAATATGGGAATGAGCAAACAGAATGTGGACATATGGACCCTTTGTAAACACATGCTCTGCTGCGATTGACAGGAATAATCTAGGTCTGTAGCTCTCTGTGTAGGTAGATGCTCAGATGAAAACAATGAGTGAATATAGTCACCAGATGAAACGTATACAATTCAATTTATGTCATTGTTAAGAAAGGACACAAAAATGTACAATGTTATAAATACATAGATATTAGTGTAGAAGTATAAAAACAGATTGTACACGAGAAAAAAAAAAGAAATTATTTCCTGTGGAAAAACACAATAGATTGGAAGGATGCTACAGCCAAACTCAGGGGACTAGAGGTGGTGTTAAAGAGTCTTGAATTTTATCAGAAATTTGTCATTTATTTAAAAATGGTGGATTCAAATATGATAAAAGGTTAGGAGTTGTTAAATATGGGTTTGGCCTATTGTGCTTTATAGAATAATTTTCTCTGTTAAAAGCTTCTAGGAAACTCTTTTAAAAAATATGTTCTATGGAATATCAACCTGCTTTTTTCTTTCTCAGATATAGTGTGAAACTTATTATAGTTTTATATATTAGTAATTTAACTTACTGACTCAATACTAGTCACAGAAGGAAGTAACAGATAATGTTTTTTAACTGTTAGGAATGAGATATAAGTTATGCCCTACCTTGTAGATGCCTCATCTATTTACCAAGCTATTTTGTTTTTTCTGGAAAAAAAAAAATCTGGGATGGAATTTGCTTATATCCCATAGAACCATGAGAGCTAACTTCCAGATTATTTAAATGTTACAGATATCAGTTTTCTTCTCCATACATTGTCTCCATATGAGCAAAATTATGGAAATGTAGAATTTATTTAAATGTGATTGATAGGACTTTAAGTTATCAATTAATTATCTATATTCTTCCCTGAAATTATAGGCACAGTACATCTTGATCCATCAGGCCTTGGTGGAATACAATCAGTTTGGGGAAACAGAAGTGAGCTTGTCTGAGTTACATCCATATCTGTCTAACATGAAGAAAAGAGATCCACCCAGTGAGCCTTCCCCACTGGAGGCTGAATTCCAGGTAACAATAGTGAGAACAAGAGCACCATTACAGATAACTTGAACCTCTGTCTCTTTTCCAGTGCTGTCCTATGTACTTGACATAGTTCTTGTATTTGGGCTTTGCCATGAAATGGAGCACAGATGAGAGAACAAAGACACGCAGAGTTTAAGAGAAATGCCTGAAAGCACACAGCTATTCTGTAGGAAACTTGTTTAAACCAAGAAATCTGATTCTACAGCCAACATTTTAACCATTTTTCATTAAGCTGGTATAAAATAAAGTGTCAGAATAATAGCATATGGCCACAAAATTGGCCCTCCAAAGGCAATGTAGCATCTCACCTTTAAAAACTACATCTGGTTTTGGTTTGTAAAGGAAATAGTTAGAGGAGTTTATGACTACTTAGGAACATGAACTGGCTGGAGCTGGTAGACAGAAACTGAAGGATAAATATGTGTGTCCTAACCTATTTATCAGGCAGTTACTCTGAAAACTAACCTAGGATGTAGCTCACTGTGATTTCACAGAGTTGGCAGAGCTATCTCCAAATTGCTCAGTTGTCAAAAAAATGTTTTGTAACTTCTCTTTCACCTATGATTTTCAGTTTATTGAATCTTTCCGTAAACTACCAAACTGGTCAATTCAGAGAGTTTCACAGCAAGACCAGGAATGTGCTTTTAATCAGATGCAGAATCATTGAATGTTTTGGATCAGAGTGGGGCTGGGGTGGGAGTGGGGCTTGAGATAATCACCGTGGTGGAACAGCTAGTAGGCTACCGGCATGGTCTTCGATAGAGGGGTGTTTTCTTATTCTTGCCCTTTTAGCTGATAAATTGACCACCTTTGATACATTAACCCCACTATACTGCATATAGATAGACACTGTTTAAAACACTTATACATTTAATGTAAACATTCATATGTAAAGTCACTTAAAAAAAAGGGTAAATTCTTTGGCTGAACAAATATGATTGAGTCTGTGCTCTGTACTGAGTACAATTCTAGGCACAAGAATCAAAGTGATTTGTATGTGGACATGGGGAGTGGGTGTGATCCAGACAGGTGGTGACCACAGCTCTCATAGAAACAGTGAAATTATTCCATCTAAGCAGAAAGGGAGACAGAAAATGAGGGTAGAGATGGAGGTTGGTTGGTAGATTAGTAACGGGAAGTTGAGGCAGTTCTTGTCTAATTGCCTTATTTTTCTCAAGAGAATACGAAGTAAGATCATTGGTTGGGCGTTTAGGGGGACAGAAGTGAGTAGGGCAAAGAAGGGCTTATGCTTGAGAAAGAGAAAAGCATATGAAATAGTTCTATCAAAGTAGGAAAGCAATCTCCCAGGCAAAGGTGGTAGGGGTGCCAGAATTATCGGATCATTTGAAATTTATGGTCGTGAAATTAAAGAGAGCCAGTCGGTTTTTTGTTTTGTTTTGTTGTTGTTTCCTACAGTAACATTGGGGTTAGAGCTGTGTATAGTTGGGTTAAACCCATCTAGAATTTTTTAAAGTGAATAATTGAAAGTTGGGAGGCAAAGGCACTAAGGGTGTTTGCAAATGAATGATACAGTGTGGATAATAAAGAGCATATTGACCACAGAAAGACATGAGGGAAAAAAAGAAAGGAGTAAAAACAATATGATAAAGGTTTTGATAGGATTGCAGATTGCTGGATTGGAGGTACTAAAATAAATGACTGGGAAGAATAGAGGTAATTTTCCGTAGGAAGGATGGTTGAAGTCATAACTTTTAAAGTGATGCAATCTTTGGAATGAAACCTACCTACAAAAGTGGAGTGGGGAATGTGGATGGCTGAAGAAAGGAGAAATATTATAGGAGGTGAAGAGGTTAAGAAATAAAGAGGCTGGAGTGTGATTTGAAACAAGGTTCCATATTTAGTTTGAAAAAAGGCACCATAGTTTTCGAAACATTTATATATAATACATATTCACACATACCTATATATACACAAACATATATGTGTATAATGTGTGTGTATAATCTTCCTGAACTTTGTATGATGAGTTCTCTCAGTTTAGGTTATTCATCCACTTGACAAATATTTATTTAAGTTATTTATTGGGAAGAAAAGGCTGCAGGCAGGGAGATCTTCCGGTAGAGATTGACCTGTAAACAGATATCTAAAGGGCGAGTAGAGGTTAGCAGAGTGAGAAAAAGGGACAAGGATAGTCCAGGTAGAAAACACACCTGAGAATCTGCTAAGAGTTAAAGGACAGCTTAGCCCCTTCCAAGACTGGGGGAAGTAGGTTTGGCTGCAGTGCAGGGGGTCCCAGCAAGAGGTAAGGCTGCAGAGACAGTCAAGGGCGTCTCCTGACAGGCTTTCTGTGCTGTACAGATGCTGAATCCTTCCTAACAAAGATGGGAAGCTGCCAAAAACCTGAGGGGGGACCTGCTCTGTTTTGTGTTTTAGAAGGATTAGAGCAAGTGAGATTGAAGATAAAGAGGCCAGTGAAAAAACTGCTGATGTTTTCAAGTAAGAAGTGAAAGCAGATTGGACTAAGTAGGAAGAGAGAAAAGCGGAAGGATTTGAGAGCTCCACCCGGAGAAATGATAGGTCTTGCCGACTGATTGATTGATTAGCTATCGCGAGGGAGAGGGGAAAGAGTCTGGAGGGTTTAAAGAAATGAGGTATTGATTATTTGCGTGAGCCTAGTCTTCGGCAAATGCTTCATCTGGAGAATTTACTTTGGATCATTTAAAATAATTTACCATTGCTTTTGCAATATGGAGAATAATCAACATCTATGCGATGCTTTCAACTTATACAAGAATAAACCATACTATTTTGCTATCCAGCACCTCTTAACCAGGAAACATATTCTGTTATATAACTGTATATGTTCAAATTCGCCATGTCAAAGTACTTAATACCTGAGCCATTATAAAGAAAAATTCAGAGGCAAACTTAAAAATTGTGCCCTTAGGGAACGTATGCAAATTTCACAAAACCTGGTGAAATTCTTTTCTTAGGGAGCATCTTACGCTACAATAATAAACTAAGCCAATACATAAATTTTTAAAGGAGTTTCCATTCTGTTTTTTTTTTTTTTTTTCCCTCAGAGACTTCCTTCATATAGGAGCTGGAGGACGCAGCACATTGGGAATCAAGAAGAAAATAAGAGTAAAAACAGGAATTCTAACGTCATTCCATGTATGCAGCTTATTTTATTTTTTGTATCAGATAAAGTGAAGCTCTCTTTTGAATTTGTTTAATGTGAGACACACACACAAACCTTTTGGAAGCACGTTTTCAACATTTGCTTGACAGTAGAGAATAGTTATAGGCTATTTGAATTTTAGTTGTAGCAAATACATTGAACCCCAAACATTTACAATGGACTTTGGAGGACAGACAATATTTCATGTTTTCTTTGTACCAATTAGTTCAGAAATGGGTTTTCAGAAAGATGTAACCTCTGAAGCTGGGGGAAAAAAGCCAAGTCCTCTTTACCAGTTTTCTCTCATCTTCAGTTTATTGCAGTTATTTACTCCAGGGTAATAGCCAAATAGCAAAATTACATCCTTTTGTTCCCTTTATGTTTTCTGTTTATCCCTTCCTTACACCAAGGAGGTTAAAAGTAGATGGGAAATATACTATAAATCATCAAATTTAACAGACCAAAATAAGCATCATTGTCAAGACTTGAATTTTGCTACTTAAGTATATTGATAGGACCACACCTGGCACAACTATAATTTTATTCAGTTGCCTACACTAAAACTAGCACGGAGAAAATATAACCCAAGGTACTAAGCTGGACAACCAAATAAATCGGATCAATGCATGGCTGACCTAGTTAATTACTGAAGAGGTCCTTATGAATATAATTTAAAATATGGAATTGATGGTGCTGTAACTAATCAGATCATTTGATCAGGTTATTATAAATGAAATTGAGAAACAGTGAGAAATTATGGACTAAATACTTTTCTTGTTGAAAAAATTATCTGAGATACCCATTGAATTAAGATTGTTAATTGAATGTTAATATGATATAATTGAGAAATCAGGTTTTTACTTAAGCTATGTATTTTATTAACATATATGTATTTTTAAAACTTTTATCCATCAGCATGATGATATTCCATGGAAAACTAAAGTATATATATCAACGATTGCATAATCGTATGGAACATTATGACATAGAGTTATGGTCTATATTTTTTCCTGGAACTTTCTTGGGATCTTCTTTCTATTAGACTTTTAAAAAATAATGTGTTAATCAATAAAAATGGAGCAGGATCTCATTCCTTGTAGATCAATACATGTACATCATGTAATCTGTCACTTCTAAGTGACTTTCTTATTTCCACATGATGATCAAGCAGAGATTAGGGGCCTTTAAAGGAAGACTGACTGCTACTTTGTTTTGCGTAGATGACTTTAACAGAGTGACACTTAAACATGAACTGGAGATGAGCAAGGAGAGTGAGCATGACTCAGATGAGTCCTCTGACGATGACAGTGACTCGGAAGAGATGAGCAAATACATCAATGCCTCCTTTGTAATGGTAGGTCCTTATGCTTCCAAAACCCAAGGTCCGACTCTAAAAAATATATGTATGTTATTATGGCCATGCATTAAGTGATTCTATAAAAGAATGATGAGCTTGACCATAACTATGTATTGATTGACATGAGAGTTTCCACTTTTAATGCTATATCTTAACTTATTGCAACACTCAGATGTTAAAACCTAATGAGTCGATACAGAACAAAACAATGCTATTAGTTACAGTTTATGACAAACATGACTATTATATAATTTGAAAAATAATGACATTTCAGCAAAAGCAAGTATTTGAAAATGTTTATACTTACTCATATACCCAAATTGTAAGCAAACCTAAATTTGCATATTTTTATGGCTTTTCATTCCGATTTTCTGAATATTTAAATGAGTCTGTGTCACATACCTTTTTTTTGGATACACTGAGAATTCAAACAAGGAACTTTTAGTAATTCAGTAAATATTTTTTGCATGTACACTAAGTTGAACTTATTTCTTTTCCCAGTTTTCTTAAAATATTGATATGTATTCATAGAATATTAATTAGAAGATACAGAATATATAAACATAAATTAGAGACATGATGGAGATAACTTGAAATGCTTATGCTTTTTTTTCTTTTTACCATCACATTAAGCTTTCCAGTAGAAAAAATGGTATTTTGGGAAGGAAAAATTGTTAGTTTCCTAAAATAATATCTTCTAAACTTGATTTCACACTATTAGTCAGGTATTATCATTAACTAAGTAAATATCTTATATATATATATATCACATTGTTTTTTGGACCTAAGAATCTTTTTTTTTTCACTTTTTAAAAATTAAAGTATAGTTGCTTTACCATGTCATGTTAATTTCTGCTGTACAGCAAAGTGATTCAGATATATATATAATCTTTTTTATATGCTTTTCCACTATGGTTTATCACAGGATTGGACCTAAGCATCTTAATATTAGGTAACAGAATTGATATCAAATTAAGTGACTGTACTTTCAAATGGTTATTTTAAACATGCACTGTTCGCTCTCCAGCACTAGTAACTAAGTCTCACCTTTAATTTTTTTAAAGAGTTATTGGAAACCTGAAGTGATGATTGCAGCTCAGGGACCACTGAAAGAGACCATTGGTGACTTTTGGCAAATGATATTCCAAAGAAAAGTCAAGGTGATTGTTATGCTGACAGAGCTAAAGAATGGAGACCAGGTTTGTACTTTTAAGAAGCTTTTAAGTCTTTCTGTCCTAAAATCTGATTCTTCATTCTTGGATTACTTACTTGATTGCTATACCTGAGTCCTTTTGATCCCTCTGTCACACAATTACATTTGTTCATTCTCCCCGTTTTCCATCCGAGCGCTGGCCTCCAAAGTTTTGCATTCGGGTTCTGACCCTCTCTCCTGTTTGCCCCTCACCAGCCCTGCCTACTGCTCACAGATCATATAAGGCACAGCAATCCCAGTGCCACCCTCTGCTAAAAACAACAAACGGTCACCTTTTCCTTTTTTTTTATCAGGATAGAAACCAAACTCCTCAGTCTGATATTTATGACCCTCAATAATCGAGCCCTATGTATCTTTCCATTTTCCTCATATGTTTATGTTTTCCATACTTTCCACCTTGGGCAAGTAGATTTACTGACTGAATCTTAACACATCATTTGTGTTCTCATCATTGACTTGATTTTCTGACATTCCATGTACCTAAATGTGCCTTCTCTTCCCATTTTGATCCCATTCTTCTAGAACGATAAAACTCTGGAAAATGTTTCTAAATCCTGTCTTCTTTATATCCATGTAATATTTATTGTCATACAATTCTATAGTTGGAGGTGAACCTGAGATCTAATTTGATCTTCTGCCTAATGTCTGTTACATGTATTTGAGCCTTTCCGAATACCTCAAGTTATCAAAATTTACCTGGCAGTACATCTTAGTTTTAGCACCTAACACATTATCTGACATATGTTAAAGCTTATTTAATAAATATTTTCATAAGTATGCATTATACTATATGCCTTCTTTTTCTCTCTCTCTTTTCCCTATGTACCCTTGTACATAGAAAATTGTTTTTTTTTAATCTTTCTGTTTTTTCTTTTTTAAAAAAGAAATCTATGTTCAGATTTTCAATGTGGAATTCTAGCAATCTTTTCCTTCATCTAAATTGGGAAAATCAGGAAATGGAACGAGAGCGTGGGCAGGAATACCTATCATGGTCAGCAACTGTGGGACTGTAGTTGGTGGGAAACCATTTGAGGAAGGAGGAAATACCTTTGTGATCTACCTGTTCTTCAATCTGACCATTTCCTTGGATATTCAATCAACTGATATAGACAAGATAGAGACAAAGCTCCTAGAGGTGTAACCTCCTTCTCCAAGGACCCCTGGAGGAACAGAGAGACTTAAGTTATTTCAGGGGTCATGAACAACGTCAGGTCAATCCATCCATTTTGAAAAGGTGATGGTGAGGGCATGGAAGGAAGGGAAAAACAAATCTGAGCTCTACACCAGGGACGGCAGAGCCGTTCCTGTGGTGTCCTGGCCACCTCGGCTATCCCTAGGTTCCCTTGATTTGCACAAGGCAACACCATGTATTTGTTGAATGGATGTCCAACATACTTCAAATAGATTTTAGATCTTTATGATTAAGATTCAATTTTAGAGCACAAGTTGTAATTTCAAATTTAATAGAACAGAGGGAAGAAAAGAGAAAGAGGACAGGGATAGAGCAAAGACAGAGAGAGGTACTCTGAGTGCATTTAAAAACAAACAGAACCCTTGGGCAGATGATGTTGAATCATGTTCTTTCTTCTCTAGGAAGCCTGTTCTCAGTACTGGGAGGAAGGAAAGCAAACATATGGAGACATAGAAGTTCATATGAAGGACACCAATAAATCTTCAGCCTATACCATCCGTGCATTTGAACTGAGACATTCCAAGGTATACAAACAATTTCAGGAGTATGTATCTTTGGGGTAATTGATCTGGTTGAAAAACTAATATAAACCATTCTATGAACACAAAGCAACTCTCTCTATAATGTTCTCAGAATAAAAATTTTAAATGATTTAAATGAAAGTAACTGTGAGGAAAACATGACTATCAACTTAACAGATGGGCTGAGCTTCACTCGAGTTTATGTTCCCTTCCCTTCTGGTTTTAGAGGAAAGATCCACGAACCGTGTTCCAGTACCAATTCAATAACTGGAATGGGGAAGAGCTGCCCGTGGAGCCCAAAGACTTAATCTTAATGATTCAGAATCTCAAACAGAAACTTCCCAAGAATTCCACTGAAGGGAATAAGTTTCACAGGAACGTGCCTCTCCTCATTCACTGCAGGTGGGTGGGATTTGATGGGATGTGCTCTAAAAATCAGCATCCTTCTTGACCTCTTGGTTTGCACCTTCTGTTAAATTCTATTTCTCCTAACAGATAAAAATGCATGACTGCAGTGGAAGCCTCTTAGGGAGTGGGGCACTCTCTCCCATGTGCTCCCACAGCATAACTATTATAGAAATACAGCAGAAATAATTATATTTTAGTGCAATGTTGTTAGGCTGTGAACCTGAAATGTCACATGTCCTGAATGAATGGAAGGATGCAAGGACAGACGGATGGATGGATGTTGCATTTTATTTCTGCCTAAGTGCATTGAGCCACGCTATTAGGCGTCAGTAAAATCCAGAAGACTGAATGCTTTGCCTCCAAAAAACATATCTTAAGCTATTTATTAAACTGAAATCTCAATGTTTAGCAGCTTCGATTTGAAACCCATCACCTGACTCTCTAAATGGACCCCAAAGGCAAAGATTTTAATAATATCCATAATAATACTTGATTTGATTAACTTCTGTTATGCAGACCCTTACTTTCATCTGTGATAGATATCCACCTTAAATAAGAGATATTGAAAGAAGGGTGTGTGATATAAAATATTTGCATAAAAAATGGTAAAGTAAATTAGAAATGAAAAATAGTAAAGTAAAATGAGAAATGTAAATC
This sequence comes from Pseudorca crassidens, assembly GCF_039906515.1. NCBI lineage: Eukaryota > Metazoa > Chordata > Mammalia > Artiodactyla > Delphinidae > Pseudorca > Pseudorca crassidens. The sequence continues at coordinate 182,140,069 of NC_090297.1, forward strand.
TAGCAAAGGGCTTTTAGAATTTTTGAGAACCTTCATTATTATTATTAGAATTGTATATGCTATAATCAGGACCTTAGACAGATATTACTTTTTGGCATTTATTTGAGTTTTCAAAGGTAAAACTTACATGGAAAGAAAAATAAGACGGGAAGTTTAGGCTTTAAAACTGTATGTGTTTCTTAGGGAATGGCTGAATACCTACTATATGTTCCTTGTTATGTACAATAAATAAAGTTCTGCTATTAACATATTCTTTAACTTGAATTTTTATTATAATCTAACATACCTCTCACAGTTTTGTAAGTAATCTGGTTGCCCTCTTTTTAATAAATAACTTCACTAGGTATCATTTTTCTATTGGTGCAGAAGTGTTAACATTTGTAAAAAGCACTGGAGAGGCAGAAGAGAGGAGAAAAAGCATGTGGTTTAGTAATTTACAAAATATCAGGTCCAGTATTTCTGGTTTCATCAGTTTCTAGCCCTGACTTTATTTTCCCTAAATCTCAGTATCCTCATCTGTCTGGCGGATATTATGATATTTGTCTTAACAACTTCAGAAGTAAATTAAAGTGCATTATAATTGGTAAAGTACTAATAGAAGAAAGTATATTTTTAAAGCTTATGACAAATATTTTTTTAAACTAAATGATTATTATATTCCCAAATTGAAAAAGTTTGCATAAAACATGTACTTAGCAGAAAAGCTTTGCTCTTAAGATATTGGAATAAAATAATTACAGTAAACATGAAGTGGAAGCATGTATTCTTGTCTCTCTCTTTCAATTTTTATTCCAATGTCACTTTCTCCATATAATGTAGAATTTTTTTAAAATCTATTTCTTTCTATTTTAGAGATGGATCTCAGCAAACAGGAATATTTTGTGCTTTGTTAAATCTCTTGGAAAGTGCAGAAACAGAAGAAGTGATAGATGTTTTTCAAGCAGTAAAATCTCTACGCAAAGCTAGACCGGGAATGGTTCCCACATTTGTAAGTATACCTCATCATTGCTTTTTTTTTTTTTTTTTTTTTTGCTGTACACGGGCCTCTCACTGTTGTGTCCTCTCCCGTTGTGGAGCACAGGCTCCGGACGCGCAGGCTCAGCGGCCATGGCTCACGGGCCCAGCCGCTCCGCGGCATGTGGGATCTTCCCGGACCGTGGCGCGAACCCGTGTCGCCTGCATCGGCAGGCGGACTCTCAACCACTGCGCCACCAGGGAAGCCCTGTCATCATTGCTTTTAACATGTTTTGCATTTTTATTTTGACGATTTCTTCTCTCTCCTTCCCTTCCCTCCCCTCCCCCTCTTCTGATCCTCTCCTTTCCATTACTTCTTTTCTATTTGCTTTTCTAGTCTTCTCTTTTAAATTCCATTTTACATGATCATTCACATTGAATTATTATTAGTATAAATAAGAGACCTAACTGGAGTTTGCCAACACTTTGTGGTGGTGGTTCTTGAAGAACATGTTTTTAAAAGCTCATGGATTCCCTCAGTTTCCCCACCTTTAATCCTGTATCCATTTGTGTTGCTGTGTAGCAAACCACCCCAAAATTTAGAAACTGAAAAAAAAATAACGTTTATTATAATTCAATAATATGTTTGATCAGCTGAAGATTTCTGCTGATCACATTAGGCTTAGCCAACCTGGACCAGGCTCACGGATATGTGTGTTGTCGCTGATGTGTCCACTGCGACTTGACTTTGTCCAAAAGGACCTTGACTGCCACTAGGCTGGGAGTTGGCTGGCATTTAGCTGTGGCGATAAGGATGAGTGGATCCCCTGTCTCTCCTCATCCAGAAGCCTAGCCTGACACATTCCCATAAAGGCAGCAGGGTTCATAGGGGCAGAGTGAGACCCCTTGGATCCCAGGCTTGGGACTGGAACATGCCTTCCTCTGCATTTTATTATCTGAACAAGTCACAAGGCCAGCTCAGGTGTAGGGCATGGGGTCATAGACCCAACCTTTGTCCAAAGGGCCTGCAAAGTCACCTTGCAAAGAGGTGTGGATACAGAGAGGATAATGAGTGAGCATTGTCATAATCAATCTAAGCTGTGTCCTCTGTAAGTGGTAGTGACCACAGATGATGGTCTGGGAGTTAGTAACAAAGTAAACTTAACTACTCACTCAAATATAGGCAGCTTTTACTTATGTATGACCTTGAGCTTACATGTATTGATGTTAAAAGTATATTGAGTGCCTGCTACGTGTTTTGCCATTAAGAGACTCATTGTTTAGTGTGAGGAAAAGGCAGACATTTATTAAACAATGTAGTAAGTGAAATGACAGAGAAATTATTAGAGAATATGAATGAGGGCACTGAATTTAACCCAAGGGGATCACATTGGCTTCCTGAAGCAGGTGACCCCTGATCTGATGCTAAATGATATGTAGGCATGAACCAAGAGGGTGGCCACCAAAAATGGCTTCCTTTGCAAAAGCTTAGGAATGAGACACCCCACACGGCCTGCAAGGGGGCCGAACACCAGTCTGGTGTGGCTACAAGGCAAATTCTGAAGATTGCCCTGCAGTCAGTCCTTTAGAACTGTAAGGAGGGTGAACCATTTAAAATGTTCTTTTTTATGAAAACACATGAGAGTTGTTTTCTGATACCCAGGTCTTCCCCAAGTAAATGATTAAGTCCTGCTAATTTTCATCTGATGTAAAAATAATGACATAAACCTCTTCTATGTAATTCCTTCCTTCTTCCCTTTATTAGGAGCAATATCAATTCCTGTATGACGTCATTGCTAGCATCTACCCTGCCCAGAATGGGCAGGTGAAGAAAAACAACCAACAAGAAGATAAAATTGAATTTGATAATGAAGTGGACAAAGCGAAGCAGGATGCTAACTGTGTGAGTCCACCTGGTGCCCTGGATAAGACTCCTGAAGGAAATAAAGAGGATGAAAGTTCTAAACCCACAAGTGGCCCTGAGGGGCCAGAACATTCTGCCAATGGTCCAGCGAGTCCAGTTTTAACTCAAAGTGCATAGGAAAAGGCAAACATGGGGCAACCCAAAACCTCACATTAAACGTTATTTCTATTTTTCTAGAACTAGAAAGGCAAAATAGATATACAATGGATTAATGAAGGGCATGGACAAATATTTGTGGGAAGTTTCTATTTTACAACTGTAGAAAAATATTTAAGACAGTTTAGTTGAAGCATTTTGTACAGTCTTATACTTATTTTAAATTTTATCCATCATTCAGCAAAAAACAACTTCTTTGTAGTCTGTGTGTGTGCGTGTGCGTGTGCGTGTGTGTGAGAGGCAGACAGACAGAAACAAAGAGGCAGAGAAAGAGAGAGAGAGAGAGAGAGAGGATGATTTCAAGTAAATCTAAATGCTCTTGAGAAACTTTGCTTTTTTGGTTTTTTATTTTTTTTTTTAAGAAACAACATTTTATACGGAAAATATTAACTTTGCTCAAAGGTTGTATTTTTTTAAATCATAAATTGTGTGTGAGCTCTGTGTAAGAATAACATGTACATTTCTAGAATGACCTCAAGATGGCCTCCTTGTTCTACTGAAATATATCTTATAATTTACTATGTTACCTCTAGAAATAGACATAAAATAGTAGGTGTGTATAGTTACTATAAGAAAGTTAACTAAATTAACATTTGGAAATCTTATATTCTATATGGTAGCATTTAGTACAATATCTCAAGCTTATTTAATCTAATTTAAAATTTCAGGAAAACCTATCTTGTTATCTTCATATGGTGTTTACGATTTTGCAACATGGATTGTTCTCTGTATAATATGTGAAATTCATTGCTTGATACTTTTGACCCAAAATTATATGTTTGTTACAATTGAACTTAAATAAACATCTTTAAACAAATGCAATCTGCATTCAATCCTTAGGACAAAAATGGAGTCATGCAAATGTAGTTGTTCTAAATATTTACATACAAAGCCTAACATAGCTATTTTTATGGAATAAGACATTGATATGAGATATATAATATTGCATATGAATATTTTTCATGGTAAAATTTGTCCTTGCCTTTCACCGAAGTGCATTTACTTTGAATTTCTCAAATGTTTATACTGCTTTTATCAGGAATTGATAACAACAACAATGAAGTTCAATCATTATCTTTTCTTGTACATAAGTGTTCACATGTTCATATATGAATTATGTAAGCAGATATTGAAATATAGACTTATGCAATTAACATTTGTAGAATAACTCTATAGGTTTTATTTTTTAAAGATATATAGTCTAATAATTGCTGGGATCCAGAAAAAATTCAAGAAAAGGTAATAAACAAAACTTTTACTGAATTTGCATCAGTTTATTACATTAGTCACACACTGCCTCTAAGTTGGCTTGGTTCTCTATATCTTCACTCTCCTGATTGAGTTTAAATATCTCAACAATACATCATCAATTGTTTTCCATTCAACTCACATTCGTCTTGTGTTCATCCTTCTAATTCTTATATTATACACACAAAATTAGCAATAAGTCTTTACATTATTATATAGTACCTTGCCATTAACATATTAAAAGAAGTGAATTTTAGAATGAAGCAATAGTTTCTAACTTACATTGTTTACTTATATCTCTTTACTTACTAATGAAAAAAAGGGGGATTAGGAATCATGAGCTACGAGCTCCAGAAAGAAAGAAAACTTGCTTTCATTTCTCTCATTACTCATTCAAACAATGTGCATCAGTTTCTCCAATGGAAACTTGATCAATCGCCATTTACTAGACAATGTAGTTAAAATTTAGAGTTCTCAAATTCAGTAGACTAGCATCATATATGTCTATTTTTTCTGTGAACTGCTTCAAAATGCAAACAGCAAAAGTTCTAAAGTTTAAAAAAATTTTTATTTAAATATAATGGATTTACAATGTTGTGTTAGTTTCAGGTGTGTACAGCAAATATATATATATATATATATCTTTTTCAGATTCTTTTCCCTTATAGGTTATTACAAGATATTGAGTATAGTTCTCTGTGCTATACAGTAGGTCCTTGTTTATCTATTTTATATAGAGTAGTGTGTATATGTTAATCCCAAACACCTAATTTATCCCTCTCCCCACCTTTAAAAGTTCTAAATTTTAAATAATCTACAAGTAAAGTTTTTATTTAGAGGTTTCAGCTGCAAATGACATCTTCAAATGTGGATGTTGTGTGTTTTAAATGTTTGTTTGCCACTGGAGTTTATCCTTTTGAGAAGACACAAAATAAATACTTAGATAACAGAGCAATGGTAATTTCTATCAGTTTAACAGGAGCAAGCTAGAAACATTTTCTTCTTCTGTACATGAGAAGTTGTAATAAAGGAAGTGCTGGAGGCCAGTCAGAAGGTCCATTACTCTGTGAGAATATGTATCACTCAGAAGTTGGGGTCCATTGCGTTAGAAAGTGGAATCATATGTCTATGATTTTTATCTTAAAAAATAAAATAATATGTGAATTATAGACCCATGTCTATGACTACAGTTTGCATTCCTAGGGAATCTGTCATGTTATATAAAAAATTCAATTTATAAAGCTTGGCACTGCCATTAGTAATGCCAAGACCTAGTCAGAAAAATTAAGCAAAAAGTTCCAACTTAATAAAGGCTGGTCCATTTTAGGGATAAAGCTTGGATTCCATTATATATTTATTAGACAGAAAGAGACTATGTTATGTTTCTTTTAGAGTTTGTTTATGTTATTTCTGGTACCAGAATTTATTGGGAGTAAAAGATATAAATACTCAGTATTCTCAAAATTCAGCTCCCAAGACATTAATATTTTACATATGACAAATGAATATTTGCAGAAAAAAATATACATTTTAATATCTCTCTGCAATGGTAAAACTGTATGAAGTGATTAGCAAAATGTCTTTGCAATGATAACTTTTAAAATGTAAGCTTTTAGCTTTTACTCAGAACTCTAATACTTATACAGTGATATTTCCATATCTATTTTTGCTCTTTTCCTGCTAAAACACTGAATATGAAGTTTATTAGTTCTTATAACTAACTAGGACTGATCTTAATTTTTAATTTACACTGGAGATTTGTTATAAAATGTTCTCATAGCACTATATTAAGTTTAAGTAAGTGAGTGGTAATTGCCCTGGCTAATTGCAACATGTTTCTTGTTATGAAGACCTTCGAAATGCACAACTTAAAAGAATATCTGTCCAAATGAATAGAAAAGGCTGTGCTTTCGTCCTCTTAAACAGATTTTACAGTTGGAAGGATCTGAAGTTTCTTCAAAGAGACAAGTTCAAAATTGGGACTTTTTCATTTCCTATTTCGGGTGAAAAGATTTATTCTGCTAAAGGTCCATTTTCTGTAATCGTTCTTTTGTAAACCTCTTTACATTTCTCTTTACATTTTCTCGGATCAATACTAACCCAATCAAAGGGTATACAACCTGTATCATTTCTTTCTTTTCTTTTTTTTTCTTTAATGAATGTATTTATTTATGTTTGGCTGCCTTGGGTCTTCGTTGTTGCGCGGGGGCTTTCTCTAGTTGCGGCGAGCGGGGGCTACTCTTTGTTGCAGTGCGCGGGCTTCTAACTGCGGTGGCTTCTTTTGTTGTAGCGCACGGGCTCTAGGCATGTGGGCTTCGGGAGTTGTGGCTTGCGGGCTCTAGAGCGCAGGCTCAGTAGTTGTGGCGCACGGGCTTAGTTGCTCCGCAGCATGTGGGATCTTCCTGGACCGGGGCTCAAACCCGTGTCAGCAGATTCTTAACCACTTGAGCCACTAGGGAAGTCCCTGTATCATTTCTTAATAAATAAAAATACTATTACTATAATAACTAACAACTATTGAGGCATAATTCATGCCAGGCATTTTATTTATTTTATCTGCATTTGTTTCTCAAGACAAATTTTGTACTCTTATATCTCTATTTTATAGATGAGGAAGTGATTCTTGGAAAAGTTTGGTGCCTGGCATCTTCCAACACATCTGGTAAGTGACAGATTCAGGATTTGCACCAGCTCTTCCTGGCACCATAGGCTGTGTTTATAACCTTCTGCTCTTCTGCCTTCCTGAGTATCAACTTTGTTCATGTGTTTTGAAAAATTAGTGGAAAAAATAGTCTAAACTTATTTTCTGTCTTTTCTTTATCCCGTGATTAAAAACAAAAACAAAACCACGTGTAATATAGGCTCTCAGCAATGCTGTATGATGTAGTAAGCTTAGCTGAACTCACAACATTGAAGTTATTTTACAAAAATAAACACACTCTTAAACATCCCTGGGGAAGGATTTTTCCCATAATGTATATAAACGAAGATCACCTCATCACCAGAGTGTCAGGAAATAAAACCCAACAATAAATCACAAATGTCATTGTTCCATTGTCTCTCAGTTTGGTAATCAGAACATGTTCTTACTGTTTAGATCACGTTTCAGTATGTTTGTCAGAGCACCCATCTATCAGATTTTGAAACACGTTAACAGGGCACCATAAAATGCAAACCACATTTGTGGAGCGTATGAGTCCTTCTCTCTCTCTAGTGAGTGAGTCCAAGGGAGCTCAGTTCTTCTGATGTAGCTGTCCCCAAACTTAGGATGCCAGGGACCTGGAAGTGGACTATCTATGTAAAAGAACACAGGCATTTCTCTCTAGAAAAAGCAGGGCTTTCTTGACTCATATGCACCTTTTTACCTTAGTAAAAGTGGGACCTCTGGGATATTATATTTAATTTTCCAGGAAAGGAGAACTTGTTGGACTCAATGGTAACTCTTAGGTATAACAGGCAAATCCCACCAGTAGAGGCTGATGACCTGTCAAAGAATAAAAATATGCTCTTGAATTTTTATGCATTGTGCAATCTTACCATGGACACTCTGTGAGCTGGGGATGAAAGTTGTCAATATTTGGGATGAAAGATGGGATGGAGTTGAGTTACCCACAGAACTTGTCCACCATTGGTTAACACAGGCTCTATGAAGGGGTTTCCTCAAGATGTTAGATAACTGCACACTGAGAATTTTTCCTGGTAATCCATAATTGAGATTTTTCCTTAGTTCAGACTAAATTATCCCTCATGAATTACATTGCATGACTTTTATCATATGTTATGTTATAGAATACAAAGGGGAGAATTGAATTATTACATTTATAAGAAATTGACATGTAGTAAATCCCTTTATAAAGGGGTTTCCATTTATATTTAATAATTATTTGCTTTCATTGCATTGACAACTTAACCTAAAGACGGGGATGGAAAACAAAGAATTTGCAGAAGATTTAAAACTAAACGTTTGCATAATTTCATTATAATTAACAGAAATAAAAGCTAAACTTGCTCATTGGCCATCTAGTATCTGCTTTGAGTTACTCTGAATTGACTTGGGGGATAAATCTCCCATCGTTTCTCATACATTGCGGTGGGTCTTCATAGATAATAGCACAGAACAGTTAGCTAGCTATTTAAGGTAACGCTCTGTGGAACATTTTAGCAATGGTTATTTTTACATCATCTTTTAAAAACATGTGTTTTTATCTCCCTTACACTATTCTTTTCCAGCGGACACACTCTGATTAGGTTACAAGTCTTAATAATCCATCAGATCTTTGTCCTAGGACCTAGAATCTTCATCTTGACTTTTCTCCCACACTATCTTGCAATGTCTAATAATCCTAAAGAACTCTGCATCCATCTTGGAGGACACAAGTACACCATAAGGGATCACAGTTAGTTCAACATCCAAGGAGCACTTTTTTTCAATAGCTAGAGTCATGTGAATTGTGAGAGAAAATACATATCAGTGATATAAATGCAGTATACTTTAGTCTGGATTTTTCAGTGTGTGTGCAAGTATGTGGGTTTCCCCTCAGACAGTCTAATGTTTCTCATCTGAGCTCACAGTCAGTTCTACTTTTATAAAATGACTTCTTAAACAAAACAAGTTATTTTTGTAAATAAAACAGGCTTTGGCAGTTTTCTCTTTGTTTAAAGTCGCATTAAATCATGGAAGTCAAATTTCTCTTTGACGAGAGTCAGTGATAAATAAACTCTATTTGTTCTTGCAAGAGGTAGCAAAATATTTATTCACAATTTAAATGCAGGAAGTTAAAAAAAGTCAAAATCAGTCAAATCAATGACAAGTTTAGTCAAATTACTAAAATTCACTGTTTCTCCCTACAGATTTTATAGTATGTTTTAATTCAATGTCCTGAAGTCTTTCATAGAACATGTGAATTTGAGAAATAAAATCAACCCTACATGTATACAATGTTAAAGGAAGAGATTAATTTTATTTATCATTGCAAGATGATGCACTTTGTAGGCAATTCATTATTTAAAGTAATTCTAAATTTACATATTCACATGTGGAGATTTACATATAAGATATCTTTCTGGGAATATTATCTGAGATTTGTGTTTTATGTAGCAGCTGAAATTATTACAAGTGAAAGACATGCTTTAATATGAATTTTTACAAAAGGAAACAAAAAGAAAAGATAACTGGGTATGGTCTGGAATTTCTGGTTACCCCATGGAGAACTCTAGTCCTCCTTCCTGTCTTGATCCTTTTCTCCTTTTTGTGCACTCACTTCACATACTTGCCAGTAGCATCCCCAGTTCCTGCCACCACCTTGGTCACCAGCCCTCCTGCCCTACCGACAATTAAGCCTGCATTGGTCAGATTTCTCCTATCTCTGTTCCCACTTCCACACCTGTAACTTCTCTGCTTGGAACTAATATTATTTTTAAAAACTTACCACCCACAGCCTAGGAGGGTTCCTTTTTCTCCACATCCTCTCCAGTATTTATTATTTGTAGACTTTGTGATCATGGCTATTCTGACCTGTGTGAGGTGGTATCTCATTGTAGTTCTGATTTGCATTACTCTAATGATTAGTGATGCAAATTGGTACAGCCACTATGGAGAGCAGTATGGATGTTTCTTAAAAAGTTAAAAATAGAGTTACCATATGATCCTGCAATCTCACTTCTGGGCATGTCCAGAGAAAACTGTAATCCGAAAAGATACATACACCCCAATGTTCATTGCAGCACTATTTACAATAGCCAAGACATGGAAGCAACAACCTAAATGTCCATTGACATAGGAATGGATAAAGAAGATGTGGTACATATATACAATGGAATATTACTCAGCCATAAAAAGAGTGAAATAATGCCATTTGCAGTAACATGGATGGATCTAGAGATTATCATACTAAGTGAAGTAAGCCAGACAGAGAAAGACAAATACATATATCACTTAAATATGGAACCTAAAAAATGATACAAATGAACTTACATACAAAACAGAAATAGACCCATAGACATAGAAAACAAACACGGTTACCAAAGGGGCAAGGGGCAAGGGTGATAAATTAGGAGTTTGGGATTAACATATACACATTAATATATATCAAATAGATAACCAACAAGGACCTACTGTATAGCACATGGAACTATACTCAATATTTTGTAATAACCTATAATGGAAAAGAATCTGAAAAGGAATATATATATATATATATCTCACTGAATCACTTTGCTGTGCACCTGAAACTAACAGAACATTGTAAATCAACTATGCTTCAATTAAAAAAAAAAGAAACAAAAACTTACCTATTGGCATCATTAAATATGTGTGGTTCCAAACTTGATTCAGGACCACAATATGATGAGTGGATTATTTTCCTTTACCAGCCTCCTTGGTGCTCTTCCCGACTTGGACATCTCCATAGCTGCTACTTCCATCAAATGCCATTGATTCATTTACTAAAAAAAGAAACAAAAATAAAAGCCACTCACCTAAATTTCTTCTTATGTATTTAAAAATATATTTCTATCCTTACCTTACTCATTCTCCTGCTCCTATCCTATCTCAGAAAGGGTTTTTCTACACTTTACCAAGCCAAACTCTTCCTCTGTGGTCTTATGCTTTTTTACAGTAAGTTTTGTTTTATAAAATTGACACATTCTTATTATATAAAAGCAAGCAATACAGAAAAGCACCAATAAAAATAAACGTCACCCCAAATCCAATCGAAAATTGGTCAAAGGAGAATGAGAGTTCACAGAACAAGAACTACAAAAGGCCTAAACACAGGAGATGCACAGTCTCACTCGTATGAGAAAGATGCACATCAAGACAAAATTGACATAACTGTTCTTAATGGGAGATACACAGGAGGTCTGGGGACTGAGGACCCTCACGATTTCACCAGCCCTACTGTGGGCAACGTGGCAACATCTACCAAATTTACAGATGCATTTCCATTTCTGCCTAGAAACCCCACATCTCCAGATTTCCTTCCAGAAATAGCTATACAGTTACAAGGTGTCACGTGTACAAATTATTGCATTTTCCTATGAAACTGGAAATTATTAGAAGCAACCCAAGTGTCCATCTATAGGCTTCTGGAATAACCTAAGGTGCTCCCTTTCAATGGAATATTATGTACTTACCTGTTGGGGCTGGTGGGGGAATGGTAACACGGGTAGGATCTTGTATGTCTTAGCATAACTGTTTGAATTTTAAACTGTGAATCTGTTACCTAGTTGAAAAACAGTTAAATTTTTAAAAGTCCCTAAAAGTACTTTCAAAGTGAACATCATATTTTGGTGAATATTATGCTAGCCATTTCTCCATATATATAGAAGTTACCAAGAGAGGGAAGGAGAAAGCGAAGGAGGGAAGGAGGCCAAAATAAATAAGGATTTTCTTTACATTAGAAAAAATGTAGAACAATTTAGAAAAACATAAAGATTTGAAAATACAAATCAAAATATAGATTTTTTATTTTTTAAACAAAGGATTATGTTTAATCCAGTTAAATTTACTGAAAAAATGGAATTTTAATGAGTTGAAAAAATTTTTAACCTATACCTAAATTATCTTTTTTTTTTTTTGCTGTATATATTAATTTAAATGACTTCATGTTAACTTAAGGCAAAGAAGGATCATAAACCCTTCAAAATGTTTTAACACCACTTACTGTTCTTTGTCTTCCTGCTTTTCAAGATAATGAGTTCTCATATCCACACTTCCTTCAACTTTGTCTCTCTCCACCTCTCAGTGTTTTTCCTATTTGTATTGCTAATTTCACAATATCAAGCCTGCAAGAACTGCATTAGACCTGCATCTAAATTGAGTAAGGGTCTAGAGTCCTTTTGAAGGCTTTCCTACTCCTGAATTTCTTACTTTGATTAATCTTTAACTGGCTTGATTTCATTGTCAAGCGGGTCTTATCAGATATTCTTTATGATGTTGTTTCCCTCTGACCTGATCCTTGAGACTGTCCAAAGTTAGCTGTATACTAGAAAGACAGCAAGCAGGAGGCAGAAAATTTAGGAGTCACATTTTTGATCCCAAATAATTTTATAGACTCTGCTTCACTGAATTCTGCCATTGATTGTTGCTGTGGAATGTTGGAGCCAACCGGAACCTATTTTTTCTTTTTAGCATCCAATTGTATTTTCTTCCTGGATGATTTCACGATTCTATCTTGAACTTTGCAATTCAAAAACTCATCCCACCTAATCATGGTGTTAATCTTTCTGTATGAAGTCTTCCTGGGACACAGTGTGTACCGTTTTCTTTTTTTTTTTAATTAAGAAATAAGTGTCATATAGCAATATGCTAGTCTCAGGTGTACAATATAATCTTTTTTCTTGTGATGAGAACTTTTAAGTTCTACTCTCTAAGCAACTTTCAAATACAATATAGTATTGTTAACTATAGTCACCATGCTGTACATTACATCCCAGGACTTATTTACCTTATAGCTGGAAGTTTGTGCTTTTTGATCCCCTTCACCCACTTCACCCTTCTCACCCTCAACCACCTCTAGAAACTACCAATCTGTTCTCTGTATCTATGACTTAGGGTTTTGTTTTGTGTTGTTGTTGCTTGTTTGTTTCAGATTCCACATATGCGATCATATGGTATTTATCTTTCTCCATTTGGCTTATTTCACTTAGCATAATATCCTATAGAACAATCCACGTTGTCACAGTGGCAGAATTCCTTTTTTATGGCTGAATAATATCCCCTTGTATCCATATACCACATTTTCTTTATCCATTCATCCACTGGAGGACACTTAGGTTGTTTTCATATCTTGGCTGTTGTAATTAATGCTGCAATAAACATGGGGGTGCATATATCTTTTTGAGTTAGTTTTCATTTCCTTTGTGTAAATATCTAGAAGTAGAATTGCTAGGTCATATTTTAGCTCTATTTTTAATTTTATGAGGAACCTGTATACTGTTTCCCATAGTGGCTACACCAGTTTGCTTTACTACCAGCAATGCATGAGGGTTCCCTCTTCTTCACATCCTCGCCAACAGTTGGTATTTCTGGGTTTTTTTGATAATAGCCATTATAATAGGTATGAGGTCATATCTCATTGTGGGTTTGATTTGCATTTCCCTGATGGTTAGTGATGTTGAGCATCTCTTCATGTACCTGTCGGCCATCTGTATGTCTTCTTTGGAAAATGTTTATTCAGGTTCTCTGCCCATTCTTCAGTCTGACTGATATTTTGCTATTGAGTTGCATGAGTTTTTTATATATTTTGGATATTACCACCTTATCATATATATGATTTGCAAATATTTTCCCTTTTTAAGTAGGTTGCCTTTTCATTTTGTTGATGGTTTCCTTTGCTGTGCAGAAACTTTTAGTTTGGTGCAGTCTCACTTGTTTATTTTTGCTTTTGTTGCCTTTGCTTTTTGTGTCAAATTAAAAAAAAATCATCGCTAAGACAGATCAGACATCAAGGAACTTACCCCTGTAGTTTTCTGTTGGAGTTTTACGGTTTCGGGTCTTTTGTTCAAGTCTCTAATCCATTTTGAGTTAATTTTTGTGTATGGCATACAACAGCAGTTTCACTCTTTTGCATGTGGCTGTCCGGTTCTCCCAACACCATTTATTGAAGGGATGGTTCTTTCCCTATTGCATATTCTTGGTTCCTTTGTCATATATTAATTGACCATATATGTGTGGGCTTATTTCTGGGCTCTCTGCACTTTCAACTTGTATATTTAGATTTTACTTTTTCATGATGGTTTTCATTTACTGTGTCTTTGAATTTCTCTTCCATATATTTGGTTTCTTTTAGGGATGCTCGTTCGAACTTCTACATCCATTAGATTCCTTCAGATTTTTAAAGGCATCGCCCTTTTGTTCCCCAGCATTGGCTGTTGCTTCTGAGAAGTCTGATGCCACTTGGTTCCTGATAACCTGGTTTCAGAGGTTTCTTGTTTTCCTTCCTGAGATATTTTAGGATCTATTATTCACAATAAGGTGCCATGATGTGGGCAGGTTTTATTTTGTTTGTTTGCTTTTTAATGTCACTGTTTTAGTCACTTGAGAGGCCCATTCATATGGAAACTAATAGTTTTCTGTCTGGGGACATTTCCCTAAATTATGTCTTTGTTGATTTCCTCCCTTCCTCCTTTTCATTCTCTCTTTAATTCTCAGTTTCTCTCTGTCTCTCTCTTCCCCATCCTCCCTCATCTTATTCTTCTTTGTTTGTGGAGGGCGGGGGGAAGGCAAGGGTGACAATTACCTTCTTTTTGTGTTGAATTTACAAATTCTCTAATTTTCTTTTATTTACTTTGTTATTAAAAAAAAATCTCATTGTCTTTTTTTTAGGTTAGTTAACAGTTCTTTTTTTGTTTGTTTGTTTTTGCGGTACACGGGCCTCTCACTGTTGTGGCCTCTCCCGTTGCGGAGCACAGGCTCCGGATGCGCAGGCTCAGCGGCCATGGCTCACGGGCTCAGCCGCTCTGCGGCACGTGGGATCTTCCCGGCCCGGGGCACGAGCCCGTGTCCTCTGTATCGGCAGGCGGACTCTCAACCACTGCGCCACCAGGGAAGCCCAAGTTAACCGTTTTATATCAGTGTTAGTTTCCTGGTTACAATCAATTTACTATATTATACTATGTAAGACGTTAACATAAGGGGAAAGTGAGTGAAAGTTACACGGGGATTCTACTATTTTGCAATCTTTGTATTACTAAAATTATTTTTTAAATAAAAAGTTCAAAAAAACTAGTTCATGCAGTTTTCACTGCGTTGTTCTTTCATAGGTGAGCAATCCAGAGCCCTGCTGAATTGAAGAATTCAGAATAATTTTCTAACACCTAATAGCTAATGTTTAAAATCAGTAGTTTTGTTTTCCTCAGTTGGTGTAATCTAACTCTGGGTTTTTTTCTTAATCATCTGAAAGAAGCAGATCTGTTGTTCATTTGACAAAAGAAACTGCCCTTAGCCCTTATCTTTTTTTAAAAAAAAATCTTATTGTCTTTTTGGTCTCTTCTCTGAGAGTCTTCATTTTCTATCTTACATTGATTATTCCCTCTAAAATATCATTTTATTAACAAGAATTTTATTAATTAATTTATTCTCAGGATCTTCATTTTTAATCACCTCATGTTGATACTTTATGATGGGAAAAGTTATCCGAGCATATTAATTACCTTTTTGTCCTATTCCTAATATCGTCTGTTTTTATCTATGTTTCCTTTGCCCAACTCTAGACTTTTGTCCTTTCTTGGTGACCTAATAAGTTCTTTTCACTGACTGGTGAACTTCTATGCCTTTAAGACACATCCTAAATATCACTAAATCTGTAAGTATCTTCTTATTACTTCAACTAGAGTTTATCACCCCCTCATCTTACTCTCACTGCACAGTTTTTATGTGTCATATCCCATCATAACTTTTATACAAGTGTCTCTTTCAGGAAACCTAACTCCTCGAAATGAAGAACTGTGTCTGAATCTATTTATGTACCTTTTCTGTAGAAACTTGCAGTAGCGAGAACATTGGAGTGGTCACTAAGTGTTTTAAATGCTGTCAGTCATCTTTTACTTTTCTTATGTACAGATGTACTTTGTTTTATTGTGCTTTGCTTTATTACACTTTGCAAATACCGCATTGCTTACAAATGGAAAGTTTGTGGCAACACTGGGTTGTCGGATGATAGCATTTTTTATCAATAACGTATTTTTAAATTAAGAAATGTACATGTTTTCAGACATAACGCTGTTGCACCCTTAATAGACTACAGTATAGTGTAAACAAATTTTATATGCACTGGGAAACCAAAAACATGCATGTGACTCCCTTTATTGGCATATTTGCTTTATGGCAGTGGTTTGGAACTGAAGCCACAATATCTCAGAGGTCTGCCTGTATAAATTTATATGAACCTCAAGTAAAATATTGACTTGATGGTGAAATAGATAATCCTCAACTTCATTACCATGTTTTCTCATCCAAGTCACCCATCTCGAAGAACAAAAGTTGTGCTATTCTCCCCCATGGATGATGTCCGGCCACCCCCTCCATGGTGTCCTTTCACCCCTGTGTGTTGCTTTCATCAGGGCTCACCTTGACTGAGCTCATGCCCCAGTGAGCTTCTCTCTTGTATTTCAAGCGCCTGACACATGGTAGTCTCTGGGGACGTTTTAATGCAAGTGTTATTAACTGGAAGGAAGCAAATTTGTGGCGGGGGGGTCTCTGTGGTCTGCCACAAACCGAGGCAGAGAGCAGAGCTAGCTGCTCATGCAGCACTGAGCCTGCAGCCTGGGGAGGCCTTCCCGCCATTGGACAGGAAGGGGAGGGGTCAGTGAGGGGAATTCAGAGACGAACTAGGAGGAAGGACTGCAGGAATCTAAATATACTCAGCATGGCCCTTTCGGGGGCTTCTCGGTTGGACATTGTTGTATTGGAGGGAAACATCCGGTTCTAGGCCCTCTCTCCCTGGTTTTCTTACTTCATCTAAAATTAATTTCACACTGTACCTACCAAGTTTTAAGATAAGAGATGGGGATTACTTTGAAACAGCTAATGAAAAAAATGCCCCAGAAGTCATAACTGGAGGTTTTTGGATTTTTTTTTTTTCCATCAGACATGTGCAAAAATAAACATGTGATTAACTTTCACTTTCACTGGAGTGCATGTTTAGCAATTCCACTTTAACAAAACAGCTATTATCCTTGCAGTGCAATATATAGTCCAGATAATGCAATGTGTCGTACATTTTACAGGGTCTCGGTGAAGTGATTTTACTACTGAATAGGCATTTAAAACATTGGTGAATTTTTTTCATGAGAATCTGCATTTTTAATAAATGAAGCATTTATACACATGAATGTGTATAAATTATACAGATGCAAATAACCTCCCAAATAACTAAGTTTTACCAATGGAAAGTATATATTTTTTGTAGTATTAAACAAGCTTTTACATTTTTTTTCCATTGTGTGTAGCTCTTCATCACTGGGCCTATTACAGAGAGCTAAGTAAATATTCCATTCCACTTTCAGTAAAATAGTCATATTTCAATTATCAAAATAGTCTATTTCAATAGTAATTCTTAACAGATCACTGACTCAAAAAGTAATACTAATTCATTAATTTAGAAATAAAAGTGGTATTTAATCCTTTAAAAATCATACCATCATTAAAGAAAATGTAAAGATCACCAAAGACATACAGCTATGGGTTCATAATAAATGGAATATGGAAATTCTTTGCTTTGTTTATATATTCTCTTGATAAAAACTTTCTTCAAAAACTATAAAAAAAATCTTAATGAAGATTTAAAATTCTTAGACTTAAACAGTTCTGACCCCAATAACTTATAATCTAAAGTCTCAGAGGAAATAAGTCCCTAAATGCTCCCTGGAACATAAATCTTCTTTGAGCTGGTAGCCCGATCTGTATCTCAGTCAAATCAGCCTTTCTAGCCCTTGCTTTATGAGAACTAGAAAATGTTTTGATAAAGCTTATTTAAAATAGATAACCAGCAAGGGAATTCTGCTCAATACTCTGTAACAACCTAACTGGGAAATAGTTTGAAAAACAATAGATACATGAATATGTATAACTGAATCACTTTGCTGTACACCTGAAACTAACACAACATTGTTAACTATGCTCCAATATAAAATGAAAATTAAAAAAAAAAATCAATATACAAAATCTTGCCAGATCAACATGTAAAAATAAAGACATCATGTAACGTGCCAAAAAAAAAAAACAACTTATAAACATATACAATATAAATGAATTCAGTGGGCTTTCTGTGCTAGGGTGAGAAAACCAGGCCAATAAGTTATACAATTACTTTATACTTTTTTTAATCGCTCTAAGAGGAATGTTTATTTATTAGTGAAACAAAATATCAATATTCAGTGTTTAAATTTGGACTTCCTAAGACATTCTCTCTATTAAAAAATTCATTAACTTATTTTTAAACTGCAAATTCTTATTTTTTTGATGAAGACCAAATTATTAACTTTAAAATTATTTTTTAAAATTAATTCTATGGAAATAACTCTCTGAGTAAAAGGACAAATAAAAAGTCTGTGAAGAATCCATTTTCAATTCAGGACATTTTTTCATCCAAAATGTATATTCCCTTTCGGAATGAGTGCTGAATAAAAACAAATTTGAGAAATTGTATGTTTTATTTTACTGATGCAGACTCATATTTTATTATTAGGTAATGCCAAACAGTAAATTTCATGGGAATGATTTGTATTTTCTCTGGGATAATTTTTGTCACACTGAAGTGTTTTTACATGGAGGTACTTGACTTATTTTCCTCATCTCATCTTACACCGTAGAATGACCACCAGGTTGTGCTAAAACCTTTGCAATGGTTTTATTCTGCTCGAGGCTGAGGTGGAGAGGGGTGGATGGCTTCTAAATGCTAAAATTTATATGCCTGTTATGTCAGTAAACTCGATGGTGCATTCAGACACGCCTGCTTTACAGGTTTCTGTGTGTGCTGATACCTTACATCATTGAGTTCACCCACATTTACTTAAGAATGGCACTACTAGGTAAATCAATCATATTCTTTCTGTGGAGAATGATTTTTTTTCTAGACTGTCTTCCATACAATCTCCCCAAAGTGGTCCAGCCTGACATCGCCACTCACCCATTACAGAAATCCCCTCCTATCTCACTGCTCTGACAGCAGGAACCCCTGGGAATGGAGTTCTCTTTGGGGGTCAGAGCTTCCAGTGGTAGATCCCAAGCCTTTAATCTTTCCAAGTATATCCTTTCATCTATCCCACATTAACACCAGCTCCTTCTAGGCAAAAAGCAGAAAAGGAGCTCCAGGTTGGTCATATTTTTCTTTGCCCCAAATCAGAACAGTGTTGCAAAAGGCTTAGCATCTCACAGATACAGAAACATGTGCACGGAAGCCCTTCTGTGCAATGCATTTTGGCTACTTGGAAGACTCAGTCAAGGGTCTTTTCTGCCTACTTTGGCTATGACTTTGTTAGACCTTTATCAGGTGGTAGGTTAAGTTCATGTAAGTTAGGTACTTCAACTTGAACATCCTCTTTGGACACCTTTTGAAACAAAAGAATTTGTCATTGAGGAGAACAAAATAACATGGTAAACGAGCAGCATGTCCAGTAAAGATAATTTAGAAAGTATAGTTTTTAGAAAATACGTATGCATAAATCTGTGTGTGTTTTAATCCTAAAAAATTTGAAACTGTATGGTAGCTCTTAGTAACACTATTTCTTTCCCAGGAATTGTTTCTGTCTCATGCTAGCTAGTTGTGGTCTTGATTTTGTACTTTCCTTCCCTTGGGCCCAAGCTTATCTCCACTGGGCTGATCATCTTAGGAGGTTATGCCTCTAAAAATGCCCAAGAGCTGGAGTTTGCAAACTCTAATACCTTCAGAGGTTAGGAAAATAACAAGAAGGAATGAAAACGGTTGATAAAATATTAAGGGTGGCAGTTTCAAAAACATGGAAAATGCATACCCCTAAAAGCACTCAAATTTAATTATTTTTAAAACATGGCTCTGGCCTGAGAAAACACCCCAGCAGCCTGAGCTTTACACATCTCTGTGCTACGGTTACCGGTCCTGCTTCTGTCCCAGGAAACTGTTGCTGCTGGTCTGCTAGGTTGCTCTTTGCTTCATCTGCCTCTGTTTCTTTACATTTATACACTGTAACTTCCACCACTGAATAGGATGAGGGGGAGGGGGAGGGGGAGGGGGAGGGGGAGGGGGAGAGGAAGGTCTTTGTACTCTACTCAGGGGAGAGGAAGGTCTTTGTACTACTCAGGGAAACAATGACTTCTTTCCCTCTGTTGTACTTTTCACTTGAAACATCACCTTACTCTGTGCTGGTCTCAGTCTCTATACAGTAGTTTCCAGGGCTTTTTACTTAATTTTGACATTTGTTTAGATCCATTGCTTTCACTGTGTGGTCATCTGCCTCTGAGGGTAATTATCTCAGGAGATCTCAAACCATCCCCTAAGGCAGAGCTTCCCAACCAGGTGAGGTGGACACCTTGGCATGCCTTGACATTGACCCCCACCGTCCTCACAGGGTCCTGAGGCCACAGAACTTCAAGGATGGTCACCCGCAGGGATAGGAAGCCTGTGCAGACTACAGCTTCTTCGGTTTACTATTCATCACAGTTGCCTTTTAATACTTCGATTCACTCTGAGCTCATGAGATGAACATGCTGGGAAGCTCGACCTGACCAGAGACGGGGCTCCTTGGCCACGTGGTCACTTGTCACGTGGATCAAGTGTCGGTGGTCTGCAGAGCAGGATCCATCCATCTGTCCTAATGGCCTGTATTGACTTCAGACTCACTATTGCCTATCTGTGGCCTCTGATTTATAGATCCCAACGATGCAGATCCTCTGTTTTGGAGCCTCTGGCTTCTCCACTCTGTGCGCTGAGGACTGTTTATTTCGCCCAGGACTGGTGGAGAGGAGGTCGCCACCAGGAAAAACGTGCCCGAGAGAGGGAGATGGTTGTCTTGAACGGTCTCTTTTCTTCTTTCTTTTTTTCTTTCACAAGCATTCTCCCTTTTTCCACAGCTTTGTGCCAAGAGGCAAAATGACCTTGCTTTTTATACAGATGCATTTTCTCTTCTTTAAACTGCTGCTGTCCCAGGAGAAGGGGATTCGTTTTATCAGCTGTAAGTACTGTAAGTTTCCTTGATGCATTATTCCTGACTGGCACTTGGGACCTACTGGTTTCACAGCTTGGATTTTGGACCTTTCATTGCTTCTGTATTTGTAACTTTTCTGCCGCTTAATTTAGGGTTTTATTTGCCCTCCTGAATCTTTCCTGCTTTCCGCTCAGATAACCGTCCACTGCTTTTGTCTTGACTACATACACTAACATCTCACTCTTTAGATATCCAACTGTCTACTTCTTTTGTGTTTGCTTCTTTCTTTAAATTTTAACTGTTGCCTTGTCTTCTTGGGGTGTCTCCTTTTGGTCTATCTGACCCTTCCTTACAGAATGATCTCTTACTACTTTCTGGTTTTCCAGAAAATCTCAACATCTGCCTTGAACTCGATCCAGGTTCTTCCAAAAGTTATTCCAGGAGCATTTCAATAAACGTGTAGAGAGGAGGTCTGCTCTCTCTCTCTGGTGTGCATTGTATTCTGCGAAAAGAAATTTTGCATAAAGATAAGGTGTCAAACCCTGCTCTCCTCTACTTCCCGGCCAACTCTCCCCTATCTCAGCTGTGAGGAACCAGGGCTGGCCTGACTCCTGCCCATCCTCTTATCTTTAAGGGGGCACTTTGCAGGGCGAGAAGTGTCAGCCTGCTTAGTGCGAGTCATTTATATTAATGCACCTTGTCGTGGGGCATCCGTCAACTGGCATGAAATTCATTGTCATGTAAAACATAAGAGGATTCTACCTTATTATATGTATATATTTTAAAAGAGGGTAAAACGATTCAGTTTCCTTCTGAAAGTATTCTAGAGACACAATAGACTTTTTTTTTTTAAGATGGAGGCAAAGCATCTTACATGTTTCATTATAGTTTTTAACTGTATTGACTTTTTCCTCTTACATGCTCAAGTCTTCCTTTCTATCCATACTACTGCTGGGCATAGCCACTGATCATAGAGAAATTGTTGACTTTAATTCTCACCTTTGGGTAAAAATATAAATAAAGAGTTGCTTAACTCTTCAGAGAGATTTTTCTTTTATCCTCAGTAATGTATTGACTCGCTTCTCTGCCCAAAAGAAACCCACAAAGAGAATCAGAAGTGGGAAGAAAAAAAGCCCACCGTTTTCCTCTGCTTTTAGATCCCAAACTAATTAATTAGATGAAATCAAGTTCTACCTATTAATCTAACAAACAAAATATACTGCGTACAGAATGGGTTTAGACATCTTCCCTCCACCAAGTTTATTTAAGGTTCTTGGCAGGAGCTTCCACTGGAATAGGCAGCTTCTTGGATGCTTTCTACTTGCAACTAGACACCTAATGGTTTTTCTCTTGGCTGAGAAACTCCATAAACAGAAGTGAGAGAGAGACCATGTGGCTCCAGCAGTCCCTGGAAAGGAGGGGCAGGCAGGGCGGTGGGATGGAGGCTGCTCTTGGCTGCTGTTTTAAGATGCATCCAACAACGAAAACATCCTCTCTGAGAAGCATGAGGCCATGTCCTTAAGAGCCGGGGTATCCTCTTGACCTCTGAGAAGCTGGGTGAAACTTCCACTCCATCCTGGGTGAGCAGGTTGCTTTCAAACAGCCCTTTTGGTGCCAAGGCAGATGCAGGGGTAGAAAATCCTTTAGAGCTGAAAGTCTGAGCCTAGTTGTACCAGCACGGTGTACGATTTGGGGAGAGTTACTATGCCATTCTTAGCTTCAATTTTTTCATCTCTAAAATTGGGATAATATTTAAAAATTACCATTTATTCAAGGCAATAACCCAGGCACTACGCTAGCATGTTAGGTTTTCTCATTTAATCCTAAATAGAAAAGCAACCCAGAAGTAGAGTTTGAAGGTGGGTCCATTTTCTGACCTCTTCAAGCCCCAGTTTTCTCATCTGTAACCCGGAAATCACAAGAGTTCTTACCTCCCAAGGGTTGTTGGGAAGATTACCCAAATAATATACAAAAAATAGTTACAAGAGTGACTGACACGTAATCGGAACTCAGTCTATGATGGCTATTAACAGTCCTCAACAGGTAGCTATTATCCCCTTTAAGGATGTGGAAATTGGTACCAATAAACTAGCAGACCTGGTATTCACGCTTAGGTCCGTTGGCCTTTAAAACTTAGCTCAAACCACCAGGCTAATAAAAATTGCTGTTGCCAGAATCCTCTCCTTGCCTTTGCCTCACTCCCACCCACCCTGCCTTCGCTGGGCCCACTGATGTCTATGAATCATCCCAACACTCAGCGTTATTATTGTAGTTCCCAGACCAATCCTGACTTAAGGGAGGAAGTTCCAAACCAGACTCAGCCTCTCCATCCTTTGAGGCTGGAGACTGAGTCACTCTTCCTGTTACTGGGAATTCAGGACAAAGATTTCCAGCACTAACCACAGGGTCCTGTCTGTTCACTAAGGAAACCCCTGCAGTGATCTCACAAAGGAGAGGAAAGCCTTGCGGTGATGCTGACCACGGTCTCTGAATCCCACCCCCTCCCTCACTAGCTCCTCCACCTTCCGCATCCAGTCCTTCCCCCTCTGCAGCTCCCCAAACCAGGCTCAGCTTGCTGTTGGCAATAACAATGACACCGTGATGGGCACTTTATACACCGCCCCTCTAGTCGGCATCATATTCCTCGAGGCAGCTATCTGTCTCTCAAATTTAAATTGAGGAAACACGCTTCAAATGATTACATGATGTACCCAAGGTCACACAATCATTAACATTTATAAAAATCACAATCTTTTGCATTTATTCTTTACTGATTTATCTGAATCACCTAGAACAAGGTTTCTTCACCTCAATACTAGTCTAGGTATATTCTCGTGGGAAGTGGAAAGGGAGAAAGGGTTTGCCATGGCCCTTATTTTTAATTAATTTTTGTTGGAGTGTAGCTGCTTTACTGCCATTGCCTTTCAATGGCATAACATAGAAGTAGCACACATTGTCTGCCTACATTTTATTACCTCCCCTCTCATCCCATTGGCCAGAACTTAGCTATCTATGGTGGCAAGGAAGCCTGGGATGTTTGGCCTTTCTTTTGTATCCGTATAAAAATCAGGGATTGTGTTGGTTCATTTTATGTGTCAACTTGACTAGGCTAAGGGGTACCAGATAGCCAATAAAACATTATTTCTGGGGATGCCTGTGAGGGTGTTTCTGGAAGAGATTAGCATTTGATTCAGTAGACTGAATAAAGAGATCTTCCCTCACCAGTGTGGTTGGCTCTGCCCAGTATATGGAGGGC
The DNA here is from genome assembly GCF_039906515.1 of Pseudorca crassidens. NCBI lineage: Eukaryota > Metazoa > Chordata > Mammalia > Artiodactyla > Delphinidae > Pseudorca > Pseudorca crassidens. The sequence continues at coordinate 182,164,230 of NC_090297.1, forward strand.
CCAGATGGAACAAAAAGGAAGGGAAGGGTGAATTCTTTCCCTCTCTCTTCTTGAGCTGGGAGGTCCATCTTTTCCTGCCCAACCCCTGGTTCTCAGGCCTTCGGACTTGGGCTGAATTACACCAGCAGCTCTCCTGGGTCTCCAGCCCTCAGACAGCAGACCATGGGGCGTCTTGGTCTCCATAACCTTGTGAAGCAATTCCTATAATAAATCTCTTCTTGTATGTTTTTTTTTCTATATCCGATGGGTTCTGTTTCTCTGGAGGACCCTGACTAATTAATACAGGAATTCTACTGTTGTAGAAAAAAGAAAATAGACTTTGGGAACCACTAGCAAGTTCCACCACATCACTTTACAGTATTGTCATGAGTCTCCAGGGCTTTGTAAATGTGAGAGTGCTTTGTGAGCCCTAAGGAGAAAACCCCCCCAAACCAACAACAACACTGAACTAACCCTAGCTGCAGACTTCTTCTAAAGAAACTCTTACACCACAAATCCTGAGATTTTTTACCAACTCATAAAAGTAAGAAAGATGGAGCAACAACCACATAAAGTTTCCCCAAGATTAGGGTTAAGGTTAGGGATAGAGTTAAGGTTAGGATAGCTTCGTTTCAGCTGGGAGTTGCAGCTGAGGCCTGGGTGAAGGGCTCAACGATGACACGGATTCTGAATGTACAGGGGTTTACCATTAGCTGGGCTACAAGTCATTTGATTTTCACGTATGTCATTTTTTCTAGAGCCGGGCTCGAAGAACCCCTCCCGTCCTCACGTGGCCGAGCACACAAAGAAGGCTGCTGATAGGCACAGTTTACGGCAAAGAGCCTTGGACTTGGGAATTGAGTCTGTCTCGAGTTGCACGGGTCTGCTTTGATGAGGACAAGCTACAGGTCTCATCTTGATTTTTCTTATCTGCAAAATGAAGGGAAAGGACTCCAGGATCTCCAAATTCTATCGTGCAACATCATCCTCTAAATCTGGGTTTCCACGGCCACTACGTAAGACGGATGGGGGACAGGGGCCGTGCCAGGGGCTCCCTTTGGTGGTCTGAATAATCCAGTGTGGCCCCCACCACAATCATTGCCTGGCTGGCTCTCTCGGTTCAGTCGAGGTCCAGGCATAACAGGCCCGCCCTGCTGCCTCTGACCGAGGTATATTTAGGGAGACGCATGTGGCTGTTTACACAGGCCTGGGAGCTGGGGCCTGGCTCACCCTGGCCCGAGCCTCTCACTTTCTCTGAGAACTGGAATTCCCCAAATTTTCCCCCAAATTAAAAGAACTAACAAACTGTATTACAAAAACAAACAGAGTTTGTTTTTCTTTTAACAAATAAAAACTAATTTATGCTCAAGCTTTGTTGCCTCGAATCAACCCGACCGCACGATTTCACTGCCAACGCTTTTCTGTATTAACTTCTCAAGTTCGTCAAGCTTAGCCCTTGCTGGAAAAAGTATAGGGTTTGCAAGCCACTAATTGGCCTAAAACGCTCCTCTATTTTATATAAACACACAGCATAGTATCAAAAATAGAGTTGCATTCATTAGCTTAAAAATCCAGCTTCCCATGTGAAACCTTTTTTTATACCCCTTAAGATTTAGGTCTGCGTCTGGAGTTAAAGGAAAACTTGTTTTTTAAACATGTACTCTGTAATTTCACATAAAACAAAAAAGATGGCTTTGATTTCTATCTTTGCCTATTAATGTATTTTATAAGCAGTGAGGCCGAAAACGAAAATCTTTCCCTCAGCTATTCAGTGCTAATATTATTAGGAAAGTAAATCTGAAACTACGCAAAACCAAAGCAATAACAGGACAACAACAACGACAGGAAGAAAAGAGAAATAAGCAGGTTCTTGTGGGTTCTGCCACAGGTAGGTGATTAAATCTCCGTCACATTTTGCAAACGACTGTTTGCCGTCCTCCGTGATTCCCAGTGGTCCAGCCCACTCCACCCCTCACTATTTCTGCAGATGACTCTTCCTCTGTTTCACTGAGAGAAAGATAATTCCATGTGTCTCCTTGGCCAGCTTCTCCCGAACTCGGGGTCCATCTGTGGCTTCCTCCTTCAGGCCTCCTTCCTCCGCTGGGTCTCCTTCTGCCCCCTCCTTTGTTACACGAGGCCCCACCTGTGTTCTTGGTTCCACAGCCTCACACCCCCTCCTCAACTTTACCAGCCTCTGCTTCAAATTCGTTTCGTCTACTGATCATCTGACCTACAAACACGTTTCCCCCCGTTCTCAAAACGATGATCTATATTGCCATTCCCCCAGCTCGTCCCATCCTAGCTGCCTCTGTATCAACTTCAGATTATCAAGAGTCATGTACATCAGATGCTACATTGCCTCATTCCATACTCACTTTTCAAATCTTTTGAAATCTTCACCTTTGAAATCTAACGTTTATGCCCAAAGAGACGCCTGACACTAGTCTTTCCATATTTAATGATAAACTCTGGATTATCAAATTTAGTGATTCTTTTTAGTCCTCCTGTGAATTGACTTCTGTAATAGGTGACACAAGACACACTGATCCTCCCAGTTGCCCGTTAACCCAGGACTAGAGACATGGGCAGCCCACTGCCCTTTCCTCGATGCCTTGCCCTGGCATCGAGCCTTGGATCTAGAAGGACACTAGTTTCCCCAAGGACAAAAGGCCCTGCAGGCCTGTTCCTAATTGTAGGATGATGACTCCAATTTTGACTACATTCAATGAGGCAGTAAATTTCTCCTTAGCGTCCTCTACAATATAGGTTTACTCTTAGCATACATATATTTCAATGAACAGAAGTTCTTACGTGTGGAAACTTAGCTCCCCGACAACCAGGGATCAGACCCATGCCCCCTGCAGTGGAAGTGTGGCGTCTTAACCACTGGACCAGCAGGGAAGTCCCAGAAGTTCTTACTTTTAATATAAAGAAATGTATGCATTTTTTTCTTTTGTGGATGGTGCTATTTGTATCTTGTTTATATAGGTAGCTTCCAGACCAAAAAGTATGGCATCAGCTCCTCCTTTGAGGGACCAGACACACATTTTCATTCACTTCTTGGAAACTCCCATCTAGTCCTGGTAAACGGAATTGATAACTGCCCAGTGTCCTGGGATCAAGGCTTCAGTGTGGTCTTTCATCCCTTCCAGGGCCCATCATCATAAAAACTGATTGATTCCATTTTTCAAAGGGTCTGGAAGGTGTCCATTATTTTGATACCTGCAGCCAAGGCCCTAGTATAAGCCCTTCCTACCTTTCGATTAGACTATTTTAATGCAAGCTCAGGGTCTCCCGGACTGGACTCCGAATGCTCTCATCTTTGGTTTATCCAACACATTGCTGTCAAATAACTTTCTTATAGTGCATAGCTGATCATAACATTATCTCTCTGTGATTTTCCCATGGCTCACAAGGAAAGGTCACTCTCCCTTGCTGACCTGAGACCCACCCCCTCCACGATCTGCACCTTACCCTATGCACGAGTTCACCTGCTCTACTCACTGCATGCTGATTACCATCTACTCTTTATGTTCCTGGAACTGATTTTAGTGTGTTCCGCCTACTTGGAAGGACTTGACCCCAGAGACAGCACTGTAAAAGGTCACTGTCCCATTAAGTCTCAACTCAAATGTTATCTACTCTAAGAATCATTTCTGGATCCCTGTTTACATCCTCCTTTTGGAGTTATTGCTCTTGGAAGTAATTTCTCCCTCAACTTAAATCCCACTCATGTTTTTTATCTCCCATCCTCAGTTCTTTGAGAGGCAAGTTTCTTTGGGAGGCAAATGAGTTCTTCTTTATTTGAAGAATAAATTAATGGAAAGAGAAGATGGGAATAAAGAGGAAAGAGGCAGGGGAAAGAGGGAGAGGGAGAAATAAGGAGAAAGAACTTTGGGGAGGAAAGAGAAGGGAAAAGACGATGTGGTGGGAGGGGGAGAAAAGGGAGACAGATGAGAGGCCTGAGTTGAGGAGAAAGGGGAGAAGGACCACAGCAAGGGAGGTGAGTGCTCAGCAGAGACACCAAGACAACCTCTACCACCAGATATAAAAATACTCAGTTTAACAGAGTGTGGCCACACCAGGAATAGACTAATAGAACAGACCTGTGAGCATATAGGGAATGTAATTCAAGGTGGACCCGGCAATCAGAACAGGGGACAAACTACAGAGGCATCTGATTAGTGATACGGAAAAGAATGAAACTGCATTCCCATCCCATATCCCCCACACACACTAATTCCATTTAGTTTAGAGATTTAAAACCAAAAGGAAAAAAAAATTAAATGTTTAAATAAACAAATATGAGAATAATTTGCATACATAGGAAAGAGAAGGATTTTTTTAGCAAGATACAAACAGCACCATCCTTATAGGATGGTGTAGGAAATGTAGGAAAAAATTCATACATTTCATTACTTTCAAAGTAAGATCTTCTGTTCATTGAAATGTACCATGTTAAGAGTGAAAAGACAAGTCACAAGCTTGAAGTGTATACATGTAACATATATGAACAACGTAGAATTAATATGCAAATACACACTCATACAAACATGCGTATTTATACATTCTATAAAAAATTAAAAATAATTTAAAAGTTGGGCAGGTTTTATTCAGTAGTGAACAGAAAATAGATGGCTTCTAAACATGGGAGAAGATATTTAGGCTTTTTGTTAATAAGGAAAACAAAAAGGGTATGAATGAAATGCTCATGGTAGACAGGGAGACCTCCGATTGGGGTGCACCTTGCTACACCCACTTTGACAAACACTTGGCTTTAAATATGTTACACGGACATAAAGCCTTGAATTAGAGAACATTCTACTAAGAGCAGAGTCAATTTCCTGATGCCCTGACTCCTCTCTCACAACTTTCTTCCAAAAATTGAGGGTTCAGGATTGGCTCTGTAGTTATATAAATATAAAGCAAGTCCCCACCCATCATCCTTGGCCATTACAGTGAAGTCACCAAAAATCTGAATGCTGATGCTGCAGATTAAGATGCCAACTATTCTGTCCAGTGATGTAAGTGGGTGTCTTCAGCCAGAACCATGCCCTTGAAGAGGGTGAGAAATGTTTTGCCTAAGTGTGTATCTAGAGCTGGTAATTTTCCAAAAACAAAAGGAATCGGTTCCAGAAATTCTGAGAGCTTTCTCAGCCTCTCCAAACTAAAAGCTGCCAGCAACCTCCTAATGGCAGTTCCAGCAAAGAAAAAAGAGATTCTGTCTTTCCTGGGTACCAGCATCATACCTGCTTCACAGATAGTCTGTATTCTGAATACATACCCTAAACCAGATGTTTTCCTTTATATCAAATAAATTGAAAAGAATGGTTGAAGCTTTAAAAAAAAATTGATGGTTCATTCAAATATTCAAAGAGAAAACTACACGGAATGTACACATAAACATTACCCCCAAAAGAGAAAAAGGGAATGGCAAAAGAAAGTGGTTGTTGATGAACACAGATGTGAAAAGTATCGCCACTAAGAAATGGGTGGATTCTATGCTCCAAGATATTCCCCAATAACCCAAAAGGATATATGAAAAGTTTATTAGAACTACCGTTTAAAGTAAGTTAAAGTAGGGCTTAAAGAAGAAAATGACATTTCAGATGTTTAATTGGCAGATGTCAGAAAGTAAGTAAAGGAGGGAAATAAAGCCATGAGAAAGCAAGATAGAAAAGAAGTTGACAATCTAATTAGGAACAGAGAGGAAAATTGTAAGAAAGAAAAGCAAAAGTTAAAAAATCTATACTTTAAAATAATTTAAGTAATAGGAAAAAAATAATAATTATAGAAAGTAGACAATGGGATCCAATCGACACAAGAACATGGTTAATAAAGAGGGTAATGGAGGAGAATGAATATTCAAGCATATTTTTCTGAAATACCAGGAGATAAATTTCTGGATTTCTAGGGTCTGCGGTAAATAGTTGGTGATGATGGGGGCACTACCCACCCTCTGCACCGTGCACATGCCACTGCTCACACCGAGAGGTGGAGGGTGTGTGCCTTTCATTGACCTTGTGACTGGCTTCTACCAATACCTGTGGTGGAGGTGAGGTTCAGGCACTTCTAAGCCCAGCTCTTAAGAGTCCTAATGGCTTTCACTTCAGGTAAAATAATTCCACTTCAGGGAAGATTTCCTTTCCTGACCTCTCCAGGAAGAGTAAGGATTTTCCTGATGCTTGACATCTACAGGGAACTGTGAATATTTTTACCCTAATTTTCGTCACATTGCAGCAATCCCCCACCCAGATCTGAATGATCATGTTAAGATTTCTGTCCAACGAATAAATGGGTTGAATGATACATGAATGAACATCACAGAGATAGTAGTGACCACCATCAGAGAGAATAACGCCACTAAAGATAAAGAAAAAAAAAAAGGATGAGAATGAATAATCTATATTTAGAGGGTCAAAAGTAACCTGAAGAGTAAGATATTGTGGAGGTCCTTCCCACTCAGTTAACCAGATCTTGGATAAGCCTGCATGTGCATGAAAAGATTATTGGGCTCAGAAGTGAGTAAGAGAGGACAATTGAAAAATGAACTAAATCTAAATAAAAATGGAAGGAAGCTGAATGAAGGAAATTGGAATTGTTTTGATGGCATGTGATAATGCCCAAATGTGGCCTTAGTTTAGGGAGTCTAAGACAAGGTCCAAGGTCCCGCTGACAAGCTGAGAAGGTAAATACAGAAATCAGGGTGAAGCCAAGAGCCTCAGATAGGGCAAAGGAAACCCAAACTATCTACAGGAGAGAGGAACCTCATTGTTTACTCTCAGGATCTGCAGATTGAGCTTACTCAAATACAAGTTTACATATTAAAAAGAAAAAGATAACAAAACATTAAAACTTCAGTAACTTGCTAAACCCTGTGTTTTGCTTCCACTTTGGACCTATACATTTCAATTATTCCCACTTACCTCTCAACATTTAAATAATCAACTGTTATCCTCTAGGGAAAATTATACCTATAGGTACATATAAGTTATATCTATATATCTGTATCTATCTATACATCTGTATCTCTATGTATGTATTTAATTTCCAGGTTATATGTCTGTCTTTTCAGGAAATAACCAAACTTAATAATTATTTCTTGGTTCAGACATCACCATGCTATTGGCCACTCCCCAGCCTGAATCATCATACCACTTCTTTCGGTAATATCAAATTACTCATTCATTTATTCAATAAATAATTATTAAGTGCCTACTATATGCCAGACCCAGTGAAACAGGTGGGGATACAAAATAAACTCTACAAGTATGAACTCTGTTGTACTACTAGGGTACAGGCTAAGCTTCTATAACAAAGAGACCCTGAAGTATAGAAAAACAAATAACAAAATGTTTATTTCTTTCCTGTACCAGTCTATCGACCGGTCAGGCTATCCTTAACACTTACAGACCCAACATGTCCGTTCCAGTGTTTGCTGTATTCCAGCCAATGTAAAGGAGAGCTCATGGGGAAAGAGCAGGAAAGTTCATGGACAATCGTATATGAGGAAAAGGCCTGAAAAGATCATACATCTATCTGCTCAAATGCTTTAGATGAGAGGGGAGACACATACCTCAACTGGCTGTCAGAGGAATGGGAAATATAGTCTTTAACCTGGCAGCTCTGGGTCAGCTAAAAGTCTGCCATGCATAAGTGGAGAGGAATGGATATTGGGCGACCAGAAGTCATCTGCTACATCTCTTGTCGGCCATCCTAGAATCTCCGTGATGTTTCAGTGATAAGTGATGAATAGTGACTATGCCTTTAACAGAGACTTTGGGGGCCACGGAAGTTGACCTGGATGAAAGTCATTTAAGCTGGACTCTTAGGATGTTTAGGGATTAGTAAGATAAAAGGTAGAGTGAAGGAGTGCTCAGGCAGAAGGTGGAGTGTGCAAAGATAAATGAGGGCAATTACGGCAACTCATGGAAAGTATCACTAAATCCTAGATTGGTGTCTGGTACCTAATTGTCCCTGGTACATAACAGACACTCAATACATATGTACTGGTGAATAAATGAATAATCCATTGAGTTCAAATACCAGCACCTCTATTCCCAACAAGCAGTTTTCCAGTCTCCAAATTCTTCTCGTGATAGAGAATTTCTATCAAAAATACTGGATATTTATTTATTCAGCCACCCAGCCAGCCAGTCAACTAGCATTTACTGAGTATCTGCTATTGTAAATCTTGGGACATAAAGCAATGAACCAAAAGAGAGACTCTATTCAAATGGCAGTCTATGAGGGAGGGCAGAAAATGAAAATTAGTCAACCACAAAATAAAAAATCAACACTGCGACAAAAAATAGTAAAGGTTGCCATGAGAGCTTGACCCAGGATTTGATCTAGATAAGGATGCCCAAGAAGGCTTTTCTGAAGATATGATTAAAGGACACTGAAGGATACAGAAGGATTAGCTACTTAAAAAGGGGAAGGAAAACTGTGTGTGGTAAGTTCCTTTGTAGAGTGGAATCCTGGGGTCATAAACGAGAGTCAGAGAAGCCCAGTTTGGCTGAATTGAGGCTGGAGGAAATGGTTGAAAATAAATCAAATGCTGGATGACCACCCACTAGTGAGTTTGTTAAAGACTGTTGGGTCTTGCCAAATTTTGATGTGTTCTTTTCCCCCTCACATATGAATGAAGGTCATGTGAACAATTCTTACCAATAGCCTGTGAGCAGAGCATCCCTGCCAACTTAATTAACAGCGGTTGTGTCTTCTCCATACTCTTCCTCTCTTTCACCCATGCACCTGGAGGCAAAGGGCTCTGGCTTTGTGGGTAGCACGCCTGACGTAGGGGCCCTAAACCCCTCCTTGTAGGAAGCACTGATTTCACTGCCACCATAGGGATTAGAAGATCCTCTGGTCCCTTGTTGACTCATCCTCCTCTTGCGCCATCCACTCCTCTCCCTTTGGGGACGTTCCCCCAGCAGGGATTCCATTGCTTTGCAGTATCTTTGGCTCTGGTCCTTGCTCCTAGCATCTCCTCCACCCAGGTACCAATGATGGTAAATGGTATTATAGACGATCCTATGAAAGTCCTCAGGACAGACTGTGATGGTGCTGCCCAGGTTTCAAGCTTAGCCCTCATCACCAACCTCACTCGGTCACGTTCAGCCAGTAACTTACCTATCCAGGTCTCAGTCACATCATCTGTAAAATATCGATCATAAACATACTTAGTTTTATGCGTGGTGTGAGGATTAAATGAGTTAATATATATATAAAGCCCCGAGCACAGTATCTGGCACATCATAAGCTTTCAGTAAACACCAGCTATTAATCTTATTTTCCTTATTAGACATTGAAGAAGAACTAAAACAATAGTAACAAAACTAAAACAAACAAGAAAACACTTGCACTCATGGCTAAAGAGACTGTTCATTTTCTGGTTCAATCAAGAGTTTTCTTTTTCTTTGACATGCAAGATCCTAACCTTTTCTGGACCCATGTGAATCTGGATTGAAATGCCAGTTCCTTATTTTAGGAACCTTGTGGTCATCTGCAGAGACTTGCCCATTCAGTTTATTTCTCATTGTATGTAACTGAGTTACCTTCTCCCATTTAATCTTCTAAAGGCCTGCCCCCGGTTAATTATCAACCCTGGAATGGCCTTTCTATTTGCATGGCCCTGCCTCTCTGCTTTGTATCTTTTGCCCCCTCACATTGGTATGGCCCACGCTTTCATTGGGTTATATACTGCCCTGACTTTTTTGGGAAGAACAGATGCCCATTTGAGTTAGAGACACAAAGATGTGGTGACGCTAAATTTACAACACTATGAAGCCATGCTTTCTCCCACTGTAGCTCAAGGTGGTTATTTTCATGTTTGCAAATTGGAGTAAAACCCAATAGGAAGAGTGAGTAGGAAGCCCTTTTTCTGCCATGGAGGGCATGGGGGAAGGAGCAGGGCTAACTTCAGGAAAGAAACAACATTGGAGACATGCTTAGAATTTTCTCTGCAAGGGAGGGAAGTGCATTCTAGACCAAAAGTCGCTGGGATGCCCTGTGCCTCTCAGTAGCTGTGGCCTCCCTCTGGTTGCCTGGGTAATGTATTGAAGACACACACAAGTCTGGCCCTGCACCATCTAAGGAAACCTGATTGACCTCATGATATCCACTGGCGACAGGAAAGTAAGCCGTGTAATATTTCAAGCTGTCACAAAGGAAACCACTTTCACAAAAGTTTATAGGGGTTAAAGGCCCCTCCACATTGCAACAGCTGTCACTGTTCCCTCTCAGTTCAGCAGCACCCGCCTCCTCTGAAGAGAACCATAGCAGTCCTACCCCCAGCTGGCTGTGTGGCCTGTCTCCATGGTAGAGGGCAGGCCAAACCTCCAATCAACCTCCCTCTCCTGGGGATTTCACCTAATGATGTCCTGAGAGACAAAAAATACTACAATAGTAGTAATATTTGGTCTCTGTTGAGTTCTTGTATCTCAGGCAGTTGTTATGTCTTTTATCTCTTACAACACACATCTGAATGTAATATTATTATCCCCTGTAGGGGAGAGGGCTTCCAGTGAAGTGATCTTCAAATACAACAAATATAATATATTCAAATAGACACATTCAATATGTACATGGAATAAATCACTCTGGACACCTGGCTTATGAGGAAAAGTTATTGAGAAACATTTCAAACATATTTCCCAAGTCCAGCCTGCGTGTCTCATCTCTGCCTGTTTTCCTGTCTGGATCCGTCCTTTTCAAATGTGCTCTCTGCAGAGTCCTCTGAGTTCCTTGAAGCCTCCCACTATGACTGAAATCCTGACGGGGCCGAGGGAGACGGGTGGGAGAATGCCAGGGAAAAACCAGTGGTCCAGCAATTACAAAAGTGAGTAAGTCTGCAAAGACAGATGAAAACTGAAAGGCAAAAAGCTCTGCCTACCATGTAAAGGAATTATTTTAGATCCTTTAGCGACCTGCTCACCACAAAGCAGAATGTCTTCTGAAGGCAACATAGTGCTCTATGGATCATGGTTTCCAGCTACCAAATTTGAACAGTACTGGGACTCTCAATCGCCTTCCCCATGAATTCGACTGATTTGCACTTATCTTGTACCTTTGGATAAAAACCGTTTTCAGCTAAGCCCTTATTCTATCACCTTTCAAACCATCTACCATCCTAGCTACCAGGTAGGATAAGCACTTGTAGGAGAGCCAAAACATAAATAATACTATGAAAATGCATATCTCAAAGAAATATATCTATTCAAAGTAGTATGTACTTATTTCACAATATTCTCTTCTTAGGATAAGAATGGAATATATTGAAGACTAGATGTACTTCCTTCAATTTCAAGAAACTATGACCAATCTCTAGCTAAACAAGTTGTCTTCCTTAATACAAAACAAAGCTCTCAACCTGAATATCACTACTTAGTTTATTTTCCAAGCTTCCTCCATTTGTTTCTTTTTTTTTTTCAGAAAAGTGAAATTTTATTCATTTTCTAAAAGTTTCCAATTTAGTTTTAAAATTTTTTATTTTATATTGGAGTACAGTTGATTTTACAGTGCTGTGTTAGTTTCAGATATACACAAAGTGATTCTGTTATACATATACATATATGTATTCTTTTTCAGATTCTTTTCCCATTTAGGTTATTACAGAATACTGAGTAGAGCTCCCTGTGCTATACACTAGGTCCTTGTTGATTATCTATGTTATATATAATAGTGTGTATCTGTTAATCTCAAACTCCTGATTAATCTCTCTCCCCCTCTTTCCCCTGTGGGAACCATAAGTTTGTTTTCTAAGTCTGTGAGCCTGTTTCTCTTTTGTAAATAAGTTCATTTGTATCATTTTTTTTTAGATTCCACATGTAAGTGATATCATGTGATATTTGTCTTTGTCTGACTTTCTTCACTTAGTATGATCATCTCTAGGTCCATCCATGTTGCTGCAAATGGCATTATTTCCTTCTTTTTTATGGCTGAGGAATATTTCACTGTATATATATGTCTACATTTGTTTCTGAAAGTGTTGTGAACTTATTTTTCATAATTAGGCAGTATGTCTCATCAGCTGACCAGCATATCAATATGTCTTACTGTGTTACGTATGACCCTTATCAGCAAAATACATGTTACATGAGCAATCCTGTCCCCTTTCGTGTCTGAGAGCACTTCATGTACCTCTGATCTCCAAATTGCTATCTTTAGGAGTGGCAAAGACAGGCCCATTTCTCATCTAACCTGCTTCCTGGCATCCCAGCTAGACTCCCTTATAGGTACTTATGTATCTCTTTGCCTCCCTTGTAAGTAAGACGTGACCAAAATATTGCATTCTCCCATCGGAACAGGAGTGCAGGCGACAGCACATCTTCCCGGCCGGCCATGCATGGTCCTCCATGCCCTTCCTCTTCTGTAGCCTGAGGCTGATGAAGCCACCTGTCAGAGAGAGAAGGCTTCAACAACCTATTGATCAAGAACCTATTTTATAATAACTTTATATGGAGTATAATCTGTAAAAATATCAAATCACTCTGTTGTGCACCTGAAACTAATACAATACTGTCAATAAACTATACTTCAATAAAAATAAAAATACCTCTTTGGGACTTTACATGAGCCAAAAATGAATGCCTGCAGGTTAAGACATTGAAATGAAGGAGGTGATGGTGTTAGAATAGTATGTACTACATAAACCAATAACCCAGCCAACACCTGCCTTGGGCTCCAGACCTGGATTTCTAAATATCTCTTGTCTACTCATAGCAAGCACAGCATATCCAGAACTGAAACAATTATTTTGGACTCCAAACTTATCTTTCTCATTTTTAATCACCACCCACTCTACTTACCAACCTAGGGATTTTGGCTCATCCTCTCTACCAGGGCTTCCACAGCTTTGGCACAAATACAATCATCCGGCAGACTTCTTATAACACTGAACTTCGCACCCGCCCCCTCGCCGCACTTCCTCCATCCCACTGATTCTGATTGAGGAAGTCTGGGGTGGGGAGTGACCCCAGGTGATGCTGATGCTGCCACTGACCACACTTTGAGTAGCCCTGCAGTACACCATCTCCTCCAAACCATCTCCCCTTCCCCTTCCAATTTGCTCTGAGTGCTAAGTAGCCTGCCCCCCAATTTACCTCTTAAACCTGTCCTCTTTTCTTCCTTTTTCTCTTGGCCTATTTTTATCTTCTGTTATGTTTATTGACTTGGTAAGTGGTCTGCCTCCTTCAAACCCATTCTTCAGACAACTGTCAGAGTGGCTTTAAAACCCACCCAACCCACCAGCCAACCAACCAACCAAGACATTGTGTATCTTGGTTTTCCCATTTCAAAATACTTAATATATTGATTTGTAAACTTCTTCCTTCTTTAATTAGTGTAGTTTTCCTTACACAGGAGAACTCTTTCCTTAATAACATTTTGTGGATGAATGAGGCTCATCTCTGGCTGAACTCTGAGCGGGGACTGGGATCCTGGTACTCAGTCCCCTTCTTTCACCCACGTGGCAGTGTCTGATGGATGTGCTGGTAAAACCTATGGCTTCTCAGAGTTTGAAGATGACTTAATCAGATGGAGTCTCAATGTTCATTAAAAAAGAGATACAAACCTGACAGCATGGCACTGATGAGTCGTCATCTTCCAGCTCCAATTTAGGTGTTCAGTTTCATGTCTTGACTCTTTCTTTCCTTCTGTGGATGTGAGCTCATCCTGGAGCCACCTGGCTGCTCACAGTGAACTCTTATGCTACCAAGTGTGTACTTTCCTTTCCTTAGGATGCCCTGGGCACACACCACTGAGCCCAGCACTTGTACCCCATCACCAGGAAAGCTCTCTCAGCTTCTCATCCCAGGACCCCCATCACCCCAAGATGGAGGTCTTCATTTTATCTTAATCTCTGTTTGCATCCCAGTCAAAATTGCCATATGTTTTTTTGAGGACTGAACTCTATGAAAGTAAACCCATGTCCTTGTATACGTTTGTATATCATCATTTTTTAATATGGAATATGGACACATGTGTTGGTAATAAATGTTTGCTGTGCCCTAGAGCAAGATAGGATGGTTAGCCATCAAGATTATCCTCATAAATCTTGTAGGATATAATTTAGAATCATTACAAGAAATAATTTCCTATTATGACAAAGAAATTAAGTACTGTGCAATAGTGCCACCTGTAATTATTCTATGCTTTTTATTTATAATACAGTAAGTCCCCTACATATGAATGAGTTCTGTTCCAACAGCGTGTTCATAATTCCAACAAAATTAGCCTAGGTACCCAACTAACACAATCAGCTTTGTAATTACTGTACTGTAATAGGTTTATAATACTTTTCACACAAATAATATATAAAAACAAACACAAAAAATAAAGAAAACATTCTTAATCTTACAGTACAGTACCTTGAAAAGTACAGTAGTGCAGTACAACAGCTGGCATACTGGGGCTGGTAGCAGTACCAGCTACATCACTACTGCTTTTACACTTGCTTCTGGACATCCTGGTCTTGGAATAAAGATACTATACTACTGTACTCTATACATTACGGTGCAGTAAAGTACACAAAAGCACAACCACTTGTAGAGGATGCATGCACATGACAGTGTATGCCAGACCCGTGAACTAACTTACGTGATTGGACATGCAAATGCACGTTTGCATCTTTGAAAGTTTGCAACTCGAAGGTTTGTATGTAGGGGACTTACTGTAAATCAGAGGAAAGATAACTTCATTGTATTAGTCATTTAAGATCATTTGGCCATCCAACCCTTCTGATTGGAAATCTATGTCTTCAAAAGGACTCAGTTGCAATTTATTTTAGCCATCACAAGTGAGACATTATCCCCATCACAGTCTCAATGAATATGACTCCCATTCTACATATTCCTGGGGTGTAACAGAGTTATTATGCCAGAGTCACATGTAAATTTAATTCTCTTTCAATCTCATTGGACACCCCTGATTCCTCTGTGACCACCTCTAGCAGCAAATGGCTGATGAACTAAGAAATATTCTGTGCTGGAAGTAAGTATATTTCCCCCCTTAATTTGGAAAAACATGCCTTACTTCAATGCAAGAATTTTTAGTGTGTTGCCATTATATCTTAGCATGAATGGTAAATGACACAGACCTGATAAGTCGTTTCCAAGAAAGCTGGAAGTTAATTCAAAACAGGAGTAACCTCTTCCCCAATATATGTAAAATTGCTGCCATCCTGAAGTTCTGACTCCCACATGGATTACTAATTTCCAATAGCATGAGTGAGAGTTGCACATACCTATGAAGGAATAGGCTCCCCGAATACAGTTCAGTATTTATTGTGATTAAAATGTATCACGCTTTTATGTTTTTCTGCCTTGTTATGAATGTAAAAGCTGTTGTTAAATTATTTTCATACACTTCATATCACATTAAATGTATCATTTTAAACACATGGTATGACCTGCATTGTTTTCTTCAGGCTTCCAGATTTGTGGGAGCATTTATGCTGGTCATAACAAAGCACTTGGTACTCCAATAGTGTTTACGGTGCTTGGTAGTTTTGTCTCTTTAAATTTCGAATTGGTTGCCAGTCCCAAGCTGGTGCATTCTAAGCTATAACTTTCCATCAACTGATCCAAAGGCATTCTTTCTCCCTTTTGAAAATCATGGCTGATTAAAAGTCTAATGCAACAGCTGTTACTGATCATGTGATTGATATGTTTTTAAAGACAGATGTTGAGTATTAAAAGCAGAGCCCTGCAGATTTCTCCACAGTCAATGAATATTTCTGAGTGGCTGCTGCTCTTTTCCCCACTTTTCCACGTGGCCTTTTCTTATTTTTTTCTTCTCTTGTCTTTTCCTTTTTTTCTTTTTATTTGTTGAACTGAAATAGTTTTAATCAAACAAGTTATTTAGAAGTATATCCAATACCCTCCATTCTCCAAAGCAAGTACTGGAATAAAATCCATCTTTGATGGTGAAGGGTTCTCTAAACTCTCAAGAAATCATGAAAATATCTTTAGATTCTGAGTAAGAACACAGATACAGTGAAATTCAGTCACCATGTACTCCTCCAGTCGGGGAGTTTCTAAATGGTCTAAATTGCCCTAGAACAGAGCATATGTTCATTAGAAAGCATATTTCTAAATAACTTCAGTTTTCATGATTTCTTAACGTGTTTTTTCACAAATCAACTCTCACGTTAGGAAAATTTTAAAAAGACATCACAAAAAAATAGGTATCTATGTAATTATAATTGAATCACTTTGCTGTACACCTGAAACTACACAACATTGTAAATCAACTATACTTCAGTAAAAAATAAACTAAAATAGACTAAGACATCACATATGCATTACCTTAACTCTTTTTGAACATTTAAAATCATGTGCTCTCCTGGTTTTACACATCCCTTTGATAACTCCTATCCTGAAGTTTTTGTGCCTGAATTTATGACATGCAGGTGAATTTATATCATGATACGGATGGTATGCTAGAAAGTGATTTATCGGGCAGCATCTCCTAGAAGAAAGAAACTGTGCTATGAAAAAGAGAGACAATATTATTTATAGAGAATCACAGCACTTTAGAACTGCAAAGAGCTTTGGAAATCGCTTCAGAAAGATCTTGAATGTAAAACACTTGATCTTGAATGTAGAAGCTTAGGAGTGAAACACAAGCCAGAGGGCCCACAGAAGGATTCTAAGCCAGCACATTTACCGTGGTGTTTGGAACCTTCTAGGTTCTTCCAGTTTGGGTGGTCTTACAGGATCCTGCCCACCTCTACTGGTTACCCAGCAAGAATGGAAAAGCCATTAGCAAAGCCCAAATGAAATCACCACGAAAGTTATAGGACTCAGTTTTGTGATAAATAGTATGCATTTAGGTAATAACGTTCACCCCTGAATTATCTGGGGAAAGTCTCAATATTATTCCCATTCCAGGTATAAAGAGCAAAACAGTAATTTATCAAAGTGACTGAGTAACTTGAGCTTTCTGTGAATAAAAAATGTATTATTAAAAAGCAAGTTATCAATTTATCTCAGTCCTTAAAAAACAACTTCTCAAAGGAAAAGCAAGGGTGGATCCATTCAGCTCAGGGGAGAGAAATCAGTACATCTTGCTTTTTCCTCATCAGCATTCCTGAGCTGTGTGTCATTTACATGGATTTCACATCTCTACTCATGTCATTACTATTATCCTCAGCATCAGAATCAGTTTTCGTTCAGTCTGCATGAATTTAGAGCAGTTTTCAAAAACTCTCACAACCTTTTTAAGTCCCCTGGTTTTGTCTTGACATGTGCAATATTTGGTCTGGGACTAATAACTTAGTGTGGCTTTCAAGTTATAAGCAGCCGTAATCGTCAACACCATTTTCACCCACAAATGTGGATTGAGTAGGCTATTGCACCAGGCACGTTATCAAAGAATGTGCTCAGAGTGGCATCTACCCAGGGCCCAAACTTTGCACGAAACCATTTCCAACCTGATCAATGAGTATACTTTATTTTGAGTGTTGGTTAATACACATCAATTTCCTGGCACTTTCTAACGAGGCTGTGGCCCCTGAAATCATATTAGCTGGGAAATCAAGGGCATAAAAAGGCAATTTATATTTAAACATCATACTAAAGTGCACAAACATTTGATTTTTCTGAAATTTTAAGTGAATTTAGTTAAATACAGTCCTAAGCTGTGTAATACACTATGTTATTGTTCCTATTCAAAGGCTTCTTTGATTTTGTAAAAAAAAAAAAAAAGAATAAACAGAAGCCCCAGGAGACCAGAAAGGGGAGGGCTCAGTCCCTGTGACCATAGCAGAGCCCAATAGGAAGGAGAAATACTGTTCTTTCCTGCAAGGACTCAGCCAATGAAAAGCCACGGCCTCTTTGTTTACACAGCCCTCTTGACTTCCTTTCTCCTCCGTAAAATGTTTTCCTTCCCTTGCCACGTGGGGCTTGTATGTGGCTCACCATGCTTGCAGACCCTGAGTGCAATTCTCTGCTGAGATCCCAAACACACCCATCTTTGCTGAAGAAATATATGGCAGTCTATTGATTTTATGTCAACAATTTCAGTCGAGGAAGATTCCAAAATACCTCACGTCTGTACTGTATCTGATAATATTTTCAATCACCAGCAGAGAAGCCATAGAAATCTCCTCTTTCTAAGAAACAACTTTATTTACATGTGAATAGGTTTACCTCAATGCTTTAAAGAAAACTGTATGATTACTATTAAAACTAGTTTAATTCAGAATTTCTCAACGTCTGCTATATTGACATTTTGGGCTGGATACTTCTTTGCTATAGGGAGTTTACCTGCACGTAGTAGGACATTGAGCAGCATCCCTGACCTCTATCCACTAGATGCCAGGTACACTCTGTCAAGAGATAAACTGAGTCATGTTAAAAAGAATTTCAGGGGCTTCCCTGGTGGCACAGTGGTTGAGAGTCCGCCTGCCGATGCAGGGGATGCGGGTTCGTGCCCCGGTCCGGGAGGATCCCACATGCCGTGGAGCGGCTGGGGCCGAGAGCCATGGCCACTGAGCCTGCGCGTCCGGAGAGAATTTCAGTTTATTTGAGCAAAAATTGATTTGCATCAAGTAGCATCCAATCTAGTAGAGAGGAAGGAGCTCCAAGTTGCTGTGTAAAATGAAATACTTTTATAAGCCAAAGGGACTGAGAACAAGGAAGTTCTACTAGGAAAAAAATGAGGCTGGTTATTGCGAGGTTCCTTTCCTTTAGGGGATGCCAGAGGTTTATCAGGTGGATGAGCTCCCTAGTGCTGATCAGGTGATTCCTGATTGACAGGTTTAAGGTTCTATTGCCAGGAGAACCAAAACTGTAATGAAGTCTCGGTTTGCTGACATGGGGCTTGACATAAATGACACCACTTTGGGCCTGTTGTATCGTTTTTTTAATAATTTGCAAG
This sequence comes from Pseudorca crassidens, assembly GCF_039906515.1. Lineage (NCBI taxonomy): Eukaryota > Metazoa > Chordata > Mammalia > Artiodactyla > Delphinidae > Pseudorca > Pseudorca crassidens. The sequence continues at coordinate 182,183,094 of NC_090297.1, forward strand.
TTGTGACATCAAAAAGTCTCCAGACATTGCTAAATGTCCCCTGTTACAGGTTCACCCCCTGGCTGAGAACTTCTAGCCTAACATGTAAATTTCTGTTTTCAGGGCTCATTGCTGGAATTGTCCCTTAAGATACTGCATTTTCATTGTCAGGGTCCTTCAAGATTGCTGGTCCAACAGCTGCATGGATTTCCACGGTGAAAGATATGACTTTAATTTCAGTCCCTATATCACTAATTCCAGGAAGCAATTGTTCCTGAGTTTCTCCACAGGCAGATTGTTTCTGAAAGAGTCACTGGCTGATGTTAGGTTATTATCAGACTTCAGCCTCAGAAATTTTTTTTGTTGGTTAAATTTTAGGGCTGAATCCTAAAGTAATATACAGTAGCTTCCGGAAGTTAAATTTTTTGTGATTTTTTTTGTTTTGTTTTTTGAGCAGAGAAAGTTTTATTGCAGGGCCAAGCAAGGAGAACAGGCAGTTCACGCTCAAAAGACCTGAACTCTGATCTTTTGTGATTTAATGTATGCATATACTAAAAACCTTATAATCTGCAAATCTCAGTAAAGAACACCAAATTACAAAAGCTTGATAAACTTAAGGAAGTGTCATAAGAAGTAGACAGACTAATTTTTTCTAATAATAAATATTTATAATGTATTTGATTTTTTATGTGGTTTTAGTTTTATTATTTTTTTCTTGATATATCACACCCAAAATCTTATCATTGCATTAAATAAAAAATTAATAAACTCCAACTTTTTTCACGTTTCATCTCACTTTATGGCAAAATCCATAGTTTGCCAGAATGAAGCTTGTACACAAAGAGCTTTTTGCCTTATTGAAATTCTCCAACAGCAGATGCATGTAAGCCTCCAATAAAAAATAGCTCTTTTGAAAATTTAAATTCAAGCAGCTACTTCGCTGGAAGCCAGTGAATTCTGGACAAGATCTGAGAAATCTGGATGTTATTACTTAATGTAAAATTAATCTTATTTTTTCCATCTGTAAAATGGTAAAAATATCTGCTTTGAAAATGTTTATAGAAATAATGTGATTGTTGTGATATGTGAGGTATGCTTCCAGCTCTTCCAAAGAAAAGCACTAGTCATTGTGTTCCTTTTCTGTTTGTACACATCAAGAGAATATACCAAATAACTCTATAAACTGTTGAACTTACCTGCTTAATAAATGCCCTTTGATGGCTGTAAGAATTTTAATCAGTTCAAAATGTCAACACGCCTGTGTTACCCTAAAGCTGGCATACTGTTAAAACATAGCCTTATATTTCTCATTTAATAACTTTAGACTGGGTGAAAAAGGCTTTCTTTCTTACTGTCTAGAACAACTATACTGAAACCAGGTATGGTTATATTCACAAAACAAACAATGCTTGATCTACTCACTTATGATTGTTGGCTGTTGCCCTGCTGCCTTTCTGATAGCTACATTCATTCCCAGTTTTGGAACAGTGCTCTCAGATTAATCATATTCAATTTGGAATATAGAAATGTAGCTCAAGAAAAGAAAAAATAAAAGGTGTCTTGGAGAGACTTTGGGTTTTGTGAGCAGATAGTGAAAAAATGGATGAGAAAAAGGCAAATACCAGGAAGATATGTTAAAATTTTATAATATATATAATATATAAATAAATATATATTTTACAAATTTATAAATTATATAAATTGATTGATTGATCTCATTCTTTTTTTATTGAAATATAGATGATTTACTATATTGTGTGAGTTTCAGGTGTACAGCATAGTGATTTGGGATTTTTTTGTAGATTATATTCCATTGTAGATTATTACAAGATAGTGGGTATAATTCCCTGTGCTATACAGTAAATTCTTGTTGCTTTTCTATTTTATGTATAGTAGTTTGTATCTGTTAATCCCATACTCCTAATTTGTCCCTCCCCCTCTCTTTCTCCCCTTTGGCAACCATAAATTTCTTCTCTATATCTGTGAGCCTGTTTTTTACATACACCTCATTTGTTTCATTTTTCAGATTTCACTAAGCATTATATTCTCTACGTCCATCCATGTTGCTGCAAATTGCAATATTTCATTCTTTTTTAATGACTTAAGTAATATTCCATTGTATCTATATCCATATCTATATCTATATCTATATCTATCTATCTATATATATATACATGCCACATCTTCTTGATGGGCACTTGGTTTCCTTCCATGTCTTGGCTATTGTAAATAGTGCTGCATGTATATTAATGTTTTATTAATTAAATATATATATTTATACATTTTATATATTGTATTTAAAACCACACTCATGCTTACCGTGGTGCCCTGATGCATACAGTAGGAGCTTAGTGGATACTTGTACAACATCTGATATATCTATGTAGCTCTCTGCCTCTCTCACCACCCTACACTGTGGAGTCCTGCCTTGTGTGTGTACAAACCAGCTCTCAGCCAAGTTCCCTGCTTTCTGATATCTAGGCCCATGAATTCCACCTGCCTCATCAGCCCTGCTTTGAGCTCAGCCTCTGTCAGCAGAATGGACCACTGTTCTCCACTTGGTTTCTACCTCTTCACGCTGGAGTATGGAAAGTCCTGGGGTTTATTTTTTGTGTTTCCTGCTCTCAAGGATCATACCATCTGCCTTCTGTTGTCTGGTACCTTAAAGTGTTGTCTAGCATATATTATTCAGTTTTAAGATTATTTTCTGTGGCAAAAGTGAATGGGTGCTTGTGTCCAATTGTGGTACTCCATTGTGAATGGAAGAGGAAGTTGAAACACACATGCTGTTGGATGTTATGTCTGATATCATGGGTCACTACAATTCCTGTTTACTAGAAAATGTCAATGAGGATTTATCTAAAGAATCTACTTCCCTTTTTTTTTGGTAAGGACCTTACTCTCATCTCTTTTAAAAATCAGAGCCAAGTTGATGCTACGATATCTTGGCAAGTGACTAAGTGCTGTGTGTGTGCATATCTTTTCTTTGTTCTAATTCATTCAAGTTGATCTTTTCTTGTTTATTTAAAATGATAACTGAGCATGTCCTTTGAGCATAAAAATAACAAGGACAAAGCACACAAATAAATTCAAGAAAAGAAAGCTCTCATGAGAGGCCTGACTCTTCAAAAACAAAATACATAAACTCTACACAATGAATGGAAGCAGAATACACAGTTCCAATAAAACACTTCAAAGAGAATTCTGGTTTCTTCTTAAATTAACCTTCAGTCTGACATGTTCATAATGCCTGCAAAAGGCAACAGATTGGTAAATTATAGAATGGTATAGAATGGTAAATTATATCAAAAGATGTGTTTCAACATGGATATTATATTAATTAATTAATTTATTTAGTCACAAGTTCAGTTTAAAAATAAACTCACTTATCAGGGCAGGTGTAGCTTAAGGATGAATTCGGAAAGTTGCAGATCTATTTCAGATTTTAGGAAAGTAGATCCCACATTCAGACTGATGCAACTGAAAGGACTTCCCATGAAATGTAGCTCTTTTGGCAGTGAGTTGTTCTACCCAAGGATTAATAGTAGCCTTTGGAAAAAGATAGAGGAAGGCTAGCAAGTTGCCTTTAGTAGCGCATATATCTTCATCTGTTTCCCAGAATTTGAGGTGGATTGAGTGAATCCATCCATACTTGTATTTCAGGGAATCTTGATGAGTTTAAGGACTTAATCCAGGGTCTTAGAACACAAAACTCACTGGTTCACAGTGCAATAAACATATTATTTTGGACTCAATAATTTAGTGTAGTTAGAAGCACAAAATAACTAAGTTAACTAAGTTCACCAGCTACAGAGAGACACTATAACCACTGGTTACATGAAAGAGGAATCTTCCAGAAAGTCAGAGCCATGGATGGCCAGATCTTAGGTGATCATGTAGTCAAGAATCTCAGGTTCAGAAGAGACTATTGCAGATCTCCTTTTTCAACAAAACACTACTTCCTTGCTTGATGGTCTTCAGCCCACATGTGAACCTCCCCATTGAGAGAGAACTTGTTATCACCTAACAATCCATTGAAGTTTTCAGAAATTTAGAAAAAGTACCTTATGGTAGGCTACGTGGTTTAGGAGAAAAAGCATGGCCTTCAGAAATTACTGAATTTACTTTAACCTTTGTTACTTCCTACTTTTCTCACCTGTCAAATGGATTTAACAAGGTGTGCCTCTTAATGTTATTTGTCCTATTTTTGAGAAGATGAAATGAGAAAGTCTTATGACTTCTTCAAATGTAGGAGATAAATATTGTGATAAATAAATACTATTGTTATCTTCAATAAAATGTGAAGAAACTGAAGCCCAGAGAGGTTAAAAGAATTGCTCAGTGTCCCACAGGTAGAGAGAGGCAGGGCTTGTATTGCATTCAACCCCTGGCCCCCACCCCTTACTCTTGGTTGATGTTTAGAAGGTGCTTGGAGCATTCACAGGGGAAGTTCCCCACGTGGAGCAAGTCCTCTTGTTAATTTTTCTTTGAAAGAAGTTGGCCTCTGTCCTACTCAGACCCCTTCACACGTGGCTTACTCTGTGTGCAAAGTGGGACAAGCAGGACATTTCAGCATTTCCTCTCTGAGACCAAGGTCCTCATTAGCCAGAAGTTCATGCCCCCAGTTGCTATACGGCATAGTGGTTAGTCTCAATGCTCTGGTGTTAAATGCCTGAGTTCCAGTCCAGGATGTCCTACTCACTGAGGATGGCCCCTTTGGAAAGTTACTTAACCTCCTTTTTTTCTGGTTTTAAATGGGGATGATGTGAATTCTCAACTCACAGCGTGGCTATATATTTCGTGTGATTGGGAGCGGTTGGAACAGAGTAAGTATTTGATAAATGCTGGACATCCTTTCTATCTCCCTGCACCAAGAATAAAACAGGGAAGAGTTTTGTGAGGTGCTGTCCAAATGGCAAAACAGGAAGAAGACCTGCTGATAAGGTGTTCTTTATAATGAACGGTTCTTCCCACTTTTGTGCGACATTATATGACAACAGTGCCCATCTGCCTAGTGCCAAGAAGGTGCAAGCCACTAAGGATGCAGCTCATGAAAAGATCCAATTTTGTCCCCAAACACCTCTGGGATCAAGCCCCCCGGTTAGTATCAATATATATTGTTTCCTGAATTCTGAGACTTAAATTAGCAGAGCTAAGAAACTTTCAGATACAAGCATAATTAATATATTAAACACACTTACCTACACTGACAGATGCATGACTCTCGTGATTAACCATTTTCCCTAGAAAATGTGTTTTCTGACTGATACTGAAGACCCCGACGATGACATCCTATAGATGACCGTGGTGATTACAGCACAGAGTGATTCATTAGCCACATTCGTTTTTAATATGTTATATTCATATTTTCATGTTCCTCCAGAAAGACGAAGGAATGATTTCTGATTCCAACCTGGACCACATGTCTCTAATAACAGCTCTTGCTGTGCCAATTTTCTTTCCTTTTTTGTTTTTTGGGTTTTTTTACGTAAAGATACATGGGTTGTTGAGTAGCTTCGATGTTCTAAGATTAAACTGATGAGATCAGGCAAGCCTGACTGCTTTGTTTTCTAGGAGTCAAACAGACTGCAAATTTACAGGGTATAAGTAGTTCAGTTAGACACGGAGGCACCACCAGGGAGACAGATGCTTATTAAGTTCATGGATTAATGCAGAGACAGCATGTAGAACATGCCTTCAAGGTCTGAAGCTTCCAGCTGTATGATTTGGACACCGCAGTTGTGGTTGTTAGGACAGGCTGCTGGCCGACACAAATAGAGCCAGTTCTAGGGCAGTTAATAAAAACCCTGCTAATTACCTTTGGTTTTGTTTGCTTCTTGATGGTTTGCTGTATATAAATTAAAAAAAAATGTCCATCAGTGCTTTCAGACTAAGATCTGCATAATGAAAAAAATGATTTAAATGTGATTCAAAAGTAACAAGTGAGGTCTTGAAAGAATCACAGAGAAAGATGGTGAAAAGTTTACAGCCAGAGTTAGCTTTTCCCCTCATTCTTAGATTGCTGATTGTAATAACTTTCTCTTTTATGTTGCATGGAGTTAGCCTTAAAAAAAACACTCGAGACACAGGGTAAATTACTTTTCTAGGCAGTCTTTTCTTCCTTTCTCCTTTCTTCTCTTACTTCGTTTATAATTTTTCTATTATTTTTTCCTCCTCTATTTCTTTATTTTGACTTAGATTCTTTTCATCTTTATCCCCATGCCTTGTTTTGCTGAATATTTGCCCACCCAGGCCCCCTGCTACAAGGATAAAGCACATTCTGATGGAAGAGAAATGAAGAGAAACTAAAGAGATCTGGTTCTATGTGTGACCCTAACATGGGAGACTGGTATTATGGGCTTAATAGTGATCCCCAAATTCATATGCTGAAGTCCTCATCCCCCAATACCTCAAAATGTGACTGTGTTTGGATATAGAGCCTTTTAAGAGGTGAGTATATTTAAAATGAGGTTTTTGTAGGGTGGACCCTACTCCAATATAACTGGTGTCCTTTCTTTTTTTAATTCTTTATTGAATTTGTTACACTATTGCTTCTGCCTTGTTTTGGTTTTTTGACCGTGAGGCATGTGGGATCTTAGCTCCCCGACCTGGAATCGAACCCACAACCCCTGCATTGGAAGGCAAAATCTTAACCACTGGACTGCCAGGGAAGTCCCTGCTGTCCTTATAAGAAGAGAAGATGAGGATACAGGCACACACAGAAGAAAGACCACGTGAAGACAGAGGGAGAAGGCGGCCGTGCACAAGCTAGTGAAGGAGGATCAGAAGAAACCAACCCTGCCAACACCTTGATCTTGGATGTTTAGCCTTCAGAATTGAGAGAAAATAAATTTCTGTTGTTTAAGCCACCAGTCTGTGTACTTTGTTAAACAGCCCTACCAAACTAATACAACTGGTTGAATATATTCCCATTCCTTCACAAGACTCAGAATATATCCCCATTCCTGCCAGGATAAATTAACATTATTCTATTCTTCAGTCAGTCAATAATTAGTTACCAAGATACATCTCATCACAATGACCAAGACAGGAAGAGATTTCTACCCTCGTGGAACTTACCAAAATGTCACAAGCAAAAGTGCTTGGTAAATAAACTTGTTAAATACATTTACTGGATTATTGGAAATATTTTTATTTTCAAAAGCAATGATGGAAAGGCCTGCATTAACAGAGGTGTCAAATTCCAAAGCTCAAGACTTTTTACATGTATTCATCCCCGTGGTAATAGTTAACGTTTATCAAGCACGTACTGTGTCGAGTGCTTTATTAGCAATAGTTTGTTTTATTTCCATTATGACACAAATAGGTAGATGCTTGTATTTTCCTCATTATACAAATAGGAGAGCTGGGACTCAGGCATTTAAATAACTGGCCCAAGATCGTGCAGCTGAAAATAGCAGCAAGTGACAAATCAGTATGTGGAAGTTGAAAGTAAAATCACAACACAATAAAGTCGGCATGTAATAGAGTTGTTAGAAATAACAGCTGGAAAGGTTTGACTGGAAGAAGTCTTCCAATGAGTCAGGCTCTGACCTTGGCCTCATGCACAGCCTCCTTCAAACACCAAAAACATGGTAAATGGAAAGAAGATGAGCAAATTAGGAAAAGGGGGAGATATATTTTGTCTGCTGATAATTTTTTTTTAATATATCTGCAGGAGGGGCTGATGTGTAAAGAGGATGAAAAATGAAGCAGGAAAGAAATGATAGTGATATAATCAGCAGAAAGTTTGGTGCAATGGGGCATGTACACCCCAAGAAGTCTTCTTAATTGGGCTTTTTAAATATCAGGTGACAGAAAGGAAGGAGTAAAACTATCTAATGGTGGTCTCCAATCCTGACTTGTCTAGAGAATTGCTCTGTAGAAATGGTTAATTTCTGATTGGTCCCAATTTTTATTTGTCTAATTAAAGGGTATTATAGTTTAATATGGATTAAATAGATTTAGTCTTTGTATATATAAATAAAACAATATTAAAGAGCCCTACTAAGAATGTTTTCTGGCATGCATGTGAGTGTGTTTATGTAAAAGTTTCTTCCTGCTTATAAAACAAAACAAAACAACAAACTGAAAAGCCATTATTGGTTGGATTTTAATATGTAGAAAAACTAAGTTTATTTTCCTTTAGGCCAAGTTTTTCTTGTTATTCAACTAAATAACGTAAGTCGTAGAAAGCCCTGAATTATTTTAATCTTTTAATTATTATAGGTGTGATATCCATGCCCAAGAAACTTAAACGTTGAAAAACAATAACATAATGACATGCAAAAAAAGTTACACATTCTCCCATCTGCAGAAGTATTAGCCTTCCTATGGCAGCTGATTTATTATTGTTTTGTAGGAAAGCAAGTTCATGCACATTTATTGAACAAATATAGAGCTTTATAAACATTTTAAAAGCTATGAATGGACATCATCAGAAAATCTACAAACAACAAATGCTGGAGAGGGTGTGGAGAAAAGGGAACCCTCTTGCACTGTTGGTGGGAATGTAAATTGATACAGCCACTATGGAGAACAGTATAGAGGTTCCTTAAAAAACTAAAAATAGAATTACCATATGACCCAGGAATCCCACTATTGGGCATCTACCCAGAGAAAACCATAATTCAAAAAGACACATGCACCCCATTTTTCATTGCAGGGCTATTTACAATAGCCAGGTCATGGAAGCAACCTAAATGCCCATCGACAGATGAATGGGTAAAGAAGATGTGGTACATCTATACAGTGGAATATTATTCAGACACAAAAAGGAACGAAACTGAGTCATTTGTAGAGATGTGGATGGATATAGAGACTGTCATACAGAGTGAAATAAGTCAGAAAGAGAAAAACTAATATCGTATATTAAGGCATATATGTGGAACCTAGAAAAATGGTATAGATGAACCAGTTTTCAGGGCAGAAATAGAGACACAGATGTAGAGAACAAACATATGGACACCAAGGAGGGAAAGTGGGGGTGGTGGTGGTGTGATGAATTGGGAGATTGGGATTGACATATATACACTAATATGTATAAAATGGATGACTAATGAGAACCTGCTGTATAAAAAATAAAATAAAATAAAATAAAATTTTTAAAAAAGCTATGAAACTCTGACTTTTAAAAATTGTAGACATAATCCAAATAGGAAACATAAATAAGACTGAATGAAATGAGGATCAGGCTTGGCAGAGTGTTGAACACTTAAGGACAATCCAGTGAACAGAATGTGGTTGTTTTGCTGTGTTGATTAGTGTATAAATAAGCCAGAGTTTGTAAGATAGCTATACTAGAAAGACATTTAATACTACTTTCTTTATTCTGTATAAAGAAACCCAATCTGTAATGATGGTTACATAGGCCATGATTCAACTTTTATCTAGTATGTCAGCAGTCATAGGTTCTTACTTTCCTGTAGGACCACCACATTTTGTTCAGTTTTCATACAAACGTGCCTGTAGTTGATTGCATTTTTGTCCCTAATTGTTTGTTTCTCTCCTTGTAAGATGATCATACTTCTTTCTCCATTGAATTCAGACTTGGCTGTGTACTTTGCTTTGGCCAATGAAATGGGAGTGGCAGCGAAGTGTGATGCTTCTCAGTGCTAGTTTTAAGGGCCCTTGTGTGGTTTTACCATTGCTCTTTGCTTTTGACTTAAGAATGGCCCATCGTTGGGAGATGCTGTTCCTTAAGCCTGGGCCCAGGAATGAAGAAAATTGGAAACAGAGCCAAAACCAATCCATGCTGGAGATGTCATTTAAAGTTAAAACAAGTTTTGTTGTTGTTGTTGTATGCCACTGATACTTTGGGGGATGCTTATTACTGCAGCAGAATCTAGCTTAAGCTGATTGATACAGCATCCTAAATAAAGTTTCTTATTTGGCCAAAATACAGTTGAGATACTAAAATGAGTCACGTGGTCTAAAGTCCAGTGTCTTCCCTGTTTCTCCTTTTTCCCTTCTCTCTGTTCCTCTCAATTTCTTTCTGTGAACAGCTCTGGAGTGATAACCACTGTGTTGCTACATTTATAATCCCTGAGCATATCTAAATTAAAAAGGTGTCCCCACACATACAAAATAAATCATGAAAACATGATTAGAGGTAATCTCATCCAATGTTCTCATTGCATATAGGCCTGTAATTTGAAGTCCAGAGACACACATTGTGTTGTCCAAATTCATGCAGTGAGAGAGTGACAAAGTGAACTAGAAAGCTAATATCAAGGCTCCTGGTCCAGGGCCATTTCCATGAGAGGCTTAAGAATCCCCAAGGAATTTCAAGATGCTACAAGGAGATCTGACACAATATTCTTTTCTTTTCAACATTTGGAAAATGACTCATATACATAACAGACAGCAGGAAGACAAGAATGAGGCATTTGGGGAACAAAAAGATAACTTCTCAGTCTGTTTCTAAGAACTGAGAGGAAACACGGAAAAGGCAGGAATGCATGCACTATTGGCCACTTACCCTTGTTGGATCAAACAGTAGGGTTTCATCAGAACAAGCCAAGTGGAGCCCATGAACATAGGAATCTCCCCATACAGTTATTTTTCCATCACAAAAGAAAAAGAGGCAGCACAAACGCACAGCCAAGGGCCGTATCCTAGTTTCACTGCAGTTGGGAAAACTAAACCTCTCCCTTTGATTGTTACAATAAATGTGTTGGTACCATTATTTTTCAACCTTTCTCAGCCATAATTTCTCCTCTAGACTCAGGAAATAACCTCCTCACCACACCACCTCTTTTTGTTTTGTTTTTGTTGGGATAACATTGCTTTACAATGTTGTGTTAGTTTCTGCTGTACAATGAAGTGAATGAGCTATATGTATACATATATCCCCTCCCTCTTGGGTCTCCCTCCCAGTCTTTCTCCATCCCACCCATCTCGGTCATCACAGAGCGCTGAGCTGAGCTCCCTGTGCTATACAGCAGGTTCCCACTAGCTATCTATTTTACACATGGTAGTGCACATACCACATTTTGACCCCTTCCAATACATTCCCAATCCACAGACTCATCTTTTGCAAACACAGCTCCTGTTATGTTGGCCTTCTATTAAACCATCAATCTTTCCCTAGCCATTGGGGCCAAGTCCTACAAGCGGTCTCCAAGCACCTCTTTCTCTACACACATCTTTATCTTCCTGTCTCTCCTAAGCTCCAGCTGTACTGGATTCCTCTAGGATCTTAAAACAGGCTCTCCCACTCCCGGGCTTCCGAACATTATTTTCTTTGGCTGGGACATTTCTTCCTTTGACCTCGCCTTATTTGTCCTTCAGATCTCAGTTTCCTCTAGGTATCTCTGGCCAAATGCTTCACCCAACAGAACCGTATGCTCTTCCGTAGCATTTATTACACACCCATAAGCATTTCTTTAATCGTGTGGAAAGGCAGGTATCCATCCTTTCCATGGATGGGTCTCCAGCAGCTCACAGAATGCCTGGAAGGTAATAAGTCACTTAAAATTGTATTTGGTGTGTTACGATTGTCTGAAATTGTCACCAACTTCCTCAGGTTTCATTATAAATATCTCTCTTCAGGAAGGCTTTGTAAAAAGATGATTAGATGAGGGTATGGCAAGGGTGGGAAGGAAAAATAGAGGGCCAGGGGATTTGTGGTAATAAGGGTCTAGAGAAAGAACATGACAAAGTCCAGTGAAAGATGTACTCGGGATAAGTAAACCTCGAAGAAAGAGGAGAAAATTCAGGAAAGGGATATTGACCCAGCAAGAGGGGGTGACAGGAGGAATCTAAAGAACAAGAAAAACCCTTGACAGACAGAGTTAATTGATTTGAGCGGCTCTTGTTTTCCTCTAAGAAATCTGACCAATATTCAGAAATGAGTCTACAATGAAATTCAGGGTTTCAGGCCACTCAGTAGAGTTTCCAGGGGTTTATGTGTCTCTTATTTCCCCACATCCCAGGCTGGAAAAACACAGTCAGAGAAGTACAGGCTGCTCTATAGTTCACCGGGCACAAAATGCCTGGCAGCTCTTTCGGGAGCTCCATATCAACAAGGAAAGAAAGCCAGCTTGTCAGATATGATCATCTCTCGCTCGTTCAGCACTGTGGCTATCTGGCCCTGGGATATCCCGTGGGGTACCACACAGCTAGACTGAGGATTTAAGTCTCCACCATGTTGTGACAAGATTCCCACGTTTTAACTTTGTGATCTCAATTCTTTCATTAGAGGAGATGTCTCTAGACCACATTGGAAGATAGAAAATCGTGCTATCATGTTTTAACTTTGTGATGTCAAATCTTTCATTAGAGGGGATGTCTCTAGACCGCATTGGAAGATAGAAAATCCTGCTATCTGGAATCTGTACACAGAAAATGTCTAAGAGCTGCCAAAATCTATCTTAGGCAATAGAATATTATCTTGTGTGTGAAAAGGAAGTATACTTAAATGGGAAGGCACATTTGTTATACACATGTTATATAACTGGTCCTGTGCTGAGCACTTTCCTATTTACAGGGAAAGTAACAAACACTCCTTTTGTCCAATGCTAAGGACATACCTTTGACTAGATTCTGATTCCATTTTTAACTCAATACTGGATATTTAAAACAATCTTGAAAAAGAACAAAATGGGTAGACTCATACTCCCGATTTCAAAACTTACTACAAAGCAACAGCAATCAAGATGGTGTAGCACTGACATAAAGTTAGACATGTAGATGGATGGAAATTACAAGGCCATCCCAGATTCACATGGCTTTTGGCGGGAGTTACTGCAAAATTGCATTGTAGAGGGCCTGAATAGAGGGCAGGGTGAAGAAATGTGGGCATTTTATCACCAATATGCAACAGTCTATATCTTCTGCCATAGCCCTTCATATTCCTTCCACTTGCAAAATTTCTTCACCTCCTTACATATCCTCAAAGTGTTATCCAATTACAGCCTGAGGATCAAAATTCAGTATCTTGGGCTCTACATCAGGTCCTGATGTGGCTCCTCTCGATTCAGAGATTTAAGGACCAAAAAGACAAGATATCTGTTTCACATCCCCCAAACCTACAAGGGTGGAAAAGGAGTATGGTTCACTTAATATCATTCTCATTTGAAAAGGTAAGAAATGAGACATAGCAGTCATTGTTCCATAGCCTTTCAAAATCCTGTTGAACAAACATTCCCAGATTCCCTGCTCTGGCAGTGGGGAGTATTTCCACTGGAAAATATGACCTTTGAGGAACTTTCCCAGTTCTTTATTGCCTTTTTGATTTTCAAATAATTTCATTTTTAGTCTTGCAGCACTTTTGCTTACATAACTCCTTTAAGAACTTTTTAGGTTTTCTGTGAATCTGATTCCATTCAGTTCTAACGGTGAAGACTATACCTACAATTCAAGAGACAAGCCTTTCTCTAGATTTAATTATAGTTATTTAAGGCATATCAAGTTCTTGTGGGATTTCTAGAATCCTTTAAGATTTCGAGAAGTTATTTTTTTTCCTAGCGGTTAGAAGGCCCTCTGTGAATGGGAATGCATCATAGCACAGAGCATAGAAGCATCATAAAAGATTGTATAAGCACCCACTTTACTTGATCTCCTCCTCAAGCTGTATTTTACGAACTGTTTTGCTGGCTAGAGAGGCTAGGGATAAAAAAATAGTTTTATTTTCTAACCCGACAAGGCTTTTCTCTTTGATATTTCCTCTAAATTCTTCTTACAAATTGCTCAGTTCTTTCTTTAGCCCATCTATTTCTATATCTTTTCACGCAAAGCTAGAAGCAACTTGCTGACACATTCAATATTCTAACTGAAGGTCTTCTTAACCAAATCCAAAAGTTCACTAGGTCCTTCATTTTCAATTTCCAAGTGAACACAGTATTTTTCTGCTACTACGTAGCCTGAGTCTCCTCTTTTCCAGCCTTAATACATTTTTTAAATCATTTTTTACAGCCTTTGCTAACAATTTTCTTGCCATTCTGTCAGCTTCTTCCTGCCACCTGGTTCTAAAGCCAATGCCATATATTTTAAGGTTTTTTTATGATATTATTCCTTCTAGGTATCAATTTCTGTATAAATTATTTATTGACACAGTAAGCTACAATAATATCCCAAGTTTAATGCCCTAAGTAGCAAGCATGTATTTAATTCAGAAGTCATTTCTCTGGGCTGGTCTTGTCTGATAACCGACTCATAGGTCTACAACCAACGGGCTGGTCACCACCTCCCCAGAGGTGGTGTTTATGCCAGATGCATGGATATCATTCTGCTCCTGTCCTTTCCACATCCAACCTCTAAATCCTCTAACTTGTCAACCTCTCTTGCTCTCTAGAGCCTTAATCCCACCTTTCACCTTTTCTTTTATATTCTCTATATTCTGTGTTATGTTTCCATAAAAGATTATGTATCATAGATATGATATAATTTTGTAACTTTCTCCTCATTATAAAATATTTTAAAAAGCAAAGCACACATTATGCTTTTAATTCACCCTTGCAAGATGTACACAGGCTCCTGTACATGACCTCTAGCACGGATTATAGTAATACTTACCCGTTAACAATTCTCATACTGAGTTTTGATTTCTACAAATTCATTCTCCCTTAGATAGTCATTTTTGGTTGTTTGTTTAAATGGAAATCTAATTTCACCACTTCTCTATATAATAGCCTCTGATTGCTTCTGGGATAAAACCTAAAATGCTCTCACTCCCCAACTCTGCTCCCTATGTTTTCAGGGATCGCCTCTCAAACACTGCTCACATTGAAATCCTTGCTTTAGGGACTTTCTCTGGACAAACTTAACTGTGACATGTTCTGAATAAGCTTTGAAAGCAAATGATGAATGGTTAAGTGTGAAAATGAATCATTAACCACAGTAAATATCAGCTTATGATGGAGTCAAAAACAAATATAGATTTGTATCTAAAAAATAATATTTTATTAAGAAATGTAAGGATTCAGTTTTTGAAGTTTGACATTATCGGGGAAGATAATTTCTCAACAGTGTGCTAATAGATTGTTCCTCTTGTTCGTGAAACTAAAAAGATGCTCATTTCAACTGAACCTGGTAAGTTCAGTTAGGAACTGAACTAGGAACTGAACAGTTCTGAACTGAACAGTTAGGAACTAAATTAGGAAGAACCTAATTTATCTTTAATGCTTTTACCATTACTTTATATTCTCTATATCCTGTATTACATTTCAGTAAAGATTATTTATCATAGATGTTATGTCATTTTGGAAATGTTTTTTCTCCTTATGAAGTTTTGTAATCACAAAACATGCATTCTGCTTTCACTTCATCCTCATGAGATATATACAATTTCCAAATAGTATTTTCTTTCTTTAAAAGAGTCAGGGCCTGAATTGATTTTTTTAAAAAATTAGACAGGTTTCTTGAAAGCCTTTTGCTTTATTTTGCTTTATATTGTGAATGCTATTACACCTAGCAATTCTACCATATTTAGAATCGAGTATAATCTGCTTTCTATAATTCTGCTTTGCATCATTATTTTAAAATTTTTCCATTTTTAGCTTAAAGGATATAATTCTTTTTTTAAAAGTTACTATCAAATGTCCTAAGATTTGTATTAACTGTCTCTATTTATTAAATCGACCAAAAGTTCTTAAATGCTTTTGCACAAAAAATTAATAAGTTTAACCATCATTATTAATGTTTATATCATTTTACTAATCATAATAAGTACATATTTACAGTTCTATTGATCAATAGAATTTCAATATATAAAATGCATAAAAATATTTTTTCATTCAAAATTCTTTATCGGTCTCTATTTGAAGGAGAGTATCTGGATATTAATAACACATCTTAAGGCGTGCCTCGCAGTGTGACTAAGGTGGAGATGCCTGTCAGGTGTCGGGCAGCCTTTGTGTTCTCACAGAGGTCTGTGTGACCCCTGACCACGGGCAAGCACAGCCCTGACTCAAATAACAGTCCTCTGATTAAGTCCTTCAAAAGCCCAGGCTGAAGCTGAATGGGAGATTTGAGCCCAAATCTCTCTTTTTAACATGTTCTCTAATTTTGCCTCACAGCGACCCTTGAGAAGGGTATTATTCCTGTTTCACAGGTGAGAAAACTAAAATTTAAAGATACTGCATCATCTAATGAAAGCTGCTGACCTGACAAGAGGTGAGGCCAGGCCTCAGATGTAGATATGTTAGATTTTAAAACTGAACTTCTTATATATTATCTTAAGAGATCATCGTCTTGTGAGAAGGAAAAATAGAAGATGACAGAGTTATAGTACAGACTGGAGAGTAAGGAGAGCCATAATAGTTTCAAGGTTGTATCTCTCTTCACAGTGAAGTGGGTGGCCTCAACCTTCCCTCATTCTTTCTTCCAAAATTCCTTCTGGGTTCTCCTGTCCTTATTAACTCAGAGCACAGACACTGCCTTGGCAGATTCTTTATCTATCTATTTATCTATCTATCTATCTATTATCTATCATCTGTCTATCTCTATCATTTATTATCTATCTATCATCTGTCATTTATCATCCATCTATTTATCTATCTCTGTCATTTTTCATCTATTTATCTATTATCTATCTATTACCTATCATTTGTCTATCTCTATCATTTATTACCTATCTATCTATCAGCTGTCATTCATCAACCATCTATTTATCTATCTCTATCTGTCATTTTTCATCTATTTATCTATTATCTATCATTTATCACCTATCATTTATCTATCTATCATCTATCTGTTATCTATCTCTATCACCTATCATTCATCATCTATCGATCGATCTATCAATCTATCATCTATGTATCCACATCATACACAGACTTAATTCAGTGCCTACTCCAGCTGTTCCCGTACATGAAAACCACACAGAAAGCTCTTCTATGTCAAATCCAAGCACATCTCTGCTCTTTTCAGGTCTAGGTATCCTCTAAGTGGAGGACTGAACCAAGCCTGGTCCTGCTGCCTGGGGGAATGTGTTTGTTTATCTTAACACATCTAATAGGAGTCTAATAGGAGTATAGAAAGTAGGGCAACCAGCTGATTAATACTCCTAGAACATTTGAAATTAATCCAGAGACCAGAAAGATGGTCTCCACATGTTTTCAATTTCAATTTTCTGTTCTGCCTAATCATTTTATCATGAGGTTAAAATCATCATAATAAGTCTTAATTCATTTTATTACAGTTCTGGCATTATGCCTATGCAAAATGGTGACTTCTTTCAGTAAATAACATATGCTGAGAGGATTAACTTTATTAATGGTTCACAGAGATCTGTAGTAGAAAAATATGTATTTTTTCAGATATATTCAACACTATTTCCATTGATACCTTCTTTATAAGTCTGATAGGCATGTCAGAACTAATAAATTGCTTCTCTTCACTTCCATTAAGAGTGAAAAGAAAGGTTAATGAGTTAAATAGACAAGAGAGAAAGTAGGAATAGTTAGCTAATATGTTACATTTGATAAGTAATTTTCAAAATGCTGGTAAAGGATTCACCCAGATTGTCACAAGTACGTTGACACATGGGCTGAGTCCTGAGAGGCGAGTTGAACATGTGTTTACTCTAATGCCAGAACATTTTGGGAAATCAGCAAAAGGCTGAAAATAAGGATTTGGGCTTCAGGTGAAGAAAAACAAAAGGTGGATAAGATATTTGGAAATTCCTTTTTTTTTTTTAACAAAGTATGACTAAAAGGCATGTGTTAGTGTTTCGTGTTCTTGTGAATTTCTTCAACAAAAGGGAATTTGTTGAAGATTCAACTCTCTTATATGGTGAGAATAAATGACTTCCGGTTATTATGCATAGGGGCATACCTAGAACAGAAAGCTTTCCTTGGGAGGTTTGGGGTGGTAGTGGGTGTTGTCTAATCATCACTTAAAAACTTGTCAAAATGATGTCTTGCTTATTTATTTTTTCTTTATAATTGACCTCATGTTATTTGAGAAGGCCCCATATTTTAGTTGTTTATTTATTTTACCTTTTTAAAAATTGAAGTATAGTTGATTTACAATGCTGTGTTAGTTTCAGGTGTACAGCAAAGTGATATATATATTTTTTTTTTCAGATTCTTTTCCCTTATAGGTTATCACAAAATATTGAGTAGAGTTCCCTGTGCTATACAGTAGGTCCTTGTTGGTTATCTATTTTATATATAGTAGTGTGTTTGTGTTCATCCCAAGCTCCTAATTTATCTCTCCCCCCTTATTTATACATATTAGTGTAAAAATGGAGAGAATTAACCTCCTATGCAAGTCAAAAAGTTAAAAGTTTAAGATAAATAGAAAATTAAAATTTTGCCTGCAGACGTTCATGAATTCTAATCACAAATAGTATAGTTTTCCAGAACCATAGTAGTTAATGGTACCTTTAGGACCGATTTTGCAAAGTGAAGTCTCCAGTTTATGGAATATTTTACTGTGGGTCCTCTTTGGAAGAGGGGAGTGAGGTGGGACCCCCTTGGACCATAGTTGTTCCTCTGATCCTGCTGGGTCTTCTCAGTTGCTAGAGATGCAAATCAGAACTAGAAGTTATCCTTCGGTGCTTAACCATCACCTTTTTCCATCAAGGTGCTCCTGAACAGATTGCCCACATTATATACTCTTCCCATTAGGTATTACATTCCTTGGTTTTGAACTGGTATCATTGCTTTTCAATCCTACTCTGCTTCTTGTGAGGGCAATTTTTTAAATCTTCCCAAATGCAAATCCAATTAAGTCATTCCCCATGATTCCTTATTGTTCAAATTCCTTAAAAAGGCAGATAAATTTATTTGGGGATATAGGCACCTGTATCACCTAAGCTCCCCTCCTGCACACAGGCATCTCTTTCTCACGTGTATCTTCATTTCATCCAGGTCGCCTCATCATTCTCCCTCCAGCCTTCATGCTTTAGTGTTTATTCACTTCATATTTAGTGTTCCCTTAAATGGGAATACATAACCTCCCTGATCTTTCCACTGAACTCAAAATTCAAACCAAACATAAACCCTATATTACTGAAAAGTTTCCTATTGTTGTAACAAATTTCTCCCAAAACAATATCATAAAACAACACAAGTGTATTACTTTACGATTCTGGAGGTCAGAAAGCCACAGTACATCTTACTGGGCTAAAATCAAGGTGTCAACAGGCTCCACTTCTTCTGAAGGCCCCGGGGGACAATCTGTTTCCTTGATTTTCCCAGCTTCTAGAGGTTACCTGCATTCTTTGGCTCATTGAATGGATGAATTCCTTTCTCCATGTTCAAAGTCAGTAGCAAGGCATCTTCAGTGCTGATGACCTCCTCCTTTTTCTTATAGGGACCCATGGGATTCCATTGGGTCCACCTGGATAATCGTCTCATGTCAACGTCCTTAATATAATCACATCTGCAGAGACTCTTTTGCCATGTAAAGTAAGGTATTCATGGGCTGCAGGAATTAAGATGTAGACATCTTTGGGAAGGGACATTATTCTGTTTACCTTAACCCCTCAAGCAAGTCCTCCTTTACCTCTCACACTTCTGACTCCATTTATTTTAATTAGAAAGTTAGCATATTGCACTAGGTATAGAGGCAAAACAAAAATACCTGCTGCAATTCCATGAAGGTGACAATCAATAATGATGAGCAGTGTTTTCCTTCATTGTATTTGTGTTCTCAGTCTTCATCATCAAATACCCCCCAGAAGAAACTTCTAGTTTTATAATTTGATGTATCTTGAGCTATGTCTCACATCTATTGTATATGCAAAATAGGTCTTTTGTAAGATCATTTTAATTGAAATGATGACAAGAGACTCAATCTGTTGTCATTTCTCATAGTGTTCTATGATTTATCGATTATAAAGTTTAGTATTATTTCAAAACTTTGAGGGTAAGAGCTGTTTGTTACTAAGGTGAGATTTCAAAAGAGATGGGAAAATATTAACGGCTTACCATACCATGATAAAATTAAGGCATCCTCTGAAGTTTTTCTGTGTCTTAAGGAAGTGAGGTGTACCTCCGATTAAAGGATGGGTTCTGGATTAGCACATTGAACAAGGGCTGAACTGAGAGATGGCAGAGTTCAGAGGGATGGCTGGGACCCCCAACAAAGTCTCCACTGCCAAAGGTCCAGCCAGCCTTTGTTCTTATCAAACATCGGATGTGAATCCAGGCTCCTGGACTGACTTTCTCAAATAAACTCTCTTCATTTCACTTCAATGTAATAAAAAGGACTTTTTCTTTTCCTTTTTTTTTTTTTTTTTACCATTTCTCTACCTTATCCTATTTAAAATCAATAAAAACAAATATAAATTGCTATGGTTTAATCCAAATAGCCATTATACAGATAGTTTTGTGTATGTGTGTTTTTAAGAATAGAAGGCATTTTTAAAAGGTATTTCTTTTGTAATGGGAAACCACATTTGTGAATGTCTTTGGGAATTGCTCACAGATGACAGGGCTTACTTTGTGTTGTGTTTTTGCACAGATGGTGGGTCTGTGCATGGGGGAAAGACTCATTTACTGTTAGGGTCCACTTTTGTCTACAGACAAAATTGGGTATGGCCTTATGTAACAGAAATCCAAATATTGAGTTTAATAAAAATTGAAATTCATTCATTTCCTTATTTATATATTAATTATTTCACTTATTTATTCATTCATTTTGTGATAAGAAGAAATTGAAAGGTAGGTGATTCAAGGCTGGTGCAGGGGCTCAACTGTATCCTGGCTGAAGACCCCTGGATTTTCTGAACCGTTCCCTCATGTCTGTTACACCTCCAGTCATCCTGTCAGCATTTCAGAAAGATAGAAGGAGAAAGCACAGGTGCTAGTTGGTTCTCTTTTAAAAGGTTTCTTGATAAATTCCACCCCAATTCTTCTGCTCACATCTTATTGGGGAGAATACAATGGTTTCCAAGCTCAAAGGGAAGTGAGGACAGTTGAACAGTTGTGGATTTTTTGTTTTTGTTATTGTTTGTGCTTGGTCGTGTGTTTGTATATATATATATGAATAGTTTTTTTAAAGCTAGGTATATTGACCTACAACATCTAGGCTCTACAGGAGAATGTAGCAGTCTCTCAAACTAGCCATCTGCCAAAATTGTTCTCCTCTCAAGTATTTTAACTTTTAATTTTGACACTGAATCTTAATGTAAAGGTAAAATATACAATTGAAGATAACTCTGGAATGATATTGCTTGTAAAGATTTGTTCTAGGCTTCCTTGGTAGGCTTGGTTTCTCCTATGATCTTTAGTCAGTGATGATTTTGAGGAGAAAGGAACTCTTCTGTAGTTAGTAAATTGGGGTCTTGCTTTTATAATCTACTCTGTGTTTGCTTGAGAGGCTTCTAGAAGCCTTTAACAACAAAGAGAAAAGGTCCCACACTTTGTTTTTTCCTGGTACTGTTTTAAAGGTGACTCAGTCCTTTCTTCCCATGTGCTCTTGTCCTTATCAGGGACAATGTTTCACTGGGATGGGTGAAGAGGGGAAAATCCAGTTTTCTGGCAAACAGAACGCTGCTACCTTTCGTCTCTTCTCAGGCTGGTCCAGAAAAAGACACAAGAGACTAAGAATTAGAAGATAGAGCCTCTGTACTTCCTTCTGCCCAAACTTCACTTTTAAACTCACTTTCTGCTTTTGTAAATAACGGTGGTAATATTTCCCTTCCAACATTACTGGGTTGTTGTAAATATAAGGTCAGCTATGTAAAAACACGTCAAGAAATTTAGAAGTGCTGTATGAATTATAGGAAATGTTAGACTTCTCAGAAGAGTTTACAAAATACTCCTTAGAGATAAGCAGAGTGCTCTACATTAACTTACCCATAAATGTTTTATTGCGAGAAACACAAAATGAGGAGTAATTCTATCTCCTAGGTGATGTAAATTGCAGGGGAAAAGTAGTGAATTGCTCAGTTCCAATCACGTGTCTTGAAATATAATAATAACTATTAGAAAAGCTTTTTCATCTAATTTATAGTTTCAAGGTTTTAAGGAAATGCTAATAACAATCAAAATAATAACTCTCAAGGAGGATTCAGTTAATCATTATACTGTTCTATGGTGTAAACGCTGTTATTAGCACCATAGTACACAAGAGGAAATTGAGGCACAGAGTTGTTAAGAAACTTGAATAAAGTCAGAAAGCTAAAAAGTATTAAAGGCAGGATGACCTGCTAAACTTCTGGCTCTAGAGTTTGAGCTATTGATCAGCGAGAGCTACACAGTTAAAAGTTTTCAGGAATAAAGACACAGACCTACTAGAGAATGGACTTGAGGACACGGGGAGGGCGAAGGGTAAGCTGGGACAAAGTGAGAGAGAGGCATGGACATATATACACTACCAAATATAAAACCAATAGCTAGTGGGAAGCAGCCGCATAGCACAGGGGGATCAGCTCGGTGCTTTGTGTCCACCTAGAGGGGTGGGATAGGCAGGGTGGGAGGGTGATGCAAGAGGGAGTGGATATGGGGATATATGCATATGTATAGCTGATTCACTTTGTTATAAAGCAGAAACTAACACACCATTGCAAAGCAATTATACTCCAGTAAAGATGTTAAAAAAAAAAAAGATCTGAAATTTTAAAAAAAAGTTTTCTTTCACGGCATCGGAAAATAAGGTTTAGTGTTCATCATTGATTGAGGAAGCATATTAAACATGTTCTGTGCTTCTTCGAAGTTTTCTGAATCAGTACTCACAACGTTACGTTCACTCAAATCTCAGGTCTATTTAGCTGGCTAGGGAGCTGGCTTAATTGAATTCCCAAAGTGTCCTGGATATCATGGTCTTTATACTTCAGAGACCACAAGGAACTGCTAACATAGACATGTAAGGACATATAGGCTTTGAGACTTGGGGAGACAATTTGTACAATTCTATTCAGTTCTCAAGAGCCCAGGGTAGAATCTGTTTGTTACTAAATGCCTGACCTTCTGGGTCTCAGCTTCCTTATCCATCAAATAGAGATAATGGTACCCAACTCACAGGATTATTGACAGTCAGATAAGTTACAAACATATAGCACAGGTCATGATATATGGAAAACTCTTAACAGGTGTTGGATGAATTATAGCAAACTTTTCTGTGAAAATGGGGTAATACTTATAACTTGCGTTGTCAAAATGATTGGGTTGGAATTGTTTCTTGTTAGCCAATGAAGTAGAAAAAGAACCACTAATGCACAACAGGAGGCTGTCTATAAAATGAAACTCTATTTTCAAAATAAATCCCAACAGAGCAAATGTAAGTCAGCCATTAACACTTTTCCAAAACCTGTGATACAAAGTAACATAATCAAATCCTCTTCAGGCATATGTCATTCATGAGTGTTTATGAGTTGATTCTGAAAGGAATTCCCAGTCTGAGTAAGAATCTTAACTTGTCACTCAACATTTACACGTCTGACTAGATACAAGGAAGCTATTTTAGATAATCTGGAATATAATCTTGTAATCAATGTTAGGTACCAGTTTAATAGATTATGTTAAGTGTAGAAAGGATATACAGCATTCTCAAAATGCAATAAACAAATTACACTATGTTATAGCTATCCTCATATAGTACTGAGTTTTCTCTGTCAGGGGACTTTTCAATTAAATCAGTTGAAGGTGTCCAAACATTGGGTCTCTAAACATTAAAACACACACACACACACACACACACACACACACACACACACACACACTTATGCATATCCAAATTAAAAACAGCAGCTCTACAATCAGAAAGTAATTTTATATGCAGGTATGTAAGTATGTAGTAGGAGTCTACTCCTGTACTCTTTTATTGTTCATTCAAATATAATTCTCATAATGAAAAATGAGCTCTGAACCTGAATGAATCTAGTGGACAGACTGGGGAACTGGGCAAGAGGTTAAGGCAGGCAAAGCTTCTCATCAAAACGTCCCTAATTTGGGGCTTCCCTGGTGGTGCAGTGGTTAAGAATCTGCCTGCCAGTTCAGGGGACACGGGTTTGAGCCCTGGTCTGGGAAGATCTCACATGCTGCAGATCAACTAAGCCCCATGCGCCACAGCTACTGAGCCTGTGCTATAGAGCCCACGAGCCACAACTACTGAGCCCACGAGCCACAACTACTGAGCCCGCGTGCCACAACTACTGAAGCCTTCATGCCTAGAGCCCATGTTCCGCAACAAGAGAAGCCACCGCCATCAGAAGCCTGTGCACTGCAACGAAGAGTAGCCCCTGCTCGCCACAACTAGAGAAAGCCTGCGTGCAGCAATGAAGACCCAACACAACCAAAAATAAAAATAAATAAATTTAAAAAAAAAAACCTTCTCTAATTTTTGTTTGCAGCCCTTCTTCACTTTATAGCACTTGTCTCTAGGTATATAAAGGTTCTGGAGTCAGATGGCTCTAAGCACTTACATAATCTCTTTGAGTCTTTATTCAGTAACCTGGAAGTTATGACTAGTAGCAGCTGCCTCTAAATGTTGTGAGACTGATCTAACAAAATGTGTCTCAATTACCTGGCTCAATGCAGGCATTCAAAGAATAGTACTTATTATCATTCATGCTGTCACCTGGCTTGCAGGGACTTACAACTTGGTCCTATTCTCATGATGCTGGATTTTATTGAATGATACACATGCACATGCACATACACGCATATCCACAGAAATACACAGAAACACAAACATATATGTTACTGAAAGTGGGGTCTGCCTTCTTGCCACTTGAAAGCCAATACTTGGGAGGTAAGGTTGGTGGAAAGGAAAGTTTGCTTTGTTTTGGATGCCAGCAACTGTGGGGAGGGCGGACTCCTGTCAAAAGGCCGACTCTCTCCCTCCCACCCCCATGACAACCAGTGGGCAAGAACTTTTATAGGCGGAGGGAGGGGGCTATATGCAGAAACAGCACAGTCAGCTCTGACACTCATCTTGAAATTGGTCATGCAGTGGTCCGACCAGCATCATCTTGATTGTTTTTTAAGAACAGTTAATCTTCAGTTCTAGGGTCTGTTTGTTCCCATTTCTTTGAGGCCAGTTCCTTGGAACTGTGGCAGCTTATGTCATGGCTACGGTCTGGTCGACATGTAGTTAATGTCTTCCATCTGGCGGGGGTTTCAGTATCTATAAAACAGTTCACAGGACATGACTATGAATATTATCTATAGCCCTTGAGGAGGAGCTAAAGGCCTTTGTTTAATGACTAAACTATTATTACTTGGTCTTATTTGACTGTTTTCCTTTGCTTCTGCATTTTCTCACTTCTCTGATGAAATTTATTCTTTTACTAAAGTTTTTCTACAGACAAAAGGCAGGCTGAGGACATGGGCGGGGGGGCTATCCTGGGAAGGCCCCAGAGGGTCCTGCTTCATTTCTTACATACAGATGCTGGGCAGTGGGTTTCATCAGAAATTGCAGAGCCATGACTAAAACATGGTTTCTACCGCTGAACCAATTCACAACTAATAGAGGAGATGGCAGATAAACAAATTAATTAATCTGGACGCAAGTAACTCCATGAGTAGATTAATGCATTTCTACATGAGCAATGATTAGTCCTGAACCAAGGCGTATGGTCAGAGAGGGGCTGGGAAAGGAGGGGTGGGATGTCAGAACGAGTGATCAAATGCCCATGAGGAGCGAAATGAGAGAGGGGGAGTCAGATAGCACTGAGAGGTTTCTGTCCTAGGTTCCTGGTGGTGGGGTTCAGCCAGCAGGGTCTAAGTAAGGCAATCAGATTTGGTCGGGGTGTGTTGAGTATAAGATGCTCTTGAACCTGAGGATGTACCAAGGAGGTTGCTTAAAGTTTCAGTATTGCTCCCAAATATTTCTGTCTATCACACAGTCTGTAAACAATGGAACATCTCTAAGTCCCATTAAAACAAACGTCCTCACCAGCATGATTGTGACAGATAAAGCTTATGATGTTCCCTCTTCTATATAATGATTTTATTTCAGCAAGAGCCTCAACACCAAAATATAATGTTTAATGATCCCCACCATAAAAACATAAATACACACACACACATGCACATACTAACACTGTAAAGTATGCAAAATGGATAACATAAGAAATTTTCTTGTTACACTGGGTCCAAAAGGGACACTTATTTTGCAACAAGGTGTGACTTAGGTTCCCCTTCAAATGACAAGACTGCCTTCTCTACATTAGTGGCACTGGGTTATTCTAAACATGCTTTTCAAGGCTGCCAACTGCTATTCAGTAGTTCTTCTCTGTTAGATAGTTATTGCCATCTTGGAAGGTATTTGGATGAAACATTAGCTAGATATTTCCCAGCCCTGTTGTGCTGAGCCTCTGATGTGACATGATGTAGAGTATTCGCTGCCTGAAGAGATAAGGTGCACGTCCACAAGTGTCAGACATGAAATAAATGATTGGTTAGTCAGTGCTCTGTGACTCACAGTCCATTGACTCCTTGGCAGTGCCACATGACTTTGCGCATGTTTTGGAAGCCCAGCGAGACCTAGTGGAGAAGAAAAATGTGGATAAGTCAGTGCGTGTGTAACTCACTCCCTACCAAGTTGGCAAGTCAGCAACGGCAATAGCTGTATGATAGTTGGACTCACATACAATAAACTGTGGGAGGGAGATCTCTCACTATTCCTTTAGAAATGAAGTCTTTTTTTGGGGGGGGGACTTAAAAAAACATTTATTATCTCACTCAGTTTCTGAAGGTCAGGAAGCAGCTTAGCTTGATGGTGATGACTTGGGATCTAATGAAGTTGGCCATCGAGATGTCAGCTGGAGCTACTTTCATTTGAGGCTGGAGGGTCCTCTTCCACACCCATCCACATGACTGTTGACTGGACACCTCACCCCCTCACTACGTGGGTCTTTCCACAAGGCTGACCAAGTGCCCAAGTCTTAACTTCAGATTGGCCCCAAATCTATTTTTAATTCTGTATATGAATCAAGTAAAAGATCACCTAGAACCATGTTTATGCTACAAAGCTTATCCTGATCTCAGAACTGCATGATGTCTCCATCATTGATTGAAAGTTCCAGTTGCCACTGATTGGTAGTTGCTTGCTAGCACTTTATTTTAAGAAAGATCCTTAATGCTCTTTTGAGGTCACCCAAGATCAAGTGTTGGGTTCAATTACCAGGCTTCCCACAGTTGTTAGAGGGAGAAACACAGCTCAGAGATTCTCTGTAAAGAGAGTCTCTCCTTTGGGCTTAGATTTATGCCTATAGAGACTCAGCTCAGATCAGAAGCAGCCTTGGGTGGGCTCCATCTAATCAGCCCCCATAACCCCCTCCTGTGCATCATTTCCACACAAAATCTGTGAGCTCAAACATCTCTTCCCCATTTCTACTGATCTTTTTGAGGACTTGCTATTATATTACAATAGGCAGATCCTTTTATGAGTATCAGAGCAGGGCATCCATCCACACGGACCACGGCAGCAGAGACTTCCTGGAAAATTACAAATCTTCACAATCACCCTGAAAATTGTGTCCAATTGTGACAAAAGATCTGTCAATATCATGAACCACAGGTGAGTAGTTCCTGGAATTGTTCAAACAATAAATAAAAACGTTTTAAAATACCTGAAACTAACACAGCATTGTTAGTCAACCGTACTTCAATATAAAATAAAAATTTTAAAAATTAAAATCTCAAAACCTTCCAAAATACCTGAAAGGAAGGGACAGAAACCTTTTTATTAACTCTATTACAAGACTGTAAAATGCAAACACATTCAGCTCAAAGTCAATGTCTTTTCATGCTGAGGAAAGAAGTGCAAAGAAAAAGGGCTTAAACTTGACAGTTTCCTCTACAAGAGAAACTACAACACCTGCTCATTGCTGCTGAATACAGTGGCTTTTATGCACACACAACAGTGAACCTCATAAAACAATGTTTTCTGTTTTACAATTAAACAATTCTATCCCGTGTCTAAGACTATGGAGGGATACGCTTCAGTTGAATTACCGCTCTTGGCTCACGGTAAAAATTGTTAAAATGTGTAGAACC
The DNA here is from genome assembly GCF_039906515.1 of Pseudorca crassidens. Lineage (NCBI taxonomy): Eukaryota > Metazoa > Chordata > Mammalia > Artiodactyla > Delphinidae > Pseudorca > Pseudorca crassidens. The sequence goes on from NC_090297.1 coordinate 182,210,972, forward strand.
TGCTTTACATTAGGGAACCCCCTTTAGCCTTCTGGTGGCTCTGAGTCATATAAAGGTGCTCAACTCTCCAATGTCCAGTGTTGATAATCAGTCTGTGAATTATACAGACTCTGCAGGTTTTTCCCCTTCATCTCATCCTTGTCTTTTAGTCTTTTTGTTGTGGTTTTGTTTCTGCTTCTGTTTGCTGGCTTGACTGTGCTTTGGTGTCTCTGTGAGAGAATGGAAAATGGAGTGAAAGCAAACAAAACAGTCATTTCTTTTAAAGCTTGGGTTAAAACAGTGTCTAGAGGATCTTGACATTTCAAAGGAGGTCAGGTATTCAGGTTTTCCTGACCGCCCCCAACTTCCTGGCCTCCAAAACTGACTCCGTTGCCAAGAATTAAGGGTTTCCTGAAGAACTGGCTGAATGCATCAGAAAAACTAGCATTCCCTAAAACACGTGGACTAGAGACCCTTCATCCCATGTATACGGTACCCCACACTTTTTCATGTGTATCCCCTCTCTCATGTTTCAAAGCGAGGTGCAGCTGTACTGAGCTCCAGAGGATAAGATGAGGGTAAGAGGCAGAGCCGAGGTTTGGACCCAGTTACAAAGGCAACGCTCTTTCCTCACCTCCAAGTCAACTCTTTTTAGTGGTAAATATGAAACCGGGTTTAACAATTTGTTTGAAAGTCTCTGTTTATATAACATGTGGTTTGTTGATCTCGCAAACCCTGAAGGCTTAGCTTAGCCTCAGGATCAAAGTTTACTTTTCCCCATAGTTATGATGGTGTTTTCATATGTTATTTAAAATATATGATGGTGAAGGCACACTAGAAAATAATCTTGATAGTGAACTTTTGTTCTCCAGATACTGTACTTCCCCTCAGTGGGCTCAGTGAGGTAATGTGCAAAAGAGATTTTGCAAAATGAGGTGTCTTCCAGCTTGAGTGTAAGGGGTGCATCTGGGTCTCTCACAAAAGTGTGTTTTGAGTAGGTCTTTGACTGATTTATAATTCACTAGTTTTGCCAAATGAAGCATACGAAAATCCCCTATTTTGCCTACTGTGAATAAAGCTGCTATGAACGTTCTTCTACAAATGTTTACATAAACATACATTTTCATTTCTCCTGGGTAAAAATACCTAGGAGTGGAATCTCTGGGTCATAGGTAGGTTTACTTCTAAGTAAATAAAAACACTTGAAATCATAATTTAAAAACATCTTCTCGACATCAGTGTTGTTTTCACTTCTCTCTCCTCAGGAAGAGATCATTATAACAAAGTTCTGTGGGAATTCCTTCCCACATGGCAACTTTTCTCTGTCTCCTGCCCTTTCCTTACTTCCAAGGTGAGAAAATCACAACATATTTTATGTACTGAGAGTTTGGGATGGACATGTACACACTGCTCTATGTAAAATAGATAACCAATAAGGACCTCCTGTATGGCACAGGGAACTCTGCTCAATATTCTGTAGTAACCTATATGTGAAAAGAATTTGATGAATAGATACTTGTATATGTATAACTGAATCACTTTGCTGTACAGCTGAAATTAACACAACATTGTTAATCAACTCTACTCCAATTTAAAATAAAAATTTAAAAAATGACTTGGTAGATTTAATAAAGATTTAAATTGAAAAATAAAATAAGATAGTCAAACTCAAAAGCAGAGAGTAGAATGGTGGTTATCAGGGGCTTGTGGAAGGGGGACTTGTTATTTGATGTTATAAAGTTTCGGTTATACAGATGAGTACGTTCTAGAGTTCTTCTGTACAATCTATGATTAACAATACTGTGTTGTACACTAGAACATTTTCCAAAGTGTAGATCTCATGTTAAGTGTCTTACCACAATAAAAAAAAGTAAAATAAAAGATAAAAAGAAATTAAAACAATAAAAACACACTTTACACACCTCCTTCTACTAGCTGGCTGCTTCTCTCTTCTTCCTGGCTCATGCTGCCAAGTAGGAGACTCTGAGCAGTTCAGCTGATCACTGTCACCCTACACTTGGCCAGCTCTCTCACGCGCACACAAAATTGGTTGCTGGACCCTACGATTGGCTGAGCACCCTAAGGCAAGGAGGTATCTTCCCGACATCCCACTACTTGTAAGCTTCACATGAGCCTCTCACCACCCACACAGCTGCTGGCCAGACGGACAAGGCTGAGGTTTCTCTCAGTGTCCTGTCTTCTGATGCCACCTCCCAAGATATCTGCAATGAGGCTGCTGGTGCCCTGGAGACCTCATGCTACACACAACTCTTGGGAAAAAGAGTTCAAGCCTTCTCTGTGCTCTTCTGCCTACAGTCTTCCTCCCCAAGGAGGAGTGACCTTGATAGATTGGTCAATTTCCAGGCCACGAATTCCCATTTTCTAGGGGTGGATGTTTCCAAGAAAATAAAAATGAAAGCCCTCCTCTTCATAACTTCTTTCCTCCTTCTGAAACTGAGAAGGTCCCTGTGGGACTCCTGGGCACAAAAGGAGCCCGTTTGTCCCCCGTTTCTTGTAGGCAAGACTCCAGCCTCCGTGACGTTCCCTGAGTTCCAAAGGGCAGATTCGAATAGTTGCTTATCAAGGGAGGAGAAGCCAAGAAACCACCTGAGGCGAGATTAAAGGGACCAGAGAAGCTCGTCAAGATTAGGAGACCCTGCACACACCCTAATCGTATCAGCAACCCCACCTTTGAACTATTGCTATAAAACTCCTCACCAAATCCTCCCGTGTTGGGACACACAGTTTTGAGAGGCATGAGCCTGCTGTGTCCCCCTTTGCCTGGCAAAGCAATAAAACTATTCTTTTCTACTTCACCCAAAACTCTGAGATTTGCTTTGGCACTTGTGCACAGAGACAGATTTCAGCATCATTTCCATCCAACCAGACTAGTGACTGAGGAAGTCCAGGCAAATGGCCAGTCAGGCACTCTCTCTCCCCTGAGATGTTGTCTTTTTTATCTATTTGGTGTCTAGACCGGAATTACAACCAGCTGGACTCTAGGCAGGTGGGTCAGCACTCAGTCTCACTCTTTCTCTCTGACCCCTCTTCTGGCACTGGTGGGGATGCTTGATTCAACCTGTCCTCCCATTGTACTGGTAGGCTCTGCTGCTTATTAAAGAAATCAGCACTTTCTCAGCTCAGTCTTCCCAGGTGTGTGGTTTCTACTGTTGTGTAACAAATACCACAACCATAGCCCCTTAAATCAACACCCATTCTTTATTGCATAGTTTTGTAGGTCAAGTTTGCACTGAAAGGCTCCTCTGGTCTTTGGATATTCAGGACAACATTGGCCCAAGTTAGATCCGGTAAAGGAGCACTTGATGAGCTAATTGATGAGTTTACAACAGCCCTGCCTTAGAACTCAGGACCCAAGCTCTAGTTAGCGACGTAGTATTACTCTGTGTAGCTAGCATCGATCTTATGTTCATATTGCAACCGGGGGTTTCACAGGAAGAAAGATAATTCTGTTGTGTTAGTACAGGTCCTCCAAATGATAAATGCTAAGACAGGGTTAAGCTTTCAAGAATTGTCTTAGGGGAAAAGCCTGTGTGAAGGAAAATGGGGTTGGTTGGGAGGTGGGAAAGGCTGGGAGAGCAGTCAGACCCAGAGAAGAGAGAGGGAAGGAAAGTTAGATAGAAGTGCCTAGACTTCTGTACTATCTAAGGAAGGCTCAGCAAGGCTGTCAAGGGCTCTTTTAAATTTTTTATTTTTAAATTTTTTATTGAAGTATAGTTGACTTACAACGTTTCAGGTATACAGCAAAATGATTCTGTTATGTATGTCAGGTTGGCCCAGAAGTTCATTCGAGTTTTTCCATTTTCTTATGAAAAATCTGAATGAAATTTTTGGCTAATCCAATAGGTATATCTATTCTTTTTCAGATTCTTTTCCATTATAGGTTATTACAAGATATTGAATATAGTTCCCTGCGCTGTACGGTAGATCCTTCTTGGTTATCTATTTTATATATAGTAATGTGTATATGTTAATCCCAAACTCCTAATTTATCCCTCCCTTCCCCTTTCCCCTTCGGTAACCATAAATTTGTCTTCTATGTCTTTGAGTCAGTTTCTGTTTTGTAAATAAGTTCATTTGTGTCATTTGTTTTTCTTTTAGATTCCACATAGAAGTGATATCATGTAATATTTGTCTTTCTCTGACTTTGTATGATAGTCTACATGGATAGACCTAGAGACTATCATACAGAGTGAAGTAAGTCAGAAAGAGAAAAACAAATATTGTATAATATGACTTATATGTAGAATCTAGAAAAATGATACAGATGAACTTATTTTCAAAGCAGAAATAGAGACACAGACTTAGAGAACTGACATATGGATATCAGTGGGGGGATGAATTGGGAGAGTGGGACTGACATATATACACTACTATGTATAAAATAGATAACTAATGAGAACCTACTGTACAGCACAGGGAACTCTACTCAGTGCTCTGTGGTGACCTAAATGGGAAGGAAATCCAAAAAAGAGGGGATATATGTATACTTAGAGCTGATTCACTTTGCTGTACAGCAGAAACTAACACAACATTGTAAAACAACTATACTCCAATAAAAATTAATTTTTTAAAAAAAGGACTCTTTAAGCTAAAGTTTGGAGTCCCCTGTCACTCAGGAACTGGTTAATGTGTCTAAGGCAGGGCTTGGTCAATCTTAGGCCCCAGCCTGTACTCAAAGGTTGGCAAGGAGCAGTTCTGCAAAAGACATAGCCTCAGGGAAAATGCAGCTGGGTCTTTGGTCAACTAAGCTCCCTCTAGTTGAAGGTGGAGAGGCACACACCCATGACTACCAGACAAGCTGACATGGATTTTGGTATTCCTTGGTCACCTAATCAAAATACCTAATAAATGCTGACCTGAAAGCACTCCAGTTTATTGCCTGACACATGGATAGCCCTGCATCCTCTGGGCCTTAGGCTGCAGTCATGTGTCCATGCCCTTTATTAAAGGAAGCCAGCACCTTCTCACCCCAGTTGTGGCAAGTGTGTTAGTTTTCTACTGCTGTGTAACAAACACCACAACGTTAGCACTTTAAAGCAACACCCATTGATCACCTCACCGTTACTTAGGTCAGAAGCCTAGGAGGCCTCAACTGGGCTCTCTGTTTGGGTCTCATAAGGCTGAAGTCAAAGTGTTGGCCAGATCAGACTCTTATTTGGAAGCTCTGGGGGTGAATTTACTTCTAAGCTCTTTCAAGTTGTTGGTAGAATTCAGTTCCTTGTGGTTGTAGGACTGAGACTCTGGTCTTCTTTCCAACTGTCAGCCAAGGCCACTTTCAGCTCCTGGAAGTCTGCCTTCAGGTCCTTCCACCTGTCCCCTCCAACTCTGCAAGGATCCTCATGTCAAATTCCTGCCCAAACACTTTCTGATTTTAAAAGGCTCATGTCACTAGATTGGGAACCTGGAGAATCATCTATCTCTAGGTCAAATATTAATAACCTTATGTACATCTGCAAAACTACTTTGTCATGTAGTATAACATAATCACACTAGTGAGATCTCATTACATCCATAGGGAGTGATCTTAAAATGCTGGCTACCATGCAAGATACTCCAAGGGGGCTTCTTCCAGTTCATGTTGCTTGCTTGTTTCTCCTGAGTCCCTCTCCTCCACCATCCTTTTCCTCACATGACTTTATCCCGTACTGAATGCAACACCTTTTCCATAATCCATCAATAGTATAGCAAATAAAAAACTAATATAGGGCTTCCCTGGTGGCGCAGTGGTTGAGAGTCCACCTGCCGATGCAGGGGACGCGGGTTCATGCCCCGGTCCAGGAAGATCCCACATGCCGCGGAGCAGCTAGGCCCGTGAGCCATGGCCGCTGAGCCGGCGCGTCCGGAGCCTGTGCTCCACAACAGGAGAGGCCACAACAGTGAGAGGCCCACGTACCAAAAAAAATATATATATATATAATGTGCTTTTACTATCTGTTGGAGTACTAGTAGGAGATTATATCAGAGCATAATAAATACAAAATATTGAAATAAACATGAAAAAATTCGAAACTTTCTTCCTGGCCAAATCCTAATACTTGTTCATGACTGTCTTGTCAGGGTCAATTTTTCTTTTTAAAGACCTCTCCCTCCTTCTCCTGTGTGCTAATCATCAATGACTTCTTTAGGAGACAATGTCACAGTTCACCACTTACCCCCCCACTATCCAAAGCTACTCAAGCACACATTCTGGAGTTTTCTTAAGCAAAAGAATCATCAACCAGGTCTTCATTCTCAGCCATAGTCTCCATCCATGCCCTCACCTCAATTGAGATATAGAAAGGGGTTTTAAAAAAGATTTATTCTATACAGCAAATCACTAGGGGTATAGATTTTTTGTTTTGTTTTGTTTTGCTTTCTTCCAGGTAAAGAAACTCACCATCAGCCCCACCAGCTACCAAGGAGAGCAGCACAGCCTGAAGTCCTTGTGTGTTTGTTGGAGGCTAAAAGATTGTTTTCTATATCCTAGTGCTCTAGTCATGCATTCCAAAGTAGCGTGGCTTTGTGCCCCGCTTAGTATAAAATAGTCCTCTCATCTCTACTCTAAGGACTCTCTCTTCCTAGAACATGTGTGGGTCTTTCAGGCTTTACATGGAAGGAAATAGACAGACATGAGATGCCACCTTCTCCTTACAACAGAGGGTCCCTTCCTTGCCATGTCTTTCTACTCAAGACGTTTCCCCCAGCCCTTAGTGCAAACCAGGTCTTGATGAGGAGTCTGCCCATCATTCACCAATGTGTCCGAAATGCTGCAAAGAATATGGACTCTACCAGTTCTGGAATAACCTACACAGAAGAATTTGCAAATTCTTCTTTTCCCTATGTACCTGGACAGAGGGTCTTCTAATCCCAGCATGGAAGTGCTTTACCAGTCTTACTGGTCAGATTTGAAATTGCCCCTTTCACTTCTGGTTTATATGGTTGAGGTCAGAGTGTTAAGGTTTATGTGTTACACAGAAAAGATTCACTGTTCCTTCTTGTTTTTCTTGTCATAAAGAGTACAGTACCAGAGTGGCAGAACTTAATGAATCAAGTCTTTAGACTGACACTCCAAGCAGCACCTGCTGGCAGCTGGAAGTGACCTTGCTATAAACCTCCTCCCCCAAGGTCAGGCCACATTCACACTAGGGCCTTGTGAACTCACTACCCTTTAAACTGATGATAAGTGTTCTTGTTTAAAAATGAGGTGTTTTAGGTCAAAATTTTGTTTTCCATGTGTTGAATTCTTCCCTGCTATCAGTGCTAAATATCTGTAAAAATAGAAAAGCGATGGTGAGCTGCATTTGTGTGTGTGTGTCTTTTTACTGTAGCTCCAAGATTGTACATCGTTTATATGCTCTGCCTACATTATGTTAATACCTAAAATAAACATGGGAATTCGATTCACGCTTAAAAGTCTTGCATATGCCAGGGATAGTAGCCATGTTTCCAGCTGGGAAACCAAAGTTCTGTAGTTATAATGGGCATGACAATTTCTGTGATTTTTTTTTAATTATTTATTTTATTTTTGTCTGTGTTGGGTCTTCATTGCTGCGTGCAATCTTTCTCGAGTTGTGTTGACCGGGTGCTACTCTTCATTGTGGTACACGGGCTTCTCATTGTGGTGCCTTCTCTTTGTTGTGGAACACAGACTCTAGGCCTGAGAACTTCAGTAGTTGTGGCTTGCGGGCTCTAGAGCACAGGCTCAGTAGTTGTGGCACGTGGGCTCAGTAGTTGTGGCTCACGGGCTCAAGAACACAGGCTCAGTAGTTGTGGCGCATGGCCTTAGTTGCTCTGCGGCACATGGGATTTTCCCAGACCAGGGCTCGAACCCGTGTCCCCTGCATTGGCAGGTGGATTCTTAATCACTGTGTCACCAGGGAAATCCCAATTTCTGTGATTTGACAAACAAATCAAGGAAGGGGTAATTATGATAATTCCTATGATTTGACAAGCATTGCCCATCACAAGCACTGAGGAACTGAATAGTCGGCTTGACTTTGAAAAGTCTTTTAGCTGCAAAATGTGAAATTATTTTCTCTGTTAGTTCCCTAACGAAATAGTGGTAAGAAATGTGTGACAGTTACTTTTTTAAGTTTTTCAAAATAAATGTGATTTTTCTAGAGACACTCTTTTAAATAAGTTTGGATAAAGACAGCCTGCAAGACAGCTAAGAAAATGCTCTACTTATCTCCGGGCAGAAAAATTACAGTACAACCAATCTTGCTTTGAGAAAATGCTCATGAAAAACATTTTACAACAAAAATTTTATTGTCATGCAAACAAGCATGGGATTTGATAAACAAAAAAGTGCCTCAAATTAAGTTTTCTTGTTGCTATCCAATCATTTTCAGGATTTGCATAGAACTTTACACAGGAAACTCCATCTACATGTTAAAGAGAGTAGATTCAGTGATCCAATAACCTCAGAATTTACTCTAAACAAATTGCCTAAGAACAGCAATATTTGGTTAGTGTTTTCTCTGTGTCAGGCTCTGTGGGATAGATTATTCTATTGAAGCCTTACAAAACCATTTCAAAATATGTATTTATTTATTCATTCATTTGTTCAGTTAGTCAATCAAAATTTTATTCATCTCCTGATCTGTACTAAGCATTATTCTGGGTAGTTAGTAGGTATCAGTGAAGAAGCAAACCCCTCTGCAGTCAAGGAGCTTACATTCCAGTGGCGGAAGAGAGAAAATAGGCAATAAATATATGTAAATTATGTCACCTATTAGAAGGGACTAATTTCATTTTACATTTCAAAAGGATGTCTCTCTTTGCCTAATGAAGGCTATAGGTAGGTAGCCAAAGGAAGCAGGGAGACAGAGAAATGAAGTAAGAGGCTTTCACAACAATTCACACAGAAATGAGGGTGACCCTGACCCTCCTCATTTCTGGTAGGCTTTTTAAAAATTTTATTTTATTAAAGTATAGTTGAATTAACATGAACAACATTAACAATGTTGTGTTAATTTCTGCTGTACAGCACAGTGGTTTATATATATATATATATATATATATATATATATATATATATATATATACACATATATATACACATATATTCTTTTTCAGATTCCTTTCCATTATGGATTATCACAGGATATTGAATATAGTTCCCTGTGCTCTACAGTAGGACTTTGTTTTTTATCCATTGTACATATGTAGTTTTCATCTGCTAATCCCAAACTCCTGATTCTTCCCCCCATCCCCCCACCCTTCTCCTTTGGCAACCACAAGTCTGTTCTCTTTTTCTGTGAGTCTGTTTCTGTACAAAGAGTTTATTTCTGTTCATTTGTGTCATATTTTAGATTCCACATGTAAGTGATTTCATATGGTATTTGTCTTTCTCTGACTTACTTCACTTAGTATGATAATCTCTAGGTCCATCCAAGTTGCTGCAAATGGTATTATTCCATTCTTTTCATGGCTGAGTAGTATTCCATTACATATATGTACCACATCATCTTTATCCATTCATCTCCTGATGGACATTTAGGTTGTTTCCATGTCTTGGCTGTTGTAAGTAGTTCTGCTATGAACATTGGGGTGCATGTATCTTTTTGAATTATAGTTTTGTCCAGATATATGCCCAGGAGTGGGATTACTGGATCATATGGTAGTTCTATTTTTAGTTTTTTTTTTGAGGAATCTCCATACTCTTTTCTACAGTGGCTGCACCAATTTACATTCCCACCAGCAGGGTAGGAGGGTTCCCTTTTCTCCACACCCTCTTCAGCATTTGTTATGTGTAGACTTATTAATGATGGCTATTCTCACCAGTATGAGGTAATACCTCATTGCAGTTTTGATTTGCGTTTCTGCAATAATTAGCAATGTTGAGCATCTTTCCATGTGCCTGTTTTCCCAAAGTGATAGCCTTTATAAGGAACAGCCAATAGAGTGGCCTGACTGAGTTGATTTCAGGGCTGACTCTAATATTTTGGCCTAAACCACTATTAGGATGTAGCTGTATTAATGGAGATGGGAAGGGTTACATGGGGAGCACGTTTGGGGTGAAGATCAAGGACTTTGGTTTGGGACCTGTGGAAAGTATGATATCTCTTGGACATTCCACTGGCAATGTCATGTATGCAGTTGGATATAGAAGTCTGCATTGAGGAATGAGGGCTGGGCTAGAGATTAACTTTCAGAATCACTAGGATACAGATATTATTCAAATACATTTGGCTGGTTGAGATCAACAAGACAATCCTACAAATAGATAAGATGACCGAGATCTGGGCCTGGTAGGGGAAGGTGTAAGGATAAGAGGTGAGGAGGAAGAAGAAACACCATCAAAAAGGGCTGGAAGGAAGGACAAAGGAGGTAGAGGATAAACCAGAAGGATGATCAAGAAAGTACGGTGGTTGGAAAGTCAACTGAGTACCATGAAGAATATTATTTACCTATGTATGTGGCTCAAAAGGTTTAACAATTTGATTAAGTTTCATAGAACTAGCAGGTGGTAGAAATTGGACTTAAAACCTGTTTTTTTGACCTCAAATCCGGGTTGTTTTCTCCAAACACTGGAAGCTTAGCATAAGAGATATAGTTGTCATAACTGTAATAAGGACTACAAACGTGAATACAAGAGAGTAGTGTTTTCTTGTCTCCAACAAGAAATGTAGACCAAGTTTAACCCAGAAAAGTGAGTGCAATCCACTGATTTTTGAGTGACCTGTAGATGGTTGCTTGATATGAATATATTTGCGTTCTTATTTTACCCTAAAATGGTTTCTTGATAGTGGTTTACTGGAGATTCTATTCCCATTTAATTAAGATATTTTCAAGAGTATATTTTAAGAAGACTTAATGTAAAGAAGGCAAAATATACAGAAGAGAACAGAAGAGGCAAAAATGTGTAGTAAACACTTTCTATGGTACATTGATTGTGCTCAGCTTTGGGGAAGTAGCTACTCAGCTGAAATATGTGTCTAAAAACAGAAAGGGCTTAAGGAGTCCTTTTGTCCAAAAGTTATGTAACTGCCCTGGGGAACCACTCAGCTACCAAAGAGAGGAGATCTGAATTTTCGGGATTCCACAATCTTTTCTCCATTTTAATCAAAGAAGCATCCCTCATATCTGTTTTATACACAAGGCTTCCTAGTAAGATTTTCTTTGACTAAATGGTCTCACAAACAATTGATGCTAATCCAATTTTTATTTTATCTGTAAGAAAACTGAGGACCCAAGAGGTCTGTGACTGGTACAGGATCATAGCTATCAAGGCTTAAGCTAAACTCAGATCTTAAACTTACGATCCCAAATCTAATGTGTACGCATGTGTGTTATTTCTCTACACAATAGTCCCATCCTATGATGGAGGAGTGAGGGAATCCCACACTGTTTTTTTCTTTTAAAAGATGAATACGAAATTCTCACAGATTGGCTAAGTAACAGCTATGTTTAGATTTTAGTTCAAAGTAGTTATTGAGTAAACTCAGGGGAGAAAGTACCCAAATTATGCAGGGCTGACTTCTACTCTGTGTAGTCTAATAAGGCATCACACCTGTAGCAGGACAAAACCCTCAAAATTCTATCTCAAAAACTATATGTGAAGCTTTGGACATTGTAGGACCTAAACAAATTTTGCCATCACCAGGGTCACCACAGTGATGGAATACCATGCTTAAATGTGCCAATTGGTGCCTCTCAGACTCTTGAACATCCTCCCCTCCCTTTACGTTTCTCCATTGCGTCTAGAAACTCACTGCTTCTGAGTGCCTAAGATTCCTGCTAATTGTAATCGCTAATACTTTTCAAGTCTTATATGCTCGGCACCGCCCTGTGTTTTATATAATGCTTTATTTAAATTCACCACAACTACATGAGGTTTCTAAAACCACTTGTAGCTTAGAAGTGAAGAAAATTGAAGCAGTGAAGTAACTTGCCCAAACTCACTGGAATTCAAATCTGATACTCTGACTTGAAAGCTTGACATTGAACCACCAGGTGTGTGTGGGGACATAAGCAGGTTTGTTCCTCCAGGGTTTTACCATATGCCTCATGTTTCCTGAGTCATTCTTTCTAAGGATAATGGTTTTATTTTTCCATAGGACTGTACACGTTATTTTGTATTTTCCCTAAGCATTGCATCATGAAAATAGGCATCCAAAATCTCTTGCTGTATAACTCATTCCATCCAAGCCTTTCCTACACAGCAAATCTAAGAAACTAATATGAGGGATGTTATTAATAGTTCATGGTGGGATAACTTGAGTCCCCTACTTTGCACTCATCCTATATTACATTTGAAAAGAGACTTCTCTGAACCAAACACTAAATAGCTGTGGAAAGTTTAGGCTCCATAATAGGATTGAGAATGAATGCAGTTCTGACTTTGCTGATCTCAAATTACTCCATCTGAACAAACATCGCTGCCATCTATGAAGTTGAGCACATCCTAAAAGCACTCAATTTGTAAACCACTCAGCTTATATCCACCAAGAGTCTATTCCATGACCTTTCAACTGGGATGTTTTCTGTGCTTAGATGTTCTTCTGTGCTGAGTACTAATACCACACCTTCCCCCAACATTCTGGAAAATGATCCTTCCTACACTCCTTTTCTTTTGTTTTTCAAAAAATTTACTGAAGTATAGTTGATCCACAATGTTGTGTTTAATTTCTGCTGTACAGCAAAGTGACTCAGTGATATACTCTTTTTCATCCTTCCTACACTCCTAATTACAGGATTTCAGTTGGAGCAGTCGTGGGTTTACAGCACTCAGCCTCCTTAGCCAATCAGGTTGTGATTGTTGATTGGTCGACGTTGCCTGAATCAACCAGAATCCTGTCCTAAGGTTTTGGAATATGAGTATATTATGAATCCCTCTTGGTCCCCTTCTGTTTGCTGAGCTGGGGTGGGGGGGATGTGTTTTGGTAGCTGTGAGGTCATAATACCTACTGTACAGGAACTCGTGTCTCAAAATATAAAGCAAATCTGAAAAGAGAATCCAAGACAAGGAAACTGGTAGATTCTGGCAGCTTTCAAATGCCTGAGTCCAGCTGTGCCCTTGTCACCCTGCAAATTGGAAGCAAGATGTAGGGCTGCCAGAGCAACGCCTGCTCAGAAGAGTTCCCTGCTAGACCCCTTAAATTTCTCCCTGAGCTTTGTAAGAGAAAAGGCAGCAGGCAGAAGCTGAAGGAATTTTCTTTTTACAAGAAAACCTCTGAAACCTTGAGTTATGACTGTGACAGTGTGGGAAAGAGGAGCAGCCACCCCTCTAAGTCCTGAGAACCATGTGGCTTCCGTTCATCACCAATTCATCAAGTCAGAGTCAAGTCATGTGTATTTGGCAATAGATCTATTGGAAAGGACACCAGAACTTCCATAGTGGTTATTGACACCAAGGGGCAGAGAAAATGTCATTGTCATTGGAATTGTGTAAAATACCTCAGAGACTCCCAGAAATCCTTTTGTGAACTTTTGGAATAAAGGGTAATTGGGGCTGGAAAAGCTGTTCTAGTTAATGTGAAAAAGTCATAAAAACATGAGTTATTAAAACAGTTACACATTAGTTTCCATTGAGAATCAGTAAAATATAGAATATACTAGTGCCATTTTACTTTATATTTTTAAAATATTTCTTCTTAAAATTACATGAATCATAGTTTTAAAAGATTGAATTGTATAGTGGTGTTCATAAGTAAAAGAGTAATCTCCTCCTCCAGTTTTACTTAGAAATAATTACTTAATTTTTTTGTCTTATCTGTATTCTTAAAAGTACATTTATGCAGCTACTTATTGATTTATCCACTTTGCCTAATTTATTGATTTTTTGCTATGATTCTCCCTACCTCCTCTACACCCTTTTAGTATATGGCTCTTCTGTTGGTAATATAAATAATATATTGTAAATATATATAATATAAATATATATTATATTTATATATAATAAAAATATATATAGTGTTAAATAATATATTGACTCTACTATTTCTTCTTCCATCAATATTGGCAGTTTATTATCACTCTCCACTTCTTTGAATGAGGGTACAAAAACCTCTAACCTTCTACTCTCTAACTTCTCTTCCACTTCCCATATTCTGGCAGATTTATTGCTGCTTTCAAATCAAGAATGGTAACATATACCTTTTGTCTGGAAACCCAAGTGAATCTTACATGCATTGCCCAAAGAGTGAAAATAATTTTGCATTACTATGACTCTATTACTGTTATTTGTGTCACAACCCAACAGTGTAATACAATACGTTGCAATGCTCCTGTGTCCTTCCTTCTTGCTCCAATGTGTTCTCTAAGGAAAACAATCATATGGATTCTCCTTTCTTACATTCTACCAGTTGCTCAAAATCCTGACAAGTGTGTAACTTTTTAACATATGTCTCTTTTGTGGGTCTTGTAATATCTACAAAATCTGATGACTATCCTTCTTCATCCTTGTTCTTCTTTGTTCTTAGGCTGGAAGCCGTGTGTGTGTGTGTGTGTGTGTGCTCATGTTTGTGTAAACATATGCATTTAACCACATCCATATTATTTTCTAGTATCATTAATTCTGTCTACTTAATGGAGTGATTTCCATTTTTATTCTGAAGGCTTCAGAATGCTTGTTTTATTCTAAACTGGTTAGATCACTTTTTTTTTTCATGGAAATTTAGATTTTACTCTGTTTTTTATTAATTAAATTTTATTGGAGCATAATTGCTTTACAATGTTGGGTTAGCTTCTACTGCACAGCAAAATGAATCAGCCATACATCAACATATATTCCCTCCCTTGTGGATTTCCCTCCCTTTTAGGACACCACAGTGCATTAAGTAGAGTTCCCTGTGCAGAGCATTAAAAAAAAAGAACTCACTAGAGTTTTTCCTTTATATTTTCTTTCTTTGCTATATTCTGTGCCTCTATAAATTCAGAATTTCAATCAAAGATTTTATATATATACAATCAAAAGTTATATATATAAACACATATATGTATATTCAGAATTCTCTCCCATGACATTTTTTGTTGTTGTTATTCAGACCTTCCTTCTCCCAGAGTCTCTGTCTTCTCTACATAGAGTAACTCTTTCTGTGTTGAATTCAGTGATTCCTATAACAAACTGAAATAGCATCATTTTAAAAAAGTATGTGCGATGAGCCCCCCTTCCTGGGCAGCTGCTACAGCTCCATCAAACCTGGTGGCACACACAGTCCATGAGAGGGACACTCACAGAGTGACAGGCTCTGGTGGCCAGGGGAGATGGCACTTCTGGGCCACACAGAACAGCTCCTACGCAAGACCACTCCTGCAGGACTGAGGGAAGTCTCCGTTTCCCCTAATACATATAGACAAACACAGAGAAACAGAAAAAATGCAGACCCAGAGGAATATGTTCCCAGGCAAAGAACAAGGCAAATCCCCAGTAAAAGACCTTAGTGAAACAGAGGTAAGCAACATACTTGATAAAGAGTTCAAGGTAATGGTCATAAAGATACTCACTGGTGTTAGGAGACACATGGATGAACACAGCCACAACCTCAACAGAGAGATAGAAAAGTACCAAACAGAAGTTATAATTGAACTTGAAAATACACTGGAGGGGTCCAACAGCAGATTGGATGAGGTAGAAGCATGAATTAGTGAGCTGGAAGACAAAGCAAGGGAAAACACCCAGACAGAGCAGCAAAATAATAAAAGAATTAAAGGAAATGATAATACCTTAAGGGACCTTGGGGACAACAACAAACAAAATAACATTCACATTATAGGCGTCCCAGAAGGAGAAGAGAAATAAAGGGCCAGAAAAATTATTTAAAGAAATAATGACTGAAAACTTTCCTAACCTAGGCAGGGAAACAGATATCCAGGTGCAGGAATCCCAGAGAGTTCCAAATAAGATGAACACAAGAGAAACACACTGAGACACGTTATAATTAAAGTGGTAAAAGTTAAGGATAAAAAGAGAATCTTAAAAGCAAGAGAAGAGTGACTCATTACATACAAGGGAAACCCCATAAAGCTATCAGCAAATTTTCCAGTAAAAACTTTATAGGCCAGAAAGGAGTGGCATGACATATTCAAAATGCTGAAAGAAAAAAACTGCCAAGCAAGAATTCTCTACCTAGCAAGGTTATCATTCAGAATTGAAGGAAAGGTTAAGAATTTTACAGAAAAGCAAAAGCTAAAGGAGTTTATTACCACTAAAACGGCCTTACAAGAAATGGTAAAGGAATTTCTCTAAGCTATAAAGAAAAGGCACTGACTAATAATAAGAAAACTTATGAAAGTAATAATCTTACTGGAAAAGTAAATAATTAAGAAAGATAGGGGATCAATCATTTATAAAGCAAGCACAAAAGGGGAAAAAAGAAAAGAAGTAAAACTAATTAAAAATGTAATGATTAGTCAAAAGATACACAAAATAAAAAGATGTAAAATGTGTCATCAAAAATATGAAATGTGTGTGGGGCGTTAAAAATATAAAACTTTGGGCTCTTTATTCTGTGTTCTGATGGCTCTTTAGATGACTTATTTTGTTTTTTTATTTTCTGGAATTATTTAAGATCTCTTTATCCTTGGTGCACAGAAATTTCCTTTTTCTCTTATGTGCTTTTCTGGCACCTTAAATATTAGACCTTCAGAGATGATCCACTTTCTTCAACCTTTCTTTCAAAGTCTTACTTACTTGGGATTTTACCTACCAGGAGATGACTTAATTTTACATTTTAAAATTCCTATTAATTTTTTTGGCAATCACACATTTAATTGTCAAGATAATCATTGTGTTCTCTGTTAATTCTTTTTCATTATCGTCTGTTGCTATTTTATAAATATATTTGTTCCCAATTGTCTCTTAGTTACAAATTAAAATTTAAGCAAAGTCCTCTTCTTTTTTCTGAATTACCTCTATTTTCTCTGGAGTCAGCTTTTCTTTTTATGTTGGTCGTGATCAGTCATGATAACTTACCTGAGTAGTTAGTGATTCCTGCTATCTCCTAATATTCGTGAGTGAGGAAATTTCCTTTTTCTTCTTAACTCACTTGTAGAGATTTAAAGTTGCAAAAGACTTTAGGAGATCAACTATTCCAGAAACTTTATTTAGAGATGAGGAAATCATTTCATCTGGAAAACTCTGGGAGAATATTCAGTCTGACTTGCATCAAAGAAGCAGTGTGTGTTAGAGCTAGCCTGAAACACAGATCTCCCAATTTTTAAATTCAGTGCTTTCACCATGAAATCTTGAGATATTTATTCATTTTTTGTTTTTGCCATTGTTGCTGTTGTTGTTAACAGAAGGACATGAAAGGGGTAGAGGATGACTTTCCTTTGATGGTGGGTGGAATTAGTTTGAGGTCAAGTAGTTTCCTTTGCTGTGATTCAGATGATTCTGGCCATGCCTTCCCTAGAATCTATTGTATGAAAAATTGAGATGCTTTCGTACAGAGAGCTTCATTCTAAGAAGAGGAAGAAAGAAGGATTTTAATTTGAGCCCAATGTTAAAACCTTAGCCTTAACACGCGGGGCAGTTCGGAATTTAGCAAGGTGCTTGACATGGAGATGAGTCTGTTGGCTCCACCTATGGATTTATGCTTGGTTCTCTGAATAAACAGGAAGAACTACTCCATTAAGGCTGTATATGATATTGGAAAAATGCAGTTCTTCAGTACCATTTTACCAGAGAATTACAGCGAAAGATGAAAGAAGGTTACTTCGAGTTCCCCATACTGGCAGTTCTGGAAGTTTGAGTCAGCACTCCAGGGGGGTCGTGGTTCCCCAAAGCAGCAGAGCTTGGCGGCCAGATTGCTGTTATCCAACGAGATTGTCAGCAGGGAGAAGCAGTCCCTGCTGAGGGTGACTGCAAGTAGCCAAGAGAACAGTGATGCTAATGGAAGTGGTTATAATTCAATCGAAAGCAGAAGTAGAGAAAAAGAGGCTGGTGCGGTGTCAAGTTTGGTTTGGTTTGTAAAATCTCCTGGAACCTCTCAGAAATACTTCGAGATTGGAGGAAAGATAGGAAAGGAATTACTGAAGACTAAAGCCCTGTAGTATCCAGTGGACAAGATTTTCATGGAAATAAGTTAATTTCATAATCTATATATGCCCAAAGTTCATTTTATTTTGTAGTAGCCAAAAATCATCAATGAGATACCAAGAGGTCTTTCTTTAATTATTACTTAATTACATCAAAAATCTGAAGACTGTTATTTTTACTTAATAAGTACAACCATAGTTTTTACCAAAATTATTAAAATTAACAAAGCAGAGAAGATAAAAGTACTTTAGTACTTTGAGCTCATCTATTCTTTGAAAGTGTGAAATTTATCAAAGCAAAATGCCTCCTAACTTTGTAATAGAGTTGGACTTATAAAAAGTCATACCACTATTCATTTTGCTTTTATCAACCTCTGAACTATTAAAACTTAAAAAGCCATTTAAACTTTCTATTATGTCTATCTGTCACTGACTGCTGTAAAACATAACATTTTAAGAAAAGATTTAGTAAGAAAAGTGACAAGGCATAAAATAGTGAAAAAGTATAAAGAAGTACATCAGGAGATTTAAAAAAAAATCAGTGACAGAGGAAGGGCAAACTGCTTGCTTAACCAGCAAGCTTTCTACGTTAGTTATCCATTGCTGTGTAAAAAATCACCTCAACACTTAGCAGCTTAAAAGAATGAAGACTTGTTATCTCACAGCTTCTGGGGTCAGGAATCTGATGCGGTTTGGTTGGGTTCCTCTTGGCTCAGCATCTCCATAGGCTGCAATCAAGGTGTTGGTCCAGCTTCAGTCACACCTAGATTGGACTACAATGGGATCCACCTGCCAGCTCACTCAAGCAGCTGTGGCCTCAGTCTCTCATCACGAGTCACTTTCCACCAAGACTGTCTCAGGATACAGCAGGTGGTTCTCCCCATAGAGAGTGAACTGGGAGAAAGCAAAAGAGAACCACCAAACGAGAAAACACATTTGTTGGTACCCTAATCTTGGAACTGATTCCCTCACCTCCACCACATTCAACTGGTTAGAATTAAGTTTCTGGGTCCAGCCCACACTCAAGAGATTGTGGCTATACAAGAGTATAAATATCTGTCAAAGAGGATCATTGGGGCCCATTTTAGAGACTGCCAACCACACTGTCTAAGATGGAAAATGTTGGATCAAGGGTTAAGTGCTATATTCATGAATTATTGGGCAGTTTGCATTTCGGGTGCCCTAATTCAGGCGTCCCCAACTCCCAGGCCACAGCCTGGGACTGGTCCCCGCAAGCCCCCTGCTGTCTGTGGAAAAATTGCCTTCCATGAAACTGGTCCCTGGTGTCAGAAATATGGGGGACAGCTGCCCTAATTATTTCTTCTCACACTATCACTCTTTTTCATCATGAAAATCATCCAGATTTTTTGGAAACTTCTCTGTTTAGAATTCCTTCATCTTTCTTCTGGATAATGATCATTTCCTCCTAAATGGTGTATCAGCAGCTCCACTAGCAAACCCATCAGATCATCCTTCACACGATAACCAGAATGATTTTTTTTTTGAAACTCAATTGGATCATCCACTACCCTCCAACCCCCACCCTTACCCTTTGTTTTAAAATTCTTCGGTGGATTCTTATTGCACTTTGGACAGTAGACCAACATGTTTAATATGGCTTATATATTCTTATATGGCCTGGCCATAGGCCACCTTCTCAACCTCAAATGACAACAGTTCCGCAGGCTTTGTTTCATCCATACCATGCTGGCCTCTATCCTATCCTTAAACTGCCTTTCCAATCCCGCTGCTGGTGTCCACATTTGTTATTCTCTCTGCCTGGGTTGCTTTGTCTCCTTCCCTTGACCCCTTATCCTCAACTCCTTTACCACTTACCTCTACATCTGCAAATGGAAAATTTTTCCACTTCAGCAGAACTTGCCTGGAAGATATCAAAACTAAATTTCATGACAACTCTAATTGGATGTTAATTTCATCTCTAACTGGATGAAACTTGTAGAAGACCATGAACTTTGAGTGACCTTGGTATACCAAACCATTACTGGATCTAACTGAAGACCCTTCACTGGTCAATAAGCTATGAGGGTTTTTTACCCAACCTTAGATAGACCTTGAATTCCTTCATCATCTTATCCAGAGAGCTAGTTTTTAATCCTGACTTATCATATGGTCAACAATACCCTTTAGCACTCAAAAACCATAACTTTGCCCTGTCCCTGAATGACCTAGTGAAGTTCTTCATTGGTTTGCATTCCCTTGTTTTGCAAGTTAGGAAGACACAGTCTTGACCTTTTTTCTCCTTTTTATGAGTTCTGGTGGTCTACCTTTTCCTCTCTAGGCCTTGACTTTAGAGCTCTCTATTAGCAAATTTTGTGATGAGTATTTTTCTGTGCCACTCTACTTCAAGTACCCAGGAGGTGGGACCACTTACCGTGATACCACTCAGCACTCAACAAAATGCCAGGAAATAAATAGGTTCCCAACACATATCTGTTGAATGGAAGAGTACACAACTTTGCATTTTATGACCTTGCATTCTAAACCAAGAAACCACATACTGTGAACTTATTCATTTCCTTTTCCACTGGTTTAGGTCTTCATTTTCAGGCAACAGCTGTCATTTTTTAAATTTAATCAAGATTCATCTATCTTAACTGTTGTGTTAGTTTGTGTTTACCAGTTGCAAAAGGCATTTAATGGTTTGGAGAAGGTGGTCTCTCCTCCCCTTCCTTCTGACATGCCCAGTAATGTGCTTGGCCAGCTGTGCAGTGCTGTCCGTGTACACAGAAATTCTTTTCTGAAAAGCACAGGTGATCAGGTTACACCCTGAAGCCTGAGATCTGATTACTCTTATTATAGTAGCTTGAAAAGTAACACATGTTATTAGGAGTCCTTAAATTACTCTCTTTGGCTCTCTAAAAGGAGCTCTGGTATTCGACTCAGCGATCTCACATGGCTGTAAATTCCACATTTTAAACATGCATTTTCATGGGACTTCATATTCTTTGACAGATTCTATGTGTTATTGCTCTGAAAGTGACTCTCAGTAATGAAAGGAGAAACTGAGACCAAGTATTCTAATGGAAATTTATGGAAACCCAAGTCTTGGAATTAAGTGTGTGTGAGTGCTGGCCTGACCAAATTGTCTTCTCCACCCCTTCAACTACCCTCTTCTTTTTTGCTGTGTTCAAGCAATTTAATTCTGCATCTAATTTTAATCTGTAAACCATATCCTCTCCTGGAGTTGTAAAGCATGTTTTAGCACTTAACCAGCAGGAGGGGTTTGTCTAAGGTAGGAGGACTGATAGCACAGAACAGGCATCTAGAAATGACTTTGTGTGATTTGGCCCCACTAGCAAAGGCTTATGTGCCTGGGTCCAAGCTGTCTGTCCAGGGCTTAGAGAGATTCAGGCAGGGAATATAGTGGAATCTTTTATTCTTATTATTTGGTGTTGATTTTCCAGAAAACTTTGCATGGGGAGGGGTGGTTTAAAGGACTCTGAAGGTATTCACAGAGGGAGCAGGAAGAATGAGTGAATTTGTCTGAAGAGGAAGTGGGACTGACTTGGAAAATGTGATTAAGACCTGTTAAAATTATATTGAATTGTGATGGTGTCGTGGAAGGTAAAAGAAAGGATTTGTAAAAATAAAAATTTAGCTGCTAGATAAATGCTAGCTCTTCTTACTACCTATAATTTATAGTCTTAGAAATTAGGAAAAATTTGTTTATACCTAGGAGTTATTCTTAGCTTAAGGTCAAGGGGAAAGTTAGATTTTTAAGTCAGCATCTAGGATAAACATCATGTAGAGATCAAACAACCCTTGGAAATTCTTAAAAACACTTGTAATCTTCAAACTGTGCATTTAATTTGTGGTCAATGGTGGGGAAAAATTAAACCCATTCCCAAAATCTTTCCATCATTTTTTTCTTACTTGCATTACCTTTTCAGGTTTGTGTCTATTTTTTAATAGAAGGAATGCAACCCAGTGGACTTCTGGGAATAAATATTCTATTTCATTGATTCTAGATGCATGTTTTATATTTTAACATCTCTTAAATTGAGATGTGTCTTATAATTGATGACATTTTAAAATAATGGTTAGAGTTCTTTTTCTTTCTTTCTTTCTACTTTCTCTTACTACTTTATACAATGATGGTCTGTGTTGCCATTATTGGTCTATTAGCTGGAAGAAATATTGTAGTTAAATTCATATATGGTAAATATATAAGAGAATGTTAGGAATCCACTCTGGAGGCTAGAAATTAATGCCACTGTTGTACATGTAGTTTTCTGAAAAAAATTACAGTCTCTTAGCCAAGACTCAATTTTGACCCGTAGTATCTGGCATAAAGCATCGTATCATATGAGTCAGTCATTGAGGGCTTGGCTTGCTATGTAGCCATGCTTATGACTCATTCATTCACATAATATTTGTTGAGCTCTTATCATGTCTTTGACATTGCTCTTTGTGCCAGTTTGAAGCAGCAACCAGAACAAGTAAGTTTCACTGATGAACAAGAAAAAACAGGTCTCAAATCACTTAAATTATAGTGCCATCCTTCCAAATATGGATTCTGAGAGGACACACCTTGTTCTCAGACTGTATCTTTATATTTCACTTAAATCCCAGGGATACTTAACTTGGGCTGAATTAT
The DNA here is from genome assembly GCF_039906515.1 of Pseudorca crassidens. Lineage (NCBI taxonomy): Eukaryota > Metazoa > Chordata > Mammalia > Artiodactyla > Delphinidae > Pseudorca > Pseudorca crassidens. The sequence goes on from NC_090297.1 coordinate 182,233,551, forward strand.
TGTCTTGAAAGGAATATACTATTCTTTCTTTTCTTAGAAGTTGTTATGCATTAACAGCTAGATTCTCAAAAATTGGATATAAATGAAACGGTAGAGTTTAGTGCTATCACTCCACCAGTTATGACAACAGATATATGACTTATTGTCTTGTCCCCACCTTCAAAATTGTATGTTCTTCCTCAAACGGTTCCTATGAGGATTAAAGAAGACAGTATACCTAGATCATTGTGTGAACTTAGTAAAGTAAATGATAATTCTATTTAATTTTATTTCTTTTTGCAGTTGACTAAAAGTTAAGCATAATTTGTGGTGTGACTTTTTTTGAAACAAGACCGAGAGTCTTTTAGGATAGTAAAGAGGTGAACGTTGTCAGCTTGAACAAATCAAAGAAAAACAAAGCAAAAAAAAGAAAAGAAAAATTAAAAAAATGATGTCATGCATATGAGAAGTAAAAGGACCACAATTTCAGCAATAAGAGTTAAATAAAAAGAATAAATTTTACATAATGGGATCCTATGATACATAGGATAGAGTTTACTACCCTTACTACTACTGAATGTTTATTGTGTCAGGTATTGAGCTAAAGTCATTGCATAAATTATTTCATTTATCCTCAGAAAACATTATCAGATAGAAAATATTATACTAATTATATAGTTAAGAAAATCGAGTCTTAAGGAGCTTAATTAATTTTGCCAAAGCTGCTTCTTTAGTAAGTTGGGATTTAATCCTCAGTTTGAGTTTTACTTAATTATAAGCAGGCTCTTCAGTCATGAAAACATTCTTGGGTTATTATTATTTTCTATCATATTCCTGTTATAATTAATTGCCGCATTCCCCATTGTTGGACATGTAGCTTGCTGCCATCATTAAATTTTTGAAAATAATGTTGCTTTGAACGTCTTCATACATACATACATTAAAGAGAATCCTAGAATAAGAATGAAAGATTCAAAGTTTACAAACATTTAAATTTTTTTAATAAATAGTGCCAAATTGTTTCCATAAAGTTTACATGAGTTCATATTCTCATGAGCACTGTATGGTTTTGAAGGCAAAGAATAAATACCAGTGTTAGCTAACAAATAAGCTAGGGTAAATTTCAAGGCTTCAATCAACTTGTAGATATGTAAAAGCCATCCAAAAGCATAGCAAAGACAGCTGGGAAAATGAGTGCTGGACTTGGAATTTTGTGGATGAAAGCTGCCCTGTCCATCTTTCAGGGAACTGCTGTTCTTCACTAATTACCCTCTGCTTCTGACTTACTGACACATAAGTAAAGTAAAATGAAATCTACCCCACATCTTCATGACATTATAGATCTCTTACACACCTACTACCTCCTGACTGATTTAATGGATTTTAGCTCAAGTTCCCAAGGGAAAAATTATGGAAGTCGCTGCCAAGCTTATGGATTAGCTCCCCTTGGGACAGGTGTGTGCCATTGGTCCAATCAGCCATCAGTGGGGAGGTCACAGTTTCAAAAAAGGCAGATCAAGCATAAAGTGAGTATTAGCAAAAACCAAAGATAATCATACATTATACAGTACGAGTACATTTCTTTCAGCATTAGTGGCTTCTATGTTCTTTTGTTCATCAATTAACTTTACTAAAGATAAATTACATCTCATTGTTTTAAACTTGAATTTTCATGAGTGAAGCAGAATTTTACATCATATATGTAAAATTTACCTCTCTCATTTGCATTTCTTTTGTGACTTCTCTGTTCAGATCCAATGTTCTTTTCTCTCTTGAGGTGTTAATTTCTCCTTATTGAATTTTCTATATTAAGAACATATATTTTTAAATTTTACATATTAAGCATATTAATAATTTGTCTTATTTATTTCTCATATTCTTTTTCATTTGGCAACTGCCTTTTCATTGTATGTTTTTTTGACATGCTAAAGATCGAAGTTCAAGTAGTCAAATCTTCTCATTATTTTGTTTTCCTTTTTCCCCCTTCTTTGTCATTAATATTTTAAAAGTTCTTCACCATTTTAAGAATAGTAACTCTTCAACCTCACTTACTTTAGAAAAATTTTTTAAATTGCAATTAGCTCCTTAATGTACTGAAATATAACTTGAGAGCTTCTGTGAAGTTTCAGGTAAAATTTCACTTTTTCCCACTAGGCTAATTTTCACATTTCCCACTAGAACAATCCATCTATTAAACATATTAGGACTTTTTATTCAGAGTGCATTAAAGGATTCTGTAACACAATTAATTTTTTTAAGGATTTTTTTTTCAAATGCTATGGGGAAAGTATATTGACCAGATGGCTGATTGTAGACAGAAAGTTAGTTAGGTGACTATGGAATAGTCCAAGTAAGAAGTGTGAGTTTCTCAATGACACAGGAGAAGTACATAGAAAAATTGGACTCTTAGCAGGATAGTGAGAAGTGGACATCTTTAGGACTTCATGATTATATGTGCATGGAAGAACAGAAAGGAAGAGTCAGGAGCATGTGATGGTGTCCAGATTTCTGGCTTTGGTTGCTCAGGAGATGAAGGTTGTTATCCCTTGGGGAAAAGACGATGAGTTTGCTGTGGTCATGGATGGACAAGGGTCTATGGGAAGAGCAGAAGACAGAGCTGCAGATTTGGGATATCTTGACTGGAATGAAACACTAGAGTATCAGCAACATCTAAGCAGATATAAACATCGTACAGGTGACTGAGATCCCTTGAGAGATTGTAAAGCATGGGAAGAGAAGCAACTTTGAAAACCAATGATGTGTCTCACAAAGAAACTAGTTATGCTAGGTTAGGCAGATTAAGATGGGCCTCTAAACAGTAAGACTTCACTGTAATAAAGACAGAAAGAAATTCCAATGAGAATAGGCTCACATCAATGGAGACTAGAGTTTAAAAAAGGAACGAATGTCAGTAGTGACAGACAAGAAGGGGTGTTCAAGTGGGATCACTGACAGAAAAGTGTGGTTTGTAGGATTCGGCTCTATGGAGCTTGCTGGTGATTTGGTCAAGAGCAGCTTCAATAGAATAATGTTATGCATGAGTGAGAGTAATGTTAGACGCAGACAAATTACAGACAATTAAGGTGAAATAGAAAGTCATCAAGTACAGAAAGTGCTGTAGCTGCCACATCCTATGTCCAAAGACCTAGCTTGAAACAGCAGGAAAGAAATGGGATGATTATTTGGAGGATGCAGCGGTACAGAGATTTTTCTTAACTTTCTTTGTTTCTATTTGAAAAAGGAGAAAACTGAACTGTGTTACACGTTAAATGAAAAGAACAAATATGGCGACAAAGGAGAGAGATATTAGGGAGGAAGACCTGTCCTGAGCAAGGAGAAGGCAGTAAGAAAACCACAGGGCAGAAGCCTGGGCATTCAGAGACCATGAATGAGGAAGTGGGGGAACAGTCAGATGAACTAAAGCTTCTCGGTGAAAACCAGAGGTCACTATCTCTGCTGCAAACAAGATGGTGGAGAAGAGCAGTTGAGGAAAAAGGAGAAGGTTTAGGCTAATTCCTGGGGAGCAGGCTGGGAGAATGCAAGGTCGGAGTTGAGGGACCAAGGGATTTGGAAACCCATGAATACATCCAAACACAAAATCATAGGATTGTGTGATTGTTTTCAGCAACGCTGCAGCTGAAAGGACAGTTGTTTTGGGGATAAGAGAATGAGAAACTAGAATAGTAGGAGATGATAGGCTGAGAGTGGACTACCACAGTTTAGGTACTGGATGTGGTGAAATATTTGATGGTCATGACGAGATCTAGAGCAGAGGCTCAGGAATGGGCTTCTGCAGTGAGAGTTGAAGGTAAATGGAACTGAAAAGGGCAAGAAATGGGAAGAATAATGTATGTGACAGATTTTTAAAAATAAACATTGAAGTCTTCCAGATATTCCTAATATGGACACTCTATAAGTATTTATATTGTGAGTATTGTAACAAGAATATAATGGTTATTATCATTACAAATGATAAGCTTAAAACTGCTGTGATCAAATTCAAAGACAGTTGTACTAAATAAAAACAGAGCCAAACTAGTTAGGAGAACAAAACCAGGCTGTATTATAAGCCCCACAGACTTATGAGGCTGTGGTCCTAAGTCTAATGATATAGATAAGGTTCTTAGAAGGGAAAAACACAAAGAAGGTGGATAAAATTTCATCTTCAAGCTGGATTTAATTATGGAAATTAATCTGCTCTCTGACTCTTAGAAGTGTTCTGACAGATATATAGTTATATATATTTTCTTCCCTCCTTAGCAAATTCCATGACAAGAGCAAGTATTCTTTGAGTCAGTCCCCACCCAGAGCAGCAGAAATAAAATTACCTGGTGATTATGTCCCAATTTATCAGGAAATCTAACAAAAGATGCAGAGAATGGATACTGTTAAGTGTTGCTGTTTTAAGGGCATCGGTACCAATGACAAAGATGCTGATGGACTTCTCATGCTTTCTTTTACACCCCTGTAGGAAGATGTGCAAACTTAGATGGTTATGTTACAGATTCCATGAGCCAAACAGTTTACCTTTTTAAAAAAGTGCTCTATTTATAACTTACAGAAGTGTAGAAGTGTTATTCTTGTTTAAACTAGTGCCTTTTTCATCGAAATCTGATCGTATGGTATACATTGAATAAATAAACCTGAAGACTCTGCAGATTGGAAAAGTTAAAGTAAACCATATTACTACTTTCAATGCATCTTTCAAGGATGAACTAGCTCTTGACTGCAAAATGCGGGGCCACAGTTGCATTCATCGTTCAGTGAGCTTGTCCACACAGCTCAGCCCACCGACAGCAATGAATGTTGATTGTGACCTTTTAAGAAATAACCTCTGCCAGGGGAAGAGAAGGTCCTGGTGTGTCCTGTTTTGGTTTCCTGTCTTCAGCAAATTCTGAAGCCACGGTGGAGATGGTGGTTGGCCATAGGGTACAATCAACGGTCGATGGTTTTGATTTTAATTCCAAACTCACCGACAGCGTTGAATGTTCACTGAAGCAACCTCTAAACTCAGAATTCTGTTGACTTTACAGGATCTGTGAGTATCTGGAGGGGGTGGGAGGGGAGACAGAAACAACAGAGTAGCTGTAGTCATACGTTTGATGCATTTTAAGCCATTTCTAAAGAATCAGAAAGAAGCAGCGTGATTTCTCCAACGGAGACTTTGGCAGGTCTCCACGTCACATTGTGAGAGAAGGATCTGTTTTATTGAGCTAAAAAAATGCCTATCCTGGATTAGTTCCAGGGATGAAATTATCTCACTATTGATGACATGGAGAATTTGTTATTCAAAGTAGCTTGAGGTATCAAATCAAAACAATATCTTCTAATTCAAATATGGTTATTCTTATAGTAGGTAAACATGATGTATTTAGATTATACAAATTAAACAGAATTTCTTACATTTCCTAAAATCATATTAATGTTAGTCAATATTATCCTTTTATATTTAATGTATTTTTTCCTAAAATAAGGTTGTAAAATTAGTATCATTTAGAAACTACTGAACAAATAATAAATGAAGAAACCAACTCAACACATTTTTCGCAGCTTATGACACAAAGACTTCATTAATACTATGAAAGGTACAATCTTGGTATGCTTCAAAACCATTCATTTCCAAGGTTTTGGATATGAATATCCTGTTTTTTGTTTGTTTCTGTTCTTTTCAAAACCATTCATTTCCAAGATTTTGGATATGAAAATCCTGTTTTTGTTTGTTTTTGTTCTTTTCATATCTCCTTTCTCCAAGAGTTCTTTGTGATTTATACTTATTTTTAAATTATTGTGAACTCCAGTGAATGTATTTTTAGGACTGCTTTCAATAATTTTCTATCATCAATTCAAAAAGTCACTTTGCATGTATCAAAACCAGGGTAAAAAGTCACTATTTCATGCATTAAACTGGCATCCAATGTGGTTCTAATTATCTGTGGGTGAGACAACACACAACAATTTGGGCTACTACTTTGAAGGTGACCATAGTCTATTCAATTAAGACAGTTGTTCTTGAAATATAAGTGAAAAAGGTCCTCTAACCTTTTATACCTTCTAATATTCACTTGGTTAAAATATTTTAAAGCCACTAATTGTTTAATACCTTCTAGACAATCTTTTTTAGGGGCAGAGGGCTTAATGATCTATTGGGAGTTCATACTGAGGTGACAAAATCTTAGAATATAAAAACGGTGACTAATCTGGATTCTGTGGTGTTTATTTCTTTTGAAATAAGCAAATTTTTCCTATGGGATAACACTCCTTAGGAAGGTGTGCTTTATCAGTAGGTATTTCTGTGTTGCTGCTGGAAAGAATATTATCATGGGACTGGGGACTCACTTGTTTGCATTATCAATTACAAATGAAAGCCTATGACTCCTGCTCTGTTGCCTGTCTGTTGCAATATTAGTGTCAGGTCAACATACAACCATTTTCAATCATGCCTATTCATCTCTTGGTACATCTGCTAACATTTGTATAATAAGGGTGCTATGAAAAAAGGCTCTAAATTGTGTATTTTGCATTAACACAAAATATGCATTGGCCTACTAATAAGCAAATCTCTAGGGCAGTTGGAATGAATTGCAACACATAAACTTGTTTTTCTTTGTATTCCAACATATTTTCCTAGAAGTCCTTAGCAGAATATAATTAACTTAAAATTCTTAAATATAAAAATGATTCACTTATAGCAATAAGAAATTCCATTAAATGTCATATACACATAAAATAACAGTAGTAAATTCAGTAATGAATTCTTTCTTCTTTCCTTGGACTAAACCAGATGTTTCACACAGTTATAGTTGGTTGAAGATAATACCTCATCTCTGAGTAGTTTAACTTTTCCACAACTGGAAAATAGGATCTTATTCTTGCTTGCAGGTACCTAGTGCCAAAAAAGAGAGTAAACTTTAGGGCCATATATTCTCCGATATTTTTGTTCTGTCCTTGGCTTTACTTGCTGGTTCAACTTAGTCTTTCACTGATTCAAACGTGGCTTTCAATCAGTACTTTACATCTTCCTATGTCTTCCACATCTTTATTTTCATGACATAATCCTTAGTTGTCAAATATTTATATTTAAAACATTGAGATTCAATGGTACCGAGGTTTTACATTTTCTGTAAGGAAGTGTGTAGTGTCATTTTGGGGAGAACACACTGTCCTAATTCCAGAACTCTAAGTGGATGGCAGCAATCTGAATTCTTGCATAGTTTTCCTTGAATGAAAAAAGCCACAAGCAATAGGTCATTTATGGACAAATATCTTCCTTTCCACTTGCCCATAACTTTGGAGGGTCGTGTGGGCAGAATAAGACCAACTTGTATCAAGGCCAGATTTATTTTAGCCTTTATTTCTCCATTCCTAAGCTTGTGAGAATATTAAGTATTTCAGTTTTCCTTAAGGTTAATAGGTCATAAATAAACAAAAGCAATTTCTTTGCTTTGAGCAAGAGGGTCACAGAATACATGAAATACCACTTTTAAACATAGTCAGTCCTAATGTGAATTGACAGAGGAACACCAGGAGGTAGTGTGATGTGCCCCTGTAAAAGGCCATAGGGATTTGGGATGCTCGAGTTGTCTGTTTTAGGAATAGATTATATATCTTGCCTGATGACCTGTGTTTAATTTAAGTGACTGTTTCTGCCAGTCCTTCCAGAGGGCAAGTGTGTGAAATAGAGCATCTCAATGTCAGTCTGCAGTTCTTCCCTCTGCCTGACGCCTTGACCTACATTGAGCACCCGGGCTCTGATCTGGACAAACGAAAGGGAAGGAGACTTTCCTACCGCATGAGTCTTACCCTTCATTCTACTTTGTTTGAATGCTTTAGGGGAAGCTCATATTCATGAATATTTATAGTTTAATCAGCTTTACTTTCTGTTCATGGAAATGAATATTTTCAAAATAGAAAGAGTGAGAAATGTTGCTTCAGAAAAACAGCCATTGCTGTTCCCCCTCCCCTCCCCTTCCCCTCAAAGGACATAACGCTCTCTCTGAAACCTATAAGACATTGAGAGGCCGCTTAACTGTTATTTGGGGGCCCCCACCCCTTTCTTAAGTCGATTTCCACTTTCTTAGAGGATTTCTTCCTCTTTCTCAGATATGAAATCTTATGAAATGTTTCAGCACTGGTGCTTTCACCTTACCAATTATACAGTTAAAGTGAAATATAGATCAATGGAACAGTATAGAAAGCCCAGAGATAAACCCATGCACATATGGTCACCTTATCTTTGATAAAGGAGGCAAGAGTATACAACAGAGAAAAGACAGCCTCTTCAAGAAGTGGTGCTGGGAAAACTGGACAGTTACATATAAAAGAATGAAATTAGAACACTCCCTAACACCACACACAAAAATAAACTCAAAATGGATTAAAGATCTAAATGTAAGGCCAGACACTATAAAATTCTTAGAGGAAAACATAGGCAGAACACTCTATGACATAAAACACGCAAGATCCTTTTTGGCTCACCTCCTAGAGAAATGGAAATCAGAACAAAAATAAACAAATGGGACCTAATGAAACTTAAAAGCTTTTGCACTGCAAAGGAAACCATAAACAAGAGGAAAAGACAACCCTCAGAATGGGAGAAAATATTTGCAAACGAAGCAACTGACAAAGGATTAATCTCCAAAATTTACAAGCAGCTCATGCAGCTCAATATCAAAAAAAAACAAACAACCCAATCCAAAAATGGGCAGAAGACCTAAATAGACATTTCTCCAAAGAAGATATACAGATTGCCAACAAACACATGACAGGATGCTCAACATCATTAATCATTAGAGAAATGCAAATCAAAACTACAAGGAGGTATCACCTCACACCAGTCAGAATGGCCATCATCAAAAAACTTACAAACAATAAATACTGGAGAGGGTGTGGAGAAAAGGGAATCCTCTTGCATTGTTGGTGGGAATGTAAATTGATACAGCCACTATAGAGAACAGTATGGAGGTTCCTTAAAAAGCTAAAAATAGAACTACCATATGATCCAGCAATCCCACTGCTGGGCATATACCCTGAGAAAACCATAATTCTAAGAGTCATGTACCACAATGTTCATTGCAGCACTATTTACAATAGCCAGGACATGGAAGCAACCTAAGTGTCCATCGACAGATGAATGGATAAAGAAGATGTGGCACATATACACAATAGAATATTACTCAGCCATAAAAAGAAATGAAACTGAGTTATTTGTATTGAGGTGAATGGACCTAGAGACTGTCATACAGAGTGAAGTAAGTCAGAAAGAGAAAAACAAATACAGTATGCTAACACATATATATGGAATCTAAAAAAAAAAAAGGTTCTGAAGAACCTAAGGGCAGGACAGGAATAAAGATGCAGATGTAGAGAATGGACTTGAGGACACGAGGAGGGGGAAGGGTAAGCTGGGACAAAGTGAGAGAGTGGCGTGGACATATATACACTAGCAAATGTAAAACAGATGGCTAGTGGGAAGCAGCCGCATAGCACAGGGAGATCAACTCGGTGCTTTGCGACCACCTAGAGGGGTGGGATAGGGAGGGTGGGAAGGAGATGCAAGAGGGAGGGGATATGGGGATATATGTTTATGTATAGCTGATTCACTGTGTTATAGAGCAGAAACTAACACAACATTGTAAAGCAATTATACTCCAATAAAGATGTTAAAAAAATAAAGTGCCTATTACAGATGCTCATTCTGGGTAATTATCATGGTAATTATTGGGACTTCTGGCTACTTCAATAGAAAAAGTGGAAGCATTAAAGCGTCAGAGTCTGAGTCAATGCAGAGAGAGCCAAGTTGAATACTTGGACATGGTTCTTCACCGAGAAAGCAGAAAAAGCAGGGCAAGTCATGCCAAAGCTTGGCTTGGGTTAGACAGCTTTTACTACTGAAACACTGACACCCCAGAGGGGCTATAATTTTGTTTTCCAACAGACTCATAATTACTGATAGCCCTTACTCCTGTTGACGGCAAAGGGCCAGAAACGTTTCTCGTTTTCCTTCTCCTATAAACTGTGGAAATAATTCCACACTACTCACTTTGTAAAATGTCTTTATGAATTTTTTTTGGAGAAGAGATGCATTTCTAGCACAACCTTTGTACTATTTGGCAAAGTTATTAGGAAGGAGGAAAAAAGTGTTTGATGTTTAATATATATATTAACTGGATATATACATATGAAACCCATACTGTATATATGTTCCAAAATACACTGTAAGTCATTGAAAACTATTTTTTTCACAGGTAAATCGGTCTAACTGACATTTATGGAGCCCTTATAATTTTTTTTAAAAATTGTATTTTCTGGAAAGATTTGTAAATCTACTGATGTGATGTTTGTTTTTGGAAGTATTCACAAACATATTTATGTCTTTTGTATAAAAAACATATACTACCTCAAATATTTACAGTTTCATTTAGTAGAGAAGGTTAACAAAGAAAGAACCAAATCGAATGTTTTAATAAAAGCCTAGAATTATTGATATTTTGTGCTTATCTTACTTTCCTTATATTAACCATTTATTATTACAAGTTGGATTAAAACTGTTTTTTTATACAAACTATGTGTATATGTCTAAAGGTTTTCTCTGCATGGGAATTGCAGCAATTTAAAAGATGTACCTTACTGGGAAACACAATACAATAGTTAAAAAAAGAGCAAAAGAATTGGGTCATTGTTCTGGGGTCTGCCACTCACCGGCGTGGTTACCGAACCTCCCCGAGCTTTCATTTCCTAGATCAAACCTGGATAATAAAATCATCCTCATGTACACTAGTTCACTTTATTTCTAAACAATCCTGTATAATAGATATTCTTCAGGGGATAGTGTGATACTTATTATATAAGGGGTAAAAGATTTAAATCTAGGTCTTGTAAGATTTTAATGCTTCTTCCCTTCAGAAACTGCTGCTTTCCCACTTCTAAGATTAAAAAAAAGAGAAATATTAGATTTATTTTCTAAATAGCTTCCTAATATGTCATTCTTTAAAGACCAACACAATAACATTCCCAGTAAGATCAGCCCTTTGCTCTGTCACCCTCTTACCTGGTAGGTGGTACTGCCTGACAGGTAGGGAGAGCCCTTCCAGGACACGTGGTTCTCAAGAGAATCGATGTTGACCTAAAAGTTAAAATTCATCTCAAACTCTCCTAAAGAACCATTGATTAACCTAATGTGTCTTTGTCTTCATCACCAACGTTAACACAGAGAGTGGGGACCAGAGCACAGTCAAGATGGCTTTTCCTGATCACCTTTTAAATTGTTTCTTGTCCTTGACCTCCTGTCATAAATCATTTTCAATCGAATAAGTGTGTCATGGGCTCTACATAGAATTAGACCAGTGTTTCCATATTATTGTACATTTAAACAGTCATCAAATCTTCATATTTTTTAATGTTTCAAAGTTTGTCTACTGGAAAAATATGTCAGCATTTCTTTGCTCTGAAATTTAGACTTTTTTCCGAAGCAGAAAAAGGAAAGAAATATATACATTACTACATTTTTCCAAAAACCGTGAGCTTATTTTTTAGTTATACTGAGCTATCAAAACTATTCCTTTATGAACAATTAATCATTTAAAGAACCAATTAACAAGAGCATTTTAAAAAATAGAATAAACCTTCTTTACAGAAAAAGGAACAAGGATGGTGTTCAGTTTGGAGTGAACTGAATATAGTGAAAAATTCAAATCATAGTTGAAGCTAGATTGTTGTTTGTTTGTTTTTTTTCAGAGTGAAGAACCATTATGTCAATAGCACAGCCATCATGACTTCAACAAATGTGCCAATGTCATGTTCAGAATGTTTATTTTTAGCAAAGAAATGTAATGTCTGTGATCTCAGACTTTGCAGGAATATTTGATGCATCCTTCAGTTTGGAAAGGAGATATGTGTTGACTGGTATTCAAAATAATTTAAAAATTAACTCCCAGGGAACACTATCATGGTAGTAACTCAACTTGTCTTATCCTGGTTTATTATTAATCATGTGAATTAATCTTGGAAAATTAAGAGCAATATGTGTGTTACAGAAAATAAGTCTTTTTCTAGGAAACATGCTAATTTTTGAAAAGAGGTAGACCTCTTGCTTACACAGATTGTTTAAAGTTTGTCAGCAGAAGAGATCAGATATGCATAATAAAAAAAATGCTAGATTTTTAGTTTTCATGTAAAGCAATCAAATACTACTTTATAATTATATCATTACATTATAAACTGAGATTACAACCATATTTTTAGATTATTGATAGCATCTTTTGAATTGTCTATGCTCCATTCAAAATAAGGTCTATGACTTCGAGTCTCCCAAGCTTTTTGACTTCATTCCCCACTAACTGTGTTATTAGAATATCTTACTATTTTTGGAAGATATTGTGAATGTATTTCTGGCTTCATAAATTATACAAGCATCTGTTCTGTTCTTTCAATCAGGTTACCAAATGTTTTTTACATCAACCTGTGTGAAACAGTGTATATAATACAATTTTATTTCCCATGAGTTTTTAGTAAGCACTGACTTTGTAGCAAAAAAGAAAAAAATCTTTGAATGATTAGGAAGGTGAAAGGGAGATGAAAAACAGTAAACAAAATATGTATTATAAAGTAGGATCCATGGGAATTATAAAAAAGAATTTATGATATAAAAGTGGTTTATAATAGTTTTCTAGGGGTCCATTCTACCTAGAAATTTTAAAATAAATGAGATCAGCAGAACTCGATAATTTTTAAGTACAAGCTGTATCTCTATCAAAAGATTACTTCTTGTGGCTTTAGTATTATATAAAACTCTATATTTGGAAAATATGAGAGTTTATAAAGATTTTTTTATATCAAGTTCTGATATGCAGAACTTGATATAAAAAGTTTTGTTGTGCCATCAAAATCACTTTTTATTTTTTCTTTTTGGCCATACCTCGTGGGATCTTATTTCCCCTACCAGGGATCTAACCCAGGCCCCGGCAGTGAAAGCACCAAATACTAACCACTGGACCTCCAGGGAATTCTCCAAAATCACTTTTATTAGAATTTACCCTTAAGAATGAATAATCTAAAGGAGACTTGAACATGCAAGAACATTACCTAACTTGTGGCTGAGAAAAGATTCCAACCAAAAGTCAAGAGTCCATTAAAGTTAACTAACACATTGCTCAATAAATCTTATGAAAATGAAATACCTTAGCACAGTTATTCATCAGATAGATGCCATATGATATGTTTGAATTAATTGTCTAAGGAATTTATGCACTGATTTTGAATGCTGATTAATGACCTCTTCTAGACATGAAATTCTATGTTTTAAAATTCTACATATTAAAAGAACAAACAGGCAAACCCCCAGTATTTAGTTAACAGCTCACAGTACTTTTTTTAAAGAAATATTAATAGATCAGCTTGTTCCTTGAACAATAGGACCATGTGGCAACTCAATTTGTTGAAATCATAATTGAAGAGAGAAAAGACAAAAGACTTCATTCAGAGATTACTTTATGTTTGTACCATTGTAAGAATGCTCCTTATTAAATGTGTAGCAATAATCCAGATATTTTTACAATTTTTAAACTACTCATTGTATTCTTTATAACTGTTTCTCCTCCAAAAAAAGTTACACAGACATTATTATCTATTAAAGTACATCTCCAGAAAGAGAGGCAGAGACAGAAAGAGAAAGAGAGAGAGAGATAAGAAAGTAAGAAAGAAAGTTTCCTTCTATCCAAATTTTCAAATCTTCACTGTTGGGTTGCTTTCCTTTCATATTGACATATTTACAGAAAATCAAATGGCTTAAATTTTCAAAAAGGACCATATGATAAATGAAAGCTTATGAGAGATGGAGTTAAACCATCTTTGATGTTACTAGGTAATAGTGGAAAATTATGATTTGATTTAAGCAATCTTTATGAAATTACTATTTACAACCCTGTAAGGACACCTCACCACCACTAATCCAGGGAGAAACACCTAGTTTCTCGCAAAGATATGTGATAACTGTACCATATTTTTCGGAATTATTCCTTTTGAACTTAATTCACAAGCAGCCTCTCTCCTGTATTAATCGTAAATGGTTATTGGAGACTAATGCAGAGGGAAACTGACACAAAGACACATTTGTAGAACTGTTTTTAACAACCGTTATTTACCATGTATAATAGAGTGGCTCTAGAGCTTACAAGTTTTTAATCAGTGAGGGTATTAAACAGATAATCTCGGCGCAAAGTCAATGTAGGTGCTTTTTTTAATGTCCTCTCTGAAACTCCAATTAAATACACTATTCTTCCCAGTTTCCTGTCTTAAAACTAGTTTTTAGTGTTGCCTGGAGGCTGGTGAACAGCTGCAACATTCCAGCCATGAAGCTAATGCTTTTTAGTGATGAGAAAATTACACAAATGCAAATACTGTTACGTATCTTCTGGAAAAGGATTTACAAATACATAGATTTGGGGGGAAAAAAAACCCTTAGATATCAAAGGATTTCAGGCATAAGGGTATACATATGCCCATATGTACCTTAACTACTTTATGGAAAAGATGGTGATCATTGTACAAATAAACACATCATATAGCCATAGGATGGAGACAAAGTTATTCTTTAAAAACATGAAATGTTATGCTCAATTGACATAGAGACTCAGATACACTGAATAATTGGGGACAAGCTATTGGACAGTGACAGAATTCTACTCCCTACCCCAGCCCCTTTTCATCATCCTATGTATACAACGTATTAGCTTCTATTTTTAGCACCTTTTCGTTGCCCAATTATTAGCTACGGATTTTTTAAATCAAAATTGCACAAAAGACAGTATAAATGATTCTGTATATATACTTTGAGACTTAAAGGCCATTTGCTATTTCCCACTGAACTTGAAAATGAGAGGAGAATAAGGAAGGATAGTAAGTTAAGGACAAGTACACCAAGAGATGTAGAATTCTAGTTTCAATACTGAATCTTTTTCTATGCGACATGACTTTCAAGAATAAAAAATAGATACACCCATCATTGCATGAAGGTACGTTGATAATGCTTCTCTTCCTTTGTTTGTTCTCTCACTAGACGGTGAGACCCTTGAGGTCAGAAACTGTTTCTCAATTATCCATGGACTCTGGGGACCTAACGCATCTCCTTGAATACAGTAGGCGTTCAATGTTTACTTGTGTCTTCTTTAATTTTCGAGCACAGGTCTATATCCAGCTGCTCCACAAGACACAGTCTACATCCCATCCATCCCTCATTTACCTGACGATGAAACACGGGTGCGAGCAGCTAACTTCCACGTTGGGGCCCCATGCGTCTGGATGATGTAGAACTTAAAGTCGGTCACAGACGCTAGTCATCCTCCAAAATTTTAACACGGAAACATTCAAACAAATTAGTGCTCATTGGAGATCTTGGCCACCACCAGAATCACTGATATCAAGCAACGCCAAGGGCCAAATTTCAGACAAATAATTCTTTTTGGTTCTTAAATAAGGTGTTTCATTAAGTTAGGAATTCTACTCTTCTATGCAACAGACCATATACTTTCTTCTAACAATATAAAAAGGATGACACTTTTCAAAAACTTATACTCATGAACATGTTTCTAGACCTTAATGTACTTTTTGAGCAACTGTATACTTCTTCCAATAATATTCTCATTTTAGAAAACGTTTCTGTTGTCTCTACTGATCCAGACTAGGGTACTATGGAAAGTATAATAATTTGGGGCCTATTCTTTAAGTTTTCCAAGTTTTATTTAGTGAAAGCCTACATAATGTGCTCTGGGTAGACCGAAGTCCTCCGTAGAAATGAGCTTTTCTGCTTCTGTTCTTACCAAAACATACCTCTGGCTGTGAGTTTTGGGCTCCACTCCCTCTTGTATCTAAATATTTTAACCACATACTGTTTCCCCATTGAGGAAAGGTCCAGTTTAAAAAAAAAAAAAAAGATAATTTGATTCTGTCCATCAAAATGACCTTCAGAGTTATTTCATAAACACAGGTGAAAATTCGTGTTAATTTTTTCATTCCAGTCCGTGTGAATTAATCTGATCAGCTATTATATGCACCAAACTTTGTAACATTAAGGATATTTCGGCTCTTCTGAAAATTGAATCATCAGAGGAAAGTTGTCATCTTTCAGAATCTTTAAAAAGTAGGGTTAAAAAATAAGTGGGGCTGGATTTAAAGACAATTCCAAAAAGTGATTGGGGGCAGATCTCCTGGCTTGTGTTTCCACCATCTAAGGCGATTAATTCTGAAGGCCCAATGGAGTTTGGATTATATACTGGGATACATTTATCCAAAAATCAGTCGCATTAACATAAGCTTGACATTTATAAAAAGTCTCAGCAAATGGAAAATTAGCTCCACAGTCAATTTAAAGAAACACAAAGGTTTACTTACTAATGGTTAAGATGCTATCAATAACAATGTTCTTAAGGGAAAATGTTCCACCCTTCTTGGATTTTTTTTTT
Source organism: Pseudorca crassidens (assembly GCF_039906515.1). Classification (NCBI taxonomy): domain Eukaryota; kingdom Metazoa; phylum Chordata; class Mammalia; order Artiodactyla; family Delphinidae; genus Pseudorca; species Pseudorca crassidens. Next base: position 182,249,984 of record NC_090297.1, read on the forward strand.
CTTTGTTAAAATTATGTTAGCTAGAAGATATTTTGCCCAAAAGATACCATTAGAAAGGCTTTTAAAAATATCATAATTTATTCTAGAGTCTTCTTTTTCCAACACTTCTTTTGCTGTTATTAAATTCAGCTTCTATCAGTGTCTAAGTTGATAATCACTCCATTGTCATGTTATTACTCTTATTTTATTTTTCAGTACAACTTTCTCAGGGAGATGCCTGTTTACATTGTGATCATCACATTATACCTGAAGTTGCATTTCTTAATGTAACTTTGGATTTCTGCTTATTGCTCAAAAGAAGAAACTCTGAACAGAAATCAACAACTTATATTGCATAGTTACCTAAAAGGCTAAGGATTCCCCAAACAGTTTCAAACATATTGACTAATTTGAGCATTCCAATTAGTTTCTCCCCATACCACATACTTTTCCACAGGGAAGGCATATTTTACATAATGATATTTACAGAGAAAAATCTGTCTTTTGGAAAGAAAGCTATAAAATATAGTATGTTTCAGTCTACTTTCAGCTTTTATTTTATGGTAAAAAAGAAAAATAATTTTGGCAATTACTTGTCAAAAAATCCCTTCGGTTATTTTCACTGTTTTAGGGTAACAAAAATATTTTACTAAATGGGGTTTTTGACCTAAACGTTAATTTAAAAATAGTTTCCTTCACATTTTCAATTCTACATTCTCCCCAGTTATGTTAAGATCACCTGAATGATACAAAGTGTTGCTAACTTATGCTGACTTAAAAGAAACCATAAAAGCAAAATTCTATGGACCGAAACTACACAACTGTAATTCTAATTAACAAGATTAAGTCCATGGGATATTTTTCAATGAGCACTTTTAAGTTACCACAGTTTTCCCACACTTTACTGAAAACCTCTGAGGGCACTGTAGAGAAATATTACCGTTTCTTTGGGATAAAAAATTAGTATCAAAAAGCTAAAACTGTCCTTTGGAGGCAAAAGATATGAACAAGATTTCCTTTCTATTATGGGAAATAGCTTGACGTATATGGCAGAAGGAATGGCAAAGGGCTCCGTTTTCCTAATGCCTTTAAATATAACTTTTTCTTTAGCTAAAGCCAATCTTACATTGAAAGTACAATTTTTGTAAACCTCTGTGGTTACTAAACATACATTACTGAAATGGACAGTAAAATTTCAAAATTAGCTGTATACCCATTATCACAAATCTGGAATACTTTGGGAGAAATAGTGGAATAAAAAATATACACAGTACACTGAGAAATCCAAAACAGATGTCTCCTAAAATTCAGTATATTTACATACTTGTAAATAGTATATCTTTCCAAACCATGACATTTCTTCTTTAGGATAGTTTGTGTGTGTCCATGGGATAGTGGGGGTGGGAGAGGGAGAATACATTTAATTCAAACTTAAATGCTTGATGAAACTAAGATCGAGTCCTTAAAGTTATTCCAAGAGCAACAGAACATTTCTATTTGAAGCAACATTTGAGTGAATAAAGATTGTTGATTTGATTTAAGTTGATTTATTTTCACACTTTTGCATGCATCCTGTGGAATATTTGCTCAATACTCACTCCATGGTTTTTATATTTTTAAAGATTTCAGAGATTGATACATAAAAATACAAGCCAGGGCTGTTTTCAAACATCTTTCTGCAGGAAGATGGCTGAAATTAGAGGCTTCATCCCTTCTCTTATTTTATGGCTTCCTAGCTTGCTTTGGAATTCTCAGCAGAGTATCGTCAGGTAGTAGTTACAAAACCTTGGAAACATAGGGAAAGTCTTCAAGAATCTGAAGTTAATATTTCCAAACAGGATCAACCCATTTTTTCCCTTAGATTTAGAAGCTGACGTGAAAACCAAATGATAACTTCTATTGCTATTTTAGCAGCTGCACATCAAAGCCCCAAATACAAATTGATAAAATATTTTTCCATCTAAAGCTACCCTTGCATAAATTGTTTTCTTAGTAAAATAACATAATAAAGAAAGGAAAGAAGAGATGAAGGGAGGGAGGGAGGGAAAGGGGAAGATTTCTAAATGGGCATGTTACTATCCTAACAGCAATTTCATCTTAAAAGAAAGGGAAAACAAACCAACAAACAAACAAAAAAACTTTTTAACATTGCTTCATCTTTGTTTTTCTTTGTGAAATTTAAAGTTATGAAAGGCCATGGTTTAGTTACAGGGAATATCAATGTGAGAGGTTGATACCAAATAGAGCACATATTATACTTTAAGTAAGTGGCTCTGCAATACTTCTTTGATTACAGATTATCAACTGAAAGTGATCATAAATTTGGATTATTTCCAGTTTAGCTAAAACACAAGCATACGCTCTCTCATAAGAAGAAATCTTAAAAAGTAACTCTAAAATTAATGATGATTTCATGAAGTAGCGTTGACAAATGATTCGAGCTCATTCTGTTGATATTTCTTTTATTATAAAGAATATTCTAGGATTATGTTTCCTATCAAAATAAATTAGTACTTAAACTCCAATTCTTTTGATTTTTTTCTTCACCTAGTCTAATCAAAACACTTTATCTCATAAAAGAGGAAATGGATGCTTAGAAAATTTAAGTGACTTTGCCTGAAACCCACTAAAAATATAGAGTTAGAGCCCGGAGTCAATTCACAGTCACAATCGTGGACCAGTTTCAATCATCATTTCCTCTTCTTTCAGGTGCTCCGAGAAGCTCATGAGGCTACAATTCTTTTTCCAACTTTCAGGACTGTCATTATTGCTCCAGCCCTTTTTCTATTTTTTGGTTCATCATATGAATTTATTTTTATTTTGTTTTAGCCAAAAGATAACACCTAGAGTTTTATAATCTTTCATTATAACATCATGTATCTCCTAATTGTTTTTAATCTCCTTTACCTTTTGGTTTTAAAAAATGCATTTAAGGGACTTCCCTGGTGGTCCAGCGGTTAAGACTCCATACTTCCACTGCCGGGGGCACGGGTTCAATCCCCACCCCCCAAGATGCATTTAAGCACCTAGAACTTCCCAGTTCCTTCGGATCAATGTCATCACACTGGTGCCACAGGGACAGTGAATCTCTTGTCCAGCCCTCCCTGCCCAACCACCCCAAAGCCACTGGCAAGTACATTTGATCTCAAAATGTCATAAAACATTAACCTCCATTCATTTGCATTTTGAAGGGCAAGGATGATTAATGTATTTTTTTCTTTGCTATTTTTTTCTGGGACTAGGAGTGGAATGCTTTCTGTTTTGTAATAAATAAAAACTTTTAATCCTTAAACCCCTGGATACTTTTTCTTCCTTCCTTCTCCCCCTCCCCTGACCCTCTCCCTCCTCCTGTTTCTTCTTCTCCAAAAATAGCTACCTTATTTTTCATTATTTGGAAGGAAGAAGGGGAAATATAACTTGGAAACAGAATAAAGCATTACCTGCAGAACTATACATTGGACCTTAAAATTGTATGTTCTCAATATATCTTCCCATTATTGAACTGATATTCAAAAAAATCAAAAACTCAAGTTCCATTTGATCCACGTGAGAGATACGTAACAATATATTGTGCGAGATGTTTACCAACATGTGTTATTAATATAGACATTTAGGTTATGGAGTAACTATGACAAAAGTTCGGATTTTGCTATTTACGGCTTTCCCTCTTGCCTTTCACCTCCAACCAAATCTGTATACACCAACATGTAGATCATTGGATTCTTAAAATATAAAACTATTCTAAATATCTAGAAGAGTGGAATATGAGAAGCGGGAAGTCCATAAAAATGAAAAAATAAATTTTCTGAAGTCTTTTCAGACCAGCAAAAAAGCTCATCACAGAGGTCTGCGACTCTTCAATAGAGTCTGTGCTTTGTCAGACATCAGAAGCTGTCCTTGGCACCTGTCCTCTCCTGTGACAGAGTTGTGGCCCCATTTTTGCCTCTACAACTATGAGAAGAATCCATAAACAAAAAGGTGTGTTAGTTTTTTTTTATCTGTGATCCTTGATAAGAAGATTGAGGGAGTAGGTTTCCCAGAAATAAAAGAAGTACTAGGTGACAGTTAAGTTGGGTTGTTTGAACACATAATTCATTGAAAGTGATTTTCCTACATCATTTTATTAAGTGAAAGGAAGATACTTAGAAAAGGTCAGGTAGAATACTTTTTTTATTCTAAATGAGAAATAACCAAATTAAAAATCATTTTCCTTCCATTTGAAACAGAGCAGTCACCTAGTAAGATGACTCTGAGAGCCAATTGCAAGGTGACAGCCGCTGACCCTTTGTGCTGTCAAGGCCGGAGATGGCCGTGCTCACCTAACGATGTTCCTTCACTTCAGGCTCCTGTGAGGAAGCAGCATCAGGACCCTGACGCTTGGGTTTGAAAGGGCAGATGTAACCTAAAGGGGCTGATTTGGGGGTGGGTTCATTTCTGTTTCTTTTTTTTTTTTTTCATTTCTGTTTCTTTTTTCCCTTATGTATTTATGTTTTTTTTAATTGAAGTATAGTTGATTCACAATGTTGTGTTAGTTTCAGGTGTACAGCACAGTGTTTCAGATATATATGTATATATAAATTTTTTCAGATTATTTTCCATTGTAGATATTACAAGATACTGGATATAGTTCATTTCTTCTAAGGAATATTCCAAGTGACCTCTTAGCTCTCTTCCAGGGCTCAAGTGACAGTTTTCAGGTGTAGGGCCAAGGGCCAGAGCAAGTCCTCTGACCTAGGGAGGTGCCTGGTCCCTGGCCAGGCATTCGTCTCAAGGAGGACTCAGCACATCCATTAGAAACAGAAAGTCTGTCTCCAAGGAAGCCGAGGGGCAGCAGAGCGCGCGAAGGAGCCCTTGTCTGCAGCTCCTGGCTGTCTGCTGAGGGTATAATTACAGGCTGGAAAAATGCAGCCCCACAGAGGTACACGGGCCTGAGTTACAACATAGCAATTAATTAGAGCAGCCCATACTCAAAGTCCTGAAATATGAACACGTTTTCAGGACAAATGGAATTAATTTATAATGTATAGTAGGCAGTGTGCCCATTGCCATGCCTTTTGGACAAGCAAAATAATTAAAAGCCTACATGTTCTACCAACTCTACGTGAATTTTTGGACCCATTTCTAGAATTCTTTTTGGGATTAAATACAGCACATGCTTTTTAAACTTGACAAGTAAAATCTGTATAGCACAGGGAAATATGCTAGATACCTTGTAATAACTTATAATGGAAAATAATATGAAAAGAATGTATCTATCTATCTATATGTAAACATATATATGTATGTATGTATAACTGAATAACTTTGCTGTACACTTGAAACTCACACAACATTGTAAATTAACTATACTTCAGTTTTTAAAAATCTACTAAATAGATTAGATTCTCGCTATCATACATAGAATTAGACTAAATGAAGTATAAGAAAGGCCCAAGACTCCTATTTGGCGTCTTTTGAAAAAGCAGCTTCCTTTCTGTGGTGAGGCTGAAAGGGCATGCTCTGGTGTTACATTGAATCTGTGGGCACCTTGACAATGAATTATTAGGTGATTTGAAAATGTTCTTTTCAGAAATGCCATCATATTTATTGAACATTCCAGAGAATATGCTGAATGTAGAAAATTGTTAATAGAAAATATTGATCAATAAGGTATTTAATAAAGCACAGTCTTTAATGCTACCATGTACCCTCTTGCTGGGGATGATTATAAACATACCCAGGATTGGGGTTGAGATTATCAATAGTGATAAATCATTTCCTCCAAAGGTGGATAGTTTATAGAGGTTACATGATCTGCCTGGTAATGTTTCGGTGTGCTTGTGAGACCAAACAGTAGTTTGGAGTAAACAACTTCTGTGACAGGAAACTATTTTCATTTCACTGATTGATTATTTGATAAAATACTGCTATATATTATGAACATAAGTGCAGAAAAATCCGTAACACAGACTAGGACTAAAATGTTTCTGGTTCTGTTATCTACAAAACAGAAACAGACTCACAGACAAAGAGAAGAGACTGTGGTTGCCAAGGGGGATGGGTGGTTGGGAGGGATGGAGTGGGAGTTTGGGGTTAGCAGATGCAAACTATTACACATAGAATGGATAAACAACTAGGTCCTACTGTAGAGCACAGGGAACTATAGTCAATATCCTGTGATAAACCATAATGGAAAAGAATATGAAAAAGAATGTGTGTGTGTGTGTGTGTGTGTGTGTGTGTGTGTGTGTATAACTGAATCACTGTGCTGTACAGCAGAAATTAACACAACGTTTTAAATCAACTATACTTCAATAAAATAAATTTCAAAAGATGTTTCAGGTTCCATGAGTGGGATGGCTATGCATGATATGCCTTTTAAAAAATAAGCCTAGGACTTCTCTTTTTATTATTCTTTATGTATTTTCTTAGGTAAAACTTTCCTCGTGCCCCTTTCTATCCTCAGTTGCCTTCTGGGTGTTGAGTTGTTGTTGTCATAAGGGCTGTAGATTGGGAAGAAACTTGGGCATTCATTTTGTTGTTTTTCTTTTCTTCGACCTATAACCATGAATCTATCCATGGCATACAGTAAGTAACTTGTACTGAATACTGTGTATACATCAGATATTCAGCTATGTGTGTTAATTCTCTCAACATCTCTCAACACCTGAATTTGGTAGGCTCTCTTATTATCAAATCTACATCCTCATCAGGGTTTACATCAATAGCTTGGATAATTCCTCTCCCTTTGTCGCCTAGCTCTCTTCTCCTTGTTCACTCTGCTCCAGTCACACGCGTCTTCCTGCTGTTAATAGAATGTGCCAGATACGAACGACCTCACGGCCTTTGCACGTGTGGTTTCTTCTGTCTAGAATATTTAGCCATCAGTTACCCCATGGCTCATTTTTCTCACTTCATTCATGTCTTTTGTCAAAGGCCTTCTGAGAGAGGCCTTCCCTCACCACTCTATCAAAATTAGTACCCAAGTTGGCAGGACTAGTCAGGAGCTAAGCTGGGATTCAGTCTTGGCCAGTGTGATGCCACAATCTGTGCTAAACAGGGGTCAGGAAACTACAACCCACTGGCCAAGTCCAGCCCAATGTTTGCTCTTGTAAATAAAGTTTTATTGGAACACACACATACAAAAAATAAAATAAAATAGTACCCTGGTTTCTCTCTCTATCCACTTACTCTATTTTGCTTAATTGCAGATATCACCATAGGACATATGTTAGATTTGAATGCAGTCATTTAATAAATAGATCACAAACCCCTGACAGATACCAGCTGCATTCTAGGGCCTTGGGACAGAGTAGAGGATAAAACAGACAAATGTCCCTCCCCTCCTGAAGTTTATCCTTTAGTGAGGAAGATGTAACATAAACAAGACAAATAAGTAAAGATAGGGTATGTTAGCACTAAGGACCAAAGATTTTTAAAAAATCAGGCAGAAAAAGGAATAAAGATGTGACAATGGTGGAATTGAAATTTAAAGTTGGTATCCAGTAAAGGTGACTTTTAAATACGAATCTTAAATTCTGGGAAGGGGCTAGCCCTTGGTCCATCTATAGGAAGAAAATTCCAGGCAGAAGGAAGACCTCACTATAGGTGGAGGAAGCAGAGGGCCCATGTCACTTATCAGCTGATTGTCCCCTAGCACGAGAATTCACCACCAAGAGAGCAGGATTTATCGTTGTCTGGTTCACTGATAAATCCCCAGAGCCTAGAACTGAGAGCTCCCACTAAGCATGTTTGAATGAATTAAATACGGTAATTACGCACAGTTTACAAGTGAAGAAGTCGAGGCACAGCAGTTGAGTAACCTGCCCAAAGTACCCAGCTGGACATAAGCATCCAGTTGGACATAAGTGGTGATACACACTTTGAACAACACCAAAAATCTAAGCCACAGCCTGAGTTCTCACTACTGTCTTCAGATGTTCTGGGAGTCCCCAGTTCTCTCTGAAGGTAAGAACACAAGGTATGGAGACTAAATGCTGAACTGGGAATCAGAAAAGATGACAAAAAGAAGAAAAGAAAGGAACTATCCTGGATTATCCATTTCATTCCCAATTTTAAATTTAGACTCAGATAGGCTAACACATGTCCAAAGTTTAATTCGAGAATTATCTGAATTGAAGACTGATGTGATCACCACTGGAGAGACTGGCAAGAGATGGGCAATTGGTTTTGGGCCCACCATATCACTTTATGACTTTGGGCAATATTTTCTCTCCGTGCCTCAGTTTCTTTGGCTGCAAAATGCAAAGACTGGACTAGATAATCCCAACATCTTTTTCCATTTTAATAGTCTCTTTTCTCTAAATATTAAGTCCTGAAAATACTCTGGAAAGTTTTGAACAATTCTTGTCCATTAAAGAGATAAACAACCCGATTAAAAAATGGGCAGTAGAATTGAATAGACATTTTTCCAAAGAGGAAATGCAGATGGTCAACAGGCACATGAAAAGATGCTCAACGTCGCAAATCATCAGGGAAATGTGAATCAAAACCACAATGAGATATCATATCACACCTGCCAGAATGGCTATCATCAAAAAGAACACAAACAACAAATGTTAGCAAAGATGTGGATAAAAGGGAACACTTGTACACTGCTGGTGGGAATGTAAATTGGTGCAGCCACTATGGAAAACAGTGTGGAAGTTTCTCAAAAAACTAAAAATAAAACTACCACATGACCCAGCTACTACACTGCTGGGTAAATATCCAAACAAAACAAAACAAAACAAAACAAAACAAAACTCCAAAATACTAATTTGTAAAGACACATGCACCTCAGTGTTCATTACACCACTGTTTACAATAGCCAAGACATGGAAACAACCTAAGTGTCCATCAACAGAGGAATGGATAAAGAAGATGTGGTACATATATACAATGGAATACTACTCAGCCATAAAAAAAACGAATGAAATTCTACCATTTGCAGCAACGTAGATGGACTTGAAGGACATTATGCTATGTGAAATAAGTCAGACAGAGAAAGACAAATACAATATATTACTCATATGTGGAATCTAAAAATTACAACAAGCTAGTGAATATAACAAAAGACAAGCACACTCACAGATAAAGAGAACAAACTAGTGGTTATCAGTGGGGAGAAGGAAAGGAGGAGGGACAATACAGGGGTATGGGATTATACATGCAAACTATTAGGTATAAAATAAGCTACAGGGATATATTGTAGAAGACAAGGAATACAGCAAATATTTTATAATAACAATAAATGAAATATAACCTTTAAAAATTTGGAATCACTATATTGTACACCTGTAAGTTATATAATATTGTACATCAACTATACTTCACTTAAAAATAAATAAAGAAAATAAAAATGAATAAATAAATAAAGAGATGAGTAGAAATTATCCATAAACAGAAATGGATAGAGGTGTTCCAAGGAGAAAGGGTTTTTTTTTTAATACATTTTATTTTTATTTTTTAATTTTATATTGGAGTATAGTTGATTAACAATGTTGTGTTAGTTTCAGATGTACATCAAGGTGATTCAGTTATACATAGACATGTATCTATTGTTTTTCAAATTCTTTTCCCATTTAGGTTATTATAGAATTTTGAGCAGAGTTCCCTGTGCTATACAGTAGGTCCTTGCTTGTTATCTATTTTAAATACAGTAGTGTGTACATGTCCATCCCAAACTCCCAATCTATCCCTACCCCCCGAGAAAGGAATTTTAAGAGAAGGCAACAGGGCATAACAATTCACGTGTTAGGGAAATGGTACCCAAGTATTAGATGGGTAGGGCTGGAATATAAGGCGGGGAGAGAGGCAAAGAGGATGTTTGAAGAAGCTAAGTTCCTGAGCTCAGAAAATAAAGAGTTTTCCACACCGTGGTAGGAAGTTTGGACCCTATTTGCTGGGTAGCAGAAGTATGGACACTTTCTACAAAGAGTTCACGGAGGGTTGTTGTATATATTTCATGTGGTCAGTGTGCACTACAGCAACAGTTGATCGGTTTCTTGTCCTAAAATGCTTTCTTTGACATGAATTGTTTCAATGAGAAAGAAGAAAGAAGAGACAGAGCTTTAAAGACTGATTGGAAGAATTATACAGATGTAAAAAATAACATCAGAAGACCACTCTATCTCCCTTCCACTCTGTCCCACGCGAGGTCCTTATAGACTGTGAGTCATGTGGTCCATACTCTCACACAGCTCATCGCCAAGTGGAAGACAGTGTTAAACAAAAACAGAAACTTGTTCTCCAAGTCACCTAACAGTATATCATGTCTAAGACTTAAGAGAGCAATTCTAAGTTGAATATGAAATTCTAGAATGTTCAAAAGGCCACCAGTACATGAGAAAGGTAATTGTTAAAAAGAGTTGCATTTATACGTGGAATCTAAAATAAGACACAAAAGAACCTATCTACGAAGCAGAAACAGACTCAAAGAACAGACTTGCGGTTGCCAAGGGGGAGGTGGGGGGAGGGATGGAGTAGGAGTTTGGGGTTAGTAGATGCAAACTATTACATTAAGGATGGATAAACAACAAGGTCCTACTGTATAACACAGGGAACTATATTCAACGTCCTGGGATAAACCATAATGGAAGAATATGGAGAAGAATGTATATATATGTGTAACTGGGTCACTTTGCTGTACAGCAGAAATTAAAACAATATTGTAAATCAACTATACTTCAATTTTAAAAAATGGTGTTAAAAAAAGAGTTGCAGGTCTCCTTTAAATGGTTGGTTCAATGGTCAAGAAATTAAGGAACAAGAAAAGCTGCTTATAGACAGTCCCCCTGCCTACCTCCACCCCCAAACATCATTTATTTTTCCCATCCCTGTCTCTCCCTTCCTCCCCTTCATTCCTTGTCAGGCTTTGCTGTAGCCAGCTGCATGAAAAGCTCAAAAAGCTTTCTTTACAGACTGAGATTCACCAGTCTTTACACAGTATTGTATTTCTTGAAGACTTACATGTCAAATAACCCATGTGTGCCCTTCATTTTTAACCAGAAATTGTGCTCTTCCCCCAGAATTATATATAATTCATTTGGTTGGTAACACATTAGCACCTCTACAATATAGGCCAATAAAACATATTAAAATACAGTTTCTGGTAATAGCTTGTAAAATGCACTAACAGAATTTTGTAGAAATCCATTTCTGAACAGATAAGTCAAAAAGACAAGAAAATACTCTGGGCTTGGACCATATTCGAAAATTCCAGCTACTTTCAAATCTAAATATTTAACTCATAGTGGATCAATACATTTGACTTAGGCCAAACCAAGTTACCACTGTAAAGAAGAGTGACCAAATTCTGGAAATTACTACAATGTCTACCAGAACATTGAATTCAAAAAATGAAAATCGTTGTGTGTAATAGTGATTGTTTCAAAGAAGAAAGGGGATTATTGCGTTGATGGTTTTGATGTGTCTGTGTATCACATACATCAATATTTTGGTAACATACTTGTATATATATTTTAAAAATAATATCATTGCCTTGCTGTAAGTAGTTAATTCTTTTCAGAAGTAAATTAATGTCATGTATAAGCTTCATCTTCCCCTTCCCATTAGATCCTCATATTTCCTAAGTGATGACAGTCATAGAACCCGCTTATTTTCCAATATTGTTCTTTCCCCTTCTCGGCCTTCGTGACTACCATTCATAATTTTTAAATTAAAGCCTTCTTTTACTCACCTACCCTCATATATTTTTTTTAGAATATATCTCTTACCTTCAAATTGTTCAAAGTTTTTAAGAACATTCTGGGTCTCACTTTTTGTGTACCTTTGTACAGTGACTATTTGGAAGTGACGAGAAGAGCGTCACTATAAAAGAAGAGCCACTTCACAACCTTGAAAACAGGCTCTGGAGAAATGTCTTCTAAGAATCAGAATGTAACCCTTCCACACATGAATGACTATATCAGCGGTAAATGGCAGATTTTTTCTTTTTAATGGCAGATACTTTTTGCAAAGTGGATGACTGAGAGATAACTAGCTCAACCTTGTATGGAAAAAGACTATGCAATTAGTTAATCCATCATAACAAAATCAAATTTTATTATTTTAAATGGAGAAAGTGAGGACAAATAACCATTCTCCCTTGGAAATGAAATTATCCTGATATTTCGGAATGTTTGAATTTTTAAAATGTGTACAATACTAAAACTATAAACATAGGTATGTTTCTATTTTTCTCTGGTGAGCTCTATTTTGCTTGCATCTGAAAATATTTCCAAATTATTATCAACTATCTTTTACCAACAAAATAATTTTTTAATTCCTTTATTTTAGGTTTAAGTAATGATTAAGCTCTGCTCTGTTTTATGCTAATAAAACTGAAATGTGGAGTAAGTGAAATCAATTGGATAAAAGTAAAGCTTACTTAATAATTCATACTCCAGGAAAGAAGGACCATAGGGGCGTGGATGAGAGCTTGTTCGGGCATAGGCATTAGTGGTGGATTAGTATACGGGAGTCTCTAGGCTGAAATGAAGCCCCATGGTGGGAGAGGTGATAACAAATACACTTGTAATAAGAGGATATGATATCCATTTTCTTAGCAGAAACCTAGGAAGGTATGGGTCTGGATTTTTTAAAAGCACCTCATTTATACAATTATGTATTTTAACATTTACAGCGCATTTCTCCCCTTTCTTTTTGGAAGGACATTGCACTAAAAGGGGCAAAGATATTTTGATGAAGTGACTACAGGGTGAAATTTTTAGGCCAGACAAAATGAAAGTTCAATTAATCACATTTGTACCTGTTCATTTGCATACGAGTGTATGTAAACTGCTGTCCAGTTCTTTGACACAAACTGGATTAATCCAAAAGATAGTGAGTAGTTAACTTCAGGGGATTTCCCCTTGTGTTGCACAAATGACATTTTTATTCACTATAATTCAAACCTGGCTAAATTAAAAATATATCTAGTGATAAGCACTGAATTTTTCTGTGGATAGATGATTACCATGTTGGAAACTACTAAAAAGTGATATTACTGGGAGTTGCTAATAAAAGTGAGCTGAGGTGGCAACTCCTTAAGGGATCCAGATTAAAAGCACCCATGAAATTCCTACTATATCAGATCAGTACTAGCAGGATTGTATCTAAGCTTAAAAATATGTTTAATACTACAGAATACACATGTGCTGTAAGCTTATCCTTAAGGAAACATCTTGCAGTAGATTGTCTTAAGTGTAATGAGATTAAGGTCCAGATGATGGAGATCCGCTCTCAAACTCAACAAATCTAAAATGTGATATTTGTTCTCTAGGTAAAAGAAGTATGGCACAGGGCAGGTTTTATCCTTTATGTAGTTTCAAAAATATCCATTCCATGTAGAGGGTTCAGACTTTATCTCTGGGGGGAAAATGCTGTATATTAACTTCAACAAAAACTGATGGCACCCATGGGATGCATAGGTTAAAAAATGAACCAGAGGACCTGAGTTTTTGCTATACCAACTATCAGCTATGAAATCCTTATCAAATGATGGAACCTCTCCCCTCCTACACTGTCTGTGGGAATGTAAGTTGGTGCAGCCACTACGGAGAACAGTATGGAGGTTCCTTATAAAACTAAAAATAGAGCTACCATATGATCCAGCAATCCCACTCCTGGGCATATATCCAGAGAAAAACATGATCCAAAAGGATACATGCACCCAATGTTCGTTGCAGCACTGTTTACAATAGCCAAGACATGGAAGAAATCTAAATGTCCATCAACAGAGGAATGGATAAAGAAGATGTGGTACATGCATATAATGGAATATTACTCAGCCATAAAAAAGAATGAAATCATGCCATTTGCAGCAACATAGATGGACCTAGAGATTGTCATACTGAGTGAAGTAAATCAGACAGAGAAAGAGAAATATCATATGACATTGCTTATATGTGGAATCTAAAAAGAAATGATACAAATGAACTTATTTACAAAACAGAAATAGACTCACAGACTTAGAGAATGAACTTATGGTTACCAGGGGGGAAGGGTGGTGGGAAGGGATAGGGAGTTTGGGACTGACATGTGCACACTGCTATAGTTAAAATGGATAATCCACAAGGACCTACTGTGTAGCACAGGGAACTCTGTTCAATATTATGTAACAACCTAAATGGGACAAGAATTTGAAAAAGAATAGATACATGTATATGTATAACTGAATCACTTTGCTGTACACCTGAAACTAACACACATTGTTAATCAACTATATTCCAATACAATATAAAAAGTTAAAATTTTAAAAAATTTAAAAAAAGAAAAAAAAAGATGGAACCTCCATAATTTCATTCCTCAAGAGAAAATGAAAGGCTGCCAACACCCCAGGAGACCTCATGGTGTTTGGGTAGGGATTAGGTTAGCTAAGGGAGGACAGACTCTATCACAGTTAAATGGACTTTGGTACCAGGAAGACCTGAGTTTGATCTTTGACTTTGCTGATTTGTAATCAAAGGACCTTGAACACTTAACCTCTCAAAACCTCAGTTTCCTCTTCTATAAAATGGGTATGAAAGGGTTGAGCCAGTATTACTGACTGGTTATCTGTCTATCTATCTATCTAACTATCTAGCTGTCTTCCTACCTACCTATCATTTTATGTATCAAGTAATCATCACATTGTGAGTTCTGCTAAATATTAATACGGTAAAGTATTGTGAAGATTAGTATTCCACACAAGTGTAACCTGTTATTAATAGAAGTAGCTTGAGAAAAATTGCATATCTAAAATGCATCCTTCAAAGTATCAACATTATACCTATAGTTAAAACTCAAGCAATTTCATATTATTGGAGTATAGCAACCTGCATATTATATCAATATCTAATTTTTATTCCTAGATGAAACGAATGCATTTAAGTAACAGAAAAATAATGTAAAATAAAAAAAGTATGAAAAGTGTATTTTCTCTATCCTTCCTTCTTTCTATCTAAAGAATGTATTCTTAGGATTTTCTTTTAACACCTAGAGGAGTAGCTGCCCAGGCTGCTGATTCATGGGGGTTCTTGAAAAATCTTCACACCTAAAGAGAATTGAAAGCAGGGGCTCAAGTAGATACTGGTACACCCATGTTCAAAGCAGCATTATTCACAATAACCAAAAGGTGGAAGCAGCCTACTGTCCATCAATAGAAAATAGGTTAACAAAATGTAGTCTATACACACAATTAAATACTAGTCAGCCTAAAAGAAGGAGAAAGTTCTGCTATATCATGGATGAAGCTTGAAGACATTATTCTAAGTGAAATACGCCAGTCACAAAAGGACTAATACTGTGTGATTCAGCTTTCTTGACGTGCCTAGAGTAGTCAGATTTACAGAGACAAAAAGTAGAAGGGTGGTTGCCAGCGGACGGTGGGGAGGGGAGGGGGAATGGGAGTTTTGTTTTTGAATGGGTGTGGAGTTTCGGTTTAGGAACATGAGAAAGGTTCTGGAGATGGATGGTGGTGATGATTGCATAACAATGTGAATATGTTTGAAGCCACTGAACTGTACGCTTAAAAATGTTTAAAGTTTATGTTATGTGTATTTTACACCATAAAACATCTTGCGATCTAATAATTTTCTCTATGTTTTTCTGCCTCCTTATATTTAAAATTGTAATCGCAATCTTCAGTTTTTGGTGCGTATATTCAGTATCTCCAAAAATAACTTGAATGGATTGAACAGGGCATGGAAAGGGGAGTAAAATAGGTCATTTTTGCTTTGGCTGAATCCTCTAATTTTAATCCTTCTTTCCTAAATTTAAAATAAATACATTTAATCCATGTTAAGATAACCAAAAGGGTTTCTGGCTTTGCTTCCTCTTCTAGCTGATGGATCTGGATAGAATGATTAATTGATTGTTTCAGCAAGCCAGGCATTTTATAGAACCACCCAAATAGCTACTTATCAGTGGAATTGATGCAGAGCCACAAATAGTACTTGTACACATATTGCAAGTATTAGAAACTTTTTGTGTCTTTTAAAGAAAGTCCTATCTAGCCCAAAATAATAATATTATTTACATAGGAGTTTAAAGTTTTATTTTTCACATATATGACCTTAATCCACACATAAATCTTGCGACTCAGAAACCCCTATTCTAGTACATACCTTAGAGCATTTCTTGCCCATGCATACCAAAAGACATATACAAGGATATTTACAGCAACAGCGTGTGTAATTGTCAAGCAGATAACAACCCAAAGTCAAAGAAGAGAATAGAAAAATAAATTGAGGATATGGACATAATGGAAAACCACACCGAAGTGAAGTACAAAAACATTCAACTATATGCAACAATGTATATAACTCTTAGAAACATAATTTTGAGTAAAAAAAACAAAACAAACTAGTTCTAGTAAGACCATATAGAAAGTGTTACTTTTATAAAGCTCAAAAAAACAAAACTATCAGGTATATGAAAAGAATCTCAAAGCAGCCCATGAAAGTGGCAGAGCCATTGTGCAAATCTGTGTAGGTTACACACTGCACACTTCAAGGGGCATAATTCACATGAGGCTCAGCTGGATATGAGGGTCAGCATCTCTTAAATTTGTAAAGTGCACACTTTGCACAACTTTCTGTGGCAGCCTTGATAATAGCAACTTCTGGGGAAGTAGGGGAGATAGAGGAGAGGCATCATTTTGGTACTTTTCTAGTTCTCAAATTGGATAGTAGTTTTACAAGTGTTCATTATATTGCATGTAATCTTTTGTATTTATCAAATAATAGACTCCCCAAGGTATTTCTAGGCTATATCTTGGGGTTTGAGGCAGAAGAGAATGGGGATATATAATTAACTACTTTACACATAAGGAGAATTTTTCATTCTATTCTGTTCTCTTGCCCCTAAAAATCATTATATTTTTGGCCCCAATACAAGAAAAATATATATTTCAAATTAAAATGACCCCATTTACCTACATCAAAATCTGATGGGAAAATATTTGCCACGATTTTTTGTCAATTGTCAACAAACTGTGGAGACATCCAATTCTGATTCCATGAAAAAGTGATATATTAAGTTGTGCCCCTTCTCAATGAATCAACTGCAGTTCCTCAGGTAAATTAAAATATGTTGAAGAATCCCTGGCATTTCCAGGTGGTGAAAAAGACCTTATTCTTCAAAGCTACCATATGTCCAGTGATTCCCTTCCTTCCTACTCTATGTGTAGCATACAGAATGTGTGATTTTCTACACAAAAATATTAGGAATAAAAGTTGGTCAAAACTGTTTGGAAGATTGGGAATCAATTTATTTGCAGTAGATGGCTTTTCCCCAAACAGATACATATTAAAATATATCTATCTGTTTGGGGAAAGTTGAAGCTTAACTGAAGTACTGTCACTTAAATTTAAAAACAAAAAATAACCACATAAATGTCTCCCATGGGCACATTAAAGTCACTTATTCTCAAACAAGCATCTTGCAACTCAATCTTAATATGATTTAAAAGTTCATTATCTTTTCAAATTATTTAAATCTGCTTGAAAATGCTTGAAGCTTCATGTTGTACTTTTGAAGCATGAAAGCGAAGTTATCCATCAGTTACCAATCAAACATATGCTCCTAGACAAAATAAGTTTCACTTTTTTGAATACCTGTAATAACTATTTAACAATATATATAACATTGGGTAGCAAAAAAAGTATAAGATAACTGATTGCATGTTCCTGCTTATATCTATATGTAAGAAAAAGCTCACCACTTCTGTAGAAATGTAACATCTCATTTTTATATCTGCAGGAATATTCTAAGTAAACTGCTAATTTTATTGTTAAGTCATTATAATAAACATTCTATTAAAGTACACATTCAAATTAAAACTTGTCTCTCTGGTGACATTTGAAACATACCATCTGCATTGTGTGCTACAAAAGAATTCAGATTACAGCCCCTTTCACTTATATGTAATAGTCACTCTTATATATCAGTTTAAACTGATATAAAACACTTTGCTTTGAGGAAAAAATATTTTAGCTATAATTCCCTAATGGACACGCATTCTTGATTTTCATTTAATATGTGTCTATAGTATACCATGCATCATGTCATATATAAGAAAGATGATAATACTAAAAACAAACAAAAATGTGGAGGAGGGGCTTCCCTGGTGGCACAGTGGTTAAGAATCCGCCTGCCAAGGCAGGGAACAGGGGTTCGAGCCTTGGTCCGGGAAGATCCCTCATGCCATGGAACAACTAAGTCCGTGCGCCACAACTACTGAGTCTGCGCTCTAGAGCTCGAGAGCCACAACTACAGAAGCCCGCGCACCTAGAGCTTGTGCTCCGCAACAGGAGAAGCCACCGCAATAAGAAGCCCGCGCACCACAGCGAAGAGTAGCCCCCGCTCACCGCAACCAGAGGAAGCCCGCGCGCAGCAAGGAAGACCCAACACAGCCGAAAATAAAATAAATAAAATAAAAATAAATAAATTTATTTTCTAAAATGTGGAAGACGTATTGCAGAAAAAAAGGAAAACAATCTATAAATTGGTTTAAATTAAATTAAAATAACATAAAGCAAAGTAATCTTTTTGTCTCGCTTGACTAGGTCAACTCATAAACCCAGTTTAAAAGACAATTTGTTCAATTTTTTTCTAGCAAAAGAGAAAAATGAGGACAAGTACAGTATGGAAGGGTTTTAAAATGACATACTGACAGATTATAATATGGTGTCTCATCAGATGACGTGGTGTTTTGACTGCATGGCTACAGAAGGGCTATAATTTAAATGCCATTAAAGACACATAAACTCTAGCATGGAGACAGGAATACTGAAAAATTTTTTGGTCTATAGTCACAATGCAGATAAAATTGTTTCTTTGATCTTGCAGTGCCAAAATCTGTTGTCCAGAAGGGAAATGTCTTTGTGTTTCTCTCTTAAGCTAAGACAGATTTCATTTTCCATCTAAGTCGTTTTGTTAACACCACATAAAAAGTAAAGTGTATTTTATCAGCAGAACTTAGTTTTCTTCCATTGTTATTTTAGGTTACTTTATGATCACGTAGTGCTCAGAAAATGTACCCAAAATACACGCATCTGGGTTTAAAGTGACAAAACTCTAACCTCAAATGTTTTCATAGGGGCAGTTTAGTAGCATTTCTATCTGAGGAATTAAGAACAACGCAATCTTCTTCTTTAATACATTTTTCTTTTTAAAGAATAAGGACACATTTTGTTTATAAGACTCAGCAGAACATAAACACTCATATTTGACCTTTGTGAGCAATGTTAGCAGCTAATAATCTGTAATAAAATATATACTACAACCATTTGCAAAGCAGAGTGAATTCTCTCCTGAGCAAGTTTCTAAATTATTGAAAATCTTGTGAAATTTTAAGATTTTTTTGGCTTTAAATTGTAATTGTAAATTATATATTACATTTTAAGGGAAATATTTCGTGTGGAAAATTTTCATTTGATTTATTATGTCTTATTCTTTGGAAAACCAGACAAAAGAAAGCAGTCACCATGATTTTCACTTAGCCTCGATGGCTCATTGTACAGGAGCTGATTACATTTATGTCAAAATCATATATTGTTTGGAGACCACAGTATGCCAGTGATAGTTTCTAGAATTTAGTGAACTTTAAGACTTAAGCATTTATATTTTGATTCTTTTATATTAAAATATGAGGAATAATCTTTTAAAATATAGATACTGAGTTGGAAATAGTTTTGCCAAGATTGAATCTAATATTATAAATCTAATTTGTATCTATCTCTCTCTATTCTCATTATACTTAAGAAGTAGATCCAATTTCTCTTCCAGGTGAAATTTTGGGGATGATTGAAAGCAGTATGTTTAATGGCCAAAAATAACATTTTTATCCTGTCAAATTTATGCCATCAAGTTGGGAAAATCTTGATAATAAACTACCAAAGTCAGGTTTGAAAAGCTTAAAGGCAAAATGTCTACTGCACAAACAGTGTTTCTTGAAATTTTTTCTGCCTTGATACATATTATTGTAACATGGCATAACTAAATTCTAAAGTCAATTTTTTTGATTAAGAATGCTTTGGAAAATTAAAAGTTATTTAAAAAGTGAAAGAAAAATGTTGAAAAGCTTAATCAGCACTATTTCCGGCATCTATCCTGCTCAGGGTAAAACAGCTCAAACGCATTGGGCATTTCTGCAAAACACCCATCAACAAGCAAGCGAACAAAATCAAAACCCAAGCCTGTGACTGAAGTCTTCCTTAATGCTGTTCTTCTATATATTTGAGAGAGTGGTTTGTATTCAGTAGAAATGGGGGCTTCTTTCTTTTGCTGCCCATCCCAACGTGCAGACTAGGGGAGAAGTTTCTGTGTAAAACTCTTTCCTAGCGTTTACTGTCACCCACCTGCAGCACCTCATGAGGAAAGACTCTAGACTGTGATCCCCTCACCCGGACCCCACGCAGTGTTCCAGGCATCCTTCCTTGCAAAGCCCCTAGAGCTCATCAGACCTGGACCAAAGGATGAAGTCGCCACCTGCTGAACGGTGGCCCAACCCTCTTTTGTGCAGATCGATTCCTTGACAATAAAAAGCACATCACTGGCATTCTACTCAAACCTCTGCATAACATAAAGGCTGTGTTAAAACTCCATCATATAAAAATAACTATGCTTTTGAAACTATTTCATCTGCCTATGAATGTCCAGGAACAGCCCAAGATTGACACAAAATATCCTATTACTCAGTGCCTGCTGATGAAAAGTGAATTCTAGTTAACATCAGAAGAAAGGCAAGTGGCGTGGATGGCAACAAAAGAACAATCCTAGGGAATATATTGAATATTATGTATCTGATTTTGAAATGTTATTTTAAAAAAATTTCGTAGCAGCATCTTTCTGGAATCCATAATTGTTAACGGTTACAAGTATTGGCCCCAGGCAGATTGCCTAGCAAGGTTTTCTAGAGTAGTAAAGGTAAACAAGCCAATTACTATGCAAACAAATATTGTTTTTTATGGTTATTTAAACACTCAGTGTACATTTGAGTATTAAAATACTAAGAGGAAGCACACTATCTTCTGGTCATCATAGGAATGATTGGATAAAACAGAAAAATGCTTAAGCATACATAGCATCAGTAGCATAGGGAAAATACATTACACACAGATCAAAGACATTTCTAACCAGAGCGGTATCAGAGATTACAGTCACTAGAATAGAAGGCATAAGTAATTATTTAGAATCAACTCTTAAATTATGAGAGAGAGGACTGATTTCATCACTATGAGTTTAAAATTCCACAAGAAATAGCTAAGCAAAGAGAAATATTTTATTAAGTTGGAGTTGAAAGCCAACACAAATATACAGTGGTAAATATTGCTATGTTTTGGAGGAAATGTAAGAAAGAGAAAACACATTATAAAATGTGTAAACTAAATACAAATCATCTGTCGTTGTATTTTTGCAGAGTTCTGCTCTGAATCAGTGCAGTCTTGAATGAGTTCTGCAGCAAACCAGTTTGGTTTCAAGGAGATCACTGGTAATAATTTTGATTAATAAGGTAATTGTAGGGTGTTACTAAAATCCATTTCATTCTCAATTTGATGAGTAAAAAGCACTAATGTTCTTACAATGAAGGTAATAATTATTTGTAGCCATTTCAATGATAAATTCACAGTAAATCCATCTAGTAGTTATTCCCTATGATTCTTTTAAAAAATTAAATCGCCGTGAATAAACAATATATAGATCTTATCAGCTCAAAACCAAAATCATTTCAGACATTTAGTGAAGCCAAAATACAGTTGGGTTTGCCCAACATTGAGTGATTTTGCACTTCTTTGGAGCTCTCTTGATTTCTAGAAAATTGATAAGTACCTGAAAATCTCTGTTAATGGAGCATTATGAGAGCAAACCCAGAGCATCATGATTCTCACAGTACTGCAAGAATCGATTTCTAGATTATATTAATCCATTTTCTTCCAAAAATTTAGATTATTACTTGAGAAAATGATAGCAGAGTGAGGTCATCAAATAAACCATGGAGAGTACTGTATGAACAGAATCTCTATTAATTCTCTCACAAAGCACTCTATATTTAACATGGTTACATTTGGAATTTGATCACCATATGCAGTTATAGGTCATTAAGAGAAAGACAATATCCAATACCTATAAGTAGTTCAGGTTGTGACAAGTTACGCTTTTGTGTATGGTTCCAAATGTGGTTGGTACAGAAGAGTGTGTTCTCCAGGATCCAAGTTTCTTGAGCTGCCAGAAAATATCAAAACAATCGGGGCTCTTTGGAATGCGTAGTTAACTTCCTGCTGTAGGACAGGAATGCCAGCTGCTCCTGTAGCAGTGGGTTTCCAGATGTCAAGGCTGTATGGATAGTGAGGTAATTGCAGGAAGGAAGGGATACAATTTTGTTATCACAGATTACCATCCCCATTGAAAACCATGGCTACAGCATTAATGTCAGTGCTTTGGAAACACACAGTATGAATGGGAGGTCTCTGTGTTGAAGTGTAGGGGTTTGTACATTTGCTTCTGTGGAAGAGGATAGGCCCAAATTATTAAAATGCTTGGCAAACAAAGAGAGGGAGCCTTCTCAAAGCTGTAATGTCGGAGTGATAAAGCATCTGTAAGGCTACAGGCCTTATCAGCTAAAGTAGGTCCAAGAACAAAATAACAAGGTTTAACTATAAGTGTTCTGGAACTATGGCTTGCGCATTGCGTTAAGAAAAATAAAATGTTTGGGTGCAAATGAATTCATCAACAACTCTATTTAGGGCTGTCTTTTGGTATTAGTGCCTGAGTAGGGGAAAGTGGATGATGATTTTCCGGTATTCAACCAAGAATAACTTATTTCTCAATTTCCCCTGCTGTGTTACCAATAGACCATAAGTTATCAAAAGCCCTATAAACATTTAAAAAAACATTTTTATTGGCACGCAGTTGATTTACAATGTTGTGTTAGTTTCAGCTGTACAGCAAAGTGATATATATACATATAGTTCAGATTCTTTTCCCTTATATGTTATTACAAAATATTGAGTAGAGTTCCCTGTGCTATGCAGGAGGTCCTCGTTGTTTATCTATTTTATATATAGTAGTGTGTATACATCATTCCCAATATAAACTTTTATTTCAAAGCCAGAATCAAGATGCCACATTTCTATCTGGGAATTTTAAAGGCTACCTTATTTTGGCATATTCCACTGGCAAAACCAGTCCATATTTGTTCCCAAATTATGGATATTAATTGAGAAAATTTAATGTAGCAATTTCTTGGCTTTCTGTCTGAAGCTCCCGATTACCTACATGCTGAATGTAGCACATGTGTGTAATGTTGTTTGTAAATGAACAGAAGAGTTGGTGCCTTGGTTCTCCTACTAACATAGCAGGGTTGAAGATGATGTCTGAAAAGTCCTTGATTCTGGAGTCATTCTACCATCCACGAAGATAAGGGACTTCTCATTTTCCCTCACATCAGAAACTCTGTCCTACTCAGACACCAAGATGTGCATGGTTCTTCTGGGCAGTTGCGTATTATGATTGGCTTAACACTGAGCTAAGAGCAGTCAACTAACTAGATATAAATCGCATGTGCAATTCTTAAGCCAGGTCTCCCCCACCCTGCAGAGTTTTGTGGTTATGCCTGTCCTGTTGAACCTGCCCTATTATATCTGACTAAGGCACACCTGATGGCACAATTCCAGGAGTTCCATTTACATCATCACCTCTGTCAACGGCACCTCCTGGAGTTGTACTGTGCACAGTTTCTATGGCCATAGGTGACAGCCCTGCATACCCTTGAAAATATTTTTTTGAATCCTGAATAATTTATTCAATATATTACACATCCCGGAGCTTAATGACATCCTAAATATCATAGGATCTTGCCAAGTGCAGTGCATTGAAGCTACGAGATATATAAGGACAAGAGCTGTTGCATACATTGGGAGGGGGGACGTTGAGGGTGGAGAACGATAAAATCTGTTTCTGGCAGGTGGGAAAAGAATGAATAGGGAAAATATAAACAAAATATGGATAGCTAAGTGTTTGCTGGTGTAGGAAAATAAACTTTTACTTTGTAGTACGCATTTTAAAAAAGTTTTTAGCTCCTTTAAATCCCTGTTTGGGAGTAGTTCATCAGTTTTGTTTTTCTTTTAAAGTTTCCTGTCTTTCAGTGGTATGTGAAGACTCTTGTATTAAAAACATGTGCTCTCATAAGTCATTCTTTCCAGTGACAAAGCCGATTTGGTCTATTGCAAATGAGTAAACCCAAATTTATCTTTTATGTCTTTGTATTTATAGCCTCTGCCATTTTCAATAAAGAAAAAAGTTATCAAGTCAGACTAAGAAGCTACATCTGAAGTTGAACTTGTCTCTAGGGCAGTGGACATCTCTGGTTCTGGATCACCTGAGAACTTGTTAGAAATGTTGGTTCTCTGGCCTTGCCTACTAATCAGAAACTGGGCAGGAAGCCCAGTAATTTATATTTCAACAAGCCTTTCAAGTAATCTGATACAATGAAAATTTGTGAAACTTTGACCTAGAAAATCTGTGGTAATAAAAATGTTTCTTCAGTAATTAAATAGCAAGCAATAGTCGCAGAGTATGTAGGTAAAAGAAATGGTAATTTCTTTTTAATTTCAACATAGTTGCTCTAAAAGTGTTTTATATTTTTCAAAATTCACTGGCAATGATAATTTCTCATATCCACTTCTCCCCTTGTTTTCATCTTATATTATTTATTACCAGGGAAAGCTTCCTCTGTTGTTAAAAACATGCACATGGAGAAATAAAGCATTATCACACTGAGCTCCTACAGTCTTATTTTTTGTATCTGCAGAAAATATTTGCATTACAGAACTGTTCTTCTCTTGGTACACATGAGTTCTTTATGCAGAGTTTCTACTGACGGTAAAGTGAAGAACCAGCGTAACTCATTTTGCAGTGAGATAAGGGAAGAAATGAAAAATGTTTAGACAAGTAGTTCTCCACCAGGGGCAATGTCTGGAGATATCCATGTGGTGGGGGAGGGATGCTGCCCACATCTGGTGAATAAAGGCCAAGGAGGCTGATAAAAATCCTGCGATGCCTAGGAAATCTCCCACACCCATAATTATCTCGTCCAAAATATCAATAGTGCTTCTGTTGAGAAACCTTGTCCTAGAGAAAAATAAAGTCCTATTTCATCAAGTTAAGTTAGTCATAGTTACTATAATTTCCATGTTACCCACTTGGGAAGCCAAAGCCTTCCATCATAGCTGTAAAACCCTAGAACATGAATTAAATTCCCTTTCTTATAATCAAAAGCCCCACTTCCAAACCAATCCTCAAGCCCTGAAGAGAGCTTTCCTTCTTAGTGCAGAAGATACGGCTAATTATTACAGACCAGTATTGAACCCTCTTTTAGGAGCTCACATTTTCGCACTGGCATTTTGAGTTCCATGGCACATTGCCTTGTGGGAATGTTCAGCTCTTAGTCAACTTCTTTTTCTGAAAAACGTTGCTTACTTGAAATAAGACTTCATCATGAGAAAACAAGCATTTATTTCACTATCTGCACGTTTATTGCTCCGCACAAGATTCCTTTTTACATTGCATCTTTTTCTCAATTTCTATTATGATTGAACCCTATCGATCAGGTTGATAAGATACTAAAGCACAGCCCAGTTTCTAAACAAAACATATTTTCCATTAGTAAACATCTTTCAATGGTCCTTTCAGCAACTTCTACAACAGCTCTGAAAATGTTTTCTGAAGGGCATGTGATGACTTTTTCCTTTCTTAGCCAAAGGATGTTTTGGGGCTTCTCTGGCTAAAGAAGCCATTCAAAACTTAGTAGAACTGTGCAACATAAAATTTAACAAAGGACAAATGTTGTGTGTGTATGTGATTTATCTGGAAATATAAAGAGCAGACTAGGAATACTGTATTTCTATGCAATCTGATTTGAATTTTCATGAAGTTACATCCTTTGGGCACTGTCTGTAGAAAGCAGGCAGGTGACACACAGCTGCATCCCCCCTGCTCCTGAAGATTCTAAGAGAGGCAATTTGACACGAAGCCTAATTAACTCGGCAACGTTTGATCACAGATATTTTTATTAAGAGCATACGTACCACCCACCTGCAAACTCTAATGTTAGCCATGGATCTCTTCACATAGCATTAAGACAAGAAATACCAAATTCCATTGTAACAGAATTGTCTACAGAAGTACCGGGAAAATAACCATGCAAATCCTCACGTGTGCTGATTCCTCTCACTTTTTGTCTTAGGGAATAACATTCTACCCTAAATCCGCATTCGTGATACTACACTGCTCTGTGTTTTCCATACTATATGTAAATGATGACAATAATAGGGGCAATTCAGATCTTGATGCTGTTTAGCTGTATTTGGAGTCCCTGAAACATATGTCAAAATTTAACATGAAGATGATCACAAAATAGCTGTTTAATTCTTTTTTAAAAAAATTAATTTCTCCTAGATGTGTCCTCGATATTTGGGGACTGAAATATGCCCTGAATAAGGAGGCAGTGTTTAATAATCTCCTGATTTTTCCTATTTCATTAAAATGTCCACCTTTAACTGAGGACGTGGCCATCTTTTAAATATTTTCATCAAAATGTACTTCAAACTAAAAAGTTAAACAACTTCTAAGATCTATGTAAGATTTGCATTTTTAACCTTAAGGCAGTGGGTCAGGCTTTTTGCAGCCAAGACCTTCTACATGTTTAATTTATAAAAATACTCATTTCTAGTAAACATCACTATACACATTTCCATATGACGTTTCAAACATTAATCTGAGTAAATATTTCTTTTTGAGTTGTTTGATATCCTAGAAAAACTAGAAAGCCAGTTTAGGGGTATAATTAAAAATTTAAAAGCTTTGTTTCATAAACATACTTTAGGGTGTGTATAATATCTTGCTTGTTTGTTTAACATTAAGTCTACTATGTCTTCAAGAGCAAATTTTATTTTCTCTAGAATACTACTGACTGCCTTTAATAATAGGATCTAGCTGTTTATCTGCAGTAGATTTCTTCCACTCTCTCACTTCTGCCAGTTCTTTTGAGAATACTCAGAAGTGGAAGATAGGGATTTTTCTTCTTCATTTTTTTAAGAGTGCAACGTTAGTGATGGAAAACAACTTCTGAATTTCCAATATGCTTAGGACAACTTACCTTCTTTTCTTCTAGGTGATCCTTTTTGTTCTAATTGTAACTATAGAACTATGAGTAATATATAATTGTAATACAAAAAAGGTCAAAAAGGGGGTTGTACTTGTATACAAAAATAATATTCATTCATGTGCATCATTTGTATATGGTTTACATACTTTATACAATGATTAAAGGATGTTTTGCTATATGAAAATATCCCCAGGTAATTTCAATATATATTATAGCCTATTGAATAATAGTGATATTTTACTGCATATATATTTTCATGATGCTATCTCTTCTCAAACATTTCTAACCAGTTTTGGGGAAAATATATTCTTTATCTAAAAATACGCAAAACTACAATTGAACCAATGGCACTTATAGACAAGCAGAACGACTTAGATTATTTTCTGGGCTTCATTTTCTTTGTTTCAATTTGAGAGCTGTGTTACAAAATTTCTATGATTTCAAAATTTCTATGATTTCTTCCAGACCTATGACTCGGTTAATTCCAATAACAGATATTGGGTTATAAAGAGAAGGCCAAATTATGAATTGAAACACCCAGGATCACAGCGACTATTATGGCACCTATATCTCATCATTTTATGAACGATTTGTTACTATTATAATTTATTCTTCAAATCACTCTACATATGGATGTTTGATTGCCTGATATCCATATGTGCATACGTGTTCTTTAAAACCATTCCAGAGGAGGGACTTTTTCTGAAAATCTACAGCCACAGCATGTCCAAAAATGAACAAGGTCAAGTAAGGATGCTCCTGAGATGCAGTGTCTCTTTTGAAAACACGTTCTTTGTTGCCTGGGAAGCCCCAGCATGGAGCAGTGGTCAGAGGCCAAGCCACTAGTGTTTCAAATAAAAAGTAAAAAAGGTGAAAAAATGGGAGGAAGGAAAGTAATATGTGGAATTGCCAAATACAGGGATGGAGTCAACTGGTATGGGGAAAGGAAACATAGACAAGCAGGAAAAGGACCCAGCAAGTAATCCTGACCGTGTAGTGAGTCTATACTGCTGAGTCATGGGTATACTGTAAAGTCCCCTCTTCCCAGACTCTATGCTTAAGTGACTGTATCTTTAAACTGCCTGATTCAACAGCTGATTCAGTTGCCACCACAGAAATAGAAATTATAGCTTTCAACCCTTCATTTTATCCCTCTTACCTATAATCCTCTAGTTCCAGTCTGTCTGACCACTTGACAACGTTGTTGTTTTTTTTTTCTTTATTTTTTCTTTTTTTTTTAATTAGCATAGCTTTGGGGGACCACTTAAATATGCTTTACACATAGATAACAGTAGACACCCCTGGAAACTCTTGATGAGAAAAAAAAATCCTGCTGGGAATATAAAATGGCACAGAGAACACACAGAAGGGATTCTCCTAATTGAGATTGTCATGTGTCTTATTAAAAGCCATCATTTACCTGGAGGTCTTTCTTTAAAGCCTAAGATTCTTCACAGATTTTACATAGGGATATCTTTTCAAAGGCTCACTGATCTACTTTCACATGTGTGTTGTTTGCTTGGGTCCTTCAAAGGGCTTCAAAGTTTACTTTCATATTTAAAACGAGTAATGATGAAGGCTATTATTTGAATGCAATGCCTTCAGTGAGACCAAGTTGCTTATTATAATTGCCCTGATGAGACGGTCAAAGCCTCTCATGGCTCGCAGGCTCCTTAATGTGTACTTAGGTGTGCTGCCGGATGGCTCGCCTCAGTGATGTGGCATAGATTTGATGAAAGGACGGTAAACAACATCAATTATAAAAGACATATGTTAATGAGAAGAAGGAGAGGAAGAGAGAGAGGGACTAGGGGAATAAAAAGAAGAATTATCTGCAGTACAAAGAACAAAGCATTTCAACTGAACTCAAAGAAATGACATACCTGAATCACGTCCTAATTTTAGGGTATAACTATGCTCTTTGGAGTATATGTCTTTGGAGACATAACATATTTCTTCAAGTTTTGTGGGACTGTTATTGAAGGTGTAGATCAAACTGCCTTCAGTTTCCGTTATGGACTTATTGGTAATTTTGCCACGATCCCTGTACAAAACAAAGATGTTATGTAAAACTCAGGTCATGTTAAGCAAATTAGCTAAAATTGATTTTTATCCTCTTATGGAAATGTTTTCCAATCCAGCAATCCATAGAGATCTGTCAACTTTTCGTATCCTAAATTTTCCTTTTTCTAAGACTACTAATTTAGCCCAGAAAACATTGTTTGCCCACCTCTCCATAAAATAACAACCAGAGACCCCTGAAAAGGTAAAACAAGTAGTTTTGCCTACCTCCGCTATGCTAATTAATTATAAGGATTACTTTTCCTTTGGAGGTATTTCCCATGTGTAAAAAGGTTTTAAAATATTAAATACTATTAGTACAACTCATAAATAAGTCTAGATTTTATTCCCAAACCCGTTAAATATATTGCTTTATTTTTTATCTAATTTCTCTAAAGAGACTAACTTATCTATCTAAATAATACTGTGCTATATTTATATCATTCTTCTAGTCTATGATAATGGTTGAATCTTCAAAAATAGAAATATTGAATGTGATTAAGCCATGTGGTTTTCTGCCTTTCAATGAAACTAAATGAAGACAAGCTAATGTGGGGTTTTTTCCCCCTTTTTACTGTAGAATCAGAGAATCCTGGTATTATGTTTAAAAAAAATACTGTAAGAGACAGTGTTTAGAATTTATGAGTTTGTTAGACAATGTTACACAACTCATTTCTTCAGTTAGACAATGTATTCTCCCCTTAGGAATGTATTTCTGCTTTTATTGTAAAAGACCATCAATATTTTCTGTCCACATAACAATATGTTTCATTCCCGTACTTTTCCTCTGTGCTCCTTGGCACCTGGGGTGAGGCTCTCGAGAGTGCTCGGGGCACAACTGAAGGTGTGTGAATACCCCTCAGCTGAAACTACAAGGGAGAAGAATGTTGAACAGCCTCCCACGTGCCCCCTGCTATTCCCAAACCTTCCCAGGCAGAGGCCGTGGGTGTGGCAGTGAGGGGGGGCGGTGCTTAGCACAGCTCCTGTTTTCTGGCTGGGGTTTTGGGCATCACTCTGTGCATACCCATTTAGCAGGAAAACGACTGACAAGGGGAGAAAGAGTTCATATAAAGAAATACGTCAGATATGCTTTAAGAAACTTAAAATCACTCTGTCAGTTTTAACATTACAGAAGGTTGAAACATTCTGAAAAGGCCATGCATACACCCATCAACTGGTCTGCGGTGTGGCGATTGCCTAGCTTTTGACTAATTTATTTTCCTGAATTCACCAGGGACTTCCTATTTCTATTTATGACACTGAATTTTTCTCCATGTGAAATTTAAACTTTTCAAACACAATGGAAGTTGAACACACCCCCTCCCCCTATGCACTCACGTATGTCAGCATTTTGGAGTCCATGCTGCCTTTGCAGATTCATCCCCAAACAACTTTCTATGACTGGCAAAATTCCTCCTATGATAGATAGGGAAACTGAAGCTCAGAGATTCACTAAAGTTACAGAGTGATTGAAATACATAAAAGGTTATGCTCCCAAGGGTGTGGAGAAAAGGGAACCCTCCTACATTGATGGTGGGAATGTAAGTTGGTGCAGCCACTATGGAAAACACTATGGAGATTCCTTAAAAAAACTAAAAACAGAGCTACCGTATGATCCAGCAATCCCACTCCTGGGCATATATCTGAAGAAAACTCTAATTCAAAAAGATACATGTACCCCAATGTTCATTGCAGTACTATTTACAATAGCCAGGACATGGAAGCAACCTAAATGTCCATCAACAGAAGAATGGATAAAAAAACATGTGGTACTTATATACAATGGAATATTACTCAGCCATAAAAAGAATGAAATAATGCCATTTGCAGCAACATGCATTGACCTAGAGATTATCATACAAACTGAAGTGAGAAAGAGAAAGACAAATACAATATGATATCATTTATATGTGGAATCTACAATATGGCACAAATGAACCTATCTGTGAAACAGAAAGAGACTCACAGACATAGAGAACAGACTTGTGGTTGCCAAGGGGGAGGGGGGTTGGGGGAGGGATGGAGTGGGAGTTTGGGATTAGCAGATGTAAACTTTTATGTATAGAATGGATAAACAACAAGGTCTTACTGTATAGCAAAAGGAACTATATTCAATACCTTGTGATAAACCATAATGGAAAAGAATATAGAAAAAAGAATGTATGCGTATATATAATTGAATCACTTTGCTGTACAGCAGAAATTAACACAACATTGTAAAGCAACTATACTTCAATTAAAAAAATTTTTTTTTAAGTTATACTCCCAAACAAGCACTCCATCCACCATACTCCCTTCTCATGGCAAATAAATGGGTGCCGGGGACACTTAGATTATTGTTAGTGCCACAAATAAAATCTCAATGTTATGAACTCATGTTATAAATTTACCGTATTTTGATTAGATTGGAAAGGATAGCTAGAAAGTATTTTGACCCGAATACTGTGATAGGAATGAAGAGTGTATGTGAAACATTTTAATGGTCATAGAATTTATCTACTATTCTCATTTTCCACTCAGCCATCCTTTATTAGATTGCGAAGTCAATTTTTGGTCGTTTTTCTCTCTGCTATTCCTATTAACTAAAGAAATGTAAGAATAGCAGGAGATTGGAAGAGAATGGTAGAGGACAAAGGATGTCCTGAATTTTTTAAAAAATAATTTTTGTAAAGTTTTTAAATTAAGTCTTCCCCAGGGCAATGTCTTGGTCTATAGCCCCTGACAGCTACTATTAATTACATTTTAACCTGTTAATGGTCTGACACTTTCCAGTGTATTTTAAGCCCATCCCAAGTATTCCACAAGGATTGAACCCATTTACGAAGAACAGAGAACTGTTGAATGGATTGGGCTGGGGATGCAAGCAGACTCATTTTGGGAGAGAAATATTTACTAAAGGTTTCAGTGGAGCCATCAAAGCCCAGGATATTTGAGTAAGACAAAATTCTATCAAATGGTCCATTTAAATCTTCTTATAGGGTTCTCCTGTTTAAAAGTGGTCCCATGGTCGCTTTTCATATACAACTGAATGTGCCTCTGCATGGTGCATGAAACAAAAGAAGTACAAAGACACACAAAAGTTGACAAGCTAAGAAGGCAGGTGGGAGAAATCTTCCTCCCTTGCTTTAAAAGATTATGATAAGTTAAAACTGCAAACTTTGGGGACTTCCCTGGTGGTCCAGTGGTTAGGAATCAGCCTTCCAATGCAAGGGATTCTGGTTCAATCCCTGGTTGGGGAACTAAGATTCCACATGCCACGGGGCAACTAAACCGTTGTGCCTCAACTACTGAGCCCACGTGCTGCAAACTACAGAGCCCACGTGCTCAGGAGCCCTCGTGCCACAACAAGAAACCCCACATGCGGCAATGAAAGACCCTGTGTGCTGCAACTAAGACCCGAAGCCGCCAAAAATAAATAAAATGTAAAAATAAAAAAAAAAACCAACCACTATCTATAAAAAAATAAATAAATGAAAAACAAATAATAAAGCTGCAAACTTTCCCTCTCCCTCTCCCTCTCTCTTGCTCTCTCTCTACGTATCTACAATACATTTAGAGCATCACTTGAATATATGTTATAAATTAATTCCCTAATTCATTTTGGGAGTTTTTTTTTCACACATTTCTCTTTTCACCTGCAAATGTCACCCTGAATTTAGAGAGGAAGAAAAGCATGACCTTCCATAGTCAATGATGATCTTTCTTTGTTTCCCAGTCCCAGCCTTTGCACCTACATACTGCCCCAGCGCGGTATGGAGGCCAACCAGACAGCTCTCACTGCTAGATACCAGAGAGACTGTGGAAGCCAGAGACCCTGGGCTCACAGGCTGAAACTTGCTTGCTTGGCAAGGCTCAGATGCCATGGTTTGAATCTCTAATAAACAGCTCGCTGCCTCGCCAGTAATGTACCCTGGGGCTGCTGGGAAGGGATTCTTTTTATAGAAAACATAAGGATTTAATATCTCTACGAACTCTTTGATTTAATAGAGTTTTGGGTTTTTTTTTTTTTTAAACTTTCCCCTTTATTTTGTAGACCCTGTGATGTGAACCAGTGTTAATCCTTGATGCGGCAGGAGGATGTAATCAACATCTCTCTACTGGGCTCAAGATCCTTTTTCCTTTTTAACCATGTGCTTAAAAGAAGCATAAGATAGCTTGCCACCGAATGTCTTTTTACAGACTGAAAAGACTTTTAGGTTAAACAACATTTGTGAGGTTTTTGATGCAATCAAATGCAATTTCAATCTTCTTGAAAGATCCAGCCCTGCCTCTCGAAAACTCCTCATATGTGTCAGCTTTCCATCTTTCTCACTGGTGTTTTACACATGAAGTCTATTTTCACTGAGAAAATGGAATCTTTGTGTCTTTGTCTCTGAGAGTGCTGCTCTCAGGCATGTTCTGGCAGGGGCTTTGACTGTCGAGGCTCTGGGGGAGGGGCCTGGCAGTCATTTGTCAGCTGTTCTTGCATCTGTAATTTCTGGCCACTCAGCAGTATTAGGGGGTCTCAGAAAGGGGGTGAAGAGGGTTGAGAGGAGAGCTTGTCACTGATGAAAGCCAAACTCCGCATAACTGCCTGAATTAATGACCAAAGAGAGAGAGGGGGGGGAGTCTGAAGAACTTTTATTGTGCCTTAATGAAAAAGATTTTTTGGAAATGGCTAATTTACAAAATTGCACATGGTAACATTTTCAGATCTCAGTTGAGAAAGCCCCTGTCCATATTCTGTTACCGATTTCATTGCTTTTAGCTTGGCATTGGCTCATGAAACTATTTTAATTTTCCACCAGTGGCTTCTGGTTATTTCTGTCCTTATTTCCTCGTAACGTAACTGACAGGCCAATTAAACATCTGCAGTTTTTTAATCTGGATTTTCCCCCATAACTATTTTGCTTTTCTTCTAAAACTTCCAGATGTTTTGGCTCCTTTAGGATTTGACGGCATGCAACTATACTTGCTCCTATTTCAAAGACAGAGAATCAGATGGACCGGCCAGATGTTTATATAGGAAAAGCTTGGTAACACACCAGTAATCGGGTCAGTATTTTTGTCTCTTTATAGATACTTTTACCCTAGTACATATCTTCTTGTCTTTTAGCATTTTACTATTTGAGTTGATCTTGGAAACATTTTTGTAGGTGATTAGAGTTCAGAATTCATGCTGTTATCTGTTAAGTAATTTGTTATGGCCAATGAAGAAAGTATCCAATTCTGTTATCGCAGTGTCTAGCGATGGGAATAGAAGCTGCTGTGATTTGTTTTCTATTATTTCTTTTTTTCCCCCTTTGTGGGAGATAAGAAGTTGTAAAACTATGTGAGGCAACAATGTATTTTAACTCAGTTTCCGGCTTTGTACAAACATTAAAGGAATCACCGATATCTTGCCTTGTCTGGAGAAGAGTTAAAAGAGTCTCTAACGTACTTCAAGAAAACCTGTTTCCCATAATTAATAACAGGAAGCCGGGTAAACAGACATTTGCTGACACGTGAAACTGAAACAGTAACATATACACAGAAACCTGGGAAATGAAACAACGCAGCAGCCCTGTATGGTTATACCAGAGGGCAGCTCGGTTGCGATAGATTTATTCATAGTCACATAAAGTCCAGGGTAAATGATCACTCACTTTACATTGCAAGGTGACTTCTGACCATTCAAACACATGCTCATAGAGTGCAATCATTTCTCCCACGGTTAGTATTTGGAAATGATCTCAAGCTATTCATGCTCTTAAGATTTAAGCAGAAAATCATTCTTTCCTGGAAGATAGATTTTCCGGACAATCAAGTAAACATGAAGGAAGACAAACTTTTCTTTTTTAAATATTATTATGAGATTTTAAAACCCATTCTTGCTACACTTCTGGAAATAACACTTAACGGGATAATCTTGGTGTATGTAAGGTCGCTTTATCGGGGTTGGGGGGTAGTGTATATTTGTGAGGTCTCAGGAAAACTAAAGGCAGCAGTTATTAATTAGACACATAAAGGATCACTGGGCACCCTGGCCCAGTTGTGATTACAGCTCCAGACCAGCTTCCCGGGGAAGTAATGTGTCTTTATCTTCCAGTTGTATCAGAGAGTGGGGACTGTCTGTGCTCAGTACTGACCTTGAAAGCAGCAAACTGATGCAAACTGATGTGTGGTTTCCCTGCTTCTTAGAAGACACTGAGCTTGATTTGAATTTGGGGATTTTTGTACAGCGTTAGCCACTTAATGTGCAGTTAATTTTGAGGTATGAGTGGCTTGATCCTTTAAGTGAAACATTTTTTATTACATTTTAAAGTTGACTTTCTGAGAGCTGTTAAATGTAAAATGAAGCTTCATCGAATGTTTATTTCTGGTTTGTGGGATGAATAGGAGAATAAGGAAGGATGGCAGAAGTGAGGAAATGTGTGTGTTTTATGATGTACATATTGCAAACTAAAGGATGTATTTTGACTATTCTAGTGTAATAAAAAGAAACCTACACTGTTTCACACAGAGTTTTGTGTCTTCCTGGTAAGCTCCCAGTAAGTCACATCTTAACGCTAGAAGAATGCAGTGTCCTGGGTACCAGAATCAGAGGATTTTGCATCCACGTAACTTATCTCAAAACTGAAAGCCAAATTTATTGTTTTCTTAACTATATCTGCAGTAGATATAAATTTAAGGCAGAGGTGTTATACTCAGGTCCAATTAAAAGTAAACATAAATTGTTTCATGTTTTATATACACATGGATGAAGAAAAGTAAATAAGAAACACTTTATCTTCAGAATCTTCTATTCGTTGTGGAATTTGGAACCCACCCAATGAATATCTTGAATTTCAAGAAACAATTGAGTTGCAGTGAAGCTTTTTTAATTGCAAGCAAAAAAAGAAGACATTTTCTGAGCTGCAAGATGTTAGTGAGTTTATAAAGGCGCAAGAAAGTATGTAGACATTTAAAGTGATTAATGTGTACTTACTTATTTGGACATTTGTTAAATATAGGATGGACTATATATTGAATATTAGGAGTATACCAGCTATCCAGAATATTTTTTGTAAGAGAAACAGAAGTTAATGAATTACAAACAACAACAACAGCAACATTGCTGTTCTCCTTGTTAAGCCTTATGGAAAGAAAAGGAAAGCCCAGCAGGTTTGGTACTAGAATTATGCCATTTGCAAATTGATGCTGTGGAAAATAGAAAGTATTTTTTCCAAAATTTTTTAGGTGAGGATCGTCTTGGAATACTTTCAAGTATAAATTATAAACTTTCAACTATTAACCATAAATTTTAACCATATGGAAACAATGACGATGCATTAAAAAATGATTTTCACAGGCAGACTCATTATTGTTCACTCATGTCATGATATTTAAAGTTGTTCTTGGAAATGGTTCGTCCTAAAGATCCTGTAGATGATCTGAGTTACATTGTTCAGTGAAGATCCCAGAGCCACCTGAGATGTGGTTACTCTTATTCCTCAGGTAGGTTTGGTTGAACAGAATTAGCAAAGTCTGGTAAGAGTAGCATTTCCCTTCCTTTCTTTGACTCCATCAGAGCACGGTGTCGTTACATGAACCTGATGGAGAAAACCTGGTGAATTTATTAAGAGAACAATGAACTCACAATTGTGACAGAGTCAGTAAATCCTCTTGCTTTTGTGGAAACTACTAACTAAAATTTCTTAAAAATGAGATCTGGAAGCAAAAAAAAAAAATTTTTAAGACATGAACCTCAGTGTTATATTGAGCTCAGATCAATATTTCGAATAAAGAGCTAAAACATATAAAGCAAACTTACAAGTTAGACCTGTGTACATTTTCTAATAGTATCTTTTGGTTCAAGTGGTTTGTGTGTGTATGTGAATTTCGCTCATCTGTTTGCTCATCATATAAATGTCCACTTGATGGTTGTTCTGTCACACTGTTTTCTAGTTTCTATTTGCTTTATAGGAACATGCCCAGAAAAAGCTGAACATCTATTTCCTGACTTTTGCCTTTCCCTCCTTTATTTTTATTTATGTATGTGTTTATGTATATATTCAGTCCTTTGTGAATTTTCTCTAAAAGGTATTTCATAGAGATAAAATGTATGGATATGAATGGAAGCTGGCAAAATTATTTATTGATGACTTGGTGACTCCTGCTTCTTACAGCTTTAGTAATCGCTGTAGTCTATCTGGTACTTAGTGAGTTTCCAGTACAAGCTTGGAAATTTCTGTTGTGACTGCCAGGTGTGACCTGGGCAGTGCTTGTTACCAGTGTTGACTAGGAAAGAGTTGGGGATATTGGAAAATTTTTTGTCAGAGAATTTAGCAGTTTCAACATGGCCTTTCCTGTACCCCCTTAAGCTTCATTGCTATGATCAAACAAAACTCTAAGACTATTCCACACTTCTCAAAACAAGGAAGTGCTTCAAACTTCAACCAGGTTTCTGGAGATCTTTCTGTCTTGCGTTTTTGTGTGCTTTAGTTAGCACTTCTCAATATATTTCCTGTCATTGTCATCTTTCTAAACACTGCAACTTGTGACACACACTGAACCCATTGCTGGAAAACCTATTATTTTGCTAATAGTGAGCTAGCAGCAGAAATGATTAAGATTGAAGGGCAGTTTTTAAACATGTACTCGAGCATGAATAAACGATGGTTGTGATGGGACCTCTATTGAAGTGACAATTAAAAATGTCTTTGTAGTATAAATATAGGTCAGACCTGGACAGGTATATGGTCTATGAATATTAGGAACGCTGATTCCTCTATTAAAAAAAAAACACAGAAATTGCCTAAGATGTAAAGATCAACCTCTTTTTATTTTTTGCCTTACACTAAAAGAGTGAAATATCACTGCCAACCAATTAGTATTCTTCTTTCTTTCCTGTCCTACCACTTATATGTCTTCCTCCTTCAAAGGGAACCAGATTTGCTTTGCTGGAGGGGAAATTATGTTTATAAATTTTAATTTTAGAAAGTAAAAGCATAAAGTTTGCCTTGGTGGTTTAACAGGTCGAGTATGTCTCACGCATAATATATTTGCAAGATGATTTAGTTCTGCTTTACAACGTCCGCCGATATGTAAGAATAAAAGTAATTTTAAAGTGTAAGTTACACTTCAAAGTGAACGTCACTCTTTAAACGAAAACTCTGAATGATGTTGCTTAAGAGAATTCCTAACTTTAAAAAAAACTGTGGATTTACTTATCAGTTGCTTAGAAAATCTAAGTGTGTATCATGAATTTTGTTGAATTTTACTGGCTTCCAGATAAAAACTTTATTGAAACTTTAAAACCATGGTACACAAATTCTCCATGAAAGAAACCTAGAACAATGCACAGGCAACTTTTAGGAACTGATGCTGTTCAATTCTACTTCTTCTATTCTGTATGGGATAAAATCTCCCTAAAGTTTTCAGCTCACTTGTATTGAAGTGGTATAAACAGGCAAGTCAAATTGTACAGAGAGAATAGGACACGAATCAACTCTGCCTGTTTCTGCCGTTTCTTCAGCAGAATAGTTACTAAATAAGTTGTATCTTATTTAGTATCTGGATACTAAATAAGATACAATAGACACTAAATAAGTATCTATTGCATCTTGTAAACAGGGTGTGTGCCCTTTCATTTAGCAGATCCTGTAGCTTCACTGACCACATTTCACAGGATGGGAATATAATCAACAGTCTTTTATATATCTGGGAAAAATTGATTTATTGAGGAGGAAAACCACAGATTTTTTTTTTCTCTTTGGTATGTTTTCCACTTTCTCTTGTAAATTCAGTGGCAGCCAGCATCATTAGGTCAAATTTGGTTCACGAGTTTAAATTATAATTTCACATAATAAAAATTCTTGCTTTAACAATGTTTATTAAGCAGAATCATTCAACACTGATTTTTCTTTCAGCATAACATACACTTTTAATGTTAATCAATTTAATTAACATAATGCAGCAATATCTTTTTTAAATAAATAACTCTTACCAAGTTAACACGATCAAATTGTGAAATTTATTGTCACTATATTATACAAAAAGAACTTCTTTAATTTTTATATTATATGAGTAAATTTCTATGTGTAATTGCAAGAGGGATTGTTTGGTCATGGCCTTAAAGCTCTATGAGAAAATATTTCTAATGTGAATTATTGGTTTCATAAACTAAAATATTCGAGACATTTGTGGTTTTAAGTGGCAAGGTACTTTTTTGTTAATGGGATTAGAAAATGTTGGACCCTGGAACCTAACAAAATGACCAAAAAACCATTGCATTGTACTCGCCCATCATGTTTAGTATAAGCATTGAAAACAGAACAGAACAACAAGAAACAGAAGACACAGAGGATAATACACTGTGATTTCTCCTCTCACATGATCTTTTGAAAACACCTAAAATATGCAAGCAGGGTTGAAGCATGCCTGACTTTCAGACAATCCAGTTTACAAGGGAGTGGGTTTGAGCCTCAGTGCCTCTGACAGGATAAATTATTCTATCCTGCTTACAGGGAATCTATCTACACACATCCATTCTAGCATCTTCTAAGACAGGAAGAGTCACCTGTTCCCCTTAACATATGTGTAGGAACATGAAATATTTTCACGGGACAGAGCCCTAGACACCATCTAACCAATGAGACTATTCCCAACAAGTATGTGCGGCCATCTTGAGTGTCCTGGGAGACTCTACTCACTTAGACAGAGGCTGCTCATTTCTGTATTTTAATAGAGCCTTACTCTAGTAAATATGCATGAATGAATACACCCCCAGCACCCCCCCCCCCACACTCACATCTGCAAATTCTCCTACCACCAAGGTTTGGCACAAATGCCGAGGAACGAAATGAAAAGAAGACTCCAAAAGGAAAATACCTGAGAAGAGATGACAGAACTCATCTTTGATGGAACAGAAAAAAAGGTTAAAAAATTCCATTTGGACCGTTGAAAAAATGCTCATTTTTTTTTCTTAAAAAAGAAGAAATCGGTAGACTTTATCAAGTGTCATTGTTTAGACCTTCAGCCTAACAGCAGGCTTTTCCTCAGATCATGTAACCTGAAGGCTTATTCGGGAGTCAGGTCTTCCGAGAGCAGGGGCTGTGTCCAGTTCTAGATTATTCTTCCTACCTCTTGGCCAGAATTGCAACCACAGGGACCATCCGCAGATGCACAATGCATTCAATTCAATTTCAGTTTCCAGAGGACAGGGTTGGGGAAGAGAAAGAAAGAAATTCTTGACTCAAGAGGCTGAGAGTTTATTTGAGTCAGGTGTGGGTCTAGGAGAAATATGCAAAAAGAAAAAGTCTTGTGGAGGAAAAATGAGTCACAACTATGTGAGGAGGAAGCATCTTTAATGTCAATGTCCATATTTCTTGATTAAAATATGGGTATTTGCATCATGCTGTAGCATTCTAAATATAATAGCAGCCAAGACTCTCTAAGAATAAATTCTTATTCAAGAACAGGAAGGAAAGAACTGGTTAGAACCCTAATGGTACAATAAGAAGCACTGTCTAGCACAATACTATTATTTCAATAAACCCTGTTAGCTGATTGGTTAATGTCTCATAGTAAATGCACAGGTGACTGAGAAATTTTTCAGGATTAAAAAAATAGGTCATTGGCTAATATTTCAGAATACATAAATATGTGAATAGTCACGACTAGCAACACACTTACATTTTTACTCTTAGAGTTTCTTAAATGGTATTTTCAGGTAGGCTTCTGATAACATCTAAATTTTTAAACACACATATTTAGAAACAGGGCAGCACAGAAAATATCACTAACCAAGGATAAGCACTCCCACACGCAGGGTGCTTACTGAAACTGCTCAAATATAAACTGTTGCATTATTGTGGTGGCTACAAAATAAAATCATTGCTAAAAGTAAGTACACTAATCCTTTGAGAATAAAATGCTAGTAAGCTTTTTATGAAGCTAACCATTTAGTCAATATTCAGAATTTTTCCTAATACTAAAATTACCTTACATATGGCCTTTTGGATCAAAGCTCCTCTTGGGTTTGCAGAAGAACACTGGCAAAATGTGAAATGTAGTAGAAGGAATAGTAGCTTTGGAGCTCTGGGATCTGGCTTGACTTCTGACACAAGGCCTGTCACCCAGCCATCTCTGAGAACCACTGTTAATCCTAATAGATACGGCCCCTAGAGAATAAGGTGGGGCGTGATTGCCAGGATAAATTAGATACCACAAAGCCTCCTTAGAAAAGAGACTTTTCTTTCATCTACCTCTGGTAGAATCCTACTTAGTAAAAGTCTTAAAGAATAATTTGACCTTGGTTCTAACAAAATATATCCAGAATCCAGCCACTTCTCACCACTCTGCTGCTACCATCCTAACACAAAGCACCCGCATCTCTTGCCTGGGTTCTGACTAGACTGTCCTAACCAGCCACCATGATTCATCACTACTCATCACCACCAGCCTAGCCAGCCCTGCTCTGCACACGGAAGCAAGAGTGACCTTTTTAAACCTGGAGCCAAATAGCATCAAGTCCACTGCCCAGACTCACCCCAATACATCCCCATCTCACTCAGAATAAACTCCCAAATCTTAACCGTGTCCTGCAGGGGTCTGCCCACCCAAATAATCTTCATACCTTCAGAGCCTTTGCACTTGCTGTGTCCTGGTCTGGAAAGTTCCTCTTTGGATATTTCGACTGCTTCCACGAATGGTTCATCCAAGGCTCAGCTTGAAGACTACCTAACCTAGAGGTCTCTCCTGATAGCCTCTATAAAAATCTCATACCCTGCTTACTGGCACCTTATTGATTTTATATGTTTACTGTGAGCAGGGAATTCGTTTGTTTACCATCTTTTCCTCAGCAACTAGAAGAGTGTTGGACTTAAAATATAGGTGTTTTATAGTATAGTTTGAAGTCAGGAGCCTGATTCCACCAGCTCCATTTTTCTTTCTCAAGATTGCCCTGGCTCTTCAGGGTCTCTTGTGTTTCCATACAAATTGTAATTTTTTTTGTTCTACTTCTGTGAAAAACGCTATTGGTAATTTGATCGGGATTGCATTAAATAGGTGGTTTGCTTTGGGCAGTAGAGTCATTTTCACAATATTGATTCTTCCATTCCAAAAACTTGGTATATCTCTCCATCTGTTGTGTCGTCTTTGATTCCTTTCATCAGTATCTTATAGTTTTCTGGGGACAGGTCTTTTGCCTCCATAGGTAGGTTTATTCCCAGGTATTTTATTCTTTTTGTTGCAATGGTAAATGGTAGTGTCTCTTTAATTTCTCTTTCTGATCTTTCATTGTTAGTGTATAGGAATGCAAGAGATTTCCGTGTATTAATTTTGTATCCTGCAATTTTACCAAATTCGTTGATTAGCTCTAGTAGTTTCCTGGTGGCATCTTTAGGATTTTCAATGTATAGTGTAAAATAGATAACTAATGAGAACCTACTACATAGCACAGGGAACTCTACTCAATGCTCTGTGGTGACCTAAATGGGACGGAAATACAAAAAAGAGGGGATATATGTATGTGTATTGCTGATTCACTTTGCTGTACAGCAGAAACTAACACAACATTGTAAAGCAGCTATACTCCAATAAAAATTAATAAAATATAAAAAACAGGGCTTCCCTGGTGGCGCAGTGGTTGAGAGTCCGCCTGCCGATGCAGGGAACGCGGGTTCGTGCCCTGGTCCGGGAGGATCCCACATGTCGCGGAGCGGCTGGGCCCGTGAGCCATGGCCGCTGAGCCTGCGCGTCCGGAGCCTGTGCTCCGCAACGGGAGAGGCCACGACAGTGAGAGGCCCGCGTACCGCAAAAAAAAAAAAAAAAAAAAACCATAAAAAATAAAATAAAAAACATATAGGTGTTCACTAAATAAATGTTGAACAAAAGAATGAGTGGATAGCAATCAGTCTCAGAGGTATATAAGCCATAAAACGTCTTAGGATTACATCTAATTACATCTATTTCTTGCAGCCTAAGGTCTCCTCTCCTCCTGATCTTAAAATGGAACTTCTGTTTTACGTATTTCACTTATTTCTCAAGGTTTCTTTGATGAGCTCTTCATCTGTAGTTTTTAATGATTAACATATAGGGCATACTCCCATTTAAAGATTTTTATATTCAGCTTATAAAGAATATTGAGACTGCTTGATTATTACAATTTAGAATGAGAAAATTTAGTGCTCTTAAAATTATTAGAGTTATTTCAGTCCTAGGACCAACTCATGGATTTCTGAAGGGGTTTTTCTCAGTTCTTACTCATTCATTCAATATTTCAGCAATATTCCCTTTGCACGTATTAAATGAAGAGCACGATTCTGAGTGACTGAGATCCTACCTTCAAGGACTGGTCCTCTAAGGATGAAAACAATAACACAAGAAACAATGTGCTCAGTGCCCTGAAGGGGTAGAGCTAGGTTATTAGAGTTTAAAGAAAGGATTAAGTCCAGCAGAGGTAGGGGATGTGGGTTGGAGAAGGCGGCGTTTGAGTTAGGCTACATTTGGACATTCAGAGAAGAGCAGGGGAAAGTCATTTCAATAGGAGGAAACAGCATCAACAAACCAGGGAGGTATATGGAAAACAAAACAATAGGCTCACATAATAATGGGAAACCTTGTGCCATGGATGTTTATACACTTAAATTCTCTGTATAGGAGCACACTAGCTCTAATATACAGTATGGCCTAAATTTAAATACACTTCTGGTTGCACTTGAAAATATGCATTTAAAAAAATAAAACCTTGGGCTTCCCTGGTGGCGCAGTGGTTGAGAGTCCGCCTGCCGATGCAGGGGACACGGGTTCGTGCCCCGTTCCGGGAAGATCCCACATGCTGCGGAGTGGCTGGGCTCGTGAGCCATGGCCGCTGAGCCTGCGCGTCCGGAGCCTGTGCTCCGCAATGGGGGAGGCCGCAACAGTGAGAGGCCCGCGTACCGCAAAAAAAAATAAAAAAAAAAAAACCTTTCCATTTTTCCCTGTTGTATAAAGTAAAACAAAAAGAAATCCTCAATGATCAAAGTAGATCAGAAAATTCCGTAAGTAATAATTACATACTATTCCAGGCAATGTATTCAAATCTAGCTTTGAGTCCTTGCAGGAAAAAAAAAAGAAAAAAAAATACATAAATTTCTAAACCATTCCTTATCACCAGTGTCATTAGGAAATGTGCCACATACATTAGATAATGTTTTAAATGTGTTATCGTTGTCAGATCTTTGCTTGAGTGGCAAGATACCTGCCTACATGTGCACATTGAGATGTGTTTCATGCTTTGTACCCAGTGAATATAAACATGGAGAACTCTCTAAGAAACCTTAAGGTAAAACTATTCTTCCATGTCTATATTTTTAGTGAGAATCAACATTTTATCTCCCATGTGCAATTCATGACTTGACTACAACTTTCTTGATCCATTGCATTACTGGCAAATATACGACAAAGGAAGGGAATTCTACTTTGAGTTAGAATGGCAGCTTTGTGTTTTCTCCACATCAAAAGCCTCTTTCAATTCATATAGTTTCATTTTCAGATGACGAACATCAAGATTCCTGTGCAGAGTGGATTTTGAGATGGGCAGAGCAGTGACACTGGTGCTGGGAGCCAGGCTGAGCTGTCCCTTACGTGGTTTGTGTTTGCTTTTGACATTTCCAACCTTAAAGTT
This sequence comes from Pseudorca crassidens, assembly GCF_039906515.1. NCBI lineage: Eukaryota > Metazoa > Chordata > Mammalia > Artiodactyla > Delphinidae > Pseudorca > Pseudorca crassidens. The sequence goes on from NC_090297.1 coordinate 182,294,761, forward strand.
CTACCTGGCCTGAAATCGCACTGACTTAAGTGTGTGCTCCTAAGGTGTCAATAAGCACTAAGACAAGGAGGAAAATAAACAGCTGCTTGTTTTTAGTATTTTGTTAGAAGAATAAACAGTTTGGGGAAAACACAAGTTCTATTTCATGCTTGGATCATTATTTAATTTTTGGCAATTACAATGTTACCTCATCTGAACTGAGGCCTCAGTTATCCTTCTAAAATGCAAATCTGATCTTATCATCTGTCCTCCCCTTTGTCATCCTCAGATGGCTGTCGATGCTCCTCAGTGTGTAAACGGACCATGTATTTAGGGACCATGTGTTTAGGAATGAACTTGATGGGATTCCCAGAATCAAGTGCTCCATGTGTACAGATTGGGTTTCACTCCAAGAATGGAATGTTGTGTATATTCCCCTGTCAACCCAGGATGTTTTGTGGGAATTCTGTAGCTGATAGCTTTGCACTCCCACTGCAACTCTGCCCTGGGTCTCCAGCCTGCTGTCCACCCTCAGGACAGGGGCTTGCAGGTTCCTTGCCTGCAGCAGTGAGACCTTGAACACACCTTTCTCTCTCTCCCCTCTCTTTCTTTTCTTTCTCTTCTCTTCCCATTCCATTCCCTTCCTTCCTTTTCTTTCTTCTTTCTTTCTTTCTTTCTTTTCTTTCTTTCCTTCTTTCTTTGTTTCCTTCCTTCCTTCCTTCTCTTTCTCTCTTTCTTCTTTCTTTCTTTCTTCTCTTTCTTCTTTCTCTCTTTCATTTCTCCCTTTCTTTCTTTTTTCTTTCTTTCTTTCTCTCTTTCTTTCTTCCTTTCTTCCTCTCTCCCTTCTCATTCTTCTTCCTCTCCCTCCACCCACCCCCCATATATATCATCCACACCAACCCCCTATTGGTGTCTGGGGAAACCTAACTGGTCCAGGAATGGTGGGTGTCTTAAAGATGGCTACCTGAATACTGAGCAGCCTCTTCACGTGTGTTTTGCTGTGTGACTCCTTGGCAAATCCTATCTTTCTTAGAATTATGTTAGAACTAGGTCAGTAGAAATCTGTTTGCTGTGTCAGCTTCACCTGTGCACCAGAATTATCCCACAGCGTGGGAGTGGCTGTCCCAGGCATCACTACAGCATCTCTAGAACGTCTGTGCAGAAAGGCTGCAGCTTTGAAAGTTATTTCTGCTCCACATGCAGCTGCCCTGTTGGAAGCTGCCCCCAAAGGCAGAGGGTTGGTACTAGCAGAAGGGCCAAGAGCAGAAGAATATGCAGGAGAGACAGGAGGGAGTCCCAGGCCCTGTCAACATTTCCAGCAAAATTGTCTCTATGCCCTGCAGAAATTCATGAATGCTACATGGAGAAATGACTTGGCTAAAGGTGTTTTCTTCTTGTGACTATGATGAAAGACTTAAATATTTGGAGAAGACTTTGATCAACTATGACTCTCAGGCCACAAAATGTTCATATGACACATTATTGAGGGAGTTTTAGAAGAAGCCTTGGTAGTAGATATTTTGAACAGAATCCTTTATTAAAATGATGTGATACTGATGGTGGGAACATAAATTGATACAGCCACTATGGAGAACAGAATGAAGGTTCCTTAGAAAACTAAAAATAGGACTACCATATGACCCAGTAATCCCATTACTAGGCATATACCCAGAGAAAATCATAATTCAAAAAGACACATGCACCCCAATGTTCATTGCAGCACTATTTACAATAGCCAGAACATGGAAGCAACCTAAATATCATCAACAGAGGAACGGATAAAGAAGATGTGGTACAAATATACAAAGGAATATTACTCAGCCATAGAAAGGAATGAAATTGGGTCACTTGTAGAGACATGGATGGACCCAGAAACTGTCATATAGAGTGAAGTAAGTCAGAAAGAGAAAAACAAATATTGTATATTAACACATACATGTGGAACCTAGAAAAATGGTATAGTTGATCTTATTTGCAGTGCAAAAATAGAGACACAGACGCAGAGAACAAAAGTATGGATGCCAAGGGGGAAGAGGGGAGTGGGAGGAATTGGGAGGTTGGGATTGACATATATACACTATTGATACTATGTATAAAATAGATAACTAATGAGAACTTACTGTATAGCACAGGGAACTCTACTCATGCTCTGTGGTGACCTAAATGGGAAGGAAATCCAAAAAGAAGGGATATATGGGTACGTATGGCTGATTCACTTTGCTGTACACCTGAAACTAACACAGCATTGTAAAGCAACTATACTCCAATAAAAATTACTTAAAAAGATAAAGTAAAATGTGTCCCCTAAAAAAAAAAAAAAAAGAAGACGTGATTAATGTGATGCTGAGAGCAGAGGTGAATTGTTGGCAGAGGGGCGGGAAGGGGAGGGGTGATTTTCTTGGGTCTGGCTTGGGTGGGAGATCAACCTTTTCTGCCCTCTACAGTTTGGAGCCCCATCCATAAACCCTGGATGGGACAGAGGGAATTTTTCTCTGGTGAAAACCCCCAAGGGTTCTCCATGAAGACTGGTGACAGTCACTTCAGCCTTGGTCCCTGCTTCGCTGTGGTGAAGTCTTGCCTTATGACCACGTGTGTATAGGTATTTGTCAGCTGCTTTGTAAATATCAATTTAGATAAAGACTCAAAGATGGGATGTTTTCTTTCACCTTAAATCTACCTTTTCCTATTTTATCTACTTTATATTCTACTTGTATTTCTTTCATGCATATCTTTATGAGAAAGAGTTTCTCTTCCTGACTTTCGTGTGTAGAGTGATTCTACCATCACAATACTCTTAGCTCTCTCCTTTCTTCTGTTCCAGACAGGCATCTAATTGGAAAGTTTGGAAGGAAAAACTGGGCACGTGAGCCAGCAAATTTCCATATTCCCTTCTTCTGTGTGTGTGTGTGTTTCTGTCTCTCAATCACTCTGCTCCTCCCCCTGAAGAACTGCTCTGCCTGCAGAATTCACATTCCCTTGTATGACCTCCCTGCTGTGATTTTCAGCTCACATGCTTGTAGGTATAAGGCATAGTCTTCAAAATGATCAGCGGCAGCAGTAATAGAGGTGATATTGTCTCCATCTGTTTTATTTTTTACCTTATTTCAGAACTTGAAGGGGAAAGAAGGGTGTAATGTCTTGAGAACCCCAACTATCTAATGCATCGCTTGAAACAAAGCCTTGTCTTCTGCATGAAAACCAAGCATCGCTAACGTATATTTACCCGTATTTCATGCTATTATTATGATATCCCATTTCCTTTTTTAATGGTGACTCAGGGCTGTGTGTGTAGTAGGGCCCAATCTGACACACTCTCATTTTTCCCCTTAAACAACATAAATCAAAGTATTCAATTACAAGTGCCCATACTTCATTTTCTTGGGGGTAAAAATGATAATCTGTACCTAAATTAGGTTAATAAGTCAAATGCATACAGATTAAGACTTTTGATGGCAAACACCTGTATCATGCCTTCCTTTCCTCTTTTAGGAAATATAAATTTGACCCAAAACAAAGCAAACAGTTTTACCGATTTTCTTTTTCTGTGTTTTAGCCCTGATTGTGCTATTTTGCAGAACTGACATATGTGGCCATTACAAATCTTTTAAATTCCTCATTACCTTCAGACCCACAAGGAGCTGAGGTAAAGGTTGATGATTCTGCACTGAGTTATGATTTCTTTACCCTTCCTGTAGTGTTCCCATTAATTCAGAGAAGGTATTTCCCTCCAATGAGAAAAACCATTAAAACCAAGAGCAAAATAAAAATCTCCCTTCTCATTTACTTTCTCAGCAACTGGAACCACTACGTGACTCCAGTATCCTAAATTTCAACTATATAAGAGTGATAGCAATTTAGTCAAAACTCTCAAAACTGGCTGCATTTGGGTCAAGGAGGTACAGTAAGGAACTAAAAGCCAGTATTCATACAGAGAGGCTCATGAGGGACGAGGCACAGGGTGACAGGGAGGGAGGTGATTCCTGGGGAGCATCCTGCTAGCTGTTCTCAGAGCTGCTGGGGATCCCACAAAAACTAGCGAAGAGCACAGAAGCCCAGGAGCTGCCTTTCATGACCCTTGAAATCTCTTTAGAGGTAGCAGAGCAAACCTGAGTCTCTGACCATCTAGAAATGCAGCTTCTGTTTCCGAAAGCCTCAACAGCTTCCTCCTGATTCCTGGTCAGATGGCCCCCTGGCCTCCCTCAGTCTTCACAGTGTGCCCCTTTGCCACCTCCCTGCAATTCTGTTTTCATTATAAAACAATTCTATCTATGTTATCTTGGAAACTATCTTGGCTTAACATCTTCTTAGCAGTTTTCTTTGGCACCTAACCTCCCAGGACCACACCCAAAATGAATCAAAACTCCTGACGTTGATGTGGCAATTTCTAGGAAGTATCTTCTGGCTCAAATATCCCCTAAGGTTAACAGTGGATGAATCGAAGTGAAAACAAGCCCCTTCCCATCTGCCTGGTACCTAGGAGGGAGTAGAAAAATAATGAGGGTGGTACTGATGGATGGGATGGAATTAAGATGAGGCATCAATGGTAAGATAAATGTTTTAAGAAAGTAGACCTATGTTTCAAGGAGACAAGGGGCAAGAATTCACTTGGCCATTGGACCAATGGCTTTCAAATCAATGTTTCCATGAGCTACTACTGCTACGAGCCTCCAAGTCATTCCAGAAATGACAGTTTGATGGGAGTATCCTATCTCCACTTGTCTAGCCCCACAGGCATCATGGCATCCATCAAGTCCACTGCTTGGAAATAATTCTGAGACCATTATTTTTGTGGTTCTCAGGTCTGCTGAAAAGATTGTACGGTATGATGCATTCAAGCCACAAGAAGAGCCCAGCCTGATTGTGAAAATTCTTGAGACCATCCCAGGTGGGACTGAGTTGACCCAGAGCATGTGGCCAATGCTTATGCTAGCTCTCTTCAGACCATGCTACCCACACTCTCAATAATATTGATTTGATGGAGATGCACCCTGGGACACTGAGAATGACATGAAAGAATTCCAAGACCCCAGGTGTTATTTGAAATGTATCTGAGTTCTTCCAAATGCCTGCAGATTTATTGGAACAAATTTCTGCAGCAGAAGCTACTTGTTTGGTCACATAGAAAATATTCCTACTTGGTGTCTCTTTCCTTTCATGACAAGGGCTTACTCTAGGAATCGAGGAGAATATGATTGCGGTCCACGAATAATGACTTGACAGCACTTTTTATACACTATTAAAGCAAGCAGTTAATTACCTGATTTAAAAAATTCCTTCAAATGACATGAAATGGGAAACGTTAATACAGATATATCTATTTTTTTCTGCAAATGAACTGACACATTTGATTAATCCTTGGATTATCATTTTCAAATATTTTAGGAATCAAAGAATAGATTTTATCCAAAAATTATACTGAATACAATCCAGTGTTTACTTTTATAATTCTGAGAGTTTAGAATATTTACTCCTTTGGTCTTCATGATGGAGATCAATTATCTTTGAAAAGCGCTGAATAATGACAATTTTGAAACTGTAATTTCGCCCTGTGTCTGCTTCCTAATAAAATAATAATGTGACCCAAAAAAAATGTAATTCCCTGAAATGTCTCCTCCTTTTGGATTGTGCATATTTGAAATGTTGCTCTCCTCAAATTTAAGATTTTTATGATAAAATTTCTTGCTATTAAAAAGAAAGATAGTTTTCTTTTTTAACCTCACTCTATATTTTAAATAAAATAAATGTTAATTACTTTGAGTATTTTTATTTGATTTTGAATCAAATTATGAACCCCTTGGATTATGAACCCCTTGAGGGTGGAGAATATTTTTCTTGTGTTTTTGATATACTCCTTTCTGTGTAGCCCTGTATTTAGAGTAAGTAAGAGCTCAATAAATAGGACCTGAATTAAAGTAACACAGTGATCCAGTTTCTGTCTTTTCACCTTGACCATAATCTATAAAATTCAGTCAGCATCTCTTTTGCATTCTACTCCTCAGGGACACAGTGTTAGTTTAAATTTACTCTTTCTCTATGTGGTAACGTTGAATGATTGATTCAGAAATCACTTATGAATATGAAGGTCAAAGAGAAAAATGGATGCAAATTATGGACAAGCATTCAAATATAAAACTTTTTGACAAGAGTTTAATGACTCTTGCAATAACTAATCAACAACATTTGAAAGACTGATTGGAGCACTTATTTTTCAGGGATAAATAATGGAACTTCTTCAGGAGAACCCACATAACTTTAGAAAACAATTTCAAATTATTGCAGTATTTCTCAGAATTGAGAGCAATGCTGCAGATAGGAAATTACCACAGTAACCTCCAGCCCCTCGCTATTATGTTACCCTTGACCTTCAATAAAGTTTTACTATAGTAGGCTCCAGTTTCACACAGACACACTAGATTAGTGTTTTAAAGTGAATACCTTACGAGGTATTTTCAAGTGAATGAAAAATATTTGGTAGGAATCCCTTCAGATGTAGCATATAATAAAAAATACTCTACTGCTGTTTGTGGAATGAATGCATTTCTGTAGTGAGTTTCACTACCTGACATGAAATCAAGAACTTTTTTTTTTTAGAAAGCTGAGAACTAAAAACAAAATTTTCTGGCAATGACTTACATTTCTTCTCCAAGAGAGAAGTTGATTTGAGTCAGAGTTTCACATCTAGAAATACCCAGTTGATTAATGCTTAAAGAATCACGAGAGAGAGTCTTATGAGTCCAACCAAGTCTCCCCATGAAACCAAATTTTAGTTGTTCACACAAATTTTAAAAAATGCCAGACAAAATTTGAGAGATGCGAGATTTTAGGATTTCTAAGTACACATTTTTAATCCTTGACAGATCCCATTAACTTTGATCCAAAATTGAGATTGTCTACATTTTTTTCTTTTTTTAACCATGAAATCATGAACTGTGTTGATGGCCAATGTCTCCCCCAGAGCTAACATTCAATAAACTTTTCAGATTGATTATGAAATGGCTACATTGTAGCAATTTGACAAGCACTGTCTTTGAATAGAATTTTGCCCTTTTGTAAGGATTATCTGTGGCTACGTTCATTTGGATGGAGACCACGATAAGCTGCACTCCTGTGCTACTATAAATTGTCTTATTGCCAAGTTCAGTGCATTCGTTAAAATGCTATGAGGTTAATTTATAAATTTGCAACTATTACTAATATACTTTAAAAAAAACAAAACTTTTATTTAGAAAGGCTGAAATGATTGTATGCTAATTTGAACAGGTAGGTTGTATAAGAAAATTCCATTTTTGATATCCTTCAAGAGTGGATTCCATTATGTGTGCTTTGTTCTTTCTTCAGACCTCTTGACTTCAGACTGGAGTTGAACAGAAATATGGCTTATTCCTCTCCCTTCAAATCATTCTCAGGCTCCAGACAAGGAGCTGGACCTTTGAGCAAACAAGCAGGTAACTGGCAATGGTACCTTTTAAGTCTGGAGGCTTTCTAAGAGTATACAGGAACAAGGAACAAGCTGCTCCTGAATGAGAACATCATGTAATTAGCAAAGTATCTAAAATAGCCAGAATTATTCCAGCTAGGGTTAATGGATAAGCCAAGAAAAGCTAAGCAAATGATATCTTCAGGCATTTGCTGTACCTCAGACAGCTCCTTATAGAACAAGCTTTCATTCTCTCTCCCAGTTAGCCCCAGTGGATTCACCATTACTGGCTCTGGGGCTAGAACAGAGGTAAGACAGGATGCTTGCTTTCCTCGTTGGCTAATATACTTTTTTTGAGGCATTACTCCTATTAAGATGTAATAGAAGAATACAATATGTTGATTATCTAACAGAGATAAAAGCAGGAAACTGATGAACCACAGGGAAATATGACTGCGAGCAAACTGATTTCATAAAACAAATATAATTGGTGTGGACATGAAGTTTGTCTTATCCACACAAGTCAAATTCTAATACAGTGAAGTTCAAGAGAGCTCAGTGCAGGAATTTTCGATAAATAAGTAGAATAAATGGGCTTTTCCATGGTGCTATGTATGTTCTATCTCAATCTTTCTTGTAATAGAGCTCATTAGAGAGATCAGACCTGCACATTTATGGATTGATTACCCAAGATGATGTGAGATAGACCCAGCATCCTTTCTAGTATTAATACCATCTTGCATTTGTAAAATGTTTTAATACATTGATGTTCCCACACACACATCTATTACTTCATATTTTAGGACAATAAGGGAAGAAGAGCCAGGAAAAAAGCAGTTAGATGCACAAGTGAACAGTCTGGCCTTTGGGTTCAAATGTAGCCCTACCCCACAGGCTTCACGGCATCTTAGACTTATTACTTAGTCAACCTGTTTCTAAGTGTTTTCATTTCCAAAATAGGGATAATAATGGGGCTGGCATCATATAAATGTTGATGAGAATTAGGTGCAGAGTACATGGGCTGATGACTTACTGGGTGTAAGCATGTAATAAACATTCCTAGTATTGTCAGATGTATAGGGTATGTGTTGGACTGTTTACAAATGAGGAAATTGACTAAGAAAGAGGTTAAGTGCTTCTGTAGGAACTTTGATGTTCCTTATTGTAACAAATTGACTCAGCTTTATCTTTAGTAAGACTTTTATCAAAACAAATGTTATGAACCAAATGGAATTGTGGTGCTTTCCTCTCTATGCATTTTCCTTTATCCAGTCCTTTTTGAAGAGACACCCGAGAAATGGAAAGAAGTCTATACTATCACTCTAGATAATTTATTCCATGAATTTGGATTCCTTTCTTCTCTTTTCAGGCCTCAGTTTCTTTGTCTCCTGGTAATCTCTGAGGCCCTTTTCTGAGTGGAAACAACATTATTTCACAAACTAGAAAATCAAACTCTTGACCTCTGATGTTTGACTCTAATAAATAAATATCTTAAATGAAAAGTAAAAAGGATCCACATTTTGATCATAAAAAGATGTTGTTACATTTTATTCTATGCATATTATTTAGGAACTGACATTTCCTAGGTCAGTTCTTCCTTTGGTTTAACATCCCATTTCAAAAAATGTTATAATGGAAATTCAGATGCATAAATTCAAGTTAGTATTGACAGCAGTCATGGAATTAAAGTTTTCCCTACCAAGTCCAAACAAGACTATTAATAATGTATTGTGTATTAATGTGTGCATATGGTATAATGTATCACAGCTTCACATAATGACAGACAGTATCCAAATCTAAGTAAATATTTCTGAAATTCTACATGATTTTCATTAAATACCTAATCTCACATTTTCAGCTAAAGCACTACTTTCTAGATTTAATATGATCTGCTGTTGTATCTTTTATTTTTCTCCTTTATTTCTTCCTTTCTAAAGCTTAGGCTTATATGGGTATTTGAATACAGTGATCTTTTGTATTAAAGAAGGATTAAGAAAATCACAGACATTTCTTCAATTTCATGCTATGGCTAGTTTGATGACTGTTGATACCTGATTTCTGTATACTATGAATAGCTACAAAAGTGATTTAATTTGGATCTATTCTTTGTTTATACACTATTCTAGAGGCAGACATAATTTTGGTGGACAAATAGGTTAAGGAAATTTGTTTCTAATTGCTTTATGAGATGATCTGAGTAGTTGTTGATTACATTGGTATTTGCAATTTCCTAAAAGAATAAATTAAATCTTTTGTATAGGCTTTAGTAGAAAAGAACCCTCAAAGTTTTACAACTCTGTATATTTCAAGTGGGTTTTTTTTTGTGATTCATTTTATATTTATTATTTAACTCACTTGATGTGGTAGTTTCCTCCACAGTCTCTCAAAACTCATGCTGCACTCTTGATTTTTGGATTGTTATTAATATCGCTGCTTCTGATATTTGAAACTATAAGTTCAATTCCTTTATTTTCATTCCCCATGGAAGTTCAGTGTATGTACACTACAGTTAAAAACTCATGTAAACATAAAGCATAGCGTGAATTAGAGAGAGATTTTATAACTTACCTAAGTTGTTCATAAACAGAAACCTGAGTTAATTTGCTAAAATTCAGGGTAAAAATGTTGGCAAAGTTCAACAGTCTCTCAATGATCAACTTCCCTATCATAAAAATAGTGGTAGTGCTAACTCGAAATATAATAACTTTTGGTAATACCTTGAGGATGTCTATTATGTAACTCTTAGTGTTAATGACTAAATCAGCATTTGGAAAATCCCCACAGTCATATCAGATGATTGCAATAATAGCAGTTAAGATCCATCCCGCAGCAAATCCCTTTTTTTGTTGTGCAACTCAATGGTTCAAGATTTTTGTGGAGTTTGCAAAAAAGTCCCACTCAGAAAGGATCTGTACAAAGAAGTGACCATGTTGTTCCCTGACCTTACTGGGCTCATCAGTAAAATGTATTGCCAGAATTGTCCAAGATTTCTTTAAACTATACAATTTTACATATGATAGCTTCACACCAAAAATCAGCTGTTTTCGTTGAAGAATACCCTTCAGATGGCACATTTAGGAATCAGAGTTTATACACAGAGGAATTTAAAAAGTGAAAATTAAATACTTAAAAGGAATAGGTATAAGTGTGACTACATTTTTAAAAGGATGGACCACTTGACCCATGTGTAACATATTGAGATAATTTTGAGAGCTCAGAATTCATCAGAGTCTCAATTTCAGTTAATCATGCAGACATATGTCCCAGGACCCTGGAGATCTACTAGCTCTAATTCTCCAAACTACTGAAAGGGAAATTGAGGACCAAAAAGAGTCAATAAGATATTTAGTAAAATGTCTTCTTACTTCTTACCCAGTGCCCTTATTTGCTGTATGACTATGATGAGAAACAGACATAAGAATACTAAAAGGTAGTTAATGAATTGACCAGAATTTTGGAGAAATGTGAATTAAAAAAACCCCAATGAGTGGCACCGACTGTCAAGTTATCTGGGGAGAAAGAATATTGGTAACTTAAAGGCTAAAGAACATGATAGGTGGCTGAGAAGAAGAAAAGAAAGAAAAAGTTGAAAAAATACTAAGTCAGTATATTTGAAGCTCTTTCTGACTTATAATAAGAGAAGACTCTTTAAAGATAGATTTCCATACTCCTGAATTCGTTTTATACTAAAAATGTGATGTCTTTGAAAAAAGACTTTGTACACAAAACTTATAAAGAAATGCATTTTAAATATGTTATGTAGCAATATCTTCTTTTAAGAAATGATGCCAAAAAAATCACTGTGCCATCTTTTTAAACACCTAGCATAAAAGAGATCTGGAGTGATATTTATTGAGGGCTACGATATACTCTGATTTGAACCTGAAAAAAAGGTGTAGTCTTGCATACTTTCCTGTCTTTATCTTTAGACTGTGTTAGCCTAAATATTGCCTGAGGTAAATATTACTAGTGGCAATTGTCCAATCTTGAAATAGCATATAGTCCATAAATGCAAGTTGAAAATAGTTTAGCAATCTCAAGTATCAAACCCAGGTATGTTAATTGCATCTTTTCCATTTGGGCATTAAGATTGTGACTTAAGTTTTAAATTGACTGTACGTATCTCTTGATATATTGCTGCTTAAATAATTAGTAGGGAAATGATAGGGAAAAATACATTTAAACTCACCTTTGTGTTACTCTGAACCTTTCTCTCTGAAGATTATGCTTAAGATAACACAGGACCTTAAAGGTGCTGATGTAGAGTTCTACTCTGATGCCCTCAGAGAGATGTGTGAGGGTTAAGAGGTCTCTGGCGATGCATTGCCGCATAGTTCATGCAAATCCACAGTAATTCTGTGTTCAGATAAGGATCTCGGTTTCAATATACTTTTTCAGAAACGCATTTGCTTCTTTTTTAAGGGAAATCTGGCTCCAGAAGAAGAGGCCAAAAAAAAAAAGAAAAACACCCTAATGTCAATGCTCACTTATTTAACTCTGACATTGCTGATATTCTCTTAGCAAATCAAAAGAGGTAACTTTGCTGACTCCTTAGCATAATTTAAAATAAGCATCCTAACAAGATGCTATGAGTGTATTTTATGAAAATTAATATCCATGCATGAAGCTGCCTACAGCACATGCTTTTTTATGAAAACAAAAAAATGAGAGCAATGGAGGTAATAAAGTATAAAGCTTTAACCATATCACCAATCCCTTATGCAGCATGAAAATGGTTAAAATTTAAATGACCCAGTTCTAAAGAATTTGAATAAAAAGGAGGTAGGAGGCATATTTGTCAATTTCTGCAACCAAGGAAATTTGTTGAGGCAGGAGAATGAAATTTTTTCATTTAAATTTTTATATTTAATCAGCATTATGGTTTTTTAACCAAAAATAAATAAGTAAATCTGTTTCCAACGAATATGTTTGTTTGAAAATTTTCCAATAATTTTAAGGTAAATTTAGAAACAGCAAATTTAGGAACTTCATAATTGATACCTTGTTCACTTTTTGTTTCTGTTTTTTGATACATAATTAGGTGATTACAGTGTAAAAATGGAGATATGAAAAATGACCTATCAAATGAAATATAGTGATTATTTCTATAGCCAGAGGGACATCAGGAAATGGAAAGGGGATTGGAATCCTCAACTGTATATTTATTTTTTAATGGCTTGGAATAGAGAAAAATGTTAAAAATTATAAATCTTGGTGGTAAAAAGATGAGGATGTTTATTACATTGCTTTTACTTTTCTGTGTAGTCTGAAACACTTCTAAATTGAAAATTAAGTTCTTTTCTACTTTTTAAATTCTAGCTAAAAAAAACATGTTCATATATGACTTCTTTAGTGAAACTTAAAAACTTTCGTTTTCCTCATTAGTTAGAGATTTCATTTTCTTCAGAGTTCAAATTTTATAATTAAAATGAGTAGATTTATGTAATTTAGAGAGTTGTTTGCTAAACAAAACACTCAGCAGTAAGAAAAAATAAAATCCTAAATCTTTTTAATATATTCTGATACCAGAAGACCTTTATTTCCCCCTTTTATGTTTGTATAGTTAATTTGGGGTCATTTTATGTGCTTTAATGCAAGTTAACTAACATTTCAGAGGCATAAATATGACAATTTTATCCAAAATAGCAATTAATAAGTATGTATAAATTGGTTTTCTCTTATATTTATCAAACACTATGTAAATGCAGAAATATGCTTTATGGAATTGTTAGAGCAGGAAAAGTTTTACTATACTTCAGGATAAAATTCTAGGGAATTTTATGTGTTTCTTATGTGTTTCTTTCTCTTAGTTAATGCAATTTTAAAAGTCAAGTCAAATCGTTTTAAAAAAGACAAAAACAAAACCTGGAATATAACAGCCTCTTGTATTACTAAGAGTGGACATGTGAAAATTTTAAAGAAATCACTATATATGTTTTTCTGTGTTTACTTCAAAGAGAATTTTTTTAGACAGGAATCATTATTTTAAATATTCTTGCAAAACTTTCTTATAACAGCAAAGGGACCATGCTGGTTTAAATGTAAGTTGCACCTGAATAGCCTTAGTTATATCTTGAAGAAGAGCTATAGTCACTGTTTATTAATTATAAAAGGAAGTGGATTTAAGTTTACAGGTCTTCACTTTTTTTTTTTAATGTGGGCATCTTAACTCCTGGATTGTCTACACGCTCAGCATATATGTTTATTCACAATTTGAAGTTTGCACATAGTTTCCAGTAACGGTAAAGCCCTTGCAATAATGTTGCACCTGGACCAGGCAGGCGGAAGGGGAGCAGAGGTCAAGACCAGCCCTTAATGAGCATTGACTCCACAGACTTAAGACTCCGTGAAAGGTCCAGACGACCCCTGCAGCGTCATCTTACAGCTCTGATTTTCTTCTTTTCAAGATGTAGTATAATCCATAAATACAAGCAAATCACGAGCAGCTTAGTCTTTGGTTTTTATCTTCCAGGTTTGGTCTTTTTTTTTTTTCCCTCTTCACAGAGGTTTGAAAAATTAACCCTCTTCTGTCCTCAGACTAAGCAGAGAATGCATTTCTTCACCCTCACTGTTGTCAGCTTAAATCTTTAAGTCCTTTCAAGGTAAGAGGCACTTTGTAAAGTGACTTATAACAACCAGAGAAGCGGCCAGTGGTTCATTTTCTCCCAATATAGGTGAATAATGTCTTGATAGGTGACTAAGAGTCACAAGGCAAATCAGTGAAATATGTCTCTTTTATGAAAGTTTCTAAAGCAATAAGCTTAGATACTTAAAACCTTAAATGGAATTTTTGTTTAGCTCTGATTTCCCATCACACAGAGGCTATATTTACGCACAGACTTCTAGATAATCCACATGTATGATAAAAATGTCTCTAATCACCTTTTCTGACATATTCTCTTCATATTGGATTATCTGGTGCAGCTCACACTCTCCTATTCTGATGGACATAATCTCTTTTCACAGTTACGTTTTGTTTCTCTAGCCCAAACTTTCCTGAAAAAGAAGTTAGGCCCTTATGATTAAAACAGTCATTTCCCTGCAGGAAATACACCCAATCACATGTGCACTGCAAGGATGAACAGAATCCAGCTCAGGTGCATCCGTGGAGAGGAGCCTTCCACCCTGAAATGGGCATGGTCTACGTGTTGGAAGCAAGGGCTAGCCAATCAAATTCAGTTTTATTCCGTCCACAGCCTTGTAGAATTTCAGGATGCCAGAGACATCTGCCTCTGCCTTGACATATAGTCTTTTGATGCCCTGTACACACTGAAGGCCCCACTCTCTCCACAGTTTAAAAATATAAAGTTTAAGGTCCTACTGTATAGCACAGGGAACTATACTCAATATTTTATAATAACCTATCAAGGAAAATAATCTGAAAGATTATATATATATATATATATATGTACATATATAACTGAATCACTGTGCTGTACACCTGAAACTAACACAACATTGTAAATCAACTATACTTCAATTTAAAAAAATTATGTATATATATATATATATAACTTTAAAAACTATAGCTCTGAGTGTGAACCTTAGCTGTATAATTCATGGTGAGGCCAAGTGTTACCCAAGCAGAAATGGCTGAGAATCTAGCACAGTGGGTGGGAAGTCTGGAGGGTTCAGACGTTTGCTAAGGGCTGGGGAAAGAGCCTTTAGAAGGAGCATAAAAATGGATCCAAAGGGGGTCCTGGGAGAGCCAAAGGAGGTCTGGTTCCTCAAGGATCTCTATCTCCGACAGACACAGTATCACAGAACAGAAAGGGGACAGAGTGAGGGGCAGACATTTTACACAGCTCACAGCTTCAGCTCTGATCATACTTTCTCCCAGCCTGTTCCCCTAAAGCATCAGGACACACAGGAAGACCTCCACCATGACCTCATGGAAATAAAAATGCCAACATTCACTTAGTATTTGTGACTCTCTATGATCCTGCAGAACCAGACCTGTCTCTTCTTCAGAATAACATGGAAGAGAGAGAATGGGAGGAGTTCAGAGTACTATTTCTTATTCACACCTGTCTGTTTTGAACATCTTAGCTTCAACCATCCGAAATTACAACACCAATATAATTTTAACAATTTTTTCCCAAGATTCCGTTATCCATCACCTCCTCTCACATACAGGGCTAAATTCATTGCTCATTCAAATCTGTTATTTTAAAAGTAAACCTAAGCTAAACAAGTGTCTCATTTAATACCTTAGACTCTGTATTATACTGTTTATATTTTGACTTCCGTTTCTGACTATATTTTATTCATTTAGGGTAGTGGAACTAAATCACTAACATATATATATTTTTCTAATGGATTTTTATAATTCATAGCTCAGTGGGAAGTATCACCAAATATGAATGGTACATAGAAATCAACATATACTTAATGACATAGTGAGAGTTCTAATATTTCGGTAACACAAATTGACTCACAGTTGTATACATATATGTATATATGACAATCATCTCAGAAATTTAAATTACAAGGTTCAAAGCAAACTGACTTCGCATGTTGGTGGCTTAGAACACACCTTCATAGCTGTGAATTCCATGGCCAGTTCCACTTTAGTTTTTGTGCAATTTGGAGGCAAAGAAATTCTAATTGATCTTATCAGTCACAAGACGCATTTTGCAAACAATTCCACTAGTGTGGCTTCTGATGAGGTATCCCATTTTTGACAACTAGTAGACTGGCTTGAGATAAAAGGTTACCTGAAGAAGAATGAGCAAAGAATTCCAGAGACAGTGCTGCTGTGTGGCCAATACATTTTCAATACCACTGGTAGTTAATTTGGGGTTTTTCTTATCTCTATCATACAGTTTTTAAAATATGCCCCTTTGGTATGTGTTTCTTTCTATCGTTATTAGTCAAATTAATTAGTTTCAGAAAGAAAACTTGTTTTCATCTAACACTGTTAAAATTTAATGTAACACATTCTAAAATTAAATTTTTCAAAAGAGAACATCTTTGACTCTTTGCAGTAATAAATAAACTCTGAAGAAAATTGATTCAAGAACTTATCAAATAGAAAAAAAACCCCTGAGAACTTACATGCCTACTTTTACAGCAAATGTGATTTGCTAAGCTACATTGACTCTGCAGATTATCTTCATTTCTTGATATATCTTTTACTAATCCAAGTCCAAATGAAATGTCCAGAAAAATATAGTTTTCTTTATATAATAACTATATATATAATGAACAAAGAATTTTAGATAATGGATACTTTCATGGTAAATTAAAAAATATATATATATATATACATATTCCAATAATGATGATTTATTCAAGTGACAAGAAAAATAAATTTAGCATCATCACTTTTTCATCTTAATTCAACCATTATGCCAAATCTCAGTGCATTTTTTAACCAATACATGGCTTTTCAGCTAGTTGAGAGACTGTGGAAGTGCATGATAACTTTAAAAAAAAATGACTTGTGATGAAATGGCAGAAACAGCCAACTCAAATAATTTATATTGAGGATTAACCTTGCAGCTATATTAATATGAGTAAAAATTAAATATTTTAAATTTGTTTAGATGCGCTAGCAAGGGGAAAACACAAAGACAAAACTGAGGCAAGGAGGCTCACAATGACTCCACTGATTTCTCCATTGGTCCTTCCTCTGCACATGGTCAATTAGAATTGAAAATCCTGTGCTGATTTCATTCGCTGGAATTTTTAAGCAGGTCAGGAAGAAAGATGTTATTGAAAGGAAAAATCTCATCTAAATAAGAAAGGAGCACAGGGCCATCTGGTCTGAGCTATACATATAAAAAGTTATTTCAGCTGAACTGCAGGCTTGATGTTTCAAAAGAAGTGCCAAAAATGAACCCCAAACCTGTTTACGGTAAAATATCCCCAACGTTCCTCTTTAAGCCTCAAATATGCAATACACAGTTCATTTCCTATCTGTGATTCATGAGCCCATCTGACCCCAGCACCTCCCTGGGCTTCACTGAGTCTCAGGCAGCGATAGGGGTGTTCAATCACTCTTCAGATACATCTCCCTCGTGGGGCATCAACGGGACCGTGGACCTTTTGAAAATTGTGAAAATGACTTTGATAGTTTTCCCTCAAATGGATTTTGAGTGCAGCCTGCATGTGGGCTTGGAAGGATAAAATCTGAGGCATGAAGCAACCAAACCAGTTTCCCTTCTTTCCTCCTTGAGACTGGCGGTAGGTTCCAGTGCATTCTCTGTGCAGTGCCCAGGCATCTACTCAGAATAATTCCAATCCCAATGCCTAAAGGCTAAGTTAAAAAAAAAAAATCCCAAATCTCTCTTTTCATTAAAGAGAAATTATGAGTGTGAGTCTACGCTCAGAAATCATCTTCCTAATGGTAACAGAGATTTAAATATATATATATATATATATATATATATATAGGGTGCTGTTTGTCAAATAAGAGTCCTATGTTTTGATAGAATTAAAATATTTTTGATATGAGGCATTTGCAATAATTATATCATCAATACCTTAATTTAGCCAATATCTGACTACAGACATAAGTGGCTGACATTGCCATCAAAATTTCATTGTATTAAAGTGTTAATATTCTAACTCAAGAGCATTTTAAAAACTCTGGTTATAATACAATACTAACAATTATTTTTGGCCATAAGACTATGTTCAAATGTATCATTTACATGTACTGTATGTACTACATACATGTCCAAAAATACAGCATTATAATATCAGCCCATGTTAAGCAAGAGTACAGGTTTTAACTAAAGTCTTCCAATAAATAATTGAATTAAGTATATTCTAATATATGAAACACCAGAATCTTGATATATCCCTGACATCAGATGTCATTGGTTGTTTTTGTATATTTACTATGTTTGTTCTGCCATTTCAAATAAATCATTACTATTGTGTGAGAAGAATAAACTGTCCTATAGTAAATTGTTCTTTCTCCGTTATGCTCTGAAAAACCATTTGTTCTTGGCGTTACGTAGTTCAACTATTTCAATCAAGTCCATTATCTTCTTTTCTTTGAAAGATGCCTTTTTAGTAACCTGTATCCCCAGTGGGCCATGTTATGTTTTGTTTTTAGAAAGTAGGTGAAATTTAAATCTAACTATTTGCTCACTTTTTAATCTTTGATAAAACAATTTTATAATTCATCCTCAGGCAAGAACTCCACTATATTTTGGAAGAACTGTTTATGTAAAAATTATGGAGTCAGGTCCAAGGATTTCTCAGAAAAGTTATTTATTAGTTCACACTGCAGTCTTACCCCAGAGAATGTCACCTAACTTGTGTAGCTTGCTTTTTCTAACTACAAAATGTGTTTGTTCTTTAGGCTATATACTTTTGTCAATAATAGTAACACGAAAGCAAAACAGAACAAAACGCTTTTTCACTTGTTTTAAAAGAATCACACACTACATCAGCAAAATTAATCTCATTAATTTGTGTGTTGACAAATAAATACTGCTGCTCATGTACATATGACTTGCAAATCCTTTCAAAATTAATCCTTTAAGTATGCAAGAAAGAAATATTAAGAGCAAACTCCAAAATTAAGAAAATAATGTGTCAAATACTTAGTATGTAAGAACTGGTAAGTATACCCAGTCATTCTATATTAATGAAGTTTAATTTAAACTACAGACCAAAACTTGGTAATTGAGACGTTACACATATACAGTTGTTCTATGTTTATATCTCAGATATGGCAATGTATTTTGTTAAGATTATTAAACTTTGTTCTATTTGAGTTAAGTAAAATAAAATCATGTACTTAAACATACACGTCATTAAAACTCTGAACACTTGCTTGGTGAATAACTGTTTAGCCTAAGACCCATAAAATAGACTTGAAAATAAATACAAACGCTGTACCAGCCCACAAAATTTTAATCCAACTATCATCTAACCCAAAGCACATGAAAAGAGCATTACTTCTAAAGAATCATTTATATAGGAATTCTCTATGCAATAAGTAAATAGTAAAAATGATTTAATAGGTTACAAAAATTTGAGTGTCAAATAAAAATCACCAAGTCATAAGAGATATCAGTGTCATAGCGTTTTCTATCCAAATGATTTCAAAATGCTCCCCATTTCCACATCCTATTCACATCATTGAAATTCAGCCACCTCTGAAATGTTCACCCAGCATGTTAATAAGGCTTCCCAGAACCAGGAAACTCCGCCTGACTACATATGTCTTGATAAATATGGCCATACCGCCCCATAACACATCTTCAAAAGAAAGATAGCTGCAAATAAAATAGTCCTTTCCTGTGGGTGTCGGTTAACCCCACAGACATGAGAACTTCCTACGGGCACACACCCAGCATATACATTGGCAATTGATTAGGTGATTGAAAATGTTGCCCACAAAGGCGAAATTTTATATGTGATGACATCATCAGCAAACCTGGGTTTCTCTGCGATAGAATGATATACGTGCCTGGCTGAGTGTGTCTCTGGAGTGTGTGTGTGTGTGTGTGTGTGTGTGCGTGTGGAGAGAGTGAGAGACAGAGAGAGAGAGAGATGCTTAAAGAAGAGCATCATCAGAAATGCTATAACCTTCCGCAAGGTTTGCAAGAATCTTTCCACAGACCTTTGACTTTCTTCAGATTTCACACAGCTCAAGTTCATTCAAAACTGCATTTCCCACACCAGCAAATCGTGTTTTGTTTAGTGAGCACTGCTGTTAATCCTAAAATACCCCGGTGGGTCTGTGGAGATGCGATTTCTATAACCAAATGAGGCGTGGGCATCTGTGTAATAGTGTGCGTGTGTTACAGAGTCCCTGGGGACTTGCATTGGAACGGAGAAGACGTCTTGGTTTTCCAGGCAAGGAAAGGGTTAAAAATTGAGGCTGTCTGGGGTAGGAGAAAGGGGATATTGTTGTCTTTAATCTTTCCGCAGTCTGTGTAAGACTTCCATCCCGGATCTGCACAGAGCAGTGGGACAGGCCGGGCATGCATTGCGTGCAGGCTCCTTGATTGTAGAGGGGGGACCTGGCTGGGGTCCAGACAGGCTGGGGCTCTGTTGATCATTATGTCTGGCCTTCAGGTGTCTCGGCGCACAGTGGGCGGCGGTGGGGGAGGTGTGGATAACAGGAGAGCAGACAAAGAAAAAAAATGGTGTATTTAAAAAAGATGATGCGAAAACGTGTGTCCAAGTCCTCTTTAAAAAATGACTTCTAACGTCTTAGACTTTTATAATGAGAACACGAGCTCTGCTCTGGCAGATCTCTTTAAGCCATAATTAGTTATGTCTGGAGCCTTTGAATAATTCCTTTCCATAATTGATGGAGTTAATATTCTCTTTCAAAAATGAGGAGGACAGGGTATTCTCCCAAACTCCCTTTGGGTCGAAGGTTTTGCCGGTCCAGATCTTCATCAGTGAAAAATCGCATCGGTTTGATTTACCTTTTAATTTCTTAGGAGACTTAGCTTATAACTTTTTAAGGATTTGGATGATTCTAGAAGTGAAGGCATAATGCATTGCTGGATTCCCCTCGCTGAATGTAAAAAGAAAGCAATAGTACAGGATCATTCTCCCCCATTTGTTTCCAATTATTTTATAAATAATAATTTAAGAAAACTGCTTTGTATGTTGCTTCTGTTTGAAACTCCATCAAAAAAACAAAAATCTTACCATGAAAGTGACTTCGATGCTAACCCTACCCTTGCGTGCCAGTAGAAAGAAATCCCAAATTCCTTTATTCTTTAAGCATTTCTTCTATAAAAGCAGCTTCCGCATGCTTCCTCCCCACCCCCACGTCCTCACTCCACCCTATTAGGAATTTCAAAAAAAAAAAAAATCTTTATACATGGAAGGCTGAATCCCGAGACAGAAAGCTGTCTTTTTCTTCTGTCTTTGCACTGGCCGCTTTCAGTAGTCTTTCCCTTCTGCCGGAACTTGATTTCACATTTTGTGGATGAAAACCCTAAAACCAGTTCAGCCTCTTATCATGATGAGAACATGACAAGTGGTGGTTAAAAAATAAATAAAAAGAAAGCCTTGGCTTGAAGCCATTGTTCAGAATTTAAGAGCTATTTGCCCCCAAGTGTCTTAGCCGTCTTTCATAGCTAATTATAATAACTGTCAGATGTCTGGAGAGTGGATGGTGCCCTCATCAATAAAGTCAGCAAAGTTTGTCTTTTATTTTTCTTGGGGACAGATCAAATCTGATTAGGCATTAAGAGCGAAAAGAAGTGAAGTAAGTACATATGTGTGTGCCTTCATTTTTTCTTATGAACAAAGCAGCGCGCTGGAGCGATGTTTGAGGTGCAGCCTCCTGCAGCTACTCTTGGAATGCCTGACTTTTATTTTTCATTCTTTCTCTTTCACCGAATCAAGCATGCAACAATTGTTTCTGAAACCTTCTCCTGCCAGCTGAACACCCTTCAAGACACACATATAACAGTAGCTCAGAAAAAAAAAATCTTCACATATCGGAAGCTTATGACAGAAAACTATTCTCATCAACACACTGGACGGAAAGCAATGGATACTTACAATTTCCAAACGGTTATTTGTGCTAGTTCCTTGTCCCCGGGGGCACGGCCGAGGCTCTGGCCAGACTGTCCATCAGGCAGGTGCAGAATCCTGGTTTCCAGGCAGGAGAGAGTTAGCAAAGTGTTTCCCAAAGTCCCTCGGAACTCAGGCACTTGTGCCCAGGCATCCCTGGCTGCTGTGAAGGCTGTACTATCTGCAGTTCTGAATTGAACTAAATTACAGCCCATGTGAAAGACAGGGGCAGTGAGTCATGTGGGAGATACACAGCTATCCTATTGGCCACTGAAACATAGCTTAGGCATTCTGCCTTCTCCTCCATTGGTGAATAGTTAAAAATGAAAGCATCTGGGTCCTCCTCTCCAGCTTATTTGTCCTTTATGTGTGGAAGAATGACTGTAGGATTTTACAGTGACAGAATTAGTTAAGAAAGGGACTGAAGTCATCTTTCACAGAGGCTGGTGGGAGGGGATTGGAAGCCCAGCTTTTTCAAGATTTTTTTTTTTTCCTTTTTATCCCCCTGCCCTGCAGTTTTGTCTGTGATTTGCCTGTTTGCCTGTCAGGAAAGTGTGTGTGTGTGTGTGTGTGTGTGTGTGTGTGTGCACGCGTGTGTGTGTGTCTGTGTGTTTCCCCAGTTAACTTTGGAAGTGACAGAAAGTAAATTATCTCATTTCTTTGCAGAACTCAGTCGTGTTTGGAAGCACAAAATCAATTTTTCTTCGATGATGAATTTTCAGAGTTTATTTTGATGTTGAAAGAAGCTTAATTGCAGTTCTCAACAGCCTAAGTTGTTCATTATTGACACCCAGAAACAGAATTAACTTTTTTTGAGTGGCTGTTACAGTTTGGAGAATGTAGGGGGGAAAATGACACTGGAAAATATTAAAAGACAACAATAGCAAAGAAGCTTCAGCTAAGCAGGGATGAAGAAGAAGTATACTTTTCCAAAACCATTCTTTAATTTACCTTTTTTGATAATGCAACACGACCATAAAATGGACAGGCAGAAGGTGCTTTTCGGTTATCCCAGCATTATTTAATTCACCTGATTCGTAAAAATCTCTGGTTTTTAGATTTAGATTTAGAGGTGTGAGTTCCCTTAGAGACCGTCACATCCTTAGAGACCATCACATCCCATCTTCCCAGTGTAAAGGTTGTCAAAGGTGAAGAAGGTGGACTCTGGCAGGTAACACCTCGCTATTCATTTACCTGGATCCAGGATTCACAGAGTTATGTAAAGTAAATGAAGGCGACACCAAAGTGAGTAGTACTGCTTTGCTTTTTCTCGCAAACCTACTACGAGCCAGTCACTCTTGTTTAATTGCTACAACGACTCCTAGGGTCAGTTTTATCACTTTCATTTCTTGGTGGCAAAAACAGACTCAGATGCTTTACTACCGTGGTAGTTCTTGATGTGAACCCATATTGGACTGATTTCATGTCAACTTTTTCAGCCAGGGATATTGCCTTCCAAAATAATAGTGGTCATCCCTTGTAAATACCTTCCTGTTGTGTGTGCCAGGTAATGAGCCAAGCACTTCACATCACCTTGTTCAATCCTTACAACTATCAACGAGGTAGCTATTCTATTATCTCCATTTCAGAGAAGAGGAAATGAGGCAGACACTCAGTTTCATAAAGTTGGTAATTGGTGGTACTTGATTCGAACCAACTTTCCTCTAGTTGACACACTATATGGATTTTCATCACGGTGTTGAATAAGTTTGTTTTTTTCCCTTTCTGGTGTAACAGATTTGAATATTTCATGTATATGGAGACTATCCACTGTAGTCGTATAGGTGTGCTTGGTTCAGACCCACATCTTACTGTTAAGTGGCTATAAATCGGCCTTAGAGGGGCAGCTGTGGAGCCGTATTTGCCTTTGCGGCCCCTCAAGAGGCCTTGCACAGAATCCTGCAGCAATAGAAGCTTCCACATTTACTGAAGGAACAAATTCACCCAGCACATCATTCTGAGCCTTAGGTGCCCTACGGCCGGTCCAGAGCTTGAAAACACATCAAAAAGCAGGATAAGGCAAATCCTGGGTCCTTTCCAAAATAGCATCAAAATTCCATGTCAGCCAAGGCAATATCAAGAGTCCACGTGGAGTTTCCTTAATGTGTCTCCGCTGCAGCCCCAATCACACCAATTAAAGGACATTTCCATTCACACCACCTGCCCTCGTGGGATCTGTGTGGAGACTGGAGATAATTACTCAAGGAATATGACAGCATCCTCACCTGTGGTGTTGAACGTACACACTGCTGTCGCTCAGAGGACAGGGTGGCTGGGCTCAGTTAAACATAGGTAGATAGGTAGAATTAGAAGATCATTTTTGTCTTCTTGTTTTTTGACCTTTTTTTTTTCTTTCCTTGAGTGGTACTTAGTTTCCCCCAAATTGTCATCACCTCCTTCCATCCAGAGCTCTTCCGAGTCTGCCTTCTCATATAGCACCCATGTGATCATGTTATGTTATCCTATTTTCACTAAGTTTCTCTATTGAAAATATTTCAAGGACTGGGCTGTATCTCACTCTTTTTTCATCCCTCATAATGCTTACCATAGTAGAGATGAGATAAATATGTGTTGATTTTTTTCCCTTTGTCTTGCAGTGATCAAGTCACAAGTAAGCTATCGGATCTAAAATAAATCGGGTAAGATAATGCTAAGGTGTTAAAAATAACATTTAAAAATAAACTCTACGGGGACTTCCCTTGGGGTCCAGTGGTTACGACTTTGCCTTCCAATGCAGGGGTTGCAGGTTCAATTCCTGGTCGGGGAGCTAAGATTCCCACATGCCTCGTGGCCAAGAAACCAGAACATAAAACAGAAGCAATATTGTAACAAATTCAATAAAGACTTTAAAAATTGTCCACATAAAAAAAATATTTTTAAATAAAATAAAATAATGTCAAAGTAAATGAGTCCGACACTGGAGGACAGGAGGGAAATGATTTTGAGAGCACAGACTCTCCCCACTTTTGGTCTAGATTAACCATGGGGCGCGCTCACATTGGCCAAGCTGAGGTTCCCAGTGTTGGCACACGCTTACTTAGCTCCTCCTGGCCATCACCTATCAACTTCTCTGTCCTTCTCACCCACTGGGGACCGGACGTCCGGTTCTCTTTATCGCTGGTCCTATTGCTGTCTCTTATCACTGGTCCTACTGTCCCCCCAGTTTAGTTCAGTGTTCACAGAGCAATATATCCAACTATCTACTATTTTGGTTCACTGACCTCTTCAGTGCTGATGATTCCCACCTCCACTCCCACCGCAGTCACCCCTGCCTGCACCGTAGAGGTTGGGACAGTTTGCTTTTGAAATTGTCAAATGAACCCACATGCTCTGTAACCACCACCTTCAACCTTTCCAACTTGATCACTACGCCTCCCTCTCACCCTTTTTGGTCTCTCCAAACTCTCTGGCTCCTCCATTTTCCCCGTATCTATCACCCATTTCCATTTTTCTTTCCCTTTCCTTTCATACTTCCTTCCCTGTGAGAGTCCACATTTTATGAATTCCTACAGCATCTGGTCAATAGCCCCAACTTCCTTGCCTGTTTTCCTTCTGATGCCTCATCCAGTCCACCAGGTAAAACCCATTTTTGGATTAATCCAATTGATTATCTCCTCTAGACTAATCTGGGCTTCTAAGAACTGCCAAATCAAATTCTAATGTCTGTAAAGGGTATGACTATTATAAACACATCATGTCCAAAGTTGCCTAGTTCCTGAATAACACCTGTTTGCCCACTCAGCTCCTTTTCTCACTGTCTACAATGCTCTACACTCTCTCTCTCTCTCTCTCTCTCTCTCTCTCTGTCTGTCTCTGTCCCATCCATCTTCCTAGGTTTCATTGCCTTCTCATTTCCAGGGGCACCAGTAAACTTACCGAAATGAAGATTCGTCCTTTCCTCATTTCTTCCCATTACAATGGAAAAGCTGTTTTCAAATCTGTCCAAGGCAAATCACTCCCCGTGTACAAGGATGTTACCTCCCCTGCCTGCTCAGCAACTTCTTCTTATATGTTTCTACCCTCCTCACATTGTCAACAGCTCCCTGCCTACTCAGTCTTTCTTGCTAGCATTTAAAAGTATTCAGTTCTCTTCAATACTTAAAAATCCCTGCCTTGGGTACCAGGTCCCCCTTCTGTATTCTGTCCTTCCTGGACAAACTTCTTGAAAGATTTAGTGACACACAATTTCAACTTTCTTTTCTATCATTTCTCTGCCTGCTGAAATCTGGCCTGTGTCTTCTCTCTGCTGTGCTGATAAGACCACCAGGACTGTGTGTTGCAAAATCCCATGGCTTTTTGCTACTTGGCTTCTCTAAAGCTTCTGTGCAGTCGGTCACTCCCTCTTTCTCGAAGCGGTCTCTCCTTCTGGCCTTGTGTGCCCCTGGTTTTCTTTCTATCATTTTATGTCTTCTTGTTCTCTTTGGTAAACTGTGTTTCCTCTTCTTGTTTGTAGTGTGTTTGTAGTTTTCAGCCTTTCAGAGGCTCTATTATCTTCTCACTAATTCACCTCCATGGTTTTGATGATGACTGTACAGATGATTTCCATCCTTCTGACTGCAGCCCAGACCTCTCTCCTGAGGAACTGTAGATCCCCCACACCTTTCCCCTTGAAGCTCTCATAGAACCTCACACTCAATATTTTCATCATCTCTTCTGATCTGTGTAACCTTCATTACTTTCATCTCCATGAATAAAACCACCAGGGACCAAAGACAGAAAACTGGGGCCGAATATTTAAATCTTCCTTTTCTTTTCCTAGGCTCATATCCAACTCATCAGCATACCCAGAGACCTCTTGACTCTGTCCACTTCACTCCATCTATTTCCTGGTGAGTATGCTTCAATATTAGTAATACTTCAGATCAGATTCCCCTCTGCTTCAGCCTGGGTCATCCCCGCTCCATGTCCCCTCCTGTAATAAGCTTTTCTCAAATCTTCCATCTTTTAAAGGGAACACTTCAGTGGCCCTTATTTTCCTTAAGGCAAAACCTGAAGTCCTCAGAGGAGCCTGTTTTTTAATCTCCTATTTTATCTAGAAAAAATTCATGGACATATTTAATTCTACCTCATAGTTTACAAATGCTACTATATATGACATACATTAAAATTAAAGCATGTAAAATTTAAAATAAATTTTAAAATGAAATATATAAATTGTACATACTGAATACATACATTTAAAAATTAAAATGTATAAATTGAACTTGGCTTCCCAAGCCTTTAAAATCTTTGAGTAAAATTGATGGATCAGCAAAGCACTATATTTGTCTAGTGGTTTAGAGAACACTCAAGGGAACTAATATCCTAGTTCTAGAATATAAAGACAGAGTGGATTCAGTACCTTTCTTCTGAGGGAGCCTTGAAAAAGCCCATTCGCATACTCGGAGGGACTGGGTTTCCTTTCCCCTGGCTTAAAATCTGTTTCTCTTGAAACTAGAGGACTTCTGAGAAATCTGAGTATTCTTACATACTTCCTCCTCTTCCAGGGATCTGTAAAAGTAAGGGCTTCCTACATTTAAAAGAACTAATTGAAATTATGAGGTTGGTCAAGTCACATGGCTTTCTCATTTTTTTGAGTCTCCTTCCCCCTGAGTTTCCACGGATAAGTGAATATTGTGAGGCTTACCTTCTAGATAGTCCTTAAACGCAATAGCCTCTCTCCACATCTTTCACTGCTATGCATGTCCCAGCCACTATTACCTCTCACTTCCATTACTGTAACCACCTTTATCTGGTCTCTCTGATTCTGCACACGTACTCACTCCCACCATGATCTGTGTTCCACGCAGCAGCTAACTTTTAAAATACAAAATATACCTGGTCACTTTCTTACCTAGAGTTCTCCAGTTGCTTCCCATAACATTTCTATTAACCTCCTGGTTCCTCGCTGTGACCTGTAAGACACAGCTTCACCCTATTACTGTTCCTACCTGACACTCTGATCTCACCTGGTATCCACCCCACTTTCACGACTTGCAATCACACCAGCCTTCCTAGTGTTTCAGGATTTCCTCAAGCTGTTGGATTAGCTGTTCCATCTGTCAAGAACACCCTTCCCCTCAGTCTTCCTGGGCTGACTCCTTTATGTCCGTCACCTGTGTTTCTCTTCAAATGTCACTGCTCAGAGAAAACTTCCTTCTAGAATGGTGCTCATCTATTGACGTATATAACTTAAGGTCTGGTTTTGTTTTCTGTTCATAGAAATTAATACTATCAGAAAATATCTCATTTTAACCCACTTTTCTATTATATGTCTCCTTTCACCTGAACATGACTCATACGTTTCCCCCAGTGCTTAGAACATTGTGTTGCATAAAATAGGCACTCGTATATTTGCTGAATGAATGAATGCATAAATAATTATAAGGGAATTCAATTAATGTATTTGAGGGGAAAGAATCACCTAAGTGTAACAATAAAAAATTATTAACGTAGTTCCATAGTGAAAACAATAGAGAAACTCTTGCATAGCTAAAAGCTAAAGTCAACTGTACAGATTAACTAGAATATATTGCTATTGAACGTTCAGTGAACTATCTAACTAGAATATGTGTCTGGAATTTGTTGTGTCTATGGTTCAAAGTTTGAGTCCCCATATTCTAAGTATAGTGTACAACCATTACATATATTCATTTACAAAGGAATTAGTTGAGAAAACAAAATTGAATAAAATGCCCAAATGAGATAGTGATGAAAATAAAATAAAGACTAATAAATGAGTTTTGTGATTATATGTTCACTCACTCTTTCAAAGTTGTAGGTATGTGCTTTTATAATTGTTCAAGGCCAGTCACGTAAAGTAAAAAAAGAAAGTAAATCTATGTTTTTGTCACATAAAGATATTTCTTTGTACATTAAAAAGGTCAATTTCTGTTTTCAACTTACTAAAGGAAAATCTATTGAAGAATGAATGTTATCGATGGCAGAATTGGGCCTGTTAAACTGCATATTATTAAATAAGCCCAGAATATATACCATATTATAAATCCTAAAATGTCTTTAAGAAAACACACTCACCAATGACAACTTCTTCCATTTATACAGCACTCAACACACCTCAAAGCTATTTCATTGCCACTGTTATAGTTGATATTTACAATAACACAATGAGAAAGGCGGTACAAGTATTGATATTCCCTTTACTATGTATAGAGAAACTGAGGTCTAGGAAATTATGTGATTTGTGGAAACTCCTAATGCAACATCGAAAGAGCACCATGTCTCTGCTCGTCGACACTTACAACCATAACGACTGTGAAAATGTAAGAAGTTCTGTTAAGACTTCTAACTTGGCCTTAAACTTGTATCCTAAAGGAGAGGGTTCACAGACAGTCCTGCATTTCACACATTTATATACAAATTGTTTTCATTATAAAATTAGCTCTTGGTAGCAATTTTGTTTGTTTGTTTGTCATGGGTGGTCTGAATCTTGGGTGGGAAAATTGGGATCAGATGAAAATGAAAGCTATCTGAGCAGGAAGTTTCTCCAGCATTCTGAATTTACAATGAGCCCACATTGGGCTATGTGGTCAGCTCTTAGATAGTTACGCCAAGCATAGTAAAAAGGGTGCCTCTTTTTTCTTTTTTGAACTCTGTAATAGACAAACCTTTTCACGAACTTAGATTTTTGGCTTTAAGTGACTGAAATGCTTTTGACTTTTCTTGGTTTCTTATCCTCTCTTGGGTGTGATGACCACATTTCCTACAAGTATGTAAAAGTCAAACATTCAGACATAGAGGATTTCCCAAATATGCATATGATTCATGTAGAACAAAGTCAAAACTCACTATTTTGGTGTTCCAGTTTTCCTGTGGCTGTTTTGTCATCAGGTAGAAAAAGGAAGAGAAGTAGATTGATCTACCTTTGTCTCAAATTTCTCAATTTCCAATGCCTTAGCTAATGAAAGGCAAAGTATATTTTCTGTTTTCTTCCAATCATAGGTAAATAGCTACATAGACAGCACACAACCTGTGAACAGAAACTCTAAGTTTTAGAATTAGATTAACCAAAATATATATATATTATTATTATCTGGTCTCAGATTACAAGAACAAAATTTTATTTATTTAAAAGAATCATTACTTTATTAGAGTTTTAAATTTATGTATCCGTACATCCTTTGAGATACTGATTCTGTAGGTTAGAGGCATGGTCTTAGCGTCTGCACATCCCTCTTACAATCTCCCAGGTGATGCTGTTATGCTGGCCTGCTGAGCACACTGGAGGATCAAAGCTTCAGAAACCATTTAAATGTATCAAATTAGTACATAAGATAGACACCAGCTACTCAGCAGGGCTTACTGACCATCTCAAATGAGAGAGAGTTTCTCCCATCCCCGGTTTTCCTTTTTCTCCTCTCTTGTCAATTCTCACCCTCACCCTCTAAGTTTTGTCCTATCTTGCTGGCATTTGATACCTCAGGAAGTTGCCAAAGTCCAGGTGATACCGTTAGGAAGGGTCTCCGCAATCCTTCTCTGCAAACCCACAAAACAGAATCTATAAAGATTGACTTGAACCCCTCCACAGTACCTCATCAAAGTCCTGCTCCCTCATTTACCTATTCAAGGTATCACATTTATCTTTCATCCACAACTTTAACTCTGGAATGCTTTCATTCAGCGCTTGGACTGTGGGGCTGAAAAAAATAATTTTTGCTCTGTTTGTGTTTGTTGTGATGCCAAGATGAATTTGCAAATAACCTACTGTTTTTTTTCTGAAATCTTTGCTCAGTGTTCTGCTGGCTTGATTTTGTTAAAGATCATTCCCCAGTAGTGTTGTTCTACTAGAGGGTACCTGTGTGAATAAGTATAATGAGGTAAGACATTTATCTATTGGGAATCCAGGGGTGAACATCTTTGGCAATGACTACTTGGAGAGGAAACATTTTGATAAAAGGTGAGATTGTTTTATGATCTTCAAATAACACCATTAAGTGACTATCTACTGCATTCTGCTTTGGGCATTCATGTTTCTTCTAATATCACACATATGATTAATTTAAGCTGTTCTACCTTCCTTGGCATAAATTGAGTATCCATGTAATTGTAACAGGGTAGAATGTCAGATTGAAATATTTTAATCCTATTTGGGGGGTTGTAAGTATTTATAGAAACTTGTGCTGAATGCTGTTTTAGTCTTCCTGGGTCTTCCTTTTACAAAGATTTATTTTCTCTTATTTCTTATTTATCTTCAAAAATATCACTCAGACCATGACACTTTATTGAATGAAAACAAGTGTTTTACGGGCAGTTAACTTTAAGAAATTACCTACTGAGCTTGGAAAATAAAATAGAAAAGGCACAAGGAATCCGAGTTCACTCTACAACTCCAGCCTCTTGACCTAGGTAAGTACGTGGCTTTTACAGACACACCAAATTACCCAGTAAGGTCTTCAATTATGAAAATTGTTAGGCCTTCCAGACATCACATTATGTTTGAGCTGTATCTATATATTCACTTCCAACTCAACTCCCAACTCTTGGGTGGCCTAAAATTGAGATAATTAATTAAATCCTTTGAAAAGCATCTGCCATCCACATTTTGTCTTGGATGAAAGAAATTATTTCATGCTTTACTTAAGGAAAGTTAATACACAAAGCCTGCACATTACCACTGTCTTGAGTTAGAACTTACCAAAGCTGAGAACTGGCTATTCACATGCAATCTCCTTTAATAACTTATGAAAATTTAAATTAAATTGGATTAATAATTTACGTAGAAAGTTCCACCAATGAAGCTCCACATTTCTAAGCTTGAGACTAAGCAGTGAAAATATCAGTTAGAAAAATGGGTGGTTGGATGTGCTCTTTCAAAGATAGTTTTAAAAGACTTTAGAAACAAGGAGAAAAAAAATCCTTCTTGGGGACTTGTCTTAGAGTAATATACAATATAATGGGAACAATACATTCTTTGAAAGAAACGTTTAAAAGAAAATGGAACCATTCTTTCCCCTCCCCTGAAGAGATAATTTTTTTCCATGGGTATGGGGGTGGGGTATGAGGGGAATAGTAACATTAGTTGGCTGCTTTAATGGACGAATGTTATGTTGGAAATTTCCAGTTTGAGCTTTTGCATTAGAGATGGGCTCAGGGAATGAAAAGCAAATGACAAAACTATGCTTCTTAGTCAGTGGGGACGGAAATGACTATGTAGTGAGCACAACCATCAGTGAAGTGTATGAGAACCTGAGCTGTCGGTCTAGATAGGAAAAAAAGAGAGAAAACGGATGGGGTGCCAACTTGAGTACTAAGGTGATTGTAGACCTGGTCCTACTACTACATCCAGTATGTATACATAGAGCTGATTCACTTCGTTGCACAGCAGAAATGAACACAACATTGTAAAACAACTATACTCAGAAAAAAAAAAAAATCCACGCACTCAATCTATCCAAGGGAATCCAGAAAGTAATGGAGAGATGGAAATCATACAGGATGTATGTCTTCTCGTTTAGGGCAGGCCTCCTGCCAGCAGCTGGCTGCAGGAATATCATAGATGCCTGTTGGATTGTTTCCCCAGACTTCTGGGAAGTTCCATTCACATATTTATTTGCATCTGGAGCAGTCATGTTCTTATTACCCAGCACAATGTGAGGGTCCAGGAGTGGGACTTGATCTAAACACAGTGTGTCACAGTCCTTTTCTTAGGAATTTGAAGCTGTGACTAAGAGATTTCCACTCCAGTCTATTGACTAAGAAGGAAAGTCTATTTTCAGCAAGAATATAGACTAGGAAATCAAGAGAGTCAATCTTCAGCAAGAACGGAGAGTGATGCAGTCTGCAGTGTGGATGGTAGACTTCTTGAATTTTCTACAAAGCCATAGCTTGCTTCTGTCTTAATGCTCAGCTACATTCTGACCACTGGGTTTCCTGACATCTTTCCTTCAATCCCCCACACATCCGTTCCCTGGATTGAGATCTGACATGGCCTGGCCATAGAAACAAACTTCCATTCTAGACAGATTTGGTGCAACTTCTGATCATAACCACCAGATCAATGTATACAGGCCTCACTTTCCCTATGACTTATATAACAAGTTGCATCTTAATAGAAAAAGACACATCTCTTTTATTGGAGGGACTTCTTACTTCCTGGAGCAACTGAGAAGTTGTCCTAATGTCTGCCTGAGACACCACGTGGGGCCTCACTATTTTCTTCATTTATAATATGCACAGTAAGATTGAATCAGTCAGCTAACGAATATTTATTGAGAATGGACTATTTTCCAGCACTATCATCAGTTGGGAAAATAAAAGTGAGAATAATGCCTTTTCTTACCCCACTGGAAGAGATAACAAGGTATAAAATCATCGAAATGCATCTAAATATAATAAATTCTTAGGCTTCCTTTAATATACTGAATAATATGTAATCTACTATATGTAATCTAAAAACAAGAAGCAGATAAGAGAAGACAGCTTTGACACTAAACAAGTAAAAGTCTGGCCAACACAAATATTAATGTTCTCGAACTCTGGAGAACATTGCTCTGCAAATCTCTCTTATGACTATTTCCCTTTGGTTTTTCATGCTTTCTGGTGCCTATAAATGGCATGATTTTCATTAAGTTCTATGGGGGAGCTTCTTGTCATTGCTCTTAGTTCATCTACATCATTTCACATTCACTGATCCTCTCCTTGATGTAGAGTCAAATCAACTCCTACAGGAGGGAAGGAAACTCAAATGACACTGATATATTTCATCTGATTCTGACTTTTGACCCTAAATTAGGGGTTTGCCTAAATATTCGGGGTTTTACAAATAATAAGATATCAGTTTTCTCATTCGCTTATATTCATGAAAACAAAAGTGAGATCAAACTTTTCATCCCCCAAAGAATTTCAATTACAAGAGCTTTTCTTTCTCCTTCTACCCTCTTTCCCCAAAGCCACATCCTCTGCAGCCCTGACTCGTTCCAGATAGCTGTGAACCTTGATCTCTTCAGATCCTTGCTATGAAATTCAAGATCTCTGCCTCTCAACTCTGACGTCCATTCACTACTGGACTTCCTGTGCTCTGCAGTTTTAGGGGAGAAGAAATTTCCTAAGACCCCTCTGTAGTCATGAGCAGAAATGAGGCTATCATAAAGCATTCTGTAAGGACACACCTCTTCCGGCTATAACACCTCTAAAATTCAGAACTGCTAAATATATTTGAGCTGCCCTTTCATGCCATTTTCCAGAATATTAGGGCATCTAATTAAATTATGCATGCTGCCTTGACCAAATAAGGCATTTGCTTCATTTTAATGGGGAGTGACATTTATTTTCCTACCCTAAAAGAATTCCACAGAGCTTTCATTGGAATAAAGGTTAATTTTATCTTTAATATGGTAACTATATAGACATAACCATACCATTTTTTTTCAGATCAGTCTTCTTAATTTAAAGAGGTAAATTTTCCTTACCTGCATCTTAAAATTAACAATAGATCTGATAACTAACTTCAACTTTTCATCCTGGTTTTATGGCATATGTTCTTGTCATATCCCCAATCTGTGAACTGAACATATCATTTGAAGGCACAATTGAGAATCAACATAATTATTTTAAATGGGTTCTTTCGATGTTTTAGATGACTATTGAAATTTGTACAATGGGGTCAAATTGCAATTTACAAACTTTTGTGCATTTTGAAAGTGATTTCTTTGGCAATGATGTTTTCAACAGATGATGATGATGGCAGTTATCCTCTGCTGGTCTGAATTTAATTTTAGTCATTTTTATTCATGATATTCTAACCCATGGCATATTAAAGAATACATAACTTCCAAAAGTGCTGAATTATCTCCGAGCCGCAGTTTATCTCTGTTATATACTATACATCACAAGCAAACAGTTCATGTAGAAAAATGTGCCTGTTCTTTGGAGGGAAGTAAATAGATAAGCTGTCCAAGGTACAAGGAAATAGAGCATAGATAATGCAGGTCTGAGATACTCTCTTGCTTAAGTGATGCATTAAATCAATATTCTGCAAAGTCTTTTTCTTGTTATGTTATTTACTTGGATACTGTCACAATTTTCCATTAAATTGTCTATTTCAGAAGAAATATTTTTTCTCAGTTCCCAATTTCATTTGATTAGTATTCTTTAAACTCATTCACTATATATGCAAATGATCAACTATTTCCATTATGTCACTCTTCTGCTCAAAGACCCTCTGTGGTTCCCCATCTCTTGTCACATCACATGTGACCATTTTTGCCTGATTTTCAAAATCCGCAGTACCTGCGTCTTCCTCTAACTAAGCAACATTATTTTCTAACGTTATCCTACATTTTCCCTAATCCAGCCAGTGTTGCTTCTGACTATCATAAACACATATCATGCTAGTCTCATGGGCCGTCACTTCATCCCCTTCCTCCTGATGTCTTCCTCCTCCTGTGTGTGTGTGTGTGTGTGTGTGTGTGTGCCTTTTCTCCTCTTCCCTTTCTTTAGTCTTTAAAGGCTGAAGAACCTTCTCTTTAAAGCCTTGTTTTACTCCCTAAAAGATAACTGATGGCCATCTTTAAAAATTCCTGCACACGCAGGCACATGTCGTCTCTAACCATGTAATGTAATATAGGTCTTATTAAATATTTTTATTCCAAGAGCCGTTATCATATACCAGGAGGTCTGTGATGTCTCGTTACTTGGGATAAACGAATACAGCATGGTAAATGTTTGTCCACTCCTACATAAGTGCCAGAATCAAGAAACAAACCCATATCAGAATCCCAAAACTCACTCCCCTTTACCCTACTGACCTGGCTATATCACGTGCGTGATTTCTCTGTGGTTAAATTCCATGGATTAAATGAGGGAGTCAACATGAAGCACTGGTAGGAGTAAGATAATAAGAATCAATCAGTTCATGCCTCGTCTTAAACTCACTGTGCTGGCTGAGGGTCTATATAGCTCCGAACTAGATCACTTCTCTCTGTTTCCTTAAAGTTCTGTCATTCCTGACAATAGTTAATGGTTCTTTACTTTTCGAGAAGATGATAAAACACTGAGGACATGCTTGGCGTTCAGTAAAAATATTTTCAGTAAGAATGTGCTGATGCAAGTTGTGATTCTAAAGAATCTGGCAAATCAACTTGATTTATGTATATTGGAACTTATGAAGAAATACATAATTGGTGACATCTGTCATAAAATCTTCAGGTAAGAACTAAAAAATTTTCCAACACAAGATGGGTATTGAAAAATATTTCTTCATGTATAAATAACCCAACTTTAAAAATGAACAGGGTATTGTACTATACTTAAGAAAGAAAAGCCAAGGCACTTGTGACAAATGCATAAGCTGAAGTTCAAAAGTAATCACAATAATCCATAAATATTAATAAGATAGATATTTTGTATCTTTATTTTGGCCACGCCTGAATGTTCAGTGAAAGTTTCACGATACTGGGTAACTTTGTTCCTGCCCCTGAAAAATGGTTGAAACACATAGGCTCCCTTGGAAAATATTTTCTTTAATATTTAGTTGTTTTTTTTTAAGGTGATAGGCCAAATAGGGGGCTGATTTTGAGTTCTAATCTCTGGAACCTGTTAATACTACGTTAAGTGGTAAAAGACATGATTAAGTATCTTGAGATGGGGAGTATCTGGAGATTATCCAAGTGAAGCCAATGTAATTACATGTGCTCTTATGAAAGAGAGGTACAGGGAAATTTGAAACAGAGAAGACACACACACATATACACACACATGCACGCGTGCACACACACACACACACACACACACACACACACAGAAGAGAAGGCAATGTGAAGATGGAGAAAAGATTGAAGTGATGTGGCCACAAGCCAAGGAAGGCCAGCAACCACCAGCGGCTTGAAAAGGCAAGAAACAGAATGTCCACTTGAACCTCTGGAGGGAGTGGGACCCTGGCTGACACCTTGATGTTGGCCCAGGACGCTGATTTTTGATTTCTGGCCTCTAGAACTGTGACAGAATACCTTGTTTTAAGGGACTAAGTTGTGGCAACTTGTTATAGCAGCCACAGGAAGCTAGTGTAAATGACCAACTCTTAAGATTAAGCTCTGTCATATTAGGAAAAATTAAAACAAGTTAAATGTGATAGAAGAGCTACACTATGCTTCATAATTTATTTAACTCATCCATACATTCTTATACATAATTTTTAATTTTGGTGTACAATATCATTTGTGTTTTTTATGTAATATTCTCACCTATTAAAGATATAAACTATTGATTTTAAAATTGAGAATTATTTTATCAATCATATTGAATCAATTGTAGAGCTTAACTAGCAAGTGTTTGTAGAAATAACCCTCAGAGAAAAAAATCAATACCACCATAAATTGTATTGCTATGCAAATACATGCTTTTTATAAAATCTGATGATAAGACTAAGAATTTTTTAATAAGGATAATAGGGAAGGTTTGATTACAAACCACATATGCAGGATGTTTTTTTAAAAAGGAAGGTTTTCAGTGAAGTGCTGGTAAATGTTTGACTCTGGGAACAGGGTTAGGGGGAGGAAGGAAAGAGTCCTGATTTACAAAATTGGTTGATTTCCATGATGCAAAAACACTTAATGTGACTGATATGATGTCACTGGACAGGTTGGTAGGAGATATGCAAATTAGCTCCTGCAAACCTGTCCAGCTGGGTTTTGACTCCAACCGCTAGATATTTTTCACTTTTACACTAGATATCAAAACAGTTATCTTGGAAATGTGCTTTACTGTGGTTGCTTCTATTCAGAGTTTATTTTCATATGTTGTTACCTGTTTCTATGAGTAATTATCTACACGCTATAAAACATGTCTAGCAACGCACATGACTAAAGACTTGCCGAGACAGTGAAATATCAAAACAACCCAGTAACTAGACCGTATATTCTTTTTTTTTTTTTTTTCCTGAAAAGACATCATAGGAAGAGGAGTGACTAGTTTCAGGCAAGTTCAGAGAAGGCTTCATGTAAGTGGTGTCTTTGAGTTAGGTCTTTGGAACAAAAAAATTCCAATGGTCAAAGAGAAAATTTTATAACACTTCATACAGGGCATGAAGGGCAGGGAACTTTGAAGAAAAAATGAGACATTCAAATCAAATGTATTGATTATTCTAGGGAAATACCTCTGGCGGCAGCGTGGAGATTAAACTGAGGTGGAGAGCAGTTTTGTATTAGGATAAGCAGTTTTAAGGGCTTTGCTGGCATGGCTCTCTGAAAGACCTTAGTCCCTTTACTAATTGGAAAATCCATTTTTCATTAGAAGCCCTGAGTTGGAGAGTTCCTAGGTATGGAGGCATGATTCCACAATTCACAGTTTAAATGTTGACTAAATGGCTCCCGGAATTGGTTTCAAATAAACAGTTAAGATCAAGGAGACTTGCTACTCCTCTGAGCTGGGGAGACACCCCTACTGGCTGCATAAACCCAAGCAGAAGTTTGCTTTTGGGTGATGTACACGTTGCCCCAACGGGTTGAATTCCTCTTTTTTGTGTGATAAGTAAATACAACCCTGACGACTGTATGCCATCACAGCAATACCAATCAACTGCTCCTTGGGGTACAGAGGTGTAAGAGTTGTGGGAATAAATGAGATATAACAGGTTTATCAAGCGGACCAAAGGTGGAATAGAAAGATGGAGAACAGGAGGGGGCGGAGGAAGCCCACTGTGTCCCCTGGCTTTACTCCAGTAAAGAAGAGGTAGCAGAGGACATGCTTTGCTAGAGGAAAACTGTGCATGCAAGTGTTTAACCAAAGAGCGGACAGACATTGGAGAAGCTCTCAGATGACCTAAAGATGGTAGGAGGAACACCCATGTCCCTGCACAGAGCTGTGTGAGCCTTTCTGGAGAAAATGAGGGGCTTAGAAAAGTAGAAGGTCAAGAAGAGAGATGAGGTGACTTGGGAAGAGCCTCCTTCTTTCTCAAGGTAACGTCCTGTGTGCGTGTTTCTAAGGGGAAGAAGGTGTGTGTCCCTCTTCCCTCTTCGAGGGTGCCCGACCTTCCTTGTAATGCAGGGTTGAGGTCCACCCTGCAGAATCCACCCACACAGACTTCCCAGTCATCCTGCAGCAGAGAGAGGAATTGCAGACTTACTGAGGGAAGGAGTTGGGCCAGCTTTAGGAATAGTACTTCCAACAAGCAGAAGAGACCTCCACCACTGGACTCTGGAGGATGTCGGCATTGCTGTCCCATTGGAGTTCTGTGTCCCTCATTCTCTAACTCATGCTTCCCACAAATCACGTCCAACATAATCTTTGCATTTCTGATGGCTAAGGAATACATGTCCAAATGGTGCCCAGTAAAGTGGCTTCTCTCACTCTTTTTCTGACTTTTGTGGTTTTAATTGAGCATTTTTTATGATTCCATTTTCTCTCATTTCTTAGCATAGCAGTTATACTTCTTCTTTAAACATGATTTTGTAGCTGCCCTAGAGTTTGCAATACACAACTACAACTAATCCAAGTCTACTTTCAAACAACACTATGGCACTTCACGGGCAGTTTGAGTACCTTATAACATCAAGATAATCCTAAATCCTTCCTCCTGTTCTTTGTATCATTTCTGTCATTCATTTCACATACATAATCTTACATAAGCATAAAGGTATACATAGGACAATGTATAGATATATGGTATATACATAAGCATACATAATCAAGTACATTGTTGCTGTTATGATCTTGAACAAACTGTTATCTGTTAGATTGCTGAAAAATAAGTTTTATTTTACCTTCACTTACTCCTTCTTATATGTTCTCCCTTTATTTCTGTAGAGCCAACTTTCTGACCTGTATTGTTTTCCTTCTCTCTAGAAAACTTTTAACATTTCTTGCAAGCCATTTCTACTGGCAACAAATTCTCTCTCTCTCTCTCTCTTTTTTTTTGTCTGAGAAAGTCTCTTTTTCTCCTTCACTTTATTTATTTATTTATTTATTTTTTATTTTTGGCTGTGTTGGGTCTTCGTTTCTGTTCGAGGGCTTTCTCTAGTTGGCAGGTGGATTCTGAACCACTGTGCCACCAGGGAAGCCCTCTCCTTCACTTTTGAAGGAGAATTTCATAGGGTACAGAATTCTAGGTTGATGGTTTTGTTCTCTCGAAGCTTTATATATTTCATCCATTCTTTTCTTGCTTTCATGGTTTCTGAGGAGAAGTTGGATGTAATTCTTATTTTTGTTCCTCTATAGGTAAGGTGTTTTTCCCCCTCTGGCTTCTTTCAGGATTTTTTTTCTATCTTTGATTTTCTGTTATTTGAAAATAATATGCTGATGTGTAGTTTGCTTGTCTTTTGCATTGATCTTGCTTGGTGTTCTCT
Organism: Pseudorca crassidens; assembly: GCF_039906515.1. NCBI lineage: Eukaryota > Metazoa > Chordata > Mammalia > Artiodactyla > Delphinidae > Pseudorca > Pseudorca crassidens. The sequence continues at coordinate 182,334,943 of NC_090297.1, forward strand.
GAGCTCCATGGATCTGTGGCTTGGTGTCTGACATTAATTTTGGAAAATGGTCAGTCACTATTGTTTCAAATATTTCTTTATTTCCTCCTTTTCTTCTCCTTTTGGTGTCCCCATTTCACACATTACACCTTTTGTAGTTGTCCACAGTCCTTGAATATTGTCTTTTATTTTTATTTCATTCTTGTTCTCTTTTCAGTTTGGGGGAGTGTATTCTAGCTCAGAGAGTCTTTCCTCAGCTGTGTCCAGTCTGCTAGTGAGCCCATCATGGGATTCTTCATTTCTTGTAGTGTTTTAGATCTCTAGTCTTTCTTTGTGTTTCTTTCTTAGGATTTCCATCTCTCCGTTGACATTGACCATCTGTTCTTGTGTGCTGGCTACTTTGTCCATTAGTGCCTTTGGTGTATTAATCATAGCTGTTTTAATTTCCCAGTCTGATAATTCCAACATCCCCACCTCATCTGATTCTGTTGCTTGCTCTGTTTCTTCAAATAGTGTTGTTGTTTTTTTAACATTATGGCATACCTTTTAACTCTTTTCTTGATAGCCAGACATGACATACAGAGTAAAAGGAACTGATGTAACTAGGCTTTAGGTGAGGTGTGACATGAAGGGAAGTGTTCCACAGTCTTATGATGAGGGCTCAGGCTTTCAGTGAATCTGTGTCTCTGGGCTGTGAGCTTCACAAGTGTTTATCAGGTTTTTCTCCCCTCTTAGGTGGGACAGGAAGGCTAGAGAGGCTGTGGTTGTTGACTGCCTTTCCCCAGGTCTATTAGGCTCTGATAACCCCCAGCAGGGCTTAGCTCTGGTTAGTTTCTCCTGAGGGCACGCCTTGTTGAGAAGGACAGAGCTCTCTGACACTGTCCAAAGTGGTTCCTTTTCCCTTCTCCCTGCTAGAAGCCCAGTGGATTGATTCCCCCTGTGATATGGAAACCTGGCCGAGCTCCTGGAGGTAACCCTCACCATATTGTGCTCCACGCCCCATGACTGGGTTTTTAACTCTCAGTATCGTCTTCACTGAGCACCAGCAATTCAATTACAGATTAGGGTTTCCTATCCTGGCTCAGTGTTCCTAAGGCCGTTTCTGCTGGCGAGTCACTGCTCCCATAAACCACGATTCCCTGTATTCACCTATCTCTCCAAATGTTGGGACATCATGTTGCCATGTGTCCTTCCTGTTCTTCTGGATCTGAGAAGAGTTGTTGATTTTTCAGTTTGTTCACTTTTTTTAGTTGTTCCTGGGTCAGAGTGTTGACATCCAAGCTCCTCATGTGCAGAACCAGAAATCAGGAGTCCACACATAGCAGGGGAGGGGCACGGTGACACAGACTCATGCAGGAGGTCAGTGTGATGGTTTGACACCAGCCTCTTTGCTCTACTTTAGTTGTGACAGGCACTAGTGTACAGGAGACACTGGTGGGCTCCTGTGTGGTGTAGCCCCTTGGAAGGATGTTTTCTGGGTAACATCTAGGAAGCATTTGTAGACCAAATCCATCACAAGAACCATCTGAAGGAGGAACACAGGGGAGACCCCGGGGACTCAATCAAGCTCATTCATAAATGGATGGGGGGAAGGGGTGGTTATCCTAACAAAGGAAAAGGAAGTGTTCGGAAGTACCCAGCTTTTAAAACATGAGTTCAAAAAGTTGAAATTAACCTTCACCCCTAGACATCCCAGCTAGGAAATCCTAAGAGAAAATGAAGGGAGGAAAAATCAGGATCTACTGCCCTCTCCACTCCATCTTCAGATCTTAAATACAAATTTTAAAAGGTGATGACATAACTGCCCCTCTGGAGGAGGCCAATGGTCCAGGTTAGAATTCTGCCCAACTGGGACCACTTTTGTCTAAAAATCATAATATTGCTCTAATTAGAAACATATTGTCATGTTCTGCAGTTATCATGTTTAATTTTAGCCAGATCAACAGATGCGGGGGGCAATCTGGCTGTAGACTGTCAGGGGTGATTTCACTGAAACCTAATAGCTGAGCAGGTGTCCTCCCCCACCCCACGCAAGTTCCACCGAAGAATACGCCAAACTTGTCATACCCGGAAATCCCTCTTCAAGCAAAGTGATTCCCGTTAACCAGCAGAATCTGAACCAGGTTTCCTAGTCTGTGAGGACAGAGATCCTATCACCAAGTCCACATGAATTTCCCAGAGTACCTAGCAGGAGGTGGGGTACAGACTAATGATTGATCCAACTTGATTTCCACCTGTAATTGATTATCTTTTTCCTTCTTGGACTGGAATTAGATGAATGTGTCGTCTAGTTGTTACCAAGTCTGCTAGACCCATGTTTAGTTTCCTATTTCCCTAGAATTCTCAGTTGCCTGAGAATTCTACTTGTTATTGGTTATTTTTCAGCTGAATCTATTCTAAGAAGATGCTTTATTCAAGCGTTTTTGTGCATCTGGCTGTGGGTATTCACTCATCACATCAGATATTTCTAACAGTTTGAGTTGCAATCTAATACTTTATTTCCTTATAAAAAGGTTTAAAATGAAATAATTTGGAGTTAAGTTTTATGATACTTCTTGGTATTATTTATAGTGCTCTGATATATAACAAAATCAGTACTGAAAATAAAGTTGTTATTCTTTAACAGTAAATATCTACTTGTAATTGTTTTATTCATTTGAATATAAAACTCAGGAAAATATTCTAAAACATCAAAGATAATAAAAGGATTCTAATAGTGTTTTTTAATGCTCAACTTACCTCTTGTTGAGATATTTTTTCAAAAAATATGTTACTTTAGAAAAGTTATACTTGAAATACTATATTCCACATATATTATCTTCCAAACTGAAATATTGATAATGCTTGGTTTTTGCTACCAAAAGTAGATACATGTTTACATCAAATACTTGTGGGCATATAATTTGCTACTCAGATATTAGTAATTTCTGGGACAATATTTGGTTTTTATATTCAAAGTCTATGAATGCAGGTTGTCTAACAATTTGCATGAGACCATTGCTCTCCTGTAATACTAGTAATAGTAACTTCGATTGTTATGTATATTTAAATACAGGTGGGTGGGATGCCAAAAAGCATCCTTCAATTATTTTTAAATAATTATATATTTCTCAAATGTGCATTTCTATAGCAAGTATTGGATATGAAAAGGGTTTTTTAATGTCAAGAATTTCTTTTTCTAGGAATTCTTATCACTTGGTATCGCGGAGTGGATTCTTTAGTCATAATTTTACTGACATGCATCTGTTAAATTATCTTGAAGAAAAAGTGAACATTTTCATGCTTCTTAAAGTGTAGTCATGTGATCACTTTAGTACAGCTTTCAGTTTGCCCAAGAGTCCTGCTCTGGTTTTTTCCCATAATTGGCTCTCATCCAGTTAATGTATGACCCCTTTTAGCCCTTGTAATATCTGTTCCATAATGAGAAGGAGGAAGGAAAAAAAACTGTTGAAACTCTATCACGTAGTAACTGTAGCAAGAAGATGAGGTGGTTAAAGGTAATATATAGCATTACTAACCAGTGATGTGAAACATTCACCATAAGTCTGCACTCCCAGGTCGGGGGGATGGGTGGAAATATTCCTTACCTTTTTCATCCATGTAAGAAAATAAATCTCAGGTTTTCATTATATGGAGGAAGGGAAAGGGTCATAAATTACAGATTAATATGTATTTCATAGTCTTTCCCCCTTTTCTCTGTTAATGGTATATAGTTGAGGCCATGCAATATGGATTAATTAAACTACTTGAAAATCTGGTTATGTATTTTATGAAATCAGACATTTGTTTCTGGAGAGAAAACAATGTATATTAATGGGATCAGCTTTATGGGCAGGACTCCAGCATGCTCATGTAATTTTCATGCAGGACAAATTCAAATTAGCAAAACATAAAATAATAGAGAAAGAGATTGTCTGGATATTTTAAATTTCAGCTGGGCAAAAGGCACTTTGACAGTGATTCTGATGAGAGGTTTGGTTTGTGTTCTTTTGTTTGTTTTGGCGTGCTTTCAGATTCTCATCCATCTAGGCTTATCTTCAATCTGGAAAAGGCTGACAAATATCATTAAAGGAGAATTGGAACTCACATTGCATTATGACAAAAATAAGGAATTTCTTTTTGTTTTAAAATGAGTTCAGATTTTCATGATCAAAAGAAATACACGAAGGCACTAAGATAACTTTCAAACATGACTCCAGGACCTTTGGGAAAATTTAGAGAAAGTGGAAATGTTTCCATACAAATTAAGAAACATAATTGTACAGATTTTCATGAAGGGTAAATAATGAAAAGATTCTGGAAACTACAGAATTGCAAATTTGATGTGAATTCCCGATAATGACCAAGAATAAATGCTCAGAAAAAAAACTGGACTGATTAAGAATCACATGAAAAATGAATGATCGAAAAGAAGCTTGAAAACAGATTGACGTAGAAAAGTTGGCCAATAGGACACAATAGTAAGAAAGAGCTTTCCTCAGAAGAGGTCACATGGAAGAAGAATTAGATTTCAACTTGGTTCCAGAGGACAGAGCATGAACCAAACTCTTGGGGGAAAAAAAAAAAAGAGAGTGATAGGTTTTCCAGACATTTGGGCTATTTGTATATGTAATGTGCTATAAAAGTAAGGATTACCCAGTCACTTGGAGTTTAAGAAGAAGTTGGATAAATACAGCTATGTTTTAAAATAATAACAACAACAACTTCTCCCCTCCCTCCTGCAAAACTTCCTGCGTTGTGTCAGATGAGGGAGATGACTTCTAATGTTATTGTTATTTGAATGCATGTCAGTTTCTTTTATCTCAGTAAAATATTTACTTCCTGTTATCCCATTTTTAAACCATATATAATGTGTTCTTTAAATTTTTCTTTATAGTAATTTAGCTTTGATGGTGAGATTTTAAATTTATTAAGTCTAGATCATGACTTAGCAGGTAAGGGATAAATCATTGGATTTTTATATCTTCACAAATGATGCCCCCAGAAAAAAGGATTTTTTTCTGTTTTTGTATTTTGTTTTGTTTTGTTTGTCATTGGCTAGTCATATAGAGATTCATATTGTTTCACACAAACTAGGAACATAGGAATTGCTGATACTCGACTTTATTATTTTCTTCTCTGAAAACGCACAAAAATGTAAAGAATGTGAGAATTGAAATGTAATTATTTTAAGAATATTTTTATGCTTGGGCTTGAAGCTGTTTTAGGCAGTGTTGGATAGTCTCCAGAAAAAAAAAAAGTAAAAATCTTTATATGTTCACAGGATCATGGGATGCTGGCCACATGGTTGAAATTTCAAAGTTGGTTGCTGTGGCTCTTTCCCCTCTGAATTAACTGTAGCATTGAATACATTTTGAATCGTCTAAAGAAAAGTGCTACCTGCAAGTAGAAATCCTGCTGTGTATGATTTGTTTTGCCTCTGGAGAGCAGACACCACGGTACCCTGTCTTCTTTGGCAGGTAGTGTAATCAGGTAAATGAATTAGTAAGTTCCTGTCCTCCAAAAGAGGAGGCCGTGGAAGACAGTGTGAGAAGGAAAAAAAACTCTAGGCCAATTCTGATGATACTATCAAAAGAATTTTCTGATTTTTCTTGGGTGGGTCTCCAGGTAAAGGAAGAATTGGAATTGACTGCTGAACAGCTAGGCTTGTGTTGGTGTCTTCTTCTGAAACCAAAAATTCAGGGAGGAAGAAGTGGGTGCTGTTTTAGTGGGGGGCTGGGGGAAGAAGATCAAATATAAACATGTGAATTTTTGGATGGTGATGAGGCATTTATGAGGGCCTGTCAAATGAGATGCATGAGTCTGGCACGTAGAAGAATTATCTTGGCTGTAGAAGACAAATTGAGAAATCTCTATCTTTATGTGGTATTTAAAACCTTAGAAAAGTATTAGTTCATCTGGGAGAGTTTAGAGAGAGAGAAATGGAGGCTGACCTGTAAAAAGGTAGATAGACAAGGTTCGCCTATTTTTCTCCTAAAGGGATTTAATCAGAGAAAGGGACACAAAATTTGCCCAAGAAATCAATGACAAGAAGTCATGTAATCTTGGGTTTACAAGATTATATGTGATGACAATCTATGTGTATATGCATATACATATATATAATACAGCTGATGCTAGATTTTTCATAAATACTCCACCTACTGTAAATTTTGGTGCCTGAGTTGTTTTAGAAAATTTAGCACAATGTATTAAAATCACATGTTAGGAAATTTCATGGTCTCACCTACACAACTTTTATTTTGGAATTGAACTATGATTAAATTGCATCTAACTCTGGACTCCAGTTTAATTATACTCAGTGCTTCTTAAGGCTTCATTTTTCCAAACTTTAGGGAAAAAAAGTGCTTAAACTCTTCCCCAGACACTCCTGAATGGACCCAGGAGAACAAGTGAATTCCAATTCCAAGCTTGACGAGACTGGACAGATTACAGAGTTGAGAAGACTAGGTTGGAATGAAATACCAGCCATAGCATGAGCTTGGCAACCAAGGCACTGAGTCAGCTGCAGGAGGTGGAGATTGTGTTTGAGAGGCACACATACACACACACACAAACAGGCCAGCACATCAGGGTCGAGCTGTATAGCAGAAGTCAGGAATGGATTGTGACGAGTGGAGCTTGGTAAGAAACCGTTGCCTTTGGTGACGCCAGGACACCCACAGATGACAAGAAGCAGTCAAGCCTCGAGTGACTCTCCCTTCCATTTGGGAAATCCGTGGTGCCCAGAAGATCAGCACAGGGTCACAGTCACCAGTTCTGAATTCGATGACTAGATATAACAATACTGAGCTCTCTACAGAAGCCACACTGGCATGTGGATCTCACCATCTGCCAAAGTGGACATCTCATCCCTGCATCCCAGTGAACCCTCTCCCCCTCTGTGGATGTGCTTGTTACTCTTCTCATTCACCCCGGAAAGCACTCAAGTTCATAACTTAAATGTCAATCAGTTCACATCCTTCTCCCCAAGAAACTCCTCGAAAGGCTTCCTTTTGCATTTATAGTAAAATCCATGACTTCAAAGGATGTTCACATTCAGATCCCTGATCTACCTTCCCACCTCATATTATCCATGAGACCTCTTACTACCTTATGGACAACCAAGCCGTCACACAGTTAGATGCACTAACATCTCACCTTGGTTCTTTGACTTAGTTCCCTTTGCACAGAATGCACTAGACCCTACTCTTAAGGCAAGTCATGTTCTTCCCTCAGATTTTAGCATAAATGTCTCCTTGTCAGAGGGATCTTACTGAAGGTCTTACTTAAAAGACTTGCCCTCTTTTATCCCCTCAGCTCACTTTGTTCTTTGTAGTAGAATATTTACTACTATATGTTGACTTGCTAAATGTCTCCCTGTTCATTAGATTATGAACTCCATTAAGGGTAAAAATTATGGCATTTTGATTCACCATTATATTCCCAGTATTTGGCATGTGGGATATTAACATTAGCAATATTTACCAGAGGAATGCATAAGTACATGTAGAAGTGAATAAATGAATAAGTGAATGAATTAATAAACAAAGGAAGAAATTTTCTCATTAACATCTGGCTTTTTAGTGCATGAACACCAGCCATCAGCAACAATAGTAAGGTTCAGGCAATCAACTTCTTTCTACAGTGTGTGAAACTACAAAATGTTGTTAACAGTCCTACTTCAGTAAGTAAAATGTCATGACAACATCTGTCCCTGGATTTTGATGTTTTTGAGACTTGATTTAGGGTTTTTTTCATATTGTTCTAAATTTTAAATTACGGTTGTGAGTATAGTTAATGCATTTATATCTTAATTGATGTAGAAACTTACTTCTATTTTCCACGTTGTGTCCAACCAATAAAGAATAATTCATTTGTTTACTCCAGACTGAATGTGATTCAAATTTCACAACTTACTAAATTTCACTACTCCTTTCAGAATTAAGAAAACGTAATTGTCCTCTTTATCCTAGGAAATTACTTGAGAATTTCAACTTTAGTCTGAGTTTATTATTAAGAAGAAAGAAAAGATATGTTTGGACAGTAGATTCCACACTGGTTCTTGTTTTTAAAACTAGTTTGTTTTCACATTAAATTTATATGAAAGTCCAAAAGAAATGAGTGTGGAAATGAGGCCAGTGTTTTGCTCTGGTATCAATAATATTTGTTGGGATAGTTGTTGTAAAGCATGCTAAAATCCGTAGTCTGAGGAGGAAAACAATATATCAACTATTTTTCATTCCAATATAAATTTTCTTTAAAGTCACAAGTTATCTTGACTTTTGCACATGCTAAGTTATGTCCAGTATATAATAGGGACTTAATTGATGTTAAATAATGGAAAAGAGTCTTAAATCAAAATTCAAACACTGATGTAGCCAGTCCTTACTCTTCATGGTCCCAATACACATGGATCTCAGTTTCCCGTGGTTTAGTTATGTGACACCCGTCCCCAAATGATATGGCTCAAATTTCAGTTACCAGGGCATATTAACTGTGAATAATTGCACAGAGTAACACACTGCTGCTAGCTCTTCACTTCACAAATCACTATGTAAATAACAGATGCAAATCATGTTCACGAGTGGCCAATCATAGGTCAGTGTTTGGTCACATGCATCTACTCTTCTGTCCACACACAGACAGGAAAATGTGTAGCAGTGTTACCTCCTGGCCTCCCAGGACATGTGACATTTGACAAAACAAATAATCAAAAGAGAGCCTTAGACAACAAAGATGAAATTTCAGTAAAAGAATGAAATACGATCACCCTGGCAGTGAAATGTGCACAGATGGAAGTGTGGATGAATATTACAGAAGGGTAGGGCGTGTACGGCTGTGCATCCAGAGGGGCTTAATAAGGGTGAACTTAGCAACATAAGAGAAAAGGATGCGAGGGATGATAGGAAAGATAAAGATGTCCTAGAGGAAGTGACACCGGCAAAAAATTCATGTTGAAGGGATTCTTGGAGATAGTCATGACTTTGAAAATGCAAAGGATAAAATGTTGGAAGCTGATCCAAACTTAGAAAAGAACACGACAATTCACTAAGACTTCTAAGATGCCCACTCTGCATCTTACGTATAAGCTACATTATGTTATGGGATGAAGGCCAGCACTGTTTAAATGACAGTTGAAGATTTTTTACAGTGTTATACAACACTTTAATTCTCAATGATTTTAGTGCTTTAAATTACAGTGTTATAAATAAATATTAATTTCACTTTTTGTTTTCATTTCCCCATACATTTATAACTATTAGAAAGAGGTTTTAATGTTTTGGAGAAAAACTTTATAATCATAGAAAAAATTTTACTTTTCCCACTGATTATTAAGATCACTTTGTACAATTTCTGTTTGTCTTATTCACAGTCCAAGACTATTGTGGAAAGCAGGGACTGCCAGTACTAATTTCTTTACTTCATCTGAGTGATCAAGAATCAAGTTCAGTATATTTTATCAGGTAACAGGTACTGGGTGATTTCCAAATTATCACTAATCACACTTACATAAAAACAGTCTATAGTTTTGATATGTTTTGGAAGTTATGAATGATCTAAAATTAAAGACAATTACTAATAAAAATTTTTTAACATGGGCAGTAACTGATCAACATTTCAGGACTGATAAAACCTATAGAGTTTGGTCACATATAATTGGAAAATATATCATATTTCAACACTGCAGAAAAAGTAATTTAGGAAGCATAATTTAAGGTTTGAAAGACATATGCAAAAGCTCTAACTTATTATTTTGAAAAAAAAAAAAAAAAGCTCATCTACATGTTTGCCTGTCCCTAGAAAGATGTCATGATTTTGGAGAGAAATGTTATAAATTATTATCATAGCTCCTCCGGTCATAAATAAATTAATTGTGCTAGGATTTGCTCCAATTATAGGAGCAAAGGGCTAAATTAATAACACATTTCAGTGTTAAAGAAGTACAAGTGGTGGCTTATATTAGCCTTTATATTAGCCTAAACTGAACCACAATCTGGTAAGCAGAGGAGAAACATTCTGTACCAGTCAGAGCCAAGGCTGGAAACAGAACAGAACTAATATGGTTTAAGAGATGTTAATGAAGGGTTTGAATAGAATTAGAAGAACCAACAAGGTTTGTTGAAGCAGCCAGAGATTAGCAAAGTGAGAAGCCTTTCTTACCCTTGACCTAAAGGCTTAAATAAAAGAGGACTTTAACAGCCCAGTGAAGGGATACAGGTTCCTGGGCTAGAGCCATGGTCCCAGACTATCCAGCCACTGCCCAAAATGTGGCCTAAAGAAGGAAGAGAAAAGAGCAAGAAACACCCTGAATCTCCTACTCCCCCTGCCTGCAATCTCCCACCAGTGGATCCCATTGGCCAAAACCTACTGGCAGCAGCCAATCAAGAGAACCCATGATAAAATTAACTTCCCGTGGCCCTAAGCAGAGAAGAGAAAAAAGTTTAGTTCCAGGGCTATGTCAAACAGAATAACCATCAGAATAGCCAGCATCATAATAAAACCTTATCAATACACTTCTGTCCCACTAAATTCTGTTTCAGAAGCAGGATCTCAGGATTTGAAAGTAAGCAGAAGTTTAGTAAACTCTACTTGAATTCTGGGGAAAAAATATGTTTTATTACATATTTTTATTGTTTTATTACAATAATGTTAAAATCTCAAGGAGGTGTGGTCCCCATTTTTCTATTTAATTTTGTTTAATCTGCATTTCCCACTTCATTTAAGCTATGTTTTACATACCTTTATTTTGAGAAGCTTGTAGGCACCAACGTGGAGTGGTCAAATATACATACAAAATGATTGAAATGTAGCACGGCGTTACAGAAAGGAGTGGGTTCCATGTTGCCTGCCCATTAAGAGGTGGTCAGGGGATGTCCTTCCGTGTGATTATTACAGGTGAACAGGCACCTGCCATCTCCAGAGAGATGAGGCAGTCTGTTCAGAGGTCAGGAAGCAGGAAGCAGCATGGTGCTTTCTTAAATCAGCAAGCAGTTCCATATACTGGGCACAATAAGAACGTGACGTGATACACACTTGAAGAAGAACACCCTTCTGCAAAGGATGCTGCCTTTTGTGTCTTGAAAGTAACATTGGATTTTATATTTTCAGAAAAATGGAGAAACATGAAAGAGTGAGAACTAGGGGAGAACTAATTACTTTGAAATCGTGCTCTGCTGGCCAGATAGATTCTGGCTTCTGTTCAAATGTTGGAGCCATTTAATTCAGGATTAAACTGTTTTTCACTCTGGGGGGAAAACATGAAAAAAAAAAACCCCTAGAAATGGTGATTATGTTGTTTCTATAATAATAAATAATGGCTACTAAAATGTTTTACAATGACAGGGTCAAATATTTAATTAAGAACTATAAGGAGGGAGCTATAAATGTTGCACCAGACCACGTATTTGGCAGTGGCTACAGCATCAGTCTTTAGGTATCCAGACAAAATACGTAAAACGGTATGGACAAGCATGGTTGCCACTTGAAGCTCCATATTTGTGTGAATCTGGGAGTTCTGACACATCACGATGCAAAGACATAGAAGAGAAATCGTGTGGATAATCGACCTGATATGCAGCGTCAGCTCTCTGGCTCAAGGCACGTGAGAATGAATTCTGAGGTGGTAGAAGGAGGAAGGCAGAAATCATTTTACGTAAGGCTGAACGTATCAGCTTTGGTGCCCTGACCAGAGAATCTAGTCACAATGGTTAGTACAAGCAGTTGTGAGCCGTTCAAATTGCTTGCTAGTTTGCTTTGACTCAGAATGGTTGAGATGCCAGACACTTCCTGGTAGAATGTAGAATAGAATCCAAAGACTCTGGAGATCCTGTCCTCTTCAAAGACCTACATACCCTTCCCTTCATCCAGATTTTATTTATTTTTTAATGGTGATGGGTATATTGTCATCTTTGAAAAATAATTTTGTGGAAATTTCCTAGAGACCAAGGGTGCTGATGGTAGGTGCTGTGGCTGATTTCAACAAGAGTGAGAGGTGTTGTTCCTGCTGGGCAGTGGTGGTGAAACCTTAACTCCAAGAAGGAGAGGTAACCAGGATAGGCAGCAGGAAGAGCTTGCCCACTAGAGGGTCTGATTGGCAAAGACTCACTGATTACAGCATCCTTAGGGTTGAACGAGATGGGCCATCCACAAAAACCTTCTTTGTGGTATATATTGGGGGAAAATTTATGCAGTAAATGTGCCTGGGATGAGATATCAAAATAGAGAATTGTTGACCCCTCACTCCCTTTCCTCACGTAGCCAATTCACAAGATGCAGCTCTGTGAGTCAAGTGCCTTCAGGAAAGGCTCTGTGAAAATATTCAAAGTACATATTCTGAAATTTCCCCCAAAGAGACTGGCTTTTGTTACTAGGCAGTTATGCACTGGGGGAAGGAAAATACCTAGATGTTGTTTCAGATATTATTGGCCCTGGAATCTGAGGTTGTTTCAATTCCTAGGGATTCAGATGCCTTCATAAGCTCTCACTCAGGCAGGGAACTTTCTTCCTTGGGGTCATTTAATGGTGGACTTTTGATTTGAGCTCATGTTAAACTAAGGTCATTGGGTCCTCAAACCCATTTCTTAGCCCAATCCTCAGTTCTCATGTGTGTAGTAGAAATAGAGATTTTCAGCAACTGGCAGAATCCGCAAGTTGTTCTCTGACCAGTAGATATCTTGTTAGAAAGACTAAGGAACTCCTACTCTTCACCTAAATATTAACCCAAAGCCATTCTATGAAGCTAGAACAGTCACAGCGATGAGGGACACCATCAAAGACTTGAAAAACGTGTGGGTAAGGATTCCCATCACATCACCGTCTAATTCTCCAGTTTAACAAGCACCAAAGACAGATGAGCTTGGAAACTGGCGATGGATTATGGACTATTTTCAACTTAGTCAGGTGGTGACAACAATTGCCATTGCTATTCCAGATGTTGGCCTTAAATGTAGTAAAACAGGAGTCAAGTAAGGATTATCCAGTGAGTCAGAGAGGAAGATTTAGGAGAAAAGAACAGAAGAGACAGGGAAAGAGGGCAAGAACCTCCTACACTGTCTGGCCAAGTTTATCCACAATAAGTAGAGGAGGATGCTTTCTACTGGAGGGGTGGGGTGATATTAGTCCAGGAAGAATGGACACAACAAGATAGAAGGAGGTAAGTGACTTCATTACAACCTCTACCCCAAATGTGCAATGTTTCATATATTTCAAATATTTTCTCTTCCCTCTCCTTTTGTGAATTCAATTCCATGTAGGTAAAACTGCTTGTTATTGACCTATAGATTATTGAGGCTCTGCTCATTATTTTCTTAGCCTTTTTTTTTCTCACTGAGTTTCAATTTGAATAATCACTATTGTACTGCACAGTGACTGTTGGGGTATTTTCTTTTACAGAGTCAACTGCAGCTAAGCCCACCTGGTGAGGCTTTCATTTCTGTTACTATGTTTTCAGTTTGAGAATTTGCATTTGGTCCATTGTTATAGCTTCCATGGTTGTACTTAAATTCCTCATCTTTTCACTTGAGATATGTGTGTGTGTGTATGTGTGTGTGTGCATGTGTGTGTATTTCGGGTTGGCTAAAAAGTGCCTTTTGTTTTTAAGTAAAAATAAAGGACACATTTTTCATTTTCACAGAGAACTTTATTGAATAACCTATTCACCCTTTTGTTCTACTACCTTCTGCCATTTTTCGGGCAAGTTCATAATTCCATCTTCCAAAACTTTTTATCTTTTTGAGCAAAGAACTGTTCCAGGTGCATTTTACAGTCTTCCAGGGAATTGAAATTTTTTTCCATTAAGAGAATTTTGTAAAGACTGAAATAAATGGAAATCCGAAGGCGCAATGTCTGGTGAATACAGCAGATGAATCAGAACTTCCCAGCCAAGCTGTAACAGCTTTTGCCTTGTCATCAAAGAAACATGTGGTCTTGCATTATCTTCATGGAAGATTATGCATTTTCTGTTGACTAATTCCAGACACTTTTCGTTGAGTGCCACTTTCAATTGGTCTAACTGGGAGCAGTACTTGTTGGAATTAATCGTTTCGTTTTCCTGAAGGAGCTCATAATAGAGGACTCCCTTCCAATCCCACCATATACACAACATCACCTTCTTTAGATGAAGACCGGCCTTTGGTGTGGTTGGCGGTGGTTCATTTCACTTGCCCTACGATCTCTTCCGTTCTACATTACTGTACAGTATCCACTTTTCATCGCCCGTCACAATTTGTTTGAAAAACGGAACGTTTGCATTACGTTTAAGTAGAGAATCGCATGTGGAAATACGGTCAGGAAGGTTTTTTCACTTAATTTATGTGGAAGCCAAACATCAAAGGGATTAACATAACCAAGCTGGTGCAAATGATTTTCAATGATTGATTGGGATATTTTGAGTATGTCGGCTATCCTCCCGCATGGTATAACGTTGATTGTTCTCAACTAATGTCTCGATTGGATCGCTATCAACTTTAACTTGTCTACCCTACACTGGAGCATCGTCCAGTGAGAAATCTCCAGCATGAACCTTCTCAAACCATTTTTGACATGTTCAATCTGTCATGGCACCTTCTCCATGCACTGCACAAATCTTGTTTTTTTTCATTTCAGTTGCATTTTTACCTTTCTTAAAATCATAAAGCATAATATGCTGAAAATGTTGTTTTTTTTCTTCCATTTTCATTATTAAAATGGCTACACAAAAATTCAGCAATTTTGATAAGTTTTTTTTTTAATGCACACTGATATGACAGCTGTCACAATACAGTCTAACAAAATTTTTTCGAATGAAGCTAAACACAACTAAGCACTACTAGAGCCATCTTACGGAAAAAAAACAAAAGAACATTTTGGCCCACCCAATATATACACACACACACATATATACATAATGATGTAATTATATAATATATATAAGCTTCTTGATGTTTTAAACATATCTTAATAAATGTTTTAAAGCCATTGCCTGCTAGAGGCTCACCTTTTACTCCTTCTTCTCATGTCCAGTAATTTACAAGGTTTAGATTGTTAGGAGTCTATTTTTATTTTCCTTTCAAGATGACAGGTGTGTTGGCTTTGGTTCTGGAAGGCAGTTGCTAAGCTGGCAGATGAACTTGGTCCTTGCTTGTTAGTTTCTAGAGTATACATCACTCCTGGTCCAGAGCCTACTTCCCTCTCATCAGTGACTATCCTGAGGTCGCAGTTAAATGTCTAAGTTGTTCACTGTGTTCTCTCCACTCTGGATCTTTGGAAAATCTCACATTTCCTGACATGTGAGGTGTCTAACTCTGTTCAGCTCACAGCTCCCTTGCTGGTTGTCTTTCTGCAGACCTCACATCATCTCCCCTAGCCGTGCACAGTTAACATCTGGATTGAAATATTGAGGGAAGTTCCTAGGCAGATTTCTAGATCACTTGCTCTGAATGACTTTCTTCCATGTGGTATTGCACCCTACGCTCTCCATCTATCTCAACAGCCTGCTTTTTCTTGTTTTGTTGAGATACTGTCTAAATATTCTGCAAAATACAGACAGAATTAAGGCAAATCTGCAGTACAAGTATATAATTTTGATAAAGAAAATTATAAAGGATATAAGGAAAATTATACATTGATAAAGAAATGGTATAAAAAATAGAAATTAATTAAAATATACAAATTATATATATATAGAAGTATAGTTGAGTTACAATATTGTGTTAGTTTCAGGTGTACAGCACAGTGATTCAGTTATACATATATATCTATATATTCTATATACAAATATAGACAAAGAAGGAAATATGGGTAGCTGATGAGGTTTCTGGAGTGTTTGTTACATGGTAGGTAAAGAGCCAGAGCATTGACATTCTGGTGAGGCATTAAAGTTATATCAGTAGCTCTGCCAATTATCCATAAGGATGACTTTTCTCCCTGTAAATGCCATAGAAATAGTTGAATATAGTTACAAATGAATGTATTAATTTTTGGCAACAAACTATTAAAAGAATAAATATAGACATCTTTTTATGTACTTATAATATCTCAGAACATTCAACCAGACTTGTGTAATAAGCCAGACTTGTGGCATCAGTTTAAAAGGTATCATTGAATATTGATTTAGACTCAGGATTTTAAGATTAAATTGTGTTAAATGTATATTTAATATCAAAACATTTAAGAAAACATAAGGTTCACTGCATTATAGGCTCTTTTGTTATATTTTTCAAAAAATATTCAGTGCTTATAGATTTTATTTACAGTTCTGTTGGTTATACAATTGAGATACTTTAAAAGGAAGTAGAATATGATAACCATAAATTGTGCTTTGTCACCTACAAATTAGCACTAGCCATGTATCTCTATAAGGATTAAATTATGAGCTGCTGTAGAGCTGCTGACCTTCAACACCCCCTGAAATGAGCTAAGGGTGGAAAGCAGAAATGAGGCACTCTGTGCTCTGGGAAAAACTGGCAGAACAGGTCTTCAGATAGTTAGATATTTTCAGGAGACAATTTTATGAGTCCAATTCTTGCATCTCCTCATATCTAGAAAAGCACTAAAATCTTTCATGGTGACATCTGCTCCTTGTGAAAAGCAGTGACCTTCACAAGACTAGCAGAAACCTTCTGCAAAAAATATGTGCTTGATTGCATGTACTCCCCCTTCACTAAAATCACATATATACTGACCTTCCCCCCAACCACTTTGGAGCAGTTCCTCAGAGCTATGTGAAATGCTGTCTCCCAGACTATAGTCCTCATTTTGCCCCAAATAAAGCTTAACTCACAACTCTCACGTCATGCTTTTGTTTTTTCAGTTGACAGCTTAAAATGTTCAGATGAGTTTAAATAAAGTTTATAAATGAAACCAAACAATCAAGGCTGTACTTAAAACTATGCTTAAAATTAGCTAGATTTATAAATAGAATAAAATTTGAAAGCTGAACTTAAAAAGCTTAATACCTAATATCAAATTATATTCTAAAAAAGCATCAAATTGATACTGTTTAGTGCACAGAACCTGCCATCAAGGACACTTAAAATCTGATCAACACTGCTTATACAGCACTCTATGTACTTACAAATGTCGTAATTTTACATTTGTGTAATTAATATCTGTCCCTCTTATTGACTATAAGCTTCATGAAGGCAAGACCAGGTTGGTGTTTGCTCTTACTCAGTCCCCAAGGGGAGTACTCAGAGTAGGCCTTCAAAATGTATTTTTAGATATGATGAATAAATTTTAACATCACTTTTCCAATGTGAATGAAAAATGTTGCCTGCCATATCAGTAAACAAAGGATGTTGCAGCCCAAGCCAGCAGCCACCCCCAGCTGTGCACCCTGAAGGGATTCAGGATGAAGAAAAGCAGGATACTGGCCCTAGAGAGCTGAGGTGCATATCAAAGGAATGATTTTGATTAGCCCAGACTCTTGCATCTTCCCATACATAGAAAAGCGCTAAATTCATTAACTAGAGATGTTTGGTTTTCTTTAATTAACAGTAATATTTTGATGTTCCAATGACCTGGTTTTTGTTGCAGAACTCCTGTGTATCCTGGCTCCTCCCTGATCTCTTCAGAGAAGTCCCTCAGAGCTCTCTGAGATGCTGTGTCCCGGGCTTGAAGTCTTCAGCAAGTCCACCAAATACAACACAGTTCTCAACTTTTAGGTTGTGTCTTTTTTTCAATCGACATAATTATACAAGTCTGAATCATCTTTATATTTAAGTAAACATTGATATAAGTGTAAAAGTAATGCAGATGTTCCATTTAATTTTCAGGTAAAATATAGAACATAAAAACTTTGAGCCTTACATCAAGGCAGCTTCAGGTACTTTCTTCTAATACTAGAGTATCTGACACTTACATCTTCCCCTGTCTGCTTCTGTGGGAAAGGGCAAAGGTCCTAAAGCAGAACCATGGTTGATGTCGGTAAGGACTTTCTGGAGGAGTAGAGGCCAGAGGAAGGCTGCAGGCGGCTGGCTGCAGTTTATCAAAGAGGGTGGCTGTGATGGGAAGATACTGAGAATAGGGGTGTAGACAGCAGTGAGGTTGCTTTTTTTATGGGCTATTTTTTTAAAAAATGATGGTGATTGGTCCTATTTACATTCTTATAGATAAAGAGATGGACCAGGCAAAAGGAAATGTTAATGTTGTGTTACCTCCACGGAGTGGCTGGCCTGGTGTGTGTTCTGGAGGACTTAACCTTGGATATGAGGAGAGGGAATATTTCCTCTAAAACAAGAGGAAAAGATGGGAGTGGATGCAAATATATGTAAATGTACACAGGTGACACAGGGGATACTGGGGCAATGCAATTTCAGGCTATCTTGCTGCCCCTTCCTCTTTCTCAAACCCTCCTAACTCATTCAATGTTGCCTGAAATTCTGGTTTTTAGATATGACTGTGACTTCGCTTCTCAAGGTTTGAAATGAAATTTTTCTTAGTCATTTTTATCTTAGTTTGAATAGAAATATTCAAACTAAGAAATAGTTTTTAGAAATATTCCTACTAGAATTTTTGAACATGACTGGCTTAACTAATGAGCATCAGAACCACATGTAGTGGGGAAAAACTTATTTCTAGAATACCTATAAGAGTTTATCCTAGAAAAATTGGAAGGTAGCATAGAGACAGCTGAAGGACATCAGCTGAGACCAAGCAGTGTCTCTTTCAGCTGACCCGTGTTTTCCAGAGTGCCTCCCTTATACCAGTTCTCTATGAATATTTGTTCCATTATTGAGATAGGAAACAGTTCCTTGACAGTTTTATGAGGTAGACAAGAAGGCTGTGAAAGGTGATATATGCAAAAAGTGTGGAGTCAAATGTATAGTAAAAAGAAATATGCAGAAAGCAAAAAGCAAATGTGTAATACAAAGAAAGAGCAAAAGAGGTAGAAAAGGATAGAAACCACAAAGACAATTTCTGTTTTACCCATACTCCTCAGCAATAATACCTAAGAACTCTTAACAAGTGCTCCATCCACTTTATACCTCCTGATTTACAGATTCCACGATGGAGCTGGGAACCCTGGGGCACGTTCGTCACAAGGCCATGACTGGTACTTGAGTTTCCACTTGGCTCTGAGCCATTGATTTGGGCTGTCCCCCTCAGGACACACAGGTGATTTCTAGGCAAACCTAGCCAACAGTTGACTACTTTACTGGTCATCAATCTTCCGTTTTAAGTATAAGGGTCTGAAAGTAAATACTAATCACCTGTTCCTGGGAAGACGAAAACATCAAAGGTTCACAGAGAATGGGCTGGAATGACAGAGCAAAACATTAGGAAAATGACTCTGCAGGATGAACCCCCAAGGATCCTAACACATGATGCTCTTTTCATAAGACTCAGATTCTATATCTTGTTCTTACCCAAACTCATCACTCTCTATAATACAATGGTAGGTAACACTCCCAATCCTCACTGTTGGTAAATAGACTTATGTTAACATAAACCCATTGGGAAATTTTAAATCATGAGCAACGTGATAAAATCCTGTATTTTAAAAGTGGAATATTTCCCCTTTCACGTAAACCCAAGGAAGGCAAAGCATGTTTCTGTCTTATTCACAGATGTAGCCTCAGCGTCTAGCATAGTACCTGACTCAGGAGAAATTGTCAGTAAATATTTGATGAATAAATGAATGAATGAGCTATATTTCATAAAATCTAATCAGTCAACCTCACAAGCCAGCAACTGTGCTAAGTACTAAAAGGAATACAAAAAAATGTGCATCCTGTCTCCTTTATGGTGTACTAGGAAGAACATAAGAATTATGGAGATGGGAGATATGAAGCTGGAGACCCTGGCATTTAACAAGACTCTTAACATACTTGAGACTCTGCTCCTTGATCTGTGAAATGGGGACCAGTATGCTGAGTCTGACGGACATCCCATGAATATTAAATGATGTATGTTACTATTTCCAAGAATTTTCCTCCAGGGGTAGATGGAATTATTTTCCCCAATTTTTTTACTCCCTCCTCTCCTTACAATAGCATCATGCATCCCTTTCCTGATACATTATTGGCGACTTGTTTTGGCCAAGGTGAAATTTCACTCCTGCTGCACAGGCAGTTAGCAGGAGCTTCTAGAAGCAGCACATTTCAGCTTTATCTCATGTTCTCTACCATGCCTCAAGCAAGGCCATTCCTGCAGCCTGATTCCCAGAATAAAAAGGAGGCAGAGCAGTCCTGATCCTGACTCACAGCCAGAAGCAAAGACGCAGCAGCCTACCTGCAGCTGCTGTGTCTAGTGTGAAAATAAATAGTTACTGTGGTGAAGCTCTGCGTTTTTGAGCTCATTTGTCAGGCAGCATGAGCTCCTGAAATCTGACTAATGGGGTCCTTCAACCACAAAGGTGAGGAAATGTGTGCCCCTCCCTCTCCAGGGCATAATTTACACTGGACAGTTGAGGCCCAGAAGTCCTTTAAAGTCTTGTGCTCTCAAATAGTTAGTCCATGATATTTGCTTTTGTTAAGGTATAAACAGTGTTTCAAAATCACAGTAATGTCATGGTCCCTTCTAGGGAGGTTTCCAAATATGTGTACAAGTGGAACATCACAGCTCTTGTGAGATTCACAACTCAGTGAAACTGTGGTGTATGGAAGATTGTTTTTTGTTTTTCCTAAAATAGAATAAATCTGTACTTACAACTTTTTAAAATGTAAAAATAAACATTTTGTAATGTGAAACTTAGGAGATAGCTTGATTTTAAAAGTAGGTATGCAGAAAAAAACATAACTTACATATATAAGCCGGGCTGAACAGGGCTAGCTGGCAGGCATGTATATACATGCATGCTAACAAGGATGCATGTTAGCGTAAATTATTCGGTGGTGAACTTTTTCCTATTCTTAGGATTTGTCATCATGTCATCTCCATAGAAAAGTAGAGTTTCAACCATTTTTCATTAGAAATAAACTATTTTCAGGTATCAATAACAAATGAGCCCTGGGTATTCCCAGAGCTTGGAGTCAGCTGAGCCTTTGTGGAAGCCTGATTCTGCTTTGTTGTTTGACACTTTTTTTCTTTTTAGCATTTTGACAATGGACAGTTTTCTTTTCTTTTCTTTTCTTTTTTTCTGGTTTAAAAGTTTTATTGAGGTATAATTGACACACAATAACTGCACACATTTAAGTGTACAATTTGAGGTTTTCACATGCATATATACCCATTAAACCATAACCAAAACCAATAAAATAAGCATCCATTTCCCCCCAGGTG
This sequence comes from Pseudorca crassidens, assembly GCF_039906515.1. Classification (NCBI taxonomy): domain Eukaryota; kingdom Metazoa; phylum Chordata; class Mammalia; order Artiodactyla; family Delphinidae; genus Pseudorca; species Pseudorca crassidens. The sequence continues at coordinate 182,356,105 of NC_090297.1, forward strand.
TTCTCATGCCCCTTTAATATCTCCCTCTAGATACTATCCACTCCTTCCACCCCTACCATCCTCAGGCAATCACTAATCTGGTTTCTATCATTAAAGATTTGAGGGTATTTTCCAGAATTTTGTAGTAAATGAAATCATAGGGCATGTATTCTTTTTCGGTTTGATTTTTGTCATTCAACAAAGTTATTTTAGGATTCACGCATGTTTTTATGTGTATAAGTACTTCATTTCTTTTTTATTGCTGTAAAGTATTCTTTTTCAAAAATATTTTTATACAATTTTTAAAGGTTAATTTCCATTTATAGTTATTACAGAATATTGGCTCTATTCCCCAAGCTGTACATACATCCTTGAGACTATCTCACACCCAATAGTTGGTGCCTCCCACTCCCCCACCCTTATAATCCCCTTCCCCGCTTCCCTCTCCCTGCTGGTAACCACTAGTTTGTTCTTTATATCTGTGAGTATACTTCTTTGTTGTTATAATCACTAGTTTGTAGTATTTTTTAGATTCCACATGTAAGTGATATCATATAGTATTTGTCTTTTCTCTGTCTGACTTATGTCACTTAGCATAATACCATCCAGATCCATCTGTGTTGCTGCAAATGGCAAAATTTCATTCATTTATGACTGAGTAGCATTCTATTGTATATCACATCTTCTTTATCCATTCATCAGTTGCTGGACACTCAGGTTGATTCCATATCTTGGCTGTTGTAAATAATGTTGCTATGAACATTCTTTTTGAATTAGTATTTTTATTTTTATCTTTTTGTCTATATACCCAGGGATGGAACTGCTGAGTCATACAGTGGTTCTATTTTTAGTTTTTTGAGAAACCTCCATACTGTTTTCCACAGTGGCTGCACCAACTTACATTCCCACCAACAGTGTATGAGGGTTCCCTTTTCTCTACATCCTGGTCAACATTTGTTATTTGTGTTCTTTTTGATGATAGTCATTCTAACAGATGTGAGGTGATATCTCATTTTGGTTTTGATTTGCATTTCCTTAATGATTAGCGATGTTGAGCATCTTTTCATGTGTCTGTTGGCCCTCTGCATTTCCTCTTGGAAAAATGTCTATTCAGTTCTTCTGCCCATTTTTTAATTGGGTTGTGTTTTTTTTTTGACACTGAATTGTATGAGCTGTTTATATATGTTGCATATTAATCCCTTATCAGTCATATCATTTGCAAATATTTTCTCCCAGTCAGTAGGTTGTCTTCTTGTTTTGTTGATGGTTTCCTTTGCTGTGCAAAAGCTTTCAAGTTTAATTATGTCCCATTGTGTATTTTTGCTTTTATTTCCTTTAACTTGGGAGACAGATCCAAAAAAATATTGCTGCCATTTATATTACAGAGTGTCTGCATGTTTTCCTCTAGGAGTTTTATAGTATCTGGGCTTACATTTAGGTATTTAATCTATTTTAAGTTGATAGCAATACAATATTACTTCAGGAAACAAGAAAAATCTCAAATAAACAACCTAAACTTATGCCTAAAGGAACTAGAGGAAGAAGAACAAACAGAACCCAAAGTTAGTGGAAGGTAAGAAATCATAAAGATCAGAGCAGAAATAAATTAAATAGAGACTTATAAAAAAAAAGAAAAGATCAAGGAAATTAAAAACTGCTTCCTTGAAAAGGTAAACAAAACTGATAAACCTTTAGACAGATTCATAGAAAAAAGGGGGAGAGGGTCCAAATTAATAAAATCAGAAATGAAAAAGGAGAACTTATACCCAAGACCACAGAAACACAAAGAACCATAAGAGACTACTCTGAGCAACTATATACCAATAAAATGGACAACCTAACAGAAATGAACAAATTCTTAGAAAGGTACAATCTCCCAAGACTGAACCAGGAAGAAATAGAAAATATGAACAGAGCAATTACCAGTACTGAAATTGAATCAGTAATTTAAAAACACCAAACATACAAAAGTTCAGGATCAGATATCTTCACAGGTGAGTTCTATCAAACATTTAGAGAAGAGTTAACACTTGTCCTTCTGAAACTTTTCCAAAAAAATTGCAGAGGAAGGAACACTTCCAAACTCATTCTATGAGGCCACCATCACCCTGATACCAAAACCAAAGATATCACAAAAAAACAAACTTACAGGCCAATATCACTAAGGAACATAGATGCAAAAATCCTCAGCAGAATACTGGCAAACTGACTCCAACAGCACATTAAAAGGATCATACACCACGATCAAGTGGAGTTTATACCAGGAATGCAAGAATTTTTCAATACCCACAAATCAATCAATGTGATACACCACATTAACAAATTGAAGAAAAAAAACCCTATGATCATCTCAATAGATGCAGAAAAATCTTTTGACAAAATTCAACATTGATTTATGATTAAAAACTCTCCAGAAAGTGGGTATAGAGGGGAAGTACCTCAGCATAATAAAGGTTACATATGACAAACCCACAGCTAATATCATACTCAATGATGAAAAGCTGAAACTATTTCCTCTAAAATCAGGAACAAGACAAGAATGCCCACTCTCGCAACTTTTATTCAACAGTTTTGGAAGTCCTAGCCATGGCAATCAGAGAAGAAAAAGAAATAAAAGGAATCCAACTTGGAAAGGAAGAAGTAAAACTGTCACTGTTTGCAGATGACATGATATTATACATAGAAAATCCTAAAGACATCACCAGAAAACTACTAGAGCTCATCAATGAATTTGGTAACGTTGCAGGATACAAGATTACTATACAGAAATCTATTGCATTTCTATACACTAACAATGAAATATCAGAAAGAGAAATTAAGGAAAACAATCTCATATACCATCACATCAAAAAGAATACAATACCTAGGAATAAACCTACCTAAGGAGGCAATATACCTGTATTCAGAAAACTATAAGACACTGATGAAAGAAACTGAAGACAACATAAACAGATGGAAATACATGCCATGTTCTTGGATTGGAAGAATGAATACTATTAAAATGACCATATTACCTAAGCCAACCTACAGAATCTGCAATCCCTATCAAAATACCAAAGTAATTTTCCACAGAACTAGAAAAAATAATTTTAAAATTTGTAGGGAAACACAAAAGAGCCTGAACAGCCAAAATAATCTTGAGAAAGAAGAATCATGCATCCTGACTTCAGAGTATACTACAAAGCTACAGTAATCAAAACAGTATAGTATTTGTACAAAAACTATTAGATTGATGGAACAAGAGAGAAAGGTTGAAATAAACCTACATGCTTATGGACAATTAATCTACAACACAGGAAGCAAGAATATACAATGGAAAAAAGCCAATCTATTCAATAAGTAGTGCTGGAAAAACTGGACAGCTACATGTAAAAGAATGAAATGAGAACATTCTCTAACACCATACACAGTTTCCTTATCTAAGCCTCAGTGTTCTCATCTGTAAAAATGCAGCAATTCAAGCATACCCCATAGATTTGTTTTGAAGCTTAAAAAATTAACATGTTTCCCGAGACAATTTTTTTGTATCACAGACACTGAGTGAATGATATTTTTTTCCCTTTCCTTAACATAAAAGCCTTGTATTTTGTGGTTCTTGTATCTATTTCTAAGTGTTCTCCTATATACTATCACATTTCACCTTCACAATAGATTCTAAGTATAAAACATGGTTTTTTTACAGATAAGGGAATTGAGACACAGAAGGACTAAATCTTGCTTTAGCTTTTATAGAACTTTTGAGAGGGGTCCTAGAGTATGTTGATTAGAATGACTGTCATTTAAGAAGCTGCAATTGTGAATCACAGCATTCTAGATAACTCTAGTCAAAATCGTGAAAAGTTGCATTTATGGAAGACAGCTGGAATTTTTGGCCTGCCCTGTAATCTCAGAAAGTTCCTTCAATACCCCAAGATCCAATTTCTTCACTTGTGAAACATGAATAATCAAGAACAGCTATTTCATGGGTTAATTGTAAGGATTCAGTGGACACATGTTTGTGGAACATTTAACACAATGTCGGCTTCTAGGAAGCATTTAATAAAGTTACCTATCTTCATAAATATTGGCTACTTAAAATGAATCCTTATTTTTATTTGTATTTTGTTTTCCTGGCTTTTTTGACAAATCTGCTAGGTATGCATAAACATTTATCAGTTTGAAGTCATCTCTTTTTGTAAAATGTATTGAAGTGTATGTAGGACAATGATGTTTGATGTAAGTTTTCTCTAGATGGTGAGATTATAGGTGATTTTTAGTTTATTCTATTGCTTATCAATATTTTATGTAATTCTGATAAATATGTATTAATTTTATGATAAAATAATTATTATATTGTACAACAGATTTTCAATTAAGAAGGTTTGAAAACCAGAATACACTGCTATAGGGCTCAAAGGTGTGTAATACAAGGACAGATTTAAAATGCTCAAGACTAATTTCAACATATCATAAGGTCAGCAAATCCATGTTCCCAGATGATCCTCTTGAGAATTTCAAATGTTTGAGTGACCTTTTTTTTAGAACTGATTGAATTGTTGTTATTTTCACCCCTTAACATGGCTAATGAGTGACTATAACAGGGAAAGTATTAGCTCTGCCATTTTCTTGTTGTTTGTTTTGCTTTTATTTTTGTGGTATCTTCAGGTCACACTTTATTGCCAGAAATTTTTTTTTTGGTTGCTTGCCCAAGTTTTGAGCATTTGTGTTTTTAAAATTTGAAAATATAGTTCATAAATAAAGCCATTCAACCAGGCACAGAGAAGCTACATCACAGTGCACTTAAATCAGCAAATAGGTGGGGAAGCTCTTGTGACAACTTTCCTTCATGAAGTGCTCACCTTCCCTTGGAGGGAGCGCATCATAGATGGTGGAAGACAGGTTTACCTGGCAGAGGGTGAGGAACCCTGACAATACAAACATCAGTGATGTTTCATGCCTTTTTAACTTTTTAAATTAATATGTGTATGTATGTATAGCAATTGTATGTGTATATATTATATATGTATGTGTATATAGCAATTGTATGTGTGTATATATATATATATATATTTCTTACTGAAACAGTAGAAAATCATGCTTACACTTTCAGATGTGGGCATTTCACTTTGGAAACTATTGTGATGAATAATTATTGAGCAACTACTATGTTCCAGGCACTGTACTAGATACTAAGACACTCGGCAAGTCAGATGAAAAAGGCAGTTGGCAAGAAGAGAAGCAGAAGGAGATGAAAGAATATCAAAATGGGATGAAGCTAATTTAGACATTGTGGTCGAGAAAGTTCTCAAAGGGGAGTGATGTGAATGAAGGCTTAGCCCTGAAAGATTAGATGCCATGAGTCACGGGAACAGTCAGTGTTGGGAAAGAAAAGGGTGTGTTGTAAGGAACTTTCCAAGTCCAATGGGCCTGTGATGTAGTGAACAATGAGAGGAATAGGCCAAGAATGGGTCAAGGAGTTGGGTGAGGATGGATTATAACACGTTTTGGAGGCCACTGAATGGGTTTTAATTTTAATCTTCATGCAGTGGCCAGGGCTGCATGGAGAACGGATTATAGGGATCAACAGTAGAAGATGTAAAACAAAGTTGGAAGCCATCTGTTTAGAGCAGGGGAGAGAGGATGGATGCTTGGGTGAAGGCACAGGATTGGGGATGGATTTGGAGAGTTTTCTGGAGACAGAACATCCAGGACCTGCCAATAGATTGAATACATGGTAGAAGGAAAACAGAGTTGTCAAGGATGATGACTAAGAATTTGGCCTGAGCAATCAGGTAGATGTAGAAGGCCAAGGCATCTACATTTATTGGGATGAGGAAAATTTGGGGAAAAATGTGCTTCGGAGAGTAAGTCAAGAATATGCTTTTACTTTGGAGGTATCTTCACTATTTTCATGTGGTCACGGTTTCATGAGCTTAGACTATGTCAAAACTGATCAGGCTACAAATGAACTTACCTACAAAACAGAAATGGAGTTACAGATGTAAAAAGTAAACTTATGGTTACTGGGGAGTAAGGAGGGGATGGATAAATTGGAAGATTGGGATTAACACATACACAATATGTATGTGTTATATTTTATACTATATATAAAGTAGATAACTAATAAGGACCTACTGTGTAGCACAGATAACTCTACTCAATACTCTGTAATGGTCTATATGGGAAAAGAATCTAAAAAAGAGTGGATATACATATATGTATAACTGATTCACTTTGCTGTACACCTGAAACTAATACAACATTGTAAATTATTCCCCAATAATTTTTTTTTTAAAACCTGAAAAAAAAATAGAGTATGCTTTTAGCTGGATTATGATACTGCCTTGGTGGTGAGTTTAATGTCATGTGCAAGAGAGAAATTCAGATTTCTGTCTTGTGTCATTGGATGGATAGTGGTACAATTCACGGAGAAACAGGTTTCTCCTACCCTAGCCTGGTGAGATAACCAGGACTCTATTTTCAGAGCAGGCCTATGAGACATTTCAGAGAAGATGCTGTGTATGAATTGGGGCCTGCAAGTTTGACCTGCAAAGGAGAGATCTGGGCTGGAGTATTCATTTTGGAATCAAAATATAGAAATGCTATTTAAAGCAAGGGAAGTGGATGATGTAACTTGGGGAAAGAATGTAGAGATAGAAGGAAACCTGGTAGCAAGACAGTAGCAGCATTTGTAGTTAAAACAAAAGAAACAAACAAAAACTCACTTCTATTCCAGAACCTATGTCTCATAGAAAAATCTTAAAATAAGCTATCAGGCTTTTATATAAACTCCAGTTTTTTTGAATATCATAACAATATAGGAGAGCATGCATTCTTCAAATCGCATATAACAATTTGAAAACTTTTGGCTACTTTCAGAGCTTATGTCACAGAAGCAGCCTGATCCTTTGTAACCTGATTTCTCTTGTTCTCAGTGACAATACTTTATTCTAATTATAGTTACTGTAAAACGATATCATTCACTACCTGCCAGGATCTTTGGTAGATGTGGTTAATTAGTATCCATCCTCCTTCTGTGTACCTGCCTCTTATGCAGAATACGAAAAGTTAAAATGTTGTACTTTCCAGTCCCCCTTACAAGCAACAGTAGCAGTGAAAAATTAGATTCCTCCAATGAGATGCACCAAGAGGCTGAAGTCAGTTTACTGATGATTCTGGCTGTTTCCTGTTGGGAAGTTGTGGAGGTGCCAGGTCAGCCTTGAGGATGTTGAGAGACCATGATGGTGCTCAGGAGTTTGGGTGTATCACGATTTAGCATCTAGTTCCTTGGGTGGTAATGGGATTTTAGCAGCAATGATCAGAAAATATCGGGGTCTAAGCAGCTGTGCGGCATGGGCCCTGTTTCTGGCCTCCTAATCCCACATCTCAGCCAAATCCACATATCCTCACACTTGGTGGCTGCAGTTGCCACAGCCTCCTGATCTCCCACTTTCCTGATTGTTAGATAAGTCAGTGCTTGTCAATCATTCTGGAGTGGCCACCGTGGAACCCATCAGTCTAGTAGAATCTGCAACAGTTTTCAAAGAGATTTATTTCTAATTCCCTGTCCGTACAAAAATAACTAGAGACATTTCCATTTCCTTCATTGAAACAGGATCTATATTCTAATTCACAGAATCACTGTAATAGAAAACAAACTTATGGTAACCAAAGGGGAAAGGTGGGGGAAGGGATAAATTAGGAGCTTGGGATTAACATATACACACGACTATACATAAAAGTAGGTAAACAACAAGGACCTACTGTCTAACCCAGGGAACTATAATCAATATTTTGTAATAACCTATATGGAAAAAGAATCTGAAGAAGAATATATATATATGTATTAATATATATATATTAATATATATATATAAATTATATATATATATAACTGAATAACTTTGCTGTACAGCTGAAACTAACACAACATTGCAGATCAACTATACTTCGATAAATATAAATTTTAAAAAATCCTGGAGGTAAGTAGGGTATCAATCGGAATTAAATTACAAAATTTTTGATGGAGGAGATACTCAGAATCATCAATTTTTTATCATTTAATTTAGTATAACACATCTATTTATTATGGCCTTACAGTGAGAAGTATAGCCGAACTCAGTAGCCAGTGCCCAATTCCACAATTTATGAGGTAATTCCTAGGTAAAAATAAGTGACTTGCAGTCAAGATGAACAATTCACAGGATTGTGCTTAATGCCCTTATTCATTACACACAAATTGCAGTAATTTATTTCTAAAAGCACTTTATTAGCAGAAAAAGGAAAAAAAAGATTCATTTATGTAACTAACGCATAATAAAATTGTCGGGATCATTCTATTAGGAGAAACAAGCTACCTTCTTAAAGACACAAATAGATCCCCTTTGACGGTTAAAATATTTGATAAACTTGTGATTTATGGCATCTCAATTGGACAACCTAGGAATGTAAAATGTACTCTTTTCAGACTTTGTCATAAATATTCACTGTTCTCAGCTCATAACCATTATCTTTTATTGCTATATTTCAGAAAATATTGAAAGAAGAGGGATTTGTGGCCGTCAGAAGTTAATCTTAGTGTTTTCTTACGTGGGAATTAAATAGAGCAGATATATTCCAGACACAGCACGGTGCCGAGCAGATATCAGGTGATCAGTCATTATGTGTCAAATGAATAACGACTTAGGAGAGTCTAAACAAGACAAAAATATGTGGTTTGGAAAATCACAACAGATGAGCCTAGCCCCAAAGATTTAAATACAATTATTAAGCAGGCGTTATGATAGAGAGGACCTAAATGGACTTTGAAGCCAGTTAAATTGTCTTGGGTTCCCAGACATGTCCTTTATATAATGTATTACATTTGCAAATCATGAAAAATCTATAAGCTTGAGTTTCCTCTTCTGGAAATAGGGATAACAGCACTTTCCATGGATGGTGATAATAAATAAAGATTATACGATAGGTGCTCAAGAAACAGTAGTGATAAGAATTACATGGGCATTTTTTTTTAACATCTTTCTTAAAGAGTATAAATGCTTTATATTGCTGTGTTAGCTGCTGCTGTATAACAAAGTGAATTGGCTATATGTATACATATGTCCCCTCCCTCTTGCATCTCCCCCCCACCCTCCCTATCCAACACCTCTAGGTGGACACAAAGCACCGAGCTGATCTCCCTGTGCTATGCAGCTGCTTCCCACTAGCTATCTATTTTACATTTGGTCGTGTATATATGTCCATGTCACTCTCTCTCTTCGTCAAAGTTTAACATTCCCCATTCTCGTTTCCTCGAGTCCATTATCTACGTCTGTGTCTTTATTCCTGTCCTGCCCCTAAGTTCTTCAGGACCATTTAAAAATTTTTTTAGATTCCATATATATGTGTTAGCATATGGTATTTGTTTTTCTCTTTCTGACTTACTTCACTCTGTATGACAGACTCTAGGTCCATTCACCTCACTTCAAATAACTCAATTTGGTTTCTTTTTTGGCTGAGTAATATTCCATTATATATATGTGCCACATCTTCTTTATCCATTCATCTGTCAATGGACACTTAGGTTGCTTCCATGTCCTGGCTATTGTAAGTAGAGCTGCAATGAACATTGTGGTATAAGACTCTTTGAATTATGGTTTTCTCAGGGTATATGCCCAGTAGTGAGATTGCTGGGTCATATGGTAGTTCTATTTTTAGTTTTTTAAGGAACGTCCATACTGTTCTCCATAATGGCTGTATCAATTTACATTCCCTCCAACAACACAAGAGGGTTCCTTTTTCTCCACACCCACTTCAGCATTTATTGTTTGTAGATTTTTTGATGATGGCCATTCCGACTGGTGTGAGGTGACACCTCACTGTAGTTTTGATTTGAATTTCTCTAATGTTTAGTGATGTTGAGCATCCTTTCATGTGTTTGTTGGCAATTTGTATATCTTCTTTGGAGAAATGTCTATTTAGGTACTCTGCCCACTTTTGGACTGGGTTGTTTGTTTTTTTGATATTGAGCTGCATGAGCTGCTTGTATATTTTGGAGATTAATCCTTTGTCAGTTGCCTCATTTGCAAATATTTTCTCCCGTTCTGAGGGTTGTCTTTTTGTCTTGTTTGTGGTTTCCTTTGTTGTGCAAAAGCTTTTAAGTTTCATTTGGTCCCATTTGTTTATTTTTGTTTTAATTTCCATTTCTCTAGGAGGTAGGACTAAAAGGATCTTGCTGTGATTTATGTCATAGAGTGTTCTTCCTATGTTTCCTCTAAGAGTTCTATAGTGTCTGGCCTTACATTTAGGCCTTTAATCCATTTTGAGTTTATTTTTGTGTATGGTGCTAGCAAGTGTTCTAATTTCATTCTTTTACATGTAGCTGTCCAGTTTTCCCAGCACCACTTATTGAAGACGCTGTCTTTTCTCCATTGTTTATTCTTGCCTCCTTTATCAAATATAAGGTGACCATATGTGTGTGGGTTTATATCTGAGCTTTCTATCCTGCTCCACTGAACTATATTTCTGAATTTGTGCCGGTACCATACTATCTTGATTACTGTAACTTTGTAGTTTGTCTGAAGTCAGGGAGCCTGATTCCTCCAACTCTGTTTTCTTTCTCAAGATTGCTTTGGCTATTTTGGGTCTTTTGTGTTTCCATACAAATTGTGAAATTCGTTGTTCTAGTTCTGTGAAAAATGCCATTGGTAGTTTGATAGGGATAGCATTGAATCTATAGATTGCTTTGGGTAGTATAGTCATTTTCACAATGTTGATTTTTCCAATCCAAGAACATGGTATATCTCTCCATCTGTTTGTATCATGTTTAATTTCTTTCATCAGGGTCTTATAGTTTTCTGCATACAGGTCTTTTGTCTCCTTAGGTAGGTTTATTCCTAGGTATTTTATTCTTCTTGTTGCAGTGGTAAAGAGGAGTGTTTCCTTAATTTGTCTTTCAGATTGTTCATCATTAGTGTAAGGAATGCAAGAGATTTCTGTGTGTTCATTTTGTATCCTGCTACTTTACCAGATTCATTGATTAGCTCTAGTAGATTTCTGGTAGCATCTTTAGGATTCTCTATGTATAGTATCATGTCATCTTCAAACAGTGATAATTTTACTTCTTCTTTTCCTATTTGGATTACTTTTATTTCTTTTTCGTCTCTGATTGCTGTGGCTAAAACTTACAAAACTATGTTGAATAATAATGGTGAGAGTGTGAAACCTTGTGTTATTCCTGATCTTAGTGGAAATGCTTTCAGTTTTCACCATTAAGAATGGTGGTGGCTGTGTGTTTGTCATATATGGCTTTTATTATGTTGAGTTAAGTTCCTTCCATGCCTACTTTCTGGAGAGTTTTTATCATAAATGGGTGATGAATTTTGTCAAAAGCTTTTTCTGCATCTATTGAGATGATCATATAGTTTTTAATCCTGCAGTTTGTTAATATGGTGTATCACATTGATTGATTTGCGTATATTGAAGAATCTTTGCATTCCTGGGATAAACCTCACTTGATCATGGTGTATGATAATTTTAATGTGCTGCTGGATTCTGTTTTCTAGTATTTTGTTGAGGACTTTTCCATCTATTTTCATCAGTGATATTGGCCTGTAGTTTTCTTTTTTTGTGACATCCTTGTCTGATTTTGATATCAGGGTGATGGTGGTCTCGTAGAATGAGTTTGGGAGTGTTCTTCCTCCTGCTATATTTTGGAAGACTTTGAGAAGGATAGGTGTTAGCTCTTCTCTAAATGTTTGATAGAATTCGCCTGTGAAGCCATCTGGTCCTGGGCTTTTGTTTGTTGGAAGATTTTTAATCACTGTTTCAATTTCAGTGCTTGTGATTGGTCTGTTTATATTTTCTATTTCTTTCTGGTTCAGTCTCAGAAGTTTGTTCTTTTGTAAGAATTTGTCCATTTCTTCCAACTTGTCCTTTTATTGGCATACAGTTGCTTGTAGTTATCTCTCATGATCCTTTGTATTTCTGCAGTGTCAGTTGTTACTTCTCCTTTTTCATTACTAATTCTGTTGATTTGAGTCTTCCCCTTTTTTTCTTGATGAGTCTGGCTAATCGTTTATCAAATTTGTTTATCTTCTCAAAGAAACAGCTTTTAGTTTTATTGATCTTTGCTACTGTTTCCTTCATTTCTTTTTCACTTGTTTTTGATCTGATCCTTATGATTTCTTTCCTTTTGCTAACTTTGGGTTTTTTTTTTCTTCTTTCTCTAACTGCTTTAGGTGTAATGTTAGGTTGTTTATTTGAGATGTTTCTTGTGTCTTGAGGTAGGATTGTATTGCTGTAAACTTCCCTCTTAGAACTGCTTTTCTGCATCCCACAGGTTTTGGGTCGTGTCTCCATTGTCATTTGTTTCTAGGTATTTTTTGATTTCCTCTTTGATTCCTTCAGTGATCTCTTTGTTATTTAGTACAGTATTGTTTAGCCTCATGTGTTTGTATTTTTTTATCTATTTTTTCCTGCAATTGATATGTAGTCTCATAGTGTTGTGGTTAGAAAATTTAACTGATACAATTTCAGTTTTGTTAAATTTACCAAGGCTTGATTTTTGACTCAAGATATGATCTACCCTGGAGAATATACTTGAGCACTTGAGAAGAAAGTGTATCTGCTGTTTTTGGATGGAATGTCCTATAAATATCAAGTAAGCCCCTCTTGTTTAATGTGTCATTTAAAGCCTGTGTTTCCTTATTTATTTTCATTTTGGATGACCTGTCCATTGGTGAAAGTGGGATGTTAAAGTTCCGTACTAGTATTGTGCTACTGTTGGTTTCCCCTTTCATGGCTGTTAGCATTTGCCTTATGTATTGAGGTGCTCCTATGTTGGGTGCATAAATATTTACAATTGTTATATCTTCTTCTTGGATTGATCCCTTGATCATTATGTAGTGTCTTCCTTTGTGTCTTGTAATAGTCTTTATTTTAAAGTCTATTTTGTCTGATATAAGAATTGCTACTCCAGCTTTCTTTTGATTTCCATTTGCATGGAATATCTTTTTCCATCCCCTAACTTTCAGTCTGTATGTGTCCCTTGGTCTGAAGTAGGTTTCTTTTAGATAGCATATATACAGGTCTTCTTTTTGTATCCATCCAGCCAGACTGTGACTTTTCGTTGGGGGCATTTAATTCATTTACATTTAAAGTAATTATTGATATGTATTTTCCTAATCCCATTTTCTTAATTGTTTTGGGTTTGTTTTTGGTAGGTCGTTTCCTTCTCTTGTGTTTCTTACCTAGAGAAGTTCCTTTAGCATTTGTTGTAAAGCTGGTTTGGTGGTGCTGAATTCTCTTAGCTTTTGCTTGTCTGTAAAGATTTTAATATCTCTGTCGAATCTGAAGGAGACCCTTGCTGGGTAGAGTAATCCTGGTTGTAAGTTTTTCCCTTTCATCAATTTAAATATGTCCTGCCACTCCCTTCTGGCTTGCAGAATTTCTGCTGAAAGATCAGCGTTTACTCTTATGGGCATTCCGTTGTATGTTATTTGTTGCTTTCCTCTTGCTGCTTTTAATATTTTTTGTTTTTAATTTTTGATAGTTTGATTAGTATGTGTCTTGGCATGTTTCTCCTTGGATTTATCTTGTATGGGACTCTCTGTGCTCCCTGGACCTTGGTTGACTATTTCCTTTCCCATATTAGGGCAGTTTTCAACTATAATCTCTTCAAATATTTTCTAAGTCCCTTTCTTTTTCTCTTGTTCTGCTGAGACCCCTATAATTTGAATGTTGGTGCATTCAATGTTGTCCCAAATGTCTCTGAGACTGTCCTCAATTCTTTTCATTCTTTTTTCTTTATTCTGCTCTGCATTAGTTATTCCACTATTTTATCTTCCAGGTCATTTATCCATTCTTCTGCTTTAGTTATTCTGGTATTGATTTCTTTTAGAGAATTTTTAATTTCATTTATTGTGTTGTTCAACATTGTTTGTTTGCACTATAGTTCTTTTAGGTCCTTGTTAAAAGTTTCTTGTATTCCTCCATTTTATTTCTAAGATTTTGGGTCATCTTTACTATCACTACTCTAAATTGTTTTTCAGGTAGACTGCTTATTTCCTCTTCATTTGTTTGGTCTGGTGGGTTTTTACCTTGCTGCTTCATCTGCTGTGTGTTTCTATGTCTTCTCATTTTGCTTAACCTACTGTGTTTGGGGGTCCCCTTTTTGCAGGCTGCAGGTTTGTAGTTCCCGGTTTTTTGGTGTCTTTCCCCAGTGGCTAAAGTTGGTTCTGTGGGTTGTGTAGGTTTCCTGGTTGAGGAAACTGGTGCCTGTGTTCTGGTGGATGAGGCTGGATCTTGTCTTTCTGGTGGGCTGGACCATGGCCAGTGGTGTGTTTTGGGGTGTCTGTGAACTTAGTGTGATTTTAGGCAGCCCCTCTGCTAATGGTTGGGGTCGTGTTCCTGTCTTGCTAGTTGTTTGGCATAGGGTGTCCAGCACTGGAGCTTGCTGGTCATTGAGTGGAGCTGGTCTTAGTGTTGAGATGGCGATTTCTGGGAGAGCTCTCACCAATTGATATTACATGGGGCCAGGAGGTCTCTGGTGGACAAGTGTCCTGAACTTGGCTCTCCCACCTCAAAGGCTCAGGCCTGACACCTGGCCAGAGCACCAAGACACTGTCAGCTGCATGGCTCAGAAGAAAAGTGAGAAAAAAAGAAAGAAAGAAAAAATAAAATAAATAATGTTATTAAAATTAAAAAATATATTTTTCAAATAAAAAAAGTAATTAAAGAAAAGAAAGAAGAGAGCAACCAAACCAATACACAAATCCACCAATGATAACAAATGCTAAAAACTAAACTCAGATAACCATATAAATCAGAAACTAGTCAGTTTGCATATAGCAAACCCCAAGTCTACAGTTGCTCCCAAAGTCCACCTCCTCAATTTGGGATGATTCACTGTCTACTCAGGTATTCCACAGATGCAGGGTACATCAAGTTGATTGTGGAGATTTAATCCGCTGCTCCTGAGGCTGCTGGGGGAGATTTCCCTTTCTCTTCTTTCTTTGCACAGCTCCTGGGGTTGAGCTTTGGATTTGGCCCCGCCTCTGCGTGTAGGTCGCAGGAGGGCGTCTGTTCTTCTCTCAGACAGGACGGGGTTAAAGGAGCAGCTGATTCCGGGGCTCTGGCTCACTCAGGCCCAAGAGAGGAAGGGGCGTGGAGTGCGGGGCGAGCCTGCAGCGGCAGAAGACGGCATGACGTTGCCCCAGTCTGAGGCACGCTGTGCGTTCTCCCGGGGAAGTTGTCCCTGGATCACGGGACCCTGGCAGTGGCGGGCTGCACAGGCTCCCCAGGAGAGGAGGTGTGGACAGTGACCTGTGCTCACACACAGGCTTCTTGGTGGTGGCAGCAGCAGCCTTAGCGTCTCATGCCCGTCTCTGGGGTCCACGCTTTTAGCCACGGCTTGTGCCCATCTCTGGAGCTCTTTAAGCAGCGCTCTTAATCCCCTCTCCTCACGCATCAGGAAACAAAGAGGGAAGAAAATGTCTCTTACCTCTTCGGCAGGTCCAGACTTTTCCCCAGACTCCCTCCCGGCCAGCCGTGGCGCACTAACCCCTGCAGGATGTGTTCATGCCGCCAACCCCAGTCCTCTCTGTGTGCTCCGAAGCCCGAGCCTCAGCTCCCAGCCCCGCCTGCCCCGGCGGGTGAGCAGACAAGCCTCTCGGGCTGGTGAGTGCCGGTTGGCCCTGATCCTCTGTGCGGGAATCTCCCCGCTTTGCCCTCCCCACCCCTGTGGCTGTGCTCTCCTCCGTGGCCCCGAAGCTCCCCCTCTCCGCCACCCGCCGTCTCCGCCTGCGAAGGGGCTTCTAGTGTGTGGAAACCTTTCCTCCTTCACAGCTCCCTCCCACTGGTGCAGGGCCCGTCCCTATGCTTTTGTCTCTGTTTATTCTTTTTTCTTTTGCCCTACCCAGGTACATGGGGAGTTTCTTGCCTTTTGGAAGGTCTGAGGTTTTCTGCCACGGTTCAGTAGGTGTTCTGTAGGGGCTGTTCCACATGTAGATGTATTTCTGATGTATTTGCGGGGAGGAAGGTGATCTCCACGTGTTACTCTTCCGCCATCTTTAAGGTCCTCCTACATGAGCATTTTATAAAACCCAGAAAACCTGAGTGTTGTCTTTGCTTCTTTAAATAATAAAGCAAAGTTTTTTCTGGACAGCTCTTTAGGTGCCTCTGGCTCTGCCCTGTGATTCCCTTTCCTCCGTGCATGTCCTTCACCTCAACTGCTCCTTGGAAAGAAGATTAAATTCAGTACTATTGTGAATTCTTTCCGCAATTTAATTCTCTTGCATAGAAAGAGAAGTAGTAAAACATAAAGCCATTGCTTCTTTAAATTCAACCTTAAGAGGGTATGTTTTTTCACATTTAAAAATTATGTTGGGGCTTCCCCGGTGGCGCAGTGGTTGAGAGTCCGCCTGCCGATGCAGGGGACACGGGTTCGTGCCCCGGTCTGGGAAGATCCCACATGCCACGGAGCGGTTGGGCTCGTGAGCCATGGCCGCTGAGCTTGTGCATCTGGAACCTGTGCTCCGCAATAGGAGAGGCCACAACAGTGAGAGGCCCGCGTACCGCAAAGAAAAAAAAATTATGTTAATGAAGGTTAATTGTATGTACATGTAAATATTCATGCCAAATGTGTTCATCCACATATATCATTATGTATGTTTTCCATTAAGTGGGTGTCTCATCACATGGGATGTGGGGCATCCATGTCCCTCCAGGACAAACAGAAAGGACCAAGCGTGGCAACTGTGTAGTGACGAGTGACACTGGAAATGAGGAGGAGACAGAGGAATTTGGCTAATTCTCAACATGGTTTTGAAACAAACTCTCCATTTTAAAGCTGCAAATATATCCCTAAAATGCTATGTAAAATTTGACATTTCTTAATTTATTAATTCTGGAGTTCACACCAAGATTATAGCAGATTCTGAAAGAAAGTGTCTATTTGCCATCTTATCATCTAGTGAATGTCATGGTGATGACAAAAGAAGCACACATTGTTTAATGTTTGGAGTTCAATCCACAAGATGTTAAATAGAAGTATCTAGTGTGTGGGAAGCACTGTAGATTAAAGTTAACTTGCTCATATTTATTTTCAAAATGCATTTATTAAAAAACTAATTACATATGTAGGTTACTTCTACTAATTCTAACAGCAACACATTTCCAAGGACATCAGGGTTTTTCCTGAATCTAAATATTAAAATACCAGTACCTATTTAAAAGTAACTTTAAGAAATTTTGCTTATGGCATAATCACATGTGGCACAGTACAGTAACCAATGAAAGAAGAAATCAATGAAAGAAGGAATAAAATTCATCCAGGACCCATGGTGCTAAATGGGGTTTTTAAATGAACTATTAAAAAGCAATAAGGAACTAAATATACATATTCTATTTCTTATGTATCATCATAAGAAATTTGGAAGAAGTGAAATCAGCAACTGAATTGGTAGTTGTCTTGTACTGTTGTGCCTTAGTTGTCTATAAAGAGTTTTATTGCTATATAAATATACGATGAAATTTGGAATGATAGTCCCATTAGGCAGTGTAGTGAATAATTAGTAAACTCAGGAGTACAAATTGAGTTACACTTCTGCAGAGATTTCAAGAAAGCAGCAGCAATGAAAAAAAAATCATCATGTGGAGAATGTTTAAGATCTAACTCACCCAAACAAATATATTTCACCCAAAGTGATAAAACAAGGAAAAATACGTGGGGGTGCCAGTGGTATTGGTACTCAGGGGACAGCCAAGCTAAGCAAGAAGAAATGGATGAAATCACAAAGTAATGAAAATAAATATTTTCAAAGGACCAAGTTCATGATATGTAAAGCTGAAGGCTCATCAGTGGCCTGGGTCAACCCCAGTGAGATGTGAATTTCTAGAGGATTTAACAACCTTCACACGTGCTGGTGAGTCCTAACCAATCAATAGGAAATACTGTGTGATGATCAGGGGACTGTATGGCCTGACACAAGAGTAGACACGATGCAGGGGGTTATAAACAAGGACATGACAAATCTTCAGTGCAATGCCCCTACCTTGTGTTACTTTCATTTTTAGAGAAGACCTAATAATGAGAGAAATCACTCATCTCTTGACTTGAGGAGAATAGAACGAGAAATTTTATTGATATACTAGTGTTTTCTTTGTTAAAAATCTTAGATTTATGCATTCATTCATTTTAAACTTTGGTTGCATTTCTTGTTCTTTTATTGAGACAGCAGAGGCAGGTGTGCCCGATCCAGTCATGAAACGTGAGTAGCCAGGGAATAAGGATGCATGAGATGGGAACAGGGAAGAGGGGCTGGTTCTGCTCTCAAGATCTTTGCAGCTCCCCTCCACCTGCCTTTCTGTTTATAGCCATGTAGAAGTATTGATATAACTCTGAGGGCCTGTTAGTATGTATCTTAATATATATTAAGCAATATATTGTGGGAACATCAAAAGCATTTTGCATCAAAGATCAGCTACTTGAAGGTTCATAATAATATCTATCCTATGTTGTACATTCATGTCAACAATCTAAAGCTTTCCCTAGAATAGGGAAATAGAAGGAAAATAATAGTTAGGAAAAATATTTTTATTCCAAGCTTAACATTTTTTTGTGTGTGTGGTTAAAACACAAAATTATCAAGAGTGGCATTTTCACTGGGAAAGGGAAGAAATTTGGTGTGGTTGGAGTTTAAGTTTTGTGAGAGAGAATGGCCAAGGAAGAGCCCAAAGGTGATGGTGAGTGGCAGACCTTGAAGGTTTTCCATTCATAAGCCAAGAAATCTAGGCTTTACTTGTGAGCCTGAGGGAGGGTGGGGACAGCCAAAGTTATTGAAGTGACAGATTCCACTTTGGTTTAGAAAGATATCTGCTGATCGTGAAAGAACAGGTTGCAATGGGGAGAGGCAGGAAGACATCAATTTCAGTGGTCCTCATGAAAGGTGACTTGTGATCATGGAATTGAGAAAAAACAGTAAGAGAGCATGGCAGTATTCATTGGCCAGTCGGGTATCAGTGATGATATATGAAAAATGTCAAGGAGTAACAATCTGGGCAGTGACATAATTAGCCACAATTTGAGAATGTCCTTTTGATAGAATGGATTCAAATAAAATTGATCACATGAAAATTCAGTGCTGTAATTTCAGAGAACTAAGACCTTTACATACCAAAAATAAAAGTTGAATGTCCTTTTAACTGTGGTTCTCCCCACAGAAACTGGTTTAAACAATAAAAACAAAAACAAACAAAAAGAGTAGCATTTTCATAATGTTAGTGAATGTGAGAGTTATAAGCTACAATCAATTGATTTTTAAAAGAGCACCACTTACAGATGTCCATGTTAACAATTTTCTTCTTTTCCGTTTTGTCCAGTATCTAATAGAATGGCTTCAGTTCCTCATTTGTCTAGGAAGAAGCTAGACAAAGATTGTCTGCTTGAAAATTGTCATAAAATATTGCCCAGTATTATAGTGGTCTAGAGTGATAATTCTTTTTATGTTTCTCTTATTTTATTTCTATGCAATAAATTTCCTAGATAGATATATCATCAAACCTGCCCCCAAATTTATTAGGAAACATCCTTTAAGTTTCCTTGATTGGATTTAAAACTTTATCAGTACTTCTATACCCTTTATATCTTTATACCCCAAAGCAGTAAAATTATCAAACTACAGAGAATATATACTTAGAAATTGACATTATATACATAATTATATATAACAATTACAGTTATTATATTTGTATATAATTAACACTAATATGTATATTAATTTAGACATATCTCTTGTGGGAAAGCATGTATTTCCTCTCAAGAGAACCCCATCAGTCTTGGAAACTCTTTTCGTGTATGTTATGTTATACTCCACAGTAGATGCAGGGAGTGGGTTAAGGAAAACACATCAGTAGAAAAACAAATGTAAAATTTCTTTCCTCCAACTTCCCTTCCAATTCAGCCACTACCGAACTAAAGGCAAAAAGACTGAAAAATTAAACACTTTCTTTAACACTGTCCCACCCAGCTAGTGTGAGACTGAACTTTTATATCTTTGTCAAGATTTGAGATATGTATGAAAATCTAGATTGTCTATGCTTTTCTTTGTTTGGTTCTAAAGATTTACATCATGACCTACTTATCAAGAGCTCTGAGGTGGGTCATCGTAAGTTCAAGTGCAAAATAGGATCTCCATTTGCATTTGAATTGCCTCTATCCTCAAATAACCAATCAAGAAATGTCTACTTTTGAAGGGCAGGTGGGTGGGAAGAGAGATTAGTAAATATCATTTAATTCCAGGTGACGTTCCAG
The DNA here is from genome assembly GCF_039906515.1 of Pseudorca crassidens. NCBI lineage: Eukaryota > Metazoa > Chordata > Mammalia > Artiodactyla > Delphinidae > Pseudorca > Pseudorca crassidens. The sequence continues at coordinate 182,376,353 of NC_090297.1, forward strand.
ACCTTCCCCCACATACTATTTTTCAAACTGGGAAAAGAATGAAGGAGTTGAGTGATTATTACTGTCCTTGCATTTGGAAGACAAGGAAATAGCCATGCAATCATCTTCCCCAGTTCATTTCCCTGAAGGAGAAGATCAATTAGTATGGTTATTTTCTTTGGTGTATGGTAGTCTTACAGAAAGTATGAATGATTCTTGTCATTAGCTTAAATGTATACCACATTATTCCACAAGATGCTCCAGTACTATGCATCATAAAATTTTATCATGCTTGTTTAATATGAAAGCATAAATGATGCTAAATTTTATTTCCCATCTGATCCCCTAATATTTCATGTTAATGATTAATGTTAAGATCATCATTTAATCATAATCAGTGAGCTAGAATTAAGTGGGGGGAAAATAGATGTTTTGTTGTGCCCTGTGTCAGAATAAGTGTTGAAATGTTAAACAATTTTTCATCAGTGATTGAAAGGGAAAAATATAAAAGCCACACTTAATAGAAATGAAAAGAAGCATTTATAAAATTTGATAGTTTTCAGGATGCAAATATACAATTTGGCATGCATTAAAAAGATCCTAGTATGTATTATAGGATTTGTATACCTTGCAATGTATTCACTGATACTAATAACCATAGTGGCATTTAATTAATAGACTGTATTCCTATTAGTTATATTGAAAGTGAGAATAAAATTGAGCTCAATCTCTGGCTTCTTTAAAAAGACTGTGTAGGAGACATAATAAAGAAGCACAGTCCCTACAGCTTAACCAAACTGATCCATGTATGGTTATATTGATGCTATTATAACAGCTAATTAATGAGCAGTTAGTAAGTGCCATTTGATCACCACAGGGCCAAATCAAATGCACTATTTCAAATGGCCCAAATAATGTGATATGCCATTTCGTCATTTTGTTAATTTATTAAAACCGATGTAAACATTTGGTCAATAATGCTATCAACAGGGTCTTCAACTTCAAATATCGCAATAAGATCTACTTCTTATAAAAAATATTTAATCTAAATGATATCAACATTGTGCCCATTCTACCCCAGAGCATAGCATGGCTGCATTCCATACTTGAGTGCCAGATATGTTGTCTGGCTGCTCTGGGATTAAGATGCATCCAAATAAAAGCAAATGCTTAAAATATGTGGAGGTCTACGTTCAAAATGCAATTCTCTGTAGCTTTAAAAATGAATAGGACCCTCCATAAAGAGAACCACAGGGCAGCGGGAGATTTTGAACATCTATATGTAGCCACCGAGCGAAGAGCCATTTTTCCTCCACACATCTCTTTAATCACGTTTGTGGAAATCGGCATTGAAAGCCATGTGGTGATTAAGCTGAGACTCAGACCCCAAATTTTCACAGTCGGTGCACATATATGGCATTTTGGCTACTTATATTTCTGACCATCTGTCAGAAATGGCAAAAGGCCCAATTCAAAGTTGCTGGACCCGAGCAAGTAGGAGTCAGATGGTTATGAGTTTCAAGGGATGTTTTAAACCGTAAGTAACACTTGTCAATTAAGGATCTCTGGCATTCAATCAAAAGGTAAATAGTATTATACTTCCTTTTGCACCAAACTAAGTAGTGTCTAGATAATATCATATTACCTAGCAATGAAGTAAATAACTGGGAATATCTTGAAACCATGGCTAAGAGTATTACTTCTGGATTTTTGCTTTAGTCGTTACCTCCTTTAAATAGTTAAGTATTTTCCTGTTCAATAATGAACCTACGTTAATTAGCCTGAATTGGGCATAGGGGTGGGATTCGTGAAGTTGGGGCCACAGTCTAAAATGGAAAGTCCAAGGGACTTCTCTGGTGGTCCAGTGGTTAAGACTCAACGCTCCCAATGCAGGGGACATGGGTTCGATCCCTGGTCAGGGAACTAAGATCCTGCATGTCTCATGGCGCAGCCAAAAAAAAAAAAAGTCCAGGAACCTGGAAATCAACCTGGATTCTTACTCTTTTTTGCCTTTATAAGCTTTTCAGCAAATCAGTTAACAGGTCCAAGTTTCATTTTCCTCATCTTTAAAATGAGGTAATTAAGCTTAATAATTGCAAAAGTCTTTTTAGCAGTAGTACTTTATGATTCTAGAAAGTATAGAATACTCTCCGTTCCTCATTGCCCACCTCAATGCTCTTCTTTGTGTATTTTTTAAACTCCTTCCCCTCTGGCCCAATCAGGCTTATTCCCTCCTTGTCATTCCTGTAGCACTTTTTTTTATAAATCTGTAGTAATTTCTCGTGTAAATTCATGAATGTTATGATCTGTCCCTGCTAAATATATTGTGAGCTGCTCAAGAGCTGACACTAATGTTTTTTCATCCCTATATTTAATATGGTGCTTGGTGTGTAGTAGGTATGGAATAAATATTTATTACAGTAAATATAGATAAATACAAATAGGTGAAACATTAAAGTGCAAATAAATAACTTTAGAAAAATAAAACCGTATGCACACACATTATGAAATTTTTTGCAAATTTCAACACTCTGGGATGACTATATCTTGCCCTTAATTCCCAGGGAATGAGTTTGTGAAATGATAAAACGTATTGCTTTTTAAAATTTATGCATTGATAATAGCTTCTAAGATGTGTCCCTGCCAACATTTTAATGAGGTGAGAAATCTTACATTGTTTTAGAAGCTGTAACTAGTTATTACTTTCTTCACAGAGACCTTTATATCCCTCTTTCTTCTTTCTAGACCTCATCAAAACTTGCTTGGGTTCCATTTCCAGACAAATGTATGACCTTCTCCTACCTGCTGTCAACCCTGTTCTCTCAAGGATGCCGTATGGTCAGCATCCCTGTGTTCGCTCTCATCACCTGCATGGCGGCCAGACCAGAGGGTCCTGGGCACATCACCAGGCCCAGCCAGTCTCATATGCAGAAACTTACAGACCTCCTCTGAGTGTGGCATCCCTTGTAACAGATTTTACTGATGACACTAATTCCTAATATTCTGTGATATGGGTAAATGCGGTAAGTGATACAGGTGGGATTTGAACCCAGGTCGTGCCTTTCTCACAGCTCAGACTTCCTTCCACTGGTTGTTCTTTCAACCATTTGATCTGTTGACAGTTGTCTGTATAATTGGAAACAAGCTCCTGTGTGGTAGTCGTGAGCTTACTCACTTGGTACCTGGCAACCTCAGGTTCAAGATGAGAAAGGGGATGTAGGTCACACTAAAGGAATAAGCCTGGTGAGACCGTGGTATGAAAAGCATCGTGCAATTCTCATGAGCAGAGTTCAAGGTGTAAGATCAAATATACACACTACTAAACATAAAATAGATAAACAACAAGGACCTACCGTACAGCACAGGGAACTATACTCAATATTTTGTAATAACCTGTAAGGGAAAAGAATCAGAAAAAGAATACGTGTGTGTGTGTGTGTGTGTGTGTGTGTGTGTGTGTGTATGTATGTGTGTGTAACTGAATCGCTTTGCTATAAACCTGAAACTAACACAACATTGTAAATCAACAATACTTCAACTTTTAAAAAAAGTGCTTGGGAAAGCAAAAAAAAAAAAAAAAACTAAAATGAGATCAAAGAACAGCATTACTTGTTGGATAAAATAATAAAATTCAAATGCTTCCAAATTACTTTCTTGAAGAATATAATTATTAAATGGAACTATGCTTTCATTTCCTAAATAAATATTTCATAAAAGGATCGCACAAGCCTTTCTTTGCATTATGTGTTACTGAAGGTTGGTCGAACATGTTGAATATTCAACAATAACGGGTCTGTGATGCAAAATGGTAATTTTGCTAGAAGCCGTGTTTTCTTTAGAGTTCTTCCTTATTGAAATAAATTCCCTTATCCTAGGCTTGATTCATTTTATTTTTACTTTACTTTCTTAAATGGCAATAAGAGAACTTTGGAGGCTAAATTATGAGGTTCGTGTTATAATATGCCTTATCATTTTTAGTCTCCCTCAATTTTTCTAAATAGACATAATCTATAACATATAGAATTTGTGGGGGTTTTGTAAAGAACAGAAAATATGAATCTAATTTGAACTTGGATCAACATCTGAAATAAAATGTGGGAAAACTAGAAATATGCAGTTTAAACCAGGACCTGAACTTTAGCTGAAAAACTTTGGGTTTCTGAGAAGGAAATATCAAAACTGCAAGGAAGCAGAAGTGATTTAATCTAAACAATTTCAGTTTAAACAGATAGTAATTAAAAAAAAATAAAGAAGGAAAAATACGGAAAAGACTATGAAATACCTTTCCAGAAATTTTACTTCCCCTGGAAGGAAGATACCCTCTTGTGTTTCTTTCCATGATGTTAACATCGTGAAGTTGCCTAACTATTTACTAAGAAAAACTATGCCTCCTGGCTTGTGGCACATAATTTTCCAGATAAAATGGAATGTGGGCTATAGGCCAATGCTTTCATTTATTTCTTAAAATAGTAACACCCTAAAATCTTTACAATGTACTTCAGGTTATTTCCAAACAAGGACCATGTTCCAAATAACTTAGTAGAAAAACTTCTTCAATTCTTCTATGAGAAAACGTGTTAGAGGTATTGGCACACAAATATCATTTAAAGTAGGCAAATGTACATCAAGAATTGACCTTTAAGTGGATATTATTATTTTTATTAGGCAGATATTTTTTAAAAAAACTCACTCAGGGTTTCTTCTTTTAATAAAATCATGCAAAAGCAAATTACATATTAATGTATTTGAGTGTCTTCAAGTGATAATGAACTGTGTAGCTCAACAAAGCATCCATTTAAATGGGCCCAAGGCATTTCATGATGTTGTGGAGTGATGTTTAGGATTTGGATAAAAATGGTTCTACAAAGCTCTAGTTCTTTGCCTAGATTTTTTATTCTTTCTTTTTTTCTTCCTTCCTTCCTTCCTTCTCTCCCTCCCTCCCTCCTTTCTTTTTCCTTCTTTCTTTCTTTTGTGCCTTTTCAAAGAGATTTAATCACCTTGAGTCTGATTAATTTACCTTCCTTTCATCAGAATGATATTTTGCAAGAGTTGGATATTTGATATCCAGTTATCTATTCTGGACCTTTTTTCTTTATACAGGGAAATGAATATTTTTGCCAAGAGCAAATGGAAATTGAATAGGAAGAGTTTGTGGGTTTGGTCTGCCATTTAGTACGTTCCAAAGTTATAGAAATAAAATATAGTTGTGATCTGAAATTTGTCCATACTTCCCATCCTCAAGGCCTCATGTAAGAAGTGGTCTTTTCCATAAATCTGTCTTAATCATACTTAAAAAGCCTTTACAATAGACCACACACTGCTCTGAACACTTGACACTTGCTAACTTATTTCCTTTTCCTACCAAATCTGTAATGAGAACACTATTATGAGACCCATTTTATAGATGAGGAAGTGTTTAGTAATTGCTCACGGCCACACAGATCTTAAGGGGTAGAGGTGTCCCCAGGAGCTGTGCTTTTAGTCATTTTGCTGTACCAATGCTGGCCCGAGTTTTCAGGTTGGGAGAGTGAGGCCTAATTTTGCTTCTGCAATGAAGCAGCTACAGTGGGCAGCTCATGGATCCCACTAGCCACGTGAAAGTTCTCATTTGACCTGAGTCATGCTCAGGAGTGGACAGTAATTCCAAGGAAAACACGGAGCTTTGACTCAATAAAATCAGGACCCAGGACCTCCCCGAGCCACCTCACGGTTATATTAACACCTTGCTCTGTGGGTGCCTATTCCCAGCACAATCTTTTACAATACTTTCCACAATTTGGAACGTTTAGCAGACACCTCATTTTACCGCAAACGTTGCCCATTTCAGGAATCTAGACAATTCCTAAAGGACTGTTCATCGAGAGTAGGATATGCAATGTGCATAACATTTAAGGCTGGTGAACTACTTGCCCCCTGCATGATTTGGGCCAAGTTGTTCTACTTGGCTACACCGAAGTTTTTCACTGTAAAATAAAGATGATAGGAACACCTACAACATCAGCTTCTTTTGTGGTTCAAAGAAGAGATGTAAAGACCCTCAAACAAGATAACATGCAATACTAAGTACAGAAGGACATGTACACAAAGGGAAAATGTCTGCAGAGAGCCACCCAGCGGAAAATGAAATGTGCAGGGAGCAGCACGTGGTCTGGTCTGCTGTGGAATGAACTCCCGTCTGGGTCATAAGGGAAGACAACAGTTCCACGGGAGGCTTTTCTAGAAGACAGGGCCTGATGAATCTTGTGTGAGGCAATGGCTGGCACAAAGGGCGGAACAGGGAGGGCATTTCCCCCATTGCTTTAGAATAGAGCAGTAGGAAGCCCAGAAGCTTTGGGAGACTCAGTGCTGAGGAGCCTGGGGTGTATGAGGGGCTCAACCCTTGGAAGGGACATTGGATTTTCTCATGGGGGGCAGAGACTGATGGTAACAGGGAGGCCCCACCTTCCAGGGATGTGTAGGGTGGAGGAGAGATGTGGAAGAAGGGGGGCAGGGATGCAAGGACATGCAAGGACTGTGCAGAGAACAGGGGAGACTCTCCTCTGAATTTTCTAGAAATAGCAAGATGAAACCTTGAGGAAAGCAAGCTGAGAGTTCTACTTTTTGTAGATAAATATACATCTGTACACATTAGACATGATCCTATTAGTATCTGCCTTGAGGTTAGTAAAGTATATTAGGCATTTGTTTTGTTAGGCTAACTATATTGCAATGTCTTCATGGGTAATCTGATTTCATAAACAGCCCCCAGTATGGGCCCAGCACATAGATGGTTGATCATTTTTCCCTGCTCCGTGCTGTACAGTGCTTTGCATAGCGATCCTAGAATCACCTCAGTCCTCAAGGAAATCTCGCAGTGGTAAGTTATCCTCTCAGGCTCCATTGGGGCTGATTTGGAGCGATTTTATTTTATCTTTCCTGTTTATTTTCTGTACCTCTCCCCAGGTGTTGGGAAGTAAATGTTCTCAGGTTCTTTCTCAACCTCTCACTCTCAGCTTTCTAAGATTTCTGTTTCTTTATCATTCAGGGAGGGTTTCTTTGGGGCTTTTTTTTGCTATCTTAAGGGTTTTTTTCTATGATACAACATGTGTTCTAACATAAGTTTCCCTAATGCTGTGCAGAATATCCCTGAAAACAGTCCAAATTTGCAGAAAAAAGAAAGGAATAAGAAAAATACATGGTGAGGTGAGGGTGATAGGGATGAATTCTATTTTATTTTTTCTTAAGCTGAAATAGTTAAAATCAAGATCTTGAACTGAAGGTGTACAAAGAAGGGCTTACATAATTAATATAATTAATGTTTGGGGGCTTTTCCTATGTGAAAAAAGTGACACAGTAGTAAAACTTTTGAAATGAGCTGGATTTACACCCAAGTAGAGGAGGATTATGGCACAATTAAAAAGAATTATCTTCCAAGACATTTTCTCTAAACATTGGATGAAATGATCATATTATCAGTTTTAACTGTAATAAATGCCATAAGAGGAATAACATTTTAAAAGAAGAGGAGGAGAAGCTGGAAGAATAACCAGAGACTTCGATACATGAAAGCAGTTTTAGGTCGATGCCAATTTTCTTCATTTCTGTACTGTTGTGCAATTGTTTTCTAGGGTCTCATATCACTGAGGCAATTCAAACTTTGCTTTCCTTTTTGGTGGGGGACGGTTATATTAAATCAGTGTACATTTTCACTTTCTTTCCTGGGACTTTCAAACACATGGGAAAAAAGCTAACACTCTTTTCTCAACGGGCATTGCTCCCACCTAATGCATTTTTCTGCGTTCTTTCTTCCTGCATTTCTAACTGGGTTGCACCAAACCAGAGTACTTTCCCCAATACATCCAAGAAGTACAGTGCGAATGCGGGCTGGCCCAATCATTTACAACTTCCGCTGCCTTCCTTCTTAGTTTTGCCTGTTCCCTCTCCCCTCTGTTGGCAAATAGATCAATTCGAGGTGTCTGCTTTCTTTCTCATGAGCATATGTAAGCACTTATTTATGGGTTTTCTCTTAATGCATTCCATATTAGAAAAGGCCAAGAGTACAACATTTCTTGAAAAATTCAAATTTCTTAAGAAACAAGGAGGTGGCGCGCAGGAGGGACTGTTAACTTGGCAGACGGTGGTTAAAATATTTTGCACAAGGAGCCCCCTGAGGAGCTGTTCATTCAACTCCCACCATTTTGCTATGAGAAGTGAATGTTTCTTCTGGCTCTCAATTGATGGGATTCTTAAAGGTTCTCACAGGTTGAAATAAAGAAGAAATCACTGTTTGGATGTATACTTGACTATCCAGGACTCAATTTTCTCCATTATAAAGAGGATTTGTTTTTGCTTGAACTTCACACTTCTTTTTATATTTTCCCTGTAGAAAGCATAATATATGGAAAGCTTTCATCAATATTCTAAGAATAACGAGAAGGAAGGAACCTCGGGTTTACTCCATAATTTTTTTCCCCTTGTTTGCATTTGCTTGATTTTGGAATACTATTCACTACATTAGTCACTGTCTCAGGAAAGCAACTACATCTTTGAAAAGCACAAAATAAATTCTGTTCACTGAGTGGGTGATTGTTCAAGGTCACCCATTCCTTGTTCTGTCTTGATCGTTTGAATTAGAAGTTCATAATGGTACTGAAATGTGAATGAATTATAAGCAATGGGGCATATTTTGGGGAGTGTCAGGACATATTACAGGGCAATTAATGTTATCCAATAGCAAAGCTGTGTTCCCAGCAGATGTCCTATAATTACTGTGTTTAAAGAGTGTAAGGCTTAAACTAAGATTATAGCTTTTATATTGTCTGCCTTTAGAAGTCATATTTGGAATTTATTCAGTTCATTCTCCTGCCCTTTCTCTTTTGTTCTGATTCTGTCACTTAACGTTTTAATTTAAATGTCGTCTTTTTCTGAATTAAAATAAGTATCAGCAGATGGTGCACAGTATAGGTGTTTATAAAATAGGAAAATTATTGCAGATATATGTTAAATGACTATTGATAGTTTATGTTAACATTATTTACTTGTTACTTATTTCTTAATTTCTGTAATTCAAATGTTTTTACATCTTAAAGAGTTCACAATCTGATATTTCTGAAAGTGTTGTCCGAATTTGTTCACTTTTAGTAGGGTAGTAAAAAACCATTTCAAGAAATGTTGAGTTATATATCATCTATTATCTAGGAACTCCTAATTTTTAAAAGCAACACTCGCTGCACATTTAATTTTTCCTTTCAACACTGACCTTTCATGTTGGCTTTGTTTCCTTAAGTTTTTCAGAAGATTTCAAAATGAGTAGAATGAAAATTCTTCCCTCCCCTGTAATAAGCAGTTTTGATTTTCCAGACGGAGCCTCTGGAAATGGCAGGCCATGCATTGGTTGTTTCCGCTGCGAGTGTATTTGATGCAGCTAACGTGGGGAAAGGCTTTCAAAACTCACTGCAAAACATACTTGGTTTCCTTTTATTGACGTATAGATATGTGTCGTTACAAGGCCAAGTGGACTATTTGGAAAAGTATTCTTATTTATACCTCAAGGTCGATTTATTTGGCCAACTGGTAAGTTATCGGAGGACAAAGATAGTGAGTGGATAAGCAGTCTAGCAAAGGCTCCTCATTTGTAGATCACTATCATCCTGAACCATATAGAAAGTTTAACAGAGTTAAAAAGACATAAACATAAATAAAGGACGAGGGTTAAGAAAAAAAATTCAAGCATTAGTATCGAAAGATCTCCAGCTGACAATCAGAAAGGTTTGCTCACTTTCGTGTCTTCCACTGAATCCAGTAGATTATTTTGCTAATACAAAGGCTGCTATGGAAGCTTCCCTGGTGGCGCAGTGGTTGAGAGTCCGCCTGCCGTTGCAGGGGACACGGGTTCGTGCCCCGGTCCAGGAAGATCCCACATGCCGCGGAGCGGCTGGGCCCGTGAGCCATGGCCGCTGAGCCTGCACGTCCGGAGCCTGTGCTCCGCAACGGGAGAGGCCACATCAGTGAGAGGTCCGCGTACCGGGAAAAAAAAAAAAAAAAAAAAAAAAACTATATTAAACATTTCCTGTTCAAATCACTGTGTGGTTCCCCTCTCCTGACTGGATCCTGACTGATACAGTGGGTAAACAAAAATCAAATTATAAACATGGATGAAATTCTACTTCCCAAAAGTATATTAATGGTAGTTGTCTCTGGACATATTGTCATTATTGTGTTAATCTGCATATTCTAAGTCCTTATAACGAAAATGAATTATGCTGTAATAAGAAAAATACCACCTTACTTTTCTTAATCCTAAAGTAAAATGTTTTAACCTACATGTAGGCAGTAAAGAATGATCTTCAATTACTTCCAATTATTCAGGATGATTTAATTTAGGCATAGTCACATACTGCATGATAAATTGAGATAAATAATCACCAGAAAACAGAGACTGTGTCCTGTTTCCAGTACAAATTTATGATCCAAAATTGATTTACTGATGCACTAATGTTCATGGACAATTGTAACCAATTATTTTCAAAAATAAAGTAGATGCACAGTAGAAACTTTAGGGTCTCAGCTTTCCCATTCCATGGAAAATTTTATTCCAATAAAATTGGAATAAAATTCCAGTGGAATTCCATGGAAATTTTATTCCAGTAAAACTAAGTATTTCTTCATTGGTTTCAATGTCTAATATATACTTAGGGAGGTTGCAGGGGAGTTTTAAACTTTTTGACATTTCCATTTGAATTTTAGTTAATACGTTATAAAAATCAGCAATTGTACTCATCAGAAATACTCTAATTTTGAAAAAAGCCATCATTTAAAACTTTAGTTTCTGTTGATGATATTTTTGTTTGTTTGTTTTTTTGTGGTACGCGGGCCTCTCACTGTTGTGGCCTCTCTCATTGCGGAGCACAGGCTCCGGACACGCAGGCTCAGCGCCCATGGCTCACGGGCCCAGCCGCTCCACGGCATGTGGGATCTTCCCGGAACCGGGCATGAACCCGTGTCCCCTGCATCAGCAGGTGGACTCTCAACCACTGCGCCACCAGGAAGTCCATTGATGATATTTGTTTTTGAGTTCCAGGGCATAGAAACTCTGAACTGATGAAACTCTTACCCCAGGAAAAGTTAGGAGTTGTACTTTATGCCAGTGTAAGGGTTAGGGAACACCACACAGTGAATATAAAGTAGCCCTTTTAACGGTTGGTTCAGACCATAAAATGGTTTAGAAACATGGCCAATTCCTTCCTCTCAGAAAATACATTACTTTCACCTTTGACTCAACTCTAAATTAACTTGCTTTGTAGCTTCCACATTAGTGAAATCCAGTATTGCTGTATTTTTTAAAACTCTATCATTTCACTGTTGGAAAAACTTAATGGCTGTCACAATCTACATTTTCCTTTGCAATAAAACTGAAAATTACATTATTTGCATTTATGTGGTTCACTATTTCTTAGAGGTAATTATATTACAATCACCATAAGTGTGTCACTAGTATGTTAGCAGTTAATCTGACTTTCCCTGATTTAGCCTGAAATTTCTGCCCTGGAAAGAAAATTGGTAGATTTTTATCGGGGTACTTGATGGCAGCATTATGAATGCAGCAAAGGTGGGTTCTGGGATTAAAACACAATGTTTTCTTTCAAGAATTGAGAATTTCAGGTAACATTTTAAAAATATGAAAAAGGAAAATGAATTTTGATAACACGTCATTGTGCAATATCACATATGAAATGCATAGAACTGATAAAGGGGACCAAGGGGACAATTTAACTGAACAATTTAACTGAATCGTGCCAAACATCAGCTGCTCTTGACAATATGGAAACTCAGATCGGAGTCATTGCCATAGAGACTTGATAGGAATAGTTTTATTTTTGTCCCCTTGAGTTGACTGCTGTTTTCAATATTCTCTACTTCTTAACTTACTAGAAAAATCATTGAGAATATTTAAGAGCTTATCTCTTTTTCCTGGAATCTCAACACATTTGTTTTATATTTCAACCTGAATTTGCTCATATTTAGTTATTGGCCTGATTTTTCCTAAATTTAAGATAATAATATCTTGTCCTCTCTGTTGTCATAATAGAAAAGATCATTTCATACACAATTTTGGTTAGCTTCTCGTTGGCTTTGTCAAATTTAGAACCACTTGAACATTGTGGTTTCTAAATTTAGTCAAACCCTTTGAACTTTAAGTTCCGTTTGGCACTGGCTGAACATAAGCTGCTGCTTTGAAAAAAAAATTCCCTTGTTACCATCAGAATCGAGATGTGTGCACAGCACAGACCTCCTCTTATTTAAAAGAAATACATTCACTTTTATTTGAAAGTTGGGAGCTCCAAGGGGATAAATAATAAAATATGAAACAAAAAATGGGTCATATTTTAGAACAGTTCTTAAGCAGAATTGGGCTCTTGGGTTTAGGGCATGGTATTCTAAAAAAAGAAAGCAAGAAAGCAAGCAAGCCAGCAAGAAAGGGACCTATTTTAGTCTTTTTAAAATCGGCTTGCTTTAACTTGACTCCATGAGTTAGAGCAAAATTGGTCCATTAAGTGCCATTCATTTGGTTTTACTAAAGAGGGTCTTGGTGAACAACATTTTTAAAGAATAAACTCTTCTCCACAATATGAGAGATAATTAGGGTATCTCAAAGTCAAATGGATTTATTTGTCTCTTTTCACATTTTTGCTACCAACTTAAAGTATAATGGTCATAAACTATAACATTCACATAGAAGACATGTCAGGCCATGTCCTGTTTACGTGTATTCATTCATTTAATACAATCATCTTTTAAGATATGCACTGTTGCCCCCGATTCACAGATCCGGAGACTGCTCTGAAGGGACTTTCTAAATGTCACACAGCTGGTAAGGGGTGGGGGCCAGGGTCAGAAGAAGAGATGCCTTTCTGTAGAGCCCCCCTTTTAACCCCAACTGTGCCATGTCTCAGAAAGCTGGACTAAGTTAAAAACCACAGTTTCAGGGATCCAAGTTCTCCCCAGCCTGTGCACATCTGCCACATTAGCCTCTGTTTAGGTAGCAAGGTTTTCTTCCCCCCTTGTGCCCTCAACCTTCACTTCAGGCTCAACTTCATCACACCTCATGTTCCAACTGTAACGGAACATGAGGTTGTGAAGTACCGACATCTTCCAGGAGGACCTCGTTTGCCTCCGAAACGTTGCATAATCTGTTCACTTACTTGGAAGTCTGTCTCTGGGGACCCACCAGACGCTGCCCCCACCCCACCCCGCACACACCTTCACGTGATTCCTCTCGTGTTTCCCTACACACCTTGTGGCCTTCCCCCAAAGGCATAGTACATTTCAATACGTGTGAGTTGTGAATTCATGGAGAGCCAGAAGAAGGAATGTTGATTCCCAGAGACCATGTCTCATGGTCCCTGAGATATTACTCTTGAAACACAAAGAGGGTGAAAGACTATTTTGTGGGCACATTCCTGAAAGCGATTAAGTCTTCCCTTTGCCCGAGAACAACCACAATCTTGTTGGGGGTAGGGGCACAGACATAGTGTTTTCTCTGTGCCTATTGCCCATCTTACAAGAAAAATTCAGAGTGGTCCCCAGGAGAAATGGGAGGATCGCACTGAAAGGTCCCCGAGAATCCTTCTGAAAACACTTTGGGATAAAGCTCCCCACCTCCTGTGAGACTGTCTATTGGTAGCAAACAAGACAAAGCACTTAGCTCCATTTACTCTTTCATGGAAGTGTCAACCTGATATGTAAAATTTCCTAAATCGTATTTTCTTTTGTTATTTTTGTCTTAGTTTTTTTACTCTTGTTTTTCCTTCATAAGGATAATGGAGGTCCAAGAGGTTTGTGAGCGCCATGTAAAGGAATTATTTGACAGCAACCAGCCCTGACCAGCAAAGAGGTACCCCCTTCCCCCTTTCTTTATTTAATCTGTCTCGTATAGTACTTACCAGAAGAACTTTTTGAATGGTAGCCCTAACACTGGGCACTCAATACATGATTGTTGAGCTCCTATGGATTGAATATTTAAACACTTAACCTTGATGATCTTGGATCACTGTTCTCATAGCAGCAGATTGAAGTGCACAAGTTGTCTCTATTTTATTCTGGATTATACATGACATTTCTAGGAAGTAAAAAATGGAGGAAATTATAGAGGCAATACTTTTTGGAGTACTGGAGATAGAAATACCAACAAAAGGGTGCACTCCTAGCTCATTCTCTAACTCTGGGTGGTTGAGTTCTATTCTGTATCTTTCAGTTATTATTACTGCCATGTCAAAAATTATAGTGACCCTCCTATAGTTATTTCTTACATCCTTCTGTAGCAGAGTAAGCAAAATCACCAATGACACATTCTCTGCGCAGATTCCTGTAGATGGGACTTAAAAAAATTAATGGGAGTTGAATGAGAATAAAGGATAGAAGGGCTACAACAGCCAAAAATAAACACATTTGTGAAACTCTATCATCTTGCATCCATCTTTTCCATGCACTCCAATATACAAATCCCTTTTTCCCCACAGAGATAGATGACAGATTTTGTAAATGTTTAGGTATCATTAAAACAGTCACCATCTCAATATAGGAGAACAATAATAGTATATGACTGCAGCCAGGAGGAAATTGAGAAATGCCTACCCACCCTTCAAATCAGTGATATTTCCTTCTACTTCTCTTCCTTTTCCCTTTCTGAATTCTAATTTTCCTTTTTTAACCTGGAACATACTGATTTCACAATAGCCTTTATTATTAGCTCTTCTCTGCAAGTTTTGTTTGTTCCCGAAAAATTAGGTTTTCATGGAAATTTGCTTTGGTGAGTGAACAGTAGTGAGAATATCATCTTGCTCAAAGTAGGCTCTCAAAATGTAATGGCATATATTAATGAATGTGTTTTACTTCATGTAAATGCACCTTTTCAATTATACAGCTTTGAATAAGAAAATTTTAAGAAGAGATTATAAAGAGAGGGATCACACTTGAAAATCCATTCTAGCTCTAAGCTCCTTTTCTGCCATCCTTTTTGGGTCATCTTGTCTAAAATGTCAAAATTAGTCTCTGAATATAGCGTGAAACAAACCTAATCTCTACTTAGTGAAGAAGAAAAATGTAGCTGTCAGAATGTGATAAAACTATCCAAAGTATGTTAAATCTGAAAGAACAGTTGGCAAAAACACACAAAACTGCTAAATGTTTACCGGGGGTGGGGGGTGGGAGGTGTGATGGGGGAAGTTTGGGGAGAATTTAATCTCTCCCACTAGATTATGAATTTCATAGGGCAAGAGTCATATCTATTTGTTTGCCTCTATGGACCTAGCTGCTGGTAGAGGGCCTGACTCATGGTACAGACTCAAGAAGTACTTGCTGATTCAATGGTATTTTATTCATTTTCTTCTGTCTTGGTTCCCACAAAGAGCAAATATTACTTTTCTAGTCATAAAAATCAAGATAATAAAACATGTGCCATATGGTTGTATTGTAGGACCTCCATAAATCTTTGTTGAATGACTGAATCCAAGCAAAGAGCATGAAATCACCCAGGCAAAATGTGACACATGAGTCGCCGTTCTTTCACAGCATGAAAACCACACATTTTTCATCAGGATAAAATTGAAAACCTAACACGGGTATGCACAGATAATCTGTGATCCTGCCCTTCCCCAAATTTTATGTGACTGTCCTGGTGCTGGGGAGCCCAGAGCTTTCCTGTACGAGCTTAGTCAGTGCATCTCTGCTCCACTCCAGATGTAACTCTATCTCCATGCACTCGCTTCTCTTTCCCTCCAGAGTTAGAGAAAGAAGTGCTGTTGTCTCCAAAGCTGATGTTTTCTCCCGTGACCCTGATTCCAACCCCTCCTTCCTATTCCAGGCCTTGATTCTCTCAAGACCCCTCATGTTTTTCTGGAATGCAGCTCCTTCACCATGGCTGCTGTCATTCAGTCCTCAGCCGTGCACAACTCGTGTCTCCTAAAAATAAAAACCCAGACCCCCAGCACCCAAATAGTTGATCAAAACTATTGCCCATTGGGCAACTTCTCTCCTTCCAGAGGTAAGTTATTCACTGAAAATCTGAGTAGTATTTAAAGACTCTGGGGAGACTAGCAAGGCGGATGGATAGCAGCTTTGGTAGTCTCCTGGGATGCGGCATGATGCCACCTACTAGGTTCGGCTGCACTCTCCTCCCTTGGGTACTGCTGCCAATTCATCATTTGAGTTTCCTATCCACAATTCTGATTATTGTATTGTCCTCAGGCAGCTCTGTGCTGTCCCTAATTGGGACAATTGGTAATTAGCCCTGTCACTCCCCTGTGGTCCATGACCAGCTATAACCTGCCCCCTAGCTGCCCTCACAACTACCTGAATCAGCTTTTCCCAGTCTTGAGTTGCTGATAAAATAGGACAAAGCTTTTGTTTCCTGATCACACATTTTTGCCTTAAATCTTATGCTTTGGTTTCTACCTTCACCACTTAGTGAAATATTTCTGAGGTAACCAATGAGCTCTTAATTTCAAAATCAATGGTATTCTTCAAATTCATCATAATCCTCCTCTGTCAATCATTTTTTAGTCCTGATGAAGTGGCATCCTGTAGATGAAATTAAGATTTCAAGTGTATTTTCTATACGGGCATTGTTTTACAAAGTGTATTTTTTTAAGTCAATGATTTGATATGGGGCACACACTGTTTATGGTGTCTCTGCCCCATCCCTTATTACTTTACACTTGGCTTGCTTCCATGATTATCTGTCTGACTTTTCAAGGGGTTTGAGTTTGTAACTCTTATTTAGAATATCTCTCCTTCAAGGTGCTTTTCCAGTTAGGGTACTACTCTTGGTTTTTATTTATTTATTTATTTAACTTTATGACCACTCTGTTCCTTCTCCCTCAACTTCTTCCAATTCTGCTACCTCATTACATCTTTGAAATGTAGATTCTTTCTAAAGATTTGCTTGTACTCTATTCTCTTCACCCTTGGTGAGCTCACCCAATCTTATACACCCAATGGCCACCTTGACCTGGAATCTCTCAGGAGTCTGCTTGACCACTCTTGGTGGCCCCCATGGGTTCTGCTGTGCATTTCACATCTTCACTCACAATTCCGAACATCCTTTGAGTTCAATATGTACAAACTAATTTTTTTTCCTTTTAGCCTTAAAACCTAGCCTTTTCCCAACATTCCTTATCCTTCTAGTTATCACTAATATCTTAATCACCTGGGTTTAAATATTGATTATTCTTCTCTTTCTCTGATGCCCCTTTTTTGTCAAGTTCTGTTTATTTCCATTTGTTACTCTTCTTTATTCAGAATTCCACTTCCCTTATATGATGTTCATACAAAATCATCATTTCCTTATGTGCTTATTTCCTTATTATTACCCTAATTTGATAGTGCTATTTGTCAAGAGTTAGCAAACAAAAGTATAAATCCCCTACAAAATAATACATACCCAATATTTTCCTAGACCGGCTACTACCAATCATATTTATTTATTTATTTATTTTTATTTATTTAAAAAAATTTACATTGGAGTAGAGTGGATTAACAATCTTGTGTTAGTTTCAGGTGTACACCAAAGTGATTCAGTTCTACATACACATGTATCTATTCTTCTTCAAATTCTTTTTCCTTTTAGGTTATTACAGAATATTGAGCAGAGTTAAGCTACCACCAATCTTTTTAAGTGTATTGCCTTTGGAGGATGCTAATTTATGTACAGTCTGTCTTCCCTTCCTTTGTTGAGTGTCATGGGGGCTCATCTCTCACACCTGAGTGTCTCACAGCCCATCTCTGCTTCTTACAGAGGCATTTCCAAAGAGCATCTTCCATTGTATCTGTAAATTCTGAATCTGTGGTCATATGCTCTCCACCAATAATCATTATTTAATTCATCCTTTCAACAAGTTAATAAATGATTCACATTTCTCCCAAATCAATTCTTTTCTCTCCTTATTCATTTTAGAAGCCATTTCCAGATTAAATTTTCGGAAGCCTAGTTCCATTAATATTTCTCCCCTGTTCAAAAATACAACCATGCTCTCCTCTTGTATATAAAATAATGTCCAACTCCAGAGTAAGCCATTCAATTCCTCCCATGATCTCAATCCAAACTTCTTTTCCAACCTGATTGTATTGATGGTCATGTGTCACACTTTACAGCCAAACCAAATATTCACCTCTCACCCTGTGGAAGACAGACTCTAAAGTGGCTTTTCATAATCCCATCTCCTGGTGTTCACAGCTTTGCCCAGTACTGTCCCCAAGAACGTGGGCATGACGTGTGATTTTCTTCTAACAAATAGGATACAGCAGTGGGCATGAGAGGTCTCTGAGGACATCTCTGGGTCATCAGAGATCTCTCTGATGACATGTGTCACATGTAAAAACTGTGTCACTACCTTGCTAGAGTCTATCTTTCCCTGGTACGTTGCCATGTTGTGGGTTCCATGTTGCATGGTCCAAATGGGAAGGAACACAGGGTGTCCTCTCTAGGCTGAAGGCCGTTAAGAAACTGAATATTCAGTTTTTCAATGCAAGGAACTGAATTCCACCAACACAAGTGTATTCTTCCCCAGTCGAGTCTCAGATGACACTGTGGTCCCGGCCAAACCTGTGACTGCAATCTTGTAAGACCCTAAACAGAGGACTCAACTAAGCTATTCCCAGATTCTAGGTCTATAGAACTGAACCGTGGTATCGATGATGTGTGTTGCTTTAAGCTGCAAATTAGTGGTAATTTCTTACACAGCCACAGAAAACTAATACACATCCTATACCTCAGGCCTGAAAAGTCTTTCTCTATACAATCAGGAATTTTAATTCTACCATATCTCATATCTCAGTGCCACTTACCTTGAGGAATTCCCTCCTGTCTGAGAAAGCAAACTTTCTCATTTCTTAACCCCAACACGACCTGATTGGACCTGCTTCTATGGGACATATTTCTTCTATATTTTTATATTGGATGTGTATCTTCTCTTTTAGACCATAACCTCTCAAAAGGCAGAACTTGTGTTTGATTCATCTTTAGTATCAAGGAACCTAGCACATTGCCTTGCATGTGTTAGTAGATTAATAAATATTTTTAATAAATTAATAAAACTTTACAAAATAACTGAGCCTAAAAATGTAGGTACTGGGGATATTAAAATATGTACTTAACTTTCTGTTTCAAAAAAAATGACACAGCTCAGTGGTTATCTGATTGGACTAGAAAATATTGCGGAGAAATAGACTTAAATTTTAAATCATTTATTTTTCCTAAATCTGCTCTAACTGCTTTGCACTGTGAAATATAAGACATTTTAAAAAGAATGATGGAAATGTACACTACTGGAGAAAACATGTGAATGTTTAGAAACTAATATTTACATAAATGGCAACAGTTTTCCTAAAAGTTTTACAAGGCCCTAAAAATTAAAATAGAGGCAGAGTAGTTTAACTTCATTTCCTCATGGTCTATGATGTTTTAGTTTTCTATTCATAATGAACTTTCTATCTGCCCTACTCAAAACTCTTGCCTGTATCAGTAGGGTGATTTTAATTAACAAACACAGGAGCAATGATTAATAATTTAACTTTTTTCATTTCTGCAAAACAAAATGTGTAAAAGTAGAATGTGACATGAAATAAATATTCTATTTAACATGAAGACAGTCTGGCATGTGTGTATGCTTTGTGGAACATCGACATTGTATGTGAAAGGTAGCTATACTTTCATAAGAACTGCTAAATATTAAAGGAACTGTAATAATGTTTAATATTACATATGGTAATGCTATTATAATATAAGGGGATTAAGAAATGTATTCTGCTAGGAATGTAGTTTCCTGTGTCAGCTGTGCCTGTATTGTGAATGCATGATTATGATATCTATATTCTACACTAATTGGCTAATTCCCTAATAGTAGCAAGTGTCAGTGTATCCAGGGATATTAAATTGTTCTAAAAACTGCTTAAATGTCATTGAGATTCAGAACAGTGTTCTAAACATTCAGTGATTTAAAATTATTCATTTGCAAGACTCTGGTTTAACAAAAGAACATTTTCAGATCTTCACCATACAAACCAGGAAGAACTAGTATCACAGCAACTTTGTTTTACATACAAATCTAAAGCACTGACGATAGGATGAAAATGATCTTTTGTAATCAGAGATTTCAAAGTGGAACTCTTTATCTCAAAAATCTCTAAAAATAAATAAAAGGAACAAAAACCCCACAACAAATTGATGCTTTAGTTCTTAATATGCTTCTTTCTGGCATGAAACATGCCATTAGCATTCAGAAACTGCATTCAAACCAGCCTATATCAAAAGCATGTTCGCTTGCTAGAATTTCTGTTGTCATTTTGGAAAATTGTTTTAAAGCAAGCATCCTATAGCATAGGAAATGCTATTGTCAAAAAAGTCATAACGTGATATTTAAAAGAACACGTTAAATTCTACACTATTGTAAATATGTTTTTCATAATGGTGTTTGCTAAAATACTTATAAAATATCTTTGAAATATGGGGAGGGGGAAGGGTAAGCTGTGACAAAGTGAGAGTGGCATGGACATATATACACTACCAAACATAAAATAGATAGCTAGTGGGAAGCAGCCGCATAGCACAGGGAGATCAGCTTGGTGGTTTGTGACCACCTAGAGGGGTGGGATAGGGAGGGTGGGAGGGAGGGAGACGCAAGAGGGAAGAGATATGGGAACATGTGTATATGTATAACTGATTCACTTTGTTATAAAGCAGAAACTAATACACCATTGTAGAGCAATTATACTCCAATAAAGATGTTAAAAAAAAAATCTTCGCGTTTTCAACAGTTTTTCATTGAATAGGAGAGTTTAAAAGGATATACTCTAATTTTGTGCATTTCTGCAAGGTGATAATTTCAGGGTTATCATTATAATGAATACATTCTTTAAAATGTAAATGTCTAAATGCCAATATGCTTATAGTTGTCTGTGAATCTACATATACCTGCATCCACACAAAATTCTTGTGAATATAGATTTTGTCTGCTTTCCTGTCTTACAATTCATTTTCCTAGAAAACAATTAGAGATATCCATTTAAAGTGAAGCCTAGGTTATGCCATTCTCCTACTTAAAATACTCCAATGTCTCCCCATAACACTGGATAAATCCAGATTTATCTCATATGACGGCTCCCTCCCTGACCTCTCTCATCTCATTTCTATCATTCTTCTCCACTTTGGGTGCAGTGGTTACAGTGGCCTACCTTCTGGTCCTGGAATATCACTGAATATCCCAAGATTCACCTCTGCGTTATCTTCTCGTGCTCATTTCCCTCTTGATATGCAAATCTTAGCTTCAATGTCACCTCCTCAGAAAAGTCTTTGTGGGTCAGCAACACTAAAGTACCAGCCATTGCCCATAGGGCCACCCTGTTTAATTTTCCACTTAGCTATCACTGTTTGTGTATGTGGGTGTGTGTGTAATTATTGTCAGTCACACCCACTCAGGCATAGACACACTGCCTGGAATTGAGCAGGTGTTCTGAAGGAATGAGTGAAGTATTAGGAGAAAAGAGTTTATGGTAGAGTTCTACCTGACACTGAAAGTGTGGCTTTCTCTTGCCTTTGCTGTATAACCTTAGGCAATTACTCAAATTCTCTAAGTTGATTTCCTATGAGCAGAAATGAGATCATAATATTTATCACATTTCCTAAGGACTGTTTGACTAATAAATGAGATAATACATATTCCATATTTAACCTGTTGATTGACACCTAGAAGTCAAAACTTGGTTGTCATTTCATTGTTGGACATTATATATGCATATATATGTATATAGAGAGAAACAGTGACAGAGACAGAGATGGTAGACAGAGGGAGAAAGAGAAACAGAGAGACTCATTCTCAAGTTAACAAATAATATCTCATCTGAAGCTGATATTTTATGGCATTTATGAATATTTTAAAATTTATAAAATAACATTTATGAGAAAAGATAATAGTTTGATTTGTAGACAAAGCATTAAAGGCTGCATTAGGATTTTTAAACAATTTTGTCAACTTATTTTCAAGTTATTTTTCTCCTTAAATTTTGTCCATATTTTATTACAAATATAAAAAAATCAAATAATACAGAAGTATATGAAATAAACTTTCAAAAGCACCTCATTACCATCCCAATTGTACAATTATCAGCTTCATCTTATATTGTTTATGCTTTTGTGAAAGCATGTTGATTCAAATGCTCTATTGCCTTTATTACTTCATGACCTATTGGAGGTTAACATAATTTTTTAAATTGACCAGTGGGCAGACAATAAATGTTATTTGATAAAAGAAAAATATTAATTTTTAAATTTTTAAAATATGACTGAGAATTTGTTTCTATAAAATATATTGAGCTCTCATTTCCCCAGAAAATTTAAGTATCTCACATTTAGAATTTGCTATGCTTCTATAAGAGCCTTCTGTTTTGTGATATCATTGGAAACAGATTCTCTTTAAATATTCATTTAGAATGTTGATTTTAAAAGTGCAAAATCTAAAAAAAAAATAGGGCTTTGATAAAGACCTCTGGAGTTGTCAAGGGAAGAAAGTTTACAAGAATGAATGAATTTATAATATTCTGAGACAGGTAATTGTAGGTTCCCTTCATCAAGGTACAAACTGTGCTGATCTGTTTAGGTCAGTGTGCAAATGTTGACTCGGGAATGAGATACAGCATGAAAGCAAGAGTCTTATACACCAACCAGCCACATGGCGGTCTGAACTTCTAAGAGATGGGTGGGGTCACCGAGCCTTTAAAAAAGCAAAGTCATCCCACTTTTGATACATCATATATGGCTTTCTTTAGTAAAAAATGTGGAGTAACAGCTATAAAAAGAAAGACTGATACCAATTACCTGACTCTTTTATACCACTCGGGAAAAAAGTTCTTAGTTACACTTATTCTTTTAGAAAAGTATATGTCCAACTGAAGAAGGAACCACAAGGGTTTTGGCATTCTTCTCTCCCCTCTTGCCAAAGGAAACATGAAAGGTTTTACTGAAACGAAGATCAAAATAAAGAACAAATTGAATTTGCTTAAGTTTTTGTTAATAATCTCTAATAATTCTTCTTGCAAAGTTTAAAGACTAGGGCTAATTCAGTTCATGGCATTTGGGTTACAAGGAGATATTTCAAAAGTATCAAGTTCAACGAGTGTAGTAGAACTGAGTTCTGAAATACAGAACTCTTCAGATTCAAACTTGCATTCCATCCACGCTATGTTAAATTACTAATTCAAAAGTAAACACAGAGACAGTACTCTATATATTTGCTTGTATATATGTTCCAGAAGGAAATTTATTGCTTGTTCATCATAAAATGATGGAAATTGGCTTTTGGTTCATTTTGAAAAAGAATGTGAATAACAAGTATGGGAAAAATGTGGGGACTTCTTTTAAATGACGGGCTATTGTTCTATTGTGGATATGGCGAGGCTTAAAGAAGTTCCATATGGCTGGAGTATGGTAACACCACCGATAATTAAAGGCTGCACAATGTCTCTACTTAGCTATGGTACTGTACTATAACCATAATTATTTTAGGACTAAAAAGAATTACAGTTTTCCTCCAGTCCAACCCTATCATTTAACAGTTGAAGAAACAGGCTCAGTTGGATGAATTTGCTCATTCAAGGCCACTTGGCAAGTTTGGCAGGGAAAGAGGGAATGGAACCCACATCTCAGAAGAGGACCTTTCCCTTGATTGCCTGACCTCTCCTGATAATGAAAATGGCATATACCTTAACTACTTTATTGACATTGACTTTTATTTGTTTTCTCTAGAATAGTAGCTCTGAAGAATTATAATGATAGGTGGCAATGACAGTAATCTGGATTAATTTTTACTTTCAGTTACATGTACATTCTGACATGTCTAGAAATTCATCTTCACCCCTGAAAATCTGCTATATTTTTCTCTTTTACTTACAAGTTATAGC
The DNA here is from genome assembly GCF_039906515.1 of Pseudorca crassidens. NCBI lineage: Eukaryota > Metazoa > Chordata > Mammalia > Artiodactyla > Delphinidae > Pseudorca > Pseudorca crassidens. Next base: position 182,400,260 of record NC_090297.1, read on the forward strand.
AGATAATAAATGAGTATCTCAGAAACATACATTTGTACATTAGTACTTTTTCCATGGTGTGTTTTTTATCTTTTCAAAGTAAAATTCATGATTAAAGTCATTTGAGTAATACAACATGTATGATTTTCCTCCCATCAACTCTTCTCAAGCACCTGGCAATTGGATATACTTTAAATATGGTTTTAAATAATTAACATAAAAGTAAATATATTCACTTTACATAAACACACTGTCTCATAAATTAGCCGTCATAGTTTTGTTCCTTCTTTCTTTCTCCTTCTTTCTTCTTTCCTTCCTTCTCCCCTTCCCCCCATTTCTCCCTCCCTCCCTCCTTCCTTCCTTCTTTCCTCCCTGTCTTCTTTCCTTCTTTCTTTCATCTTCCCTTTCTCTCTCCTTCTCTCTACCTCTAAGCCAATCGTGTGTTCTAAATAAATCATTTTACTTTTATCTCCCATTTTTAATCTTCACAGTTCTCTTCCTTATGAACAAAAGTCAATGGCTTACATCAAGCAATTAACTGAATGGATGGAAATGGTTTTACTTTAGTCAGGTTAACTCTAAGGCAGAAAAAGTGGATTTATGTTGCCTCTCCAGTTTGAATATGTTAGTCTAAAAATTTCCAATTATTATTCCAATTATAATTATTATTGTATTATCCAATTATTTGTAAGAATTAAGATAAATTATTACTATAAACTATGACTTAATTAATCAGATTAGTTTCCATTCCCTCCCAGGTTTCTGATAAGTAGAATGAACAGCATTCATGGCTTCCTTCTGAGTTGATGGTTTACTGGGCATCAGAATGGGGGTGGGGTAGCAGCACTTAACTAGAGGCAGAAGTGACAGAGAAAAAATTGTCAGTTCTACTGTTTTGCCTGAGGCTGGCCCTTAACATGAGGGAAAGGCCTTCCTTCTTAGACTTTTAGGATACATATTCTTTGGGCATGCTTCAACCAGACATGCCTAAATAAGATGTTTCTAACATGTTTTCCTTCCCTGGTCGTATGCAACCATGGAGCAGAGTAGTTAAAAGGACTCACTTTGCTGCCTTAAACATTTCATCAAATCATGTTGGACTTCTACTCCACCAAGACAGGGAACCCGTTCTGCCCACGCTCTAGACCTGCTCTGTAATACTTCTTCATAATTTCAGAGATTACTTCTTGGTTCATGCTGTTCCAGAATGGTGCCCACTATTTGATTACTGTTAAGATTTTTCGGCATATAGTATCTTTTATCATTATATAATGCCCCACTTTGAATCATATCTTTCTTTTAGCCTAAATGACATCTTTTCCAATATTGAGTCTCCTACTTTTTTATTGCATTTTTTTCTTATTTTTGACTCACTCTTTTACTCTCAGACCTCCTGTGTCAACTGTTTTAAGTGTGTCTCATGTAAACATTGTGTACATTGGTATTATATTTTTACTTAAAATAGTAATCTTCCTTTAATGGCAAAATTCATTCCATTCACATTTTGAGTGAAGATCAGTGTATTTCATGTTTATCGCTCATTTTAAATTATTTTCTTTTTTCCCTTTCTCCTGTTTTTTATTTGCCCAAATTGCTAGTTATTTCATTTTTCCTCTTGTTAGTTTGTATTTAAATCATATTTTCCATTCAGTCAATAATGTTTATCCTTTTTTTCCTGCTCTTCTATTTAGATACTTATGCCTCTACTATTATTTGAAAAAGACAAACTGTTTTCCCAGTTGAGATGCATTATTTTACTCAGCACAATATTCAATTTTCTTTGACTTCACCTGCACCCCTTACAACACCAACAAAAATGTTAAAACTTTAGAAGAGTTATACCAGGTCCTTACACTCTTTGCAATATGTCATTTCAATTTCAAGAGTTTTTATTTAGCATTAAATCACCTACTACTAGACGTTTATGTATTAAATATAAAGATATAGATTGATAAAGAGATACATGATCAGACTGATGGATGAATATGTATATTACCTTCTTTCCTCTTCATCTTCCTCTCTATAGAATTAGTTTTTGATTGGTTAGAGCCTTTTTTTCAAGTTTTTTTTTTTTTTTCATGCGGGGTACTTGGGTAATACATTTTCTAAATTCTTGTGTATTTTCGGATAAATAACAACTCAGCTGATTATAGGATTCTTGGGTTGTAGCTCCTTTTTTCTCTTTTCTGGCTGCTTCAACCATTACTAATAAGATAATAAGACAATGTCAAACACACTTTTTCCCCTTGTATGTAACTTTTATTTCTGCTTGGAGGCTTGTGTGCTTTTAATCTTTTGACTTTAGGAATTTTACCAGGATGTGTTTGATGTGTTTTCTTATTCATCAGTTTGGTTTAGAAGTATGAAAGGCATTTCATTCTACAGACTTGATTCTTTCTCCATGTCAGGAAAATTCTGTAATCTAGTCTAATTAACTGTTGCCTCTCCTCTTTCTGTTCTTTTTTTCCTTTTAGAAATTCTATCATTTATATTACATCTTCTGGATCTCACCTTAAATTCTTTATCTTTTCTCTCATTGATTGACATCTCTCTCTCCATTTTTGCTTTGTGATTTGAAATTTTATTTGTACTTGATCTCACAGACCACTTATTGTGATTTCTATACTGCCCAACTTCTTTATTCAATTTAGATAATATATTGCTTACTCTGAAATAATGATTTTTGTTCTCTTTTTGTTATTGTTTTAGCACAAGAAAACTTTTGTATACTGAGTGTTCTGAATATGATTTTGTTATTTCAGATTTTCATCTGTCCCCACCAGCAGTTCTAACTCACTGCAAATGTGTCCTCATTATTCTTCCTGATATTGTCTCCCTAGCTGCTGGGAAACTTTAAAGAGGTTGCTATTTTTTCCCTGCTATGTCATGGATCTTAGGGCTAGAGGTTGGAATTGCCTAAATGATTAGACTCCTGTTGGTAAGAAAAGCAGAAGAGCTTTGGTGGCCAGTCTAGAGGCACAGATGCCTGTTCTTTGCCAAAGCACCTGGAGGAAGGTTCCTCACTCTGTAGTTTCATTGAACTCTCCCAGCCTCCAAGACACATCAATTTCCATCTTGATCTTCTAGGGCTCTGGAACACCTTGCACACTCACTCAGAATGAGATCAGCTTTCTTTTTATGAGTTCCAAACTATAAAAAGATAGCAATCACAAGAGAAAAAAATAAAGAATTGTAGGCTAAGTCCAGAAGATATAATGTTGTCAACCTTCTACCTGTGGGTACACAAATCTCTGAAAGGTAGGGTCATCTTAGGATCTACTGCTTTGTGGCCCTTTCCCTAGGCAATAATTACTTTTACAGTAGCTTACCCTGGCCCAGTTCTTTCTGCTGTGATCCTAACAGATGTCAGATCCCAATTACGCCAGTTGTCTGTGAGTTCCAAAATCTCTTTGGTCGACAGAGTCAAATAGCTTGGAGTGGGAGTTGATAGGAAGGGCAGGTAGCCCTACTGCCAGAATCTCTGCTCATGGCATTTATTTTCTATTACATTCAGACAATGTGCTGGTAAAACATGACATTCACTCATTCACGAAACATCTGGCCATCTGCTGTGATACCAGAGAACTATGCCTCGATGTTTTTCCCCCTCAACTAACATGTACGTTCAAGGAAGACAGGTGTAAGAGTCTATATTTCTTTCACAGCATAAGTGGTACCTTTGTGAGTGTTGAGTGTTGGAGGACCTAGTAATTGAGCTGCTCCAAGGATGTTCTATGAAGATTTATAGTGAAGCCAGTGAACTAGAGATGCTAGACATCTGTTCTAATTAAAGAGAAAGTAATTATAACACAGTCTAGAACAATAAGAATATGAAAAAGATGTGGCGTGTGTATTTTATATATATATATATATTATACACGCACAATGAGATATTACTCAGTCATAAAAAAAGAATGAAATAATGCCATTTGCAGCAACATGGATGGACCTAGAGATTGTCATACTAAGTAAAGTGAGTCAAAGACGAATATTATATGATATCACTTATATGTGGAATCTAAAAACAATGATACAAATGAACTCATATACAAACATACATAGATTTATAGACATAAAACAAACTATGGTTACCAAAGGGGAAAACAAAAGGTGGGAGATAAATTAGGAGTTTGGGATTAACAGATACACACTACTATATATAAAACAGATAACCAACAAGGACCTACTGTATAGTATAGGGAACTATACTCAATATCTTGTAATAACCTATAATGGAAAACAATCCTATATATATATATATATATATATATATATATATATATATATCACTTTGCTGTACACCTGAAATTAACACAACATTGTAAATTAACTATACTACAATTAAAAAAAAGAATATGATTCCACAGTGTAGTCATTCATGGGCAAAGTGTACTTCTACTTGTACACTGCTACTGCTTGTACCAGTGTTTCTGATCATTTATAAGCTATACCTCCTTCAAATAAATATAAAACCTTCATGCCCAACTTCATAAGACTTTTCCAGGTAGTACCCATTGAGAATTATCCTACGTAATTTTCTCTTGAGTTTTGTTGAAGTTTGGATTTTAATTTTTTTCAAAATATAAAATTGTAACATGGAATATATTTTTCAAATTCTATTTCTGTCCTTCACCCACGACAATGAGTTTAGAATCAGTGACTCATGTCATAATCATTCGTTTAGCTTGTTAGTAACCTGCTACACCATTAATAAATAGATAGCTGTTGTGACCAATTTATTATCTTTACTCTGCTGAAATTAGAGCATCCAAACACATTATGGTTTCAGGTCATTTTAGAGTTGGAAAACATCTTTGATAGCACACAGCGAGATCTCAGATATAATGCTGTATAACTCATCATTTCTGTTTGGTTCAGTATTTGCAGCAATGATTAATACATGATTTAGAAAGCAACTTTAAGATGTGGCTCTGAATCAAAACCTTTGTGGAGTAGGGGTGCTGGTGAAAAGTTGTTTTAAGACATAGAAACTTAAAGTAAGTCAATGCTATCTCTGGCTGTCAGACAAACAAGCTAAGAAATTACCCTAATTCATTGTTAGGCTGCAAGGGTGAGAAAATATCACATGGAAAGATGATGGCAGGTCTCACCTCTAAAGAAGTATATTCACAGCATTAAAAGCATGTATAGCAGGATGTCAAATTTGCAAAACTAGAAGTAAATTTAAAGTACTTCTACTTTCACAGCACTTTTGATGTTGAAATTCCCTCTCTAATCAGACACCCAGACCACTTTGGGATCATAAATCATGTTGATGAATCAGTCTCTAAGCCCTAAGCAGTGCTGGCTGAGGCTCTGCAGGCAGAAAAGGCAGCCCATACCTAGAATATGTGTCAGTTCCAGCCAAGATAAAACGCTGTCCCTTCCAGGGTGGAAGAGGTCCAATGCAATCCATCTGCTACCAAGTAACTGGTTCCCTTTGAGGGTGATGTCGTATCAGGGCTCTGCACTGGTTCTGTTGCTGCCAGGCTGAACACTGGACAGCAGCAGTTGCTACATCATTCTTGGTGAGTGGGAGCCCATGCTGTTGGGCCAATGAATAGCCTTCTTCACTGTCAAAACAGCTATTTTGCTCATGAGCCTCTGTGCTAGCACCAAGGCAGCTGAAGTCAAGTAGCTGAGCCATTCTCTCTATTTTGTTTTTTTGTGCCTCTGATCCCAAAGGTACCACTTCTGTCTTAAGATGCAACTGTGTGGGATTTTCCAGACCCTATCAATCTGTGGATCTGTCAGAAACCAGCTCATGGTGAACATCTCTGGTCACATGATCATTTGGTGTTCCACACTCAGGTGTGTGCCTGGAGCAACGTCCCAAAAGGAGGCATCCTTTTGTCCAAGAACCATGGGAATCTACAATGTGACTCTCTAATTGGGACTTTTCATAAATTCCTCCATGATGTATTTTTATAGAGGAGTTTTCTCCAAAATAATAAGGTCTACCAGGTCTTATGGCTCCAGTAGCAGAGTCAGTGGTACTGCAGACAGGACCTTCTATAGAACCATTTACTGCTCTAAGCCCTACTCAAAGCCTTTAGGGTCATTTAGAGTTGTATGGATTGAGTAGCACTCCCAAGTGCTAGTAGTTGGATGGGAGGTGCTACATGTAATAATCTTGCTTTATTTTGGAGAGCCTATCTTGTCATGCTTAAGACCACTGTACCCCTAAGACCTTCACTGATGTGCAATTCTCCTCAGTCTTTGTAGGTTTTGTCTCCACCTTCTGAGTATCATGTGACTTAAAAATTCTTCCAATGTATTTGCTCCTCCATGTGCATCCGGTCAAATTAACATAATGCCATTGATAGAGTGGGGACCAATGTCATGTTCTGAAGAATATCAAGAGGGTCAGACTCTTTGGACTATACTGTGACAGTGGACATAAGAATTAGCATAGTATATAAGATATATGTATACTGTTTTCTGTCCCAGATGGATACACACCATAAAGATGGAAAAGATTACCTTTGTTAAATTAATGACCACGTAGGTTATGTGCATAGGGCCTTGCTCCTCTTCTCTAGCAAAGATATTTTATATGGTGCAGGGTCTGTAATTGAGATAAACTTACTCAAGTTGTAGAAGTCCACTGTCAAGCTCAAAGATCCACCTGACTTTTGTAGGTTGGTAAATAAATGGAGATATTTTGGCAGCTACCTCCTATATGTTCCTAGGTCTTGAAAGGTCTTGAATAGTGGTAATAATTGTTGCCATTTCCCAGAAAGTAGCACGTTTGGGATTTACTATCTTGACGGGAGAGTGGGAATGTTTCAGAGGTTTGTTTACATTTAGCCTTCCTTCTCACAACAGCTATTCCCCCACAGGCCGAGGAACCAATGTGGGATTTCTTCCAGCTATAAAGTGTGTCTACTCTAATTCTATATTCGAGATCAAGGAAATGTCCCAAGGTGAGTCCATGGGCCTCATACCCCCACTGTGAGCTGACCTGTCCCTGGACCCAGGTTTAAGATGCAGCCCTCATTTTCTCTGACTCTAGTAGGACGGTGTGAGATTGCGTCCAGGCCCTGTTAGTGTATGTTAACTCTGGTCCTGTGCCCACCTGTCCTTGACATATTTGGATGTTCCCTTTTCCCCACTGAATATTTACCTGAGCAAATGGTCACAGGCCTTTTGGGGAAGGACTGGGTGATTTTTACCTACACACTCGCCAGGCTAGTGCAGGGTACTTCAGGCCGAGGACCTGGCCTCTGATCTGGTCAGCGAGTTCCAGGCCTGTAAATTGCCTCAAGTCCTATAATAGACAAGAGATTGTTTACTCTTTACTGAGACAGGCACCCTTACTCCCCTGATCATCCCTCGCTGAGTTTTGCAGCTTGTGCACACTGAGTTAGACCTTGTATCAGATGGATATCATAGGTGTGATGAGAACATTTGGAAATACGTGGGCTTCTCAATGTCCTCTTCTGGTTGAGTGGAGAAAGTTTTGCAGCTCTCTGCGTTTGAGCCTCAGTTCACCTTGCCCACTTGGCAGTAAGAACATCATCGTGCTGGCACTGCTTCTGGTCACTTCTTACCTCCTTAGGAAGCCAGATCTGGTTTTGCCCTCAGGAATCTCCACTCTTGATTATGCTCTAAAGTGACAGGTTTCCACTTTGCTTGGTTCTGAACAGTCTCAGAGTCCACTGTGTAAGATACAGTATCACCTGCTCTCAATCATTTCATCTCCCCACAAACTGACTCACTGAATTAGGCTGTGCCTGTTCCACATTAAGAATAAGAATAAGCAGTGGAAGCACCCTAAGTGTGCATCAGGTGAATGGATAAAGTTGTGGTACCTATATACAATGGAATATTACTCAGCCATAAAAAGAATGAAATAATGCCATTTTCAGCAATATGGATGGATCTAGAGGTTATAATACTAAGTGAAGTAAGTCAGACAAAGACAAATACCAAATGATATCACCTATATGTGGAATCTAAAATATAACACAAATGAACCTATCTATGAAAGAGAAATAGACTCACAGACGTAGAGAACAGATTTGTGGTTGCCAAGGGAGAAGGCTGGTGGGGGAATGATGGATTGGGAGTTTGGGATTAGCAGATGCAAACTATTATATATAGGATGGATAAACAGCAAGGATCTACTCTATAGCACAGGGAACTATATTCAATATCTTGTAATAACCTATAATGGAAAAGAATCTGAAAAAGAATATACATGTGTATAACTGAATCACTTTGCTGTTCACCTGAAACTAACACAATGTTGTAAATTAACTATACTTCAATAAAAAATGGTTAAAAAATAAAAACAACTTTAAAATAAGAATAAACAGAAGTGTGAGTGTATGTGTGTGTGTGTGTTTCAGGTGGAGTGGGATGGGAGAGGCTGTGGTGGAATATCTCTCTCAAATATCTTTTTTTCTTTTTTATTGAGGTACAGTCAATATATAATATATAAATTACAGGTGTACAATATAGTAATGCACAATTTTTAAAGGTTATACTCCATGTATAGTTATTATAAAAATATAATATTTGCTATATTCCCCACATTGTACAATATATCCTTGTAGCTTATTTTACACCTAAGAGTTGGTATCCCATTTTCTTCTATACAGTACCTCTGACTCACCTGTCCACTATATTCTAGCACTGAGACAAATAAAAGGTAACTCTCTGGGTTTTCTTCAGAGCTCTTTCAGAGCTCTGACAATGCGCACTGAACGTAGCTGTCAGAATGCATATTGAGTTCTCAAAGGCATTTAATAGGTTTCTCATGATATTCTTGCAGATCAAATGAGTGACTGTTGAGTGGATGATAATAAACGTATCACGGTAGCTTTGAGTAACCACTCCCAAAGTTTGTCCAGCTCTGAGTCCCTGTCACCCTAGTTAGGTTTCTTGTGACATGCCTTGGGTACTGTCATCTTCAATATTTTAATCACTGACTTGGATAAAAATAAAGGTATACTTATCAAAGCAGGGGCAAAGGGTAAAATTAGGTTTAAAAATGGATTTAAATCGTGGTACAAAATTAATAAGGTGGAATTTAGAGAAGCACACTGCCATTAGAATTCTAGTGGCTAAAAGACCGGGCAGTTCAAACCACCGATTTTATGGATGAGGAAACTGACACCCCGAGAGATGAGGTGATTTACCCACAGTCACTCAGCCTGCTCATAACACAGCCAGGCTTGAACTCCGGGTTGTTTTTCCAGTGCTATCCACACTGTTTTCATTTTTCTCACTCTGCAGATATCCTCAAAAGTATTCTCAAAAATTGATTTTTGATTTGCTGAATTCTGAATAGATTTCAGAAACTCTGCTAATGAATGTAGAGTCCTCTATTTTGCCCCAAACAAACACAAATTCCTTGCATTCGTGCACTATGGACACAGCAAATACGGGGAATACATGGGTTTTTTTCAACAATAAGTCTCTAAAATGTGATTTGACTTCATAAAGAGCTAATTCCACCTAACAGATGTGAAGCATTTGGATTGAGGGTGGCTTTTGTGCATTTGGTTCTGTAGTGAGATGCCACTGTACCTAGGGTTGGGCTGCACCTTCCAACAACTTCACAAAACAGAACTTTCATCACAGGACCATCTGCAGGGAGAGGATCTGAAAATCATGACTGAAACCGAATATTTGTTAAAACTGGCAATGAGATACTTGGCCTGGGGAAAACATGTACTTTAGTTACGTGTGTGCTTGCTTATTTGTTTGGTACAAGACATTGTGAAACAGCCATGAAGTGAACAAGTGACTTCTTTTTCATCATGTTTGGTTCTGTCTGAACTGATCTAAATTTTCTGTAATAAAGAGACTTTGGTAAAGCTGAATTCTTTCTGATTAAAAACACCGTTAATCCTCTTTGTTTTTATTAATCTACAATGACTCAAGGCCCCTTTTTTAAGAAACCACAGTTACGTTTCTTTGTTTAGTACCCGAATATGTTACCCACTGAGCCAAAAGATATAAACCCCAAAGCACTTTTATTCTTTTGGCTGTTGGGCTGTACAAGCGATCTGCGGTAGAAATTTTATTGGAGTGTTTCTCAGTTAACCTCGCCTGAATGCCTGTAGGTTTATGAGTTGCCCCCTTGTAGTCATAGGCTTGTTTTAAATCTGTGAAAGGATTTTATTTCAAAGCATAACGTATTTTATTAATAAGTAATATCTTATTTCCACATGGTGTTAGTAGGTAGCTCAAAAAGACACTGAACATAAAGTGTGCATTTTCTCCTTATTCTCTTGAAATATCCTTTTTCTTACAATGAGAAACATTTTAGATCTATTAGAAAAATTGGGTTGAACATATTTTATTAGTCAAAACATTCAAAGACTATACGCATTCATATAAAGCAAGCTGTGATCAAACTTTCCCTAAGTGGAAAATTTTAAATATTGTTATGGACCATCTAGAAAGCCAATTTCTCTGATACAATTAGTATTGAAATAAAAATATAACTCACACTGATTTTTGTCAGTGAAATAAGAGAAGACAGTGACAAGAGTTAAGTTTAAAAACAAAGCATAAACACTGATAAATGGCCTTTGACTCTGTTATCTAAACTTTCATGATAAAAGTACTATGTGCAGGGTTGGCACCCACTGCATTCTATTTGTAACATGAACCCAACGAATCATTTAGGTATAAAAATTGTAAATTTCTTTATTTTTATAATTCAACCAAATCTCTGTTTGCAGACCCTACTTAATTCATATCAGAAAATATAATAATTGTTGACTTTGAGGAAACAGCAAATACAAGTTTAAACCCAGTTACTTCAGGTTTTCCTACAAGCCTCTTTCTCCCTTGGGTGCACCTAATTTGGGGAGATTGTGTCCCAGAGGCTCGGGGTGTTGTTGAGGGACATCGCTGGTGGCCACAAGCTGGGTGTGCTGGTCCCCAGAGTCCTCTGTTCCCTCCTGGAGCCACTGGGTCAGCCACGTTGCTGTTAGCCCACACGTCCTCTGTCCTCCTCAGTCTAATTTCTCTCCCCCACCATTTCTCACTGCTCTCAGAGGCAGAGGAAATTTCGGGGTGCAACCCAAGAGCACTCAGCACAGTGACAGTCCGGGGGGCTGGATCAGGTTCCATCCGTCTGCATTTGGCATGCCGACATTTCAGACCATTTGCTGAACCATTTGGGGTTCAAGATTATCTGGAACTTACCCCACGTATCTGGTCCCATGTGGGAAAAGGCAAAGTCTCCTCTCTGAGTTCCTTACTCTCTCCTGGCATCCTACCATTCATTCCTCCGGGGCCGGTGCCTTTGCTCTTTCAAGAGATCCTCATCCAAGTCTGGCTTTCTGACTTTCTTGCTTCCTACTCCCATTCTTTTCCTCCAAGCCCTCAGAGGTTTTTAAATTTTACCTTACTCTCTTCTCCATTTGGAGCAAAAGAAATGACTTAGAGTTTTTCCAGTTCTTTCTCTCCTAAACCTTGATCGGTATTTTTTTCATAAAGCCTAGGGTTTCCTGCCAGCATTATTTTCTGGCTCTGTCACAATACTTCTCCCTTGGGGAAAGAGAGTGTCAAGTCCCCATGGCAGCGAAGTGGAGAGAGAGGCATCACTAGGTTGAAGGTAAAAGCGGGAAGGGGGAGGATGGATGGGTAGCAAAGCCCACTTTATACTTTATAATATTGTCTGCTCTACATTTTTTTCCTCTCCTTTTCTTATTTCATTTCTTTTATTTTTATTTTCTTTTGTATTGGAGTATAGATGATTAACAATGTTGTGTTAGTTTCAGGTGTACAGCACAGTGACTCAGTTATACATATACTTGTATCTATTCTTTTTCAAATTCTTTTCCCATTGAGGTTATTATAGAATATCGAGCAGAGTTGGAGATGATCACACTAAGTGAAGTCAGACAGAGAAAGACAAATGTCATATGATGTTGCTTATATGCAGAATCTAAAAAAAAATGATACAAATGAACTTATTTGTATCAAATAAGAAACAGACTCAGAAACAGACTCAAATAAGAAACAAAACAGAAACAGAATCACAGACTTAGAGAAAGAATTTATGGTTACCAAAGGGGAAAGAGGGGGGAGGGATAGATTGGGAGATTGGGATTGACATGTACACACTGCTATATTTAAAGTAGATAACCAACAAGGACCTTCTGTATAGCACAGGGAACTCTGCTATACCTTCTTTATAGTACTTATTGGTTTACTAAGGAGGTGCCTATGTGGAGAGAACACTGGTGTCTCTCACCAGGACATAGCTCCCAAGGGCAGGGAACTGGCTTTGTCTCCTTGTACAGCTCCTGAGCGGTACCTGCCGCAAGCACGTGCTCAGTCAACATTGGCTGAATGTTTGAAGGAAATGCTCATCCCATATCTCCATTGAAAACATACTTCAGCTCAGCCCTGTGCTTCACTGTGGACCTGAAAACAAATCAAATGAATGACAGCTCTATCTTAAAGCCAGACTGAAGCTTTGAGCATTTCAAAATGAGGAATAGGTCCATTTTTAGAATGCATCTTTGACATTATAGGTATCTCTAGTGGGTCATTTTGTGGTTGAACTCTCTGACAAATGTCTCGAATGTGAGTGTCTTGCTAAGTGATGAGGATGGCTATCCTGTCTGCCATGTCCCTAGACCCTGGTCACCTGGCACCTGCCCATGAGTGCCACACCATCACCTGTGCCCAAATACACAGAACAGGCAGGGTTGGGTCTAAAGGAAAAAGTCTGACCTTTATTCAAGTTACCTAACCTCTCTGAGCCTCAGTTTCCTCTGATGTTAAATTACCAGATATTGAAAGTAATGTATAGAACATATGAAATCACCAAGTACATAAACCCATATATATATATATATATATATATATAGAGAGAGAGAGAGAGAGAGAGAGAGAGAGAGAGAGACTGCCTATATATAATAAATATTGACTGCCACACAGGTGCTGTTCAGTAACACTGGTTGTTATTATTACCTTATATGTAGAAAGGCTGATTTTGAATAAAGCTGTTTATGTTATTGGCATGTTAGTTCTGAAATGCACGTCAGGTTAAGCAGGAAAGAATTTCTCCCCATTTTAAGATATTAATTTTGCAACAAATGTATTAGTTTCTTAAGGCTGCTTTCTGGAACCTGAAAAGGAACTCTGTTATCAGGGTATAGGCAAATCCAGATTCTTTTAGTCCATCTTAGCTAATCCAGTAGCTATATCAAAAAATTTAGAAGTAAAAAAAAAACACCCAGAATAATATATGATTTTATACTTTTTCTGATCGAACCATTCTGTATGGTTTTTATCCACTCTGATTTTAGCAGTATGCTGTGCTACCTGCCTTGAGGAAATATTAATGACCTATAAAATTAAAAGAGTAGTTTGAACCAAAGGCAGTTCCTGACTATGGAATTGCACATTCCTGAGAGATTAATGAAGACTTTCAAAAGACATGTTCATTACTCATTCCTTTTCTCAGCTAGATTCCAACTGTTTATTCCTGCATAAAATTGTCCATTTCTCTTATAACATGTTAGATTGAGAATCCCGGGCAGCAATGTGTTTTGAAAGCTGGAAGATGGTATTTGAGGGATGAAAAAGAAGGTTATAATTTGCATTCTTATTTTGGAAGATGGACTACAAGATTCCAGGACTTCATCCTGAGAGATCATCGAAGATTTAATTAAGAAAATAATTTGGCATGAGAAAAGAAGGTCATTCAGTGATGCTATCTAAATAATTTTGGCAGCTAGGGATATATTATCAGCGTTACTTTTATTTTGCAGCACGTGATTAGTTGTGTTACAGTAGGATGGTGTAACAGGATCCCTAATTTAAAAAAAAAAACATACTCCATAATGTGGAGAGATTTTGCACAGGACCCAAGTGAAATAAAGGGTTTAGTAATCAACAGATTTATGCTCCTGTAATTTTTCTTTCAGAAGCCTAATAGTATTTACAAATTTTGCATTTATAGGTACCCCTGATGGCTGAAAGAAACACTATTTGTTGAGACCCATTATTATCCCCCTCCAAATTATTTGGATTATCTAAATTGTATATTAATGTGTATTCATTATCTAAAATCAAAATTCCATCTTAGATTTTAAATCACTTATTTTTTTTTCATTGTTCTTTTTCTTCCTGGCTATCTTTTTAAAGCATAGAGATTAAATGACATTTAATTGTCCCAGAATGGAATAGTCAAGACTGCTTGCTACCCTTCTACAATCTTAGGCTGTAATCGAACGTGAGGCTGTATTTCTCCTTGCACTATTTGGAAAGAGTGCTATAAAATCTTCTTTAGACCTCAGCGTATTATTTTTATTAAATTAGAGCTTGTCTTAACCCTTCTAATTGCTTATACTAGCCAAATCACTCAGGGCAGCAATGGGGACAGAGTAAGTTTTAAAAGAAAGAAATCACTTATAATCCATCTTAAAATATTTACCTCGAGACAAAGGCATAAGTGCTAGAGGATGGGTTTTAAACAATAACATTGGTCCCTTCATTAGAAAATAAATGAAGTTCTCTTAGATTTCCCACGGCTGCCATTTACTGTTATGTTATTTTGATAATGAGCTTGACCTGGTATTTTTCTCTTTGATTCAAACTGCTCTCCCCAGAGAAATAGTCCATAGGGAAGTAATCTTCTCAATCCAAATTTCCTATGCCAGGACCATTGACAATCCTGGTATCCGAAACCACTAAAATCATTAAGTCAGATAATGGCTATTTACGTAAAGTTCAGAAGGTTGTTAAGTTGATTCCAGATGTCAAAATGATCTGCATTTACATTATCTAGAGGCACATCATATATATATATACACATTAACCTACCACCTGTCAACTTTATCAGGAGAGTAGAACAGGATCAGGAATAATAAAATCTTATTAGATGTAACCTGTAACTCTGAAGCTGATTTTCTGAAATGAGCCAAAATCATATGTGATTCACTCACCTTTATCAAAATTGGTTTGAATTAAGGATAAGAGAAAAACCTTGGACCTTAATTCCATTATAATCATGTCTATTCTGAACCTAAGGTAAAGTCTGAGAGGTATGTTAAAAAGTGAGGTCTCTGCTTTTCATTACTCATTCCCAGAGAGGATTTTAACTGTTAGGAACTTAGTATAATGCATTTCCTAAGGGTTCCTTGAGAATTGTGGCCATTCCTAGGTATTTCTTTGTCTAAGAGAACGTGGATTGTTTGGGAAGATTTGGCCCATGGCATAAACTATCATGGGTTGGAAATATTGATTTGTGTTTGTGTATCCCCTTCCTCCACCTCTAATAACCAAATGATCCTGGAGATAAGATGGTCCCCCGTTCTGGTAGGGCCGCATTGTATGTCTGAAGTTACCACTGTCTTAGGCAGAATTCTAAATCATAATAATGTCTAACGGTCGTAAAGAGATTTTAGATGTGCTACACTCAGATATTCTCCCAGGAGTTATCTTTAAGATTAAGGCACCTACTTGGGGCTAGAATGATTTAGGTTCTTGAAGGACCATGGTAGCATTAATAAGAGGAAAAGAAATATGTGCTCCCTTAGGGCGCAGGATTTTTTTTCCCTATTTTTCGTTCAACAAGTTAGAAACAAATCTGAAGATACATAAAATATTTGAAAATCCACACTCTAAAATTTGGCACATTGCAACGAAGTAGAAATGATAAAATAATAAAACCTGTCCTGCTGAAGGTAATCTATGAGCATCTTATAATTTTTCCCCTAAAGCAGTGATTCGTCATTTTTTAGGGTTGTGGTCACTGAGGTAAGGAACTTTCTCACCAGGAATGGCCCTGACCCCATTTCATATATAATTGACCACCTCCTAAAGTCAATCTCTGAGCTTCCTAGCAGAAACCCTCCTCCACACTACATCCTCCACATCCTAAAATATTTTACAGTTCAATCAAGCAGTTGAGGCAACCACAAACAAATGTGATTTATGCCTCAGAAGGTTTGCAAGGAACTTTTATGGCAGTGTAGGTGAGGGGACTGTTATATACTGATAGAAGGATGTCAGAGTTTCATGCTGAAGATTTCATTTAAAATCAAACTAGGTAATATACTGGATTTCAGAAGAAACAGACTGGTTGAGCATACTCCAGACAGATGAACTCATGTGAGGACAAGACCAGAAAAAAGACATCTCTGGCATGTTTAGTGATCAGGTTAATTCCTTAAACAAATGGGCCATGAAATGCAGTCATTTGAAAAAATGTTGGAAAGTTGATTGGTATCACATTCTTGGATATCAGATTACATTAATTTTTTTTTTTTTATTGTTGGTAAAGGCAGCCCATCGCAAATATTCAAAAAAAAATCTGCAATGTTATTAGAGCTGCACTGGAGAGATTGATGTGATGAAAGTCATAGGACAGGACAAGAAAAAAAAAAAAGCAGTAGGTAGAGAGATAAAAATCCAAACTAGGGTGATAACACTAAAGAAAGAGAGGAGACAAACTGTGAAAAAAACCCACAATTTGTGCTTGCTTAAATGTGGTTATTTAATTAACAATTGTAGCAGCTGCTTTGTGTAACAAAAGAGCCCAAAGCATGATAAAGTTTTAGAAGGAATTTCAAGGGATCTGAACTATTCTGCTCTGGAATGTTCAGAGTATTAACAAATTGAAGTCTAAAAGAAGCCCTGCTTAACTTTATCTCAGCAAGAAATTCCCAAACTTATTAGAGAGTAGAAACTTTGACATGTGTGTAGTTGTGTGTGGAGCTTCCATGAATATTCTAAAAAACTAGTATTTCTTAGTACACACATTCTGCTGCTTATAGCCATAATAAACATTAATCCACAGTTCTGCCTTTTGTTGTGACATAGACATATTTGCTTGTCATTTTTATTCTATACATATCGTTGCTTATCAATGTGTGCATCTTTGGGAAGGGGGTCATTCTGAGCCATGTGTATTTTTGAATCATCAAATATTTTGAAATGGAAGATTTTTCAAGTCTAGTTTCATACAGGTGAAACTCATCTACTTGAAAATATCTTGGAAACTCATAATAGAGTGAAAACCGTAAGAGCAAAGACTATAAAACAAGCAAAGATTATAAAAAGCAGAGCTCCTGTAAGTACTCGATTTATGAAAAATAATTCAAATAAATCTAGCATTTTAAAAATAAGCAGGTAATATAACTATGAAGCCTAAGGATTGTATTACAATACTCTTTATAAAGAACATAGACATAGATCTACTAGTTTGTTTTTCCAGTTAATATGGGGTAATTTTATATTTAGATGAAAATTTTAAGGCATGTAAAAGATGCCTTGATAAGTCTTATTTTACTAGAATAAAGACATCATAATCCTTTCATTTCTTACACAAAATGTAAATCTATGTCTTCATGTGTGTCAATCTAATTTTAATTTCTATTCTTAGGTCTATAGTTGCTACTGCAAAATAATACATTAATTCATAAAGTATATGATTTAGAATCTAATTATCTTAAAATTCTACAAAAGTTAACAAATACATAGGTAATGAAATGTTCTCACTTGGATTTTTAGAAAAATGTAAAGAGTTATATTTTCCAAAAGAGAAAAACAAATAACCATCATGTTGTGACTCTGGGACAGAAAAGATTTTGTTTTCATTTTTGGTATTATCTGCTGGTGTTCAACAGTTGCAATTTTTTTTTTTCCGCAGATGAGAGCTGTGCATCAAAATTCACGTCCCAAGAGATGTTATCAGTCTGAACAGCCCAGTGAACAAATATTTGTGCGCCTCCTTCTAAATGAAATGTTCTATAGAAAGGTGGAAGTGGTGAGAAACCGTTGAAACAGTGGTTAAGAAGGTAGGTCTTTGTGGTACTGATGGGAAATAGTCGTTAGGGAAAGCTGCTCCACCACACAGGAAACAGAAAAACTCTTGAAAGCATCTTGTCCAGCTGTGGCAGACAGAAGAATTTACATAGATAACATTTTTAAGCCCCAGAGTTTGTATGTACTCAACTGGTGACCAAGAAAGGAGGAGGTGCAGGGGGAGAGGGAAAGGAAAAGGTTTTAAGGTTACAAGAGCAGTTTGGTATGCATTTTGCAAATCACATACCTACATAGCTTCCCAGAAAAGACATTTAAAATAAAGACCTACACCTCATCATATTGAAAAGCTAGATGGGCTCCGATGGAGGTTAAAAAAAAATAGGTTTGCAAAACAAATTCAAAGAAGCGTTTCATAATTGAATAGAACTATTGTTGAACGGCTTGAAATTAAAATATTTATATAGTCTTGTTATAGGTATTGAAAATATAGCAAATACAAAGATTTATAATAAGAATGAAAAATGATTATAATAAAGGTTGCCAATTTTTTTTTTTTTGCTCACTTTTTAAGAGCTGCTTTGCTTTTGTGATTTCATTTAATTGTTTTGAAAATTAAATTAAATTACATCCTAGATGAGCAAACGAGGCTCAGAGTGGATGAGGTTCTTAACCAAGATCATAGACCTCAGGGTTTGAACGCAGGTGTGTTGAACTCTGAAATTTGTGCTTGTGAAACATGTTGGGCTATTTCCACCATAATATTCTGAGCCATAATCAAGATCATTACATTCTGTTTTTGCTTAGTTATCTCTTCTAGTTTTCGTTATGTTTTCTTCCACCGTATCATATGTATCTTCCATACACATCCACATATTGTATCCTTAGAGAAAACTTTGGGAATGCTCTCTTGCTATTTAATCTATTTAATGATTATTAATGATTATTAATGATTATTCTTCCACAGGATTTTGATCATCCTACCCGATTCATTCCATTTTGAACACTTTGAAAATATGGTGACTGCAACTCAAATTCTCACCCTCATGTAAATAGCTATGCATTTCGTTATGAAATATGCAGAGCGAAAAGAAGGCAGAAAATGACCTAGAAGTGAAACTCTTTAGCAACTTGATGCAGTGGGTTTTCATCATGTTCTATTCGCCCAGTGAACTTATAATAGTTTAAATGTGCTGATAGTTTGTTTTAGCAATTCAGGTACCATTATCGGGGCAGGGGGGGAATCCCGAAGGTAAAACCCTGATATACTGATCTATAACTTGAGGCCATCTGCACAGACAAATAACCGGTGTGCATATTCCTTCTATCTTCTTGCCTACTTCATGGGTCTCCTTTTGGTAGGAGTTCTAGTCTAGCAAGAAAGCCGCCCCCCGCCTCCCACCCCCCACCAGGTGACTTTTTCCCTTGCACCTAAAATCTACGCAAAAATGTTGCACACTAGCCCTTCCTTCCCGTTGGCCCTAATCTAAGTACTTCAGGAGGTGATGTTTGGTTTGTATACCTGCTTCATCCATCACTCCATGTTTCACTTAAACACTGCCTAGTCCATTCCTAAGTCTTCTTTTAACTCTCGTCACTCTGCCAATGACTTCTTGAACACAAGAAAAGTCAATCTCTCTCTTTTTAAATAGAAGAGTTCTTCAGTACTTTTCCCAATGTTGCTATGTGTTTCTATATCATACTCTAATGGAACTTATATCAGCCTAAAAGCTCATTTCAACACTATTTTACTGCTTTTGTTTTGCGAAATGACTAGTTTCTAATAACACGTTTTTGTGTGTTTTACAAGCGTTCACAATTCATGTGTGATGTTTAGCTAGGCTTGTTTGGGCTTTCCTGAGACCCAAGGTAGGCCAAAGAATGATGATAGATCACCCTCTGAGAAACAACCTTTTGTGCTGTAAAACTGGCTATACTTGTAAACATTTAATGCTTGTCTAAAACTCTCTGCAAGGTCCGTGGTCACACTGTCATCAATTCCTTTAATGCAGCTCTTTTGGATTTTGAGATATAATAGATTCCCAGGATTAAACTCTTTAAATGAGAGGGACCGTGTGGAGTAATCTAGTCCAGTCCCCTCATTTTACAGCTGGGGAAAGTGAGACTCAGCCCTTTAAGTGCATTGAAGATTGGATCAAGGATCCAATGGTTTTCTGATTTCCAATGCTGCGTACTTAATTTAGTATAATTACTATCAGCTGGTTTCAGTCGATAAGGCACTGGGCCCAAGGGCTCAGGCCAGATTAAAAATAAATGTTCAAAATAGTCTGAATGTCTTTTAAATGCCCAAATATTCCCATTTTAAAGAAAAAAAAAATGAGGACATCAGAGGATTTGGTCAGATGCAATGTTTGGACATCCTCATGGCCACCGATTGACACACATTCAAACCTTGAAAGCACAAATCTTTAACAGCATTTAGACATGACCATATTCTTTTGCTCCAATTGGATCCTTAAGGCAACTTCTAGAGAGAGCCATATGAAATCACTAAAATGGAATAAGCCCCAGTTATTAGGAAGGACAGCACACACAGCCAGGAATGAGCAAATATAAATTCCATGACTAATGATTTGAGGACTTACTACTTGACTTCTGTAACAGTGTCTTTCACAGAAATATTTCTTGTACTGCCCTTTAAATGTGGTTCTTTGTCTGGTCTAGAACAAGCTGGAGAAGAAGTGGCCAAGAGCCTTCAGTCTTCACAGTCTCTGAGTCCTCTTGTGGTCCGTTTTCTAACTCCTGCCCTGTACTTTGTTGTGTTCCTTTCCTTAAACCCACGATGAAACACAAGCGGGATGACCTCGGCTGCCTTTGAAAAGAACGCTCATTGTGATGTTTGTATTTGCAAGCTCTTTCTCTGCATTCCACATCATAGGGAGATGTTTTGTTTTTCACTGTCTATATTTTTTATCTTGATCCATTCTGAACAAATAACTGGCCTCCTCCTGCCAATTTCAATTAATTTCTTGTCAAATTAAAATGGCTCACACACACACACAGGGAAGTTATGATCACTGTATTCAAGGTTCATCTTATTCATGTGCACAAATAATAATTTTTGTGCTATGTATTTTCAGACGTGCATTCTTGGGGCCTGTGTGTATTTTGGAAAGCGATTGTGAATTTGCTACTGCTCACTGGTTTTATAGACATTACTGCTGAGACCAAGTACTTTGGAATCTAGAAGCTGAAATACGATGGAAATGAGTTTGATTAGATAGTTCTCGTGGACAGAATAGCGTAGAATAGCATAGAATAAGGCAAAGAGAAAGAACCTTATTGAGATTTTTTTAAAATGAGGTTATAAAATTTAAGAAAGAATTGAAATATGCTAGAAAATACAAGAGGAATAAGTTGGGGAAGGACTAAAATAGAGTTCGAAGGAAATGCAAATTTAAACAAGTACAAATCTGTTAGGCAAAATGTAAGAATATTGGGAAAAAAGATAAGCAGACTGACTACTTTGGCTGTATAAAATAAAATATCTCTATCCATCTATATACCTATCTCTATAATAAAGAGCAGAGAGAACAAACCACAAGTCTGAAATATTGATGCATGAAGAAATGAGAAATAATCACTGCCATTGCTATTTCTTTTACTTTTGGTCACATGAAACACAAATCATTGACTACAAACTGAATACAGTATTATTGTATTAATCAAAGTAATTCATATTTAATTCTACATCTTTTCTTCAGTCTCACTCTTATAAAATGTTTATATTGCATTATTGTTCAGTCAATTTATTGCATAGTGATTATTATTCCCAGTCTTGTTTACATTTTAGACATTTCTAAAAGTGCAGAAATTTGGATTACTATGTAATATCTGTTAGGATTAAATAAAGATCATTTCAAAAAAATACCTAGAATGTTTATCAAAAACACATGGGCTTCCCTGGTGGCGCAGTGGTTGAGAGTCCGCCTGCCGATGCAGGGGACACGGGTCGTGCCCTGGTCCGGGAAGATCCTACATGCCGCAGAGCGGCTGGGCCCATGAGCCATGGCCGGAGCCTGTGCTCCACAACGGGAGAGGCCACAACAGTGAGAGGCCCGCGTACCACAAAAAACAAAAAAAAACAAAAAAAACCCCACCAAATTGTTTCTAAATCCCAGGGCTCTCTTACAAACACTTTCTTCTCTGTGAATGGGAAACTTTTTTTTTTTTTTTAATTTTATTTTTGGCTGTGTTGAGTCTTCGTTGCTGCACGCAGGCTTTTCTCTGGTTGTGGTGAGCAGGGGCTACTCTTCTTTGCGGTGCACGGGCTTCTCATTGCAGTGGCTTCTCTTGTTGTGGAGCATGGACTCTAGGCACACGGGCTTCAGTAGTTGTGGCACACAGGCTCAGTAGCTGTGGCTCGTGGGCTCTAAAGCACAGGCTCAGTAGTTGTGGTGCACGGGCTTAGCTGCTCCACGGCATGTGGGAATCTTCCCAGACCAGGGCTCGAACCTGTGTCCCCTGCATTGGCAGGCTGATTCTTAACCACTGTGCCACCAGGGAAGCCCCGGAAACATTTTTAAGTGTTTAGTTTAATACCTGAGATGTTTAAATTATCTAAATTAATTTTAGTTGATGTTTATTTGGCCACCAGCTCTTTTCTCATGATCTGAATGACAATGATGAAATGAGGTGGAGGAGGAGGAAAAGAGGAGGAAATTTTCTAAAACAGTCACTTTAACTCATAACAGACTTCATTTCTGAACTATGAGGTTGTACTAAATAATCTCTAAACTTATCCAGTGGTCTAAAAGTATTGTCATAGATATGGAAAACAAACGGATGGTTGCCAAAGGAGGGTGGTTGGGGGATTGGGTGAAATAAGTGAAAGGGATTGAGAGGTCCAAACTTCCAGTTATAACATAAAAAGTCAGGGGAATGTAATGTACAGCATGGGGAATATAGTCAATAATATTGCAGTAACTATGTATGGTGACAGATGGTTATTAGACTTATAGAGGTGATCAACTCATAATGTATATCAATGTTGAATCACTATGTTGTATACCTGAAACATATAATATTGTATGTCAATTATATTTCAATAAAAAATTAAAAACAACAAAATAAAATTATGAGATTTGTTATGCCTATGTTTTAATTCCCAATTTTTATTTAATATGTATGACCTAATTTTAAAAATCAATTCACAGGTAGACTACCCTAAGTGCAAACAGTTCAACCAGACTTGCTCACATTCAAAGAAAATCTTGATCTGTGGTTTTTTTCTCTGTGGTTATTTTTGAAGTATTTGAGTTTGGGGATTAACATACACACTACTATATTCAAAATAAACAACAAGAACCTGCTGTATAGCACAGGGAACTATATTCAGTATCTTGTAATAACCTATAGTGGAAAAGAATATGAAAAAATATATATATGTATATATAACCGAATCACTTTGATGTATACCTGAAACTAACACAACATTGTAAATCAACTATACTTCAATTAAAAAAAAACACTCTACTAAATCCTCATTATTTGAGTCAGCTGATTTTAAGTTATAGTGCATGGTTAGTCAAAAGAGCCCATTCCTTATTCACCAGAAAACTGTGAGTCTTCTCAGAGAAACTTAGTCACTTATTACCTCTCAGAATTTAAGGAAGTTTATCTATATTGCTGAGCACTTATCTTTTCAGTTTTGAAAGGGAAGTTATAATACGAACCTTGAAATATTTTGTCCAGTTAAAAAAGATTATACATAGACGTAATCTAGTGAAATTAAAAGGTAAATAAATAGTAGCTACTGTAAGTAAAAATATGTACATTTGTTTCTTTGTCTTAACATTACTAAAATTTATTAAAAACTGATTTTCAAATGTTATGTACCTACAGTCCTAAATCTACCTCCCTTTTGCATTTCGTTAGGGTTTGCACGCTATTTCATGTATAGGGTTATATTTCAAATAGTGCCAAGTGTTCATATGATTTTATTGTGTCAATTACACAAACTTTTAATATTTGAAAAAGTTATTTTTAATAAAAATATCATTTTCAAAAAGTTTATATTATTTCAAAAGTTGGACTGCTATTTGTTCATAATGTTTCCAATTATTATAAATAACCATTCAGTTCTCATTGAGATATGAATGAATCTTCATCTATCTACTGGTAGAGATAAGAAATATGAATGTGTTTTGAGAAGAAATACACCATGCTGTTTGAGATTATAGTAACTGATTTTGAGTCTATAACATCCGAGAATATACAAATGAATAGATCTCTGTCAAGACATAAACAGATACGATTCTAACTGACTTGAGGTTCAGTATGAAACATGACTGAATCTAATTATGTGGTTTTGCGTAAATTGTGACCATGCTGCTGTAACTGTTTTTGATGATGAGGTTGCCTGAAATATTCCAGGTTTTTAAACTAGAGGGGTAAGAAGGAAAAGGTAATGAGTCTTCTTTAAAGAGATGGCTGTGCTGAACTCAGTTTTTATCTGTCAGCCAAGGCATTTCCAAGCACTCTAAATTTTGGTTAACATAGGCTAAAGGTACTGAACTAGAAGAAATTCTATACTGAGACACTTACTATAGGAATGAGTGTCCTTGCATATACATTATTAGAAAATAAAATTGATGGACCCACTGCACTGTTGAAGTGAACACACTAATGCAAAGTCTTAACGGAACATGCCAATATAGGAAGAAGCACTGAAACAGCAAAAGTGGCCACATCATACCAGCATTTCTGGTTTGGATGGTATGATGAATGGTTTTCTGGAGAGAAAAAGAGAGAGAGAGAGAGAGAGAGAGAGAAGAATTTGAAAAAGGTATTTTGTAGCAGCACTGTTTACAATACCCAGGACATGGAAGCAACCTAAATGTCCATCAACAGATGAATGGATAAAGAAAATGTGGTATATAAACATATATATACGTAATATGTGTGTATATATATATATGCATATATATACATGTATATATACACAATATATGCATACACATTGTACACATATATATATATATACACACAATGGAATGTTACTCATAAAAAAATGAAATAATGCCATTTACAGTGACATGGATAGACCTAGAGATTATCATGCTAGGTGAAGTAAGTCAGACAGAGAAAGACAAATACCATATGATTCTGCTTATATATGGACTCTAAAGAAAACTGATATAAATGAACTTATTTACCAAACAGAAATAGACCAGCACACATAGAAAATAAACTTACCAATGAAAGAAATTAAAGATAATACAAACAGATGGAGAGATATATCATGTTCTTTGATTGGAAGAATCAACATTGTGAAAATGACTATACTACCCAAAGCAATCTACAGGTTCAATGCAATCCCTATAGAACTACCAATGGCAGTTTTCACAGAACTAGAACAAAAAATTTCACAATTTGTAGGGAAACACAAAAGACCCCAAATAGCCAAAGCAATCTTGAGAAAGAAAAACAGAGCTGGAGGAATCAGGCTCCCTGACTTCAGACTATATTACAAAGCTACAGTAATCAAGACAGTATGGTACTGGCACAAAAGCAGAAATATGGATCAATGGAACAGGATAGAAAGCCCAGAGATAAACCCACGCACATATGGTCACCTTATCTTTGATAAAGGAGGCAAGAATATACAATGGAGAAAAGACAGCCTCTTCAATAAGTGGTGCTGGGAAAACTGGACAGCTGCATGTAAAAGAATGAAATTTGAAACTCCCTAACACCATACACAAAAATAAGCTCAAAATGGATTAAAAACCTAAATGTAAGGCCAGACACTATAAAACTCTTAGAGGAAAACATAGGCAGAACACTCCATGACATAAATCACAGCAAGACCCTTTTTGACCCACCTCCTAGAGAAATAGAAATAAAAATAAACAAATGGGACCTAATGAAACTTAAAAGCTTTTGCACAGCAAAGGAAAACATAAACAAGATGAAATGACAACCCTAAGAATGGGAGAAAATATTTGCAAATGAGGCAACTGACAAAGGATTAATCTCCAAAATTTACAAGCAGCTCATGCAGCTCAATATCAAAAAAACAAACAACCCAATCCAAAAACGGGCAGAAGACCTAACTAGACATTTCTCCAAAGAAGATATACAGATTGCCAACAAACACATGAAAGGATGCTCAACATCATTAATCATTAGAGAAATGTAAATCAAAACTACAATGAGGTATCACCTCACACCAGTCAGAATGGCCATCATCCAAAACTCTAGAAACAATAAATGCTGGAGAGGGTGTGGAGAAAAGGGAACTGTCTTGCACTGTTGGTGGGAATGTAAATGATACAGCCACTATGGAGAACAGTATGGAGGTTCCTTAAAAAAAACTAAAAATAGAACTAGCATATGATCGAGCAATCCCACTACTGGGCATATACCCTGAGAAAACCATAATTCAAGGAGAGTCTTGTACCACAATGTACATTTGCAGTTCTATTTACAATAGCCAGGACATGGAAGCAACTTAAGTGTCCATCAACAGATGAATGGATAAAGAAGATGTAGCACATATATACAATGGAATGTTACTCAGCCATGAAAAGAAATGAAATTGAGCTATTTGTAGTGAGGTGGATGGACCTAGAGTCTGTCATACAGAGTGAAGTAAGTCAGAAAGAGAAAAACAAATACTGTATGCTAACACATACATATGGAAACCAAAAAAAAAAAAAAAAAGTTCTGAAGAACCTAGGGGCAGGACAGGAATAAAGATGCAGTTGTAGAGAATGGACTTGAGGACACAGGGAGGAGGAAGTGTAAGCTTGGATAAAGTGAGAGAATGGCATGGGCTTATATATACTACCAAATGTAAAATAGATAGCTCGTGGGAAGCAGCCTCATAGCACAGGGAGATCAGCTCATTTCTATGTGACCACCTAGAGGTGTGGGATAGGGAGGGTGGGAGGGAGACGCAAGAGGGAGGAGATATGGGGATATATTTATATGTATAACTGATTCACTTTGTTATAAAGCAGAAACTAACACACCATTGTAAAGCAATTACACTCCAATAAGGATGTTTAAGAAAAAAAAAGAAAAGAAAAGAAACTTACCAAAGTGGAAAGGCAGGGGAGGGATAAAATAGGAGTTTAAGATCAACATATACAAACTACTATATATAAAATAGATAAAAACAAGGTCCACTGTATAGCACAGGGAACTAAATCCAATATTTTGTAATAACCTATAAGGGAAAAGAATCTGAAAAATAATATATATATGATACATATTTATAATATATATAATTGAATCATTTTGCTGTACACCTGAAATTAACACAACATTGTAAATCAACTATACCTCAATTAAAAAAAATGATATTTTGTTCATTGCCAAAATATTTAAAGATGAATTACACATAGATTGGAACCTAATTTTCAGAATATGACAGCGTATGGAGCATTCCCTGAATGCTCAGTTCAACCTTTGATAATGAATTAGAAAAGTCGACATCATTTCTGAGGTAAGAGCGGGACTCACTAGAGAAATTTGTGAATGACAGAGGACACTCTAGTTCATCATTTGGCCAACCACTGAGTCACCAGCTGTCACTCCAGCCAGCTCGTGTAGAGGCTGATGAGTGTGCCTTGGGTTATCACAACAGGAGCGGCGAGAACAGGCACCACAAGGACAGGGTCTCTTGAGACAGAATCCATTCTGACAACCACTTGATCTTTTAGGAAAATAGAGACTGAAATAATTTGGGTAACACTCATATATTTAGCCATTCATTATTTTTAATGACATGTTAATCAATGTGCAATGAGGAAAGTAGTATAAAAGGAGATTGAACTCACCACACTTAAATTATTCAGCTCAATGTCTGGTGAGTAGTCCATCTTTTTTCAGTTAATTTTCCCACAGAGCTCTTCCAAGAAAGCCTACTCATATCTAAAAGGTTCTTGAAGGTTACTTTTAATTTCCACCCTTGACGGAACTACTTTTGGCAATCAAAGACTTCCTATAGCTGAAAAACCTGAAGGTACTCTTAAAGACACAAAAATGCTCCACAGCAGAGTAACTACAAACACTGCTGAGTATTTGTATATTTGGGGAAGGATGAGATAATGTGAGAAAGTCAGGATAGCCTTTGCAGACATCTGCCTAAGTTAATATTTGCCATGGTTATCTTTATCCATGCATACAAATTTATTACACAATGCATATTATATTTAGGGCATAGTATGACAGTTCAAATATTTTGGGAATATGGAAGAATCACATACAAGAAATACATTATAAATTCTATATTTAGTATTACTCCACATTCATACTTCATACTGTGGTTTTTCTGTGATATTTATATCAATAAATATATGTGTGTATGTACAAATACATAGGTCAAAGGAAAAATGTCCAAATATGTACATCTCTTAGCTATAGTTTCCTCCAAAGACTTTATAAATATTCTCTAGTTATATTGTACAAAATGTTTATACAAAGAATCATTTCCTTTTTTTTTTCAGAGGATAAAAATTAGGAATTGAAATTCTCCTGTTTAAAAAGTGTAGTAGCACTTTCTTATTGTTGAGTTTTGCCTTGAATGCATCCTTTTCCTTGTCAAGAGTTTTGTAATTGCCTCATAGCTATTCAAATACAATGAAACATGGTTTAGGTGTCTCATCATTTAAAATAGAAACACTGACAGGAAATGTTAGTTTATATGATTTGTAATAAAACATAGTTTGTGATAATAACATTTTAAATTAGAATCTGATAAGTTCATAATTTTTAGACCCTTGTTCAATATTGCTTTCAAAGCCAGAATGTGTAGGATGGACAAACTCAGTGTGTGGTTAATGTCACAGTGATAGAAGAACTTAGATTAACAGAGTTTAGGTTAATTAATTTAGAGTTAATCATATATGTGAGTATATGTGTGTGGAGGAATATAGATCTAGATTGGTCTATCTATCTGTCTATTTCTCTGGTGATTAATCAGAGATGGCAATATCAGATCAGCCATATCCTGGCTAGTCGCTTATCTCCTGTGTCACTTAATCACAGGAAATGTCTCACATGGGAAAGACATAGTGGATGGAATAATTTAAATCTGCTCAGATAACTGTTTATAGGAACCCTTTTCTGCGTTTTTGTGTCTGGGTATACTTTCTATGTCAAGGTGGATCTGGAACAGCACCCTATTCCCTTTAGCATACTCAATTCATTTCCTGTAAACTTGTCTGTTTCACACCGCTAAATCATTTGTTGAATGCCTACAGTCTACACAATACTAGGTGCTAGAGCCTACATATCCCCATTATATCCCCTAGGACTGAGTACAGTGCCTAGCCCATAGCAGGACTCAGAAATGTTTACTACAAAAGTATAAATGAATAAGTGATGAAACAAGAAATTAGACAGAAGGAACAGACATGCTCTCTGAATTCTGAGTTATCTAACTATAATCCTGATTTTTAGATTTAGAAAGCAACTGCTGGTCATAAATGACTTTGGACCT
The DNA here is from genome assembly GCF_039906515.1 of Pseudorca crassidens. Taxonomy (NCBI): domain Eukaryota; kingdom Metazoa; phylum Chordata; class Mammalia; order Artiodactyla; family Delphinidae; genus Pseudorca; species Pseudorca crassidens. Next base: position 182,429,460 of record NC_090297.1, read on the forward strand.
CAAGAGTGGTGTGTCCAAAGTCACAACTGGATGACGTGCAGAGAAAGGCTGTGCTTGGTACTCAAGTCCCAGCTTCTTATTTATCAGAATTGTCTTCTCCTAAGAGGGGCAGAGACCCAAGCTACAGGGACACGTATCTGTTCTTTCTGAATTTCTGTGCTACTCAGGCATCTGAGTTTTACACAATAAAGATGAATTTCTTGCTCCACTCACAGTCAATGCAGATCCTGGAGGTGGAAGTCTCTCTGTATATGCTCTCCACGGGCCAAGCTTCTTCTATTTGTCTCTCCCCTAAAGCCTGGAAGTTCTCGGTGGAATTGTCTCCACCCAGCTGGGTAACGAGCAAAGAGAGAGAACACGGAACGTGGCATGAAAGTGTTCAGAGGTCAGATCTGGGAATGGGGCCCATCTGTCTCATCCATCTACCGGCAAAAGCCTTTGGGAGATGAGTTTTGCGATGTTCCCAGGAAGCAGGAAATCATGGCAGCCGCCATGATGGGCAACTCTCCAAGGTGGAATTGCACGTCTAGGATAACTAACAAACCTGCACCATGTTATGAGTTTATTTTAATAATATATATCTGTCACTACCAGGCTTAAAAAGGAAAAGGAAAGGAACGGGTAAGGAGAAAGACATGTACAAACTGTCTACTGGCAAATGACAGCTGATTTTTCTTTTCCCCACTGCAATAACATTAGTCTCAAGTCTTTGGGAAGAGGATAGAAATCAGACTTACATGACTGCTGGAAGGAAGTTCTCCATAAGTTTATAGACATAGAAAAATGACTTAATTTATAATATGCAAGTGTTTATAACTAAATATATATATATGAGTATATGTGTGTGAATATATATCTGGACCTGTCTATCTATCTACCTACCTATCACACACATTCATATACTTCTTCTCAAGAGTTGCATACTTCTTGTCTAAATTAAGGAATGAAGGTGTAATGGGTATTTTCCAGGGTAGGAATAAGAAGTTGGAGTGAGAACTTCAATCCCCACTCAAAAGCAGTGCTTTATTCCCTCCTATTCTGGTGCAAACTCTCCCCTGAAGTCTAACACTTCTCTTTGAATATTTTTTCCTTTTTTCTATGGAAGGAAAAATGTGTCCCCTGGAGGCATTCTCACAGGGTTAAAGCAACAGCTGAAATGTCTCACCCTTGCCTTTTTCAGGCCCTTGAAATCTCAAAGGCAGGCAAAGTCAATAGAGAGGTTTTGTTGCTTATGGTTCAGTGGTCCAACCCTTGCTCTGGGCAGGCCATGGTGACAGTACAAGTTTAAGAGGCTCAGGTTGTATTGAAAGTTTCCTAACACCTGGACAGCTATGAGAGAATTAAGTAGAGTGTCATCTGCAAATACATCAATGCAACATTTGCCTAATACATGACATCTCTCTTTATAAAGCTTCCCTTGTATGCTGTGTGGTTTTATTCTAAAATTATTCATTTGCAGAAATGTCACTTTAGAATTTATTTTTCACTTTTATTATTTCCCCTATAGATTTCCAGATCTTACATTTATTATGATTTAACCTGTAAAAATAATGATATATTTAATACCAAAAATAATTCAAATAATCCTTTTAATTGGTTTAGAATGTATTTGCTTTCTTTTTCTTTCAGTTATACCAGATTTCAAGGTTTAACTCTAACGAAAAAAGTTCAGTGTGGAATAAAAGGACTATACTAAGAAGGCTTTAATTATTTGCGTGTGTTTTCATATAGTTGAAGTCAAGAAAGGCTATTAACACTAGTTACTCTAGTAAAAACCCAAACATCTTTAGATCAAAGCTACTGCATTGTTGTTATGCTGTTGATCTGAAGTTAAATTACTATAAAATTTAATGAACTATATAGACTTTAAGAATATTATAAATACTTAAAATAACACTTATAAGTATAGTCAATGAAGTGAAATAGCCTCCTATTACATAATCTAATAAAAAATAAAGTTCTAGTTTATTTAATATAGAACAATTACAGGTTAGTTATTAAATGTAGAACTTACCACATTTATTTACTCATCAAATATTTATTGATAGCCTATTATGTTTCAAGTATTACACAGTTATAATTTATAACATGACATATTAATAATTATAATGTAGTATAGTTGTTTTTTACAGTGTTCAGAGAATTTTCATATACAGTATCTTATTTGAGTCTCAGAACAACCAAATGAATTTCTTAAAAAAAATTCTGGGACCAAGATCTATGATTCTTTCTTCTAGTATATCAGGCTGACTCTATTGAAAACTCTCAAATTTCTCGAACATTTTATATAAATAATCTTCTAACCAGAAGATATTATTTAGTCCACACTTTCTTCTTTCACTTGTCTAGACATAAGAAGTTCCATAGCGTGGAGAAAGGGTAGGGCTAAAGAATATCACCCCTAGGAAGGGGGTTTAAGTTAATTGCAAAATCCATCTTCTGTTGTATACCACATGGTAGCATAAAAGTTTCATCATGTGCAAAATAGTAGGAAAAAATAGTTTCAGAGTTCATTTACTGCTTCAACATCCACAGCATGCAGTCATGGAAAGAACACCAAGCTTGAAATCAGATGGCCTGGCTTGTAGTCTTCCTACACTTACCAGCCACGGTACCGGACATGTCACTTAACCAATGTCCACCCCTGTGAATAAGGTTGTTTCTGTTGATGATGATAATAATGACGGTGTTGATGACAGGCTAATAATGACTGGGAGCTTCTCTCTGAAGTTCTTCACCTTCATGCTTGAAAATGTATCCCATTTAATAAAACTTATTTCATGGTAACTTGGTGTGTCTATCTACCATATACATATGTAAGTGTACTTTGACATACACAGATCAAATGTCACCATATCTGAAGGTGTATTTAAAAAATATTGGAGTCTAAAGTTTATAAAGAAAAGTAAAAGATCCAGAATAGCCAATACAGTATTGAAGAAGAGCCACAAATCTGGACAAATAACACTACCCAACTTCAAGACTTACTATAAAGCCATAGTTATCAAAATGGGGAGGTAACGGTGAAAGAACAGACAAGTAAATCAATAGAACAGATAGACAGTCCAGAAATAGACCCACATAAATATGCTCAACTGATGTTCCACACAGGAGCAAAGCAATACAATGGAGAGAAAATAGTCTTTCAGCAAATGACGGTGGAACAAGTGGAAATCCACGTGCAAAAAAATGAATATAAATATAGACTTTTCACAAAAATTAACTCAAAAAGAATTATAGATCTAAATGTAAAATGCAGAACTGTGAAGTTCCTAGAGGATAACATAGGAGAAAATTTAGATCAACCTTGGATAAGGTGATGCCTTTTTAGATATAACACCACAGGCAAGATCCATGAAAGAAATAATTGAAAAGGCTGGACTTCATTAAAATTAAAAAATTCTGCTCTTCAAAAGACACTGTCAAGAGAATGAGAAGACAAACCACAGACAGTGAGAAAATGTGTGCAAAAGACATATCCAAAAGAAATATTGACTTTTTTCCTGATATAGCACTGTTATCCAAAATATACAAACAATACTTAAAACTCAACAATAAGAAAACAAACAACCCAGTTTAAAAATGAGCAAAAGAGTTGAGCAGACACCTCATGAAAGAAATATACACAGATGGCAAATAAGCATATGAAAAGATGCTCCACCTCGTTAATGAATTGCAGATTAAAACAACAATGAGATACCACATATTAGAATGGCCAAAATCCAGAACACTGACAACACCAAATGCTGGTGAGGATGTGAAGCCACAGAAATTCTCATTCATTGTTGGTGAGAATGCAAAATTGTGTGGCCACCTTGCAAGACAGTCGGTCAATTTCTTACAAAACTAAACATACTTCTACCATATGACCCAGAAATCACGCTTCTTGATATTTACACAAAGGAGTTGAAAACTTATGTCCACACAAAAACCTGCACATGGATATTTGTGGAAGCTTTATTCATAACTGCCAAAACCTGGAAACAACCAAGATGTCCTTTAGTAAGTGAATGGAAAAATAAACTGTGTAATTGCAGGCTATGTAATATTTTTCAGTGTGAAAAAGAAACTAGCTATCAAGCCATGACAAGACATGGGGAAACCTTAAATATGTATTGCTAAGTAAAAGAAGTCAAGAAAATGCTACATACTGTGTCATTCCAAATATATGGCTTTCTGGAAAAGGCAAGACAGTGAAGACTATATATATAGGATGGATAAACAACAAGGTCCTACTGTATAGCACAGGGAACTATATTTAATATTCTGTGATAAACCATAATGGAAAAGTGTATGAAAAAGAATATATATAAAACTTTATATATATAAAATATATATATAACTATATATAATATATATCTATATAAATATTATATATATATATAGATAGATAAAACTGGATCACTTTGCTGTAAAGCAGAAATTAACACAACGTTGTAAATCAACTATACCTCAATTTAAAAAAAAAGATCAGTAGATGCTAGGAGTTATGGGGTTGGTGTGGGGAGGAATACATCGTTTGAGCATAGAGGATTTTTAGGGCAATGAAAATACTCTGTATGATACTGTAAGTGATGGATACATGTCATTACACATTTGTGCAAATCCACAGAATGTACAACACCAAGAGTGGACCCTAAAGTATGGACTTTGGTGAATTAGAATGTGTCTGTGTAGGTCTGTCAGTGATAACAAAAGTACCACTCTGGTGGGGGATGTCGATAAATGGTGGGGGGGGTGATGCATGTGTGCGGACAGAGGGTCTACAGGAAAACTCTGTCTCTTCCTGTCAATTTTACTGTGAACTTAAAACTGCTCTAAAAGCTTAGCCTTTTTTTAAAATGTCCACACTGCCTGCTGTGTATAAAATGAAGACAAAGATAGAATCCCAGAAAACAGTTAGAAGGCGGAAAGGAGAAATAACCAAGGCTTAGGCTAGAGTAGTGACAGTGGAAATAGAATTGAATAAGTTGAAAATATTTTTTGGAAGTAGAGTGAAGAGAATGTTGCAGATTCCATGCAGAGGGTGTGGGAAAGAAAAATATCAAAGATAATGCCTAGATATTTGTTAAGTAGGCAGCTGGATATGAGTCTAGGTCAGGCACAAGGTTGCCAACATATAGATCGGTGGTACATAGCAAGCATCGTACTACCATACTAGAATGCTTGGAAATTTTATGAGAGCCTTTCCTGGATGTCAATGATTGGCAGGTGCTACTGTTATCTGGTTGGCAGTGGCTGGGGCTACTGCATGACCTGAAATATGGGTGACAGTTTGGCAAAACAAATCATTTTCCCATGTCCCGTACAACTTTTCAATGTTCCCCTCAATTAAATACCCTATAAAGATAAATTGGCATGTATAACTGAATCACTTTACTCTATACCTGAAACAGTCACAAAATTGTTAATCAACTATACTCCAATATAAAATAAAAAAGTTAAAAAAAGAGAAGGGGTATTAAAAATCAAGGGGCCTTGAATAACCTGCAAACTGGATCACATATTACTAAACATTGGAAAGTTAATGGTAGTGGTTTTAGAAGGACGTGATCAATTTCTTAACACAGTATATGGATTAAATAAAAAATAGATATTGCAAGTTTAAAAAAATAAATTTGCCATAATTAAGTACATGATAATTTTTACAAGAAGTTACATAATAAGCCTAACAATTTATAAGAAAGTTGTTAGGGAGAGGAAAACCTAAATAAACATAATGTCTGAAACTCATGAAATAAGTTTACCCTCTCTGTTTATCTGTCTCCTCCGTGTGTTATTGTACTTCCATCCATATATTTAGTGATTAAGGGTTCTGGTGCGGTAGCAAAGCTATTTAAAATTCCTGCCCTACAAATAGGTTCATCTGTACATTTTTCTAGTTTCCTCATATATGCGTTAATATGCGATATTTGTTTTTCTCTTTCTGGCTTACTTCACTCTGTATGACAGACTCTAGGTACATCCACATCACTACAAATGACCCAATTTCATTCCTTTTTATGGCTGAGTAATATTCCATTGTATATATGTACCACATCTTCTTTATCAATTCATCTGTTGATGGGCACTTAGGTTGGTTCCATGTCCTGTCTATTGTAAATAGTGCTGCAATGAACGTTGGGGTACATGTGTCCTTTTGAATTATGGTTTTCTCAGGGCAAGTGCCCAGTAGTGGGATTGCTGGTCTGTATGGTAGTTCTCTTTTTAGTTTTTTAAGGAACCTCCATACTGTTCTCCATAGTGGCTGTATCAATTTACATTCCCACCAACAGTGCAGATGGTTCCCTTTTCTCCACACCCTCTCCAGCATTTATTGTTTGTAGATTTTTTGATGTTGACCATTCTGACTGGTGTGAGGGGATACCTCATTGTAGTTTTGATTTGCATTTCTCTAATAATTAATGATGCTGAGCATCTTTTCATGTTCCTCTTGGCCATCTGTATGTCTTCTTTGGCGAAATGTTTATTTAGGTCTTCCACCCATTTTTTAATTGGTTTGTCTTTTTTTTGATATTGAGCTCCATGAGCTGTTTGTTTTGGAGATTAATCCTTTGTTGCTTTGTTTGCAAATATTTTCTCCCATTCTGAGTGTTGTCTTATCATCTTGTTTATGGTTTCCTTTGATGTGCAAAAGCTTTTACGTTTAATTAGGTCCCATTTGTTTATTTTTGTTTTTATTTTCATTACTCTAGGAGGTGGGTCAGAAAAGATCTTGCTGTGATTTATGTCAAAGAGTGTTTTTCATATGTTTTCCTATAAGAGTTTTATAGTGTCCAGTCTTACATTTACGAATTTAATCATTTTGAGTTTATTTTTGTGTATGGTGTTAGGTAGTGTTCTAATTTCATTCTTTTACATGTAGCTGTCTAGTTTTCCCAGCACCATTTATTGAAGAGACTCTTTGTTCTCCATTGTATATTATTACCTCCTTTGTCGTAAATTAGGTGACCATATGTGTGTGGGGTTATCTCTGGGCTTTCTATCCTGTACCATTGATCTATATTTCTGTTTTTGTGCCAGTACCATACTGTCTTGATTACTGTAGCTTTGTAGTATAGTTTGAAGTCAGGGAGCCTGATTCCTCCAGCTCCATTTTTCTTTCTCAAGGTTGCTTTGGCTACTCAGGATGTGCATGGACCTAGAGTCTGTCATACAGAGTGAAGTAAGCCAGAAAGAGAAAAACAAATATTGTATATTAATGCATATATGAGGAAACTAGAAAAATGGTACAGATGAACCTATTTGCAGGGCAGGAATAGAGACACAGACAGAGAACAGACATGTGGACATGGAGGTGAAGGGGAGGGTGAGATGAATTGGGAGGTTAGGATTGACATATATAACTACCATGTGTAAAATAGATAGCTACTGGGAACACGCTATAAAGCACAGAAAGCTCAGCTCTGTGCTCTGTGATAACTTAGATGGGTGGGACGGTGGGTGGAGGGAGGTCCAAGAGGGAGGAGATATAGGTATACATACAGTTGACTCACTTCTTTGTACAACAGAAACTAACACAACATTTTAAAGCAATTATACTCCAATAAAAAACAAACAAATAAATAAAATCAATGAGACCAATTGCAAGTATGCAACAGATGAAACTCCTTGGAAGAGACTCAGAAGTGAATATCATTTAAGAGTTCAGTTTACTAAGGAATTTCATTAATAAATGTTAGAAAATATTTCAGATCCTTGCCAAGATAAGAAATCTACTACAGTGAAAATTACATTCGGAAATGTGGTATTTGTTTCTGGGTTGCGTATTGTTTCTCAGTTTTGCTGTGATTCTGTCCCCTGAGGTCTAATATACAACTTTTCTATTGCCTCTTATGTGGCCACTTCTTTTCAAATCCGTTCTGTACTCCCTGTTGCCTGTTGAACGTGAAATTCTGGGTCTTTTAGAGTACTGTGGACTGACTAAATGTGTGCCTCTATTTGTGGTGGAATTTCAAGACAGGAAATATACTTGAGATTTTGAGATACTTTATTGCTACCTCATACCATGCAATAACTTAGGAATTCTTTTGATACTATCCTTAGAAAAAAGGCACAGCTCCTTTATAGGATATCAAACTTATTGCTTTATCTTGGACAGTTTTCTTACTTCCTTTGTGGTTATTTCCCTCTTCTTCTTATCATGTATAAATGAATCATATTTACTGTAACTTATTCAAAACTAGCTTTTATTCTCATGCCCATTTCTACCTCTTTGTACTTTTATTTTCTTTTACTTCTTGTATGGAATGGCCTCTGATTTTATCACTTCTCCTAAATCCAAACCTATTCATTATAAACAGGCATAAGCATTACCTATGCTATGTCTTCCAGTAAAGACATGCTTAAACATTTCCATGTGAAATGAATTATTTTTTAAAAATTAATTTCCTTTGATTTTTTTTCCTTTATCTTTGAGTTAGTCACCCTATCGCACTTTTGTCTAATTAAGTCTGGGGTTAAGCTATATGATCTACAAATTTTATGTGGGGATAGTAGAGAAGGCAGTGTTATAAAATATGTCATCTAATAGAAAGCATTAAGTTCAGTAGGAATGAGATGTACTGATAAATGTCATTTTAGCCATATTACAAGATGAGATCATCCAGGAAATGTCATAGCTAGAAAAGAGAAGGGGGCCAACACCCCGCTGTAAGGCACTCTAACACAGAGATTTGGGGTCAAAGAGGCAGACCAGCAAAAGTGATGGGGAGGGGTAGCCAATGAGATAAGGAAAAAACAGGAGTTATCAATTCATGGAAGCCGAGGGAAAGGAGTCTCCCCAAGAGGAGATGGGGTTTTCTTTGTTAAAAGCTGCTGCCGCCATGACGTCAAAGATGAAGGGGCAAGTGTCCTTAGGATTTGGCATGATGGCGGCTCTTGATGACCTTAAGAACAGTTTCCATGAAAATGTGGAGAAGCCAGATTGGAGTCATTTGAACAGTTACTTGGAGGTAGAAGCAGGAAAAAAAATTTTTTTTTACAATGGAAATAAAAATTGTATCTAGTGAGGATTTCAGAACAGGGGAAGAATTTTCTAAGATGTGAGATATTAGAACGTGGAGGAAGTAAATTAAATTTTAGCAGCTGAATCTTCTGATTTTTTTTTTTTGATTACACATTGAGCTTATAAAGGAGGATATGTTTGTTATATATGTTAACTAAGATTTTTAAGATAATACAATTTTGAATTCTGGTAAAATAGGCATATATATTAAAATGGAAAACTTGGAATTGAAATAAGAAAAGAAAGTCCCTGGCACATAAAAAACACTCAATATGCTTTCAAACAAATAAACAGATTATTTGTAAATGATCGACGTATTACTGTCCTTTGGAAAAGATGTAAATCCTGAGTCTACTTTAGATGGTTTCAGACTTTCTGTTGAGACTGTATTTAACTTTGCTACTTAAGGAACAAAATGACGCCCCTTATTTTGTTTTCTTCAAAGAACAAGTAGGTACTTGGTGAATATTTGATTAGCCATCTAAGTAAACATCATAGCTTAAATATCAAAACATTACATAGAAAATCATGTGTCTACTTGATACTGGAAGTGGGAAAACTATACAATGACATTTCTTTTATTTTGAAGCACCTCACTAACATTTAGTGCAAGTATTTTAAGTTCTTGTTATAACAATATAAAACTTAATTTTAATTTAAAATTAATATAAATGTTCATTTATATATTTAATATAGATGTATAATACAGCATATATATGATATTAAAATTCTATATAAAATATAGAATAGTAATATAGAATTCAATATATTATACATATTATAAAAATTCTACAATTCCAGTAGAATTTTCACCCAATGAGATTTTCTCTTTAGGCAGAATAACTTAAAATACAATAATAAAACCTGTCTTTCCTGGCAAAGCAGTTTCTGTTGATCACCATAGTGCAGGCTCAGAGAGAATGGCTTTTTATGACACCTGTGTGCTTGGAGTTATTTTAAGATGCAAAGCCAGGTCAGCTTGGAACTTGGAAGCTAAGCTGAAAATTGATTGGAAGTAAGAGATTCTCCAGATGCCTTTGTCAAATCTTGGAGACAATCATTCAAAAGCTTACTTAGTAGGGAGCTATATAAGTAGTTAAATAAGTAAATCTATGTGAACAGAAGGTGTTTCCCTAAATGGTTATTATTGGAACATACATTTCACAAGTCATTTATCCCTAAGGCACAGTGGTTTATCAACAGAAAGGCTTTAGTTTAGGTCATCCTGAAGCATGTGCCTGCTTTCAAGTTGTTTGTGTCGCTGATTTTGGCCTCATCATAATGTTTACTGCTGGCTGAGGGGCGGTGGAAATGGCAGTGGCACTGAAAATTGAACTGGATTCTTGCTTCTGATGACACTGTGAATATCACATTCCCATGAGAAGATCTGTAACATGTCTTGCTCCACAGGTCTTTCAATCAAAATCATAGAATCAGTCTATTATCTGCCACACCCTCCCAGGAACTCTCCATGTGGAAATGACCAATTTATTCCTAAGAGAAAGTTGACTTAGACTGTTTTTGTGTTAGTCCAGTGAACTTGTTAACGGTATGATTGTTTTTAGGGAGAAGATCATAAACTCAAACGTAGGTAAAAATATTTCCTCAATGACTAACTTGAAAAACAGTGATGATAATTACATTTTTATAATGTAATAATAGTAATTCTTGCCCTACTATGTGTAGGTCCTACAATAATTCAATTTTATTCTTTGCTAAATTTGTTACTCTTAAAAGCATTCCTTAAAATGTGCCTTATCTCTTTTTACACTGGCATTTCACATGTCTCTTTTCCCATCCCTGGGACTACAGACATGTCATCCATCAATAGACATTCCCTTGATCTTAAAAGTTTTCTCTGTGTCTCTCTCTGTCTCTCTGTCTCTCTCTCTCTGTGTCTCTAAGGAATACCATATACTCTGATACATAATGTACTACACCTTGGGAAGTTCTTAATTTCAAGATCTCACATAATTGAAAATGAATTAGTTCCTTCTTTAACAATTTTTAAAGTTTAATTTTCTGCAGTTTAAGTTTGTTGATAATGAGTAATAGTTGTATTTATGAACACTCTGGAGAATATAATCCATTCTATTTAGAATGCTAAATTATTTATAAATTTATTCTAGACAATGTATTGGGTTTTCTTCTGTAAATAATCAATTGTTCTGGGGATAGAAGCACATTAGCCTCTGTTCCATATGCTGTTGTTTGCAGTTTATGTTCAGATTTTCAAGTTCAGCCCTCAGGGGTTACTTTTTGGTTTCCCATGTTTGAAAAACTGGTGATTTTTTTTTTCTATAAGTAAAACTGAAACGTAGTCATCGTTCAGTTTGTAATTTTCCTAGCAACTTCTACTGTTTTCACAAAACGCGGCAGGTGATTTGTGAATCCAGGTCACTGTAGTACTTGGAAAATCTTATAAATCACCTACTCTATTTGATAGATGAGAAAACTAAGTTCTGACAGGTGAAATGATTTCTTCAAGATCAAAAATTTGGTTAATAGAATTTCTCAAAATTAATTTTCTAAACAAAGTATGTTTCATCACCTGAAAAAAAACCCCTGAAAGTTGATTAATGAAACAAAAACACTTTAAGCAAAATGAAAGTCATTTCTTGTAGATGCATAAACTATTTAGAAAAAAACATTATTATTATTTGAAACACACACACTCATATACATGCACTTGAAATTTTCATTTCAGTTAAAGTTTCAACATTCTTTTCCTTCTAAAATTTACAGGAGCAGTGGTCTAGTTGTGCTCTTAAATATACCTCTGGCTATTTCTCCAGCAGAATCATTACATAACAATCCCTACTCCAACTGTGATCAGATGATGACCTTTGCCCATTTGTACTACACTTGAAAAATACATTTATACTGAGTTGCCATGTCTCAGGACAACGATGATGCGGTCGAGATAAAACTCAGAACAGCACTTCAGTGAACTTGCTGCTGGCTATGAAGAAGTAGCCTTAAATTAAATCAAATACACTCTTGGTCTTACTGTAAATTGAAAGGCAAATTCTCATTTGGTTGCTCACAGTTTAATTTAGTCCAAGAAGAATACATTTCTAGGCATCGTCTTTATTATAAATTCTCATTGCTACCTCTTTATTCCCATGTAAATCATTTTGTTTTATGGCTGAAATAGATGCTTTAGCACATAAATATTTCAAGTCTTGCTAGAGTATTTCGGAAATGCTCTTAGATGTAGAATTTCATAGGCTGCTAACAAAGTTGGGATTTTTTTTTTTTTTTTTGGCTGCGTTGGGTCTTCGTTGCTGCACGCGGGCTTTCTCTAGTTGCGGCGAGTGGGGGCTACTCTTTGTTGCGGTGCGCGGGCTTCTCACTGAGGTGGCTTCTCTTGTTGCAGAGCACGGGCTCTAGGCGCATAGGCTTCAGTAGTTGTGGCACTCAGGCTCAGTAGTTGTGGTTCGCGGGCTCTAGAGTGCAGGCTCAGTAGTGGTAGTGCACGGGCTTAGTTGCTCCGTGGCATGTTGGATCTTCCCGGACCAGGGCTCAAACCTGTGTCCCCTGCTTTGGCAGGCGGATTCTTAACCACTGTGCTCCCAGGGAAGCCCCAAATTTGGGATTTAATCTTTAATGATCGTGCATCATAAATTGAATTCATCTGGTTGTTGGGTGGCTCAGTGAATGCTTATATAGTTTTAGTATTCAGTGAGTAGCTATGTGAATTTTGTTAAGCAAATGACCTCTGGAATGCAGAGTGGTGTCCATTACGGAGGTGACAGAAATCTGATGGCTACATGGACAAAAGGCAGAATCAGCAAGGAAATATATGTATCAAGCCTTGAATCACTTTTTGAAAGAAAATGTTAAAGTTTTTCAGTTGTATTCATGACTGGAAAATTTTAATGTATTAGGTTCAATGAGCGAAATGTGAATAAAGTAATAGCAAGCCATGTTACAGATGTGTTTTGAACAATCAACAGTTTGAGAGAAAAACAGGAAACTCTAATGCTGGTCTCCTGCTGATGTGTGCTATTTCTTTTTTTTTTTTTTACAAACAGGAAAGGTTATAGTCACTTGATTTGACCTGTCTTCTATGTAAGACCACACCTCTTAACTGCCTCATTCCCAGTTTTACTCAAAAGAAGACATCACTCTGTCCCACCCAGCTCTTCCACATTATACCATATCAGTTTGATGGCTCAGTTTATTAAATTTCCACAACTCGATGATTTTTGTTATCTAGATCTTAAAGATACATATCATTGTTATTTTAATGATGGGTTTATTGCTTAGACTCTGAAAAATACATTTAAAGCCACTCAAAACACACATGCAAAAACCACATTATTCAATGGCACTTAATCCTTAGTTGGATATATAGACTCTACCTCATCAGTCTCATCTTTTCATAAAAGGCTAAAAAATAAAACTTAAAACTTCCCTGCCATTTTTAAATTGCATTTAGACATTTATTAAAAGCAGAAACCAATAGTTTTATTATTTTTTTTAAACAGCAACTTCAAAAAAGCAGATAAAAGTGAATGCTAGGTTGTTTATCAAATGTGCTTGTTTCAGTTTATCTGTAGTGTACTTCCTTTGGAGACCATTACCAGAAGTGGCTACCCCATGCACTTTAATCTTTCTAGTTTGTGACACGGTGTAACTGAATGTGAGATTAAGTCATTATATTATCCTATCTTCACATCAGCAGTATCTGGTGAGAATTAACTTTGTCTATAAATAGCTTAAAATTTTAACCCTTTCTATGTAATATTGATTTAAAATTTTGTTAGGCTTTCCCATATATCAAATGTGAAATGTAATGAATAATTTAAGTTTTTATGGCTCAATTTCTAATCATAGCTATGTAGAAGTATGTGGAGGATTAAACATATTTATAACTAGGAATATTAACTATAGGAAAACTGAAATGTATCTTTTATACTTCTGCTCCTTTGATTTACTGGTACATCACTTTGAAAAGACATCCTCAAAAGTAGGTAACGTACAGGGACCTATGAAGGCCATCATTCATGCTTCATTGCTAAAACTACAGACCTGATAATTTGTTGCAAATGTGACTATAATGTTATGACCTTAACCAACAGTTTTTTGGAGAGTTAGAAAGGATTCCAATAATCTGCTTCCCATCCAATTCAGAATGCCCGTTCTGTACAGATTATCTATTCTGTTTGTACACACACTGAATATATTTATCTCAGCTTTCACATAAGAACCTTGAGAAAAACCAAAAGTCATTATTATACCCAACCAAAATATTTATTTACAGTTGAACAATCCTGGTTCTTCTAAGCTTTCATCTATGACAATTTTTGTAGGATATCTTTATTCTAGTCATCCTTTCATAGGTAAACGCTAGTTCAAAATTATGTTTCAAAATCCTTTTGAAGAGAGTGTAGTATAGATAAACATAGTATTTGTCATTTTCCTCTAGCTATGGAATATAGCTCTTCCTTTAATTAAACAATATCGAAGGAGTTCGATTTTTTCATTAATGTCCCTGTTGCACAAAAAGCATGGTTCCTAAAACATTTAGATCCCAGTGTGGCAAGACACTCACATCATTTGATGTCATCACAGAGGTACATTTCCCACATCACTCACTCAAGGGGATACATTGAAATTGTGGAATGGCAAACACGATCATCCACATTATTTAAATTTTAATTCTCTACCCCATTAAAATTTTGAATGAGATTCTAGTAAATATACGAATGCATGTTTCCTATCAAAAGTGACACCTCGAGGGCTTCCCTGGTGGCGCAGTGGTTGAGAGTCCGCCTGCCGATGCAGGGGACGCAGGTTCGTGCCCCGGTCCGGGAGGATCCCACATGCCGCGGAGAGGCTGGGCCCGTGAGCCATGGCCGCTGGGCCTGCACGTCCGGAGCCTGTGCTCCACAACGGGAGAGGCCACAGCAGTGAGAGGCCCGCGTACCGCAAAAAAAAAAAAAAAAAAAAAAAAAAAGTGACACCTCGAGAAACTTTTATTGAAACAATGCACTCAGTTTCTAAAACAAAATAATGCCTGCATGTATATGCAGTCCTCCCACTTTAAAGAGGTAGTTTCTTTCTGTTTTCTACATCCCTCCACAAGAAATCCATCCTCTTCTTACTTCCCCAGGTCCCTGAAAAATAGCACCTGTAAACCCTTATTGTTCTTCAGGGCCCTTTTAAAACCATCATCCCAATGTAAAAAAAAAAAAAAAAAAAACAAAAATAAAAGCAGAAAAAGGGGGGAACTCCCTTTTTTTGCAATGTGCCTTTTCTGAATCTACATTTCCATATCTTATACCAGCATTTCTATCTCATAATTTGCATAGTATATATTTATCTTAACACCTAATTAATTGTTTTACTTTCTGCCCTGTCCACTGACATTAACTTCGGATGTTAACCATACAAGTTAAATACCTAGCTGAGGGGTAGTAATGGTGAATTAAAACAACGCTACTTATCTTCCTTCCAAAAATCTCACTAAAATAAAAGCAAAGGGATTTTTAATGTGCGAACATATAAGAACAAAGATAATGGGACTACAGACAATCATAAGTATATTTTGGAAGACAGACAGCATATGGACAGATAATCACTGAGCAATCTGGAAAAACTGGGTCCTAAATCTGTGATAGAAAAGCCAAGAAACAACTAGTTTATGCTATAGAATATCCCTCCCAAACTATAAATCTGCAGTATTCGTTTTCTGTAGAAGTAAGGGTAAGGTGGACTAAAAAGAGGATGATTAGTTGAAAGCTTTAAGAATTAAAACTAGACAGCCATTAGAATGGATAAAATTATAAATCTGAATAGCATCAAATGTTGACAACACTGTGGAGTACCTGATGGTACCACCAATTTGGAAAACTGACAATTGCTTAGAATGAGAAGCACACCTAGATATTTATGAAAACATGTCCACATAAAGATGTGTGCGTGAACATTCACAGCAACTTTATTCGTAATGGCTAAACCCAGAAATAGCTCAAGTGTCCATTAGTAGGAGAATGGATCCACTAAGAGAGGAACATTTATGCAGTGGAATATTATTCAGCAATAAAAGGAACAAACTACCATAAATGTAAGAACATGGTAAATATCAAAATAATTATGCTGACAGAGCAGGAGACAAGAGACTACACACCATATCTCATGTATATAAATTGCAAAATCATCTATAGTAGTTGCCTGGGATAAAGACAGAAAGAGGGGTTGACTGCAAAAGTGCCAGGAGGACTGTTTTGTGAATAGCAGGTATATAATGTATCTTAATAGAGTTTGTGTGACCATGGGTGAATGCAATTGTCCAAACTCATTGGACTGCACATTTTAAATAGATGGGGTTGATTGTATGCGCACTATTCCTCAAGAAAATTGATAGTTTAAAAAAGTAATTTAACAAGAACAGACGCAGACATAGAGAATAGACATGTGGACACAGAGGGGGGAAGGGGAGGGTGGGATGGATAGGGAGATTAGAATTGACATAAATACACTATCATGTGTAAAACAGACAGCTAGGGGGAACCTGCAGTATAGCACAGGAAGCTCAGCTCAGTGCTCTGTGGTGACCTAGATGGGAGGGATTGCAGGGGCAGGGAGGTCCAAGAGGGAGGGGATATAGGTACGCATATGGCTGATTCACTTCACTGTACACCAGAAACTAACACAACATTGTAAAGCAATGATACTTCAGTAAAAATATTTTTTTAAATATTAAAAAAAGTTAAACATCCAGAATAAAGAAAGAAAGAAAGAACTGAGAAACAACTAGAACCTCAGATCTTCTCAATCATCGCATGTTGCCAAATGACTTCTTTGCTTTTGTGCCAGCAAAAGACTGGAGGTAAGTAAGACAGAAGGTCTCTGGCTGGGGGATGCCAGGCACATTCCTTTGAGCATGGGAGGATTAAGCAAACATTTACAATACTGAGTGGTAAGCCCCTAGCTTTCTCCCCAGTTTAGCTTCCAGAATGACAACAGCCAGGACTATATCCTCTAGACAAGCTGTGGGAAGATCTATATATGGAGAATCAGCTCAACCAAGAGAAACAACATAAATATACTTACATTTTTTTCCCCAAGGAAATGGCATAACCTATAGTGAAGATCACGGTAACAAGCTCCGTCAAGTTCAATGTCCCCAATCAATCAGCTTTAAAATTCCCCACTTTTATTTTTATGAATATTAATTTTATGTATTCATTTGTTTATTTTTTATTTATTGAAGTATAGCTGACGTAACAATATTTTATTAGTTTCAGGTGTAAAACATGGTAATTTGATATTTTTATAGACATTCAAGGATCACTAGCCATTTACATAAAGCCTCCAAATTAAAAGACAGAGCTCAAAATAAAGAACGAAAAGAAAGAAATCTGTGGAAACAGAGACTGTGCATGGAAAAAGATCAAAATCTTTTATTTATATCCTTAGAGAAACACATTTTTTATAAACAAAGAATAAGGTGCTACTAAAAGTCAGCAAAGATTCTATAGCGATTTTAAAGACAAAGTTGAGGAAACCTCCTGCAAAGTGAGACATATGAAATTTTAAAAAACAAACAAGGAAAATTAAGAGGAATAAAGAGAAGAAAATGAGAGGAATGGTCGAGGAGGTACAACATCCCTATAACAGAAGTGCCAGAAAGAAAGAAAAATAAAGACTGAAGGGAGAAAATGATCAATTAAATAATTCATGCATATTTCTCACAACTGTAGGACATGGGTCACCAGAATGAAAGAGGCCCCCTGTGTGCTTAGCAAACTAGATTCAACATTGACCCCTATCAAGGCATATTAACATGAAATTTTAGAACACTGGGGGCAAAGATAAGATTCTATAAGCTTTCCCAGGGAGGGAAAAATATCAATGGGTCACATGAAAAGGAGCCGGAATTAGGAAGGCTTCAGGCTGCTTAAGAACAACTCTGGAAATGGGAGACAATGGAGCAATGTCTACAAGATTCTCAGGGGAAATTAATTCAGACCTAAGGCTTGACACCCAGCCAAACCATAAATCAGGGGTGACGGAAGTGACATTCAATGTCGCCAAGGTAATCTATCTTGTACCCTTTCTCAAGAAGCTACTGTACACTCTGCTTCGTTAAGACAAGGGTCTGCACCAATGAAGGTGGAGGTATTGGATGTAGGGGGAAAGGAGAGAGGAATCTGGGGTCATGATAAAATGGAAATTCCAGGGAGATAGCTGTGTACCAGGCATAAGGGAAAATCAGTGCAGAATGGGGCAGACCAGGAGTCTTCAGAACAGACGTCACAAAAGATAAATTTTATTGCTTAACTGATAAGTACTAAGAGGAGATTCAGACAATTGGTGGAGAGTGTGGATTTGAATTAGTGTTAATATATGAAAAAAATACACAACTAAAAGTAGGACAACTATTTACTCTAGAGGATGAAAAATTAAGAAAGGAAAATATTTTCAGCATACAATATGGGTCAGAATAGCATTTACTTCTTCATAATTATGTAAACATTGATCTAACCAAAATTATGTAAACTATATGAAGAGTATGGGAGAAGACTGTATGTGTGTATGTGTGGGGGCGGGGGGTGTATATTTGCGGTAAAAGCAAAGGGCATGAGAGTGAAAGACAACAAAAATTCATCTTTTCTGGAGTGGAAAAGAAATAGGTAATACCTAAACTGGAACAAAAAGTCAAGAAATAGCGATATAATCCTCTATTTAAAGTATGAAAGTATACACCAAAACAATCAGCTAAAATTGTTGAAAATGATTGCCTCTATAGGTAGGCAAACTGGAGAAAAAAGGCACAAGGATTATTGTCTATTTTGTTATGAGCCTGAATGGACTTCTTGACTTTTCTGGCTTTGTCTGTGTATAAGTAAGTTTGATAGACATTACAACCATTTTATTAAAAACCAAAGCTGGCATCCTGGCTTCAGCATTTCCCAACCACGTAATTTTTAAAGCCTCTCATCTCTACTTTAGCCATATATCATCACACAATCACACTTTTTACTTGGTCATCAGGTGGGGAAAATTGTATTTTCAGTGTTTTGATTTTAGATCTAAATCCAAAATCAACCTTTTAGCTTTTGATCACATATTTCTTTCAAATATCTGAGCTTGTTATCCTCATTATGATTTACAGTACCTTCCTCTTAATTCTTTCCTATTCCCTATCTTTCAGAGCTTTCTGCTTTTTCTTGACCCCTTAATCACCCTAAGCTATGTATTTAGCCATATACTTTTGCTTCTGTAACAGCCAAGAGTCCCTCAGCTGCTCAAATTTTCTCTACTCTAAACCTCTAACTCCTTCTAGCTACATCCTTGACAGGTTCCAAAAGATCTTCAGAGAAGAATGGACTTCTTTACTAACTTATGTTGATTACCAGTTCTATCCTATGGACCTCAAAATACCACTTTCATCCCTGTCTTTTTCATATTTGGTGAATAATTTTAATTTCTCAAACTTCTCATTTTCAGTTGATAATTTTTCAACTTTCCTCTTTTTTCTATAAAAATGTCCCTAATGTTTCATCATTTTCTATCCAATAAAATATCCCTGACTTCCCATTTTTAATGAGGTCAGTTCCTCCTCTCTGTGCCATGGGCAGAATTCGAATAAGTCATCTCCTCAGCCCCAAGATTCCTTGTCCCTGGCATATACACACTTTGTCCCAGGTACTCAATCAAACACTAATCTAGGTCCTTCTGTGAAGGGAGTGCATGATGCAATTAGTGTCTTAAGTTTTAATCAGTTGAGTTTAAATAAAGAGATTATAGGGGCAGGTTGGGGGCTTGGGGACTGACCTAATCACATGACTTCTTTAAGAGCAAAGAGTTTCTTCCATTCCAGTTGCAGAACAGTAAGTCAGAGATTTGAAGCAACATTGCTTGAAGATGGAAAAGGATGCATGGCCAGAAATGCAGGTGGCCTCTTGGATCTTGGAGCAGTGAGCTATATTTCAACTGACAAACCCTATTTTTTTCCTTCATTCTTTCTGTTTCTCTGCAGTGTTAATTCCTGGCTGACATCTCTGGTCATCTTGTCCCCCACAATGTTCTCTCCACTTCTGTTGACATGGAATTTTATACCCAGCAAATAATCTTTCTAAACTAAGGGCCAAATAAACACATTTTTATATACCAAAAAAAGAGAGAATTCCTTGCTAGCAAACTAAACCTACAATAAATTCTAAAAGACATTTTTTAAACAGAAGGAATATAATACCTATTGGAAATACGAATTTCCACAAAGGAATGAAGAACACTAGAAATTGTAAAAATGTAGGTAAGTAAAGAGGTTTTCTTTCCTTATTCTTAATAAGGAACAAACTACTGAAGACTTCCCTGGTGGTCTAGTGGTTAAGACTCTGTACTTCCAATGCAGGGGGCATGGGTTCAATCCCTGGTCACGGAAGTTTCACATGCCACACGGAGTGCAGCAAAAAATTAATTAATTAAAGTAAAGCAAAACTAGTAACAATGTATCGAGGAATTTATAACATGTATAGTAGCAAAATGTATGACAAAAACTGTACAAAGGACGAGAGGAAAGGAATGGAGATAAACCGTTGAAAGATTCTTATATATGAAGTGAGGTAAAGTATAAAAATGAAAAACGTGCTAGGAAAAACACAGAGCACGTGGAACTGTCATACACAGTAGAAACGCAAAGTGGAATTACCATTTGGAAACATTTTGAGAGTTCTTTATAAATTAAAATATTCACTTGCCTTATAACCCACCAATTCCACTTCTAGATATTCGCTGAAGAGAAATAAAAATATGTATCCACACAAAGATCTGTAAGCAAATTTTCAGAGCAACTTTATTTGTAATAACCCCAAACTGGAAACACACAAGCGTCCACCAGTTGGCGAACGGGTAAACTGTAGTATATCCTTACAACAGAATATGACAGCAACGAGATGCAATTGCCGATACAGGCACCAATATGGATGGATGGGTGTCAAAAGCATCACACTAAGTGAAAGAGACCAGACACAAAAGTCAACACACAGTGTGAGTCCATTTTTATGACATTCAGGAAAAGGCTGGTAGGAAACTCTACAAACAGAAAACAGAATAGTTGTCCTCAGGAGTTGGTGATAGGGTAACGGAGTATTGATTGTAAGAACTGAAATGTCTGGGGTAATAGAAATGCTCTACGCTTTGATGGTAGCATTTGGCAAACCGCATTGAACTGTATATTTTTAAAAGCTGATTTTATTGTGTGTATATTGTACCTCAATAAATGATGTTAAAAATTAATGTATTCAGAAAGTTTATAATTCCACTTTTATAGATTCAGTCGATACCTGTATGATCATATCAGCATATTACTCTGGTCTGTCCAAATCTATTACTAAAATTAGAAACACAGAATCTTGAAATGCCACACGGAGTGCAGTAGCGTTCAAAAAATTGCTTTCCCTAGATTTTCTAAAGAGGGTAGCAGTGCTATCAAAAGTGTAGTGAGGGCTTCCCTGGTGGCGCAGTGGTTGAGAGTCCGCCTGCCGATGCAGGGGACACGGGTTCGTGCCCCGGTCCGGGAAGATCCCACATGACGCGGAGCGGCTGGGCCCGTGAGCCATGGTCGCTGAGCCTGCATGTCCGGAGCCTGTGCTCCGCAGCGGGAGAGGACACAACTGTGAGAGGCCCACGTTCCACAAAAAAAAAAAGTGTGTTGAGGTATTATTATTACTAACATTGGACAAGGTGCCATATAAAACCTACGGTTTTGTCTTCAGATTTCTGCTTTCCAACATGTTTATAAGTACATGTTTATATAAAAACATGTTTATAAATATTGTGATTTTTTTTTTGTGGCATCAGGTATTGGTGGAGTATATCACCGCCTTACTTTTCGAAGTGATTTTGACATAACTCTGATCATCCCATTTCAACTTTCTCCTTTGGAAGAATATGCTGCATTTTATTGCAAATAAGGAAGAGGAGAAGTTCAGGAAGAGAAAGGGGATGGAAGAATCATTTTATCTGCACGTAAGTGCTGGTGGTTAATTTTCCCAGTGAAAAGGACAGACCCTCAGCAATATACAGATAAAAGAATACCACTCCTCTTTCTCCTACAAAGTAACAAAAGCAAATCAGCATTTTAGCTCCATGCTATCTGAAAGAGTAACTTTGCACTTAAAAAGGTGCCTAGGGACACTGAACATCTGGTATCACTTACTTTCTTGAACATATAGAACAGTGTACATAAATCTGTATACAGGTAATGGCTTACTTCCTTCATATAAATTTCAGCTTTAAAATAGTTCCCAATTCATCCAGTTTCATAGTACTTTAAAATTATCTTAATAATTTTCATCCAACTCTCCACTCATAATTTGTGTTCATTTTAAATATAAAACCTGGGACTTCGCTGGCGGACCAGAGGTTAAGACTCCATGCTCCTAAGGAAGGAGGCACAAGTTTGATCCCTGGTCAGGTAACCAAGATCCTGCATGCCACAAAGTGCAGCCAAAAAAAAAGAAAGAAAGAAAGAAAGAAAGAAAAGCTTTGTCTTAAAAAAAATGTAAAACCTAATTCTAACTTTACTTAATTTTTGATGGTGATATTGGGTTGAAGTTGAACTAATTCTAGTTTTTAAATGTATCTTCCCAGTGATCTAGAGCTGCATTTTGTATATGAGATGTTGACCACTGTGATTTTTAAAATTATCATTATCTGCATTAGAGAGTCCAGAAATAAAAAGTATCACCATTTAGAATTATTCACTTACCAAACCAGCAAAACTCAAACAAAACATATTGTCGTCATGTAAACAAGATGTTCATTATTGTTTTGCTGTCAAATCTCAATCCATTCTTCAACATAACAAGTCTTTTGGCTTGTTTCAATCATTTGTACACTCAAAGGCCTTATTATTCTGTTTAGCATTCATTATACATTTTTTGTATTACACTGCAGAAATCTGAAAATAAATGATCACTGCATGTTGCTGCGTTTTCAAATCAATTCCCTCTTTGATCTGAACATCCAGTTTATAGTTAAATCACTACATTTCAATATTTCATGCAAATATCCTTTTTATCGACATTTAAAAAATGTGCAGTAGCTGATTCTCGCCTCACCTTTCATCGCTTGACTGCAAGAAAAGATTCCACATATGCAACTTTTCCAGCATTAACCTCAGTCACTAAACCATAATGATCTAAGTAAAACTGGGATCTCCAACACAGGAAACGGATGTTTAATTAAAGATGACTTCTGCCATTAAGTCATTCTTTACATGGTGGCCAAAACCACGGTATTCTCCTGTCTCTCCATAATATTCACTTTTCTCTCCTCTACAATTTTTAGGTTTCAACTCTTTTTCTGGGAATATGGTGTGTGGACAGTAAATGTTAATGACTCTGAACTTACCAACACTACTATTTCTGGAGCCATCTTCTCCTGAGAGGTAGAACTGCTTCCCTATAGAGCCTCTGTGCTTCCTTCACTTTGATTACAGCCTAATTCTCCCTCCTGCCCTTTATCACCCCACCTCTAAGTATGCAGTGGTGTCTAAAGTCCATGAGGTTTTGCCTTTTGTATGCCAAAGGGAGTCTTTGCACACTTCCTCATCTGTCCTGCTCTCGGGTTGAGGTTAAAACAAATACGTAGAAAGGCAATGGATCCAAGGCCAGCAAGAGTGTTGATGGGGAAAAAAAAAAAAAAAGAGTGTTGGTGGGTGTTGCTTTCCTCAAACTACTACATTGTATCGCTTTTCCTTTTCTTTTATCATGCAGTCACTTTGATCCTATTCTCAGTAGATATCTTCCTAGGACATCTCCTGGAATAAGTTATTTTTTTTTATCATTTTAGACACGAAGAGATTCACGATTCATAGCACTTTCACAGTCTTCAAGTTTTATAATCTGACTTTTGAAAGAAGCTCCAATCCTAGTTTATTATTTTGTACATCATCACACTGAAATCGATCATTAACGGTCCCCTTTAAATAAAGGGAATAAATTATTCTCAATCTGTCATTAGCATCTACACTTCTTTTAGTATAAATATTTGAGAAGCTACTTATGTGTGAAATACTACGCGGCCCACAAAGAATTTTAACTGGTACCAAACTCGGTGGAAAATAAGATATGTACAAATAAAATAAATAACCAGGAAGTCAGGGAAAATTTGATAACACTAAAATGAGTGTTTAGATCAGAAAAAGATTTTGGCTACCAAATTCTAACTACATTTGTCATTTCCCCAACCTTACCAAAATGCTTGAAAATGTAAAATGGACTCAGGACTTGCCTTGTTCTTTGAAGAAAAAAAAAAACCTATCAGTGTTTTGTATTCCCGTCGTAAGAAATAACTTTACTACTGCAAAGGAACAGCCACATGACTGAAACTACTCCTTTTTAATGCACCGAGATTCACAGTGTCTAGCCTCACAGGCAAAATGTGGGCATAACTCCTAACCCTTTCCACTGGCCACATTTCCATAATGGAAACACGTGCCAATTAGAGGCACCAAATTAGTAGGAGGGATAACCAGAAAGGACTCAGCCAGGCATACCTAACAATTTCAAATCCATTCCCAAACTATTTTTAAAATGTTTACAAGTAATTAGGTTCCTAGTTTCACCACATTTTACTCAACAGAAGTCAAGACTAAATGCTCCCATTGCTATTTACAAACAAGTATTAGCAGATAATAAGAGCAGTTTTTGCTAAATGTAGAAGATGTTGGATAAAAACATACCCAATAAAAACACTGGAGAATTTTACTGTGAGATAATCACCACTTCAGAGTTCATCTCACATTTTGAAGGACACCTATGAAGTATCTACGTCCGCGGGGTGAGGAACGGTTTTTCCTGAGGGTTGTGTCAGCAGTTAGGTTTTCTGAAGAGTTCTGATTTATGGCCACTAGGATGTCACACCTTGAATTTTCATTTTTTCTCAACATTCCACTCACCATCTTCCAATTTCAAAGTCAAATTCTCTTTGTAAACTCTCATTATCACTTCCTTCCTCTCTGTTTGGGGATATTTTTGACAACCTTTATAATAGTTCTAACGTAACTTCTTCTACAATTGTACTCATTCTTTTCCTTTCATTTTTACACTCAAAGCTACTATTTTATAGTTCTTATATTCATCTATATATGTGTGACTTGGGGTAAGTTATTCAACCTTTCTGAGTTTTTTTCTTTTTCTCATTTGATGAAAAAATTAACTTAATAATATTTAAATTACAAGGTTTAATGAAAATTAAGGGGTTAAATGAGATAAGGTACTAAAAAGCAGAAAACTAAGAACGTCTCTTTCAAGCCAAATACTCTTTTCTGGTTTTCTTCTTTTCTCAGTTTCTTTGATTTTTTTCTTAATTAGGATATTCTTTCTATAACACATAATACATTTACATTTCTCATTTGTGCGTTTGATTCAAGTAGACTCAAATCAACTAGGTTGCACTCAGAGGTTCTGTTTTATATTTTTTATATTTCTTTATATGTCTGTGGCCTTATTTGTTTTACCTCCAACAGCTAGGAAATTCCAGGAGACCAGTGTATTTAAAATAGGCTTGATGGTGGCCAGGGCTGGTCAGCTGCCACAGCCTCAGCTTCATCTGTTTCAAAAGGCCTTTGGTAGAGCTGGGTGTTTCTGCCCCCCATTCCCCAGGGGAAGGGAGGGGGTGAGGGGTGTCCAGTGTATGTGTGGTATCATGGTCAAAGGCATTTTCGATTCCACGGCTCATACCTGGCCTACCAGTCCTTCATACTCCTGATCGTTGCCAAGTCACCCCCTCAAGACTGTCTCCTCCTGCCTCAGCCACAGTTCCCCAGCTACTAAGTCACTGATTTGAGCTGCTTGGGGAGAAAATGCGACCACACTTAATTCTATTATAGATCAACGTTTTCATCAGCCACGCAGGCTTTTACTTTAGCAAGAAAGAAGCAAACAAATGTGTTCTGTTCGTGTGTTTAGTCCCATAGGTTCCAAAGCTCTTTTTCGAGTAAGAATAAAAGCTCAAGTGTTGTGTTTTCTGTTTTTTTGTTTTTGTTTTTGTTTTTCTCTAAAGAGACACCATCTCATGCCATTAGTTAAAGAATACTGAGTTTCAGGGATTGAATTTAAAAATATGGATGCTTGCGAAGCATGAACCCTATTTATCCTGGTCAAACGTCGGGATGCCATTGAAATTGAAGTGGTATTGTGTAAAGTTTTTGCTGGATGGTTGTTTTATTTACTTTATTTTGCATGCAGCTTCTGCAAAGTTCGAACAGTAGCAGTTTGTGATGTGGCAGCCACTCTTCCAACAATACCAAGAATTAGTCTTTTGTCCACACACACCGAGGGCAATGCCGTCTCTGTCTGAGGGCACACTGAGGCTGTTGCCTATTTTCAGCTGGGTTGATGACTACATTCCAGACTCAGGAAAACTAAGCACTGCTGTTATGGTACAAACCCTGGGTTTTCCTCTTGGCAGCCCCTAAAAATAACCCAACGAATTTGTAATTTTCAAGATAATTTTGGCTTTGGTTTTATAAGTGATGGCATGTATCTGGACTATGTCTTTTAACCTTGACTTTGTTTCAAGCAACTATCTCTGAATACATCAGCTCTCAGTTTGGACTAAGCGAATGTATATTAAATTATTTTGGTTTAGTAGCTACGTGAAAAAAAATATAAGTGCAAATATTTTGGAGTTTATTCAGCATATAGTTTACCCAACACTCATTTCATTTAAGAAAAATGAGGTGGAATAAATCAATGACTAGAATATATTAATTTACTAAGGTTTAAACATTTTCGTTGTCAGTTAATGCAATATTTTATTTCCAGCTACTTTTCTGCTGCTTCAGACATAGAAAAAAGAGGTGCTGCTGAAAAGTAACAAGGTATTTTTAGGCTGTGTCAAATTTTCAAACTTTCATTCTTGTGGGGTGCTAATTATATGCACAGGAGGGTGAAAAGTCTTCCTCTGCCGCCTTTGGGATCCTGTGACCACCAGGGGAAGGGATTTGCAGCTGCCCTGCAGTCTCTGCCCAGCGGGAGGATGGCGCATTGTTTAACAAGGAACTCGGGGCCTTTCCTGGCAAGCGGAGGAGGTGGCTGATTCATCACCATCTGTCCCCGTGACCACAGACTCTACACAGATATGCTCCACCGGGTCATGTATGTCACCTGCGTGCATGATGAGAAAGGCTGGGGGTGACAGCAGAGGCTGAACAACCATGGACTTTCCCTCCAGCCCTGAGCAAAGCCGGTCCCTGCCCTGGTTTGCCTGATGATGATCTGGAACTTTTCATGCTACCCATTCACATACTAGATGGCTGTCTGTCCTCAACAAGGAAGGTCAAACCACACACAGAATGAATCTGGAATTTCAACTTGGTCAGAGTGGGTCGTGAAGAACAGAATGGACGTCAGGAAAGATGTATTATCTGCAGAGAAATATTCAGCAAAACGGAGAAGTTCCTCCTTTAATAGCCCTTATCTCTCAGTAAGCTGGGCAAGCGTATAAGCTGATCTTTCAGCGTTTCGTCAAGCACTTAAGTTATGTTTTTATTGCGAGTATCTGGTAGGAAATGACAAATCTGCAAGTAGGTTTATCAGTGTTTTTGTTTTTCAAGTTATATGGTGATGAGTCAGAAATGTAGGGTGGGGACCATGACCCTCAGTCAGTAATTGATCTTATCGCTAAGTCAGAGAAAGTCTGGTTAGGAAACATTAATGCCAGGATGAAGGTGAGAAGTGGGAACATCAGGGGGATGACGGAAGGAGGAAAAGACAAGGAAAAACATGCATCTAATGTGGGAAGGATCTTCCTGGTGACATTTCACTGCATAAATGCGCTTGTCACGAATGGCGGGAAGGAAGAATAATGTCTGGCACGTTCTCCCTAAAGAGCAGTACCCCTAGCGGGGATGGGCTTCTTGTTGCACTTGACAAGAGAGAAAGTTTCATTCTACCCGAAAATATGATGCATCTTTCTCAGACTAACTGACGATATAAATGGGCTCATGTTAAGAATCAGAGTGCCTCTGACACTCCTGAGAATAATCAGAGGGGCCCCTCCAGCCTCTGGAGCAGATATCTCAGCAGCTGTAACGGGTTCTCCACCCTACGAGCCCCACGGAGAACAGAGGGAGGCGGGAGAAGGAATGGCACCCCTCTCAGTGACGTCGCTTCTCATAACCTGACAGCTAAAGGCGTCTACTGCCTATTGGAACGTTACTGGGAAAATCAGAAGACTTCAGTGCATTTCCAGGGCCTCACACAGGCTCCGGCATGTTTTCTCAGCACTTTGTCCTGCACCCTGCTGGGCAGCACAGCAGAGTCTGGCTGGGAGGGTCTAAGTGGTCCTCTGCATCGGATCTCTGATCAAAAGAACAAGGAAGACAGGAAGGACAGAAAGAAGAAGGGAGAGAGGGAAGAAGACAGAGAGAGAGAGAGAGAGAGAGAGAAAAGGAAGATAGTGGAAGAAGATGGGAGTGAGAAGAGAAAGAAAACGAGTACCATGGGCTTCCCTGCTGGCGCAGTGGTTGGGAGTCCGCCTGCCGATGCAGGGGACACGGGTTCGTGCCCGGGTCTGGGAAGATCCCACATGCTGCGGAGCGGCTGGGCCCATGAGCCATGGCCGCTGAGCCTGCGTGTCTGGAGCCTGCGCGTCCGGAGCCTGTGCTCCTCAACGGGAGAGGCCACAACAGTGAGAGGTCCGCGTACCGCAAAAAAGAAAAAGAGTAACATGAAACAAACACAGTGGAGACATGATCTGTCTTCTGATGGGGATCAGGGGGAGAATGGCAATTAAACTATCTCAAGTCTCTCATTGAATTGCGTCCTCTTCATTGAAAACAGCTCAGTACGAAAGGGAATTCCACATGATATCTTTTCTTTTTTTTTTCAATTCAATTGAACAGGACAGAAACTTGATTAGTTGGGGGCAAGCAAAGCAGTCTGGGCTTTGCTCTTTCCAGAGACAGCTGGAAAGGTGATGTGCCAATTGCACGGCTGTCAGCAGTGGGGGGATGTGGTCAGGGCCATGCGGGTCAGAACATCAGTGAGTGGATTCGTCTGACATTAGATGCCAGGTACAGTTCAGCCACCCTTGCAAATTTCAATCCAATTGGAAGAGTATACAAGATTCAGGACTTCTGAAAAACCCCTACCAAGTAGCATACCCAGAGGGACAAAATTCCAGGCACTCAGCTCCAGAATTTATGCTACCATCTTAAGGAATACTCTCCATCCCAGGAAAGAATTAGGATCTTTTCTGGGCCTAGAATTTTCTTCCCTACTTCTTCCACAGGTAAGAAGTCCCCTCCAAGAAAAAATGGAAGCACCACTTTGTGGATGTACTTCACCGACCCCAAAGCAAAGAGTTTTGCTTCCTCTGCGAGTCTCACAAGACATTATAGAGGCATCATTCCAACCTGACCTCTTGACACAGAAATTATTTTGTTCAGTCTCTCTCCTGTGGCTTCTCCAGAGAAGGACCCGTGTCTTGCTTATCTTTTCAAAAATGATTTGTTGTGTTGAGACAGTAATTTTTCTCAAAAGTAATGTGGCACAAAGAATGATTGTAGAAGCTTAGGAGATGCAGAGAGAAAAATATCAAGAGGCTTTCAGAGATTATCAGATAAAACTTGACTAGCATAGAAAGGAAAGGGAAGATATAAATTAAGAGGGTTGAAGTGGGAGTGTGTTTAGGGAGAGGGGAGTGGGAGGGTAGGTTAGCGGAGTAGAAATAAGGAGGTGGAACATGGGAACCAGAGAAGGGGCAGCATGTGAAGCTGGGAGATGATGCTGGGGAGACTGTAACTTGAAACTGTGGGAATCAAGTCGAGAAGAAAAGTTGGTTACTTTTTGTGAGGAGAGAAGGAAGGATTCGTGGGAAAAACATTGAAGGCTCCACAAAAATGTTGGTTTGAAATGGAGTCAGTGGCCATGTAGTGAACTGGACCCCGCTGGATACAGTGGAGAAACACCAATAAATAAAAGATCTAAAAATGGCTCGCGTTGTTACTAGGACTTCAGTCGTCAAAGGGATTTTTTTGAGCATTATTTCATTTGGTCCTTGTAATGGTCCTATAAAGAGGACAGAGCAATGATCAGTAACTTTTAATTCATAAATGAAGACACTGGTCCTGCTCTCAAGACACTTACCACAAATTAGGTGAGAGAATGCAAAAGAAGAGGAGGAATAAAAAAATAACAGCAAGCAAGGGCAGTGCCTGACTGAAAATAAGTGTTTTATGTGTTCACAGCTGGCTGGCGGGGTGCTGCCACTGGCATCCAGAGTAAAGAGGTTAAGGATACAGCTAATCAACCCCAAAAGTACAGAAGAGCCCCTACAAAAAAGTACCAGCCAGCCTAAAATGTCAGTAGTGACACGGCTGAAAAATCTGGGTATACAGAAACCCAGTGAAGATACTTATTTAGACAAATTGTTGATAAAAATGGATACCTTTGTTATATAAGCATTAGGTGTTATTAGCACAAATTTCAAATGGCGCTCTTCACTTGGGTGATATGGAGATAACTTGCTTTGCTTCAGTATCTAAAAAACCAGGAATTTTTTTTTAAATGTGATGTTTAAATAGGAAATAATCATTGCTTAAAATAACAAAATCCAAAATATGGGGCTCCCTACAGAATGAATGAACCAGTTTCTTCAGCAAATACGTCATGGGGAAAACACACACAAAAGAGAAGGGGAAAACCATCGATAATAAGAGACTGAAGGGCTTCCCTGGTGGCGCAGTGGTTGGGAGTCCGCCTGCCGATGCAGGGGACACGGGTTCGTGCCCCGGTCCGGGAAGATCCCACATGCCGCGGAGCGGCTGGGCCCGTGAGCCATGGCCGCTGAGCCTGCGCGTCTGGAGCCTGTGCTCCGCAACTGGGAGAGGCCACAGAACAAAAACCTCCTTGAAAATTTATAAAACAATCAGAGCAACCGAGCACTAAATGGACGTTTGGTAGTATTAAGGGGTTTTTGGTTTTTAGGTGTGATGGTAATATAAAAATATTATAGTACGTTATAAAAAGAGACTTTCTCTTTTAGAAAGATCTACGGAAATAGCAAAGGATAAAAGTATATACTATCTGGGATTTGTGGGAGGAATTACGTGCTGGTGTATATGAAAAGTGACTGGTCATGAGTTGGTAATTTTTGAAGCTAGGTGATGCATAATATGGGTTTACTATACAGTACTATATTCTTTAAGTTTGTATATATTTGATATAATCACTAAAATAATGTTTAAAAAGCACTTCTACCCATACGTATAGGTCAACCTAATTTTTCATAAAAGGGACATCACAGTGCAATGGGAAACGTATAGTATGGTCGATAAACGGTGTTGCATCAATTGATTATCCATTCGAGAAAAGAAAAAGAGTATCTTAACCTCTACTCACCCAAGTCACAAAACTCAATTAAAACTAACTGTGATATAAGTGTGAAAGGTAAAACAATAACAGTGTTAGATGAAAACATGGGTGACCACCTACATGACTTTGAAATAGTATGATTTTTCTTAAACAAGACATGCAAAAATAGCTGTAAACTAAAAAACAAAGTTAGATTGATAACTTCTGTTTGTCAAGTGACTAAATTAATAGAAAAGAAAAGGAGGATATTTGCAAGACATTTACCCTACCGAAAATCATGTCTAGGCTATGTAAAGAACACCTACAAACCAACAAAGACAGAAAACCTAGTGGGAAAATGAGCAAAACACTTAAGCAATTCACATAAATATCAGAGAAGGTACTCATCTTTGTCACTTATTAATAAGATGCAAATTAAAACCACAGTGTTCTATGTCTACTACCTCACTGGAATTGCTAAGACGAAATGACATACAGACAATATTTGACGTTGGTGAGGCTCTGTAACAACTCTAGGTTTTGTACATTGCCAGCATGAGATATAAGTTCACACAACCTCCTAGGAAAGCTGTCGGGCAGTGTCTTCTGAAGCTGCGTGTATGTATACCACGTGACCCAGCAACACAAATTCTAGGGATGGACTGCCCTGATAGAAAAGTATATGCATGCTTACCCAATTCCTGTACCAAAATGTTCAAAAGCCTAGTGAAACCCTACATATCAATAAAAATGAACTAATTACAACCATAAGCAAAACAGTTATCAATCTCCCAAACATGATGTGAAGCAGGAAGCTACACACAACAAAGGAAATACAATATAATTTCACTGTAACGAAAGCTTAAAGACAGGCAAAACCAAGCTATGGTTTTAGAAGTTGAGAGCTGTCATCCTTGGGCAAGAGAATAATAACTGGGGTGACTGATATCAAGGAGGTTCTGAGATGCTGGCAATTCCCTCTTTCTTGGTGGAGGTGGTGGTTAAACAAGCACATTCAGTTTCTGAAAATTCATGGAGCAGCACATCTAAGATATACACATGTTTATGTAAATATGTTATATTTCAATAAAAAATTGTCCCACAAGCACTCCCGGCTCGACTTTGTGTTAAAGCCGAGTAAACATCCTAGAGGAGGTATTTCTTGTGATACTTCTGACAGCATGATGTGATGATAGAAGAAATGTGTCCTTCAAAACAGAAAAACTAAACCATGATAAAAAAAAATCAAATATTGCTACAGACCGATGACGGATATTAATTTTGATAAAATATCAAAAAAACTGGAAAGAAAATTATTATTGTATTCTCATGATTTTAAAGTAATATTTCAATATAAAATGAATCAATCCACATGTGCAAAGATGTACTTGATTGAGCTATGTAATATCCTATGTAATTTGAAATATTAAAACTTGGAATATTTTTTCTTTACAAGTTTTTACTAAAAAACAAAGCAAAAGAGAAAACATTGTAATTGAAGCAGCGTTTTGCAGAAATGCCATTATTTACAAACAAGAGATTACTCTTTGCAGGGGGAAATAATGCTTTGATATCTATCAGTGGGTTCTCAATAATATTTTTAATCTCAGCAGTGTGCTATCATGGCAGGAAAACAATGAAGTGCATATTAAAAAGTATGTCATTAAGAAATAATTTCTCTCTAGAAAAAGACTGGCTATCCTAAAACTATGAAATGGGAGGCACAATTTGATTAATAGAAGGGAAAAAATAAACTATACTGGGCGTTTATCATGTTCTAGACTTAATTCTTGGTCCCATATATGGTTTTTCTTTTAACCCTTAAAACAATCCCTTGAGGTTGATAACAGTAGCCTATTGTGCAAATCAGTAAGTTGCCTAAATATGAAAAACTAGTAAATGGTTGAAATATCAATTGAGGTGTGAATCACACAGAGGGACCTGATCAGTGTGGACCAGAATGACCAAGGGTATTTTCTTAACTAATTGATGCTGAATTGGACCCTGAAGCATAGGTCATATTACATTTTGGAGAAGAGTTCATAGCAGAAGTAGGAGTTATAAAAGTAGATATAAAAAATATATATATATATATAAAAGAAAAAAGTAGGCATAAACTGTGTTCACCTTACGGAGGTTTATGGCAGGATGAAAACTGGTCCCCAAAGATAATCAGATCCTAAATCCCTAAAACCTGTCAATGTTACCTTACGTGGGAAGAGGGTCTTTGCAGATGTGATGAAGTTAGAGATCTTGTGATGGGGAGATTCTCCTGGATAGTCTGCGTGGACCCTAAATGTGACCACAAGCAACCTTAGAAGAGGGAGTCGAGGGAGATTTCACGCAGAAGAGGAAAAAGCAACCGCAAGACCAGGAAAGCCACCAAAACTAGAAGAGACAAGGAGTGGATTCTGCCCTACAGCCTCTAGAGGGAGCCTGGCCAGCGAAGACCTTGGTTTTAGCTGATACAAATTATTTTGAATATCTGGCTTCCAGAATTTTAATAGAATGAATGTGTGTGTGTGTGTGTGTGTGTGTGTGTGTGTGTGTGTTTAAGCAGCCAAGTTTGTGGTAATTTGTTTATAGCTACCACAAGAAATAATACAAGGCTTAAATAACCTTAGTTTGAGCCCAGTGACAAGTCCAGAATTTCTACATTGTAGGGACTGACACACAACAGTAAGTCTTCCCTTACTCTGTTTCACAGCGGAATTGTAGGTTTCATGGAGAGGGGCTGGCAAGAGAGGAATTTTGAAGAATAGGGAGGTCCTAAAGAATCCCATGGGCTTCTTGAAAACCAAACTGTGGAACTGCCAATTCTAGTCCTCAAAGAGAAACTGCTTTCTGTCTTGACTTTCCTCGACTACCACTCGTGTAAGACAATTGTAACGATGGAGCAACTGGGCATGAGAACAGCACAGGTCACAAAAGCCAGATTGCAGCTACACCATTAAGGCATCTCTCTTCCTGCCCCGACTGCAAGCAGCGGAAGAGGCATCGTGGGAGATGCCCTGGGGGAATGGCAAAGCGGCCCATCAGCACCCAGCCCACCCCTCCACGCCCTACCAGCCTGAGCCTGGCAGGAGCTAGGAGAGGAGAAAACACTCCTCCAAACTGATGGAGAGACGGAACCTTTAGGGCTGACCTTGCTTAACGCATCGAAGCCTAGAATGTCTCTGTCGTTTGTCCAGGATTTCATCTTGGGAGGGAAAGGAAACTTTGACAGTGTTTATGTAAAGAAGAAATAGTGAGAAAGAATAAAGTTGGTTTATGATTAGATTATTCAGTTTAACCTGTTACAAAAAAGTATTCCTCTGCATACTTCATTTCATTTGCACAACACTGAGTTTAAAAAGTTACAGAGTTAGCAAGGTTAAATAATTCGAAGTTATGCAGAAAGGGAAAAACAGTAAGAGCTATTATATGCTTTCTCAACCTATTCTGTTCTTTGTGAAGCAGGGTGCTAGCTAAGGGCTTAATGGATATTATCTTATTTAATCCTCATGTAACCCCCAAAGGTAGGTAGTTTATCTCCAGTCATCAGATGAAGAAACAGCCTTAAAGAAATTAAGTGACAGCTGACTGTAACAGAGCAGGGATTTAACCATATTTATCATATTCTAAAGAACATGTGCTTTCTGCTTTGAAATGTGTAAAAAATCTAACCAGATCTGAACTTGCGCAGAGCATAGGAATTCTCTGTCAATAGATGGGCTTCATTAGAGTCATAAAAGGAAAAGATTAGGACTTGTGAAAGTCTGTATGGGAAAGGATTTATTTTGTGACTCTGGTAAATAAAGCCATTGCCAACTTTTACCTGGTTCTGTTTGAAAGAAAATCAACAAATGTATTTCAGAAAGGGAAATTCATTTAAAGTCGATTCATGGATACCTGTAATATTGCTACCGAGGTTTTGGTACTGCTGCAACACACTCCCACAATCTACTTAAAAGACAGGTAAGAGCATTAATGTTCTACCTGTAGAAAACTGGTGGACATCGGATGATCAGTTCTGGATAAATACCCTCCCCCTTAGATGCAGATCAATGCATCAATGCAAATGAGGAGGAGTCTGGGCAATTTGCAAGCCCCTGGACCCTTGTCATGCAGGGTGTAACTTGCTAGCAGAAGAGCTGGAATCCAGTGTTTCTAAACCCCTTCAATTCAGGATTGAAGCAGCTGCTAATGAAGGTCTTGGAGAAACTGTTCCCTATGAAAGGCACAAGCCACCTTCCAGGTGGACACAGAATGCCTGGGTGTTTGCTGCTTGTCTAGGGAGCCATGAGAGTCTAGAGGAGAGAGATTTATCACACAACAGAGGGTCTCCTGCAAATGAAGGAAGATTTTATAGCAACACAAGACACAGATTCATCTATTTTATGATCCAGCAATATTGCAATCAATTTGCTCAAAGACAGTTTAGTGCTATCAGACGTGGGATTGAAAGACCCAGCTTACCATTCTTCTGCCACTCCTCAGTTGGGTGATTTTTGACCAAGTAGCTTCTATCTTCTCCATTTTAATCTTCTAAATGGAATATGATAATGCGTATTTTCTACAACCGTGAGTCACTGCCACATGACATACAGATATTTTTAAAATGTTGACATAGCTGTTAGATTGGGGATTCCATCTCCCTCTGCAAAATGTTGCTTTTCTATTTCCCAGCACGTGAGAAGAAAAACATAAATGTGACAGGATAAAGGAAAAGAAATGTCCTTGATGTATCAAAAAAAGGGATCCCGCCTAGGGTGATGGCAAGCTGCCTTGCAAATGGGAAATCTGGCTGCTGGGAGGTCTCATAGACATCGACTTCCCTTCTCAGCATTTGCACTACTTTTTAAATAGCAATTACTACACATATTAGCATCAATTTTTTCCAATATCATACATGCTAGTTCTCTCTTTCTAGCTAGATCATTAAGTCTTCAAGGTTTTGTTTCCTGGGTTAGACTTTTCTCTTCCTGCTATGTGCTAAACAGGGCTAGGCACATAGAAGTATGCAAGAGGTTTGCCATTGTCTTTCTGAAATAGGTTTTGAGGAAAAGCACTACATACAGAGGGTAAGGGCGTGTTTTGACATTAGATAAATCTGAGTTTAAACTATGACCCTCACAGCTTCGGGACCTTAGATGAAATGCATAATCTCTCTAACTCAGTTTTCCCATCTGAAAACTGGGGATAATGCTATAAACTAACTACACCTACTACAATGAGGAGTAAGTAACATAAACGCATGTCACAGGCTTAGCCCAGTGTCTGGCACAGATATAGGTAAATGCCCAATAGATGTTGGATAATTTTTTTTGAATTTTATTTTATCTTTTATACAGCAGGTTCTTATTAGTTATCCATTTTATACATATTAGTGTATATATGTCAATCCCAATCTCCCAATTCATCCCACCACTACCACCCCCCCTCCGATGTTGGATATTATTTGTATTGTTTTCACCAGATTTGGCAATAAAAAGTGGAATGGTCACGTAAGCCAGGGAAAACTTCTACAATAGCAATA
This sequence comes from Pseudorca crassidens, assembly GCF_039906515.1. Classification (NCBI taxonomy): domain Eukaryota; kingdom Metazoa; phylum Chordata; class Mammalia; order Artiodactyla; family Delphinidae; genus Pseudorca; species Pseudorca crassidens. The sequence continues at coordinate 182,466,310 of NC_090297.1, forward strand.
AAACCCATTTCACACTTGCTCTAATTTCATCTTATTGCACTTCATTTATGTTTATCGTCTGCCTCATGTTCTTTTGAAAATGCATAGTTTTCAATAAATAAAGTCAAGGAAAAATGCAAGGAGCTATTTTAAAATAACTAGTTAATTTTAGGCACAAGCATATTAATGTTGTGAAATTTGGCATATTTTGGGGTTCTGAGGTAATTAACAGTGAAGAAAATGAAGAGAAGACCATAAAATTTTTACTTTCATGTCTCTGTGGAATGGGTAATATTTTTAACCTCAGTAAAATAAAAAATCAGTAATATTTCTAACAGAAGAGCAATATATGAAAAAATAAACTTATCGAAAAACTTTTATAGATAAGAAATCCAATCAGTATTGCAAATCTTAGTAAAAATTATAATTATATATGTAATATATAATGTATATGTTATATTCTTCAAACCTATGTTTTGCACATGTTTTGTTCATGCTCCATTACACTAATATTCAGAATAACATAAGGCGGAGACCTAGATATCATTAAATTTTATAGTCTCATTTCACAGGAAAGAACACTGAGGGAAAAAATGGCTGAGACCCATCCAGATCATATTGGAAATTAAAAGCAGTTCTAGGGCCATAATCTCTTTTAATTCACGTTGTCATTGGTTTTTTTAATGATTTAGTCACAACCACAGTCATACATCTAAATGTTAACATTCAACTAACCTAGTACTTTTGAGCTCCCAATGTGTCTACCAGTCCTGTGTAATGAAAAAGAGGGTGGATAACAAATGATTTATTCACTTGAGTCTATCTGTCAGCAAGTAAGGAGCCATTGAAGATTCCTTTTCAAAAATACACCTTCCTATGCGCCATGGATCCTGACATTTTGTTATTAGAGGATTATTTATTTGAATTCCATTGATTAAACATTCCAAAGATCTACTAAGATGCAAGAATTGGTTAGAGAAGAAAAAGCTATATATTTAGGGGTTATCAATCATTTACATTTGAAAGAACAAAGAGACAAAACTGGATTCATCAACTGTATGATGCCTGCCTATCTCTATTACTGGACAATGGGCATTTCTGAGGACAGGGGTCAAACCTATTCATCTTTGTGCCATTCCCAACTCCCAGTGTCTGGTACCAAGGAAGACGTTAATTGTTGGATGATTTTTTTAATTGATGTTCATTGGGCGCCTACTATGTGCAATTCACAGTGCTTGGTATTTTTCAGTATGTTGTTTCTTTTAAATTTAACAATACTTTGAAGTAGTTATTCTTTTTCCCCATTTACAGATGAGCAACCTAAGACAGGGAGAGAACAGATACCTTGTCTAAGCTCATACGATTAGAAAACGGAGGTGCTGGAATTTGAATTCAAGTCTTTCTCTTAAGAAGCATTTCTTTCCCTACCTCATGAGCCACCACAATGTCCAGAGAACCACTGACTCTTAGAGCTTGAAGAAATCTTCAAATTATCTAGACACTCAAAACCAGTCATATTGGGGATTAAAGCCAGTTTTCTTCACTGGCTTTATTGCCCTCTCGTTTCCCCCTAATACTAGTGTAAATGAACTGATCAAATTGACTCCTTTCTCACTGTTCATTGAAAGCACACAAGTCAATTAATGATAATTTTTGAGGGGAGGAAACAAAGTGGAATAATAGTAACAACTCACCATTTATATTGCAATTAATATGTGTGAGGGATATGTATTAGTTCCTTCCATCACCATAGCAACCCTATGAGGTAGAAATTATTATCATCCTCGTTTTATACACAAGTAAACTGAAGCTTGAAAATATTAAAGAACTGTTCTAAGTCTGTATATGTGTAATAAAGAATCTGACCTCACCCAAAGAGAGGCCTAGCCTTCCCACTGACTGTTGAGAGGTAACCACTAAACCCTCAGATTTCCCAAGTGATAGGTGTGTCTTTGTTATTCATAGTAGGTCCCTTGGACCACACGTAGTAACTGATTCTAATGATTCTAATGCCACAGAGTGGAGAAAGGGTGGCTGAAGATTGAGTTCAACCCATGGGCAATCAATCAAGGAAATGCAAATTAAAACTACAATGAGCTATCACCTCATGCCTGTTAGACTAACCATCAAAAAGGTTAGAAAAAATGCTGAGGATGTGGATAAAGTGAACGCTTGTGCACTGCTGGCAGGACTGTAAATTGGTACAACCACTATGGAAAGCAATAGGGAGGTTCCTCAAAGATTAAAAAGAGAACTATCCTATGATCTAGCAATTCCACTTCTGGGACTATATCTGAAGAAAATGAAAACGTTATGTCAGGAAATATCTGCACCCTTGCGTTCATAGCAACTTCTTTACAAGAACCAAGACATGGAAACAACCACAGTGTACGTCATCCACAGATGAATGGATAAAGAACTTATTTCTATTATATATATAACAGAATATTGCTCAGCCATAAAAATGGAGACTCTTGCCATTTGTAACAACATGGATGGAACTTGAAGGCATCATGCTCTGAGAAATAAATCAGACAGAGAAAGACAAATACTGTATGATCTCACTTATATGTGGAATCTAAAACAAAGAAAAAAGCAAAACCCATAAAACACCCAAAACTCATAAAAAAAAAAAGAAATAAGATTGATTTCTGGTTATGAGAGGCAGGGGTGGAGGTGGGGGAATTGGATAAAAGTGGTCAAAAGGTACGAACTTTTAGTTAGAAGATAATTAAGTCCTCAGGATGTGACGTACAGCATGATGGCTACAGTTAGCGCCACTGTGTGGTAGATTTGAAAGCTGCTTAGAGAGTAAACCCTAAGAGTCCTCACAAGGGAAAAAGCATGTTTTTTTTCTTTTTCTTTTGTATCTTTTTTTTTTTTTTTCCAGATTTTAGGTCTATCCAGCCTCATTCACTTTATTTTTTAAATTAATTGTTACTGGCATATAGTTGCTTTACAATGTTGTGTTAGTTTCAGGTGTACAGCAAAGTAAATCAGTTATACATATATCTACTCTTTTTTAGATTATTTTCCCATATAGGTCATTACAGAGTATTGAGTAGAGCTCCCTGTGCTGTACAGTAGGTCCTTATTAGTTATCTACTTTATATATAGTACTGTGTATGTGTCAATCCTAATCTCTTCTATCTTTATGAGATGATGGATGTTAACTAAATTTATTGCAGTAATCATTTCACAATATCTATAATCAAGTCACTATGTTGAACTCCTTAAACTTATACAATGCTGTATGCCAATTACAAGTGACCCTTGAACAATGCAGGGGTTAGGGGTGCCAACCTCCTGCACAGTCAGAAATCTGCATATACCTTTTGACTCCTCCCAAACTTAATTACAAAATAGCCTGCTGTTGACCAGAAGCCTTACTGAAAATGTAGGCAGCCAATTAACACATATTTTGTAAGTTATATGTATTATATTCTGTATTCTTACAATAAAGTAAGCTACAGAAAAGAAAATGTTCTCAAGAAAATCATAAGGAAGATGAAATACAGTATTGTACTGTATTTATCAATACAGTAAATTAACATCATCTGTTTACAAGACGAATCACCTGTCAGTACTTACTGGGTATATTGTCTTATATAATACAAAACTCAGTAGACGTTATACGTATTACTAACGCTAGACATCAGAAATAAAAAGATAATGTGAAAAAACATTCATATTTATTTACAGGTGTAACCATTCATGCATTGATAATGTAGAAACAGCAATATGATTGCTTCATAGTAACCTAGAGAAATCAGTACAATTACTCCAGCTTAGCCTATACACTAATGAATAAACCATTGTAAAAATTTTATGGCACATAGTAATACATATGCATAATACAGTATTGGAAACACTGTTACATTTTCTAAAAATGTATCACCTGTGATACCACAGTGATATGCAGTTTCTCTAATTATAAGACAGAGAGGCATACTGTATGGTAATGTAATTCTTTGAAAGCAAAGTTATAAAACAGTAAGAAAACTAACACATTATTACTTTTATTTTAAATATCACTCACCTTATGCTTATGTAAGGATAGACTAGTATGTACATATATTTTACGCATTCATGACATATGTAATATTTTCTTATTTTTTTCAATATTTCTAGGCTATATGATTCATCTGCAAGTTGTTTCCAACTGTTGCAAATCTCAAAAAAAATCCAATTATTTATTGAAAGAAGCTCCACATATAACTGGGCATGCACAGTTCAAAGCTGAGTTGTCCAAGGGTCAACTGTACATCTCAATAAAACTGGAAGAAGATCTACCAATCAACCATGCCTACATAAGGACACTCCAGTGGAAACCCTGAACACTGAGGTTCATGAGAGCCTCTGGCATTGTCACCATCAGTACCAGGAGGGGGCCTTGTCTTTTGGACAATGGAAGCTTTGTACTTGGAACTGTCCTAGACTCCATTCTATGTGTCTCTTCCTTTAGCTAGTTCTAACTTGTATCCTTTCCCTGTAACAAATATGACCATGAGTAGACTAGCTTTCAATGAACCTTAAGAGTCTTCTTAGTGAATTACCAAACCTGAGGGTGATTTGGAGAAACGCTTAAACTTGCAGTTTTCTGAGGTTTGGCCTCAGACTGAAATGCTATGCTTACTAGTTCCACCAGACATCAGCAGTCACCTGGAAGCCACCACTGCTTCCTGGCACGCACTTGGGCTGTGGCTGCAACAGCTGTTTGCTGCATTTGCCAGTGTTGCTATGAGTTCCCACCCTGAATTCAGAACTTGAAATATCCCTGGGTTCTAGGCTGAGCTGAGTTCATTGCCTAACTTCTAGATGACACTCTTGGGGATATCCCTTTATTGATGAACTTAGCTTATGATAGGATCCTCCAAAGGGATCGAGATATGACTTCCCTTCAAGTGCCATGGGACTGGCTTGATCAGTTCATCAGGTGCCACTGACAAGTGAGAGAGAGGTAAGCTGAGTTGCTGTTTTCGCATATATGTGTCCTGCCCCATTGAGAGAAGGTGCGGGCTTCTGAGAGGCACCCATGTGTCTGGAGCCATACGTGGAGTCAGAGTGAGGGCATTCACCTTGGGGACCATGGCATGGTGCCCACAAAAGGTGTGGTTCTGAACACAAACTCATGTTGTTGCTTGCCTTGCTGCTCTCCCACTTTGTCCCCTGACCCAGGGGGGAACACAGAATCAGGCTCTTGGAAACCAGTGCACAATGCTAATGAAAAAGGAAAGGGGGAGTGAGGAGGTCACGCAATTGATTCAGGAATGTAAGACACCCAGATGATGCACAAGGACCTTATGAAGCCCTACCTTTACCAGTAGGCTGAGGGCTTTATGCTCAAAACCCAGAGCCTCAAAAATACTGATGAGGCCACTGTCCATCTCCTGGAGGTGGGTCCAGACCCCAAAGAGGTCAGTTAAGACAACCTAGACAGGAAGGTTACCTCCTATGGGTAAAGCCACTTGAAAACAACAAGGGATGATCTGGTAACCACCCAGTGGGTAAAAACAGAGTCAGTAAATGTTTCAAACTTTTACAGAAAAACTGTCAAATGCAGCTACACACCGTTCTGTTGACTGTTGGTCTCATTCTGATTATGCTGGGTACTTTCACTGTTTTGTACTCCAGGGCCCCAAACCCTCCAGTTAAGCCATTGCTTCAACAAGACGTGTGTTGGCAGATACTGAGGCCCACGTGCTACAGAAGCTTACAACCCAAAGACCTCATCAGATAGCCTGTCATCAACAAAACCAACAACCGAGGCAAATGGCCTTATAGGAACTGGCTACAGACTAAACATAGAGCCCCAAACGCAGGCACAGATGTTTTAATTGATGCAACCTGACACTCTGTTAACAAAATACTCTCAAATCAGGCCATATGATTTAAAACTCAATTGCAACAAAACCCCTCTCACCACCTTTCTAAACCAACCTTGTACTCTTGGAAAATTTTAGATTTGTTCACCCCTCCTGGGAGCTGTAGTGGTGCCAGTCAGTTCTGACAGTCCATTATGACAGCATCAAGGATGCCAAAGTCATCTTTGCTAGCTGTGCAGCCACAGTTCCCTTGATTTAAAAGATACTTACCGTTGGGATCACTAGTACTAAGGATATCCAAAATTTATATTTTGAGTCCAAACTACAGATCTCCTCCTCCTATATAGACGGGGTCCTCATCCATCTTGCCCCCCAGTGTTTGTTTATGTGGGTTTGTTTCCTAAAACTGTACAAATGTTAAATGTTTAATCTCTGGTGATATGATATTAAAAAGAAATTGCTTTTCTTCTGTTATTGTTCAACTCAGTCATCTTCACCTATGCTTAGTCCTTACTAGTCACTTGTGTTATTTCATTTTCTTCTTTTTTTTTTTTCATTTCCCTTGGAACATCAGTGTCATTGTTACTAGTTTCTAAGAACTCATGTATGACTAACATGGTAACCATGTGTCATGCAATGCAAATGAAATACCACGTTTTATTGCCATCAATTTACTATGGCGTTTTTTATTTTGGTTCTGTGCTAAAATATAATCATGGTGTGTTTAAATAAATAAATAAATAAAATGTACAAGTCAGGATCCCAGGCCCAATGTTGCCTTCAAATCACACAAGTGGATCAGCCTCTTTATGACCCTATAGAGCCACAAAACAAGACCCCCCATTAAACCGAGTGGGTATTTACTTGAAAAGGTTTCCCAGTCCCACAACCCCCTTGATATTACCCCAGCCTAAGACCTCATGGCTGGAGATGGCTTTGGCCCCTGCACTGAGGCTGATTCTATCCTGGACACTGAAACCTCTGCCCCAGGGACACCCATGAAGTGTGACTCCTCAGACTCTGACGAATTGGATACAGGACACGGATTGATTTTCTTCCTGTGACATAACATTCTGATATGTTTCCTGAGCCTACTGTCTGTTTAGCCCATGATCCTAATATCTTCCCTGCACCCTGCCAAGACGCACACCCCTACTCTCTTACCTGAATCAGGTTACTACTATTTGTGCCATTCTAAAAACCAATGGGAATTTTTGCTTTTCCCAGGAGACAACTACCTCCTGAAGGTCAACCACTGGACCTCCTGGGAAGAGGACTACTCACTCGAGTCAGTTCTCCTACTGCCCCCTCAGGCTTTCCATTGCTACTTCCAGCCCTGCCCTGTGTCTCCAACCATGACCAATATGACCACCCTCTTCCCTTGGTCACAAGCAAATATCACTAATATTTACATATACTTTACTAAACTACCAACCACATGCCCTCCACCACATAACTGCTGGACTTTCCAACATGACTCAAGAAAAACAGCAAGATATTATATAAATATGTGTGTGTAGATATATATTATACTTTATAACTCCACCATATTGCTAGAGATCCCAGAATTTTCAGATCTATTTTTTTGGCTAATGCCATACAAGTGGGAAACTTAGTATGGGCCATCCTCCAAGGACTCTTTAAACTTTGACTTGTATTCCTTCTTTCTACTCTCCTAATAAAATGTTTTATATGCTGTTGGGGGCCACTTATGCCCTAATCTCGACAGGTCTCTTCTATCATGACCCCAAAGTTCCCTTAATGTAATGTCAAAGCATCACAGAGCCAACTGGGTTACCATGAGTTTTATATTTTGTTATCTGATGCTTTGATATCTGGGGTCTTATTGACCCTGGAAGGGACTGTCTGTCTCCCCACAAGGTTATCCAAGTCCTAGAGACAGTAAACAACCATCCCCCCACCCCCTCACCCTGAGAGCAGGGAGCACGCCTTTCAAACGCAAAACAACTAATGATCCAAAGCACAAACCCACCACCACCTCCTTCACTGCGCTTTTGATTTCTGAGCTGTTATCCACCTGCCCTAATTACCCCTGGGCCAGATACCAAATATCTTGGTAAGGCCCCTATGCACCAAGGCCCTGTGAAATCATTCAAAATAGCCAACCTTAATCCTCCTAACCCTGCCTTGCCTATTCCTTCCCACAAAAACTACAATAAAGGCTCTTCCCACAGTTTTCCCTTCTGAGCCTCCTACCAACCTGGCACTTTCCTGTGTGCTCCCCTCTCCCTGGATGTGGTGCCTTTGCCTTATGGAACTGAGAGCAACAACTGTTTTTTCAATGGCAGTCATCTTCTGACCTAAATAATAATAAAACCTATTAAAACAGGAAGCTCAGCTTTTCCAAAACAAAGGACTATGTTTATCACCCTTTTGTCCAGAAACACTCAATGGCTCCCAAGTTCCTAACTAATAAAACTCCCAATTTCAACACCCTCCAAAACTGTTCCTTTCCAGCCAGGCCGACGTCCACTTGTTTCCCTGCGCAGTCTGCAGAGAGGAACAAACCCAAACTAAGTCTGAGCAAAGTTGTCCTAGGAACAATGTCTAGACCGAAATTTAGAGAGTGAGTTGATACAACCAGGTGAGGAAAGCGGGGGTGGTCTGGGCAGAAATAATGGCAGAACATCAGAACTGGAGGAGGAAGAAAGATATACACGGGAACCACAGAGAGAGCTCAGTATTTCTAATGGGAACTGAGAAGTGGCTGGAAGGGAAATAGAGGGAGAGGCCAGATCATGAATGCCCTAGAGTAACCTTCAAGTGACCTTGGCCCATAATCAGAGGAAAAGGGTAGCCATTGTGGAGTTTTGTACATTAAAACAATCTGGTCAAATGGGAATTAGCTGTTGTACTCTGGAGTTTTAATTAAAGAGGGACAAGACAAAAGACCATGAGCCACTTAGTGGTTATTCCAGGAAAAACATACCTTACATCAAAGGTGTCAAATAGGTTAATGATCCTAAGCATAGAGAAAACGTGCTGATAGAAATAGGTTCCTCCTTCCACAAACTTTTTTGAGAGGTAATGGGGAGAGATGGAGAGAGATAGTTAAGGTGGGATGCTGGGCAATAATTTTTTTTTACCTGGATGAGAACTGAAGTTTACAACTGTGGTGTAAAATTTCAGCAGAGTTGGAAAAGTTGGAAATAAGTGAGAGATGCAAAGCACGTGTGGGAAAGAAGAAGGGAGAGGAAAAGAGCATCAGCTGGGCGTTTGAAGCAGGCGTGTTTCCTCCCTCCAGGGGCTATGCTGTGATTGGTCCGGGGTGGACATCAGGGGTCTGAATGTGCAGCCAGACTGGGAACCACTAGGGTAGCTTATTCAGTAGTTACTTAGCACCTACTGTGTGCAAAGTACTGTGCAAAGTCATTTGCATCCGTTCCACCTCTGGCTCACACAAAATTTTGGTGTTGTTTTGGTCTCAACGGCAATGTGTTACCTTAAAGAACATACTGTTTAGTCATCAGAGCAAGACTCTCAATGTTAGGATTTTCCATTTCTGCTCTTGGTTTTCTTCTGCAAAATTGCTGAATACATAGTTGTGGACAAATCCTTAACCTCTTAAATATGTCGTCTTTTTTCCTTATGAAAAAGACACGTACTTATCTCTTCAGTAAAGGTTTTGAAACAATTTTCAGTAGTGTTTCGTCATTCTTGAATGAATGAAAACTTTCAAAACAGACCACATCTCAAGACTCCTGTTCTTAGAAAGTCCCCAACCAGAGGTTATTTTTTTTTTTATTGCAAAGTGAGGAACAATGCTGCCTGTGATAAGAGGTGCCAGAATTAACATCCAAGGACCAATAGACCAAAGCGGACACCAGTTGTAGGGTGTTTTTCTGTAGAGCAGCTTCCATGGTTCCAAAGGTGCCCTCTCGCCTTGGTATCCTGCGGCTGTGTCTGTGGTGTTAATGTCTGTTGTCTCCACATCTGTTGACCACTGCTAACATGTTGCTGTGATGCAATGGATTAACTAAACAACCTGTAATAATTTTATTCAAAGATGACGACGCTACTACAGCACGATGCAGTCGGCCTTTCTTTCTCTTCAAGCCCATATCCACAAGGATGACGATTTCACAAATCCTAAGATAAAATGCTGGGGAACCAAGACTGACGCTTATGGCGCTCTTGAGTGCATACTATTTAACTACGATAGGAAACAAATACTAACGACTTGTAAAGGTACCAATTTAATGATAATTTTCACAGTTTTCCTTTCCTCCTTTAAAACTTTTCAATCAAGTTTCATTAGATCAACCCATTAACTTCATTTGTCAAACATTCACATGCATGTATAATAGAAGGAGATGAAGTAAGTAGCCGCACAGAGTTAGAATTCCAATCCAAGGGTGTCTGACTTAAAAACGAATGCTTTTCTCATTATGCTGCATCCTTGAATAGGGTATTTGAAAGTATCCTGCATATATTAAGGGTAAATTAAGTGTCATATTTCTTTATTCTTCAAAAAAAAAATGATTCAGGCATGAACTGATAGCTTACTGTATAAGTATCCTGGGCTTTTTTCTGTTCCTGGTCCAAGTGTCTAATATCTCCCATAAAGACATGTATCTTTACTGTTTGTTATCAGTTCAAGCTGCCATTCATAGAAATTCTTTCCAGTCTAAATAAGATTATACACATGTTCACAAAAAGTAGAGATATACTCTTCTCACTCCCTCTAAAAATCACAAAGTTTTGTATAAATAGTAACTATGGGATTTTTACATGGATTATTCAAGTACAAAACAAAATATATGAGGTTCTGCTTTGTTTAAATAAACCATCTATTTTTACTACAGTAGAGGATCAAAGACATTATGTTTCTAATGCTGACATGGAAAGGGATTAAATCATGGGTTAGGTGAAAGAGATTAAAGGGGGAGGCATGGCTTTGTAGGCTAATTGGTACCTAGATTCTGTGGACCTATGTTTTGAATGGTAATACTGCTAAAATTCTGCAAAAGGGTTTTAAACTTAAGATACTGGAATGAAACTATGTTATTTCCTTTTCTAAATTGCCTGCTTTGCGTCTCGATACAGAAGCTAATAAAAGCTAAGAGCATCCTAGTGAAATACCTACACTAGGTTTTTTTTTTTTTCTGGCCTGGACCTACTCAACAGTAAATCAGAACGAAAACAGCTATTTCAATGAACATTAATAGTGTACCAATGTTAAACATGAAGCTTTTGCATAAGTTCAAACGTAAAAGGTAATCAGAAAGCACCTATGGCAAAATGCAGTTGAAGGGTATTATTGTTCAGTAACATTTCGTACAATTGCCCAGATTGCTACAGTTTTAGTCTAAGTTATTTCTATTTAACAATTAACCAAAATCTGTATTCTTATGTGAAACTTACATAAGGAAAGGTACACTAGTACCTGAACATTGGCCTTGATGGAGAAATTATTTGTGTTGATGGTTCTTATTTTGGAATTAATAAAAATTGTTTCTATACTTCCACATGGATTTCATATTTTAAAATGACATTATTCAGATTAACCATGGTTGATTACTAATTCCAAAATGTCCTGTGAAAGAGTCAGGTGCTATGAGCCTGGACCTCACCTCTATCTTTATCCCCAGTCTTGCAAAATGAAACCCACACTTAACTTCAAACAACTCTAAATAGGTTTTAAAATGTTTCTTCAGTTAAACACCAGACTAATTGGAGCATAGCTTTCTGATTAGTTTACTTCAATATTTATTTGTTTTTGTTAGTACTTAATATATTTCATAATAAGATGACTTTGCCCATTACCTTGTTAGCAGTCTGGAGCCAGAGCTTTCTCAAGTTTTGAAAAAATAAATTTAATAAATAACTGTTCTGGGGTTATACTCTGCTATTTTCTAAGTTGCTTTTATTTTTCAGAATTAGACTGATTATGTGTGTCATGCTCAAAGTGGCTTTGAGAGAGCAAATGTAATAATCTACCTGGAACTGAGCCAACCACTTTAGATACTACACTTCCAAGTGGCCATAAGAGTCTGCTCTCTGTGGGCACCTAGCAACCAGTCCTCAATGACAGGAGGTATTTTTGACTCTGTGGCTATAGAAAACCTTTAACCAAAACCACCATCTGAAAAGCAAGAGGATCAAGACAGATAATTTTTTACATTCTATATAGTATATAAAAAATGACACAATCTCCTTTTTCTCCACTAGGGTGACAGACACCTGCTCCCATTGCTTTTAACCCCTTGGCAGATTTTTCATGAATTGATACTTTTTAATGGAGGAAAACCAGACAAAGATATCACAAAAAAGAAAATTATAGAACAATATCATGGATGAACGTAGATGCCAAAATCTTCAGCAAAATAGCAAACAGAATCCAACAGCACGCTAAAAGGATCATACACCATGATCAAGTGGGATTTATCTCAGGGTTGCAAGGATTCATCAATATATGCAAATCAATCAATGTGATACACCGTATTAACAAATTGAAGAATAAAAACCATATGATCATCTCAATAGATGCAGAAAAAGCTTTTGACAAAATTCAGCACCCATTCATGATAAAAAAAAAACTCTCCAGAAAGTGAGCATAGAGGTAACCTGCCTCAACATAATAAAAGCCATACACGACAAACCCACAGCAAACATCATTCTCAATGGTGAAAAACTGAAAGCATTTCCTCTAAGATCCAGAACAAGACAAGGATGTCCACTATCGTCACTATTATTCAACATAGTATTCACACATACATTCACATAGCCACAGCAATCAGAGAAGAAAAAGAAATAAAACTTATACAAATTGGAAAAGAAGTAAAAAGGTCACTGTTTACTGATGACATGATACTATACAAAGAAAAACTTAAAGATGCCACCAGAAAACTACTAGAACTAATCAAAGAATTTGGTAAGGTTGCACAATACAAAATTAATGCACAGAAATCTCTTCCATTCCTACACCACTGTAATCAATGTAATAGGCATATCCATCACCTCCCAAAGTTTCCTGGTGTTTTGTTTTGTTTTCCTAAGAACACTCATGAGATCAACCCTCTTAACAAAATTTTCAGTGCATGGTACAGTATTGTTGACTATTGGCATTATGCTGGAGAGTAGATCTCTAAAACTAATTCATCTTGCATAACTGAAAATTTATACCAATTGAACAACTCCCCATTTCCCCTCCTCCTGGCCCCTGGTAACCACAGTTATAGTCTTTTGCTTCTCTGAGTTTGCCTATTCTAAGTACCTGTATAAGTGGAATCATGTGGTGTTTGTCCTTCTGTGACTGACTTATTTCACTTATCATAATATCCTCCAGGGCTGCCCATGTTGTTGCAAATGGCAGGATTTCCTTCTTTTTAAATTCTGAGTGGTATTCTGTTGTATGTATGTGCCATATTTTCTTTGTCCATTCATATGTTGGTGGAAATTTGGGTTATTTCCATAATATGTTTTCATTCCTAAAATTTCTATTTAGTTATTTTTTTCAGGTTTGCCTGATCACTTTTTTTTTTTTAATTTTTTTTTGCCTTTTTTTTTGCCTGATCACTTTTGATAGTATCTTATAGCTTGCTCATTCTGAAAATTTAATTATTTCTTTAAATAGCTCATCCATAGCTATTTCATGATCTCTAGCTGATAATTATAATATTTAAAGTTCTTGAATATCTAAAACTATTGTCTTTGCTTTTATTGATTTGTATTCATGTGTACTTGCATGTTTGGTGATTTTGATTATGTGTGTATATGTAAACATACATATAGTGATTTATGATATCTAATTGAATATATGCACACATAGTTTTATGAGTTTCATATAGAAAAATATATAAAATAAAACCTGTAAACCTACAATGCAGAAGCTTTTCTTAGAGATGATTTACATTTGTTTAACCTGGCAGCAGCAAATCTTTAGCTCACTTCCAGAGTCTTGACTTAATCCAAGAATCTTGCATTCAGCTCTACCTTTTTGCTCTATACCAAGACTAAGTGTCTTCACTGCAATGCTGCAATGCATTTGTCTTCAGAGCAACATGACTTTCAGATTTGCTTACTACTCTCTGCTTTTAGTTTCTGATTCTAGTTCTTTTTTTTGGTTTTTATCTCCTTGATGTATTCCTTACCTCCTCCAAACCCATCAATGTAACAAGCATTATGAATATATATGTTTATATCTCTAAAAAAAAAAGAAACCTCTTGAATTCCTACACACTAACAAGAGAAGATCAGAAAGAGAAAATAAGGAAATGATCCCATTTACCATCACAACCAAAAGAATAAAAATACCTAGGAATAAATCTACCTAAGGAGGCAAAAGACATTTACTCAGAAAACTGTAAAACACTGATGAAAGAAATCAAAGGTAACATAAACAGATGGAGAGATATACTATGCTCCTGGACTGGAAGAATCAATATTGTGAAAATGACTATACTACCCAAAGCAATCTACAGGTTCAGTGCAATCCCTATCAAATTACCAATGGCATTTTTCACAGAACTAGAAAAAGAAATTTACAATTTGTATGGAAACACAAAAAAAATCCTGAATAGTCAGAGCAATATTAAAAAGAAAAATGGACCTGGAGGAATCAGGCTCCCTGACTTCAGACTATACTACAAATCTACAGTAATCAAGACAGTATGGTACTGGCACAAAAACAGAAATATAGATCAATGGAACTGGAGAGAGAGCCCAGAGATAAACCCATGCACATATGATCACCTTATCTTTGACAAAGGAGGCAAGAATATACAATGGAGAAAAGACAGCCTCTTCAATAAGTGGTGCTGAGAAAAAAGGATAGATACATGTAAAAGAATGAAATTAGAACACTTCCTAACACCATACACAAAAATAAACTCAAAATGGATTAAAAACCTAAATGTAAGGCCAGACACTATAAAACTCTTAGAGGAAAACATAGGCAGAACACTTTATGACATAAATCACAGCAAGATCCTTTTTGACCCACCCCCTAGAGAAATGGAAATAAAAACAAAATAAATAAGTGGGACCTTATTAAACTTAAAAGCTTTTGCACAGCAAAGGAAACCATAAAAAAGATGAAAAGACAACCCTCAGAATGGGTGAAAATATTTGCAAACAAAGCAACTGACAAAGGGTTAATTTCCAAAATATACAAGCAGCTCATGCAGCTCAGTATCACAAAAGCAAACAACCCAATCCAAAAATAGGCAGAAGACCTAAATAGACATTTCTCCAAAGAAGACATACAGATTGCCAACAAAGACATGAAAGAATGCTCAACATCATTAATCATTAGAGAAATGCAAATCAAAACCACAATGAGGTATCACCTCACACTGGTCAGAATGGCCATCATCAAAAACTCTAGAAACAATAAATGCTGGAGAGGGTGTGGAGAAAAGGGAACCCTCCTGCACTGTCGGTGGGCATATAAATTGATACAGCCACTATGGAGAACAGTATGGAGGTTCCTTAAAAAACTAAAAATAGAACTATCATATGACTGAGCAATCCCACTACTGGGCATATACCCTGAGAAAACCATAATTCAAAAAGAGTCATGTACCACAATGCTCATTGCAGCACTATTTACAATAGCTAGGACATGGAAGCAACCTAAGTGTCCATCAACAGATGAATGGATAAAGAAGATATGGCACATATATACAATGGAATATTACTCAGCCATAAAAGGGAAAAAATTGAGTTGTTTGTAGTGACATGGATGGACTTAGAATCTGTCATACAGACTGAAATAAGTCAGAAAGAGAAAAAAACAAATACTGTAAGCTAATGCATATATATTGTATTTAGAAAAGCAGTACTGATTAACCTAGTAGCAGGGCAGGAATAAAGACTCAGACACAGAGAAAGGACTTGAGGGCACAGCAGGAGAAGGGGAAGCTGGGACGAAGTGAGAGAGTAGCATTGACATATATACACTACCAAATGTAAAATAGATAGCTAGTGGGAAGCTGCTGCCTAGCACAGGTAAATCAACTCAGAGCTTTGTGACGACCTAGAGGGATGGGATAGGGAGGGTGGGAGGGAGGCTCAAGAGGGAGGGGATATGGGGATGTATGTATACATATAGCTGATTCACTTTGTTATACAGCAGAAACTAACACAACATTGTAAAGCATTTATACTCCAATAAGGATGTGAAAAAAAAATGATGCAATCTTCTTTTTCTCCACTAGGGTGACAGACACCTCCTCCCATTCCTTTTAACCCCTTGGCAGATTTTTCATGAGTCAATACTTTTTAATGGATGAAAAATGTTCCCTGTGGTTGTTGGGTTAGTAATTCGAGACCATCTTTCATATGCATTTAAACAAGAATATTTTTTTTATTTTAATTTTTATTATCATTATTATTTTTGGAAACTGGGTTAAGGAAAGGAAGAAGTAAAACTGTCACTATTTGCAGATTACATGATACTATGCATTGAAAATCCTAAAGACACCACCAGAAAACTACTAGAGCTCATTAATGAATTCAGTAAAGTTGCAGGATACAAAATTAATATACAGAAATCTGTTGCATTTCTGTGCACTAACAATGAAGTACCAGAAAGAGAAATTAAGGAAACAATCCCATTTACTATCACATCAAAAACAATAAAAAACCTAGGAATAAATCTACCTAAGGAGATAAAAACCTCTACTTGGAAATTATAAACTGATGAAAGAAACTGGAGATGACACAAACAGATGGAAAGATATACTATGTTCTTGAATTGGAAGAATCAATATTGTTAAAATGAACATACTACCCAAGACACTCTACAGATTCAATGCGATACCTGTCAAGTTATCAATGACATTTTCACAGAACTAGAACAAATAATTTTAAAATTTGTTTGGAAATACAAAAGACCCTGAATAGCCAAGACAGACTTGAGAAAGAAAAACGGAGCTGGAGGAATCAGGCTCCCTGACTTCAGACTATACTACAAAGCTACAGTAATCAAGACTGTATGGTACTGGCACAAAAACAGATTTATAGATCAATGGAACAGGATAGAGAGTCCAAAAATAAATCCACATACTTATGGTCAATTAATCTACCACAGAGGAGGCAAGAATACACAATGGAGAAAAGACAGTCTCTTCAATAAATGGTGCTGAGAAAACTGGACAGCTACATGTAAAAGAATGAAATTAGAACATTCTCTAACACCATATACAAAAATAAACTCAAAATGGATAAAATACTGGCTAAAATACTTAAGCTATTGGTGTCACAAGCATTGTGGACATAATTACTGGTATGTGACCCTTGAAGAGTCCCATTCCCAAATAGAGGTGGCTATTTTTTCCTAGGTAGATAGTCTTATCCTGACGACAGCTGAAAACTAAACTACTAGCAAAGTGGAAGCCTCAAGGATTCTCATCAACAATCATTCCTTGCTTTGAAACGCCTAAAACTCTGTTAAAGCACCATGGATGATAACAACAAGAACTGTTTCCTAATTCACTCACTATTTTACTTGACTTTGAGCAAATTACTTCCCTTCATGGTTCTCAGTTTCTTCACCTGTCATATGAGGAATGTAAAATTAGAAAAACATCAAGGGTTTTTACCTCTTAAATATTCTAGAAAACCATGATTCTAAAATCTGCTATTTGATTTCCTCTCTACCTAAACGTTTTGAGTACTTATTATGTGCTAGACACTTTCTAAATGTTTTAAAAGTATTAAATCATAATATCTTCACAAAATCTTTATCAGGCAAATTATATTTGATACCCATTTTATAAGTATTAGGAAGCATGTAGAGCTTAAGTATCATGCCTGCAGTCACAAAGTTAATTTGTGGTGAAAATAGGATTTGGATCTAGGCAGTTAAACCTATGCATTAACTATTCCACTATACTTTCTCTAGATTTCTCCAAAGTGTTCTGTGAAACACTAGTTCTCTAAAATTATTGTGAAAAAAGAAAAGTTGTGGTCTATTAGTTAGGACTGCTTCAGTTTTAAGTGACAGAAATATTAATCCAAACCTACTTAAACAAAAAAGAAATTAGCTCAAGAAGCCAACATGTCCAGGGTGGAGGGTGACTCTGGCTTGATTCAGATTATATCGTGATGATTTGACTACCCTGACTTTACCTTTGGTGCTTCCTTGGGCTCCAGGCAGTGGGAAGATGGGGACAGCAACTCTAGTCCTTACATCCTTAGACCTTCTCAAAATTATGTCATATTATCTCTGATTGACTCATTATCTCTGATTGACTCACATATCCATATCCAAATCCATCACTGGGAAATGAGTTGACTGGCTTTAAGCCTGAATCTCATGCTCCACCCTGGGATTCTTGGAGGAATGACATCACCAAAACCACATGGATGAAAAATGGGAGAGGAAAAGTTTTTCCAGACAGAAGTCAGGGTGTGATCACTAACATTGTTTGATAGATGTCAATAAATGTCCAAGACATGTAATTAAGCTTATTTAAAAAATATTTTATAACACATTTTTATTTCATAATACCTTTCTATATAAGCATCTTAAAACCTCCAAGAGGTTCTGTAACAAAGAATTTGTTTCAACTCGTTGTTTTCCAAATGTATTTGGCATGGTACAAATTATTCAAGTAAAATTTATTAGCATCCCTTTGAACTAGTATTTATGCAGAACTTATTTTGGGGGATGACACCGAAGTTCAGCTTCTGACATTTAGAAACTAACATAATATATAAGACATGCAAGTGACCCCTCATTTCATGTTTCCTGCATTATCAACTTCCCCTGACTTACATAAACCTGCCTTATACTGAGCAGTATTAAAAATAACACTCCTCCAGTATATAATATTTTTAACAATACAACTCATTAAGCCCTTCCAAGAGGTGCCCGTATGATTATAAAGCAAAATCACAAGTTAGAATGCAAAATCACAAAGTTAATCACAAGTTAGCAAAATCACAAGTTAGAATGTCTATATAATTTATAAGGAGTTTGTATTAACTTTTGCAAAATTTGAACTTTAGTGGTTTAAAATCACAAATATTTATTATTTGTTATGACTTTGTAGGTTGACTAGGTTGTTCTTCTGGACTGGGTCAAATCAGCTGGGATGGGTGGTCTAGGATGGTCTCAGGCTTTCATCTGGTCTTTGGTTGACTGGTTGATCTGCAATGGCTTATCTCTGCTTTATGTGGTCTTTCTTGCCCAAGTAAGCAAGCAGGGCTTCTTAGCATGGCTGTTTCACATTTCAAAAAGATCAATAAGTGGGGGAAAACGTCAAAGTGCAAGCACTCTCCTAACCTCTGCTTTCATCATCTGTGTTGCCTTGGTTAATATCCCAATTGCTAAAGCAGTGACATGACCAAATCCAGCTCCTGATGAAAAAGGCTACAATGGCACATGGGAAAGTGGCGTGAGAGCAGAATTGTAAATTGGGAGGAATCAGTGGCCATTTTTATAATCTACCACAAAGCTCTTAAAATCTGCTTACCTGAATCCTAGCTTTAGTTTATTGATCAAATGGGTTAACTGCTTCAATGAGCTGTTGAATATCAGCTTTTGTTTATTATCAGAAAATATTTATTAAGCATATATTTGTATTTCTTCTTATGCTGATTTTCAAGCAGATAACTACAATAACTAGACTGGTCTTCATTGATCTGTGTTTACAAATAGATATTGCTTTAGGCAATGTCTGTTTGTTATACGGATTTGATCATTTGTAGCTAAAGCAGTAATTTTGAACAATATTACCACTAAGTACTTTGTCATCAATATAAGGTTCATCTGACAGTTTCGTCTTAATGACTAAAATGTCTATTTGACCAATTCAATTTGACCATTTATAAGGTAATCAATTGTTATAATTATTGACCTGTAAATTACATATCCAGGAAATCACATAAACCTAGTCTCAGGCTCTTTATATTTCAGATGTATTTTTTAGTTAACTATGTCTCTGATTCACAAGGTACCAATGTAGATTTGGGTCACATGAATAATTAAAGAAAATAAAAGTTTCAAGTCCTTTAGTTTGATTGTTAAGGTTGAAAATACAATTGGAAGTTTTGTGTGTGTGTGTGTGCTTGTGTGTGTTATAAAAGAATTTGAATTGAAACTCCAAGGACATAAATTCACATTGTTCTGGTTTGGCATGGAAATTCAAAGTTACTTCCAAAACTGAAAAATTCCATGTGTCCATCTTTATCTTTAGTTTGTAGCAGAAGTTTGGGTATTTAATAATCATTTATGCACCTTTTTAAAAAAATCAAATGCCAAGTACAATTGACTGCAACTGATCAAGAAATGAGGGAATTTCTGTTTTTCACTTAATTAACTTAAAATTTTATTTATATTAGCAAGAAACTATTAATTACAAATAGAAATTTGAGGAAATGGGGATTACCAAAAGAATAAGGGCAACAAAAGCCTATCAAAGTATTTGTCTTAATAAAAGTAGACTTCTTTCCTTAAGAATATTCTTCTATCCTCCTAAAATAGCCAACTAAAACTCTAGCCAGTAGTTTCTTAAAAAATCACTTGTAGTCTCTGCTATAATGGGGAAGAGAGAGAGTTCTGGATAGACATACACTAAGATATTTTTTAAAGTTTTAAAGTTACTTCTGGGAAGGGGTAGGTTATGAGGATCTTTTATGAATTACTTCTTTGTTTTTTACTTTCTGAATTTTTTTTTGCAATGAACAGGTATTGATCAGAAAAGGAAACTATGAAAGTACAAGCAAGAAATGGGTGGATGATGCTTTCGAAAGAAAATTTACTCTTCATAACTTGCATTTTTTTCAAAATTGCTTGATGTTTTTATCTGCAATTTCCCTGTGAAATAGATAGGGTACATAGTATTAACCTCATTTAATTTGTCAAGATATGGGCATATCAGTGATTTACTCAGAGTAGTGCATTGAATTGGAGGTGGACTTGGGGAAGAATGGAAGTATTCAGTGTTTCTCTCTCCCCAGACATTGAGGTGAGAATCATAACTGCTACTTGATGTTTTTCTATTTTTTTTTTACTTTAATAGATCTTTATGGCAGTATAATTGCTTCATAATAGTGTGTTAGTTTCAGTTGCACAACAAAGAGAATTAGCCATATGCATACATTTGTCCCCATATCCCCTCCCTATTGAGCCTCCCTCCCATCCTCTCTATCCCACCTCTCTAGGCCATTGCACAGCACAGAGCTGATCTCCCTGTGCTATGCTGCTGCTTCCCACTAGCTAATATTTTACATTCGGAAGTATGTATATGTCGATGCTACTCTCACTTCTCCCCAGCTTCCCCCACCCACCCCATGACCTCAAGTCCATTCTCTATGTCTACCTCTTTTTTCCTGCCCTGTAACTAGGCTCATCAGTACCTTTTTTTATTTTTAGATTCCATATATATTCGTTAGCATATGGTATTTGTTTTTCTCTTTCTGACTTACTTCCTCTGTATGACAACACTAGATCCATCCACCTCACTACAAATAACTCAGTTTGGTTCCTTTTTATGGCTGAGTAATATTCCATTGTATATATGTGCCACATCTTCCTTATCCATTCATATGTCGATGGATATTTAGGTTGGTTCCATCTCCTGGCTATTGTAAATAGTGTTGCAGTGAACATTGTGGTGCATGTCTCCTTTTGAATTATGCTTTTCTCAGGGTATATGCCCAGTAGTGGGATTGCTGGGTCATATGGTAATTCTATTTTTACTTTTTTAGGGAACCTCCATACTGTTTTCCATAGTGGTTGTATCAATTTACATTTCCACCAACAATGCAGGAGGGTTCCCTTTTCACCACACCCTTTCCAGCATTTATTGTTTCTAGATTTTGGATAATGGCCATTCTGACCGGCATGAGGTGATATCTCATTGCAGTTTTGATTTGCATTTCTCTAATAAGTAGTGATGTTGAGCATCTTTTCATGTGCCTGTTGGCCATCTGTATGTCTTCCTTGGTGAAATGTCTATTTAAGTCTTCCACCCATTTTTTCACTGGGTTGTTTGTCTTTTTGATATTGAGCTCCATGAGCTGTTTGTATATTTTGGAGATTAATCCTTTGTCTGTTGTTTCATTTGCAAATATTTTCTCCCATTCTGAGGGTGGTCTTTTTGTCTTGTTTATGGTTTCCTTTGCTGTGCAAAAGCTTTTAAGTTTAATTAAGTCCCATTTGTTTATTTTTGTTTTTATTTCCATTACTCTAGGAGGTGGGTCAAAAAAGATCTTGCTGTGGTTAATCTCAAAGAGTGTTTTTCCTGTATTTTCCCCTAGGAGTTTCATAGTGTCTAGTCTTACATTTAAGTTTTTAATCCATTGGAGTTTATTTTTGTGTATGGTGTTAGGGTTGTTCTAATTTCATTCTTTTACATGTAGCTGTCCGGTTTTCCCAGCACCACTTATTGAAGAGGCTGTCTTTTCTCCATTGTGTGTTCTTGCCTCCTTTGTCATAAATTAGGTGCCCATATGTGCGTGGGTTTATCTCTTGGCATTCTATTCTGTACCATTGATCTATATTTCTATTTTTGTGTCAGTACCATACTTTCTTGATTATTGTAGCTTTGTGGTATTGTTTGAAGTTGGGGAGCCTGATCCCTTCAACTCCGTTTTTCTTTCTCAAGATTGCTTTGGTTGTTTGGGGTCTTTTGTGTTTCCATAAGAATTGTAAAATTTTTTGTTCTAATTCTATAAAGAATGCCATTGGTAGTTTGATAGGGATTGCATTGAATCTGTAGATTGTTTTGGGTAGTATAGTCATTTTCACAATATCCATTCTTCCCATCCAAGAACATGGTATATTTCTCCATCTGTTTATATCATCTTTGATTTCTTTCATCAGTGTTTTATAGTTTTCTGAGTACAAGTCTTTCGCCCTCTTAGACAGGTTTATTCTGAGGTATTTTATTCTTTTTGTTGCAATGGTAAATGAGAGTGTTTCCTTAATTTCTTTTTCTGATATTTCATTGTTGGTGTATAGGAATGCCAGAGATTTCTGGGCATTAATTTTGTATCCTGCAACCTTACCAGATTCATTGATTAGTTCTAGTAGTTTTCTGGTAGCATCTTTAGGATTTTCTATGTATAGTATCATGTCATCTGCAAACAGTGTCAGTTTTACTTCTTCTTTTCCAATTTGTATTCCTTTTATTTCTTTTTATTCTCTGACTGTCATGGCTAAAACTTCCAAAACTATGTTGAATAAGAGTGGTAAGAGTGGGCCTCTTTGTCTTGTTCCTGATCTTAATGGAAATGCTTTCAGTTTTTCACCATTGAGTATGATGCTTGCCTTGGGTTTGTCATATATGGCCTTTATTTTGTTGAGGTAGGTTCCCTCTATGTCCATATTCTAGCGAGTTTTTATCATAAATTGGTGTTGAATTTTGTCAAAAGCTTTTTCTGCATCTATTGAGATCATATGGTTTTTATTCCTTAATTTGTTAATGCTGTGTATCACATTGATTGATTTGCATATATTGAAGAATCCTTGCAACCCTGAGATAAATCCCAATTGATCATGGTGTATGATCCCTTTAATGGCCTGTTGGACTCTGTTTGCTAGTATTTTGTTCAGGATTTTTGCATCTATGTTCATCTATGATATCAGTCTATAATTTTCTTTTTTTGTGATATCTTTTTCTGGTTTTGGTATCAGGGTGATGATGACTTTGTAGAATGAATTTGGGAGTATTCCTCCCTCTGCAATTTTTTGGAAAAGTTTGAGAGGAATTGGTGTTAGCTCTTCTCTAAATGTTTGATAGAATTCGCCTGTAAAGCCATCTGTCCTGGACTTTTGTTTGTTGGAAGATTTTTAATTTTGGGTTCAATTTCATTACTTGTGATAGGCCTGTTCATAGTTTCTAATTCTTCCTGGTTCAGTCTTGGAAAATTGTACCATTCCAAGAATTTGTCCATTTTTTCATGGTTGTCTATTTTATTGGCATATAGTTGTTTGTAGTAGTCTCTTATAATCCTTTGTATTTCTGTAGTGTCAGTTGTGGTTTCTCCTTTTTCATTTCTAATTTTATTGATTTGCGTCCTCTTCCTTTTTTTCTTGATGAGTCTCACTAAGGGTTTATCAATTTTGTTTATCTTCTCAAAGAACCAGCTTTTAGTTTTATTGATCTTTGCTATTGTTTTCTTTGTTTCTATTTCATTTATTTCTGCTCTAATTTTTATGATTTCTTTCCTTCTACTGACTTTGGGTTTCCTTTGTTCTTCTTCCTCTAGTTGTTTTAAGCATAGGGTTAGATTGTTTGAGATTTTTCTTGTTTCTTGAAGGGAGATTGAATTGCTATAAACTTCCCTTTTAGAACTGCTTTTGCTGTGTCCCATAGGTTTTGGGTCATCATGTTTTCGTTGTCATTTGTTTCTAGGTATTATTTTATTTCCTCTTTGATTTCTGCAGTGATCTCTTGGTTATTAATAGCACACTATGTAGCCTCCATATATTTGTGTTTTTTACAGTTTTATTCCTGTAACTGATTTCCAATCTCATAGCATTGAGGTCAGAAAGATGCTTGATACAATTTCAATATTCTTAAATTTTCAGAGGCCTAATTTGTGACCCAAGATGTGATCTATCCTGGAGAATGTTCCATGTGCACTTGAGAAGAAAGTGTATTCTGCCACTTTTGGGTGGAATGTTCTATAAATATCAATTAAATCTATCTGGTCTATTGTGTCATTTAAAGCTTGTTTATCCTTAAGTATTTTCTGTTTCGATGATCTGTCCATTGGTGTAAGTGGGGGGTTAAAGTCCCCTAAAATTATTGTGTTACTGTCAATTTCTTCTTTCATGGTTAGCATTTGCCTTATGTATTGAGGTGCTCCTATGTTGGGTGCATAAACATTTATAATTGTTCTATCTTCTTCTTGGCTTGATCCTTTGATCATTACGTAGTGTCCTTCCTTATCTCTTGTAACAATCTTTAAAGTCTATTTTATCTGATATGAGTATTACTACTCCAGCGTTCTTTTGATTTACATTTGCATGGAATATTTTTTCCATCCCTTCACTTTCAGTCTGTATGGGTCCCTATTTCTCTTGAAATATTTTCTCAGTCTCTTTCTTTTTCTATCCTTCTTCTGGGACCCGTATAATTTGAATGTTGGTGTGTTTCATGTTGTTCCTGAGGTCTCTGAGATTGTCTTCAATTCTTTTCATTCTTTTTTCTTTATTCTGCTCCTTGGCAGTTATTTTCACCATTTTGTCTTCCAGCTCACTTATTCATTCTTCTGCCTCAGTTTTTCTGTTATTGCTTCTTCTAATGTATTTTTCATTTCAGTTATTGTGTTGTTCATCTCTGTTTGTTTGTTCTTCAGTTCTTCTAGGTCTTTGTTAAACATTTCTTGTATTTTCTCAATCCTTGCCTCCATCCTATTTCTGAGATTCTGGATCATCTTTACTTTCATTACTCTGAATTCTTTTTCAGGTAGATTGCCTATTTCCTCCTCTTCATTTATTTGGTCTTATAGCTTTTTACTTTGCTCCTTTATCTGTGACATTTTTTTTTTTTTTTGCCATCTCATTTTTTTTTTTTTTTTTATGAGTGGGATTGTATTCCTCTGTTACTGGTTGTTTGGCCTGAGGCTTCCAACACTGTAGTTTGTAGGCTATTGGGTAGAGCTGGGTCTTGGTGCTGAAATGAGGAACTCAATGAGACCTCACTCTGATGAACATTCCCTGGGGTTTGAGGTTCTCTGTTAGTTCAGTGGTTTGGACTCAGAGTTCCCACTACAGGAGTTTCAGCCCAACCCCAGGCTCATGAACCAAGATCTCACAAGCTGCCTGGGATGGCAAAAAAAAAGAAAGAAAGAAAGAAAGAAAGAAAGAAAGAAAGAAAATAACAAAGTAAAAAATGAAATTAGACTAGGAAAATAACAGATATGTTAGAAAGAATGTAAAAATAAAAATATAGATAATCAACAACCAGAAGGTACATCAGTACCACGGTAGTAAAAAAGAGGAGGAGGGAAAAGGAAAAAAAAGAAAAAGTGTGGGGCAGAAGGCCTTGGCTGTGGAGGGTGGGACCTAAGCAAGGGTGAGGTTTGGGTGGTGGGCAGGGCTAATACTCAGGACCCACAGGGCTGGAAAAGTCCCTGGGGGCTGTGGGGGGTGGGGCTTAGGCTCAAGGAATAGAAGGGGCCCAGGCGTGTCCTCCGCCCCTGGTCTCGGAGGGTAGGGGACCTCACCTCTGCCCCCAAGTACCCATGTGAACTGGATGGGCTTTGGAGGGCAGGGGACCAGTCTGGGGACTTAGTAACCTCCACAGCCCAAGTGGGCCAGCAGCTGCCCTCTGCTCCTCTGCTGCTCTTCCCAGAGAGTCCCTCCTGCCTGCCTCTCCTGATCTCCCGGCCTCAGGGGTGCCGATCCTGTCTGGCCTCCACTTCTCCCCCCGCCCCTCAGTCCCCTCACATCCTACTGGTTCACTTTGGGGTTCCCCCATCTCCTTGGCTATCAGAGTCCCCCACCAGCGGTTGGTAGGAGCCCTAGTTGTGGGGAGATGCTAACTTCACATCTTCCCACACCGCCATCTTGACTCCACCTCAGCTACCTGATCTTATTGCATTCTGTTTCTCTAGTGATATAATCTTTCTCTTAATACAGTTTTTTTTTTCTTTTCCTTTTTTGGATCACTTGTAGAAATTCTAGTTATAAAAATCAAATTGGGAAGACTTTGAGGCTTCATTAAATTCTATGCACACCAGGGGCTTCCCCTGCAGTCCAGTGGTTAAGACTCTGTGCTTCCACTGCAGGGGGCACCGGTTGGATCCCTGGTTGGGGAACTAAGATCCCATATGCCTCGCGGCACAGCCAAAAGGAAAAAAGAAAAAAAAAATTCTATGCATGCCAAATCCACTCAATTGAATAATTTGGAGGCTATAATTTGGTATTTTTACTTTCTGCCTCTACACCTTTCTCAGAAGGTTACAGTATTAAGGGCAGATAATTTGCTTTAAAATACTGTCAATTACTTTAGAGAAGATGAAAATTTTTGAGACCTGAGCATTTTGCATAACGTATGGGAGAAACTTTCAACTCTATCTTGAAATGAGTAGTAATGATCAATATTTTTTCAATAATTTTCTATTTTAATTTAAGCTACAGAAAACAAGGATGGTAGAACCTAGTAACTACTGTATCTTAAGTGTTATCAGATATAACTGTAAAGCCATCATCATTGGCAAATCCTCCCAGTGTAATATCCGTATTATAGACTTTAATGACTTTTAAATTTATTATCTTCAAGATGCAAAAACTCATGAGATAAATAATTATAAGGATAAGGTACTTTTCAGTCTGAGTTGAGATCACGTTTTTATCCTCTTCTACACTCACTCAGCCTTACTGATGTAACTATATGGTTTGTGATCCACACAGACTGTTTTCTAGAAGTGTCTGACCACAATCCTTTATCTTGGGTTCGTGACTGGTAAGAGAAAAGAAAAAATACTCTTTAATTAGTGCCTATTATGTGCCCAGTGTTTTATATTTATTATCTTGATTAAATCTTAATTTAAAACTATGAGTTAGGTATTGAAATCCTAATTTTTCAAATGAGGAAACTGATGCTTAGAGAGGCTAATTAACTGGTCCTAAGTCTTCTTTATAAATGGCAGGGCTGGAATATGAAACCAGCTTATTTGTCTTTGAAGCTGGTGACATTTACAATATGTCACTGTTTCTCAACAAAGGGGACACCCGCCACCTACATCACAATTGCAAGGGAAACTTGTTAATTTACATATTCCAATGCATCAGCCCAAACTAACTGAATGGGTCTCTGAATGTGGTCCCAGAAAATTACAGTTGAAACAATAACCCATGGGTGCTCCCACATCCTTGACAGGTGAGGTTACCTTTCAGTCATGGTGCATCCCCTTCCATAAGCCCTAATGCAAATGTACCTACCAGTAGATGACTAGATACCCCTGGATTTTTTTTTTTTTTTTTTTTTTTTTGCTTCTTTTGGTCACTTTTTCATCCTTATGATGGAGATCGAGAATTTCCCGGTAGAGACAATATGGGCATTTTATCAATGACTGGAAGAAGATATGGATAGTATGCTGATCAAACCAACTGCTGGCCCTGAGCTGGACGAGACAGCATGTTACCTGAGAGTCATTTACAAAATCAAGGTGGTCTTGACAAGAGAGAACAATTAGTCAAGTCAGGCACTAGAAAATGTAGGAGAGACAAATTCTATATACTTCAAAGAGGGCCAAGAGAACTGACCTCAAGTGAACAGTATTAAGAAGATGGGTCTAAAGCTGTATGGAACATACCATTCCTCCTCTTGATAAAAAATAAAATGTAACACAATCTCAGGCTTTTTTGATAGATTTAACATAGTAAGGAAAGACACAGTTTTCTCCTCTTTGATTTTGTGCTAGTTGGACTGCTTCTGGAGTTTGGTTAAAGGTTGTAAACACCACAATAGAACAATAGAATGATGACATTGACAAATTGCATTGCATACTAAGGAGCTGACTCCAAAAGGTGAGGAAATGTGATACCATGTCATGTGAGGAGTAGATGAAGACAAGGCTATGTTTAGCCTAAGAAAGAAGTCAGAGGATATGTGATAGCTATCTTTTTAAATTTGAAAGTCTGCTCCATAAAAATGGGATCGGTTTATTTTATGGGGCTACAGAGTCTGAATTAAAAACAGGAGTGGAAGCTTTAAAGATTCCAGATCCACAGAAGGAAGAATTTTTTTATAATAATTAGAGGAATTGATAAACACAGGAAATAGCAGTCTCCATACATATCTACTTGTTCAGGGTGTTGCAGAGGGTCAAGCATGATATCTGATCCCTTTTGCTCCATCATGGCCAAAATCTTGCCTGTCTTGATCTCCATTTCATCCCCAGCACTTGGTACAAAATCACCTCTTAAAAAATGTTTTTCAATGCATCAGTGCACAAGATTCTAAGATTCTGAACAGTCAAATGCCTATTCCACATTTACCCATGTTATTAGGGAAGAATTAAATTCATTTTTCTGCCACGCTCAAGTTTCATCCACTTTAGACAACGAGGAAAAAACCTGCCTCAGTCTGGCTAACTGTGATTGATAACTGAAAATTTGTTTTTACTAGTAAAACTGTGCTACTGAGAAACCTTGAGTTTTTACTATTTTTGCAAACAAATCACTCTTGAACAGTCCAAATGAGCAGGTCAGTTGACTAAACTCCAATAAGCTACTAGTAAGAACACATGTCACAAAAAAGGCAAATTTCAAAAAGAAGAAAGAAAATGAGGCAATTAGAAACAAGTCTTTACTGGTTGTGCATAGGGAAGTTGAGATATCTGACCTGCAAAAGTGTACATAAGTATTTTTAAAATGGATATCCAAGGCCAATGCAAAACTATGCCTAAATATATATATTATATATAATACATAAAACATGTATTTTATATATATATATATATATAACTGAATCACTTTGCTGTACACCTGAAACTAACACTAACATTGTAAATCAACTATACTTCAATTCAAAAAAAGAAAGAAAAAACCTGTGCACAAAAATGAAAAACCATCATAACCTCCCAGCCAAATGATACATCATTAGAATTTAATTTACTTTAATTGTTATTATTTTTTGATCCATGTTAACATCTTGGGCCAGAGGAGGAAAGAAGGTTGGTGCTTTAAGCCTCTATGAAATATCTACCTTATTGTTATACAGAAAACAGTGCTGCCTCAGTTAAGGCAGAGCAATAGGTAGTTCCAGTCAACACTGGGTTCCAAAATATTATAATTCCTCATGGTAAACATGCATTAGACTTCCCCAATAGGTAACTGATTTGGAAGCACATCATATTGATTGAGTTACATGTTAATTTAGATTTGTTTCTCTTCAGTAGATGTCCTACTTTTATTCAATTCCCAGCAACAGGTATGCAAGTTTTCAGGATTTAGATTTAAGTTAGAGTACTCAGTAAGTACTTATTAGAGATGGTCTTTCTTCTCTGCCTCTCACTCACCCTGGAAGAAATTGTTCTGATTGGTAATATTCCCAAATTAAACCCCTTTGTTTGTTATGCATTACAAGTTTCTCAGTTTCAGCTATTTATATTCTCTGTTTAACTTTTCTTAAGCATAAGGTAGTATAAATATATACAAGATCCTTCAGAATGTTTTATTCCAGTGATTTATCTCCTGTAATACAGCTGTGGTTGAAAAGTCATAATGGTAACTAGATAGCAAATTATAAATCTCCCATAAACACCTATACGTCTTAAATCACAAGACATTCCTGAATGCAGTACGTATTGAAAACAGGTAAATTATCTAGTAATAATTTGATATTCACTGGTAAACAAAAGCTTTTTCCAATTATTTTATCACACAGAATTTGTCTGATGCATCAGAACAGTTTGGGGAAATATTGAGTAAAGGCATCTTCCCTTCTGTTCTAAAATTAGGGAAATTAAGGCAAGAAATGAACAATTCATCTTTAGACATGCTTCATCTATAACATTAACAGCTTATGTTTACTATACATTAAAAATAGCTGGTGGTATATAATTCAGTATTTCTTTCAACAAGCTTTATATCATTGGACGTTTATCTCATTACCTTGTGAACCAAGAATGTTATTAGTCGGTTCACATCATTTTAAATATTCTTGCTGCTTGACAACATCGGCATGCAACTGGGACTCTACTTTTGTGTTGGAATCCATATATTTCAGGAACTACACCAATGATGTGAAGTCTCCTGGTTTCAACTTTATAGTTGGCTCCGCATCAACTTTATAGTTGGCTCCGCATTCTGCTTTCTTAGGAGGACCTGCACTTTTTTGTGCACACACCACACACATACTCACACTCATATGCACACTCACGCTCACACACTGCCCAGATAACTGGTTGGGGTATCAGATTCAGAACCAGTGGAAACATTTCTCCCAAGCAGGAGGGATTTACTCGTAGGGCCAAAATATAATGCTATGAAGGTGAGTGAGCGGATTGTCATAATGGCTTAAGAAGGTAGTGTGGTGAGGGACTGACCCAAGACAGTAGTAATGAGTAGGAGAAAGTTAATTTAAAGTTATATGGATGGTAAATTGACATAGCTTAGTGATGAGTTGCAAGTGGGGATCTATTACCCTCTCCTTTGCTCTCAAATGTGTTTCCCCTTGATTATTCTCTCCTCTCTAATATTTTCAACTATGCTTTATGTTTCTTTCAATTAATTGCAATACTATGTTTGTCCTTTAAGTATTGATATTTCCCATGGATTTTTTCCTCAGTCTGAGTATTCACTTCCATATTCATTCCTTCACTCATTATTCATAGTTACTGAGTGCACACAACCCATTTCCTAAGGAACTCGAAATACAAAGAGTTGTAATATTCACTCTCCATCCTGAAAATAAGCATCTAATCTCATAGGTAATAAGATCAAGTAAAAAATAAGGTAGTAGGTAAACATGAGCTTGCACCCAGATACATCTCTCCTCCTGCTTCTCCATGTGTTTCCTGAAAGCAAGGTTTACATATGGTTTTCCTTTCCAGACTAAATGTTAATATCATGCCTGACAGGTAAGAAACTGAGTAAATGTTTTTTTTTTTCTGAATTCTTCACAATTTATTGCTTTATTCTCATGAAACTGATTTTAACTCATTCTAAATAATTGGTGAGTTGCTTAAGTACTTACTAGTAAAGCTCAATGTCATTGGTCTTCATTAACTATTTGTGTTTCCTGGGTCACTTTAATCAATATAATCATAATGGCTGAAAAACAAGATGCCCATTGAATGTTTTTCTATTAAAATATCCAATGCTATTATTTTGTATTTTCCAAATGAAGTAATGATTATTATAATTACCTATGGAGTTATCACATGTTTCATCAATACATCATCTTAGTGTTGTGTGTTTTCTTAAATATTGAATTGATTCTCAGAAGTCAGTAGAAGAGCCTATTAAGTGGGCATTTGGCCATTTGCCCAGTGGCTTCGTATTAGTTCATGCTTGATAAGTGATAATGGAAAAAGGAGGAAAATTTACTGTGACTAACAGTTGGTTGATTTATTTCTTCGTTTCTGTCCTCTTCCCTTAGTAGTTTAAATATGGAAACCAATGATTGACATGCTTTGATTGACAAATGGTGCACTGGATAACACAGTTGAAAAAGGAACGATTTTTTTTAGCACTACCATGTCTGAGACACTCTATTGGACCCCTCTGAAATGAAGAAAAAGATACATACTGCACATGTCTTGCATGTTAATACTATACAGAGACACAACCATAAATATTTCTTCATAAAAGATCTTACAGCCACTTCACGGATTTGATCTCTGCTCTGAGGCCTTTTCTTAATTTTAAAATCTCTGAGAGACTAATAATGAGAATGGTTTGTTTAAAACCTAGCAAGTCCTAGATCTTTTATATTTAAAAGTTCTTCCTTTAGTTTACCTTTTTTTTTTTTTTTTCTTTTCTCCCACACTTTACTATAAGCAGTAAGAAGAAGCCAAGTAGCACCTTCAATCCCCTGCTGGATGTCATCTAGAGCATCCTGTCCAGTAGGGTTATTTTTTATTTTCCTGGTAGCCTCTGGTAACAGTGTTGCTAACATTTGCCACTATACAGCAAGCTTCCCTTCACCTTCCCCAAATCTTTTCCTCATTTACCTTTTAGTTCTCACTAGCAGCTTCCTTGAGGGTCATCAAACATTAACTAACAGTCTTTCTGTGGCCCTTTAAAATTTCTTTAACACTTTCTTCAAGGTCTTTCCAGCTTCTTTTCACCTTTATTGTGATCCCAAAGTATCATGTTTTCAGTTGTGTCATGGCAGTTTTCTACTCCTACTACAAAAATCTATTCCAGATACTATGAATGCATAACAATCTACCACAAAACTTAGTGGCATAAATCAACCCTATATTATGGTCCTGGGTCAGGGTTTCCGACAGGACACCCAGAAAAAGGCTCATCTCTACTCCACTCAGTTTCAGCTAGGGATGCTCAAAGCCCAGAACTGAGATCATCTTAAGGCTTACTCACAAGTCTAGCAGGTGGTACTGGGAGGGTCAAACAGCTGAGGGAAAGAACACCTGGGCTTCTCAGGCTCCTCCCTCAGTCTACATGTGCCCTGTCCGTGTAAGCTCTCCATCATGTGTCCTCAGGGTAGCCACACTGCTTACATGTCAGCTCAGGGCTCCCAAAGCACATGTCCTGAGGCAGAGTTGGGCAAAGGCTCTATCATCTGTCCTAACCTGTACTAAGAGGTCACACAGCATCATCTCTGTCTCATTCTATTTATTTATTTATCCATTCATTCATTCATTCTCACTTTCTCTGAATACTTATGTATTAAAAATTATGATTACCAAGTATATCATTCTGTTTTCACACTCTTTAATATTCTCTTCCATTATGGTTTATCGTACAATATTGAATATAGCTCTTTATGTTTATATATATATGTTTATAGAGTAGAACCTTGTTGCTTATCCATTCTCTATATAATAGCTTACATCTGCACATCCTATTTATTAAAGGTAAGTCACTGAGGCTGGCCCGTATCCACAGGAAAGAGAATCAGACTCCACACCTTGTAGCAGAAATGTCAAGGAATTTGGAAACATGCATTAAACCAAGACATATAGGTATGATGCAGAAAAAAGAAACACAGAATTTGAGAACAAGAAAACACACAGAATTACAGTTCACAGCATGGAAAATCACGGCTCAAAACTGGGATCAATGACAGTGCAGTTTGGCTGCATGTAGTGTGCCCGCTGGGAAGTCTTGAGAGACAGAAATGCTGGTGGTGTTAGGCAATGCCTCTCTTACCAAACTCTCTATCTCATTCCCCAGAGCTTTCCCTATTTTTCCTTCCACCTGTAGGCTCCCTCCTATGCACGTTTACAGGTCAAGCCTGCCGTAGGGCAGGAGGTACTTAGACCTGGCAGTGTTAGCATCTATCTCTCCTGCCTGCTTCACTCTTGAGCTATGAGTTGTTGAGACTGAATCCCTGGTCCTTATCTCCAGCCTCAGGTCTTACACATGGACTCTTGTTTTTATTTCTATTGCATCATTTTCTGCAGAATTTTTACTCTGAATTATCTTACCTATAGTTATGCTGGACTCTCAAATCAGACTTCTAAGGAGGGAAAGTAGTTCTGGTGAAGAGCATAGGAGGAAAGGAAGTTAATGCTCATTGAGTTTGGTCCTGAAATAGACACTCACAGATACTATATTATTTAGGCTGAGAAACAGGGAAGCGAGTCCATCTCCTTGGGTGAGGTTGGGCAGGGTTGGGAAATCAAAGAGGCACCCCGGATTAACAAGAAAGGCTACAGTCTCCACAAAGACCATGGCAGAAAGAGAGCCGGGAGAGACACTTAGTCACAAAGACTGGATAAAATGGGAGATATGTGGACTAGAGTTGTGTGTGTGTGTGTAGATCTGCTGTCTATCACTTTGAAATCCACAAACATTGTTGAATTCATATTCATATCCCCAGGGCCTGGTTCTGGCTTTCAATAAACTTTTGTGGAACTGAAAAAGAACTGAATTATTGAGCACATGGGTGTCAGTTCAGAGAAAAAGAGAGAGAAGGGGATCTATCTAAGGCAAGCAAACACAGATGATGCTAAACTGTAAATCTAAACTGTTGAGTGAATTGGGTCCTTTCTATATCGTGAGGGTCGTTTCTCCCCGCAGAAAGTCAGCGGGACTGTGGTTGTAGTTTGCAGGGCTGTAGTTCCCGCAAGGAAGCAGGAAGAGGACTACTCATGAAAGATCAGAGCCCTTGCCTTTCCTTTTCATTCTCCCTGAAAACTAACTTCTCTCAGAAGACTAGAATTCTGCTTCTTGTGAATGGAGACAAATACAAGAAAAGCAGGACATCACTCTAACGTCTTGCTGGCATGATGTGCCTAGAAGTTGAGATCCCTTTGGTTGAGGTCCTCTGTTCCACTCTTGACCTGGGCTGAGATCAGAGGTGGTAATAATTCCCAGGCACATAGAGCGGCCTGAGTTCTTTCTTCAGTTCCAAAAATTCAAACACCAAAGTGAGCTTTAGAAAGGTGGGGGACTCAAGACAAAGGAGAAATTATACCCTGGAGATGGGACAGAGATGGCAAGCTATTACAATTTCCCTTCTACAGGACACACAGCCAGACTAAGTTTTCCTGCCTCCCTGCAGTTAGGTGTGCCCATGTGACTAGGTCTAGATAACAGACTGTGAACAGTGATGCAGACATAGTAAAACCCCTTCCAGTTTGATTTTGTCTGACATGGTGACCTTGGAAGGGTGTTGAAGATGGCAGAGTCCTAGATGGAAGGTGACTGACCCCCTGGGTTGTCACTTGAAGGACAGCGGCCTAACTAATTAGAATTACTGCTTGAGATACTTATAAACTAGAAATAAGCTTAAATGATGTGAAGCTTCTGAGTTTTGAGAGTATATTTTTTACATCAGTACCCATTCCCTTAACAGATAGAGAAGGTGCTTTTGAGTTAGGAAAACTAAATATGGAACTTCTGTCCTCCTTGAGCTTTAAACATATTCTTGGAAGAGAAACATGACCATCTGGTAAGTTAATGAACAAAGGGGTATTAATATAAAAAATATATATAAGTTCTGTTGTATCATTTTCTTGGGGAGGTAGGATATTAGCTAGGTTTTTAAAAATTGGCAAAGTTTTTTTATAGTAAGAAGGAAGGAAGGAAGAGTATTTTAGGATGTGGTACTGATGAAGGCACATAACAAGAAGGGATGTCGGGTTCAGAAAATCATCAACAGATAAGGCTGGCTGGAGCTTGTAGTGTATGCATGATGGTAGAGCTCAGTATGTATGTAAAGGTATATTGAAAACAGACTTCAGAGATGCTTGCATACAAAATAGGGAACTTATAATATTTTTATATGCAATAAAAATACTTTAGATAGGACTGAAATGGTGATGGAAACATTTTGGAAAAGGGGAGGCATGGGACAATGGGTATCTTGAATACCAGTGAGAAAAATATTGAAATTCTTGTAATATTGGGAGTAAGTGCCCAAACTAAGTTTCAGGACACTTCCTCTTTTAGATGGAGTCATTCGTGTCAATTTAAAAAATGCACAACGTGAGGGTTGTGAGTTAAGTTTTATTTGGGGCAAAATCAGGACTATAGCCCAGGAGACAGCATTTCAGATAGCTCTGAGGAACTGCTCCAGAGAGGTGGGGGGAAGGTCAGTGTTATATATGATTTTAGTGAAGGGTGGACGTGCAGTGAAGCACACATGTTGGCAGAGGTTTGCTGCTAGTCACGAGGAGCAGATGTCACCGTTAATGATTTTAGTGCTTTTCTAGATAAGAGGAAATGCAAGAATTGTGCTCATAAAATCTTCTCCTGAAAATATCTATCTGAAGACCTGTTCTGCCAGTTTTTCCCAAAGCACAGATGCCTCGTTCCCGATCTCTGCCCTCAACTCCTTTCAGGGGGTGTTGAAAGTCAGCAACTGCAGCAACTCATGCTCATGATCCAGTTTGTAGCTGGCATATGAGACTAAGCCTTCCCCCCATAAGCAACCGTAAAACTTGGGGGAAAAATATGGGAAATGGCTGTTTCAGGCATTAGACAACAGAGAGAACAAGAAGAGATTCCTGTAAGAAGAGATACTGGTCTCTGGGAGTGCCACGGTGCTCTGCCTGAGGACGTTCTATCAGTGACAGTACAGCAAGCTGGTGTTCGAGAAGAACAGGGTGGTCTTATTGAGAAAATAAAGGCAGAAACCAGAGAATGGAGCTGCTGATGTGAATGGAATCTATGCAATGAGGATTAGGAGCTGAGGGTCTACACAGAGGAAGGGCCTTACAAGTCTGTGTGGAAGTTCCTTGAAAAATCCCACTTCCCGACATGAAAGCAAGAAGAAAGAAAGAAAAAATTCCAAACAGCTATCTACAGAGAAATAAAACTCATTACCAAACCTTCCCACAAAAATAACCTCAGGCCCAGGTGATTTCATGGATGAATTCTATCAACACTTAAAAGGGAAATAATACGAGACTGACATAAATTCTTTCAGAAGCTAGAGAAGGAGGAAACTAAGAGCATAATCTCAATAACACACCATGAGAATGGGATTATAAGAAAAGAAAATTGCAGATTAATATCCTTCAAAAACATAGGTTTTGCCAAGATACTCAACCAAATATTAGCAAAATGAGTCCAGCTACATAAAAAAGAATAAGACATTATAACCAAGTGGAATTTATCCAGGAATACCAGATTTGTTCAGCA
Source organism: Pseudorca crassidens (assembly GCF_039906515.1). Taxonomy (NCBI): domain Eukaryota; kingdom Metazoa; phylum Chordata; class Mammalia; order Artiodactyla; family Delphinidae; genus Pseudorca; species Pseudorca crassidens. The sequence continues at coordinate 182,503,330 of NC_090297.1, forward strand.
TTTGAAAGTTCACTAACATTCACCAAAGTAACAGAATAAAGGAGAAAAAGATCATGTAGATCAATGAGAATAATAATGTTGATCAATAGTGTCCACAAATGGACCTACTTGATTGATTTTTGACAAAAGTTCCAACATATGCAATGCTAAATCTCTTGTCTTTTTCAAAGAATGATGCTGAAACAACCGAATATTCATATGGGAAAAAGTGGACTTTGACTACTACCTTACAACACTTGAAAAGTTAATTTGAAAGGGTCATAGACCTACCGTTAAGAGTAAAAGCTATAAGGCTTCTGGAAGGAAACACGGGAAAAAATCTTTGATTTGATGGCAAAGATTTCCTAGAGGTAAAAAAGAACTGAAACACAGCATTAACCACTAGAGGTGTATCAAAGTTAGGGTGGTGACAGCGATTGCCCCTGAATTTAGGGGTTGCATTATTTGTATAGAATTTAAACACAATAATAAAACTAGCTAAATTTAGTCTGCTTTTTTTTTATCACCATGTATTCACAATTCTAATCGATATCTGTGATAAAATATTCCTCAGGTGGTGGGGGGATGCCTTTTTATGGTTTAAGTTCTAAACAATCACTATGATTACTTTGAGTTTTAATAATATCTAAGTAAGCTTCTTATTAGCAATACTAATTATGGATCTTTCAGCAAACATTATATTCCACGTGGAAGTTAATGCAATACGGAATCATGCAACTCCTAATTATCCAGTCAGCCACACACACAGCATCAGCTACACGTGTTCATTTTAGAAGTAAGTTCGTTTTGTTTCAGAATTATCCATGCTTGCAGTGAGCTGAAATCATGATCACCCTTTGATATTACTCATACTCTTGTGTCTAAACAGTAGCTTTAAAATATAAAATGATAGCAGAGTGACTGTAAGACCAAGAAACTACCTGAGCTAATTCAATTCTGTCACTTCATGTGAACATTTGGAACTTTATTTGTGATAAGAATTTAAAACAGCAAAACATGCAAATTGGGTGGTGTAATATTTTTACTTGTAAGTGAAAATTTTAGTTCATGAATGAGTTATTTTCTGAATTGGAACACTAACTTTGAAATTAACTATTTCTTCTTTTAGTTGTTAAAGATTTGTATTAAAACTAAATAATGAATCAGGAAAACAGAGATTGTAATATTATTAATTTCTGCGACAGACCAATAAGTTGATTAAGTTATTTTCCTTTTGTAGAAAACCTACTTTTGTATAGTTAAAAGTACTGAGGCATTACGTTTTCCTCTTCTGCACTGTAATATTTATTTTTTACTTTATTTCTAATTGCTTATTTTTACGAGTATTGATATATATCAGTATTATATATATATATAATTTATACTTTTAAATAGATACACACACACACTGTGTGTGGTTCTATGCTAAGGCAAGAGTATACTAGGATAAATAAAACATAGTGTCTGCTTATACAGGATAGAAGACAGTGTCTATCCTCTAAGGAAAAGAGCTTTTTTTCACCTTCCCCAAGTAGATACATAATAACTTCCTTAAATGCTACCTTTCTTGTTGTTTACATGTGACTATAGCATCTTTCACTTAACCTCTTCCTTTATTCAATGGAGTCCATGTTCAGAAATCAGTTATTATACACATGAACAATGAAGGCGTGGCCAAAAGGCATAAAACTCTAGGTTTGGAGACTAACATTTTGAAAGAACCATACAATCATGCTAAATAGAAAATGCTTTAAAAACATTTGTTCCTAATTTGCTTCATCTGTAAACTTAGTCTATCAGACAGGTCTCTGTCCATATTCACACGCTCTCATCACAGCTTGTCACTCCAGCAAGTATTGTGGGAACCACCTGTGCAGACAGGGATCCTGATAGCACGTCAGCCACGCTGACCACTGGAGTCCTGGAAACGAGAGACAGCAGATACCCAAGTGTTGGCACTGTTCAAGGGACAGGACCTGGTAACACTCCTGTGCTTTGGGCTTGGCAGGCCATGGGGGTGTTCTACTGGGCTCCTCAGAAGGTCTACAGTGGGACTGGGTCCAGTGTTGCATGGTGGTGAACAACTCAGACACCAGCTCTGAACAACACACTCTTGCATTGATTCTCACCCTTCTCTATTTAGCATTTCAGTCTTGTTCCTCTGATCACTTCCCCAAATAAATTACCTGCATATAAGCTCTCGGCTCAGGCTCTAAGTGTTTGGAAGACCCGGGCTAAATCATTTAGTCAAAGTGTATTTTATGGTTTTTTTTCTCAGAACAGTACTGTTCTTTACACTTATGTGAGATCTTTCGGCTTATTTCACAAAGACCATTTACTTTGTGTTACCTGCCCACCAAACACTGACAGTTCAAGTATAGGTTAGTCTGTGTATATGAATGTCTACACACACACATCATGAAAAAAAACATATTTGTTATCCTGGCATTGAAAGCCTTCTCTATTCTGGTCCTATTTACCTTCCCAACTCCATTGGCCATTTTACCCTAATACAGAGAGATAATTAAATTCAAAATCTTTTTCCTTACTCCCCTCCCTCAAGTCCAAAACTCTTTTTGCCTCTAAATATTTTTTATTTCCCTGTCTTCATTTTATCCAGTTCCACCTGTGTCTCACCAGTGAACTGTATACAAATGTTTAATATTTATTAGATACTGCATTTTATTATTTCCAGAATAAGTAAAAGCCTTCACAAATGAGTAAGACATTTCCTGGGAGGCAAAGAATGAGGTGGAGAGAAGGCAAGCCATTCTAGGTAGAAGTATCTGCTTATACCAGCAAAAGAAACAAACGTATAAGAATGTATTCTTGTGTAAGAATCTGCTTATACAAAGAAATAAAATAAAGAGAAATATATGTTCAGTGAATTTCAATTTTATTAACATGTTAAGGAATAAAGATCTAAGAAGCCAGGTCTCTCTAGAGCCTGTGTTCCTAACCATTAAATTTTGTGCTACCCAGCCTCCCAACAAACTTCTTCATCTATGAAATGGTGTTAGTAATACCAATTTTGTAGCATCTTTATAAGGACTAAATGAGATCATGTCTATAATGGATGTATTCATATATCTATGTAAGTAAAATGTATATAAAGAGTATTTATAGTGGAATCTAAAAAATAAAACAAACAAATGAATATATACAAACAGACTCAAAGATATGGGCAATAAACTAGTGGTTACCAGTGGGGAGAGGGATGATGAGGGAGGGCCGAAGTGGAGTCAGATTTAGAGGTACAAACTACTAGGTATAAAATACATAAGATACAAGGATATATTGTACAACACAGGGAATAGAGCCAATATTTTATAATGACTTTAAATGGAGTATAATCTATAAAAATATTGAATCGCTGTCATATGGCTGAAATATATAATATTGTAAATCAACTCTAATAACAAAGAGTATTTATATATAAGAAGTAAAAATTTAAAAAAAAAATCCAAGAAAGGCTTGGGGTAATCAAGTCAAAAAAAAATTACTGTTGTGCATACTAAGAAATATACATTTTACTTTACCTTCCATTATTAGGGTAAACATATATATTCTCATCCAACCTGTGACATTGTTGAATGTGAAAGGGACCAGAAGAGATACTTAGTCTGGGAGAACAGATATAAATGAGACTACTTGTCCTTGGCAAACCAGAATGCATATATTCCCTAACCAGAGCATCCACAAATGTCTTCAGCTTTACAGTGAGCAATGCACAAGGAAATTTCTATTTCGTATTTTTGAAAATTCCATGGTGATCCATTTCGTTGATGACATGCTCACTAAGGATGAAGAAACAGTGGCTTAGAGGAAGAGAGAGTTGTGCTTGAAAGCCCATACCTGTATTCCCCACCAGGAACTGCAGACGTAAATGTAGGTAATGGGAAATCTTTGAAAGAATATGAGCACTGGTGTGACCTGACTCCATTTTCATGTTAGAAAGCCTGTTCTTGCAGGAGGGGCAAGGCGGGCTTTGAAGTTGACATAACCAGGGGTTATTATGGAGCACAGTCTTTTCTGTTAATTCTCACTCTAGATAATTAAACAGAGATTGTAATATTATTAATTTCTGCAACAGACCAATAAGTTGATTAAGTTATTTTCCTTTTGTAGAAAACCTACTTTTGTATAGTTAAAAGTACTGAGGCATTTAAGGAAGATTATTCAGCTCAGTCCAGACAAATCAGAATTCTGGACAAATTAGAATATATATACAAGAAAATATACTAAATTAAATGGAGTTTTACTAAAAAGATAAAAAATTTCTCCCCAATAGTCCATTTTCTTCACTCAGTGTTAACTGAAAATGCCTATTTCTTGATCTCTTCAGATTGTTTCAAGGTATGTTTCTGAGCTTTCTTATACATCCTACTTTCTTTGGTTTCCAAACTCAGTTTAAGTTTTGCATGTCAAGTCTCCATTTTATCCCATGTAAACCAGAATTTGAGGATAAGCACCAAGAAAATTAATATTTATTGAAATTGTGTTCCATTTTTTCCCAGGGAAAATGATAAAGTGTGATTTAAAGACTTTAAACTTTACTTGGACAATCAATTGCAACTAATGTGCAAGACAGTACAGAATAACATTTTCAGTTATGTGATCCACTCCATGATTTCTATAGGAATCAAAGAAAGCGGCAAATGTGAGCTGATATATTCTAGAACATTTTTGTGATTGTAATATTACTTGGATCTAAACCTTACAGAGTAAGATGTGAATGTAATCATTCCAGAAAAAATAATTCAAGAACATGCTTGAGCAACGAAGATTCAACAGTATCATCCATGTCTCAATTCATTACAGAAATGGACAATTAATAGGTCTTGTCACATTTTTGCACATTTTTGTTTCCTATGGCATTTCTTTGGCTCACAATTTGTTTACACTGTATAGCTGTATTGAGGCTAACAATTATAACTGATGATTTTATAAAACACAAGTTATGAACAACATAAGAAACAAACACTCAAACATCTCAGACAGAGCCCAAACAGCAGTCAACAATTGGAAGAAAAGTAAATGCTGAATTTTGATTATGTGGAGGAAAACTAAGTCGGTTTTTTTTTCTGTTGGATTATGGGGACAGTGTTCATCAGAATTAATTACATTAACAAAACATGTTTTTATGGGTTCGAATATGATTTTCAGCAGTGCTTAACTTTTATTTGTTTGCATATGTTTTCAAAAGACTGGAAGACCTATAAGAGCAACCAGTAGATTAAGTTGTGGTACAAGTCACAATTTAGAATGAACAGTGAAATGTTGTGGGTTTAACCCCACATGACTAGAATGGGAGTAAAAAAGAAATAGCATCTTTAATTAATTTGGGAAACTTTACTAACCGTAAAGCCATGATCTGGGAAGATGAGAAATGGACAGAATGGAAGAATAGGATCCCTAAAGAAACTGCAGAGGAAAACAATAAGGAATATATATATATAGGGATATAAAACTTAACCTTACTATTATTGGAACTTCATACACAACACCCAAAATTAATGTGCCAAAAAAGAAACAGAAGGTTTCTGGCTATACATACAAGGAGTTTGAAAATTGCCTCTGTCTTAATAAGGAAAAAGCTGACCAGACTTAAAAGCCAGCAACTCTTTTTAGATCTTTAAGAGAGGGGAGGGCACGGGGAAAAACACTATCCCCAAGACTGGAGAAAAAGGACAGGCAAATAAGTGGATTAACAGCTCACAAGAGCAGAGACCTGAGTTAGAACCACTGTGCACAGCAGCGTGGGGGTAGAAACATTGGAAACGTAATTGACAAATTACTGGAGGCTCAGCACAGACAACTCTTTGAGAGTTAAAAAAATCCAGGCCGACCCAGTCACAGGCAGACCCCATAATATTGTGAGATTTACTCCCAGGAGCTCAATCATGTTCCCACAGTAAATAGCAGAGAAAAATTCCCTTGTGCTTCCAGCAGCGGGAGGAGAAAAGGAACCATTTTGAAATTTGCCAGAGAACTGTTTTTTAACAAGTCTGCCCACAGGGGAAGCTAGTTAACCAGAGCCTGACCTGCTGAGTGATGATCAGACCTTAACTACCTGCAAAAGGGAAATACCAACTCCAGCCCATTCTACCCATCCTGTCCCATCTAAGTTGTGAGAAAAAACAAACAAACAAACAAACAAACAAAAAAAACCTGAGAAACTCTTGTGAAGTTTGCACCCCAGGGCATAGGCTCACTAAAAGACTGAGACCTAATTATAGGAATAGAAACACATCCCCTCCACCTGGACTTCACAACCACATTACTAAAGGGCTATTTAGAGCAGTTCCTTTTACCCAGTACATCATGTATGGCTATCAAGAAAAAATTACTATGCGTGCCACAATCCAGAAAACACAATATGAAAAGACCAAGCAAGCATTAGAACCAGACATGGCAGGAACGTTGGAATTATCAGACCAGGAATTTAAAATAACTATGATTAATATGCTAAGGGCACTGATGGATAAAGTAGATGACATGCAAGAACAGATGGCCAATGTAAGCAGAAACATGGAAATTCTAAGAACGAACCAAAAAGAAATGCTAGTGATCAAAAATACTGTAAGAGAAAGAAATCCTTTGATGGGCTTATTAGTAGATACAGCTGAAGAAGGAATCTCTGGTCTGGAGGATACATCAACAGAATCCTCAAAAACTGAAAAGCTAAGAGAACAAAGACTCATATAAAACAGAATATCCAAGGATTATGAAACAACTACAAAAGGTGTAATATACACATAATGGGAATACCAGAGGAGAAGAAAGAGAAAAAGGAAGAGGAGAAATATTTGACACAATAATGACTGAGAATTTCCTTAAATAAAGGTCAGATACCAAACCACAGATCCAGGAAGCTCACAGAGCATGAAGCAGGATACATGCCAAAAAAATACACACTGGCATATCATTTTCAAACTACAGATAATCAAAGATAAAGAGGGGGAATTGCTCTTTTGGGCCCCACAGGAAACCTTCTATATAAGGTTACTCCTTCAAGACCAGGAGACATATGGATCCACCTGGTACATAGAAACAAACACAGAAAGTTAGGCTAAATGAGGAGACGACAGAATATGTTCCACATAAAAGAACAAGATATAGTCTCAGAAAATGAACTAAATGAAATGAAGATAATCTATCTGAAAAAGAATTTAAAGTCACAGTGATAAAGATGCTTACCAAACTCAGAAGAATGGATGAAGACAGTGATAACTTCAACAAAAAGGCAGAACATATTTTAAAAAAGCCAATTAGAACTTAAGAATACAATAATTGAAATGAAAAATACATTAGATTGAGTCAGTACCAGAATAGATGATTCAGAAGAATGAATCAGCCATCTGGAAGACAGGGTAGAAGAACTTGCCCATTTGGAACAGCAAAAAGAAAAAAAATAATTAAAAAAAATAAGGATAGTTTAAGGGATCTCTGAGAGAACATCAAACATACTAAAAATTACATTACAGAGGTACCAGAAGAAGAGAGAAAGAGACATAAAACTTATTTGAAGAAATATTAACTGTAAATTTCCATAACCTAATGAAGGAAACAGATATCCGAGTACAGGAAGCACAGAGTCTCAAACAGATGAGCCCAAAGAGACCCATACAAACAAACATTATAATTAAAATGTCAAAAGTTAAAGGTAAAGAAAGAATCTTAAAGGCAGCAAGGAAAAACAACTAGTTACATACAAGGGAACGCCTGTAACAATATAAGCTGATTTTTTCAGCAGAAACTATACAGGCCAGAATGGAGTGGAACTTTATCAAAGTGCTGAATTAAAAACAAACAAACAAAAAACAAAAAAACCCTACAACCAAGAATAGTCTACCTGGAAATGTTATCATTCAGAGTTGAAGGAGAGATAAAGAGGCTCACAGACAAGCAAAAGCTAAAGGGGTTCACCACCACTAAACTGGCCATACAAGAAATGCTAAAGAGACTTCTTTAAGCAGAAAAGAAAAGTCCATAGCTAGAAATAAGGAAATGTATGAAAGGAAAAAACACATTGGTAAAAGCAAACATATAGTCAAGGTAGTGGGTCAACCACTTACAAGGCTAGTATAAAAGTCAAAAGACAAAGTAGTAAAATAAACTAAAACTATAATAATTAGTAAAGAGATATACAAACAAAAAGATGTAAAATATCATGTCAAAAAGTAAAATGTGGGGTGAGGGAATAAAACTGTAGTTTTTAAAAGGTATTTAAACTTAAGTGATCAACTTAAAATAAACTGATATATATATATATAGATAGACAGATATAGATATATACATATATCTGTGTGTATATATATATATATATAGTTATATGCAAATCTCATGACAACTGCAAACCAAAAACCTATAATACATATAAAAAAATAAAGAGAAAGGAGTCTAAACATAATACTAAAGAAAATCATCAAATCACAAGGGAAGACCAAGAGAAAAAAGGAACAGAGAAGAACTACAAAAAACAACCAGAAAACAGTAAAATGAAGAGATGGAAAAAGATATTCCATGCAAATGGAAACAAAAAGAAAGCTGAGATAACAATACTTATATCAGGAAATTAAACTTTAAAACAAAGATTGTGGGTGGAGCGGGAAGATGCTGACTTAGCATCTCCCCACAACTAGGGTGCATGCTGGCTGCTGGTGGGGGGACACTCACACCCAAGGAGATGGGAAGAACCCCCAAGTGAAACAGTAGGATGTGGGGGTACTGAGCGGGGAGGAGAAGTGGAGGCCAGACAGGATCAGCGCCCCTGAGGCTGGGGAGATCAGGAGAGGCCAGTGGGAGGGACCCACCAGGAGGAATGGGAGAGGAGTGGAGGGTGATTGCCCCACCCATTTGGGCCCAGGGAGCCTGCTCAGCTCCCAGGCTGGTCCCCTGCCCTCCAAGGACCCCCTCTCCCTGGTTGCATTTGTCCTGGGGGCATATGAAGGAGGCTGAGGAGAAACAGGAGACGGCCCTCCGGGAGGAGCAGGATGTCCACTCTCGCTATTGTTATTCAACATATTTTTTGAAATTTTATCCACGGCAATCAGAGAGCAAAAAGAAATAAAAGAAATACAAATTGGAAAAGAAGAAGTAAAACTGTCACTGTTTGCAGATGACATGATACTATACATAGAAAATCCTAAAGATGCCACCAGAAAACTACTAGAACTAATCAATGAACTTGGTAAGGTTGTAGGATACAAAATTAATGCACAGAAATCTCTGGCATTCCTATACACCAACAATGAAAAATCAGAAAGAGAAACTAAGGAAACACTCTCATTTACCATTGCAACAAAAAGAACAAAATACATCAAAATAAACCTGTCTAAGGAGGTGAAAGACTTGTACTCAGAAAACTATAAAACAGTGATGAAAGAAATCAAAAATGATATAAACAGATGGAGAAATATACCATGTTCTTGGATGGGAAGAATGAATATTGTGAAAATGACTATACTACTCAAAGCAATCTACAGATTCAATGCAATCTTTATCAAACTACCAATGGCATTCTTTACAGAATTAGAACAAAAAATTTTACAATTCATAAGGAAACACAAAAGACCCCAAATTGCTAAAGCAATCTTGAGAAAGAAAAATGGAGTTGGAGGGATCAGGCTCCCCAACTTCAAACTATACTACAAAACTACCGTGATCAAGAAAGTATGGTACTGGCACAAAAACAGAAATATAGATCAATGGTACAGGATAGAATGCCAAGAGATAAACCCACACACATATAGGCACCTAATTTATGACAAAGGAGGCAAGAACACACAATGGAGAAAAGACAGCCTCTTCAATAAATGGTGCTGGGAAAACTGGACAGCTACATGTAGAAGAATGAAATTAGAACATACCTTAACACCATACACAAAAATAAACTCCAAATGGATTAAAAACTTAAATGTATGACCAGACGCTATAAAACTCTTAGAGGAAAACATAGGAAAAACACTCTTTGACATAAACCACAGCAAGATCTTTTTTGATCCACCTCCTAGAATAACAGAAATAAAAACAAAAATAAACAAACAGGACTTAATTAAACTTAAAAGCTTTTGCACAGCAAAGGAAACCCTAAACAAGACAAAAAGACCACCCTCAGAATGGGAGAAAATATTTGCAAATGAAACAACAGAAAAAGGATTAATCTCCAAAATATACAAACAGCTCATGGAGCTCAATATCAAAAAGACAAACAATCCAGTGAAAAAATGGGTGGAAGACCTAAATAGACATTTCACCAAGGAAGGCATACAGAGGGCCAACAGGCACATGAAAAGATGCTCAACATCACTACTTATTAGAGAAATGCAAATCAAAACTACAGTGAGGTATCATCTCACACCAGTCAGAATGGCCATCATCAAAAGATCTAGAAACAATAAATGCTGGAAAGGGTGTGGTGAAAAGGAGACCCTCTGGCACTGTTGGTGGGAATGTAAATTGATACAACCACTATGAAAAACAGTATGGAGGTTCCCTAAAAATGTAAAAATAGAATTACCATATGACCCAGCAATCCCACTACTGGGCATATACCCTGAGAAAACCGTAATTCAAAAGGAGACATGTACCACAATGTTCATTGCAGCACTATTTACAATAGCCAGGACATGGAACCAACCTAAATGTCCATCAACAGATGAATGAATAAAGAAGATGTGGCACATATATACAATGGAAGATTACTCAGCCATAAAAAGAAACGAAATTGAGTTATTTGTAGTGAGGTGGATGGACCCAGAGACTGTCAGAGTGAAGTAAGTCAGACAGAAATAATCAAATACTGTATGCTAATGCATATATATGGAATCTAAAAAAAAAAAAAGAAAAATGGTACTGATGAAATTAGTTGTAGGGTAGGAATAAAATGTAGACGTAGAGGATGGACTTGAGGACACTGGGTGGGAGGGGGAAGCTGGGTTGAAGTGAGAGTAGCATCGACATATATAGACTACTGAAGGTAAAATATTAGCTAGTGGGAAGCAGCAGCATAGCACAGGGAGATCAGCTCGGGGTTTTGTGATGACCTAGAGGGTTGGGATAGGGAGGATGGGAGGGAGCCTATAGAGGAAGGGGACATGAAGACATATGTGTGCCTATTGCTGATTCACTTTGTTGTACAAAAGAAACTAACACAGTATTGTGAAGCAATTATGCTCCAATAAAGATCTATTAAAAAAAAAGTTAAGGAATTTACTAGCTATTCTGGAAGCAAAAAAAATAAAGGGAAATATAAATGAAAAAAGTAATAAAACAAAGGTTGTAATAAGAGACAAAGAAGTATGTTATATAATGATAAAGGGATCAATACAACAAGAAGATATAACACTTGCAAATATTTATACACCCAACATAAGAGCACCTAAATATATAAAGCAGATTATTAACAGACATAAGAGAAATTGATAATAATACAATAATAGTGGGGACTTTAATACCCCTCTTACAACAATGGACAGATCATCCAGACAGAAAATCAAGAGGAAACATTGGCCTTAAATGACACTTTATAACAGATTGACTTCATAGATGTATACAGAACATTCCATCCAAAACAGCAGAATAAACATTCTTTTCAGGTACACCTGGAGTTTTAATATGTGATAGATCACATATTAAGCCACAAAACAAGTGTCGATAAATTTAAGATTGAAATCATATCAAGCATTTTTTTCCAATTTTGAGAGTATGAACTAGAAATCAACCAGAAGAAGAAAACTAGGAGAAAACACAAACACATGGAGGCTTAACAACATGCAACTAACAATCAATGGGCCATTGAAGAAATAAAAAGGAAGAAAAAAAAAAAGTGAAAATGGAAACAAAACCTAAAATCTATGGGACACAGCAAAAATAGTTCTAAGAGGGAAGTTTATAGACATATGAGTGTGCCTCAAGAAATAAGTAAAATCTCAAATAAATAAAGCTTACACTTAAAGGAACTAGAAAAAAAATGAACAAACAAAGCCCAACATTAGTAGAAGGAAGGAAGTAATAAAGATCAGAGAGAAATAAATGAAATAGAGAAAAAAAGTTAGAAGAGATCAATGAAACTAAGAGCAGATTCTTTGAAAAGATATATAAAATTGACAAACCTTTAGCCCAATGAGAGAGAGAGAGAGAGAGAGAGAGACCAAATATATAAAATCAGAAATTAAAGAGAAGTTACAACTGATACCACAGAAATAAAAAGAGCATATGGGACCACTACAAACAATTATACACCACAAATTGGAAAATATAGAGGAATTGGATATATTCCTAGAAACATACAATCTTCCAAGACTGAATTTTAAAAAAATAGAAAATATGAATAGATAAATTACTAATAATGAATTTGGATCAGTAGAACAGCAACAACAAAAAACCTCAGCAAACAAAAGTCTAGGACCAGATGACTTTACAGGGGAATTCTACCAAATATTTAAAGAAGAGTTAACATTTATCCTTAAACTATTTCAAAATATTGAAGAGGAAGAAAGCTTCCAAATTCATTCTATGAGGCCAACATTACATTTATATCAAAACCAAACAAGGACACCACAAAAAAAGAATGTTATAGGTCTATATTCCTGTTGAACATAGATGCAAAAGCCCTCAATAGAATATCAGCAAACCAAATTCAAAAACACGTTAAAAGGATCATACACCATGATCAAGTAGGACTTATTCCAGTGACGCAAGGATGATTCAACATCCACACATCAGTCAGTGTGAGATATTGTATTAACAAAATGAGGATAAAATTATATGATCTCAATAGATGCAGAAAAAGCCTTTAACAAAATTTAAAACTCATTTATGGTAAAAAACAAACAAACAAAAACCTCTCAACAACGTGAGTATAGAGGAAATGTACATTAACATAATAAAGGCCACATATGACAAACCCAGAGCTAATATCAGACTCAATGATAAATGGCTAAAACCGTTTTTCTTAAGATCAGGAACAAGACAAGGATGCCCACTCTTGCCATTTTTATTCAACATAGTATTGGAAGTCCTAGCCAGAGCAATTAGACAAGAAAAAAAAAAGATAGCCTAATTGGATAGGAAGAAGTAAAACTGTCACTCTTTGCAGATTATATGGCATTTTACATAGAAAACTCTAAAAACTCTACCATGAGACTACTAGAACTAATAAATGAATTCAGTAAATTTGCAGGATACAAAATTAATATACAGAAATCTGTTGCATTTCTGTGCACTAATAACAAACTATCAGAAAGATAAATTTAAATAATTTAATTTATAGTTGCATCAAAAAGAATAAAACACCTAGAAATAGATTTGACCATAAAGATGAAAGACCTGTACTCTGAAAACTATAAGACATAGATGAAAGAAATTAAAGATGCCACAAATAAATGGAAAGATCCTACCTTCATAGATTGGAAGAATTAGTATTGTTAAACTTCCCATAATACCCAAAGATATATACAGAGTCAATGCAAACCTGTCAAAATATCAATAGCAATTTTCACAGAACTGGAAGAAATAATCCTAAAAACTGTATTGAACTACAAAGTATGACAAATAGCCAAAGCAATCTTTAAAAAGAAGAACAAAACTGGAAATATCATGTGCCTTGATTCAAACTATACTGAAAAGCTATAATCATCACAGCAATATGGTACTGGTGCAAAACAGACACATCGATTGATGGAATAGAATAGAGAGCCCAGAAATAAACCCACAGACATTTGGTCATTTATGATGAAGGAGGCAAGAGTATACAATGGGGAAAAGAGAGTCACTTCAGTAAATGGTGTTAGGAAAACTGGGCAACTACAAGCAAAAGAATGACTCTAGACCAGCATATTACGCCATATATAAAAATAAAATCAAAATAGGCTAAAGACTTGAATATAAGATCGGAAACCACAAAACTCCTAGAAGAAAGCAAAGGCAGTCAGCTCTTCTACATTAGAGTTTGTGAAATTTTTTTGGATCTGTTTCTTCAGGCAAGAGCCTCAAAAACAAAAATAAACAAATGAGACTACCTGAAACTAAAAAGCTTTTTCACAGTGAAGAAAACCAGTAGCAAAATGAAAAGGCAATCTACTGTATGGGAGAAGATATTGAAAATCATATATCCAGTAAGGGGTTAATATCCAGAATATATATAAAGAACTCATGAAACTTAATACAAAAAATTGATTAAAAACTGGGCAAAGGGGCTTCCCTGGTGGCGCAGTCATTGGGAGTCCGCCTGCCGATGTGGGGGATGCGGGTTTGTGCCCCGGTCCGGGAGGATCTCACATGCCACGGAGTGGCTGGGCCCGTGAGCCATGGCCGTTGAGCCTGCGCGTCCGGAGCCTGTGCTCCACAGCAGGAGAGGCCACAACAGTGAGAGGCCCACATACCGCAAAAAAAAAAAAAAAAAAAAAAAAAAAAAAACTGAGCAAAGGACCTGAACAAACATATTTTTCCAAAGAAAACATACAGATGGTCAACAATGACATGAAAAGATGCTCAACATCACTAATGTTCAGGAAAACACTTCAGCATCTAGAGAATAATGAAAACACATGGAGATTAAAAATCTTAATTTAAGGTTAGCTTGGTTTCCATTTACACATCTTATTTGGCACACTTGAGCTGATATAAACTCTTAATTCTATTAAAACCATAGTAGTTCATGGCCACACAGGGAAAGACTTTGGGGAAAATATAAAGGTAACAGAGGAAATTATTGATATTTTCTGAAAGCATGTCCTGCTATAGGGTAAAGGATAAAACTTAGATTATTTTTCTTTAGCAGCAAAAAAGCTCTGCCCTAGAATATTCATCAGCAATGCGAACAAAGCTTGCTTTGTGAAACAACTAAACACAACCTATTTTTGTTTGTTTGTTTTACTTTGGTGGATTCCTCACTAAAAGGGATTCCTTCCTACAGCTTCAACATAACAAATTTCCATGATTATTAAGGTTGAGATGTATTAGCCTTTTAGGCCCCTAAATTAAGGACCATTATTGTGGTTAATTTTAACGTTGACTTATACGATATTTTCTTTATCCCTGTACAAATTAAGTCTCAGGATTTTGCTTTAACTCCAAATCAGGTGAACTGGGTCTAGTTGCATCTAATTCCTCTAGCTAAATCTAATTAAATATTACCTAAGAACCCACTAGATGATGGCAAATCATCTAGCAATTGCCCTTTAAATATTCTCTCTCTAAAATTAAATATGAAAGCATTTTTCCATTGTTGATACATCAGCTATTTACAGAAGACTTTTGAGGAGGTTTACAAATGAGGGGACCCCAAAAGGCATAAATCAGGAGAGTTAATTTTTCCTGTTTTTACTGTGAAACAAAGTTAATTTCTCCCTATCATGAATACCACAATAATTTTTAGGTTGTAAATAATTTTGTGATCATCCCTCACCTATTTTCCTCTCAAATGTATACACTTTCCATTTCATATCATTGCTTAGATTAGCTCTTTCTTTTGAATTTTATTATAATAGACACATTGGGGTTGGCTAGTCCTTGTTCTATCCTTTCTTGTTAAGAACCCTGTCATCCTTGTCCAACGGCTTTGTATACAATTCAAATATTGCCTTTCACAGAAGCAACTTTTAACCTGCGAAGCAAACATCACCATTATGGGAAGGATGAGAACAAATGACAGCATGAGCTGGCTGTCTTCTGAACTGTGCTCTTATTGACCTATTTACCAATTATAGCCATCTCGTTTTAACATTGTACGTTATGGGTATGCTCAAAGGACAGCAGATAACTCAGCTCTTATGAAAGAAGAATCCATATTAGCATGAGGTGAATTTACTCTATTTCCTGTAAAAATTTACCAAAGGCAAGCATTAAGAACCCGTTTTGAGACTGAAGATCTGAATTAATCTGTAACTGTTTCTGTGCTGCAATGGTGGATGTGATGGACTAGTTAGCATTTCAGTACACATTCAATATACATTAATACAGGTATTAATGTTATGTACCTATGCTGCTCTTATAAAATAAGGGATGTTTACTTTTTTTTTTCTCAATGGTTACTGAACAGGAAGGACTCCACAATTATCAAAAACATGGCAAAGCAATGTTACCAGAGTCATCTGCCACCAGCAGTTTCCAAGTTCACAACATGAGTAGTAAGGGAACCATGTTAATCAGCAGTGGCACATCTTTGCCATTTCAAATAAGACAGATGCAAATAGGTGTGTGTGTGTGTGTGTGTGTGTGAAAATAGATTAAAATGCACTTTGTACAATTAAGCTCAGTGAAGTCATCAGATGATATGAAAATGGATTAAAAACCAAACTCCATAATTCTCAAAACTTGAAACTATATTCATAAGAACCAATTTTAATTTAACTATCTTGCCTTAGAAAGTGCCAATAATACCTTAAATTAATTCAGGATTTTTTATACTTTGAAGATATTTTGATGTATACATTCATTCTTATTTTTTATTCTTTTCAGAGGTATACAATGGATGGAAATTACTCATGAAACACATATGATAATGTGTCTCAATAGTAGAGAAATGTAGATAATTCATTATTTTATTATGAATATATAAAAATGTTAGCTTTATAAATATGTTAACTAAATTATCAATAATCCTAGGCAAGAAATACATCTACCACCAAGAAAAAAATAAACCTTTGATTTTTGCCTAGAAAGGTTAGTAGTCATTGAAAAAGTAGGTCAATGAAATAACTGGATTACTGAAAATAATCAGAACTGACAGGTAGACTACCAGAAGTCTATAGGCTATAGATTTTTGGTACGAATGTTTTCGTAAAGATGGTAATTCTTTGGAGATAGATGAAAATTAATAAGATTATGCTAATTTACAGCATAAATTAAAACGTTTTATAAAACTAATAACATTGAAGATTTTTTACTGGGCAATGTTAAAAAGTTAAGTAAATTTAATCATTCTGATTGTATATTCATTTTATATTTTTCAAAATCATTACACTTCCAAAATTAATGCAGTTATTTGTAGATGCAAGTATCACTGGGATGAAATATTTTATAATGCTTAACCTCAAAATGATGGTAAAATTTCAAATACTATAGTTTCAAGTTCATGCAATGCAAATAATCTAATTGATATAAAGAAAATAGGTGTAAGCAAGTGTAAACATAATGTTATATTAAAAAATAGCTTCTAGGTAGATTTAATACTTCTGTATTGTTATACTTTACAAATTTAGCATATTTAAAAATGTATCAGAAGGCTAGAATTTAGAGAAGAGTGATAGTGGATTCACTTATGCAGGTCAAGTTTTAAATTCTGTATTATTCTGAAATGATTTCTTATGTTACTTGATGTGTCACTACATTCTCTGGATTTCAAACTGATGGTTAATGTCTTTACCCCCAATTGAAGATACCATGTCAAATATGCTGTCTGCAAAAAAAAAAAGCATCACTCTAAATTGTATTTTAAATATATTAGTAAGGGCACTTTCCACCCTGGTAATTTACATTGAACACAGTGAAGCAAGAAGCATGCAATGCTTTCCAGCTAGATGCTAATAATGCCACAGGGGAAAAGAAAGTTATTTCAAATATATTCTGCATAATACCCCGTGTCTTTCTCTAAAATAAGCTGAAGATTCCTCTATAGCTTATACTGAAAAAATTTAGAACACTTCCAAATAAAATATATCTTTACCACTTTTCTGAAGGAAATTATTACATGTTGCCCTTAACTGATCTATTTTTAGGAGCCAAAAGCAGCAGGGTATGTCAGAAAGGGCTGCTTCATGAATTACGTATTTATCCTTTTTCCACTTGGCCACATTCCCTTTATTTTATGAACCCTTGAAAACGTGAGAATGGTAAGTTTTAGGTTGAAATTTTCAAAATTTTCTAGCCACATGCTTCATTGTCCCTCTACATCTTTCTACTGGTCACTTGCTCCTGAGAGAGACCCATTTCAAACCTTTTCTCCACGAAGTACACTAAATAGATTCATTCCCTGAAGTGAAGGTTGTAGACCACTTGAACTTCTTTTGTTCACCTCACAAACTTATTCATTCCTCCTCTTGTCATTTTCACCTTCCTAAAGTTGTAGTTAAGGGTTCATTCAAAGTGTATGAGCTTCTCAAGGCTTACATGATATTATACAGCTCATATTTTAATATTGCCTTACTGCTTTGCCAGAAAACAGCAACTTACTGAAATTAAGTAAAAATGGAAAGGAATCGGGTTGTACAAATCCTACAATTCCCATTAGTATAAGTTTGTAACTACAAAATTATAAAACCCATATGCACAACTCCTCTATAAAACTTTGTTCAAGTAACACAGATAATTCTGCTAACGTCTGTGACTAATACTCCAGAAATGAGAGCCTTTTTTCTGCCCCCGAGCTGAATATTGAACACCAAAACATTGATTTCCTCCTCGTATTCGCACAAGAGCATTTACTCAGATGTGAGCGGGAAGGACTGCCTTACAGAAAGAAGCTCTCCCTCGGCCACTGCATCCTTTTGTCTTTATCTGATTCTGTCATCTCAGATACCAAAGACTCCCTTTCACAGTGGTTTGCGGTTGCTTGTCATGCATGGCCTTCTGTATTTTGCCGTCTCCTTTTTCTGTCCTGGAAAAGCTAAAGAGGGAGGAAAAGTAATAGTTTTACTGCCTTTCCCAAAGCCTGTTCATGCTCACTGCTCTCACTGGAGCAGGTCAAAGGTGAAACTCCTTTTCGATAGACTGCGTTTTTTACCCTTAGAAGTCCACTTCGTACTTGATAATATATCAAATGTAATTTTAGCCTTTTAACCATGATTCCAAACAACAAAATTTGAAGAAGTTGGTTAAGATTTATTACAACTATTTTTTATAATACTATTATAAACTTAATATGGTGGTAAGACTTTTTGGAATCACCTCTTTAGAGACTGGGTATTATGTTCGTTGATAATTTGTTTGAGAGTATTAGAAACATTACTTAAAATAAAAGTTCAGTGTTTAAAATGAAAAATTTTTTACTTGCAGAACAATTTTCTCCTGTTAAAAATCATTAATTTGCAACAAATAATTATTTAATATTCAATAAAATAATTTTCTGGAATTGCTTTCCAATAAAAGTAAAATTTGTACTCATTTTTTTTCTATTCAAAATGTTAAAACTTTTGTAATTTCTGGTGACTTTAAAATACAGCAATGATATGTCAAAACAAGGGTTAAGTATGAGCAGAAGTCAGTAATGTGAAAAGACAAAAAACAGTGTGTAAAGAGGAAATTTACAAATTATGACTCCTATAATTTAAAAATTATTGTTGGAGAAAAGGAAGTTATTACTTGTGTACACTTATTTTATCTTTTAACTAATGTTCATTGATTTTAGAATTTCTTCCAAGTATTTCTCTATTCTAATCTACAGTACTTCTCTGTGAACTTATCATACATTTCCTATCTTTAAAGTGAAAACAAAATTTCAAACTAGCATGGGCTATTTTTCACACATTATAGGTGAATGATTCATAATGAGCACTTACTTGATGGCTTTAGAAACTTTTCATCTACTTTTATTTGTCAGAAAACAATGTTTGTAACCAATGCAAGAGAGAAGCATCCCTCTTGGTCCCAATCTCTTATCTTTACAATACTCACACTTAATGTATATGATAAAGTTATGAGATATTTACAAGTGATTTACAGGCCCAAAGCCAGTTACTAACTTGATGTCTATTGGCCCATTTCATACAATGTATACTCCATCAGCGCTTAAATTTTCTAGAAAAAAAAGAATGAAGTTTTTCAATTTAAGTATCAACAGAAGTATTCACATCTATTCATAAATAAATACTTAGATTATTAAATTGAGATTATTTTCAAACTGATTTTTAAATTCTACATTATTAATTGATTAGGAGAATTCTATTTCTAAAGGAATAAATCACCTGTGGTTTATTAATTACAAGAATGTATTATGAACTGGTGGAATATACCTCCTTCTCTACCCTACTTTTTACTAAATTAAAGTGAATCAGAAAAAGAAAGCAGGTGGATAGTTGTAAACATGTTTCATTAAAAAAAAAAAAACCACACTGCAGCACATTAAAAGGATCATTCACCATGATTAAGTGGGATTTATCCCTGGGATGAAAGGATAGCTCAACTGAGGCATACCAATAAATGTGACATATCACATTAATAGAAAAAAATCATAAAATCATCTCAACTGACAGAGAAAAAGCATTTGACAAGACTCAACATCTGTTCATGATTAAAACTCTTAATAAATTAGGTATAAAGAAACATTCCTCAACATAATAAAGGCCATATATGACAAGCCTACAGCTAATATCATACTCAGTGGTGAAAGATTAAAAGCTTTTCCTGTAAGATCAGAAACAAGACAAGGGTACCCACTTTCATCAATTCTATTCAATAATAGAGCTGGAACTCCCAGCCACAGCAATTAGGCAAGAAGAAGAAACAAAAGGAATCAGAGTAAGGAAGAAAGAAGTAAAATTGTCTCTGCTGATGACAGGATATTATATATAGAAAATCCTAATGACACCCACCAAAAAGCTGTTAGATCTAATCAACTAATTTAGTAAAGTTATAGGTTAGAAAATTAACATACAAAAATCAGTAGCATTTCTATACACTAACAATGAATTATCTGCAATAGAAATAAAGAAAATGATTCCATTTACAATAGCATCAAAAACAATAAAATATTTAAGACTAAATTTAACCAAGGAGGTAAAAGATCTCTACACTAAAATCTACAAAATATTGGTGAAAGAAATTGACACACATAATTGTAAAAGTACCCTGTGCTCATGGATTACAAAAATTAATATTATTAAAATGTCTATACTACCCAAATCCATCTATAGATTCAATGTAATCTCCATCAAGATTTTAATGGCATTTTTTATGGAAGTAGAAACAACAATCATAATATTTATATGAACCAAAAAAGACCCCAAAGAGCCAAAGAACCCTGAGAAAGAAGAACAAAATGGGAAGTATCACACTTCCTGATTCCAAGCTACAGTAAACAAAACAGTATGGTACATACAAAAACAGGCACATAAACCAATGGAACAGAATTGAGAACCCAGAAATAAACCCAAGCATTTACAGTCAACTAATATCTAAAAAGGGAGCCAAGAATACTCAATGGAGAAAACACAGTCTCTTCAATAAATGGTGCTGGGAGAATTGGACATCCACTAGTAAAAGAATAAAATTAGACCTTTATACCACTCATAAAGATTAACTCAAAATGTATTAAAGACTTAAACTTAAGACTAAAACCCATAAAACTCCTAGAGGAAAACATAGGGCAAAAGCCCCTTGACATGGGTCTTGGCAAGGAATTTTTAAATATGACATAAAAAGCATAAGCAACAAAATCCCAAATAAACACATAGGACTACATCAAACTAAAATGATTCTGCACAGCAAAAGGAATGATCAATGAAAAAGCAAACTTGAAAAGAATGCTACAAAATGGGAGAAAATATTTGCAAATCATATATTCGATAAGGGGTTAATATCCAAAATAAATAAAGAATGTATACAATTCAACAGCAGAAACCCACAAATAATCCACTTTAAAAAATGAGCTAAGCCTGAATAGACTTTTCTCCAAAGAAGATATATAAATGGCCAACAGATACACGAAAAAGTACTTAACATCACTAATCATCAAAGAAATGCAAATCAAAGCCATAATGAGATGTCACCTCATGCCTGTTAGAATGGCCATCATCAAAAAGACAAGAAATAACAAACGCTGGACAGGATGTAGAGAAAAGAGAACACTTGTACGCTGTTGGTTGGATTCTAAATTGGTGCAGCCACTATGGAAAACATAGTATGGAGGCTCCTCAAAAAATTAAAACTAGAGCTCCCATATGATCCAGCAATTCCACTTCTGGGTGTATTTCCAAAGAAAACAAAACACTATGTCAAAGAGACATCCACTCTTCCATGTTTACTGCAAAATTATTTACAATAACCAAAGGATGGAAACAACCTAAGTGTCCATTGATGCATTAGTGGATGAATAGATCAAGATTTGGTATATATGTGTGTGTGTGTGTGTATAATTCAGTCATTAAATATCAAGGAAATCCCATCATTTGTCTCACCTGTGACAACATGGATGGACTTTGAGGGCATTGTGCTAAGTGAAATGTTAGACAGAGAAAGACAAATACTTTATGATCTCACTTACATGTGGAATCTAAAAACAAACAAACTTATACAAAGAAATCAGCTTTGTGTTTTCCAGAGGGCTTGGGTGTGAGGGGTGAGGAAATTGGATGAAGGTGGTCAAAATGTACAAACTTCCAGTTACGATATAAGTAAGTCCTGGGATATAAGGTACAACACAGTGACTATAGTTAACACTGAAATGTGATATATATATAAAAGCTAAGAGAGTAGGTTCTAAAAGTGTTCATCACAAGGCAAAAACATTTTTTCTTTTTTTCTATGTCTATATGAGATGACGGATGTTAATTTATCGTGGTGATCATTTCACAATATATGTAAGTCATTATGCCATACACGTTAACTTTGTACAGTGCTGTATGTCAAGTATATCTCAATACAACTAAAAAAACGAAAAGAAAAAGTCACAATATCCAGAAAGAACATTATGTTCTTTGAGTAATAAGTTCAAGATTCTCTAATACTCAGACCGTTGCTGAATTTTACGTTATGTAGGATGTAAATGTGATAGAAACAGGTGAGCTTGCAGTAACTTTGCACATCCACTCAAAACAGAAGCATTATTTTTCCTAATGATATTCTTTATCATTAATCATCAATTGTGAAATAAGATTCTTTTTGTTATGCTATTTCAAGTTGCAGTTTCTTCATTTCCTTATACAATCCATTTTTGCATACTGAATATTGTACTATATTCCCTGCTACAGAAATATAAAGATGAAACAGTTCATTATGTCCAAAGAACGTGGTTTTTTCAAAGATTACATAGATTGTTATCTAAAGCCACTCAGCAGTTATTTGTAGTGAGGTGGATGGACCTAGAGTCTGTCATACAGAGTGAAGTAAGTCAGAAAGAGAAAAACAAATACCGTATGCTAACACATATATATGGAATCTAAAAACAAACAAACAAACAAAAAAATGGTCATAAAGAACCTAGGGGCAAGATGGGAATAAAGACGCAGACCTACTAGAGAATGGACTTGAGGACACGGGGAGGGGAAAGGGTAAGCTGGGACAAAGTGACAGAGTGGCATGGACATATACCAAACATAAAATAGATAGCTAGTGGGAAGCAGCCGCATAGCACAGGGAGATCAGCTCGGTACTTTGTGACCACCTAGAGGGGTGGGATAGGGAGGGTGGGAGAGAGGGAGACACAAGAGGGAAGAGATATGGGGATATATGTATATGTATAACTGATTCACTTTGTTATAAAGCAGAAACTAACACACCATTGTAAAGCAATTATACTCCAATAAAGTTGTTAAAAAAAATTGCCACGGCAAAAAATGTGACATTAAAAATGCATAAAGAGGATGGATTGGGAGTTTGGGGTTAGCAGATGCAAACTATTATAAATAGAATGGATAAACAACAAGGTCCTACTGTATAGCACAGGGAACTTTATTCAATATCCTGTGACAAAACATAATGGAAAATAATACGAAAAAGAATGTATATATATGTGTGTATACACATACACATATATGTATACACACACACATATATATATATATCACTGAATCACTTTGCTGTACAGCAAAAATTAGCACAACATTGTAAATCAATTATACTTCAATAAAATAAATTTCTTAAAAACTCAAAAAATAAAGCCACTCAGCAAGTATGTAAGGAAAGAGAAACATTGTTCTGAGAGTAAAAGCTATTTGCTTTGTAATCTTTAATATTTTTAAGGAGAGCAAATTATGTGTGTATATAGTTCAAAACTTGTAAACAAAAAGCCAGAAATCAAGTAAAAAGGTGGAGTTGTTTTTTGGTTGTTTCTTTTTTTTTTTTTTTTTTTTGGCCGTGCTGTATGGCATGCAGGATCTTAGTTCCCCAACCAGTCCCCCTGCATTGGGAGCACAGTCTTAACCACTGGATCACCAGGGAAGCCCCCAAAAAGGTGGAGTTTAAATGTTGAACCCAGTTCTCACTGAATTATTGAAGAAACAGCACAAAACAGGTGGCGAGAAAAGATGAAATCAGTAGTTAGGAAATCAAGTTGCTTTTGAATTAGCCATGGGAATTGGCACTTAGCTTCTTGCGAGGTCTGTCTTCTCTGAGTCCCGCTCCCAATGAGGGGCCAATTTAAGTGGTATCTTCTCTGTGGTCCTTTCCACATTCCAAACAAGTCACTCACCTGCTCATACTCAGCCCTTCATGCTAACGCTGCAGTAACTACGTGTGCATGTCTCCTCCATTAATTTGCTAGCTTCTCAAAGAAAAGGACCATGTATTAGTCTTCTCTGGTCCTTCTAGCACCCAGCATAGTGTATTGAGTACTCATAAATGTATAGAAATAGAATTGAATTGAAAATATATCATTATCGACCATTCATTTGGGCATGGGAAAACTTACTACTCTTGAATCTTGGCCAAAGATGAATTTTAAAATGAATCCCTTCTCTCCATACTTTATGTACGTATACCAAATATTATCTTCAAAGAAGAAATAGGGACTTCAGCAACAGTAATTTAATTATTGCCAACTTCTTTGGCCATGAAACAACTTCTTTGCAAACTGGATTTACAGACCATAAGGAAATTTGGTCTACTGGATATCATTTTGTGTAAGAACAACTTAATAGCAACACTGAAAAAGAAAATTCCACGTAGAAGTCATGAAATCACCCTCTCTCACCCCTGTGCCAATAGCTCATGGTGTTTCTAAAATGAGAGGAAGGAAATAGTTATCCCTAATTATGTCTTGTTCAATTGTATCATTTAAAGCATTAACCTGTTTTTAGCAAGGCTGTTTTTAGATATTTTATATTGACTAAGCAAATGCTGCTCTCTTTTGCAGTGTTTTCCCTGTGGAAAATAGTTTAGATTATTTGCCAATCACTAACATTAGACAAAATTAAAATATACAGATTAGCTTCAATTTCCAAGGTTTGGAAAGAACATGTCTGCGATAATAACTTATGGATAAACTCAGGAAGCCTGGTGCATGGTAGAACTCCAGTGTCTGTCAGATATGTATGTATTCGGAAAATATTGTTCACTGTAGCCTGCTTTCAATCTTTTACTGAGCCAACTGCATATTAATGGCTGAGAGGAGTTATACTAAGAGAATATATTTGATTTGATTTGATTTTGGATTTCTCAACCTTGGCACTATTGGCATTTAGGGCCAGGTCATTCTTTGTAGGTGGGGGACGAGAGGGGTGGCCGTCCTGAGCACCCCACATGTTTAGCACCTCCTTGACCTCTACCCACTAGATGCCACTAGTGCTGTCTCCCCTCCCCCAGGCATCATGTTTCCAGACACTGGCAAATTTTCCCTGGTGGACAAAAATCACTCCGGCTTGAGAACCACTGATTTAATCCAAACCCTTCCCAAAGGCTTTTACCTAAGAATTTCTCATGAAAGTCATATCAACACCAAAATAAAGCAATTGGAGAAATGTTACTGGAAATACCTTAACTCCTTTTGTACTACTAGTAATGACTAACTCTTATCTACACCCCTAATTATGAAAACTGCACTCTTCTAAGCAGTTTTCACTAAACTCATGAAATTGACATGACATTAACTCAAATATTTTAGTTCCTGTTGCTTTTGGATAGCTGTCTTACACATGAAGATGGACACAGAAATACTTATCTTTTTTTTTAAGTTTGTCTTAGATACAAAAAGGAGAGGGAGCAAGGGAATGAGAAGACAAGCCACAGACTGGGAGAAAATATTTGCAACGGACACACCTGATAAAGGACTGTTATCCAAAACATACAAAGAACTCTTAAAACTCCACCTTAAAAAAATGAACAACCCACTTAAAAAATGACCAAAATGAGATCTGAACAGACACTTCGCCAAAGAAGATATACAAATGGCAAATAAGTATACGAGAAGTCCCTCTACATTATATGTCATTAGGAAACTGCAAGTTAAAACAACAACGAGGGCTTCCCTGGTGGCGTGGTAGTTGAGAGTCCGCCTGCCAACGCAGCGCACACGTGTTCGTGCCCCGGTCCGGGAAGATCCCACATACCGCGGAGCGGCTGGGCCCGTGAGCCATGGCCGCTGAGCCTGCGCGTCTGGAGCCTGTGCTCCACAACGGGAGAGACCACAACAGTGAGAGGCCCGCGTACCGCAAAAAAACAAGAAAACAAAAAACAAAAAAAACAACAACGAGATAATGACACACCTATGAGAATAATCGAAAGCTGTAATAATCGAAAGCTGTAACACTGACAACACCAAATGCTGGTGAGAATGCGGAGCCACTGGTGGGAATGCAAAATGGTGCAGCCACCTTCGAAGGTGGTTTGGCCGTTTCTTATAAAACCAAGCACATTCTTACAATACAACCCAGCATTTGGGCTCCCTGGCATTTACTCAGAGTGGAAAACTTATGTCTACACAAAAACCTGCACATGGATGTTTATAGCAGCTTTATTCATAATTGTCCAAACTCGGAAGCAACCAAGATGTCCTTCAGTAGGTGAAGATATAAATAAACTGTTGTACAACCAGACAATGGAATATTATTCCATACTGAAGAGAAATGAGCTATCAGGCCATGAAAAGACACAGAGGAACCTAAAATGCACATTACTAAGTGAAAGAAACCAATCTAGAGAGTCTACATGCCATATGATTCCAACTATATGATACTCTGGAGAAGGCAAAATTATGAAGATAGCAAAATAAAAAACATCAGTCCTTCTTAAGGGTTGCTGGCAGGGAAAGATGAAGAGGCAGAGCACAGAGGATTTTTAAGACAGTGACTGTATTCTGTACAACACAATAATGGCGGATAACATACAATTATACACTTGTCCAAACCCACAGAATGTGCAACACCAAGAGTACAACCCTAAGGTAAACTGTGGATGTGGGGTGATAATGATGTGTCAGTGTAGGTTCATCGATTATAACCAATGTACCATTTGGTGGGGATGTTGATCATTGGGAAAACTGTATGTAGGTGAGGCCAGGGAATATATGGGAACTCTCTGTACTTTTCTGCTCGATATTGCTGTGAACCTAAATCTCTAAAAAATAAAGTCTACCAGGAAAAAAAAGTGCAAGGTGTGTGACAGTTGAAACCTGAAATCTTCAGGGATAATTATCGTGCATCACTGTAAACTAGCCTTTCTGCATGCACGTTGTACCAAGCGTGCTTTCCATTTATAGGGACTCACAAGGAGCAGGTGGCTACTCTCAGGGCATGCACGGGGGGCCATGCACTCAGGGCCAGATGACTGCACAGTCAGAGAGGGCTAGAATAGATCGCAGTGCAGAGAAAGAAGGACACAGAACTGATCCTGCCTCCCAGGTACTCTCTGGCTCCTCCTAAATAGCTCTTCAAAACATTACCTTTTTTTCCCCTTTATTATTTTTCTTTCCCTATTTCTCTCAAATGCTGAAAAAAAGAAGGATGACTATAGGCCCCATAAAGTGTAAGGGGGAAGACATTTATGGCTGGGAAAATGATAGGTGTAGTTGAAATCTGGAGTGCTGTTAAATTTTTAACTCATTCTCCTAATTATAGCCCTTGTGACACTTTCTGCTTTAGAGCTCCATCAATGTATGGTGGAAATGACCTCAATACATTTTGTTAACCAGATCGCAAATTTTTTTTTCCTTCTTTAGTCACTTAAGCAAAGCATCTCTCAATCCTGTCTCTCCTGTGAAAGGTAAGATCTCCTTCATGAATCTGAACGACTCCCTTGGGGTTTGAGGGTCATTTACCTGTGGTTAGGACAGCAGATGGAATGTCACATGCTTGGCTTGGGCCCCTGGCTCAGTGCCCTGGGCTGGGAGGCCAGTGGCTTCACTCAGAGGGTGGCTTCAGATTCAACCCTATCCCATCCTTCTAGGGCTCTAGGCTGGAGAAAGCTATGAATTACCGTCATTAAAATGTAGGTCCAGAAGTGGTTTCAGTAATAAATAATTGTTCAGGTGTTCAATAATGAATTATTGTCGTTTCATTTCTACAACTTGGACATGGTGGGCCAATGTCTTAGAGAAATGAGAAAAAAATGAGTTCCTTATTTGGATACTTATTTCTTCTGCTTTTACTGTAGTTACATCAAAGCATCGGCACTGAACACCATATGTTTACCAAACAACTTAAAAGTCCAGAGAGAACATAACGCATGCCTCACAAATGATCAGAATTAGCTGAAATAGATGAGGTGATGACACTTATTGGGTGCCTGCTGTGCGCCATGGGTGGTGCTGCACTGTTTACAGGGTGTTATCATGTTTATGTCTCATAGCCACTTTATTGTTTTTCTCTCTCTTGGGCACATAAGAAATTGGAGACTTAGAAATAAAATAAGTTTACCCAAGTTTACACAGCTGGTAAATGACAAAATTGGGATACGAGCTCATCTTCTGTCTCTTATTACCATACTATCAACAGAAAAATGCAAGATGGCAGAATTTGAACCCAAGACTTCTGACCTTGAGTGCATTTTTCTTGTTTTTACTATGCCTGACATAGTCCTATAAAATATCTGAGAACTTTCTTGTGGACTCAATACAAAAATGGGAGTGAACACCAAAGTGTACTGGAAAATTCATGGATCTTTTGAACAAGACTCACCTGGGTGTAAATCTCAATGCAGCAATTTAAGAGACATATGATTTGGGGCAAATTATTTCATCTCTCTAAGCCTCAATATCTACCTCTGAAAACCAATGATAGCCACGTCATAGGAAGAAATGGACATAAAATCTGTTGTATGTATTTGATACTGTGAAAAAATGAACATAAAATCCTCATGTGGTACTTGGTGCTCAGTTGTTGAATACTCAACTGTAGAGAATGGGTAATTTTCAAAATATCATTCTAAAATTGGTATAATATAAAAATATCTTGAAAATATAGTTGCCTTTCTGAGTCTATTGATCCAAATTGGAGCCCAATAGCCTACGGGATAGGGGATGATCTGAAAGCAAAGATAACAACAGAGGTAGGAAACAAACTTATGGTTACCAAAGGGGAAAGAGGGGAGGGATAAATTGGGAGTTTGGGTAACATATACACACTATTATATATAAAATAGATAAACAACAAGGACCTACTGTATAGCGCAGGGAACTCTACTCAATAACTTGTAATAACCTATAATGGAAAAAAAATCTGAGAAAGAATATATCAGTATAACTGAATCACTTTCCTGTACACCTGAAACTAACACAATGTTGTAAATCAACTATACTTCAATAAAAATTATTTTTTTAAAAAAAGGAAACTTTTTTCTCAAATGCAAAATAGGAGGTATAAGAAAGTAATAACATTGTAAGACAGGCTAATGTTTTGAGAGAAAATTATCCAAATTTCTTCATCCTCCCTACCCTCTCCCATTTGAACATATTAATGACTAAACCACCTCTGATGTGGGTGGAGAAAATACCTCCATGCCTGTGACAGCCAGGTACCACCAGCAGTGAGACAGTAAGAAAACCCAGAGGAGGCTGGTGCATCACATCAGTAGCGGGGACGAAGAGCAGAGGCAATTCTCCCATACCTCCTCTCCCAGCCCAGCCTGGAGGGAGGAAATGTGATCTGGATTTGAATCACCTGTGCTCTCTTGATTCTCTTTCCTATGCTCCTGAGCCCATAAAGTAACACTCTTAGCTTACATTTTTTTTTTTTGGAGGGGGGATCCAATGTTCTCTTCTTAAGCAAACTTTACCAACAGGTTTGAATGATTTTGCCCCAGGTTGGTGGTTCCTTCCTCAACAATAACAACAAAATAAACAAACAAAACAAAACAAAACCTACCTAGCAAGCTATAGAAGGCCAGGGGCCTGGGAGTAAGCTCTGATTGGTCATGGATAAAATTTAAAAATCACATTTTCTCTACATAGTCTGGTTAAGTAGGAATAAATTTGCAAGTCTCTAAGAAAAGCTCTCTTCCTCTTCCCCAATTCCATCTTTTTTACACCTTTCAAATCAACTATACAGTCTAATAGAGATGTTTTATTTAGGTAGCTAGTGAGTGGTATTTTGATTGGTATTAGATGATGCTTTGAAATAACTCACCTGGCTGGATCATTTAATATTTTAATTATTTCTTTTTCTTCCCGCCACCTTTTGCTTCCCTTTCTCTTCCTCTCATCAGCATGTAGTCAGCTCTGTGCTCAATGCCTCAGGAGAGGAAGGAGGCAGAGAACACAAAAGTCAGCAGCCATCCTTTCATTCGTTAAAAAAAAAAAAACTAATTCACGCTTTCAATATGTGGAACTCCTGAGAGAATCCCAAAATAGTAGCATCTTTTCCCTGTAAAATATGTTGGAAGAGTCATGCCAGCTCATTACACACACTCATATTCATTTATTCAACGAACAAGTTTGCATGTGTGTGCACCCCTACTATGTGCCAGGGTATTCTGGATGCCTGATGCTATAAAGAGCAAGGAAAAAAGTCCCACTTCATGGAGAGTAAGGGGCCAGACAGCAAAAATAAAAACAAATATATATATGACAAACTATGAGCACTGAGGAAGGGACTGCCTCAATAAATTTTCTTTGCCAAAAGTCAGCCTCGAGGAGGGGAAGAAAAGTTGGGACACAGGAAGACAGAGCGACCTCAAAAGAAAACAATTTTCTTCAGAGAAGGATCTCTCCTCCCATGAAGAGGAAAAGGCAATAATGAGCAGGCTGGTCTCTGTGGCAGAAGGCATCTCATCTCCTATTTCCTAGGAGAGCACATCAAAAAAACCAAAATGGCTCATACTGCTTCTAGGAAGAAGAGAACATACACCTTCTCCCCAAAGTTCTGCCAATGAACCAGAACAACGCTGATCCCGGCCACTACCTGTGTGTTCTGATGACCAACAACCAAATGGGGCATCCCCAACTCCTTAAGACCTCAAAACTCTAGCACAAGCCTGAGTAGAGGGACCTCAATAAGGTTTGGGGTTTTGGAGTTGGGGCCTTCTTCCTCCAACAGGCTAGTGGAATTTGGACTGGCATCAGAAATTAGATAGTTTGTAAAAATAAAGTTATATGTCAGTGCTCTTGATTTCATGCATTGAGATTCACATCTATCACACCAGTATTGTGCCTGAGTGAGTTGGCCTGACCTCCTTCTAACTCTCAAGGCCACTTTAAGGCAGTCGTCAAGTCCTGTGTGGTCATCCAAGTATTTCTCACCACCCTTTTTAAAAAAAAATTTATTGGAGTATAGTTGATTTACAGTGTTGTGTTAGTTTCTGCTGTACAGAGGAAGACAAATATCATATGATATTGCTTATAGGTGTAATCTAAAAAAAAGGTACAAATGAACTTATCTACAAAACAGAAATACAGTTACAGATGGTAGAAAACAAACTTATGGTTACCAGGGGGAAAGGGGGGAGGGGGGGCGGAGGGGGGAAAAAATTGAGAGATTGGGATTTGACATATTTCTCAGCACTCCTGGTGCCCAACTTCATCGCTATTCTCTTGGTTCATCTCTGAATCCCTACAATAACTCCGTAACCAGGTTCCTGCTTCCAAATCTTAATGTCCTTCAATCAATCCAATACCCAGAACAGTTAATTGATGATCTGTATCTCATAACATTACGTCTCTGTTCCATGGTGTCCATGGCTTCCATTTGCCACAACATCAAGGCGTTGACCCAGAAGCCCTGCAGGGACGGTTCCTCTGTTCTCCAGGTGTCTCTAACCTTCCCTCACTCTCCACCTTTCACTGTGACTTCTGCTCCAGCAACAGCGAACGGCCGCATATTTTTCCCAGTTTCGGCTCCTTTGCTCATGCTGTTCTCTCTGCTTGGAATCACCCACATCTCCCACCCAGAAACCCATGCTGATGACAGTAAGCCCCCTAGACACGCACCTTCAAGTTGCAAACTTTCAAAATGTGAACGTGCGTTCCCATGTCCTGTCACGTAAGGTAGCTCACGGGGTCCGGTGTACGTTGTCACGTGTGTGCATCCTCTACAAGTGGTTGTGCTTCTGTGTTCTTTACTGTACAGAACTGTGTAGAGTACAGTAGTACAGTATCTTTATTTCAAGCCCAGGATGTCCAGAAGCAGGCGTAAAAGTAGCAGTGATGTAGCTGGTATTACTGTACTTTTCAAGGTACTGTACTGTAAGATTAAAAATGTTTTCTATATTTTTTGTGTTTGTTTGTTTTTTATGTATTATTTGTGTGAAAAGTATTATAAACCTATTACAGTACAGTACTCTATAACCGATTGTGTTAGCTGGGTCCCTAGGCTAACTTTGTGGGGCTTACGAACAAACTGAACTTACGAACGTGCCTCAGAATGGAACTCGCTCTTCATATGTAGCGGACTTGCTGTATCTAATTTCTACTTACTTTTTAACATTCAACTCAGGCATCCCTTCCATCAGGAAAGGCTCTGATCTCACTGAAGACCCCTCATGGAGTGCCACTATAATTTATGCAATAATTGCACATAACTCCACTTTATTTTCTGTGAGCATCTAATTGCATAGCTATCTCTGCCCATAAACTGTGAACTCTCTGAAGGCAGCAGCCATGCTCACTTCTCTGAGTCTCTGCTGACTCCAGCCATGCCTGGTCTGTAATAGGCATCCATGTTTGTTGAGCCGGAGAAAATTATCTACACAGAAATCTGGTGACACGTCAGGAATCTTTCATCAGGAATCTAAATTTAGACAATCCAGATGTTCCCAGGAAGCAAATTAATGTGCTGATAATTCTTCAGGGAGCATCAACGTATACTTCGCCTGATGAGTTTAAGGACTTAGATGCTGCTTCACAGATGGGAACCATGTATAGCTGTTCCTAAGGCAGATGCTTTCATTACATGGACGTGCCTTCAGGTCCGTGCTCAGCTGTGTTCTTGTCATCACAAGAACAAGAAACCCCTGCATTTATACAGCATCTCATAGCGTGTAACGAATTTTCTTATCCATAAGACCCATCAGAGGTAAACAGGGTAGGCATCATTATCACCACTTTATAGATAACTGAGGTTCGAAGTGATTGAGTGTGTGGTCTAAGACCTCAAGCGTATCACATTGCAGAGCCAGGATTGAACTGACTTGTCAATCTTTGATTCACGATGACTTTTGAAACTCAAGTCAACTCTCCTGTTTTCCAGAGGAACTAGGAGTTTCTGATGCAACTGACTTTTTCTAATTTTAAATTCAGATGCAAGATGAACCTACAGAAAAATGGATAAACAGGTAAAGATTTCTGGTACATATCACTGCTTTGAAGTTCTCTAAATAAAGCAGTTAAACTTCAGTCAATTTCTAGTAAATAAATGAGTAACATACAATAATTGCTGCTGAACATCTGAAGGCAAGGTAATGGCTACCTAGCTGTTTTCAAACCTGAACATAATATTTGCACAGCTATATTGGAATGAAGAAAGCAAAGTCTTCTGGGGGCTTCTTGATCTTATTTGTTGGTGTCTTCTCTCTAACACTACATGATAAACTTAAAGCAACTAATCTCCCAATAAGTCTGTTCTGTGCCCATGTCTTATTTCTTGTCTTAATTGTCAAGTACCCTAAAGGTAGCATTAATATCTCATTCACTCTCATTAACATACTCAATAAAAATGAACTGAAAGTCAATTGAATGCCACAATTCTCAGATACTCTGGTCAAAATGAGTAGGACATAGCTAGTCTCAGCTCTTGTGTAGAGCATACCATCCAGTGGGAGAAACAGGCCATAACAAAAGCAGTGTTTTTGCAGATTGCAGAAATATGTGATATCATAGCTATAGCCCAAAGAAGAAAGGAAATAATCAGTTCAGTTTGGAGAATCCCAGTAAGACATCAGAGAGGATTCATATGACCCTCAAGCTTCAATTTCACTGAATCTTACCAAGAACATGGCATGTAGTAGGTGGGCAATAAATATCTGCTGATCAAATAATCACATAACCTGGTCCAAGTTAGCTATCAAAGCATTATATTCCTTCTCCTAGAGGTGTTAACCTTGTAGCTCCACCTGAGTTTGTGGACTTAGGTTTATCTCTATAACCAACAAGGACCTACTGTATAGCACAGGGAACTATACTTGATATTTTGTAATAACTTGTAAGGGAAAATAATCTGAAAAAATATATGTATAAATGAATCACTTTGCTGTACACCTGAAACTAACACAACATTGTAAATCAACTATAAAAAAGTTTATCTCTCTATTCTAGAAACTTCAAGCAACTGCAAAGGAAGGGAGGATGATGCTCTAGTGAGACATCCTTCCAGCTCCATTTGGCAATCACCTCCACACCTGTGAGTAGATGGTAATCCCCATCTCACAAGTTCTTCACTCTGAATGAATTCTGCATCACTTTCCTGGGGACTGAGCGCCCCCTACACAAGAGAGGTCTGTTTCTTATCCAATTTAGTTATTTTTTCTACTGTTCTAAGATTAAAAGTGTAGTAAATAGACGTGCTTCCCACCTACCCATTTCTTAGTCAGATGAATCAACATCTTTTGAAACAACAAAGGATTGATGATTACTTAAAATATTCTGTGATCCTTTAGAGTTAAGCCTAAATTTTTTTTAACATCTTTATTGGAGTATAATTGCTTCACAACGGTGTGTTAGTTTCTGCTTTATAACAAAGTGAATCAGCTGTACATATACATATATCCCCATATATCTCCCTCTTGTGTCTCCCCCCTACCCTCCCTATCCCACCCCTCTAGGTGGTCACAAAGCACGGAGATGATCTCCCTGTGCTATGCGGATGCTTCCCACTAGCTATCTATTTCATATTTGGTAGTGAATATATGTCCATGCCACTCTCTCACTTCGTCCCAGCTTACCATTCCCCCTCCCCGTGTCCTCAAGTCCATTCTCTATGTCTGCGTCTTTATTCCTGTCCTGCCCCTAGGTTTGTCAGAACCTTTTCTGAGCCTAAATTAAATATGGCTCCTCTAAATAAAGGCCAGAAAAACAAATGAACTGTCACCTATGATATTTCTCCTCCTTTGCTGACATTCCCTAAACATTTGCTTTAAAGCAGATCTTTTTAGTAATGTTTTTTAAAAAAACAGTAGGAGGAGCTTCAAGATGGCTGAAGAGTAAGACGTGGAGATCACCTTCCTCCCCACAGATACATCAGAAATACATCTACATGTGGAACAACTCCTACAGAACACCTACTGAACGCTGGCAGAGGACCTCAGACTTCCCAAAAGGCAAGAAATCCCCCACGTACCTGGGTAGGGCAAAAGAAAAAAGAATAAACAGAGACAAAAGAATAGGGACGGGATCTGTATCAGCGGGAGGGAGCTGTGAAGGAGGAAAGGTTTCCACACACTAGGAAGCTCCTTCGCAGGCGGAGACTGCAGGTGGCGGAGGGGGAAGCTTCGGAGCTGCAGAGGAGAGCACAGCAACAGGGGTGCAGAGGGCAAAGCGGGGAGATTCCCGCACAGAGGATCGGTGCCGACCGGCACTCACCAGCCCGAGAGGCTTGTCTGCTCATTCGCTGGGGCGGGTGGGTCTGCGAGCTGAGGCTTGGGCTTCGGTCGGAGCGCAGGGAGAGGACTGGGGTTGGCGGCGTGAACACAGCCTGCAGGGGGTTAGTGCGCCACAGCTAGCAGGGAGGGAGACCGGGGAAAAGTCTGGAGCAGCCGAAGAGGCAAGAGCCTTTTTCTTCCCTCTCTGTTTCCTGGTGCACGAGGAGAGGGGCTTAAGAGCGCCACTTAAAGGAGCTCCAGCGACGGGCGCAAGCCGCGGCTATCAGCACGGATCTCAGAGACGGGCATGAGACGCTAAGGCCGCTACTGCCACCACCAAGAAGCCTGGGTGTGAGCACAGGTCACTATCCACACCTCCCCTCCCAGGAGCCTGTGCTGCCCACCACTGCCAGGGCCCCGGGATCCAGGGACAACTTCCCTGGGAGAACACACGGCGCGCCTCAGGCTGGAGTAACATCACGCCGGCCTCTGCTGCCGCAGGCTCACCCCGCATCCATGCCCCTCCCTCCCCCCCGCCTGAGTGAGCCAGAGTCCCCGAATCAGCGGCTCCTTTAACCCCATCCTGTCTGAGAGAAGAACAGACGCCCTCTGGGTACCTACACGCAGAGGCGGGGCCAAATACAAAGCTGAGCCCCTGGGAGCTGTGAGAACAAAGAAGAGAAAGGGAAATCTCTCCCAGCAGCCTCAGAAGCAGCAGATTAAATCTCCACAATCAACTTGATGTACCTGCATCTGTAGAATACATGAATAGACAACGAATCATCCCAAATTGAGGAGGTGAACTTTGGGAGCAAGATATATATATATTTTTTCCCCTTTTTCTCTTTTTGTGAGTGTGTATGTGTATGCTTCTGTGTGTGATTTTGTCTGTATAGCTTTGCTCTTACCATTTGTCTTAGGGTTCTGTCTGTCCGTTTTTTTTTTTCTTCTTTTTTTTAGTATAGTTTTTAGCGCTTGTTATCATTGGTGGGTTTGTTTTTTCGTTTGGTTGCTCTCTTCTTCCTTTTTTTTTTTAAATTACTTTTTAAATTTTTTAATAATTATTTTTAATAACATTATTTTATTTCATTTTATTTTATTTTATCTTTTTCTTCCTTTTTTTCTCCCTTTTATTCTGAGCCGTGTGGATGACAGGCTCGTGGTGTTCCAGCCAGGCGTCAGGGCTGTTCCTCTGAGGTGGGAGAGCCAAGTTTAGGACATTGGTCCACCAGAGACCTCCCAGTTGCATGTAATATGAAACAGCAAAAATCTCCCAGAGATCTCCATCTAAACGCCAAGACCCAGCTCCACTCAAGGACCAGCAGCTACAGCGCTGGACACCCTATACCAAACAACTAGCAAGACAGCAACACAATGCCAACCATTAGCAGACAGGCTACCTAAAATCATAATAAGGTCACAGACACCCAAATCACACCACCATACGTGGACCTGCCCACCAGAAAGACAATATCCAGCCTCTTCCACCAGAACACAGGCACTAGTCCCCTCCACAAGTGAGCCTACACAACCCACTGAACCAACCTTAGCCACTGGAGGCAGACACCAAAAACAACGGGAACTATGAACGTGCAGCCTGCAAAAAGGAGACCCCAAACACAGTAAGATAAGCAAAATGAGAAGACAGAGAAACACACAGTAGATGAAGGAGCAAGGTAAAAACCCACCAGACCTAATAAATGAAGAGGAAATAGGCAGTCTACCTGAAAAAGAATTCAGAATAATGATAGTAAAGATGATCCAAAATCTTGGATATAGAGTGGAAAAAATACAAGAAAGGTTTAACAGGGACCTAAAAGAACTAAAGAAAAAAAACAATGATGAACAACACAATACATGAAATTAAAAATTCTCTGGAAGGGATCAATAGCAGAATAACTGAGGCAGAAGAACGGATAAGTGACCTGGAAGATAAAATACTGGAAATAACTACTGCAGAGCAGAATAAAGAAACAAGAATGAAAAGAATTGAGGACAGTCTCAGAGACCTCTGGGACAACATTAAATGCACCAACATTCGAACTATAGTGGTCCAAGAAGAAGAAGAGAGAAAGAAATGGACTGAGAAAATATTTGAAAAGATTATAATTGAAAACTTCCCTAATATGGGAAAGGAAGTAGTTAATCAAGTCCAGTAAGCACAGAGGGTCCCATACAGAATAAATCCAAGGAGAAACATGCCAAGACATATATTAATCAAACTATCAATAATTAAACACAAAGAAAAAATATTAAAAGCAGCAAGGGAAAAACAACAAATAACACACATGGGAATCCCCATAAGGTTAACAGCTGATCTTTCAGCAGAAGCTCTGCAAGCCAGAAGGGAGTGGCAGGACATATTTAAAGTGACGAAAGGGAAAAACATACAACTGGATTACTCTGCCCAGCAAGGGTCTCATGCAGATTTGATGGAGAAATTAAAATCTTTACAGAGAAGCAAAAGCTAAGAGAATTCAGCACCACCACACCAGCTCTACAACTTTAGCAGCTTTACAGTTGCTAAAGCAACTTCTCTAGACAGGAAACACAAGAGAAGTAAAAGACCTAGAAAAACAAACCCAAAACAATTAAGAAAATGGTAATAGACACATATATATCAATAATTACCTTAAATGTAAATGGATTAAATGCTCCAACCAAAAGACATAGACTGGCTGAATGGATACAAAAACAAGACCCATATATATGCTGTCTACAAGAGGCCCACGTCAGACCTAGGGACACATACAGACTGAAAGTGAGGGGATGGAAAAAGATATTCCATGCAAATGGAAATCAAAAGAAAGCTATAGTAGCAATTCTCATATCAGACAAAATAGACTTTAAAAAAAAGACTATTAGAAGAGAACAAAGAAGGACACTACATAATTATCAAGGGATCAATCCAAGAAGAAGATATAACAATTGTAAATATTTATGCATCCAAAATAGGAGCACCTCAATACATAAGGCAGATGTTAACAGCCATAAAAGGGGAAGCTGACAGTAACACAATCATAGTAGGGGAGTTTAACACCCCACTCTCACCAATGCACAGATGATCCACAATGAAAATAAATGAGGAAACACAAGCTTTAAATGATACATTAAACAAGACAGACAATTGATATTTATAGGACATTCCATCCAAAAACAACATATTACACTTTCTTCTCAGGTGCTCATGGAACATTCTCCAGGATAGATCATATCTTGGGTCACAAATCAAGCCTTGGTAAATTTAAGAAAATTGAAATCGTATCAAGTATCTTTTCTGACCACAACGCTATGAGACTAGATATCAATTACAGGAAAAAAATCTGTAAAAAATACAAACACATGGAGGCTAAACAATACACTACTTAATAACAAAGTGATCACTGAAGAAATCAAAGAGGAAATCAAAAAATACTTAGAAACAAATGACAATGAAAACACAACAACTCAAAACCTACAGGATGCAGCAAAAGCAGTTCTAAGAGAGGAGTTTATAGCAATACAATCCTACCTTAAGAAACAAGAAACATCTCAAATAAACAACCTAACCTTACACCTAAAGCAATTAGAGAAAGAAGAACAAAAAAACCCAAAGTTAGCAGAAGGAAGGAAATCATAAATATCAGATCAGAAATAAATGAAAAAGAAATGAAGGAAATGATAGCAAAGATCAATAAAACTAAAAGCTGGTTCTTTGAGAAGATAAACAAAATTGATAAACCATTGGCCAGACTCATCAAGAAAAAAAGGGAGAAGACTCAAATCAATAGAATTAGAAACGAAGAAGGAGAAGTAACAACTGACACTGCAGAAATACAAAGGATCATTAGAGATTACTACAAGCAACTCTATGCCAATAAAATGGACAATCTGGAAGAAATGGACAAATTCTTAGAAATGCACAACCTTCCAAGACTGAAACAGGAAGAAATAGGAAATACGAACAGAACTATCACAAGCACTGAAATTGAAGCTGTGATTAAAATCTTCCAACAAACAAAAGCCCAGGACCAGATGGCTTCACAGGCAAATTCTATCAAACATTTAGAGAAGAGCTAACACCTATCCTTCTCAAACTCTGCCAAAACATAGCAGAGGGAGGTACACTCCCAAACTCATTCTACGAGGCCACCATCACCCTGACACCAAAACCAGACAAAGATGTCACAAAGAAAGAAAACTACAGGCCAATATCACTGATGAACATAGATGCAAAAATCCTCAACAAAATACTAGCAAACAGAATCCAACAGCACATTAAGAGGATCATACACCATGATCAAGTGGGGTTTATCCCAGGAATGCAAGGATTCCTCAATATACACAAATCAATCAATGTGATACACCATATTAACAAATTGAAGGAGAAAAAACATATGATCATCTCAATAGATGCAGAAAAAGCTTTTCAAAAAATTCAACACCAATTTATGATAAACACCCTTCAGAAAGTGGGCATAGAGGGAACTTACCTCAACATAATAAAGACCATATATGACAAACCCACAGCCAACATTGTCCTCAATAGTGAAAAACTGAAACCATTTCCACTAACATCAGGAAGAAGACAAGGTTGCACCCTCTCACCACTATTATTCAACATAGTTTTGGAAGTTTTAGCCACAGCAATCAGAGAAGAAAAAGAAATAAAAGGAACCCAAATTGGAAAAAAAGAAGTAAAGCTGTCACTGTTTGCAGATGACATGATACTACACATAGAGAATCCTAAAGATGCTACCAGAAAACTACTAGAGCTAATCAATGAATTTGGTAAAGTAGCAGGATACAAAATTAATGCACAGAAATCTCTTGTATTCCTATACACTAACGATGAAAAATCTAATAGTGAAATTAAGAAAACACTCCCATTTACCACTGCAACAAAGAGAATAAAATACCTAGGAATAAACCTACCTAAGGAGACAAAAGACCTGTATGCAGAAAATTTTAAGACACTGATGAAAGAAATTAAAGATGATACAAATAGATGGAGAGTATACCATGTTCTTGGCTTGGAAGAATCAACATTTTGAAAATGACTATACTACCCAAAGCAATCTACAGATTCAATGCAATCCATATCAAACTACCAATGGCATTTTACACAGAACTAGAACAACAAATTTCAAAATTTGTATGGAAACATAAAAGACCCTGAATAGCCAAAGCAATCTTGAGAAAGCAAATGGAGCTGGAGGAATTAGGCTTCCTGACTTCAGACTATACTACAAATCTACACTAATCAAGACAGTATGGTTCTAGCACAGAAACAGAAATATAGATCGATGGAACAGAATAGAAACCCCAGAGGTAAACCCATGCACATATGGTCATCTTATTTTTGATAAAGGAGGCAAGAATATACAATGGAGAAACGACAGCCTCTTCAACAAGTGGTGCTGGGAAAACTGGACAGCTACATATAAAAGAATGAAATTAGAACACTCCCTAATGCCATACACAAAAATAAACTCAAAATGGATTAAAGACCTAAATGTAAGGCCAGACACTATAAAACTCTTAGAGGAAAACATAGGTAGAACACTCTATGACATAAATCACAGCAAGATCCTTTTTGACCCACCCCCTAGAGAAATGGAAATAAAAACAAAAATAAACAAATGGGACCTAATGAAACTTAAAAGCTTTTGCACAGCAAAGGAAACCATAAATAAGACAAGATGACAAACCTCAGAATGAGGGTTGCAAATGAGGCAACTGACAAAGGATTAGTCTCCAAAATTTACAAGCAGCTCAAAACCAAAATTACAAAAAACCTAATCCAAAAATGGGCAGAAGACCTAAATAGACATTTCTCCAAAGAAGTTATACAGGCTGCCAAGAAACACATGAAAGAATGCTCAACATCATTAATAATTAGAGAAATGCAAATCAAAAGTACAATGAGGTGTCACCTCACACCAGTCAGAATGGCCATCATCAAAAAAATCTACAAACAATAAATGCTGGAGAGGGTGTGGAGAAAAGGGAACCCTCTTGTACTGTTGATGGGAATGTAAATTGATACAGCCACTATGGATAACGGTATGGAGGTTCCGTAAAAGAGTAAAATTAGAATTA
Organism: Pseudorca crassidens; assembly: GCF_039906515.1. NCBI lineage: Eukaryota > Metazoa > Chordata > Mammalia > Artiodactyla > Delphinidae > Pseudorca > Pseudorca crassidens. The sequence goes on from NC_090297.1 coordinate 182,544,988, forward strand.
CCATGTGACCCAGCAATGCCACTACTGGGCATATACCCTGAGAAAACCATAATTCAAAAAGAGTCATGTACCACAATTTTTATTGCAGCTCTGTTTACAATAGCCAGGATATGGATGCAACCTAATTGTCCATCAACAGATGAATGGATAAAGAAGATGTGGCACATGTATACAATGGAATATTACTCAGCCATAAAAAGAAACGAAATTGAGTTATTTGTAGTGAGGTGGATGGATCTAGGGTCTGTCATACAGAGTGAAGTAAGTCAGAAAGAGAAAAACAGATACTGTATGCTAACACATATATATGGAATCTAAAAAAAATAAATAAATAAAATGGTCATGAAGAACCTAGGGGCAAGACGGGAATTAAGATGTAGACCTACTAGAGAATGGACTTGAGGACATAGGGCAGGGGAAGGTTAAGCTTGGACAAAGTGAGGGCATGGCATGGACATACGTACATTACCAAATGTAAAACAGATAGCTAGTGGGAAGCAGCTGCATAGCACAAGGAGATCAGCTCGGTGCTTTGTGACCACCTAGAGGGGTGGGATAGGGAGGGTGGGAGGGAGACGCAAGAGGGAAGAGATACAGGGATATATGTATATGTATAACTGATTCACTTTGTTATAAAGCAGAAACTAACACACCATTGTAGAGCAATTATACTCCAATAAAGATGTTTAAAAAAAAAAAATACGGTAGGAGAGCAAAAAAAAATCCCAAGGTTTAAAAGTTTCATGTTCCCCAAAATGGAGTTTTGACAACATATATTTGTGGTTCTAGGAAATTCAAACAAAAATACTAGTGTTTGAAGACCTCAATAAATTCCCAATGAAGCTATGGTCTTCTCGAACAAATGTGAAATATTTTTTTGCCTTTAGGGTATATTTCTTTTGCACAATTCCTATTTTAAGAATTTTCTAGTGACATTGACTCTAGTGCCATAACATTAGTTTCCTGGTATAAATAATTCTGAAAACCAAGCTCACAAACAAACACTGGGCTGGATGCTTAAATGCTGATATTAAATGAACCCCTGTTTGCCTCTTGTCTTCACCACCCCCCAGCCCGTCATCTCATGCCCAACCCAAGTTTCACAGCCTGAGAAACCCAGCTCAAACAACGGAAATATTAGTGATATTTTGGAAGTAAAAATACACAGATTCCAAATAGATGGAAACCTTTATCTGATTCTTACAAACATGACCACATTTAACTATTGCATTAATTTCTGTCAATGGTTTTGCTGTTTTAGCTTCATGACTTCTGCCAAAATAACCTTTCCAAAATGGAGAAAAATTCTTGTAAAATGACTAATATAGTATTTATATAGAAAAACCTTCAGAAAAACACTCTTCTTCCCCAAAAAGTTTATGTAAAAATCTAAAATATTAACTTGTTGAATACAACTCGAAGGCAGTGAGGTATATAGCAAATAAAATAACCCTACTTTCAATTTTTATTTATGTCAGGTGAAAGCTGAGAGAATTTGCTTCACATCAAAATGCAGGTTAGTGACATGGCAGCTAGAAATGTTTTTTATTTTCTTCTTCCTTATATGAATAAACATTCAACTAGTATTATTATTCTATGATTCGTGAATTCAGATACAATTCAACTGTGCTTTCATCATTTAAATGAGGATGTCCAATGATCACATACTAATCTACAGTAAATTCCCCAGAATAAATGAGTTTAAATTTAATGATTTAGAGTGTCAGTCATCAAAAGTAACATATAGTAGAAAAAAATGATAAATCAAAAAGAGCACGACTTTAGTCTTATATCTGCCACTTCTTTTAGCTGTTGGGGTATAAGAGAATTACTAAATATCTGTTTAAAAACAAAACAAAACATGAATATAGTTATTACTTCCTAAAAATCTCATTGGGTTTTCATTGCTAGTATGATATTGTATGTAAAGGAGCTGTTGTATATACTTTACAGATAGTAGAAGGAAAATCTAAATCCATTTATAACACTTGAGACTGATAGAATCGAAATGGGTTTATTATCCACAGAAATAATGGTTAAGACTTATTGAACTCTATCTGTATGCCAGGTATTAAGCACAACCTACCTACTAAATTATTATTCACCAGGACAACCCTGATTCTCATCAACAGCTGAGGAGACTGATGTTAACAGTTCTTGGTTCTTCCTACTGTTCTGTTTGCAGAATCTCTACATTTGAGTATGGCTGTCAGATTTTCAGTCATTCACTAGTTAACACCAAGGTCTTCCTACAAAATAATCTCTAGTTGAATGAGGCTAAAGTTGCAGGTAACAAAGTGTTAAGTTTTATTTGTGGGTTTTATTCCTACTTCTAGATATCTACTTTTCTCACTTCCTCTGTCTCTATTGATAGATGATAGATAGATAGATAGATAATTGATGGATAGATAGATAGATGATGTTTGGGTGGATAGATACATATAAAGAGAAATAGATAGATGATAGATAGGGAGATAGATAGATAGATCTGTTTATGTCCTGAACATGTCTATAAACAAAGCTGACCATCCTTGAAGAAACTATGGATCTCTATATATGTGTGTGTTAGAAGTGACTTTCAATTTCTTTCAAACTAAAAGTTAATTCATATACATAATGGACTCTTGTGACATCTAAGAATGTTTTTCTCTAGACTTTTTCCTAAATTATATTTTATAACTTAGGAAACAAGAAAAACAAAAAGTACAATGTTGTTTCATCAAGAAGGCAATGTGATTGAATAGATTACACCATCAGATACATTTTTCCTTGTTGAAAATGTACAAATTGTCTTAAAACAAGAGATTCCATTGGCTTCGGTTGATGTATTATTATACTTGGCATCAAAATTCTGAATTAAAAATGTTTCTCTGTATTTATTTTACGATATCTAATTTTGTGCTAAGTAAAAGCCAGCTATTCAGAAATTTTGAAATAAAGATGTCATACTCTTTAATATTGATGCTTTCAGTAGTGAAAGGACAATTGATGTAACCACTTAATACCTTTAAACTGTTACCTTATTTTGAAGAAGTAAAGATTTCCATTTTTACTCAGATATCTTGGTTCCAAGGAGACCAAACTTAAAGTGAACATGTAGGTTTGGATAAATGTCACCATATAATTTACAGAGTGTTAAATCTCTACATAGTCTAATTTAAAAATATGTTCAATATTTAGAGTATGTATTATAATATCAATATTATAGCGATATCAACCTGATGGGAATCTTACATAAAACGTTCAATCAACTAATCTATGTGTATTCAATGGGCTCAATATTGTAGTAAGTGCCAAGAGGACCATACAAAATATTTAAAAAGCCCCTGGCCTTCTGAGCTTGTAATGGAATGAGGAAACCTTATAAATATGAAGTCATTTCGGCTGTACTAAAGTATGTATAATTAAGTGTTTGCCCTGAAGGAGTTACCCATAAATAGAGTATAGAGACAAGAATCTGGGATGGAATAACTTTTCAGATACATGTAAAATTTATGTCATCTCATTCTACAGAGTCTCTAACAGAAATAAATTATAAATTCTAATATTCACTAATTCATGCATTCAATAACCATTTTAAAAAATCTATTACATGCTAGGCTTTAGGTAATGCACTGTGGGGAAAACAAAGATAATTAAGCTAACCAGCTATTTAGGAAGGAAAAGAAAAACATTTATAGCAGTAAGTATCACACAGGTCAGAATGTGTCAACTGCAGTGAATGGCCTATGGAATTCAGGGAAGGGAGAATCCACTTCTAACTGAAATAAAAGAAAGTTCCAATGACATTTGGCTGAAAACTACAAATGATGGAAAAGATGTTTTCAGGGATGGATACACCAAGAAGGAAGAATAAGAGCAAATATACAAGGAAAGCAAAAAACAAACTTATTTGGGGGAAGTAAAGGAGGTGAGATGAAGATGTCTTTTCATCAAGTAACCAAGAAGCACAGAATTTTGTCCTTTTCTACCTGATTCCTGATTCTCACAAGGTCACCAGAAGACATGTATGCACAGAGGCAATGACCAACCAAAGAATAATCTTTATTTCCACGAGGCTGTGACTGCAATCACAAATGTAATGCCTTAGTGAACGAAACTGACCTAGGTAGAGAAATCCTTCCCCTAGGCGAGAGTCAGTCTCAAACCCAGGGCCAAAGTATGCAAAACTGTGTTTTTACCCTTTCCCCACTAAGATCATGCTCAGGATCTGGGTCTTCCAATGACACAGAGAAAGGACTATACAGAGAATACCTGCAGAGTAAAGAATGAGGAGACAGTGAAACCATCAGAGGGAAAGCGGGAACCAGTGCTCATGGCCGTGTGTCTCAGCCTTCTGAGACGAGGGCCTTACAAAGAGGAAGCAAAAAACCCTGACCCTTCTGGTTGTTCCAAGCACATAAGAGAGTCCAGAGAGCAAAGACAGAGCCAAGGAGAAAGAGAGTTGGCTCTTCTAGCAAGGACTACTGGCTCAAAACAGGCTTTTGCAAATTACTTTCCTAGAAAACAAGGCTCAGTGGCTACCCTTTAACTTAACCAATTCATTCATTCAACAAACATCCATTAAACCCACGTACCGCTCAGCAGACACTCTTATAAGCCCTTGGGATACGTAGGTGAAGAAAGTAAAGATCCCTAAATGTAGTGTAGTGTGTTTAAAATTTATATTTGCAATATAGACGTGCAAATATAAAATTTTTTTTCTTTTCATTTTTACTGGAGTATAGTTGATTTACAATGTTGTGTTAGTTACTGCTGTACAGCAAAGTGAATCAGTTATATATACACATAAAAGCATCTCTTTTTTGATGCTTTTCCCACATGGGCCATTACAGAGTATTGAATAGAGTTCCCTGTGCTATACAGTAGGTCTTTATTAGTTATCTATTTTATACATAGTAGTTTGTATATGTTGATCCTAATCTCGCAATTTATGCCTCCCCCATGCCGCTTTCCCCTTTGGCAACCATAAGTTTGTTCTCTACATCTGTGACTCTATTTCTGTCTTGTACCACTTTTTTAGATTCCCACCTTCAAGCGATATCACATGACATTTGTCTTTCTCTGTCTGGTTCATATAGACAATGGAAATTCCTCAGCCATTAAAAAGAACGAAATAATGCCATTGGCAGCAACACGGATGGATCTAGAGAATTTCATACTGAGTGAAGGAAGTCAAACATAAGTTTCTTTATCTCTATATAATTTAACTAATCCATGAACTCGCATGCTTTTCCCTTTCTGATACAAGATATTCAGTTAATTTTCTAGCTTCCATGGAACTATGTAGAGAGATTATCCTGAAGTTCAAGAGAAATGAAGAGCTCAATCTGATTCCAGCTAAAGAAACTAAAGTAACCAGCAGGGATGGGCCAGCCAGTTGCCCCCACAGGAGAGTAAAGAGAAGACCCTGCTGCTGGAGTCTTGGCTTGAAGGTCTTGGCTCCAAGAGGCATCAAGGCAAAGAAGGAATGAAAGTTTCTCAAGGACAGAATGTGGGCTTTTCCAGAAAGAGAGCTGACCTGGTATGATTTTACTTCTGCCAAGAATCCAGAGAAGGAAGTCTGCTTGAGTGGATCACTAAAGAATAGTCAAGGGTTAACTGATAAAGGCATAAAAATACCCAGGAGAGAAAGGATCAGCTTTAAATACCTGCCAGGCCCAGAGGAAGTGAAATCATTCTCTGACAGCACTGGTCCTCTAGGAATTCACCTGCCACCCCACACTTCCTCCCTCCCACATCTTGTGTTAACCCCTGTGGGAAGCAGAAACCATGGTTACCCAGGTAAAGATGAAGGCACAGAGGTGGGAGATATGTCCGTACCCCTATCCCCTGCCTACAGAGGGGATATCTGTAGGGGAGATGGAGGGGATATCTCCATCTGGGCAAAAGAGAAATTTTAACTTTAGATAAGCTTTGAAATGTTGAAAATTAAATGGCACTGAACACAATCAATGATGTGCTTTTCTGAAATCGACCATAAGACTTATTACCTAAGTGTGATCAGAAAAGTCGTAAGCTTGCCTAAGTTTTCATTTAGGGGCAAAGAACCCCTGGATAAGCATTCAGTGGTAAGTGGGAGAGGGTACAATATTGATTCCTTTTCCCACCCCACAAGTCCTGCTTGGTTCAATATACAAGGTTGAGGTTACAAGAGTAAGGTTACACCTTACTCTCAAGTGGAATTCAGAATTAACATAGACTTGTGTAAAACCGAAGCTTCTGGGCTTCCGCTGTCCTCCAGCCCGTGCTGGTCGTCCTTGGACTGTGAGCTGCTCACCTTGCTGAATCAGCGGCTGAAGCAATTCACTACCTTCTCTCTAAGCCTGGGACCTGCACATTCATCAATTCAGGAGGGGCTCAGCAGCCCTTCCTACTCAGCCAACAGCCTAAGAACAAGTGGGAAAAGCCTTCTCAGTGGAAGATCCCTTGATGTTGAAGATGGTGTGAATTCCTAAGACATGGCGTGACTCCCGTTCAGTGCCTGAGTGGTACGGCCCACTCTGCAACTCTGCGACAGCACCGTTTTTCTGCTTATTTCAGCTCCCATCCACACCCCTTGCTGGGGCACCTGACACATCGGATCTTCTTCACACATCATTGAACATAGGAAGATGAGCAGAATCTCTCTGTCTCCATCTCTCTCTGTCTCTGTCTCTCTCCCCCTCTCTCTCACACACGTAGAACATTTTTTAAGGCTGCTTCCAACCAGATAGTAACATTTTCTCTAGAAAAAGATGTATGAACCAGGAGTACAAAGATTAAAACTTTGTTCAGTATGTACCATGAATTGGAGGTAGATAAGAAAAAAGATTCAGATTAAGTGAATATTGATTGAATGTCTTCTCCAGGAGAGGCAATATAACAGGAAAAAGATATTAAAGGACTGGCAAAGAAGCAAGCTGAGACAAAAGTAGTAGGACTTGGTTCGCTGTTGGATATGGGAAAGAGGAGAACCAGAGGACTCTGTTTCTCCCCGAAGGAGCTGGGAGAAGGCTCAGGACGTTAGCAGAAACATAAAGCCAGGAAGACGAGCAGATCTGAGTTCTGCTTGAAAGTGTGGGGTAGGAGGTGTCTGAAAGGCAGCCAGCAGGCGTTGGAAATCAGGCTCTAACTTTGCGCATGAGGTCAAGGCCAGCAACCCACTCTTGACAATTATACTAGAGCAGGTCATGCGGAGCTGAGGGAGAGGATAAGATCACTAATGGAGGAGAGAGCTGAAAGATACGGCCAAAGTCAGAACACTTGGAAGCCTCTATAGTAAGGGAAACAGGAGGAATAAGAACAAGTGAAAAAGAAAGAGCAACATAAAATGGTATCAGAGCCCTTTTATGAAAGATACACTAGAATATCCTTCACGGACCTTTTCCTCAGACTTAGACTGCATTCTGCAAACCAATTTTTAACAGACATGTTAAACACAAGATACACACCAATGAAATGTCCTGTTTTGGTTAAACAATAAAATGTGTCTATATACATCTTTATGACAAATAATATGGTTTTTAAAAATAGTTTTCCTAAATCAGTGTGTCATTTCTTCTTATTTTTCCTAGGGATATGAAGTTGGCTCATTTTATTATCCACATCACTGGAAAATACGGGGAAGTAGGAAAAAATGGAGAAACCTAATTTCTTATTTATAGTTTGTAGTAGTGTGTAGTGAAATGATCGTTCTACTGTCTCTCCAAGTTATTCTTGTATCTGACAGAGGGATGGTCAGGGAAGTAAAATGACTCATAGGATTTTGTTAAAGATGTGTTAAATAACTTTTCCTTTTCTCTTTTATATTTATGCCAAATACATAAAGCCATATGAATGGAGAACAGGATGTGCTGCTGCATTTAGAATAGCTCCCATCACTACATCTCCAATCATTGGGTAAGATAATAAAATATATCACAGAAATTGAAAGAGGACATAAACACTACCAAGATTGATGTAAACATTTCATTGAGAGCTATAGAGATCAAGTGTGAGGGCTTCAAAATGGATTTCTTTTTCTTTTAAATCCTCAAAAATAATTTTCTCTAGATTTGGAGGTTGAAGTTAGATTATGATAGGATTAATCTGGAGGTGGGGATAGAAGAAGTGGATGTAGAAGGTACGGAATATTCTTTTATAAGGTGTAACACTGCAATGAAGAGGAAAATGGGATTTTAACTTAATGAGGTGACAGTGTTGAGGAAAGGTTGGTTTTTTTGTTTGTTTGGGTTTTCTTTTTAGCATACTAGAGATTTTTAAGACGTTTGTTGAATGAATGTTTGATTGAATGGATGGAGTAAGTGACCATGTGACAGACAGTGATGTCCACAGAGAATTACATGCACTTCCCTGTTTCTCTCGGCCTCCCTTGAGGTTAGGTTAGGCTCACATGACCAGTTCCAGCCAGTGAGCTGTGGGTAGGACGGATGTGTGTCAATTCAGGGGACTGTCCAAAGTCCCCTTTGGAGAGGGGACTCTCCAAAGCCAGTCTCATGTTGCTATGGTGATACCACAAGATGGAGAATCCCTGGATCCCCAAGCTGCCAGGTGTATTAGTTATCAATCGCTGCATAACAGATGACCCACTATCTCGCAGTTTTTGTGGGTTAGGAAACCAAGCACAGCTTAGCTGGGTGCCTCTTGTTCAAGCTCTCTCATGAGACTGCTGTTAGGCTGTTCTCTGGATCATCGTCTACTCTGAAGGCTCAGCTGTGGTGAGGTAGGATCTATTTCCAAGCTCACTCATGTGTGTTGACATGCCTTGGTCCCTTGCTATGTGTGCCTCTCCCTAGGGTCCACTCATAACATTGACTTCACCCAGGGATAAGTGTTCCAAGAGAAAGTGAGAGATGAAAGCCATGGTCTTTTATAAGCTAATCTTGGAATTGCTACTCTGTACTTCTGCAGTGTTTTATTCACTGATGTGAGTCAACAAGTCCAATCTCTACTCAAGAAAAGGAGATAACTTATGGAGATGTAGAGGGCATAAATACAAAAAGGGACCACTGGAGACCATCCTTAAGGTTACCTATATTACCAGATGAAGGAGAGGACCCAATACTATGGTCTGAATGTTTGTGACCTCCCAAAATTCATATGCCAAAATCCTAGCCCTCAAAGTCACGGTATTAAGAGGTGGGACCTCATGGAGGTGATTAGGACATGAGGGTGGAGTCTTCATGAATGGAGTTTGTGCCTTTATAAAAGAGACCCAAGAGAGCTTCCTCACCCCTTCCACCCTGTGAGGTTACAGATAGAAGACAGTTGGCCACCAGTGAGGAGCCAGCTCTTATGAGACACCAGATCTGCTGGTGTGATGATCTTGGACTTCTCAGCCTCCAGAACTGTAAGAAATAAATTTCAGTTGTATATAAGCCACCTAGTGTATAGTATTTTATTTTAGCAGCCCAAACGGACTGACATCCATCAACATGCAACTTTGTAGGAGTAAGAAGAAAAAATTTGTTTTATGCTTTTAAAATGTTTGTATTTGTTAATTCAGTGTAGCTTCATCTAACAGGAGACAGAATTGAACTACACAGAAACAAATCATGAATGTAGATGGAGATGATAGGGCAAATAATAAATCCAAGTTCTATTTAAATATTAGGCTCATAAGAGACTTAAAAATAATTTGTATACCAATGGAATACTACTTGGGTGTAAAAAAGAATGAAATAATGCCATTTGCAGCAACATGGATGGACCTAGAGATGATCATACTAAGTGAAGTAAGCCAGACAGAGAAAGACAAATATCATCTGATATCACTTACATGTGGAATCTAAAATATTGCACAAGGGAACTTATCTATGAAACAGAAACAGACTCAGAGACATACAGAACAGATTTGTGGTTGCCAAGGGGGAGAGGGGCTTGGGGAGGGAAGGATTGGGAGTTTGGGATTAGCAGATGCAAACTATCATATATAGAATGGATAAACAACAAGGTCCTACTGTAGAGCACAAGGAACTATACTCAATATCTTGTGATAAACCATAATGGAAAAGAATATATAGAAACGAATGTATACCTATATGTAACTGAATCACTTTGCTGTACAGCAGAAATTAACACAACATTGTAAATCAACTATACTTTGATAAAATAAATTTTTTAAAAATTGTATGCTACTTTACTACTTTACACATATGACTATGTACACCTTTCTTTTTTAAAAATGATTCTTATATAGTATCAAATACCACTAGCATGCCTAAGTGACATTAATGTGATAGAATCTTTTTCCGTGGTGAATATCTATGGTTGCTTGTACGTATGACTGTTAAAACATATCTCGAGACTTTACAAACAGATGGTTCCTTGGATCTTCCTACACACTGCCAGCATGAGAGTGCAACTAACAGCTTTCTGTGATCTTCTACACCTCCACTTCCTCCTTTTAGTTACCAAAATTGATTTTACTTTTTTTTTCACACCTCCAGTTTTGGTAATCTAAAGTAGGTCACTCTGTAGCATCTGAAAAACTCACAGTAGCTCTGTTCAGAGAGGGTGTGAAGTCAGACACTTTTAACTCATTCAAAGTGAAAGCCAGCACTGGGAACAGAAACATAAAATGTGTTCAAGTAGTTCTCTAACAAAGCAAGATACAACCTAGATCCTTTAATATAGTAGAATCTGATAATAATTTTCAATGTGATTTCCATACAGCTTAGGATACACCTTGGGTTTAGTCATTATCAGAAGTCTTAGCAACATCCTCTTGTTGGTTAGCTGCTTTCCCACACCTGTCATATTTCTTGGTCCTGGAACGTGAGTCTGAGCCCCAAAAGACATATCAAAGAGAGGTACTGTTTTGAATAGTATTCCCCCCAAATTCACATGCAGCCAGAACCTCCGAATTTGGCCTTATTTAGAAAGACTGTTTGCGGATGTAATCGAGTTAAGATGGGGTCATGCTGGATTCGGATGAGCCCTATAAGATGTGGAAAATTTGTACACAGACTTGCACAGACACAGAGGGAAGATGCCAATCCAAGATGGAGGTGGAGACTGCAGTGATGCACCTACAAGCCAAGGAGCACCAGAGAGTGCCAGCAACTGCCAGAAGCCAGGGGACAGGCCTGGGCCTCCAGAAGGAACCAACCCTGATGGACCTCCATTTGGGATTTCTAGCCTCCAGAACTATAAATTCCTCTTGTTTTAAGTACCCAGTTTGTGGCACTTTGAAATGCCAGCTCTAAGAAACTAACACAAGAGGGGAAGAACAGCCTTATGCCTGGGGGAAGTTTGGCCACCTTGTCCCCCAGCAGTCCTACACTCAGCTCCAGCCCTGCTCCATCTCCTGCCCCACTCCTGCCTCAGCCCCGGCCCCAAAGGCCAGCACCTTCTGTAGCTGCAGCAGCCTCTCTGATCCACAGGGTTGGCAAAAGGAGCAGTGAGAAAAAACGCTTCAGGCACAGTCTCTCTTCTCTAAGGCTCCCTGAGCCTTTAAAAGAAAGTTAGTTGTTGTTCTCTGGAAATTCCCATCAGTTAAATAGCTTCAAAAGGGTCCTGCAAAAACACATTTCCTGCTTTCAAAAGCCTATGATGTTTTTTTCTTTCCTTCCTTTTCCTCTTTTTCTTTACTTTTAGTATTTCTCTTCCTTTCCTTTCAAAGAAATCCTTGTTTCTTCTATCTTGATTTTAAATAAAGTCAAGAGAGTACAACTCTTAGAAGAAAATATAGGTGTAAATTTTTTCAACCTTGGGTTAAGCAATGGTTTCTTAGATGAGACACCAAAAACACAAAAACACAAGTGACAAAAGAAAAGAATAGATACATTGGGCTTCATCAAAATTAAAAAAAAAAGTTGTCTGCAAACTATACCATCAAGAAAGTGAGAAAGCAATCCCTAGAATGGGAGAAAATATTTTCAAATCACATATTTGATAAGGAACTTGTATATAGAACATAGAAAGAATTTCCTGCAACACTATAATAAAAAAAAAGAAAAATAACCCAATTAGAAATAGGCAAAGGATTTGAATACATATTTCTCCAAACAAATTATACAAATGGACAATAAACACATAAATACTTGCTCAATGTCATCAGATTTCCTTAAGGAAATGCAAATTGAAATATCAGTAGTCTACCACTTCATATATAATACAATAGGATGACTATAATCAAAAAGACAAACAGTGTTGACAAGGATGTGGAGAAATCGGAACACTTGTACATTGACAATGGGAATGGAAACTGGCGCCGCCATTTTGGAAAACGGTTTGGTTGTTCTTCAAAGTGTTAAGCATTAAGTTGCTATATGGCCCAGCAATTCCTCTCATAGGTATATATCTATGAGACTTAAAAAATATGTCCACACAAAATGGATATATACATGACCATTCTTATCAACGTTACTCATGAAAGTCAAAAAGTGGAGACCACCCAAATGTCGATCAGTGGATGAGTGGAGAGTTAAGTGATGAGGTATATCCATACAATTGAAAATGATTAGGTCATAAAAAGGAGTAGGAATGAAGTACTGATAAGTCCGAAACATGAACGAAACTTGAAAACCTCATACTAAGTAAAAGAAGCCAATCACAAAACACCACATACTGTATGATTCCATTTATGCAGAATGTCCAGAACAGGTAAATCCATAGAAACAGACGGTAGATTAGTGGTTGCCTAAAGCCTGGAAAGGGTGGGGTTGGAAGAAATAGGTAGCACTTGTTAGTGGGTACAGGGTTTCTTTGGGGGATGATGAAAGTATTCCAAAACTGGATCGTGATGATTGTTGCACAACTCTGTGAATGTACTAAAAACCATTCAACTGTCTTAAAAAAATCAAGAGATTATAGTTGAATCTCTTTGTTATTTAAATTTAAATACTACAGAGCAAAATGAATTGTGAATAACATTCAAATTAAAAGTTTTGTGCAGCTTATGATACTTTAAATATGACATTAAAAAGAAATTATCTAAAGGGCCTTATCTTTAGCACTCTTTTGGAATTAGTAGTGGAAATAAATTATTTTAATAAATATATTTAATGTGGTAAAAAAGTATTTTTTCAAGTGAAAATAATTTTTATAAAATTACCATTGTTTAGCTGAAGTTTCAAAATCAAACTTTTCTTTGCACTTATCTAGTGGGCATGACCTAACTACCAGTTTGTACATCAGCTGGTTCTGCCCATCAGCCTTCTCAGATTCGTAGACACCCACATGTGAGAGATTTTGTTCCAGCTTTCCTTTTCCTGTCGTTCTTACTTTACTTTTGCCTTGAGGTAGTGAATCAGAACAGAGAAAAGACAGTTTGCTTCCCCTTGTTTAGCAATGCTTGGAAAACAGCATCCTGTGGTATGGAGCTAAAAATACTTCATTCAGAGTGATGCCATACTTTGACAGGGGCTTCTGTGGTTTTGTGTTTGAAATGGGAATCTGGAAATCAGAGCGTTCTTTGTAATATTCCTACATTAAAAAAAAATTGTGATTCAATGTAACTTTATTTCAAGGTATCGTTACTTAAAGCATTTTTGTATTCTTGAGTTATTTTTAAATTATGTCTCTCCAACTTGAAGAGTACTTTTGGTTGAAGATATGTGAATTTTCTTGGTAAGAGTCGATATGAATTGAGAGGAATCACTCTGTTTAAAAATCAAGGACCCTCCCGGTGCCTGGTGTGATTTTAAACTTATGCACAATGTAAGAATACCCACCACGAACAGCATCCGTCATGGGCTTGTGGCTGAACCCCATATACCACATGCTAGAATCACAGTCGCCTGGTGAGAGGAGGCTGAGAGTTGTCATATGCAGTGAAAAGAGAAAAGGAAAAACCAAAGGACTCTTTAACAGAGATAGAGGCTACTGGTACTGAGAATTATAAACTCCCTAATTCCATAAAAACATGCACACAAATTATTTTCCTTTCCCTAAGCATTTGTGAAACACTTCCTCCTCCGTTCTTCTGAAGTGCTACTGGGGAATTTTCCTTTTGAGGCTTTAGTGCCTAACTTTTCCAGCAAAAGCATCCCTTTGAAGTCAGTCTGAAGCAGGTCAAACCACATGGGCAAGAACCTAAAACACTGAAGACTGTTTAAAAAGGGTCCTCTTTAAAATACTGTGTTGAGGGGCAGTAAGATGCTCACACTGCAAACGTTGGTGGTGTTTTTTTTGTTTTGATTTTGGAAGGTGGGGTCTTATAACCTGTATTACTTTTGTTCTTAACTAGCACCAACGTAGGGCTCTCACATAGCTCTGGTTTAGAAGTGAGCATTTTCAGATTTATGCTGTGTATGTTCCTAATTATAGCTTTTCAATTCTGAAGACAGATGATTTCAGGAAGTGTTTACATTTTTATACACATGTAAAGATTCCATATTTGATTTACACATTATTTTATACACTATACCTCTGAATATTCTAGAAAATTCAGAGAACAAAAAGATTAATGACTGATAAAATCAAATTACAGCCTACATGAAGTTCACTAATACATGAATGTCACTTCTGAATTGGTTGGAAAGAAGAGTCTGGGAATTTTTAATGACCAAAAGCTTTGCTTTCCTGTGGGTGTTTGGAAAAATACATTCGTGTTTATTCTTCTGGAATGTCCTGTTAATTATTAGAGAAAGGATCATTCCAAAATCCCTGTTTGCTGATTTGGAAAGATAATTGAGTAAAAACTGCAGAAGCATAAAGACTTGTATAATATATTATTATTATATCCAAGTCCTGCTGAGTATTTCCATCATCATATTCTACTGGCATCTGAAATTCAAAATATTCCAACTTGCTATAATTTTATATGCTTCTTATTCCCAATCCCCAAATTTTTCATTCTAATCTTCACCTCAGTTCGTGCTGCCATTTTTCTCTGACACATCAAGCCTAGAAACTTTGAATCATCATTAATTCTTCTTTCTCTCTCCCCCACTCTATACTCCTCATTATTCTCCAAGTTCTACACATTCTATTTCTGTGTAGGTTTCACATGCATTTCCATCCACACATTCCCACTGCCACAATTATGTCATACTCACACTATCTCCAATGTCTCTTTCCATACAAAACTGACATTTGTATTCTTTCCAAATATGAGTCAGAGGGTCCTGCTTTAAAAAAATTTAAAAAAACATTATTTAATTTGAAAAACAATGCCTTCAGCATCTGGTTTCATTGTATCATTCTAGCCTCATATTCTTTTAAGTCCATCATGTTTTCTATATTTGCCTTTATGCCAGAAATTTCAATCTCCTTTAAACTTCTCTTACATTTGTCCATGGAGTTCTCTGACTCTGGAAGTCTCTGCCTATCAAAGTGTTACCACATTTTAACACGCATGTTGGATAAGATACTTTCATCATTAAACAACAAAGTATCAATGAAATATGATTTTTAAACTAAGGACCTCTATTATCTCACATATCAAGAAGTCTGGAAGAAAAGAAAGTCCAGAGTTGCTTCATTTAGTATCTCAAGGTGATGGAACGATACATTAACTTCCCTGAATCCTTCCAGTTTTTCCCTCATGGTGGCAAAATCGCTGCAGCTCTAATCATCACATCCTAACATGACTGTATTTAAAAGAAAGAAAGGTCACATTTGTAGCTCACATCCTTTCTCAGCGTTCTGCTTGTAGCTTACTGACCACTGCTGCATTACCTGCCCTGCCTAAGGAAAGGAAAGGAATTACCACGATTGGTTTTAAACAACAGGAATGATATTACCCCCACGCAAGAGGGCAATACCTGGTGGGTGGGTGGTAAAAAATTCTTACTCTCGGGCTTCCCTGGTGGCGCAGTGGTTGAGAGTCTGCCTGCCGATGCAGGAGACACGAGTTCGTGCCCCAGTCCAGGAAGATCCCACATGCCTCGGAGCGGCTGGGCCCGTGGGCCATGGCCGCTGAGCCTGTGCGTCCGGAGCCTGTACTCCACAACAGGAAAGGCCACAGCAGTGAGAGGCCCACGTACCGCAAAAAAAAAAAAAAAAAAAAATTCTTACTCTCCTTATGTTCAAAGTATAGATATACATGCACTATACAAACAGATACACAGCACGTTGGTGGTATTAAATTTTCATGTGGAAGGGTAATTAATATTAGGGAAAAACAAGTCTGAAAAGCCTCCTGAGGGGGTAAGATATTGAAAGAAAAGGTTGACAAACACTGGTGTAAAGTAATCAGTATTCACCCCTTGACCAGATGGTAAGGCCAGGGAAGCCCATGACAACAAAACACTGAAATTAATCAGAATCTTATTTGCAAATAATGGTCATTGGTGATTTCTGCTGCAGACCCGACTAAAATGGTATAACTTTGGGAAGGCGTCGTTTACCTCCTCCACCTGGAATTAATTTCGTCTATGCTTCTCTGTCATAAGCATGTATCTTGGGCCGTTGCTGTTGTATTTAATTTATGCTGCTCTGTGTTATAGTGAGTTGTCCAAAGAAACTTCCCACCCCCACTCCAACTGAATAATAAGCTACCTTTTAATAAGTTACGGTGTCAATAATTCTTTTAGATTTCCCAAAGAGTCTTTAAAAGGCCCTAAAATATTTATAGAATTAAATAGATTTATTTAGTTTTTTATATATTTTAATATATGGGTATTACCTCCTAAAGGCCCCCATCTCCAAATATCATCATATTAGGGGTTAGGGCTTCTATATTCCTATTTATATAGATCTGCCTCAATTTAGGATAGGATTACATCCTGATGAACCTATTGCAAGTTAAAAATACAATAAGTGAAATAATATTTTTGAATGAAATAAAGTGAAAATTTAAAAATTCATTTTTATCATAAATGAAAAAAATCATTTCATTATGATTTCATACTATCATAATAAAATTCATTTAATGCAGCTAACCTACTGAATATCATAGCTTAGCCCAGCCAACCTTAAATGTGCTCAGAACACTTAAATTAGCCTACCATTGGGCAAAATTATCTAACTCAAATCCTATTTTACAATAAAGTGTTGAATATCTCATGTTGACTACTGTGCTGAAAGTGAAAAACAGAATAGTTGTCTGGATACAGAATGGTTGTAAATATATTGGTGTTTACCTCTGTGATCACCGGGCTGCCTGGAAGCTGAGGCTGCTGTAGCCCAGCAACATGAGAGAGGGTCATTCCACACATCACTAGCCTGAGAAAAACTCCAAATTCAAAATTCAAAGCATGGTTTCTACTGAATGTGTATCACTTTCACACCATCATAAAGTCAAAAACTCATGAGTTGAATGACCACTGTAAGTCAGAGACCATCTGTTATCTATCTTGTATGAACTGAATTGCTATGTTGAAGCCGTAAACCCCAAGTGTGGTAATTTTAGGAGATGGGGTCTTTGGGATGTAATTAGGGTTAGATTAGGTCATGAGAGTGGAGCCTTCATGATGGGATTAGTGGCTTCACAAGAAGAGGAAGAGAGAGAGGAAAAGGCCAAGTGAGGACAGAGCAAGAAGTCAGATGTCAGCCAACCAGGAAGAAAGCTCTTCCCAGAAAGAGAATTGGCTGGCACTTTGATCTTGGACTTCCCAGCCTCCAGGACTGCAAAATAAAGTTCTGCGGTTTATGTCGCCACAGAACATTCTATGTTACACCACTACATGCTATGTAGTGTTACATCACTAGCTGCCATGTAGTTTGGGGATCCCAAGCAGACTGAGATGTATACATACATATACACATATATTCATAAAATTATGTATAGTTATGCTCATTTATAAACATACTTAATAATCTTTATTATAATTCAATCATTTAAAGTAGGCAGAGCAAGTAGCATTAACCATACTATTTTTTACAGCTGAGAAAACCAAAGGTCTGAGAAAGTAGGTGACAGAGCTAGTTGAGCTAATTGAATTGAATCTTAGTTGAGAAAAATCACATCTCACACAAATGTCCATGTTTTCTAAACTACTATGCTTTAATTACTAATGATACTGCATCTGAAGGTAGTGAATATCTGAACTCTGTATTATAAACTAGGCACCATAATTAGGGAGAGAAGTGGTCTTTTCAATAGAATATTTATATCCATCCCAAGACCAAGCAAAATGTAAATATTCAAAAATGTTTACTGACTGAATTTCCAATTAAAAGAAAACTCCTATTTTTTAACTTCTCTTAGTCACACATTAATTCCAACTTATCCCAATTGTTGAACTGGATCAAGCAAAGGCTCTGAAGTCAGTTCTGAGCTCTAATTAGAACATCACTAGTGACAGCTATGTGACCACAGATGTGCCCCATACCTGCCACGTCGACGTGAAGGATGCGAGGTGCAATCATAAAAGCACCTCATTTTTATCCCCCCTGGTCCCATCAAACTTATTCAGTGGGGCTAGAACCTTTCCTGTCTCTTGGAGGAATCTAGAGCAAGTGTCAGGACTTTTCTTGCCACTCTCTATTAATAAATAGTAGCACCCTATTCCATGTAATAGTGAAAATCTCCAACCTCATTTGAATAAAAACTTCTCCCTTTCCTTAATTCCGCTAATTTTTGGCCTGGCTATCTGCGTGGGACAGGTGACACTGTCGCCTAACTCTTAGTGCTTTCTAGTGCTACTCCTCCTCCTCACTGGACTGCACTGGCCCCTCCAGGGTGCAGGACCTGAGGGGAGGTGGGGAGGTGAGGGGCAGCGGCCGCATCCAGGTGGTCTGGCTGCTCTCTGGGAGAGTACCAGGGGGGCTCTGTTGGCCCACAGTCACTGATGAACTTCCACTTGCAGCCCCACCACAGGGGTAAGTACCACTCCTGGGCTGTCACTTAAGACTCCTTTTGCTCCTAGGCTTTCAGCAGTACACCTGCAATTCCTTTTGTCCATCTAAGCAGAGATCAAGGAGAAGGATGTGAAGCATCATTTTCTGATTTCTTTTCTTTTTCATTTTTTGGAATGACTGAAACTTTGCCCCAGTGGTAAAAATCTACTGGAGGCTTGGTTACACTTGCTGACTCTTTGGGAGCATAAAAACAGTGCAATAAGGTGGCATTGAAAATAATGTAAGAAAACAATGATGGATTTGTGGGCATCTGAATATACCGGCCTAGATTGTCAAATTAAGACAAAGTTTCCCTGGGCTAAGTCTTTTTCAGTACATTAGCTTGTTAACAACAAACCCCATTTACTTTATGCCTTCAAGGACTGGCACAGCACTTCTTAGCCATTAAGGTTTTACATGCAAAGTTTATTCTTAAAGGACTTATAAGAACAAAAACTGGAAAGCTCAAAGGGAATGCTGTATTGTTGACATACTACCACTCCTTGGGTTTAATCTACTCAGCAATAGATGATTGTAAGAAATAACAAAATTATAGTTTTATTCTAAAGTGATCACTCCTAGACGAGAAAAATTCTCAGTTAAAATAACAGTGAGAAAGCAAAAGTATTTACAAGCTTTTTATTGACATTACTGAGTGTGTTTCTCCTAGACATGGAATTGAGTAAAATACTGTATTTTGAAGAATATAGCGTAAGAAATGTTCATAAGAGCTAAGCTTGAAAATGAGGAGGGGGCAAGAGGAAGCAGAGTGACCCTTCTCCGAGGTCTGCAACCATGGTCATCTAAACTCCTTTCTTTATGAAACTGGCCCGTAGAGTGAGTTCTGAAGCTCAGTCGGTGTTTGCCATACTTCCCTATCCCTCGAAACATTTAAAATTAGGAGAAAACGAACGTACAGATGTTTACGTTGACAAAAATTCAAAAAATGAAGGAGAGAGAACAAGACACAAGGTAACAGTAAAGAAAAAATCTTCCGTGCTGAGTTGGCACGTTCATTTCACCCACCTCCAACTCATGCAGGCAGGCGCAGTTAACCCCCCAGTCAGGCGTGATGGCAATTCTCGGTGCGCGTATTTTAGTCCTTAATGCACTGCATCACTCTCCTTCCTCACTAGACTATGTACCAGCAAGTGTGTGGCAGCACACAGGTGTGTCAGTAAAATGTTAAGGTTACAAACATTTTATAATGATGAAAATAGCTTAGTTTTTAAAATATAATAAATGCATTCAATTTATCATTAAAGTGACCCATAAGCCTTTACATTTTCAGATTATATATGTTTTAAATATTTGATAAAACATGAATGAAAGTAATACTTCTATCTTATGAAATGTTTATAATTTGTTAATTTGATGAAAATTAATGTTCTAATACTATTTTCTCTCATATTTAAGTTCAAACTTTCATGAATTTCTTTTACAATATTCTTAAGAATGTTGAATATTTTTAAATAAATTTTCTGCCAGTATAATGCCCTATATATTTCTTAGGTACTTTATATTTAAATCTATGTATTTCATTAAAATATATATTTTCCAAACATAATGACAACTTTTCGATTAAAGGTGGTAAGTCATCAGATTCATAAGACAGACATGGTAATCTAAATTTTAAAAAGTTAAACTCACTAAATAAGCAACATAATAAAGATAAGATTAAATTTGGATTTATGTGCCTGGTGAATATTCTCTTCCTCAGATGAAATATATTATTTTTTTCTTATTTGCAAGGGAAGGTTATCAAAAAAAATTAATGGGATCAAGAAAACTATATACATATTACACAAAAAATGATGACAAGATTTTTTGAAAGATGGAAAATGCAAAATAAGAAACAAAGTTATTTTCAGAGTTTAGTTATTTATAACTCTATTGGAATGAGCTCCAGAAGTGAGGTACAAGGTCATTCAATTGTATCTGAAGTCAAAATGCCTCACTCAATCACAGAATTGCTTATTTTACAAGCCTGCCAGCAAACTGTCAACACTGTAATATGGGACTAATAAAAAAGAAAGAAATAAAAGAGACAATGCTTGGTTAATAGCACAGTAAGTTCAACTTTCCCATTTAAATTTTTAAAACAGTTTTATTTGGATTTGTTATACAAATTCAATATTCAGTATATCCCCTAATCTTTCAAATTTTATTTCCCTTTTCAAAAATTATTATTTAAAGAAAACATAATAATTTTTTCCCAAGCCCCATGTAGATGTTCCAAATCTACTACATTTTATCCCCACTGTGCTGTAGAAATATTACTATTTTCTATATGGTATTATATGGAACAAAGTTCATGAATCATTAGACAAGTGCTTCTCAATGGTAGGTATGTAGCTTATTAATTAATCCATGCCGAAACCTATAACCTATAACTCCTCAAACATAGTACTCAATAAACGTTTGATAAATAAATGCAATGAATAAACAAATGAATAAAAGAACACATTCTGGGGCTTCCCTGGGCGGAGTCATTAAGAATCCATCTGCCAATGCAGGAGACACAGGTTCGAGCCCTGGTCTGGGAAGATCCCACATGCCGCGGAGCAACTAAGCCCGTGAGCCACAACTACTGAGCCTGCACTCTACAGCCTGCGTGCCACAACTACTGAAGCCGGTGTGCCTAGAGCCCGTGCTCCACAGCAAGAGAAGCCACTGCAATGAGAAGCCCGCGCACCACAACGAAGCGTACCCCCCCTCACCGCAACTAGAGAAAGCCTGCGTGCAGCAACGAAGACCCAATGCAGCCAAAAATAAAATAAATTTATAAAAATAAAATAAAATGATATGAAAAGTTATCTTTTAATTTAAAAAAACACATCCTTTTATCTCTATATAAAAGGTTTTCCAATGATCATCAGTTTTTCCAATGGTTCTTTATTTCTTTAACTTTTTATGATAAAATTTTTCAAATATACAGTAAAGTAGAAAAGTAAAATAAACACCCATATGTTCACCACCCAGATTCAACATTTGATAATAATTTGCCACATTTTTCTTATGTGTGTGTATATTTAATGAACTACTTAAAGAAAATTAAACGAAATTTTGACACAATCTTCCCTACCCCACCAAACACCAAATATGCCTGGTAAGTCACAGATACATGAAATGAACAATCAGAATCAGGATTAAAGAAAGAGTTTTGTTTTCTTCACTTCTACCATATGTCATCACTGTCTCTCTTTCTCTCTGTTTAATTATTTGATTTTTCTCAGTGCAAACATCTGTACATTTGTTTTATTCTAATTTTACATGTTTCAAGTGACAGGAAAATATGGCAAACTTAGACTGAGCTTCAGAATCTCATGCAAAAATCTCCAGCAAATAAGGGTTTTCTCCACCATCATGACAATATCATTTTCAAATCTGACAAAGTAGAATTATTTAATATGTAATCCATATTGAAATGTACTACTTCTTCCCAAACATTAATTTTACAGTTATTCAAATCAGGATCCAATCAATGCCACAAATTACATTTGATTGTGCTCCTTCTTTTTTTTCCATGAATTTCAGCTTTATTGAGGTAGGATTGACAAAAAAATTGTAAAATAGTTAAAATCTATATAATGATTTATAGGTATATGTATATAATATGAAATATGTATACTTTAATATATGTATAGTGAAAGGATTCCCTTCATCCAGTTGACACATCCCGTCACCTCACGTATTTATCTTTCTTTTTTTGTGTGTGAAAACATTTAAGTTCTACTCTCTTAGCAAATGTCAATTATAAAAGACAGTGTAATCAACAATAGTCGCCATGTTTTACATTAGATTTTCAGAACTTATTCATTTTACAGCTGAAAGTTTGTACCTTTTTACCAACCTCCCCCTGTGTCCCCTATCCTCTAACTCCTAGAAATCACTTTTCTACTCTCTGTTTTGATAAGTATGACTTTTTTTAGATCCTACATACAAGTGATACTATGCAGCATTTGTCATTCTCTGCCTGACTTATTTCACTAAACATAATGCCCTCCAGGTCCATCCATGTTGTCACAAATGGCAGGATATACTTCTTTATCATGGTCTCCCCTGAATACCATTCCATATATCATATTGATATGGAACATATGGAATGATATTCAGAGGAGACCATGATAAAGAAGTATATCCTGCCATTTTATATATAAAAGTATCATCTACTGTATCCATTCATCTAATGACTGACACTTAGGTTGTTTCCATATCTTGGCTATTGTAAATCTTACTGTGATAAACATGGCAGTGCATATATCTCTTTGATATCCTATTTTCATTTCCTTTGTATATATACCCAGAAGTGGCATTGCTGGATCATATGGTAGCTCTATTTTAATATTTTGAGGAGCATCCACATAGTTTCCTATTGTACTTGCAGTAATTTACATTCCCAGTAATAGTATACAAGGATTCCCTCTTATCCACATCCTCACCGAAACTTGTCTCCGTCCTTTTGATGATAGCCATTCTAGCAGATGTGAGATGGCATCTCATTGTGGTTTTGATTTGCATTTCCCTGATGATTAGTGATGTTCAGCACCTTTTCATGTACCTGTTGGCCTTTTGTATGTCTTCTCTAGAAAAATATCTATTTGATACCTTGGTTCTTTTTTTAATTGGATTGATTGGTGTTATTTGTTTTGTTTTGCTTTTTGCTATTGAGTAGTATAAGTTCTTTATATATTTTGGATATTAACCCATATGAGATAGATAATTTGCAAGTATTTTTCCCATTCTGTAGGCTGCCTTTTGATTGTATTGTTTCCTTTGCTGTACAGAAGTTTTTTTAGTTTGACATACAGTTGACCCTTGAACAATGCAGGAGTTAATCTGTGTATAATTTATAGTCGGCCCTCTGTATCCAAGGTTCCTCCACATCAGAGAATTCAACCAACCATGGACTGTGTTGTACTGCAGTATTTTCTATTGAAAAACTCCACATATAAGTGGGCCTGCATAGTTCAAACCCACGTTGTTCAAGGGTCAACTGTGGTCCCACTTGTTTCATTTTACTTTTGTTGCCTTTGTTCTTGGGGTCCAATGTAAAAACACAAACAAACAAACAAACAATCATTGCCAAGACTGATGTCAAGGAGCTTACCTCTTATGTTTTTTCTAAGAGTTTTATTGTTCAGGTTTTATGTTCAAGTCTTTAATAAGTGCTTTGTTGATTCTTATGTTTGGTGTAAGAGATGTCCAGATTCACTCTTTTACATGTGGCTGTCTACTATTCCCAACACCATTTATTGAAGAGACTATCCCTTCCCTATTGTATATTCTTGTCTCCTTTGCTGTAAATTAATTGACCGTATATGTATTTGGTTTATCCGTGTGCTTTTTTGTTCTGTTCCATTGACCTGTGTCTGTGTTTATGCAAATACTGTACTGATTTAATTACTACAGCTTTGTATTATAGTTTGAAGTCAGGAAGCATGATGCCTCAAGACTTGTTCTTTTTCTCAAGATTGCCTTGGCTATTTGAGGTCTTTTGTAGTTCAACAGAAATTTTAGGATTATTTTTTCTATTTCTGTCAAAAAAAAATGTCATTGGGAGAGTTTGATAGGGATTATATTGAATCAGTAGATTGCTTTGTGTAGTATGTGTACTTTAACAACAGTAATTCTTCCAATCCATGACCATGGAATATCTTTCCATTTATTTGTGTCTTCTTCAATTTCTTTCTCCAGAGCCTTATAGTTTTCATTGTACAGATCTTTCACCTCCTTGTTAAATTTATTCCTAGGTATTTTATTCTATTTGATGCAATCATAAGTGGTATTGTTTTCTTAATTTCTTTCTCTCTGACAGTTCATTGTTAGTGTATAGATATGTAACTGATTTTTCTATATAGATTATATATCTTGCAACATTATTAAATTTATTTATTAGTTCTAACAATTTTTGGTAGAGTCTGTAGGGTTTTATGACATTTCCAAATAAAGACAGTTTTACTTCTTACTTTCCAATTTGGATGCCTTTTATTTACTTCATTTTATTTATTTTATTTTCAGATTTGCTTATATTTGTTTTTATTTCCATTACTCTAAGAGGTGGGTCAAAAAGGATCTTGCTGTGATTTATGTCATAGAGTGTTCTGCCTACGTTTTCCTCTAAGAGTGTTATAGTGGCTGACCTTACATTTGGGTCTTTAATCCATTTTGAGTTTTTTTTGTGTGTATGGTGTTAGGAAGTGTTCTAATTTCATTCTTTTACATGTAGCTGTCCAGTTTTCCCACCACTTTTTGAAGAGGCTGTCTTTTCTCCATTGTATACATATTTTTAAATCTTTATTGGAGTAAAATTGCTTTACAATGTTGTGTTAGTTTCTGCTGTACAACAAAGTGGATCAGCTATATGTATACATATACCCCCATATCCCCTCCCTCTTGAGCCTCCCTCCCACCCTCCCTATCCCACCCCTGTAGGTTGTCACAAAGCATCAAGCTGATCTCCCTGTGCTATGAAGCAGCTTCCCCCTAGCCCTCCATTTTACATTTGGTAGCGTATATGTCAAGGCTATTCTCTCACTTCCTGCCAGCTTTACCTTTCCCCTCTGTATCCTCAAGTCCATTTTCTATGTCTGCGTCTTTATTCTTGCCCTGCCCCTAGGTTCATCAGTACTGTTTTTTTAGATTCCATATATATGCATTAGCGTATGGTATTTGTTTTTCTCTTTCTGACTTACTTCACTCTGTATGACAGACTCTAGGTCCATCCACCTCATTACAAATAACTCAATTTCATTCCTTTTTATGGCTGAACAATATTCCATTGTCTATATGTGCCACATCTTCTTTATCCGTTCTTCTCTTGATGGACATTTAGGCTGCTTCCATGTCCTGGCTATTGTAAATAGAGCTGCAATGAACACACGTAGTAAGTGACTCTTTTTGAATTATGGTTTTCTCAGGGAATATGTCCAGTAGTGGGATTGCTGGGTTGTATGGTAGTTCTATTTTTAGTATTATAAGGAACTCCATACTGTTCTCCATCGTGGCTGCACCAATTTACATTCCCACCAACAGTGTAGGAGGGTTCCCTTTTGTCTACACCCTCTCCAGCATTTATTGTTTCTAGAATTTTTTATGATGGCCATCCTGACTAGTATGAGGTGATACTTCATTGTGGTTTTGATTTGCATTTCTCTAATGATTAGTGATGATGAGCATCTTTTCATGTGTTTGTTGGCAATCTGTATGTCTTCTTCAGAGAAATGTCTATTTAGGTCTTCTGCCCATTTTTGGATTGGGTTGTTTTGTTTCTTTGATATTGCACTGCATAAGCTGCTTGCATATTTTGGAAATTAATCCTTTGTCAGTTGCTTCATTTGCAAATATTTTTTTTCCCATTCTGAAAGTTGTCTTTTCATCTTATTTATGGTTTCCTTTGCTGTGCAAAAGATTTTAAGTTTATTAGGTTAGATTTGTTTATTTTTGTTTTTATTTCCATTACTCTAGGAGGTGTGTCAAAAAGGATCTTGCTGTGATATGTGTCATAGAGTGTTCTGTCTGTTTTCATCTAAGAGTTTGATAGTGTGTGGCCTTACATTTAGGTCTTTAATCCATTTTGAGTTTATTTTTGTGTATGGTGTTAGGGAGTGTTCTAATTTCATTCTTTTACATGTAGCTGTCCAATTCTCCCAGCACCACTTATCGAAGAGGCTGTCTTTTCTCCATTGTATATTCTTGCCTCCTTTATCAAAGATAAGGTGTCCATATGTGTGTGGGTTTATCTCTGGGCTTTCTATCCTGTTCCATTGATCTATATTTCTGTTTTTGTTGGATGTCCTTTATTTCTTTTTCTTGTTCAGTTGCTGTGGATACAAATAGCATGTTGAATAAAAGTATTGAGAGCAGGTATCCTTGTCTTTTTTCTGATATTAGACGAAAAGCTTTCAGCTTTTCACCACTGAGTATGCTGTTAGCTGTGGGCTTGTCATACAGGATCTTTATTATATTGAGGTACATTCCTTTTATACATACTTTGTGAGAGTTTTTATCATAAATGGATGTTAAGTTTTGTCAAATGCTTTTCCTGCATGTACTGAGATGATCATATGATTTTTATCCTACATTTTGTTAATGTGGTGTATCACACTGATTTGCCAATGTTGATCCATCCTTGCATCCCTTGAATAAATCCCACTTAATACTGGTGTATGATTCTTTTAATGTTCTGTTGAATTTGCTTTGCTAGTATTTTGTTGAGGATTTTTGCATCTTTGTTTATCAGACTTATTGGTCTGCAATTTTATTTTCTTGTAGTGTCTTTCATTTTGGTATCATGGTAATGGTGGTCTTGTAAAATAGGTTTGAACGTGTTTTCTTATATTTTTTGGAAGAGTTTGAGAAGGAATGGTATTAATTCTTTTTAAAATGTTTGTTAGAATTCACAGTGAAGCCATCTAGTACTGTACTTTTCTTTGTTGTGAGGTTTTTGATTACTGATTCAATCTCCTTACTAGTAATTAGTTTGTTCAGATTTTCTATTTCTTCATTGTTTAGTTTTAGTCTGGTGTCGTTTCAAGTAATTCATCCATTTCTTCTTTGTTGTCTGATTTGTTGGCATACAGCTGTTCATAGTAATGTCTTATGATCCTTTTTGTTTGTGGGGTGTCAGTTGTAATGTTCCCTCTTTTGTTTATAATCTTATTTATTGAGTACTCTCTCTTTCTTGGTAAATCTAGCTAAATGTTTGTCAATTTTGCTTATGCTTTCAAAGAACCAGCTCTTAGTTTTATTGATCTTTTCTAGTGTCTCTTTAGTTTCTATTGGATTTGTTTCCACTCTGATCTTTGTTATTTCCTGCTTTCTGCTAAGTTTGGGCTTCATTTGTCCTATTTGTTGTTGTTGTTGTTACTTGAGGTGTAAAGATAGGTTGTTTGAATTTTTTTTCTTAATATGGGCATTTATCACTATAAACTTCCCGCTTAGAACTGCTTTTAAAGTGCTCCATAAATTTTGGTATGTAGTCTTCCCATTTTCAATTGTCTAAAGTTTTTTTTTTTTTTTCTCCTTTGACCCTGTTGTTCAGTAGTAAGCTGTTTAATCTCCACTCGTTTGTGAATTTTCCAATTTTCTTTTTGTAATTGACTCCTAGTTTCATACCATTGTTGTCAGAAAAGATGCCTGATATGATTTCAATATTCTCAAATTTTTTAAGACATATTGCGGCTAACATGTTCTATTCTGGAAAAAGCTCCAAGTATGCTTGAGAAGAATCTTTATTCTTCTGGTGATAGATGGAATGTTCTATAAATGTTTGCTAAGCCCATCAGGTCTAACACGTCTTTTACATCCAATGTTTCCTTATTGATTTTCTGTCTGGATGATCTACCCATTGTTTAAATGGGGTACTGATGTCCCCAACTATTATTGTATTTCTGTCTATTTCTCCCTTTTGGTCTGTTAATCTTTGCTTTATATATTTAGGTGCTCCTGTGTTGAGTGCATAAATATTTACAAATGGTATACTCTCTTGCTGGATTGACCCTTTTATCATTATATAATGACCTTCTTTGTCTTTTATTGCAGTCTTTGGCTTAAAGTCTATTTTGTCCTGTATAAATATAGCTAACATCACTTTCCTTTGGTTTCCATTTGCATAGAATATCTATTCTCATCCCTTCACTTGCAGTGTGTGTGTCCTTAAAGCTGAACTGAGTCACTTGTAGGCAACATATAGTTAGTTCTTGTTTTTTGGTCTTTCTGTTTTTTTTTTTTTAATCCATTCAGGCACTCTATGTCTTTTGATTGGAGAATTTAGTCCACTTACATTTGAAGTAATTATTAATAGGTATGGACTTATAAATGCATTTTGTTCAATGTTTTCTGGCTATTTTGTAACTTCTTTGTTGCTTTCTTCTCTTTGTCTCTTCCTTTGCAATTTGATGATTTTCTATAGTGGTATGCCTAAATTATTTTCTCTTTACCTTTTGTGTATCTACTATAGGATTTTTGCTTTGCAGTTACCACAAAGCTTATATAAAATATCTTAAGTTTATAACAGTTTCAGTGCATGCTAAAGCTCTATACTTTTACTCCTTCCCGCACATTTTATGTTTTTGATGTCACACATCCATCTTTTTACCTTGGACATCCATTAACAAATTATTGCATTTATAATTATATCTACTATGGTTTTTAACCTTCAAAATCAATTTATAAGTGATTTATTCACCACCATTACATTAGAGTAATTTAAATTAACCTTTACTGATGAGATTTATTTATTATTTACCTTTACTGATGAGATTTATACTTTTATATTATTTCCTGTTACTAACTAGGATTCTTTTATCAGCTTGAAGAAATCTCATTAACATTTCTTGTAAGACTAGTCTAGTGGTGATGAATTCTTTCAGCTTTTTATTTTTGATTGACAGATTTTTTTTTCTTTCAGCAATTTGGATATATCAAACCCTTTTGGCCTGCAAAGTGCCTGCTGAAAACTCTGCTTTTAGTCTTATGGGGGTTACTTTGTAAGTAACAGGTTGTTTTCCTCTTTCTACTTTTAAGATTCTCTCTAACTTTTGACAATTTAACTACAATGTGCTTTGATGTGGGTTTCTTTCAATTTATCCTAGAATTCTATGGGATTCTTGGATCTGGTGTACATTTCTTTCTCCAAGTTAAGAGAATTTCTAGCCATAATTTCTTTGCATAAGCTCTTTGCCCCTTTCTCTCTCTTTACTCCTTTTGTGACCCCATCACATGTATATTGGTCCAGTTGATGGTGTCCTATAAGTCCCTTAAGCTATCTTTACTCTTTCTTATTTTATTTTTTTCTTTTTGATGCTGCAACTTGATGTATCCCACGTCCCTGTCTTTAAGTTTGTTGATCCTCTCTTCTCCTTAGTCTTCCATGGGACCACTTTATTGCCTTTCAGTTCAATTGTATTATTCTACTCTGTGATTTCTGTTTGGCACATTCTTATATTTTCCATTTCTTTGCTGAAATTCTCACTTTGTTCATGCACTGTTCTCTTGACTTCAGTGAGCATATTTGTAACTGTTATTTTGATCTCTTTATTGGATATATCATTTACCTCTGTTTCATTAAGATCTGTTTCTAGAGTTTCATCTTGTTCTTTTGTTTGAAACATAAACTCTGTTTCTTCATTTTCCTTGACTGTGTTGATTTCTGTGCATTAGGTAAGACAGTCACCTCTCCCACTCTGACAGAGTGGGTTTGTGTAGTAGATGAGCATCATCATTTAGCTTAGCTTAGACGTTTCGTGCAAATCCTTTGCTCCTCAGGGAGAAGCTGGGAGTTGAGAGTTCCTTCCCGACTGTATGTCACTGTGCCAGGAGTGGGGTTTATGGCAGAGTGTCTCTAAGCCTTTCCTACTTGTTTGGATGTGAGTATTTTCTCATTTGCCCAATGTGGAGGACTCACTCAGCTAGTTTCTGGATTTATCACTGAGATAATTGTTCCATGTTTAGCTGCAGATGTGGTGTGCCCATTGGAGAAGGTGTGTTCAGGAGCCTCCTATGTTTCCATCTTGGACCAGATCCTAAGTCTTTAATGGGGTGAAATTTTAAGGGTACTTGCCCTCTATTAAAAATAATAACATTTGAAGCATATTTAATTCAAAAAATCATGTTTGTTTTCTAGAGTCAGTTATTAATACTTCTGTTTGTCACTCTTAAAGATTATAGCTATTACACCAAATCACATTAAGGTGTTATTTTCTATATTTCCACCAAACAAGGGAATCAAACTGAAAGCTTACCAATATTTTTGCAGTAATAATTCAAAGGACCTTGGAATATGTATTTTGCATGCAAATGATTCTACTGTGAACCAACTGTGCAATCACATTTGAAATGTACTTCCTACAACACACACGATGCCATATAAAAGTATTATATTTGGACAAACCATAATATAACCAACATAATAAACTAAGATCCTCCAAGTAAATGAATTGAATTCAACTTACAATAAAGGAAAGTGATATTATGAGATGCTAACTAAATAATACAACTGATGTTAAAGCACCAAATACCCAAAATTAGTTTAAATCACTAGACCCAGGGTATGGATTTACCCGGTGCTTTTAGCACAACAAAGTTTTTGTTTTTTTTTTTATGATTTGCAAATAAATAATATTCAACCTAGGGACCTTATTCTCTCCTTACAAAGTAAAGAAGTTTTGAGAGTTAGTAAAAAGTGGAATACTGTCAATAACTATAAATGAAGTACCTGCCATGAAAGAGGAAAACAGGTGTTAAGAGTTTAAGTCAAAAGAAAAGGTTAGTGAGCCCCATGCTGTGCAGCATCAGTTATCAGGTGAGTTTACGCTGTGAACTTTGCAAGTCAGATTTACAATGTGATGGGTAAGAGTAAGTAGACCAGAAAGCAAACTTCCTTTGTCCTGCTTCTAACCCATCAATGGATTAAGAAGAAGTCAGGATAACGTATGGAGGATTTTGTTTCCTTTTTTATTCGTCTTTTTCTTAATGCTATAGATACTTAAGTCAGGAAAGCTTTTTGAAAGAATTTACTGAGTTAATTCCTGATCAAGGACTTTTTTTTAATAAAATTTTACTTAGGGACCCAAAATGTCAGCCACATAGCAGCTTTCAAAATAAAGCATTCTTAGTCATCTGGCAAAACTCACCAAACACAGGAAACTTAAACCTGCATAGAAAACAAGAAAAGGGTATTGTTGACCTGTATATGAAAGTGCACGCATTCATATTCAAATGACATTGTAGATTAAACAGATGTCACTGAATTACGGATTTTGTAGAATGTCCAGCTATTTGGGTGGAAATGAGGTCAGAGTTTCAGAATAGATTCAGAGTTTCATGGGTATACTCATGCTTTAGGTTTCTGAGCTTGCATCTGGGATAAACCTTTAGGATAATTCTGCATTCTAATTATATATGTCATCAGTGTAATCTAGTTTCAAATTAAGTACATAAATTAAAAGCAAATACTATCTTTAAAAAAGCAAAACAATACAGTCTAACTTGAATTTGGGAAAGGACATTATTAATTGTAATGTAGCCTAACTAAACATGTCCATTAGTATTTTAAGATGAATTCAGTCTCTTTCATATTATCTTGATAATGAGTCTGTTTGTTCACTGCTACCCCAGCACCTAGCATAGTACCTGACACCAGAATGTGCTCATGGTATAAAGGAGTGAATACACTAATTAATTAACATTAAATATATATTTTTCCTAACTGGAACAAACCTATTTGATGACCAACTTCCTCTCCTTAACTGTGCACTAAAGTATAAACAAAGTTGATTTAATTGTTTTATCCATATTTTGAAAAGTCGAAAGGCTATCTTTTACTACTATCATGAGCAAAATTTGCAAAATATGCATAATAGACATAACATAAATTTATGGTCATATGACCAAGTTAAAAACACGGGATCCCTAATGGAATTACTTACTTCTAAAATAGTCAATAACACAAATTGGCTGTATATAATGAAAATGACATGGACATTTTAAATTTTAAGCTTTGCTTTCAGTTTGGTGATTTAAATAAATGATCAGTAGCTACTTTATCCTCTGCTACTATGAGAGAAAATCCATAGAAAAGATCATATATAGGAAGCCAAAAAAGATTATATAAAATAATTATAAACATAAATGTAATACATTTTTTTCTATTCTGATCCATTATGTACCTTTTTCTCCTAATCCTGGATTTCTAAAATATATTATTTCTCATTTTCTTTAGTGTATCTGTGTATATCTACATCATGTCTGTATCTATGTCTATCTATATAGACACAATGAAAAAAAGAAAAGATAAAAGCTCAAAACAACCAAAGCTTAGTAAAATGACATGAGAAAACTTAGTTTACAATGAAACTAATCTGCTTCTATACGGAGAGATCTATATAGATAGTCATAGTTATAGGTATATGTGCAAATATTTTTATATATGTGTGTGTGTATATACACACACACATATGTATCTCACCATGTACCAAAGTACAGTACAAAAGAAATCAATTTCTAAGACCTCAGACTGGGTCTTTTGGTACCAGGATGGCAATAACTAAGCTGATGGGAAGGGAATGTTCTTTTTAAATGCTCAAAAATTTAATAAAATTCAGCAGTTCCAGACACATAATAAAATTCTGATTAGTATATTGGCTTAGGCTGGGAATAAGTCTGTATAACTTGCCATTAATAGATCACATAAGGGTGTTAGGACATTCCAAAATTTTAAATGATTCTAATTTATCACACTGCAGTTGTTCCACCTGCATCTTATAATGGGATTAGAATCTCACTTGGAATTTTTTTTTTTTTTTTTTGAGATTCCCACTGTAAGTAAAATCACAGCCACCACCCCTGAGGGCTGAGAGACTTTTTTAATGGGGAGGCACGATCTATTTAAAAAGGAAAGAACAGGAGTTGTGGGGGTGGGCCAGACCAAAGAATCCATTGCAGGAGTTAACTGCCTCAGCCACGTCCAGATAAACTCATCAGCAACAGGTTCCCATCTAAACACAGAATTTATTTTCTCTGTGTGAGATTAGTTTTTCAAAAGAACGCAGTTTTCCAGAAAATAATAAGTACAACTTAGAAGAATATGAATTGATTCATCTTTGCCACATTACAGCTATCCATAGAGAATAAAAAATAAATTAAAAAAAAAGAAAGGGTAAAAGCTCAAAACAAAGCTCAGTAAAATAAGACTTGAGAAGAATTGTTTTATAATTGAACTAATCTGCTCCTAAACCTGTCCTGTTGCTCTTTGGTCAGCACCCCTCCCCCACTCTAGAATATACACTTTAAAATAAAATCCAAGCTGTATTTATTGTATTGAGGGCGTCCTGACAAGAAAATAATCACCAGAATTTTCTAAATGATAATCCATTTTTAAAGAGAATCACACACATTTGCGTGTTTAGGGGATTTCCCACTACTCAAAATAAGGTCCCAGAGAAAGTATAACCAAGAGGACATGAGGGCAGCCATTCCTTCACCAACGGAACAGCCTGGACACGTCATGTAACTTCTCCAAGTTGTGTCCTTACCTGCTAAATGGGGACACTGATGACCTTACTGCAGTCTTATAGGGATTAAATGAGATAATTATCATCACGTGCTGAGTACAGTGCCTGGCATATATATAATCAGCAAGTGTTCTTTTTATTATTTGAAAGCAAAAGAAAAGTGCTGCGTTTTCTTTACTGAATGTGCCATAGTCACCTCTCTAACTATCTGGGCACCATATGCAAATCTATTATCTATTTTTCCCCTTAGTTTTCACACTTGTAAAATAGAAACATTTTCTAGAAACTAGAGTTGTTGAGAGAATCAAATGAGAGGATGTATCTAAAATTTATCTATCAAATCTCAAGTGAACTACAAATGTCATATTCAGTGTCCACTGCCCTGATAAGTGACCTTTGACTAAACTGAAGAAATAGAAACTGACAAAACAGAGAGTGACTCTTTACAGGGGAATGTGAGAGAAGATGCGAGGTAAATGCTGAGTTACGGCTATCTTCTCAAAAATTTTTATTTAATTACATTTAAATGACTCCTTTTGTTTGCAATAAATTTAATTGGAATGTGTAGCCATATCCTCCCTATATTCTGGATTACACCTTTCTTGAGGTTGCAGAAAATATACTGATTCCATATAACAAAAAGGCTGGTGTTTTCCTTCTCAGATCAATTTATGCAGCTTTCCTGTTTTCTAAGGTAATGAGGAGAAGAGCATGCATTATTTCACATCTGTAGGTAACATTAAGTTGCTGACTTATTTTCAATTTCCTTCTCATTGAGCCCCTTACCAGACCTGCACACAGGTAAAAGATGAGCTTAAATT
This sequence comes from Pseudorca crassidens, assembly GCF_039906515.1. Lineage (NCBI taxonomy): Eukaryota > Metazoa > Chordata > Mammalia > Artiodactyla > Delphinidae > Pseudorca > Pseudorca crassidens. The sequence goes on from NC_090297.1 coordinate 182,579,534, forward strand.
TAGGTCTGTCCCATTCCATTCTCTTTTTAGGTGACGATGCAGTGTAAGAACCAAGCGAGTGAGTAAAATACTAGTGCTCAAATATTTCTGAAACTGAGCCATTAGTCCCTGACTAATTTGAAATGTACCATCTTTATTTTTTATTCATTGCTGTTTATTTTTAGTTTACAAAAGGTTTAAAAATTATAAAGCCCTAGTCTCAGCACAAAGAATAGGATGTACTCAGATAATACTTACTGTTTTTCTCAGGTGTTCCAGAGTAAAAACTATTGATGCTTGAATCGGCCATATTTCTGCATTATGGATATTTATATAGCTTGGTGCTCTGTTCTTTATAAGCAAAGGAATTAAAACTTCAAAAGAAGCTTGAGCTGTGAGCTTGTAATACAAGCTTCTTGGGACAAAAAGTTTGCACTGTGTGACCGTTTTTTATTTTAAATGAAAATACATATTTTCCCAACACGCCATTTCAGTTCCACAAAGAGAGGCAGTCAGGAGACTTTACAGTGAAATATTTAAAGAGAACCTTGAACCTTAGCCAAAAATATGCCTGTAAACTCTTAAAACAACTCAGATCCAGGATTTTATTTGCTCGTTAGGTTTGTAAGGGGCTCAGACAGACTTTTATAAAGAAAGAAAAATTCCTTTCTAGGTTATGACTCTAATGGCTTCGTGAATTATTTAAAAGAAAACCTATAGCAAGAGGGGCTTGTGGTTTCAAAAATGATCCTGGAAAGACAGGTAGCATACTTTGGAAGAAAGAATTCGGCAAGAGTATGCAAAGAGAACTTAAATGGGACATAAATAAAATACACTGAATAAAAGAAATATTTTGCAGACAGTGAATTAAAATTAAATGTCCCAGAGAAGACTCTTTGTATGACCAGAGCTACACAGGAGCTGCATATAGATCTGGTAGATCACAGTTGGAACAGGGACAGTTAAGTTCCTGGCCTTGGTAACCATTAGAACTGACCATTCCTTGAGGTCAGTATGCCGTTCCAGGTGGTGAACAAGGGTGGATTCATAGTAACTCTGAGATGAAAACCAGGATCCCATGAGCCGAGGACAGTATCACAGCTTTGATCACTCTCCATTCAATGCCTTAGCTCTACCCACCCAAATCCCTTCCACCTCAAGGTCAACTCTCCTGTGAAAACTTCACTATAGTGCTGCAGAGCATTAGCCTCTGACCCATAAAGTCCTCCTTCAGGTTACTTGTATCTCTATACAGTGTTGTGCTTCATTAACTGGTCAATGCCTTTAGGGCCTGGGCCTATGTCTTTATGTTTTCATCGTTTTCTCCCCACGGAGAGATTAACACATTAGTGTGCATGGACTAGGTGCTCAACAAGTTTGAGTTTAATCACATTAAATAAATCCAACCCAAATTTACATAGAATAGCATGTCCTGTAATGAAGCATTTGAATATAAGCCCCAGGAGGACAGGGGCCTTCTGTGCAATTCTGCATCCCCAGCTCTTAAAGCTATGTCTGTCCTATGGGAAGTATTCTGTAAGTATTTGTTGGATGAATGTCATTAAATGTGTGAATAATATTTACCTAATTTTTCCTGTGTGCAGTCAGAACTTGGTCCTATAAGGAGATTCTGTATAAATGAAATATGGTAGATGTTCTCAAGAAGCTTAAAAGCCCAAGAGTTGATACACATGACAACAGCAGAAATAATGTGGTGAAGGAAGGTAAAAAAATCTGGGAATTAAGTAATGAGGGAAGTGTCATGAAAAGGAAGAGAATAAGGCAGAGATAATAATGCATGGTTTTCTGAAAGGAGTCCCAAACACCCCCTTAACCCTACACTCCAGAGTTTAAAAAAAAGGAAAGATAGAACTGAAGGAAAGAAAAAAGAATGAAACTCAAGAGAAAAGAATATTTTCTTTTTTTTTTTTTTGATAAAAGAATATTTTCAAACGTGCAGAAGGAGAAGCTAGATTACCATCATATGTAGATGGTTTGAGAAAAGCAGGAAATATAAAGAACATGTGTGTTTGGGTAATTCTTTGTTTATAATTTGATGGAAAGACGGAAGGATTAAAGCTTGTTGTTGGATAACTGAAAGCCTGGAGAGAAGTTGAAAGCAATACTTAAGAATTATTATTTCAATGGTTTGATTCAGATTGACTCAAAAACAAACAAAATGTCCCCTCTGCAGAAGAGAATCTAATGAATTCATGACCAGTGGTAAAAGTTAATGGAATAGTATGGCAAACCCACCCAACTGGGAGCATGAAGGGCTCAGATCCCTTAAAAAATAAAGGATTGGGTCATCTCTCCAGATAAAGAACAGACAACCTGAGAGATTTTTTTGAAGGCAAATGGATCATGAAACAATTAGTGCAGGAAGAAAGCATAAATATCAGCTATAGCCTTTTGACCAATTGCAGAAATAAAGACTGTGGTACCTACCCAATATCCTTTTGGTGAATTTATTTTCATTAATAGCAATGACAATAATAATAAGCTGAAGTCAACTGAAAACATCAAATCAACATAGAAGTAAACAAGTTTTTAAATGAAAATACCTCTCCAGGTGCTAAGTAGAATTGCATTATGGAATTTTATAATTTGGATAAAAAGAAAAACCCTAAAACCTTCCAGAGGAAGAGAGAGAACAGAGAAAGGTCACCTTTAAAGGAACACGGATCAGTCTTCCATCAGCATCCTGAGAAGCACTGTTAGGATGCAAAAAACACCTTCAAAACCACAACCAACAAAATCGTCTTCAAGGTGCTTAGGTACCTTCAAGGTAAATGATCATAAGTGCAGAGTTCTATGCCTTGGGCAAAGTATCAATTAATTGTGAGGGCCATATGAAGACATTTTAAAACAATCAAGGGCTGTGTAAAATCACCTCCTATACGTTACATTTCTGAATATTTAAGGAAATATTCAGAAAATGATGACAACATTTGGAAGAGAAAAGTATTTGGAGTATAAAAATAGGAGAAAGTAATAGAAGTCAGTGACCTGTAAGAAGTTCTTAAGGAAGAAGAACTGAATGGACTTTAGAAAAACAAAAAGAGAGAGAGAGAGAGAAAATAATCAAGGCTCTGGATAACTTTGGAGGCACAGTGAAGAAAATATAATGTCTTGTATCGACCAACAGGAAGAAAGCAATGAAAAACCCTAGAGGAAAAGAAAATTTAACAGCCTATGTAAGAAAGTAAAATATGGAATTAACCAAAAGAAGAAAATAGAATTCCTTTTTGACAAACACTAGGAAAAATCTTTCAATTGGCAGAGGGGTGGTGCAGTAGGCAGAGAAGGTAACTAGCACACACTGGATGTTGCAGTGAACAATACTTATCTAGACCCAATATCGTGTCTAGCCAATACATATCTAGACATAATAGTGTAAACGCTATTTTTAATTTCAGCATTTACCTTCTAGAATCAGCACACAGCTAAGAGATGGAAAACTTAAGTTTGGCTTCAGAACAGAATGAAAATCTTAACTTCCATAACAATGTGGAAAAATTTATAGGTGCCTAAAAATGGGAAGTGGAATGTAGGGAGGTGTGGTGGGCTGAATGGTGGCCTCCAAAATACGTCCATGTCCTAATCCGTGGAACCTCTTAATATTACTTTATCTGGCAAAAAAGAGTGTGATTAAATGAAGGATTTGGGGGAGAAGCTTATCCTGGATTATCTGGGTGGAACCTAAATGCAATCACATGTATCTGTATAAGAAGGAGGAAAGGAAGTTAAGAGGCAGCAGGGGAGAGGCAGTGCCACGATGTGAGGCAGAGATTGGGCTGACGCAGCCACACCTGGAGAGGGAAGAAGCAAGGACCAGACTCTTCTCTAAGGCTCTGAAGGCAGCCCAGATCTGTTGATACTTTGATTTCCGACTTCTGGCCTCCAAAACTGTGAGAGAATAATTTTTGTTGTTTTAAGTTACGCAGTGTGTGCTAATTTGTTACAGCAGCCAAAGACAACAAATGCAAGTGGAGAAACTTATATTTTGATGTAAATCAGAACGAAATGTCACATGTTTAATCAAGAAAATAACAAGACAAACACACACACACACACACACACACACACACCAACAACAACACTGAAAGTGAGAAAAGGTGCATAGCTATCACTATGAACGATATTTTAAAATAAGATTATACTATATAGAGAGATTATATGAATATATTTGAAAATTGGGAGGGAATGGATAATTTTTAAAAACCTATATGTTCCCAAAATTTTGTTAGAAAAAGGGATGAAGAGACTAGTTAGCCAAACACTTATTTCTAAATAAGCACCAGTTCTGGATGCCTTTCAGGAAATTTTGTAAGACATTAAATATAGGTAATATCTATGGAAGTTAAATCCATGCATAAAAAATAGTAAATTTTCTAAAGGTCTAACAAAACCATTTGTGATTAATACATTCATTCATTATTTACATATACACTAAATTCTTAAATAAAACATTATTAAAGGGAAGCTAGCAGTTATATCATGAGACTAATATGTCCCATTCAAGTAAGGTTTAATCATAAATATAAAATATGTTTCAACTGTAGATAATAATCACTAGATTAAAACATTTGGAAAAATAAAAATTGGAAAACAAGACACAAATTTTGATAAATTTAACAGCCATTCATGATTCTAAATTAGTAATAACAAAGACTGGAAGAAAACTTCCTTAGATTGATAAAGCATATCTGAAATAAACCTATAGCAAACATCATTATAATGTTAAAATATCATGGTTAAAATAAGGCAAAAGCTATCCTCACTACTGTTCAACTTTGCACTAAGATTCAATAAGTACAGGGAAAAAACAATAAAGACTATTTGAAAGGATGATACAAAACTGACATTATTTGAAGAAAATTATCTTGAAAAATTCAAGAGAAAAAACTTTTTAAAAATTAATAAAAAAATAGAGCTCAGTAAGTTGGCCAAATGAGCACAATAAAACTATACAAAATATTGGATTAAAACTGGCAAAAATGTTCAGGAGGTATGTATAGAAAATTATTAATCTTTATTAAAGTAGAGGAATGAAGATCAGAATAAGTGAAGAACCATTTATGTTCCCAAATTAAATGACTCAATAATGTTAAATGCTTAATTTTTCCCAAATTAATGTGTAAGTCTAATAAAAATCTCAATAAAAATTCCAAATCTTTATATAACTTCACAACTTGATTCCTAAGTTCATCTGTAAGAAGTAACATAATTAAAGAAAAATAATTAAAAATAATAGAGAACTTGTTTTAGCAGATATTTATAAAAATATACCAGAAACTGTAGTAATTAAAACAGCATGGTGTTGACACAGGTATAGATATATAGACATATATCATTTGTATAAATGTGAAACTATTTTATTCTAAAGGTAGCATTTTGAATCAGTGGTAAAGATGATTACTCATTAAATAGTGTTGAGATATTGGCTATCTTGGTAAAATAGTAAAGTTAGGTTTCTCTCTCACATTGCATGCAAAAATATATTTGATTCATCAAAAATAGATGGAAAATATTAAAAGTAAAAATTATTAGAATGAAATAAGAATGAATTTTCTGTTTACATAGTGAGGGGAAAAAAAGATCCTTTTTTGGAAAGACAAAGCCCCAAACACATTCATAAACTGTTAAAGGAACCTAAACTGTTACAATCTTTTTGAAGACCTGTTATTTGACATGACATTATCAAGACAGAAAATGTACATATCACTTTTTCTCAGGAATTCTACCCTTATGAAACTACAAAGTCATCCTACAGAAATACTCATATACAGATTCAAAGATACCATTCACCAGAGTGTTCATTTCAGCATTGCTTTTAACACTGAAAAATTAGAAATAACCAAATAATTAAATGTGGGAATAGTTGAATTAATAATGGTTTATTTATACTATGGAATACTTAAAATATCTGAATACATAAAAATTGGAAAACATGCCACAAAAGCTTGATAAATTTAACAGCCATTCCTGATTCCAAATTAGTAATAATGAAGGCTGGAAGAATACAGTCATTAAGATCAGGAAGAAGATAAGGGTGCTTACTCAGTCACTTTTATTCAATATAGTGTTTGAAGACCTAGACAGAGCAATTGGGCAAGAAAAAGAAATAAAAGGCATTCCAATTGGAAAGGAAGAAGTAACACTGTTACTATTTGCAGATGACATGATATTGTATATGGAAAACCCCAAAGTCTCCCTCTAGAAACTGTTAGAACTAATAAACAGTTCAGTAAAATTTCAGAATGCAAATCAGTACAAAAAGTCCATGCATTTCTATAAAATAATAGTAAGCTCTCAGAAAGAGAAATGAAGAAAACAATCTCATTTACAATCAAAAGAATAAAATACTTAGAAATAAGTATCAAAAGAATAAAAGAATACTTGGAAATCAAAAGAATAAAATACTTAGAAATAAATTTCACCAAAATCAAAGGATAAAATACATCAAAAGAATAAAAGAATAAAATCAAAAGAATAAAATACTTAGAAATAAATTTCAAAAGAATAAAATACTTAGAAATAAATTTCACCAAGAAAGTAAAAACTCTGTATATTGAAACCTATAAGATGTTAATGAAAGAAATATTAACAAATATACAAATAAATGGAAAAATATTCCATATTTATGAATTGGAAGAATTAATATTGTTAAAATGTCCATACTACCCAAAGCAATCTACAGAATCAATGCAATCCCTATCAAAATTCCAGTGGAATTTTTCACAGAAATAGAACAAGCGACCTTAAAATTTGTATGGAACTATGAAAGACCACAAATAGCCAAAGCAATCTTGAGGAAGAAGCACAAAGCTGGAAGCATCACACCTCCTGTTTTCAAATTATATTACAAAGCTATAGTAATTAAAACAATATGGTACTAGCATAAAAACAGACTCATAGATCAAAGGAACAGAATAAAGAGCCCAGAAATAAACCCATGCATATATAGTCAGTTAATTTGTGACAAAGGAGTCAAGGATATACAATGTGGCAAGGATAGTCTCTTCAAAAAATGGTGTTGGGAAAACCTGGACAGCCACATGCAAAATAATGAAACCGAACCACTCTCTTACACCATGCAAAATATTTAACTCAAAATGGATTAAAGACTTGAACGTAAGACCCAAAAACATGAAACTCCTAGAAGAAACATAGGTGGTTAGCTCCTCTACATAAGCCTTGGTGATGATTTTTTGGGTCTGACACCAAAAACAAAAGCAACAAAAGCAAAAATAAACAAGTGGGACTATATCAAGCTAAAAAGCTTCTGTACAACAAAGGAAGCCATCAACAAAATGAAAAGGCAACCTACTAAATGAAAGAAAATACTTGTAAATCATATATCTGATAAGGGACTAATATCAAAATATATAAAGAACTCATACAACTCAATAGCAAAAGGCCCAAACGATGGGCAGAAGATCTGAATAGATATTTTTCCCTTGTGCACTGTTGGTGGGAATATAAATTGGTATAGCTACTATAGAAAAGAGTATGGAGGTTCTTCAAAAACTTAAAAATGGAACTATCATATGTTCCAACAATTCCACTTCTGGGTATTTATCTGAAGAAAATAAAAACAATAACTCAAAAAGATTTATGCACCCCATGTTCCTTGCAACATTATTTTCAATAGCCATGATATGGAAACAACCTAGTTATCATTGGAGAAATGGATAAAGAAATGGTTGCATATATACATATACAATGTAAAGTTATTCAGCCACAAAAACAAATGAAATCTTGTCATTTGTGACAACATGGATGGACCTTGAGGACATTATGCTGAATAAAATAATTTAAACAGAGAAAGACAAATACCAGATGATCTCGCTTATATGTCGAATCTAAACATAAATAAATAATTTTTTATAAACAAAGCTCGTATATACAGAGAACAGATTGGTGGTTGCCAGATGTGGAGGGAAGGGGGGAGAGGGAAAAGTGGGTAAACTCTTTTTGTTTTTCTCTAGGTTAAATAAATTGAAGCTTTAAAATGGCAAAAATGTAATATACTTAAGTAGGTAGGTATATACGGTCTAACACAGAGTCTTTAATTTACTTAAAGGAAATCCATATGATATGATTTTATTTACGGTTAAACATCAAATCAGAAGGTGTGTATATGTGTATGTAAATGTAAATATATATATATATATATACACACACACATATATGTAAGTGGAATAGGAAAAGAATTCTGTAAAAAAATATACACTAAACTGTCAAGTTTGTGGAGTGAAATGCAACAGCCTGTCAGAGCAAGTATGAAATAATTTCTGAGATTTTTCCATAATTTAATGCTCCTTAAATGCTTTATGAAAATGCATTCCTTTGTTATTTTGTAATTAAAAAAATGAAAAGACAAACACTAAAAATGGATCAAGAAATACAAATGGAGGAACAGAGCTACACTTTGTAGCAATGCTGATCTGAGCCTGACATGGCAAGTGCCCCCTTGATAAGACCATCTCTGAGGACGTCAGTGGTCGTTTGTCAAGCACTAACTCCAATCCAATCAAAATAGGCATTGGATTAATTAATTCCCACAAAAAAGTATAAAAATAAATGATGATTCTCATTTTACAGATGAGGAGATGGAGTTTTAGAAAAATAAATTCTCCAATATCACACTTTCATGGATTAAGTATTAAAATCCAGATTGTAGGACTGCCAACCCCTTTCCTTTTGCTGTGCTGCATGGTTGCCAGCATAATAATCACTTCGGGTGATGTGTATGGAAAGTTGACTTCACTTCAGAAAATCTCGTTCTTGTCATTATCTTCAAAAACATAGATGGGAACCCATATGTACCAGTACTGCTGAAACAAGAGCATGAAGAAAATGTATAGTCTCAAGGAAAGAAACAAAAAATACGTTAAGAACTTATATTTTACTAACAATCGTAAGTGTATTCCAACATGCAAGAAGTGAAACTCAAAACCGTTGTATTTTATATTTTACCACTGACCTATAATCTGAGGGTATTTTTATAGTTTTATTAAAATAATACATAAAAGTGTCATGTGTGACATATACATTTCAAAAATGTTATTTACTATTTTTTTTATTATTGTTGTCATAGATTAAAAAGCAGCAAATATAAAGGAAATACATTGAGAAATAGTTTTTTTCAGAGCCTGGAAACATATACTAATACTGTCAAAAATCCAGAAATAGTAAAAAATAAAACCAGAGCAGTAAAATAATATTTAGTAAGAGTTTATTGTGCATATAACATCACAAACTGGGAGCTTTTAAACTCAAAATGGGTAGGAAGCTCAGAGGCATGACTTACAGGATGGCTGATAATGTGAAAAAGAGGAAGTTGTTTAAACTTTACAGTGACTGGTTATTATAATTGGGTTTCCAGATGGCAGAGGATTGGTTAAAACTGATTATCTTATACCACTTTAGGAAAATGACATGTTTCTTTTATGATTATCAGAGACATATTCTAAGTTAAATTTTTCTTAAAGATATAATATAAGCTAGATTTAGTTTTGTTTATGTGGCTTACATGGTTTTGTGTGCTCAGGGAATTCTCAAGTCTGATCTCCATTTTGCATTTAATTTTAACAATACAGTAAGTTACCAGAAATCTCAATATTATTTTTTTTCTTTTACCTGAAAACTATACATAGTCAATCAGCCTATACTTTACAAAACTCTTGGAAATTTACCACAATTAATGGATAATCTGTTTTTATTAACTTTTTTTAAAAGGCCACTTTCTGGAGTATCAGTTTGGTTTTCGTTTTATCATCTTTATTGGAGTATGATTACTTTACAATGTTTTGCTAGTTTCTGCTGTATAACAAAGTGAATCAGCTGTACATATACATATATCCCCATATCTCTTCCCTCTTGCGTCTCCCTCCCACTCTCCCTATCTCAAACCTATAGGTGGACACAGAGCACCGAGCTTACCTCCCCTCTGCTATGTGGCTGCTTCCCACTAGCTATCTATTTTACATTTGGTAGTGTATATATGTCTATGCCACTCTCTTACTTCATCCCATCTTACCCTTCCCCCTCCTGAGGTCCTCAAGTCCATTCTCTATGTCTTCATCTTTATTTCTGTCCTACCTCTAAGTTCTTCAGAAGGTTTTGGTTTTTTTTTTTTAGATTCCATATATATGTGTTAGCATATGGTATTTGTTTTTCTCTTTCTGACTTACTTCACTCTGTATGACAGTCTCTAGGTACATTCACCTCACTACATATAATTCAATTTCATCTCTTTTTATGGCTGAGTAATATTCCATTGTATATATGTGTCACATCATTTTTATGCATTCATCTCTTGATGGACACTTAGGTTGTTTCCAAGTCCTTCCTATTGTAAATAGAGCTACAATGAACATTGTGGTATATGACTCTTTTTGAATTATGGTTTTCTCAGTGTATATGCCCAGTAGTAGGATTGTGGGGTCATACGATAGTTCTATTTTTAGTTATTTAAGAAACCTCCATATTGTTATCCAGAGTGGCTGTACAAATTAACATTCCCAACAACAGTGCAAGTGTATGCTTTTCTCCACACCCTCTACAGCATTTATTGTTTGTAGAATTTTTATGATGGCCGACCGGTGTGAGGTTATACCTCATTGTAGTTTTGATTTGCATTTCTCTAATGATTAGTGATGTTGAGCATCCTTTCATGTGTTTGCTGGCAATCTGTATATCTTCTTTGGAGAAATGTCTATTTAGGTCTTCTACCCATTTCTGGATTGGGTTTTCTGTTTTTTGATATTGTGCTGTGTGAGCTGCTTGTATATTTTGTAGATCAATCCTTGTCAGTTGCTTCGTTGGCAACTATTTTCTTCCATTCTGAGGGTTGTCTTTTCATCTTGTTTATGGTTTCCTTTGCTGTGCAAAAGATTTTAAGTTTCATTAGGTCCAATTTGTTTATTTTTGTTTTTATTTCCATTTCTTTAGGAGGTGGGTCAAAAAGGATCTTCCTGTGATTGATGTCATAGAGTGTTCTTCCTATGTTTTCCTCTAAGAGTTTCATAGTGTCTGGCCTTACATTTAGGTCTCTAATCCATTTTGAGTTTGTTTTTGTGTGTGGTGTTAGGAAGTGTTCTACTTTCATTCTTCTACATGTAGCTGTCCAGTTTTCCCAGCATCAATTATTGAAGAGACTGTCTTTTCTCCATTGTGTATTCTTGCCTCCTTTATCACAGATAAGGTAACCATATGCGTGTGGGTTTATCTCTGTGGTTTCTATCCTGTTCCATTGATCTATATTTCTGTTTTTGTGCCAGTACCATACTGTCTTGATTACTGTAGCTTTGTAGCACAGTCTGAAGTCAGGGAGTCTAATTCCTCCAGCTCCCTTTTTCTTCCTCAAGATTGCTTTAGCTATTCGGGATCTTTTGTGTTTCCACACAAATTGTGACATTTTTTGTTCTAATTCTGTGAAAAATGCCATCGGTAGTTTGATATGGATTGCACTGAATCTGTACATTGCTTTGGGTAGTACAGTCATTTTCACAATGTTGATTCTTCCAATCCAAGAACATGGTATAGGAAGAGGCCAGGGAGGGGGGGACCTGTTTGTATCATATTTAATTTCTTTCAGCAGTGTCTTACAGTTTTCTGCATACAGGTCTTTTGTCTCCTTACGTAGGTTTATTCCTAGGTATTTTGTTCTTTTTGTTGCAATGGTAAATGGGAGTGTTTCCTTAATTTCTCTTTCAGATTTTTCATCATTTATGTATAGGAACGCAAGAGATTTCTGTGCATTAATTTTGCATCCTGCTACTCTACCAAATGCATTGATAGTAGTTTTCTGGGAGCATCTTTAGGATTGTCTATGTATAGTATCATGTCATCTGCAAACAGTGAAGTTTTACTTCTTTTCTGATTTGGATTCCTTTTATTTATTTTTCTTCTCTGATTGCTGTAGCTAAAACTTCCAAAATTATGTTGAATAATAGTGGTGAGAGTGTGCACCCTTGTCTTTTTCCTTATCTTAGTGGAAATAGTTTCAATTTGTCACCATTAAGAAGGATGTTGGCTGTGGGTTTCTCATATACGGACTTTATTATGTTGAGGTAAGTTCCCTCACTGCCTACTTTCTGGAGAGTTTTCATCATAAATGGGTGTTGAATTTAGTCACAAGCTTTTTCTTCATATATTGAGATGATCATATGGTTTTTCTCCTTCAATTTGTTAATATGGTTTATCACATTGATTTATTTGTGTAAATTGAAGAATTCTTGCATTCCTGCGATAAACCCCACTTGATCATGGTGTATGATCCTTTTAATGTGCTGTTGGGTTCTTCATGCTAGTATTTTGTTGAGGATTTTTGCATCTATGTTCATCAGTGATATTGGCCTGTAGTTTTCTTTTTTTGTGTGACATCTTTGTCTGGTGTGATACAGTGTGATGGTGGCCTCATAGAATGAGTTAGGGAGTGTTTCTCCCTCTGCTATATTTTGGAAGAGTTTGAGAAGGATAGGTGTTAGCTCTTCTCTGAATGTTTGATAGAATTCGTCTGTGAAGCCATCTGGTCCTGTGCTTTTGTTTATTGGAAGATTTTTAATCACAGTTTCAATTTCAGTGCTGGTGAGTGGTCTGTTTATATTTTCTATTTCTTCCTGGTTCAGTCTCACAAGTTGTGTTTTTATAAGAATTTCCATTTCTTCCAGGTTGTCCATTTTATTGGTCTCTAGTTGCTTGTAATAATCTCCGATGATTCTTTGTATTTCTGCAGTGACAGTTATTCTCCTTTTTCATTTCTAATTCTGTTGATTTGAGTCTTCTTTTTTTTCTTGAAGAGTCTCACTAGTGGTTTACCAATTTTGTTTATCTTCTCAAAGAACCAGGTTTTAATTTTATTGATCTTTGCTATCATTTCCTTCATTTCTTTTTCATTTATTTCTGATCTGATCTTTATGATTTCTTTCCTCCTGCTAACTTTGGGGGTTTTTGTTCTTCTTTCTCTAATTGCTTTAGTTGTAAGGTTAGGTTGTTTATTTGAGATGTTTCTTGTTTCTTGAGGTAGGATTATATTGTTATAAACTTCCCTCTTAGAATTGCTTTTGTTGCATCCCATAGGTTTGGCGTCATAGTATTTTCATTATCATTTGTTTCTAGGTATTTTTCGATTTCCTCTTTGATTTCTTCAGTGATTTCTTAGTTATTTAGTAGCATATTGTTTAGCCTCCATGCGTTTGTACTTTTTACCGATTTTTTCCTGTAATTGATATCTAATCTCAAAGTGTTGTTGTCAGAAAAGATAGTTGATACAATTTCAATTTTCTTAAATTTACCAAGGCTTGACTTGTGACCCAGGATATGATTTATCCTGGAGAATGTTCCATGTGCACTTAAGAAAGTGTATTCTGTTGTTTCTGGTTGTAATGCCCTATAAATATCAATTAAGTGCGTCTTGTTTAGTGTATCATTTAAAGCTTGTGTTTCCATATTTATTTTCATTTTGGATGATCTGTCCATTGGTGAAAGTCTGGTGTTAAAGTCCCCTACTAGGATTTTGTAACTGTTGATTTCCCCTTTAATCGCTGTTAACATTTGCCTTTTGTATTGAGGTGCTCCTATGTTGGGTGCATAAATAATTACAATTGTTATATCTTCTTCTTGGATTGATCCCTTGATCATTATGCAGTGTCCTTCTTTGTCTCTTGTAATAGTCTTTGTTTTAAAGTCTATTTTGTCTGATATGAGAATTGCTACTCCAGCTTTCTTTTCCATTTGCATGGAATATCTTTTTCCATCCTCTCACTTTCAGTCTGTAAATGTCCCTAGGTCTGAAGTCTGTCTCTTGTAGACAGCATATATACAGGTCGTGTTTTTATATCCATTCAGCCAGTCTATGTCTTTTGGTGGGAGCATTCAATCCATTCACATTTAAGGTAATTATCGATATGTATGTTCCTATTACTGTTTTCTTAATTGTTTTGGGTTTGCTATTGTAAGTCTTTTCCTTCTCTGGTGTTTCCTGCCTAGAGAAGTTCCTTTATTATTTGTTGTAAAGCTGGTTTGGTGGTGCTGAATCTCTTAGCTTTTGCTTCTCTGTAAAGGTTTTAATTTCTCCATGAAATCTGAATGAGATCCTTGCTGGGTTGAGTAATCTTGGTTGTAATTTTATCCCTTTCATCACTTTAAATATGTCCTGCCTCACCCTTCTGGCTTGCAGAGTTTCTGCTGAGAAATCAGCTGTTAACCTTATGGGGATTCCCTTGTTTGTTATTTGTTGCTTTTCCCTTGCTGCTTTTAATATTTTTTCTTTGTATTTAATTTTTGATAGTTTGATTAATATGTGTCTTGGCATGTTTCTCCTGGATTTATCCTCTTTGGGACTCTCTGCACTTCCTGGACTTGATTGACTTTCCTTTCCCATATTAGGGTTGTTTTCAACTATAATCTCCTCAAATATTTTCTCAGTCCCCTTCTTTTTTTTCTTTTCCTGGAACCCCTATAATTCAAATGTTGGTGTGCTTAATGTTGTCCCAGAAGTCTGTGAGACTGTCCTCAATTCTTTTCATTCTTTTTTCTTTATTCTGCTCTGCAGTCGTTCTTTCCACTATCTTATCTTCCAGGTCATTTATCCATTCTTCTGCCTCAGTTTTTCTGCTATTGATTCCTTCCAGAAAATTTTAAATTTCATTTATTGTGTTGTTCTTCACTGTTTGTTTGCTCTTTAGTTGTTCTAGGTCCTTGTTAAACGTTTCTTGTATTTTCTCCATTCTGTTTCCAAGATTTTGGACCATCTTGTATATCATCATTCTGAATTCTTTTTCACGTAGACTGCCTATTTCCTCTTCATTTGTCTGGTCTGGTGTGTTTTTACCTTGCTCCTTCATCTGCTGTGTATTTCTCTGTCTTCTCATTTTGCTTAACTCAGTATGTCTGGGGTATCCTTTTCTCAGGCTGCACGTTTGTAGTTCCCATTGTTTTTGATGTCTGCCCCCAGAGAGTAAGGTTGTTTCAGCAGGTTGTGTACGCTTCTTGGTAGAGGGGACTGGTGCCTGTGCTCTGGTGGATGAGGCTGGATCTTGTCTTTCTGGTGGGAAGGACCAAGTCTGGTGGTGTGTTCTGGGGTGTCTGTGAACTTAGTATGATTTTAGGCAGCCTCTCTTCTAAATAGGTGGAGTTGTGTTCCTGTCTTCTAGTTGTTTGGCATTGGGTGTCCAGCACTAGAGCTTGCTGGTCGTTGAGTGAGCTGGGTCTTAGCATTGAGATGGAGGTATCTGGGAGAGATTTTGCCATTTAATATTATGTGGGGCCAGGAGGTCTCTGGTGGACCAATGTCCTGAACTCAGCTCTCCCTCCTAAGAGCCTCATTCCTGACACCTGGCCAGAGCACCAAGACCTTGTCAGCCACATGGCTTAGAAGAAAAGGTAGGGAAAAAAAGAAAGAAAGAAATAATAAAATAAAGTTATTAAAATTAAAAAAATTATTAAAAATTTAAAAATAAAAGTGATTTAAAAAAAGAAAGCAAGCAAGAAGAGTGCAACCCAACCAATAAACAAATCCACAAATGATACGAAGCACTAAAAACTATACCAATAAACAAACAAAAAGAAAAATGGACAGACAGAACCCTAGGATAAATGGTAAAGGCAAAGCTATACAGACAAAATCATACAAAGAAGCATATATATACACACTCACAAAAAGAGGTAATGGAACAAAAAAATATGTATATATTAAAAAAAGGAAGAGAGCAACCAAATCAATAAACAAGTCAACCAATAATAATAAGCTCTAAATACTAAACTAAGATAAACATAAACCAGAAGCAAATTAGATGCAGAAAGCAAACCCCAAGTCTACAGTTGCTCCCAAAATCCCCCGTCTCAATTTTGGAAAGATTCGTTGTCTATTCATGTATTCCACAGATGCAGGTACATCAAGTTGATTGTGGAGCTTTAATCCGCTGCTCCTGAGGCTGCTGGGAGAGATTTCCCTTTCTCTTCTTTGTTCGCACAGCTCCTGGGGTTCAGCTTTGGATTTGGACCCGCCTCTGCATGTAGGTCACCTGAGGGCGTCTGTTCCCCACCCAGAGAGGATGGGGTTAAAGCTGCAGATGATTAGGGGGCTCTGGCTCACTCAGGCTGGGGAGAGGGAGGGGTAGAGAATGCGGGGTGAGTCTGCAGTGGTAGAGGCCAGTGTGACATTGTAACAGCCTGAGGCACACCATGTGCTCTCCTGGGGAAATTCTCCCTGGATCACAGGACCCTGGCAGTGGTGGCTTTACAGGCTCCCAGGAGGGGAGGTGTGGATAGTGACCTGTGCTTGCACACAGGCTTCTTGGTGACGGCAGCAGCAGCCTTAGCGTTTCATGCCAGTCTCTGGTGTCTCTGTTGATAGCAAAGGCTCGTGCCCGTCTCTGGAGCTTGTTTAGGCGGTGCTCTGATCCCCTCTCCTCATGCACCCCGAAACAATGGTCTCTTGCCTCTTAGGCAGGTCCAGACTATTTCCCAGACTCCCTCCCAGCTAGCTGTGGTGCACTAGCCCCCTTCAGGCTGTGTTCACACAGCCAACCCCTGTCCCCTCCCTGGTGTCTGACCTCCGAAGCATGAGCCTCAGCTCCCAGCCCCCACCAGCCCCAGAAGTTGAGGAGACAAGCCTCTCAGGCTGGTGAGTGCTGGTCGGCCTGATCCTCTGTGAGGGACTCTCTGCTTTGCCCTCTGCACCCCTTTGGCTGTGCTCTCCTCCGTGGCTCTGAAGCTTCCCTCCTGCCCACCTACATCTGTGCCCGCGAAGGGGCTTCCTAGTGTGTGGAACTTTTCCTCCTTCACAGCTCCCTCCCAGAGGTGCAGGTCCCGTCCCTATTCTTTTGTCTCTGCTTTTCCTTTTTTGTTTTGCCCTACCCAGGTACATGGGGAGTTTCTTGCCTTTTGGGAAGTCTGAGGTCTTCTGCCAGCATTCAGTTAGGTGTTCTGCAGGAGTTGTTCCACATGTAGATGTATTTCTGATGTATCTGTGGGGAGGAAGTTGATCTCCACGTCTTACTCCTCCGCCATCTTGAAGGTCCTCCCTGGTTTTCTTTTATACCTACGTGAATCTCAGTGACAAGCTATTTCCTTCTGGTTTCCATTTCTTATATCTCAAGTCCTAAACTCACAGGAGATAAATGAGTTTTAAGACTTTGGTATCTATCTATCTATTTACCTCTATCAGTTTTCATCTATCTATCTATCTATCATTTATCTATCTCTTATGTGTGAGTATTCCTGGATTTACAAAATCCTCTGAGTTCAGAATTCCAATCGTCTTGAGCTTTTAGGATGCCATTTTTAATACCAGAATTGTGCCTACCATAAGAACATTAGCAGACATGGGATAGAAATTAGGGTAAAATTATCCTTGACCATTCATCAAAGTGTAGAAAACATAGTACATGTGCTTAATTTCTCCCAGATCCCTTCTATTACTCAGGGAATGTGCACACTGGGCCAATTATCTCTAGCTGATTTACTTGGTCAGTGCTTTACTGAGTGGTAAGTGCAGGATATTAGGGGATATTAAAGTTATTAAAAATATTTAAAAAATAGCAAATCAATAATCACAAATTTCAAAATATAACTATAGAATGAGGTGAACATAGTACTGTTTAAAAAGTCACAATTGTAATTCCCCAGATACACCTGTATTTCATTTTATTACTAAAAATAGAATAAAGTGAAAACGGATTATACTTAAGATTTGATTTACTTTGCAACAGTGGCTAAGCGTTTGCCAAATGCATAGAACGCACTGAAAATATGGCAGACTTAAATTTTCATCATAATTAGATCCTTTTGGGTCTGCCTGAAATTGCTTACACAAGAAGTACTTAATTTTTCAGAAGGCCAAGGAACTAACAAAGTGTATTAGTAATTAAGAGTTACTGACAAAAGAAATAGATGGAGTGTGTAAAAGGAAGCATTTGTGGCTTAGAATTTTCAACCAAGCCAGGAAAGAAAATTCTCTCATTTAACCTCAAATACAAGTTTGATTTTTAATTAACACAATGATGTTATTCAAATTAGCTTCAAACATATTAGCACATGTACACTGTACAAAGCTCCCAGGAACTATCGACACAAATGCTGATGACCTTCTCCATGACTTGAAACACTTTTTTGCCTCTCGCTCAGAGAAAGAGGATCTTCCACAGTGGAGTAATAGCCTAAGCAGATTTCTCAGTAGAGTGCACATTTCCAGGAAATAGTCAAACTTGGGTACACGTTCCTGGAGTGGATATATATTTATATATAATGGATGAATTTCAGAAATGCCAGGTTTCAGGCAGCAAAAGATATCTGCTTTATATTCAGAGAAAATGGAGGACATCTAAAATAAAATCAATTTAGGACCTAATGTAATGCCAAATTTTATTATGTGCAGACTTTGTTATAACCCAGGTCCCCACTTCGTGGTGTGGGGACCATGATCTGTAAGTCTATAGACACAGAGTCTGTAAGACCGTGTAAGACCATTGTCTTACACACCTGGTGTCAGGACTTAATTAAAGAAGGGTAAACTTTAAAGGTTGAGGAGTTTAAATTCCCTGAAGGTACAAATGCTTCTTTACTGCTTCTCTGAACCCATGAAAAATTTCACATAAGAATATTTAAAATTTTAAGAGAACTTACATATTACTTACTTCTAGAAAGCTTCTAGATTGTAAGTTAACACCATCCCATCCATTTTAAGAATATTTTTAAAAAGTATTTGACCAAGAGCCAGCCTGTGGTTAAATCTAAATTGTGTAACATAGCAAAGAGCCCTTTCAGTCTTAATAAAGTAGTGTGACAGTCACTGCCCGAAGTAAGAGGCTATGTCACCCCCAGGTACGTCCCCTTCAAGGAGTTCCTCAGAGGAGCTAGGATATTGGTGAGAAAATTGTTTGGCAAGGTAAAAGGAAGTTAAAGGTGGAGACCACAAAGCTAATGTGTTAACTCTTTGAGTCTATCAACATCCAGGGAAGTTTATCTGCCAAGACCCTGCATTACCTACATTAGAAAGTCCTAACTTCTTGGCATGTGACATTCAAGGCCATTGGCTTCAGAACTGTCACCTGAAGCCAACTGTAGAGTCTTAGTTCCTATCTCCTCTCTGTAGACCCACCAACTACTCATTGGGGATGTGGTGGGCACATTACATCAGTTCATACACCCATGAGATTGGTCCCCCTCCCTGGCCTCTTCCTGAAACATTCTCTGGCATTCCTGACAACTGCTCTTCACCCTTCCAGACTCAGATCAAAGTTTACCACCTTGATGACACTTTCCCTGAAACTTAGGCAGTATTAGTCACTTAGCTCTTTGTGTACTATTTACTATATAGCACTCGTTACATTTTTACTGTAACTATTTATATTTTTTCCTGACAATACCAGACAGTACAAAAGGCAAGGATATTATGTTATTCATCTTTGAATCCACCAAATTTATCACAGTATTTATCAAAGTGGCCTTTAGGGTATCATTAGGGTATATATGAAAAAAGTTCAAATTATGCTTGAAAATTATTCTATTAAAGAAAATTAAACAGGTTTATTTCCTATAGGACTTCTTAGAATCCCCAATATGCTAATTTACACTAATTTATACTTAATATGCTAGGTAGCATAACATGCTGGATTTCAGTTCTTTGGTTATGGAGTCCTATGTAGAAGAAATCTTTCCTATAGAACATACCTTGCCAGTTGCCTTCTTAGGACATGGTAGATACCCTGAAAATGTTTGTTAAATAAATAAGAATTATTTTTTTATACTGTAAGCTATTTATTTTATCATAGAGTTTGGATTTCTCTGTGGAAATACTGCTCAGTGGTTAACCTGTTCATTTGGAAAATTACTATTTCTGCCTTTTCTGGGCAATGGGATTTATGGCAAATCATACAACTTGTATGCATCTCTATCTTCCTATGTTTGGAGCAGGTAATAATCACCTCGACAGTGCTTGGGAATAGTTTTGAAGTGCTCTATCCTGCTGAAGTGCAACTTGCAGTGAAGACATATGATTATTGACTAAAGCCATTATATAAAAAAATAACAGCTTGCTCAGCTATGGATAAAAAGACCTGGTCTGTGTCATTTTGCCTGAGATATAATCACTATTTTTGGCCATCATGAATAAGCCTTTCATTTTGGTTTAGTGGTAGTTCTTATATAGAGCAAACCATTTCCTTGAAAAAAAAAAAAGTCTCCTTACCCTAAACTGTCTACCATAACTAATTCTTTCAAAGTCATCGGGAAAAAATAGACATATTTTCTGACTTTGGTGTCTGGCTCAAGATCTCTCTAAGTTCCCTGAATATATTTAATTAAAACCTTCATATAAAAATCACATGAAACAGATTTTTGAAGCCCTATAATCTGGGCTATTTGTAGGAGCCATCACCTTGCTATAGACAGACTTCTCTTGGTGGAAAACCCTCTTAACCAATTGCCAACTAAGGGTCACTTAGAAGTATGCTGGGCCCAGTTTTTCATTACTTCTTATTTCACTGTGGGTTTTTCTTAAACTTTTAAGCTAGCCATTAACCCCATAATTAAAATGTCTTTCAAATAAGGAAAAACAAATGTTTGTGTATTTTTCACTCAACTACAAATTAAATGCATCTTTCCTTCTGTTGCTGATAAAATTTTAATATTTTAGTTAGTTCTTAAATGCATATTTCTAACTAGATAGATTAGATGAAGTAGGGCCATTTCACACTAAGGGAGCTTGTTGACAAGAATATCTGACCCTGGATATTTCAATTCCCCACCTGGAGGCTAAACTTCTGAACTGTTTATCCACTGTCATGGTCTTTGTTCTTTGTATTTCCTGGAAAGTGGTATCCATGGAGAACAACTGTTGCAACAAAACAATCTAATTCTATTGCATTTTTCTATTGTATTTGGTGAACTTTGTGGGGGGGGGTGCCTGTGAAACCAACATATTCACTCATACTAACTAAATGAAAATTATTAAATTTGCGTTCCATGACTCATTCGCTAAGTATTTACCACAGACCTACTGTGAGCCGGGCGACACTCTAGGCACTAAAGATACAGCAAGGAACCAAACTGACACAGTCTCTTCCCTGATCAAACTTGCATCCTGCTCTTTTGCTCAGCAAAATATGCTTTTTCTTCTGCTTCTCCTCTAGACCTAAGTATCCCTTTCCAACTTGTTACTTTTGTCCTGTGAAGTGCTTCAATTTTCTGTTTCTTTGAACCAATTCAGCTCTGGAATGAGAAAAATAATAATGCTAAACTCCATGAAACTGAGCAGAGACTCAGGTGATAACTTATAGGGGGAAACGAAATGATTTCCCTCCATTTACAATGGCTTGAAGTTAGCATGTATCTAAAGTAAGCTCACATGCCTGACCATGATCACTAAGGTAAACAGACTTTATACCCAGTCTCCCAGCCTTCCAAATCTCTGTTCAGTAAGAGACGACCCTTTGTAACATTTTCACTCAAAACTATTTCTGAACCTTGTTCTAATTTCTCATGCATAAAAGTACACAGAAATGTATGTGTATGTGTCAATCCCAATCTTCCAATTTATTGACACATACAAACTACTATATATAAAATAGATTACTAATAAGGACCTACTGTATAGCACAGGGAACTCTATTCAATACTCTGTAATGACCTTTATGGAAAAAGAATCTAAAAAAGAGCCAATATAGGTATATATATAACTGATTCACATTTCTGTACACCTGAAACTAATACAACATTGTATATCAACTATACCTCAATAAAATTTTAGAAAAGAACACACAGGAGACTGGGAATTCATAGAGTATAATTTTGCCTCAGATAAGTCCCTCTAGTATTGGTCTGAACTTTGCTCCCTCATGATACACACTGTTAAGGGAGACCTTATAACCTTGTAGATTTAGATTCATCATTTTAGAGCCAGAGGAGACAACAGGGAACTTGTCCCCATCTCAGTTCTTTGTCCAGGCTGTAACCTCTTTATTCCCAAGTGTCCTTCATCAACACGGAGAACACTCTGCAAATCTATGCAGCAGCCTATTATGATGATGAACCACTGACATTTGCATTTGTAAAACTAGTAGTTCAAATGTACATTTTTGTTTTAAAAACAGTGAAAGTTTAATTTCACAGAGAGATAATAAAGTTTCTTTTCCCCACCTCTGACAGCGCTGGCTTCAATCTACTAAGCAAATAAGCTGTTCAGTTATTTAGGAATATGTCTTAACACCAATCCGAAGCCTTCACTTTTTCCTTCTCCTTTAGAAACCTCTCTCTGTTCCTTCATGCTCCTCATCTCCTCAACTGGAGGATCTAATTTGTCTTCTTTCAAAGTCTATTTCCCTCTGCTCTTCTCCAGCCCCCAACCAATTACAACACTCCTCAGCTACTTGACAATTATAAATAAGTGCTTTGATCTATCTGCCTTTGTGTTTGCTAGGAAATGGGTCACACTTCCTTTAGAAAGTATAATTAAAGACTTGTTCTAGTCAAAATAAAATACTCCATAATGAGCTTCCACAAGTGGCTGGCCAGTAACAGAGTGCGTGTTGGTGTGTGTGTGTTCAGGCGCGCGCGCGTGCGTGCGTGCGTGTGTGTGTGTGTGTGTGTGTATGTGTGAACTTTAACACCCTGAGAGTCACGCATTCTATTAGGGAGGGCTGGAAAGGCAAATGGGCTTTGGGGATCTATAAATGTGCCACTTACCTCTACGGACAGCACTGCAATTTCTCTAAGGCTCACTTCTAAGTAAACAAAAGCGGCTGTGACAGAAGTTCCTAAATTTTGGGTGTTTTTCATTTTTTATTGAAATACAGTTGGCTTACAATGTTGTGTTAGTTTCAAGGGTACAGAAAAGTGATTCAGTTTTATTTATATATATATATATATATATGAATACTCATATATATTTTTTCTTAGATTCTTTTCCATTATAGGTTATTACAAGATATTGAGTATAGTTCCCTGTGCTACACAGTAGGTCCTTGTTGGTTATCTATTTTATATATAGTAGTGTGTATATGTTAATCCTAAACTCGTAATTTATTCCTTCCCCTTCTGCTTTCCCCTTTGCTAACCATAAGTTTGTTTTCTATGTCTGTGAGTCTATTTTTGTTTTGTAAATAAGTTCATTGTATCATTTGTTTTAGATTCCACATATAAGTGATATCATATGATATTTGTCTTTGTCTGACTTACTTCACTTAGTATGATAATCTCCAGGTCCACCCATGTTGCTGCAAATGGCATTAATTCATCCATTTTTTATGGCTGAGTAACATTCCATTGTATATATGTGCCACATGTTCTTTATCCATTCATTTGTCAATGGACACTTAGGTTGCTTCCATGTCCTGGTTATTGTAAATATTGCTTCTATGAACATCGAGGTGCATGTTATCTTTTCGATTATCATCTTCTCTGGATATATGCCCAGGAGTCAGATCACTGGGTCATACAATTTTGGATTGAAGCTGTGCCAGAGGCAGGACAGATGGGAGGAGTGTCGGGTGGTCGCTACTCCTGCACTGACTCTTCTTATTATTGGGGCATAGCCGGCATAGGTTGGGTTCTCTGGCTGAAGATACTGAGTTTGGAGTGCACAATGTTTACTATAAACACCTGTGAAGGTAAGGTGGAAAACCAAGATCTGGTGGGGGTGGGGGGAATCAAACTGCACTAACCATAATGTGGGCCCAACAAAGCCGCTTCTAAACTTGTACCCATGCACCCAACCTCTGGTGAAAGAATTAGGCTTTAGAGTGTCAGTGTTGGGCTGAAATGGCTGAGCCTTTATTTTTCTCTGAACCAGTCACCAGATTCTAGCAGCCCTGGGGAGGGAAGACGCTAACAAGTAGGGACTGCCTACCGACCACAGCTGAGCAACAAGTTCTTCCTTGGAGGGGGATCTGAGTGGTGCATCTTTGTGCCTCCACAACAGCTAAGCAAAACTGATTACAAACATAGACGCACATAGGAATAATTTCAAAAGAATGTGTCTCCAAGTTTGACAACACAACGGGACTCCTCTCCTGCAGAGCCAGCTAAATAGAGTAAGTCACTGATTCCGTGGCGTTACGTGAGGGACCGTGACACCTCCTGTACACCCCTGGAACTTATAGCTTCCAGATGGATCCAGTAGCCTTCCTGTGGAAGCACAGCAGGCTGTCAACTTAACCCAGGAGTTCTCTCGACTATTACCTGTAGGCAAGGGGAGCAGTCTTCCTATATGGTTTTACTCAGTTATGCAATCACTCACTTGCTCATTTATGCAGTAAATAATTCACTCATCCTTCCTTCTGCCTACTTCAAGAGTGTATCTGAGTAACGTGGAACCATCAAATTTCCTTAGAGGTCAACCTCCTCTTCCATAGGTGCCCAGACTAAAAATCATGCAAATGTACCCAAGGCCTCCCATCTAATCACTGTCTAAATTACGACCAGAAGTCCTTGTGTTTGACTCTTAATCCATTGTCACCAGACCTAATTCCTCCCAGAGTCGAAAACATTACTAAACTATAATACTATAATGGAAATACTATACTATATACTAATACTAATACTATACTATACTATACTATACTAATACTATACTATACTATACTAATACTATATACTAATATTATAATACTATAATGGAAAATGTAATCAAATTAACTTTATTCAACATTATCTCCTAAAAATTCCTCTGTAATAAAGAGTTTAAACTCAAGCCATAATTTATCTTCATATCAAATTATTTAGCTCTAATAGAGCAAATATATTTAAACACACACAGAGGTTTGCTCAGTGTATACAATAAATATAATAATATTAATGAATAATAAATGCATTATTAAATCAGTCCACTTAATTTATGATGACCATATCCAAACAAATATATCTAAGTGAATCATGTCATACTTCCATGTCTTGACTATCATTCCAGATCGCTATGGCTGAATTGCTTGACAGTGATACTAACTGAATTGATTGGCGATTTACCAATCCATTTTTTTTTTGAATATCCAGCTCCATGTAAATGTGGATTCTATATGACTTAATAGGATCATATGGTCCTAGGAAGAAAGGTGTGCCTGGTTCTAGTTCTATTTATTCATATGTTGTATTCTAAGTAAACACCAAAAAAATTAATTCTGCTAACAATGATTACCATTATTGGGTATTCACCACATGCTTTAGAAATTGCATCAGATTGTATACATGTATATATAACAGTACACTTAATGTATCTTTTTTATGTGTGTATATTAATATAATTTAATAAAATAAAAAATTATTTAAAATTTATAAATATTTAAAATTTGTAATAAATATTTAATAAAATATTGATAGATATTATCTCCATACCAACTTTCCTAAGATGAATTACTATCCTCATTTCACACTTTATATAGGAAGGGTAGGCTTAGGGATTTTAATAATTTGCCCAAGGTCACAAAACTAGTAAGTGACAGAGCCAGGATATCAATCCAGGTAGACTCGGCCTGAAAGTCTTCACTTGTTTCCCATTATTATGCTTGGGAACCCGGACCCACATTTTCTGGGTGATTCACTGAATCTCGTATTATTTTGCCTCCAGTAGCAAATCCTCCAAAGTGGAGTTGTTAGAAACTAGGGCTCTTGGATGTCCTGAGCACTCAGCTCATAGCCACGTGGCTTTTCCTGTCATAGAAAGGCTCAAATATATTTTAGATAATAATAAATCTACTTGGGAAAATAGGTCTCGTAAGAATAGCGCTCTTTAAAGACCTTGCATTAACTCGTTATCCATCTATCTGTTAGAGTTGTATATATCCTGATTCCAGCCTCATACATGGACGGTGTACGAGTTGCTTCTGTTGACTGTGTTTTTAGGAGCCCAAAGATTAAAATCGCATTGTACAGACAGGATATAAACAGGTGAAAAGTTCACTAAATAAACAATCAAAATAGCAATAAAGGACCTAGAACATTCACCGTGTCCAGATATGGATGAGAGAGACAATGGAGGTCAGCAGAGACGGATACAGACTGAAAGAGAAATACGTCACTGGAATAAACTGACCTGACCATTTCAAACATTTAAAGGTGTGGATAAAATGTTGACAGGTAAAGAGGGAGGGCTAAGATTGTGGATTGAGGCCAGAATATGGAGGATCTTCCATATGAGGTCAGGAAGTTTGGACTTTGTCCTATAAACCCGGAGACATTAAGTGTGACCACGTAGGACTGAAATTATCAAAGTAATGCAGTAGGAATATTAGTTTGGTGACCATGTGGAAGGTTACCGAAAATGGAAGAAATAGGGAATTTATGGTGGAGTGGCAGTGCCAGCCTGAGTGTAAAAAGTGATGGGTGGACGGCTCTCTAAGGTGAGTCCAGGGGAAGGAGGTATAGGTTTGTGAGTCTCACAGATATACTGACTTCTCTAAATGTTGATCTTGTGAAATTCAAATTACTGTTGCCTTAGATTAGCGAGGACAACTGACGACATCTGGAGAGATTTGGGTTAGTCCCATCTCCGGGGCCATTAGAGGCACCTAGTTGGTAGAGGCCAGGGATGCAGCTAAACATTCTACAATGGATAGTCCAGCACGACACCCCCCCCTCCTTCATCAAGGGAGAATTTTTGGTTCAAACTGTCAATAGTGCTGAGGTGGAGAAACCCTGCCTTAGAGTGGAGTGGTCTGCATTGCTGTTTTTTTGAGCTTGCTGTATTTACCACGTACATTTTTTTTTCTCAAGAAGCTCATCCTTTAATAGAAGCATAAAATTATCTTGTTTGGATAAATATTTCATAATAAATTCTAATAGAAGGAGAGTGCTTTTAAAAACCTACTTATAGGGAATTACTGGAGTGAGGCAAGGAAAGAATGATTTTTCTGGTCCTTCTTACAATGGTCCTTACATTAAAACATCTCAATGACACTACATGAGGAAAATGTATAAAAAGGAGAACTCTTGACTATGTCTGTTCTATAGGAACTGATCCATCCTCTCTTTTTATAGCAAATCAAATGTCCTTTGCAGGTCCACCCTTGACATAACCCAAAAGCTGTGATAGATAAGGAGAGAATAAGCATATGAGTGGCACTGCAGATTCTTTGGTCCAACCTGAGGCAAAATGATGCCCTGACTAAAGGTTTGTTTATTTCCCTGAGGTCCAACCTGAGGCAAAATGATGCCCTGACTAAAGGTTTGTTTATTTCCCTGAGGTCAGTCCCCATAATAGATACCCCTTTTGCCCTTGTATCTGCCCTTCTCACCCTCCTGCAAAGATTTCCCAGATAAAGTACAGAAAAGAAATCGAGGAAGATCTGGGGTAGTGGAGGTGGTGTTTCTCATATGTCAAGAAAGTCCCAGGCCATTTTCATCTTCATTAATAAAATAAAATAAAATAAAAATGCCAAGATAGCATTACCAAAAAAACTTATTTTAATGTAATAATTTAGCAAACTATGACATTTTGTCCAAAGAATACAATACTGTTCACAGGGATATGAGATTTATAAAACTATTCATTTATAGTCTATCTCAGAGAGTATGATCTGATAATGGGATGATGGGACCAGGTTGAAAGTTGTACAATAAAAAACGTCTTCTTTCAAACCTGAGCATCTCCGGAATGTATCTTTATCATTTCAAGATAGTATCAAAATGTCTAAATTTGTTAATTGAGTTAGTTACTAGTGAACTCTGGACACTCCCTCCCACCGGAACCCTCACGGGCTCTGAAGGAAGGAGGAAGGATGGAGAAGAGCACTGAGAAATGGCAGGTGAGCAAAGAGACACTCCGTGGTCCTCCTCCAGACTCCAAGTGTTGGTGAGTGCACAAGATTGTGTTGAAAAGGGAGTGGCTGTCAATCACCACCAAAGTGGATGTGGCTGGTTTGACTGCCTAAGGGGGGAACACCCTAAACTGTAAAAAAAAATCAATTTGAAAACTAATATCGCTCTTTTATTCATTTAAGCTATTTTAATTTTATAAATTACTGTTTTAATTTTCTTGATCACTATGAACAGTGACTTTCACACTATTAGAGATGTGGGAGATTTCCCACTTTCATTGTACTTTTCTAGATCTGGGAACACCAACTCCCTGCCTTCCCAGGATACCCCATGGCTGATGGAGTATCCTGATGGATATCCTGAGCTCTCCTCAGTCTAACCCTGCACACATTTCTGGACCTCCAACTATAATTTCCTCACTTACGATACAAATAAAATTATTTTCATTGAAAGAACAGGGCAAAGGAAAGAGATAACAATTGAGTCTATCAGGTGCTGGACCAGTTTCGGCACATTGTCACATTTATCCCGCCTCAGAAATCCATGAGATGGCTGTAATTAGCACTATTTTGCAGATGAGGAATCTGGGGCTCAGAGATGAACATGTGAAACTTTGTAAAAATAATGAGTAGTGGGGCTAGATTTAAGTCTGTCTGCCCCTCCAACTTCTGCTCTTTCCACTTTTCAGCACCCCCTTCTTTTAATTTAGGAAATAAAACTTCTGTTCCAGCCTAAAGGAATGACCAGCATTAGTTGGTGGACACAGAGCATTTAGAAAAGGAACTGAAAGCTTTCCTGCAGCCTCTGAAATCACAGTGAGTGGCCAGTAGTGCACCTCCTGCAATGGGGACAATAGCTCAGAAATTCCATCCCTCAGCTGGAGAATCTTCCCACAACACAGAGATCTGTGGTTGTTTCCATCTGACATTTCGGTACCTGAGGAGGGAGCCTTAATGATCACGTCTGCAATTGCTGGAGGTTTGGAGCTCAGCTTATCTAACCCTTCACTTAACAAATACAGCCAATGGGATCCAGTGGGGTGAAGTGACCTCCCCAAGGTCACACAGCTAAGAAGGAAAGGGACGGACAGGAGACCAGGAAAATCAACAAGCTTGATACGTGTGGAAGTTCTCTATGACTACTCTATATGTTAATATGAGACTTTGCTGAAACAGAAAATAAATGACCACCTGAGTGTCTTATATAACACAGAACTTAAATGTATTTTAAAGTGTTGATCATGATTCTAACATTTAAAAGTTTAAAGCAGTAAAAATGCTGACAAAGATCAAATACTGTAATCCAAAAAAATCATTAAATACACTTGGAAGACTTAAGAGTGTAACCTGAACAGGATCTTGAAGACGCCTTGGGACGTGTATAGGACACGAACAGGAAACGTTTGCCTGGTACCAAATGTCCCTCCTCCGTCATCCATGGTGACAGCATCAATTATGACCCTCGTTTGCCCCCGAGACCTCACATGACCTCGGAGTCCTTCTGAGCACTGTCCTCCGGGGCTCCACTAAGAAATGAAGTGACTTGGCATGCAAGATTCAAACTGTTTTCATCCCTGAGCTACCAGCGAGAGAAAATGGGCCAAAAAGACATCCACGTGGGACGACATGGGCCGGTCAAGGGGAGTAAAGTCGACTAGGGTACCTGCATCCAGCTTCCAAACCGCAGAGTGTGAAATTAGCATGAGGAAGGCTCTGACCAAAAGCTTCGAGCAGCTTTGTTCTTGGATAAGTCTTCCCCGTATTACAAGTCATCGCTCCAAGAATCTCATAGCACATTTTTGAGAAATGTTTGAATTCCTGGACCATTACCCCTTTGTCCGTCAGTGAAGACATGGTTTCCTCTTTGCTTCCCGCATTTTGAACAGGGCAGTTTGAAAGGTTTGAACGTGTGCTGAGAGATTGGGACAGGACTCACTTATAGACTGAGGTACTCAGACAATTCTACATCAAGCTACTCCTCAGCATCTGCACATGCCCAGATGTCTGAACAAGTAAAGACCTTTTTTTTTTTTTTTAAAGAGCATTTTCAGCAGCTTCAAATTTCTATGCATTATACATTCCTGGAACCCTGATAACTTCCAAATTGAAGCACTCTGGAAAATTTGAAGAGCTTGAATAATTTTAAATTGCTCTGTACATGGTTCAGAGCTTCTATACTTCACCAGTTGGAGAACCCTCTAGGATTTTGAAGCATTTCAATAATTTTAAATCAAAGCATGTGCATCTAGGCTTAATTGTGTATTTGAAGTTTGACTTGTAGTCACCTCACACAGGCCAACTGAGAAATAAAGACAATTTTCATTCTGAGACATTTTTCATCACTCACTTTCATCTTCAAGGGTGTTTTTAGTTGGGTTTCTCTCTTCTGTTTGTGATTAAATCAACATGGCCAAAGTAACACAGGCTGAAGAGGTACGTCTGCTCCACAAACAACTTAACCTTGACTGTGTCTGCTACACTTGAACTTGAAAATGTCAGCACAGCAATGTGCTTTGCTCAAAAAATTAAAGCCACATTAGCACTAAGGTTGACATTTGGCTGTTACACTAAATATCACAACTGGAGAGATTTGACAGCCATGATAAAACCTCTCCTGGTTCCTAAATTGAACTAGCTATGATCACGAGAGACGGGGAGGGAGATATTCAAAATGTGAGGCACTAAAGAGCTTTTATTTTAAAAGGTACAAATGATTGAATTTAGGGTAAAAAGAAGCCCCTGAGGTTACTTATCAAGTCTACAGAGTTATACTACCTGCCTAAATGAGTGAATAAAACCTGTGTACGTTGTAATTTTGGATGCACTGAATTAGCTAGCCTCCTACAACCCTTATAAAGGAAAGACGTTTAAAGTAAAAATGAAATTGAATCTCACAGAATAACTCCATGGGAATTCTCCACATGAACTATTACAGGATATGACCTGTACGATACATCGCCCTACACAGTCATAAATTAAATTTACTGTAACAACCATACAAAGAGAGAAAAAGGAATCACAGAGTCAAACAATAAAAGCAAGACTAAAATTAAGGGTATTGATCATTTGACTCAGAAGTGAGAGCACAAAACCGTAAAGTGATTAATAGTATTATTATTAGTTGAGCTCATCCAGCCTCCTATATTCCCAACAGAAAACTGACATTGTTTTAAAGGTTCCACCAACTGTAATTTTTAATATGTCTTCCAAATGTTTTGTCTCATCAGAAATAATTTTTAATTCAATGTAAGGATTTATTTAAAATAACTGTTTAAGTTTCATGTTTGGTGGAGGGAAAGCCCACAGTTCATCTAATTCTGGATTTTTTTTTTTTTTTTTTTTTGGTTGCTTTCCTCTTATATAGAATTCGTAGACAACATAGTGGAGTTGTTTTTTTTTTCCCCCTAAGTAAACATGAGTAAATCAAACCCAGACTCTATTCCCCAAACTGCGAAGATTGGAAAATGTCCTTTCCCACTCCAAGTTCTCAAATGATTAGCCACGGGTGCTTCTTAGCAGCTAGGACAAGGGGAAAAAGAGATACATGGAAAGTATACCTCTGTTTTTAAATAAAAGTAAAGACTTGATTTTAAGTGGAGGTTAGGGTCAGGCCAGGTCAGACGTTTGATTCCCCGGGTCAGGCCTCTTCAGCCTGTGACCTACCAAGACAGGCATCATGTTCTAACTCTTCCCTGACAAAAGCAGCAAAAACAAAGCATTTTAATACAATCGGGACTAATTAGGCTTCCAAGTTAGAATAAAGGGACATTTAAAAAAAAAAAAGACATAAAGCCTTTCTTATTTTACGGCAATTAAAAAGTGCATTGTGATTAAATATGGCACGTGTGAAAGGTGACATGAAGCAAATTATCCTGGTTTCCAAATTTCAGGAAAATCATTTTCCCAAACTAATAGGATTACTCGTCACAAAGAATGTTGAAACTCTGCTGTTTTATATGCCAGCAAATCCAACCAAGGAAAAAAGAAAACAGAAGGAACAGCCTCAAGAAGAAACATAATATAAGAGGCTCATGGGGGGTTGTATTTGGCCCATTATGTACAAGTGAAAAATCCCTTTGTTAACTGTATGTCTTCAACAGACTTTATGGCAAAACCTGACAGACCAGTCTCTGACCAAACAAAATCCCGGACTGGTGTACACTTAGGAGATCTTGGTCTCAGGCTCCATTATTTGCAGGAAAGAAGTGTTTGTGTATATCATGAATAAAAATTACGCATTATTGATTATAGAATGAACATTCCAGCATAAAATGCATGCCACCTCATTTTGAAATTTGAGACTTTCATGCCACAGAATTTCTTTTGTGCCTTTGAGGCATATTTAATTCTTGTGAGGTTCAAGAAATGTTTTGTCTCTTTACTCTGAAATTCCTATTATGCTAACTCTTTAATTTTCAGTAAGTGAAGTTGATCATATTAATCATCCAGTAAAATAATATTGAGGAAATAAAAATTTTAGAAAATACTCAAAATAAAACTGTTGAAGGAATAACTTACATCCTATTACCGTATACATCTTTATAGATAACGCCACTGCAAATATTTTAAAGAAATAGACAAAAAGAAATTTAAAAGTTATTTTTTCTGGTTTCATTATTTCTTTTCATGTCTAAACTCTGGGTACATTATTAAAATAAATTGTTTATTTCTCCATTTGCCTGAGCTGAATTATAATATAATTTTAGTCAAACCTCCCAAAACAGTAAAACCTCACTAACTATGTGATCATCTCCAACAAATGTGCTGGTGGTGTGTGTGTGTATGGGGCTGGTGGGGGGCAAGCTATCATATTCCCTCATCACACGGTTCAGTTAACAGCATAGAAAAGGTTCACAACTCAATGAGCTAACGCAGACCCTAATTTTTTCACACATTTCAGAGTCATTTCTGAAATGGTTGACACAACATAGAACGTAGTCAATGGTAGTAATGATTCCCTTTCTATAAAATGCACACCGGTTCTTATATTTATATGCTGGGCATAGATAAGGACAGTGCAAGTGAATGTAGAAAAAGAAAAGATAGGGTAAAGGAGCACTTCGGAAGGCAAAAAAAATAGGTCTTTGTGATGGAATGAACACCCACAAGAAATAAATGGAGAAATCAACATTTAACTTAAAAATTTCAGGAAAAGAACATAAAAAAAAGAATGTATATATATATACATATATATATATGTATGTATAACTGAATCACTTTGCTGTATAGCAGACATTAACACAACATTGTGAATCAACTACACTTCAATTTAAAAAAGTCATAAGAGTGGCAAAAACTTTTCATGGATGGAAGGTGATATTAAAACAAAAGAATGAACTACAAGTGTAGCCTGAGGTATAAGCAGTACATGCGAAGTGTTACCAATATGTGTGCATTTATATTTCATTTCTTTTTCAGGTGGAGAGTCTGAGATACATTTGAAAACCAGGAAACAAGTCAGTGGACAGAGGGAAGGGCTCAGTAAGCCCATCCAGAAAACCAGAGAACATTTTTTTGCATTGTTCACAAACAACAGTGATTAAACCACAAGCCCAGAGAAAGAGTTTTTGGAATAGGTGGCATGTAGATTCCTAGTTCCCTTTCAGTTGTTGGACCAAAGGGTTTCCAAGAACAGATGGGAGAATGTCTAGCATCCTTTTGGCGATCCTAAGAGAAACTCCTTGGATTGTCCATGGGACCTACTGGAGCACTATCTTGGCACACCCCACAGAATATTTGTGTGACACCAATTAATTGGCTTATCTACTCCCACTTTGGGAAGTCACATATACATTAGACTCTGGCCTAGGTAAAAAGAAGACATTTTATTAACATGCTGCAGGTATACTTTGCAGGTCAGGTTGGAACCCCACACTCTGTTGCAGAGATGACCAT
This sequence comes from Pseudorca crassidens, assembly GCF_039906515.1. NCBI lineage: Eukaryota > Metazoa > Chordata > Mammalia > Artiodactyla > Delphinidae > Pseudorca > Pseudorca crassidens. Next base: position 182,613,169 of record NC_090297.1, read on the forward strand.
AAGTAACATGAAAAATTCATGAGTCTCTTCTATGTTGTATTAAGAGAGAGAAAAAAAAAACACTTCCAATTTAGATAGCATTGGTTCAGTGGTTTAGTGGAAGTTCACAATTGAGAATTTCAGCCTAATTAGTTTTGACAATCAGATTAACATTAGCTCTAGCTTATATACATTAGCTTTCCTAATATAACTAAGCCTAGAGTGTTGATTTGAACCTCACCATACAGAAACCTATGTAATGCCAATAACATCTTGACATTATTAGGTTGATTCTAATACAAGGGATTTGGAATGCTTTGCAAACATTTTGACCATTGATTATGATTTCAGATTAAGAACCCACAGCAAAATGAGATGTCATCACATTACTTATTTTAGCTACTCAGGGATAAAAGAAAGAATGGGCTATAGGCAGAGACCATATAGGGTGATTTTTCAGGTCCTGAACATCTTGCAACATTGCACACCTCCTTCTTCAACACTTAAAAATATTTTCCTCAAAAGATCTTCATTCTATCCAAAATCCAAACATTAGTCAATCTATTTTGAGTGCCAATTTAGAAGATTTTTAAAAGATATGAATGTGCCTCTCTAGAAAGAGACACGTATTAAGATATCAATAACCATAAAGTCTTTAGGGAAAATTCGTTTACTCGGTTAGTCAGCCAATTATCTCACAAGTTCCAGCGAGCCAGTTTCATTTCAGGGTATGTGGGGAAGTCCAGGCATGATCTGGGCAGAGCAGGATTAAGAGGTCAAGACTACGTGAAGGACCGCATATTGTCCCTCTGTTAGGAGGGGAGAACGAGTCTGGGCGGAGAGTGGACGGTGTCAAAGAAAAGTACATGGCAGAGACAGCATCTCGACAACTCATTCTGGTTATCTGGTGCTGAGAAGTCACTCCATCACACACTGGCTCAGAACAACCACGCTCACTTCATCGTGCCTCATAGTGTCTATGGATCAGGAACTCGGGAAGAACTTGAAAGTGTGGCTTTGGCTCAGAGCCTCTCATGGGGTGAGTCAGCCAGCACCTGGAACTAGAGCAGAACAGTGCGGGGACAGCTGGGGCTGGAGGAGCTTGTCTCTCCACGTGGTCTCAGAAACTCCACGTGATCCCTTAGTCGGGCAACCTTAGGGCAGTTGGACTGTTTACACGTGCATGAAGGTCTAAAGGGTCAGTACTCTGTCTAGTACACAAATTAGAAGCTTAAGAACCTGTTATAATATAGCCTCAGAAAGCCCAGGGCATTGCTTCTGCCATAACTTATTGGTTAAAATAAGTCCCAAAAGTCTCCTCATTGGGAGGAGAGTCAAAGTCACGTTGGAGGAAAAGAAGAAGAGATGGAAGATACTGTGGTCACCATCTTGGGAAAGCAGTTAGCCCTAGCCGAGGACCAGCTCTGGACATCACTTTTAGCTGATGTCATCCATTACATAATCATATATATACTCAGCATAATTACATCTGTATGTGCCAACAGATGCAAGCAAACTGCAGCTCACTAAATCTCTAGGAAAGGATGCTCACTAAAGTCATATAAGATCCAAAGAATAATATCTACAATCAACCAATAATAGTTCACATTTCTTGAAAATGTACTATATGTCAAACACTGTTAAATAGTTCAGATACATTAGATCATTTAATTCCTCGCAATAACCTGTAATAAATATATATATAAGGAATTTGAGATTAGAGAAAAGCATTTTGCTCCCATTTCTGTAGAGTATAACTAAAGTTCCCATGGTCTTTCACACCTGAAGAGAGAGACCTGACAGCTCTAAATTCATAGTCCTAATGGTCTAATTTCAGGAATAGAGACAAATCATAAATTGACTAATTCTTACTAAAATTGCAACACAGAACCAATGCAGCTTAATTACTAATGTGTACCACAAAAAAATGGAGAACGTTTTCTGGGGAGGATATACAATCTGAAGCCTCTGTGATTATAACAATGTCTTTCCTCGAATAAAAACTTACAAGACATGAGATGGTGGATAAACAGAAAATATGCAAAGTGAGGCAGAGAGAAAAAGAGGAGGAAGAGAATGGGCAAAAGTCGTTTTTGAGGAGATAATGGCTAAGAGTTTTCCTAAAGTGATGAAAACACATTGACCCACAGATTCGAGAAGCTCAGGAAACCCCATGAATGAAAACTGGAAAAAAAATAACACACTTAGGCACATCAAAATTCAAATGTTGAAAACCAAAACCAAAGACAAGACCTTAGAAGCAGATGGAGATAAATGACACGCTACTTTTTAAAATGTGACGTTATATCTGATGACTAACTTTTGAAGATAAACAATAAAACCTAGGAGAAGGACAATGAAATTACATCTGCTAAGGGCCTAAAGGGGTGAAAATCTGCCACTTTATAATTCTAATCCCTCAGTAAACATCCTTCAAAAACAGAGGCAAGATAAACTTATTTTCAGATACCTCACCACCTAAAAAAGAACTAAAACAATATGTGCCAATTGACATGCACCATAAGAATTACTTAGAGTTCCTTTAGACTGAAATGAAAATGATAATAAGTGGAAGAAGAAAGTTCCAGAAGAAAGGAAGACCAGAAAAGGTAAACTTGTGGAGAAATATGTCACTGTGACTTTTAAAGCAAGAGTGATAATTCTGCCTTGTGAGTTTATAACATAAGAAGAAATAAAATATATATCAACAATACCAAAAACTGTGGGTGGGTAAATTGAGTTAAACATTTTAAAATTTTTTTACATCATTCAAAAAGTAGTCAATATTCTAATTTAAGGGAGATTGTAAGAAGTCAAGGATACATATTTTAAACCATGAAAATAAAAATGTAATTTAAACAGCTAACAGAAGAGATAAAATGAGCAAAAAGTCACTAAGTCTAAAATTATACGGACATGCCTAGAATAGCGAAGTCAATTTTGAAGATGAACGAACTTGGAGACCTTCCACTATCTGATATCAAGACTTACTGTAAAGCAACAGTCATTAAGACAGAATATGTATAAAAATAAACCTATGAAACACAACAGAGAACACCAGAATGGTTTACAGTTTATAACAGAAGTTCCATGACAATTCAGTGGGGAAAAAAATAATCTTTCAACTAAATGATTCTGCAGTAAGTGGATATCCATATATGAAGAAACAAAGAAAGAAAAAGCAAATGACTCCTTGTCTTAGATCAGGCTGCAATAGCAGAAGACCACAGACTGGATGGCTTATGAACAACAGAAATTTATCACTCACAGTTCTGGAGGCTGGATGTTCGAAGTCAGGGTGCCAGCGGGGTCAGGTCTGGTGGGGGACTGCTTCCTGCTTGCAGACTGCCAACTTCTCATTTTATCTTCACATGCTAGGAAGAGAGTAAGAGGGCTCTCTGAGTGTACTAATCCCATCCTTGAGGGTTCTTTTTAAAGTCCTTTTTGTGCAAAAAAGAGCAAAACTATGATAAAACGATTATTTTGTGTGGGATAGAACAGGAAAAACTGCAGAATTTACCTGAATTTCAGTTTTCTTGGATTACTGAATGCATTATATTTTTCAAATTGAGAAACTTAGCATTTTTTCTTCACAGGCAAAGATAGAAATCAGATGTCTGCTCTAATGCCTAAAACAGTTGATTTGTTCCAAATTGTATTCACTGACCTAAGCTTACACTGGCCATGAATACAAGGTGACAATTTCACATATGTCATTTTTAATGATTTATATTCAAAGTATAATAAAAAATAATCTTCAAAGCAAATTCATGAGAAAACTCATTTCTTAAGTCAGCACTCAAAGCAGACAAGGAAAAACAAAATGGAGGAGCATTTAAACGACATGTACCACAGCAGGCACTGTAATAGGTATTAATTACATTTACTGTGTTTCATAAAGCTATGGATAAACATGGTGACCTGATAAAAAGGAAGGAAGGTCAAGAGACTTAGATGTTAGACTTTCTCTCTACTAAGCTGTGTTACTCCAAGCTATTCAGTGAAATTGCTGTATAACTTAGCTACTGCTTAGAAAAGGCCTCAACATACAACTGCATTACAAAATTTTTGTGATGTGGGCAACCAACATGCAAGCACTCTCTGTGTTGATGGGGATCTTCAAATGGTGTTAAAGCAGGGTCCTAACTCCCACTCTAGAAGCCAAACGGAAGGAAACGATTCTATTTATTCTCTGTCGGTGGAATGACTGGTTTGTGGCTTAGGCTCTTGATCAGATCTTGCAATCTTAAGGAAGCACCGTAGGGATCAAGAGTCAGCCTGAAGTTTTCATGGGACAATGGTGGATTGGGGGCAATAAGGCAGCAAGAGTCCAGTGGTGACACCTGCTGATTTCTTGGCTGCTTTGCCTCAACTATTTCTAATACAAATTTCTGTAATGTGTTCTCTTGCTCTGCCATCGGTTCTGTGAGCTACGATAAATCAAGTCGATGTTTTTGCCTTTACCACTTCCCATGAGAGGCACTGGTCTGCCATTTGTAGCCAAGAACCTTGGCATGGAAAACAAAACATTTGTGGCATTCAACTCAGAAATGAAGTGGATAGAATTGTTTTATAAAGTTACAATCTATAAAGAGTTTAATACCTAAAAACTTGACACTACTTGCAACCTTTGCATTCTTATTTAATAATAATGTATTATCAAGTGACTATTTTTTCAAATATTTTCACATAATCAATACAAACTTGTGAGCTGTGAAGGGAAATAGATCTTAGCATGTATGTGTGGCTTACTAATTTTTAAAGAAAATTTAAAAACAATAAAACTCACGATTCAGACACAAAATTCTCATTTCTCAAATCAAAGTTCTACCATATAAGTGGATAGTGATCTTGGAAAAATGACCTGCCATCTCTAAATTTAATTTTCCTCATCTTCAGAGAGGAAGTACTAAAATTTAATATTGGCCATGCTAATACCTTTATAAATAGTAAATACATTATGAATTTGAAAATCAAGCAAAGTCTAGAATATGGAAAGTCACTGAAAACAACAACAGTGATGATTTTCCAACGTAGTTGTGACTTAGTCCTCTTTTTATTATATGAACGATGAACTCACAGAAGCCAGCTTTGAAATTAATAGCTGAACATGGCCTCTTTGTAGCTTACCACGACAAAGCTCCATGACAGACATCCTCTCTGCACTAATCTGCATTTTTCCCCAGAAGAAACCCTTCGTTTTATTTTTGCTTGTAACCCCTCAAAGATCAGTCCCACCTTCCCTCACTGAGATGCAGCCCCTCCCCCAGCACTGTCACAAAGACCGATTTCCTCCCAGAGCTAAAATGAACACCCATTTCCCAAGATGGCCATCCTCCATGCTGCCCTTCCTCACCATCTGCCAGGTGAACTTGACCACCTTTTAGCTCTCACCCCAAAAGGTAGCACCCCAAGGCCACTTGGCTTACTTTTTTGCTTATGCTCTATGGGTCCATTCTGAAAACCCTCCCTGCCTTACACAGAGCAGCCAGCATATTTGTTCTTTTGATAATTTACAGTATTTCTGCCTAGCTTCCTGTCCCTGCTTCCCTATTCTAACCCACGGCCTCTCTAACCCCCAGCAAGAACAACTGGCAAGAAAGCACTGATTGGAAATTCAACAGACCAGGTTTCCAAGCTCTACCCTGCTCCCTGAACTCCCTGGTGGTCTCAGTTCCTCAGCTGTTCCTTGAGGGATGTTGATGTTGATTAGGACCAAACATTCCATGATTCTGGATTCTGAGAAGGGGGGAGGAACCAAATTCAGACATGGGCAGGAGAGCAGACGAGGATAAAACCAGAGAGAGAGAGAAGAGGGGAGGGGAGAGGAGGGGAGAGGAGGGGAGAGGAGAGGAGAGGAGAGGAGAGGAGAGGAGCGGAGGGGAGGGGAGGGGAGGGGAGGGGAGGGGAGAAGGAATTTGAAATGAAGTAGAGGCAAGCAGCGACGGAGGGACTTCCCCCCCATCAGCCCCAGAAACAGATGAGCCAGACCTGAAGACCAGCTCCACACCCAAAGCCCCCACCCTCCAAGCCCTGGCTCGTCCTCTGGCTTCAAGCCTCCTACGCCTGATGAGCAGGTCCCTGACTTGCTGGGCCCCCCGCTCCACATGACTCAGGCCTCTCGTTCAGCTCCTGGTCTCCTGACTCCGGCCCCCGGCTGTCAGCCTCTTCCACGTCCTCCGTTGGGTGCCTCTGGGCCCCTGACTTGTTCTGCTTGCTCCTTTTCCTTGTGGCCCCCTAGGTGGTGGTAGGATTGGGGTGGGGGCCAGGTGAGAGGGCTGAGGTGGAAGAGGAGGGGCTGCCGTGCTGGGGACAAGGACACCTACCCCGCATCTCCTGCCCCTGCCTGGTCTCGCTGCCTCTGCAGGTGGCCACCAAGAGGAGGGGTTGCGGGGCAGTTGGGGGAGGTAGTGGGAGGAGTGGGCACCCAGGAAGAAGTCTATGCTCTGCTCCATTGACTTCCTGAGGAAGGCCCCAGCTTCCACATCCAGTGGGGCCCCTGGGAAGTGGGGCAGGGCAGCTGGGGCACAGGGCAGGGCTCAGTGGGGGCGGGGCTCAGTGGGGGCAGGGCTCCAGTTGGCAGGGCTCTGAGGGGCGGGACTCTGTAAGGGCTTGGCCCATGGGGCAGGGCTCCTGGGGCCACGGCTCAATGTTGGCTGGGCTCCGGAGGGGCAGGGCCGTGCACAGCCGGCCCTGCCAGGGCTTCCTTCACCCACCCCAGGGCCCCCCTAGGACCTCTTAGGGGCCTGGGGGTAGGCCCGGGGCCTCCCACAGTATGGGGGCAACACAGCCCTCCCCCTGCAGCCCCACGGTCCCCGGAGAGACGTGGCCACAACCCAGGCACCGGCGCAGAGCAGAGCGCAGGCGCGGGGGCCTGGGGAGGGGTCGCATGGGTCTGGGGTCCAGGCTGCCCGGCCTTGGCCTGGGCTCTGCTCTGCGCCCAGAAATCCTGACCTGAGGATGGAAGGCTCACCTGCACTTGTCACCCCTAAATCTTGCCTCCTCACAACAGTCCGTTAATCCTCTTCCGCAAAGAGCTGTGTCCAGCTCAGTATTGACATCTTTCCAACAAATACCTTGTCCCGACTCCTGCTACCGGCACCGCTCTTCCGCATTATGCACAGAAGTTACCTAATTTTCCACTCCCGCCCTCCGCCTCGCCTCTGTATAATCGGTATCAAGTTCTGTAGAGTCTTACCTCACAATCTATCCCAAGTTCGTTTCGTTTCATAAATTCTCCTGATGACCACTACCATAATCTAAAATTAATACTTTAGACCCTCTTATGTGGATCAAGGACCAGCATATATAAAGAAATAGATAGACATAAAGTATCGACACAGAACCTGGAGTTACAGAGTGTATCTCTACGTGCTAAAAGAGACTAGAGGGAAATGCCGTTGCATCCGCCTGAGAGAAGGTGGCAGGGGGCATATGAGAAGAGGAGATACGAAGTCCAGAAAAATGGGTCTTGCTATAGCTTCAGCATTTCCACTTTCCCTTCTCTCCAAGTCATCCTCCAAGCTACCACCTGGTCAGTCTTTGCAAAATATTGCTTTAGTTTTGCCAGTTAAGCAAAAGGGAAAGATTGCTGTTTCCTAGATGCTAAGTCGGGCATTTTTATTTTTATTTGGAAGCAATGCATAGTCATTATAAAAAATAGACATGAGATAGTAATGTTAAGTGGAAAGACTGCCTAGAAATCCAAAGATTTGTGTCTTAAACTTGGATAACTGAGGTTTCCTGGAGGGGATGAAGAAAAAAATTATATGTAAATATATATTAATTCTCTCCAGGGAACTCCAGTTATATATATATATATATATTTAAACAGTACAAAAATATAAATACATATGTATTTTAAATGATTTTTTTAAAAGATTAAAAGAAAACTGACTGCAATAATGTCAAGTAATCTAGATTTCCTAATATGGGACCAATTTTGGACAAAACAGTGAATTAATGAGGTTAATCTTGAAATTCATTACTTGCTGCCACTTTGGGTGTTCCTTTCCCCACTCAACCACCACAAACCTTCCTATCCTTCTATAACCCCCTTTCAAATCCTATTCTTAAGTACTTTTGGTCATACTGAGGAGTCAGTTACTGATATCAGCTCGAGTTGAACATCTTCCCACTAGAATTTATAGGTGAATACATATAAAACCCTTTACTTGTATTGTCTTTGTATTTCTAGGAAAGTTCCTGGCTTTCATTGAGTGAGCAAGTAAAGATTAATATAAGAAAAAATGGGGGGGGCCTTCAAGATGGTGGAGGACTAAGACTTGGAGATCACCTTCCTTCCCACAAATACATCAAAAATACATCTACAGGGGCTTCCCTGGTGGTGCGGTAGTTAAGAATATGCCTGCCAATGCAGGGGACGCGGGTTCGAGCCCTGGTCTGGGAAGATCCCACATGCCACGGACAAGTAAGCACGTGCACCACAACTACTGAGCCCACATGCCACAACTACTGAAGCCTGTGTGCCTAGAGCCCGTGCTCCGCAACAAGAGAAGCCACCACAATGAGAAGTCCGCTCACTGCAACCAAAGGGTAGCCCCCGCTCACCACAACTAGAGAAAGCCCGCACACGGCAACAAAGACCCAACACAGCCAAAAATAAATAAATAAATACATAAATTAAAAAAAAAAAATACATCTACACGTGGAACAACTCTACAGAACACCTACTGAACACTGGCAGAAGACATCAGACTTCCCAAAAGGCAAGAAACTCCCCACATAACTGGGTGGGGCTAAAAAAAGAAAATACAGAGACAAAAGAATAGGGATGGGACCTGCACCTCTGGGAGAGAGCTGTGAAGGAGAAAAGTTTCCACACAATAGGAAGCCCCTTCACTGGCAGAGATGGGAAGTGGGTGGGGGGAAGCTTCAGAGCCACGGGGGAGAGCTTAGCAACAGGGGTGCAGAGGGCAAAGCAGAGAGATGCCCACACAGAGGATTGGTGCCGACCCGCACTCACCAGCCTGAGAGGCTTGTCTTCTCACCCGCTGGGATGGGCGGGGGCTGGGAGCTGGGGTTCGGGCTTCAGTCAGATCCCAGGGAGAGGACTGGGGTTGGAGACATGAACACAGCCTGAAGGGGGCTAGTGCACCACAGCTAGCCAGAAGGGAGTGGGGTAAATGTCTGGAGCTGCCTAAGAGGCAAGAGACCATTGTTTCAGGGTGGGCAAGGAGAGGGGATTCAGAGCACCGCCTAAACAAGCTCCAGAAATGAGCATGAGCCACAGCGATCAGCTTGGGCCACAGAGATGGGCATGAAATGCTAATGCTGCTGCTTCAGCCACCAATAATCCTGTGTACAAGCACAGGTCACTATCCACACCTCCCCTCCCAGGAGCCTGTGCAGCCCGCCTCTGCCATGGTCCCGTGATCCAGGGACAGATCCCCCCCGGCAAACACACTGTGTGCCTCAGGCTGTTTCAACTTCACGCTGACCTCTGCCACCGCAGGTTGGCCCTGCGCTCCAGTTATAATTACTGTATCCCACACTCCCCCTCGGGCATGAGTGAGCCAGAGCCCCCTAATCAGCTGCTGCTTTAACCCCATCCTGTCTGGGCAGGAACAGATGCCTGAGGGTGACCTACACGCAGAGGCGGGGCCAAATCCAAAGCTGAGCCCCAGGAGCTGTGCGAACAAAGAAGAGAAAGGGAAATCTCTCCCAGCAGCCTCAGGAGCAGCGGATTAAAGCTCCACAATCAACTTGATGTACCTGCATCTGTGGAATACCTGAATAGACAACGGATCATCCCAAATTGAGGAGGTGGACTTCGGGAGTAACTGTAGACGTGGGGTTTGCTGTCTGTGACTAACTTGTTTCTCATGTTTATGTTAATCTTAGTATGGTTTTTAGCGCTTGTTATCATTGGTGGATTTGTTTATTGGTTTGGTTGCTCTCTTCTTTTTTAAAATTATTATTTTTTTATTTTAATAATTTTTTAATATTAATTATTTTATTATTTTTTAATTATTTTTTTCTTTCTTTTTTCTGCCTTTTCTTCTGAGCCATGTGGCTGACTGTGTTGGTGCTCTGGCCTGGTGTCAGGCCTGAGACTCTGAAGTGGGAGAGCCGAGTTCAGAACATTGGAACACCAGAGACCTCCCAGCCCCATGTAATATCAATCAGTGAGTGATCTCCCAGAGATCTCCATCTCAACGCTAAGACCCAGCTTCACCGAAAGGCCAGCAAGCTCCAGTGCTGGATGCCCCATGCCAAACAACTAGCAAGACAGGAACACAACCCCATCCATTAGCAGAGAGGCTGCCTAAAATCATACTAAGACACCCCAAAACACCCCACCAGATGTGGCCCTGCCCACCAGAAAGACGAGATGCAGCCACAACGACAAGAACACAGGCACCAGACCCCTCCACCAGGAAGCCTACACAAGCCACTGAAACAACCTTACCTGCTGGGGGAAGACACCAAAAACAACGGAAACTACGAACGTGCAGCCTGCGAAAAGGAGACCCCAAACAAGTAAGTTAAGCAAAATGAGATGACAGAGAAATACGCAGCAGATGAAGGAGCATCATAAAAACCCACCAGACCAAACAACTGAAGAGGAAATAGGCAGTCTACCTGAATAAGAATTCAGAGTAATGAGGGCAAAGACGATCCAAAATCTTGGAAACAGAATGGAGAAAATACAAGAAACATTTAACAAGGACCTAGAAGAACTAAAGAGCAAACAAACAATGATGAACAACACAATACACGAAATTTAAAACACTCTAGAAGGAATCAATAGCAGAAAAACTGAGGCAGAAGAATGGATAAGTGACCTGGAAGATAAAATAGTGGAAATAACTACTGCAGAGCAGAATAAAGAGAAAAGAATTAAAAGAATTGAAGACAATCTCAGAGACCTCTGGGACAACATTAAATGCACCAATATGTGAATTATATGGGTCCCAGAAGAAGAAGAGAAAAAGAAAGGGACTGAGAAAATATTTGAAGAGACTATAGTTGAAAACTTCCCTAACAGGGGAAAGGAAATAGGCAATCAAGTCCAGGAAGCACAGAGAGTCCCAGGCTGGATAAATCCAAAGAGAAACGTGTCAAGACACATATTAATCAAACTATCAAAAATTAAATTCAAAGAAAAAATGTTAAAAGCAGCAAGGGAAAAGCAACAAATAACATACAAGGGAATCCCCGTAAGGTTAACGCTGATCTTTCAGCAGAAACTCTGCAAGCCAGAAGGGAGTGGCAGGACATATTTAAAGTGATGAAAGGGAAAAACCTACAACCAAGATTACTCTACCCAGCAAGGGTCTCATTCAGATTTGATGGAGAAAGTAAAACCTATACAGACAAGCAAACGTTAAGACAATTCAGCACCACCAAGCCAGTTTTACAACAGTTGCTAATGAAACTTCTCTAGGCAGGAAACACAAGAGAAGGAAAAGACCTACAAAAACAAACCCAGAACAATTAAGAAAATGGTAATAGGAAAATTCATATTGATAATTACCTTAAATGTAAATGCATTAAATGCTCCAACCAAGAGACATAGACTGGCTGAATGGATACAGAAACAAGATCCACATATATGCTGTCTACAAGAGACGGACTTCAGAGTTAGGGAAACATACAGACTGAAAGTGAGGGGATGGAGGAAGATATTCCATGCAAATGGTAATCAAAAGAAAGCTTGAGTAGCAATTGTCATATCAGACAAAATAGACTTTAAAATAAAGACTATTACAAGAGAAAAAGATGGACACTACATAATGATCAAGGGATCAATCCAAGAAGAAGATATAGCAATTGTAAATATTTATGCACCCACCATAGGAGCACCTCAATACATAAGGCAAATACTAACAGCCATAAAAGGGGATATCAACAGTAACACAGTAATAGTAGGGGACTTTAACACCCCACTTTCACCAGTGGACAGATCATTCAAAATTAACATAAATAAGGAAACGCAAGCTTTAAATGACACATTAAACAAGATGGACTTAAATGATATTTATAGGACATTCCATCCCAAAACAACAGAATACACATTCTTCTCAAGTGCTCATGGAACATTCTCCAGGCTAGATATATCTTAGGTCACAAATCAAGCCTTGGTAAATTTAAGAAAATCGAAATCATATCAAGTATGTTTTCTGACCACAACGCTATGAGATTAGATATCAATTACAGGAAAAAAAACTGCAAAAGATACAAACCATGGAGGCTAAACAATACACTATCAAATAACCAAGAGATCACTGAAGAAATCAAAGAGGAAATCGAAAAAAACCGAGAAACAAATGACAATGAAAACACGATGACTCAAAACCTATGGGAGGCAGCAAAAGCAGTTCTAAGAGGGAAGTTTATAGCAATACAATCCTACCTCAAGAAACAAGAAACATCTCAAATAAACAATCTAACCTTACACCTAAAGCAATTAGAGAAAAAAAAAAACAACCCAGAGTTAGCGGAAGGAATGAAATCATAAAGATCAGATAAGAAATAAATGAAAAAGAAATGAAGGAAATTATTGCAAAGATCAATAAAACTAAAAGCTCTTTCTTTGAGAAGATAAACAAAATTGATAAACCATTAGCCAGACTCATCAAGAAAAAAAGGGAGAAGACTCAAATCAACAGAATTAGAAATGAAAAAGCAGAAGTAACAACTGACACTGCAGAAATATAAAGAATCATGAGAGATCACTACAAGCAATTATATGCCAATAAAATGGACAACCTGGGAGAAATGGACAAATTCTTAGAAAGGCACAACCTTCCCAGACTGAACCAGGGAGAAATAGAAAATATAAACAGACCAACCACAAGCACTGAAATTGAAACTGTGATTAAAAATCTTCCAACAAACGAAAACCCAGGACCACATGGCTTCATAGGCAAATTCTATCAAACACTTAGAGAAAAGCTAACACTTATCCTTCTCAAACTCTTCCAAAATATATTCCAAACTCATTCTACAAGACCACCATCACCCTGAAACCAAAATCAGACAAAGGTGTCACAAAAAAAGAAAACTACAGACCAATATCTCTGATGAACATAGATGCAAAAATTCTCCACAACAATACTAGCAAACAGAATCCAACAGCACATTAAAAGGATCATACACCATGATCAAGTGGGGTTTATCCCAGGAATGCAAGGATTCTTCAATATATGCAAATCAATCAATGTGATAAACCATATTAACAAATTGAAGGAGAAAAACCATATGATCATCTCAATATATGAAGAAAAACTTGTGACTAAATTCAACACCCATTTATAATTAAAACCCTCCAGAAAGTAGGCATTGAGGGAACTTACCTCAACATAATAAAGTCCATATATGAGAAACTCACAGCCAACATCCTTCTTAATGGTGACAAATTGAAACTATTTCCACTAAGATAAGGAACAAGACAAGGTTGCACACTCTCACCATTATTATTCAACATAATTTTGGAAGCTAAAAATAGAACTACCATATGACCCAGCAATCCCACTACTTGGCATATACCCTGAGAAAACCATGATTCAAAAAGAGCCATGTACCACAATGTTCATTGCAGCCCTATTTACAATAGCCAGCACATGGAAACAACCTAAGTGTCCATCGACAGATGAATGGATAAAGAAGATGTGGCACATATATACAATGGAATATTATTCAGCCATAAAAAGAAATGAAATTGAGTTATTTGTCGTTAGGTGAATGGACCTAGAGCCTATCATACAGAGTGAAGTAAGTCAGAAAGAGAAAAACAAATACCGTTGCTAACACATATGTATGGAATCTTAAAAAAAAAAAAAGTGGTTCTGATGAATCTAGGGGCAGGACAGGAATAAAGACACAGATGTAGAAAATGGACTTGAGGACACGGGGAGGGGGAAGGGGAAGCTGGGACGAAGTGAGAGAGTAGCACTGACATATATACACTACCAAATGTAAAGTAGGTAACTAGTGGGGAGCAGCTGCATTGCATGTGGAGATCACCTAGGTGCTTTATGACCACCTAGAGGGGTGGGATATGGAGGATGGGAAGGAGATGCAAGAGGGAGGGTATATGGGGATATATGTATACGTATAGCTGATTCACTTTGTTTTATAGCAGAAACTAACACAACATTTTAAAGCAATTATACCCCAATAAAGATGTTTAAAAAAAAAAGAATAAATGAAAAATATATGATTGGATGACAGGCATAGAGGAAAAAGGAACAAAGAAGATGAATAGAAAGAAAGGTAAACTAGAGAGGAAAATAAAGGGAGAGTCCAGCACTGAAATTTCTGGCATTAACCATTGGGTGAGGAAAGCCATGGGTCTAGATATTGATATCTTCCAATATCCAGTGAAATGACACCATATGCAATTGTGTTGATTGTGAAGACAGGCAGTAATAATCACTTTACAATGAAGGACGCATTGAGTAGCCCCATGTTTGCTAGTTCTTTAACATTTTTGTATAAGGCACCATCCGTGAGGTATTGTAAAACAAGTCATCACCTAAAATTACATGTCCTTATCATGAATGCTATTACATATATGTACATATACCAACTGTACATCTATACATATATACAAATGGAAGCAAATTGTTGAATTTAATAAAAGAACTAGACATTTTTGCAACAGTTAAAAATCCTTATAATAGGTCAATAGAATTCTATGGGAAAAAAAATCTCCTTTCCTTAATTCCATCATTAGGAAAATAAAATTCTGAATGTAGAATCAGTTTCTGAAACTGAACGTATGCAATGATTGATAATCATATTGGAATAAAAGTATCATTTCTCGACTTTATAGTGCACATGACTAAGTAACAAAGCTAACTCTACAGTATGGAAAATTTTCTTCTGCTTTCTGACATAAATTCCTCTAATGATTTGCCTGGACTGGAAAGCTATTTTTTCTAAGCTTTCCTCCTCATGTCTTATTCAGCATACATTTTGAGGACAGCTGGAGAAGCCTATAATGAGTTACATTAATAACCAAAGATGGGAAATGATGGGCATTCTTAAAGGGAGGGGAAGATAAAAACTGAGAATATGCAAATGTTTGGGTACAGCCAGGAGTGAATTAGTAATGAGTGTGGCATAACTAAGATCAGAGATGAAGATATAGTGAAAAGGATGCCTGTGGATGTGACACTTAGCACCATATAGCAATATCAGACATCCTGGAATGTGACTGCCTTGAAGCCTCACAGCACATCAATTCAATTACTCCACCTGGGGTAGAATGGGAGCAAAAACTCACTCAAACTGACTCTTGTGTTTTTACCTCTAGGAGAATTTTGGTCAATGGGAAGCTGTTTTTATTTAAAAAGTCAGGCAATCTAGAAGAAGCCAGTGTTTCATTATATAAGAGGGTAGACCAGAAGGTAAAAGAACTTGAAAGAAAATTAATTTTCCATGAAAACTGGGATGGGGGTACATAGAGTAAGAATTTCACTTAGGCTTTCCATCATATCAATATTTAATAAGAAAATGACAATCTCTTGTTAAATAATATAAAAAATTAAGCAAAAATTAGACTTTTATAAAATTATTTTTTAAAAGATTTCTAACCAGTAAACTTTGATAATGGCATGCTATTTTCTGTGCTTTTTTATATTTTGCTTTTAATATTTCTATTTTCTATAATGTATTTGTACACTTGACTCCAATATTATCTGTCTTAATTTTATCTATTCTACTTAAAATTATATTCCTTGTCAATCCTCCGGGTTTTTTTTTTTTTATCCCTGGTATTTTCTTGGTTCAGTAAGGTATTACCTATGATAAGGCAAAGATCTATTCATGCTCATTTAAATCTCATATAACTACTAGACCAGAGGTAAGAAGTTGGAAGCAGATAAATATTGATTTAAGTGTAATTCTATGTGCACAGAGCATCAGATGACCATGCAGATTTTTACCAAACTTGATTTTCAGTTGTACTTTTAGGCCTTTTGCAGAGATAAAGGGGAGGAGGGAGTGTTGTGAAAAGCATAAGTGCATGTATGTCCAAGAAAAGCCCTTCTTGAGTGTGTCATGGAGGGCAGGAGGGATGTGCTGGGTTTATGTCCCTACCTGAATCTATCACTAACTGTATCCACTGCAAATGCAGGCGAGTGCATCTGTAATGGAAAAGCTCAGGTTGATATTCCTCTGTTCTGGTTCGTTAAGGAGGATAAGTAATGCTCTGAGGCCAAATGAAAAATTAACCCAAGAGGAAACTCATAAAGAAAACCATTCTCAGGGACTGAAGAACACTTGAAAGAACACGAGTCAGCAGAGAAAGAGGATATAAAATAGATCTGGAAACTCTCCTATGAAGTAGGATTTGGGGCTTTCTGAAGGAGCTTCATCTTGCTTTCTAAGACAGTCAGTCCTTTATCTGTTCCAGCATGGCACGTACAAGTATTCTCAAATGAATGTCCTAAAGCATCCCTAGTCGTGAGCAAAGGCAGCATGTGATGGACTCTTATCACCTGTCTGCCTCTAACTCCACCTTTTTTTTTATAGCTCTGCCACACACCCTGGGGGGTTAGAACATTATGATTGAATTCCAGGCCTTCATAATCATATGTCAGATTCACAAACCCTAGCAACAAGAGGGAAGAATATTGCTACTTCCCCAAACTGAAGACAGGCCATGCTAATTCAGTGACAGATACGAAAATGTCATAAGTAAATGGACATCACTCTGAAGAGGGCTGTGAAGTGTGGTGGCTGGCCTGCAGAGATGCATCTGACCAATTAATTACGACCCACCTCCGCTGTTCCACATGAGGGATGCTTGTAGGCAAATCTGAAATATGTGTCTGAAGACATTTACATTTTTGGTAGGGAATTAAGTAAATGGCTGCCTACATATATGGCGTGGCAGAGCAGGATGTAGTTTTTTACACATACCATAAAAATGCCATAAGCACAGACTACTGGCAAAAGATGCATTAGTGCATCTGAGGAAGCCTGCAAGAATGTGTTTGACAGATTCTTTCATGTGCTGGCTTGATCAACATGTGTTTAAGATGAATTTAGGTGTGGAGCTTCACAATGACCAGATAAAAATGTGGACAACGGGAATAGCTACAGAAAAAAGTAATTTGGTGAAGAAGAGACTCAGGAATTTCTGATGAGGATTAAAAAGATGAAAGTTGGAGAACAAATGTTATCACAGGTCTATAGGCAAATATACTCAGGTCAGATAACAAAGTAAACAACAAGGGAAAGGAAATGAATCTCACTAGATGCCATTGAAAAGGTACAATTTAGATTTGACTAAAATAAACTCAAGACTGGAATCCATCAATAAGGAAATATGCAATGTTTAAAAATTAAAATATCTTAGGACTTCCCTGGTGGCATAGTGGTTAAGAATCTGCCTGCCAATGAAGCGGACATGGGTTCGAGCCCTGGTCCGGGAGGATCCCACATGCTGCGGAGCAACTAAGCCCGTGCACCACAACTACTGAGCCTGCACTCTAGAGCTCATGAGCCACAACTACAGAAGCCCGCATGCCTAGAGCCCATGCTCCGCAGCAAAGAGAAGCCACTGCAATGAGAAGCCCGGGCACTGCAACAAAGAGTAGCCCCTGCTTGCCACAACTAGAGAGAAGCCTGCGTGCAGCAATGAAGACACAACGCAGCCAAAAAAATAATAAAATAAATAAATAAAAATATCTTTAATAAAAGAAAAAGTTTTTTTATATAAATAAATACCCATAAAACTGAATATGGGAGCATGGTGAAGATTATTTGTTTATGGATAAAAATAGAAAGAACCAGAGGCATTCTCTTTAGAAAGTAAACTACACACACGCCTGTTAGAATTAAAGGGATGAACAATGTTTTGTAATATAGACCACAGCATGGTCACAGAAGTAAATAGTGACAGGAGGCTTCGAGAATTTATCAGAAAACATCTGGTTTAAAGACAGTGGATCAAAGATTGCATTCTCCTACTTTTCTTTTAGAAAATATCCCAAAGCAATTTGAACAACTCATCTTTGATGAAATTAGGAGATATCTATAATATCAAATCACAATATATAAAATATATGGAAAAAAGGCTGCCGAATGTAGTAAAAGGAAAATGGAAGTGCAGGAAGGTCTTTAAGGGGTGTAGAAGTTTCCCATCTCAGGTATCGCTTGTAAGACAAGTAAGTGGCATGTACTGAGGGCCACTGCTTTCGTTTTTAAAGCAGGAGAATTGTGTGCAGAGGCTGATGGCGGCCATTTTCCTGGATCCAGTTGGCATGACAAAGAAGCAGGTAGGGAGCAGCGAATAGAGGATACTACCTAGAACTCCTATGTGTAGAAGCCATCAGGAAGCCAGAGGATGAAGCTGAGAGAATCTGCAGTGGGAGCAGCTGCAGTCTCAGTTGGCCAAGACAAGAAAGTCTGAAAGAACTTCTTGCTCTTGCAAGAAAAGCCACTTTCAAAATAACTAATCATCTAAAAGGAGCAGCTAATGATCTATGCACAGTGACTAAAAAGTAAAGGAAAGGAGATACCACGGTATAAAATAGAAGTGATAACAAATAAGTAGAAAAACAGTTTAATGAAGGAATTGCCTTTACTGGAAAACAGAAGAGATACAAGAGCTCAAAGAAGATATGGTAAAAATAACAGCAGCTGGCAGGGCTCAAGAAAGATGTGGAATTGAAAAAAATCAATCTATTGCAGAACTGAAGACCACCTTGAAAGCAACACAGTAGAGTATAAACCTGGCTCAAAACATAGTAACACATATGTGGACAAAGTGATGAAAACAGGTAAGATACAAGATAGAAGAACCATGACTGAAAAATGGTTCAAGAGAATATATAAATATGCAAGGCTGATAAAGGAGATCCAACGTATATATAGTTGGTGTTTCTGAGAGGAAAACCAATACAATAAATAAAAAAATACACAAAATTCAAAGACATTTTCCAGAAATGAAAGTACCCACCATGTCAGAGGAAAAAATGACATAGAATGACCAGGATTGAGGCATATCCTAATAACGACACTGAACTTCAAAATTAAAAATTCTTTTGATATCCAGACATAAAGATTAAGTCACCCATAAGGGGAAAATAGTCAGGTGGGCCTCATATTCTTCCACAGCAATAGCTGATGCGGAGAAAACCAGTAGAATAAGATTAGAATTCTTCCAAATCAACGACAATAAAATATGTGGGCAAGCAAATTAGAGTCAGCAGAACATACACACAAAGACTATCTCTATCTCTATCTATCGACCTATCTATCTATAGTATCTTTATATATTTATAATTATATGTATTATGTATATAACATATATAATCAAATATAAAATATGATAAATGAATAAAGACTTCAGTAGTGTCATGTCAAAGTAAACTGACTAAACTACACTTTTAAAAGTAGAAGATTCTCATTATTAGCTTCCAAAGCCAAACCCAAGCTATGTGTTATGTACGTGTGCTACACCTAAAACATAAGTGATCAGAAAGTTGGAAAAGAAAAGGTAGGTAAACACATAGCAGCAAATGTGCACAAAAAGAAAATAGGGTCATGAACTTCATGACAGCCAAGGTCAACATGTAACCAAACAAAAGGGCACTTTACAATGGAGACTAACAATTATGGATACACACACACACACACACACACACACACGTGTGTGTGTGTATATATATATATATATATATATTTCTAATGATAATATATATCAATACCTAAACATTACATAATATAGCATCAACATTAATAAAGCAAAAATTATAGAAAAAAAAGTAAAGAAATGTTTCGTGTAGGAAACTTCAGTTCACTTTTCTGAGCCGTAAAGAAGAGGAAGCAAATAGAAAGGTAATAATAACAATAGCTAACCATTTTTAAGTCTCTCTATGCACAAACCACAAATTTAAGTGCATTAAAATATGTTAATGGATTTAAGCATTTTAAGAAACTAATGATGTGAGAACTCTAATCATAACCAGTTTACAGATGAGGGAAATTAGACACAGAGAGGTCAAATATCATATTTAAGGTAAAACGCTAGTAAGTAGTAAAGCTGGAAACTTACAATTCACTAGTTTCCTCCACAATTTGCCCTTTTAACCACTGTTACCTTCCATGGGAAAGAGGCAAGGGAAGTAATAATTTTGTAGATAGATTTGCTACGAAAAAGCTTTTTTCTGCCTGGAATACCTTCTTTCCAAATGCATATCTGTCACAAATATTGAACACATATTACTAGATCATGAAGAAAATCTCTAAACATTCCCCAAAGTAGATAGAGTACAGATAAAATTCTGACCACCAAGCAGTAAATCTCAAAATTATATTGCTATGAAAAAAAGTATAAATATTTTAAAGTAACATTCTCTTACATAACTTTTTAGATACAGAAGAAATGAAAATGAAATAATACTGATAATGAAACACACTTATCAAAATGTGTGTGAACATTTAAATCAGTACTAGAAGAAAACTCCCTGGTCCTTTATCTAAAGCTAACTTTTTCATGTATACCTTAAATCATATCCCCCGTGCATTCTCAGAAATAATCCACTGTCGATTATCCCTTTTCTCTGTTGTATGTTCAAGCCCACCTTGCCCTGTAAGGCTTCTTCCCATTGGCTTTTAAATATGGACAAGATTTTCCCACTGGAGACCTCTCAGCCCCTTCAGCTACTTGTCTCCTTTTCACAGTCAAACATCTTGAAAGAGTTGAACATATTTAATATCTTAGGTTTGATATTCCTCAGCCCACTAAAATATGGCTTCCAGTGTCAATATGCCTTGAAACGGCAATATGCCTTTATACTCTGAACAGCCAACTCCATGTTGCTAAACGAACATTTCTGCATCTTCCTCATTTCTTAGTCACAAGAATGCTTGCTGATCATTTCTTCCCTCTTAAAATACTCTCTTCCTCTGGTTTCCGTGACACACAGCACTCTTTGTTTCCCTTCTACCTCTCTGGCCACTCCTCCATTTCTTCTGTAAGCTCGTCCTTTCATGCCCTGTTGTCTCTAGACTCGGACCCCACCCCCTTCCTAGCTTCCAGCTTTTCCTTAGCTCCCAAGTGCTCTCATTCTACAGCCTCTTGCTAGAAAACCCGAACCACATTCATGACTTTCATCACGACGTTTATGCAGCTAGCTCACTTTTTTTTTTTATGGCTAGCCCAGAAGTCATTATCATAGGCATCCGAGCTGCTGTAACAGAACACCACAGATAGAATGGCTTATAAACAACAGAATCTAATTTCTTACAGTTCTGGAGGCTGGGACGTCCAAGATCAATGTACCAGCAAAATTTCTGTCTGCGAAGGGCCCACTTCCTGGTTCTCAGACAGCTGTGTTTTTGCTGTGTCCTTACATGGCATGAGGGAAGGGCCCAGGGAGCTCTCTGGGGTCTCTTTTACAAGGGCACAAATCCCATTCATGAGGGCTCTGCCCTCATGACCTAATCACCTCCCCAGGGACCCACTTCCAAAACCATCACAATGAGGATTATGATTGTAGCATACGAATGTAGGGGGGACACAAATATCCAGTCCATAACACTCATTGAGCTTCAGATCTATATACAACACTGACTAATGTCAATGACAGCTCGAATTCACTATGTCCAAAACCAAACCCACGATCTCTCTTCCTGTTCAAGTGACTCAGTGAAAGACACTTTCATCAACTCAGTTTCTGAAGCTAGAACTTAGAAGTCATACTGAATAGCTCTCTCTCCCTATACTTTCCCATGTTTAATGTTACAGAACTCTGTGGATTTTATTCCTTAAATGTACTCTAAATCTCTCCAATTCTTTCCATATTCACAAGTTCTGCTATAGGTCAAGCTTAAATTGTTATAAAGCACTTAACATATATTACTAAGTTCTGGATAATAAAAATTAAAGGGGAAGATGGCGGAAGAGTAAGACGCGGAGACCACCTTCCTCCCCACAGATACACCAGAAATACGTCCACACGTGGAACAACTCCTACAGAACACCTACTGAACGCTGGCAGAAGAATTCAGACCTCCCAAAAGGCAAGAAACTCCCCACGTACCTGGGTAGGGCAAAAGAAAAAAGAATAAACATAGACAGAAGCATAGGGACGGCCCTGCACCAGTGGGAGGGAGCTGTGAAGGAGGAAAGGTTTCCAGACACTAGAAGCCCCTTCGCGGGCGGAGACTGCAGGTGGCGGAGGGGGGGAGCTTCGAAGCCGCGGAGGAGAGCGCAGCAACAGGGGTGCGGAGGGCAAAGCGGGGAGATTCCCGCACAGAGGATCAGGGCTGACCAGTACTCACCAGCCCAAGAGGCTTGTCTGCTCACCCGCCGCGGCAGGCGGGGCTGGGAGCTAAGGCCTGGGCTTCAGTCGAAGCGCAGGGAGAGGACTGGAGTTGGCGGCGTGAACACAGCCTGCAGGGGGTTAGTGCGCCACGGCTAGCCGGCAGGGAGTCCGGGGAAAAGTCTGGACCTGCCGAAGAGGCAGGAGACTTTTTCTTCCCTCTTTGTTTCCTGGGGCGCAAGGAGAGGGGATTCAGAGCGCTGCTTAAAGGAGCTCCAGAGACGGGTGCGAGCCACACGGCGCGCCTCAGGCTGGTGCAACGTCTCGCAGGCCTCTGCCGCCGCAGGCCCGCCCCCGCACTCCGTGCCCCTCCCTCCCCCACGGCCTGAGTGAGCCAGAGCCCCGGAAGCAGCTGCTCCTTTAAGGCCGTCCTGTCTGAGCGAAGAGCAGACGCCCTCCAGCGACCTACACGCAGAGGCGGGGCCACATCCAAAACTGAGACCAGGGAGCTGTGAGAACGAAGAAGAGAAAGGGAAATCTCTCCCAGCAGCCTCAGAAGCAGCGGATTAAAGCTCCACAATGGACCTGCATTTGTGGAATACATGAATAAACAACGAATCATACTAAATTAAGGTGGACTTTGACAGCAAGATTTATGGTTTTTTCCCCTTTTCCTCTTTTTGTGTGTATGTATATGCTTCTGTGTGAGATTATGTCTGTATAGCTTTGCTTCCACCATTTGTCCTAGGGTTCTATCCGTCCTTTTTTTTTTTTCTTTTTTTCCTTTTTTTCCCTCTTAATAATTATTTTTTTATTATAATAACTTTATTATATTTTATCTTACTTTATTATATTTTACTTTATCTTCTTTCTTTTTTCCTTCCTTCCCTACTTCCTTCCTCCTTCCCTCCCTCCTTTCTTTCTTTCTTTCTTTCTTTCTTCTTCTACTAATTCTTTCTTTCTACTTTTTCTCCCTTTTATTCTGAGCCATGTGGATGAAAGGCTCTTGGTGCTGCAGCCAGGAGTCAGTGCTGTGCCTCTGAGGTGGGAGAGCCAACTTCAGGACACTGGTCCACAAGAGACCTCCCAGCTCCACATAATATCAAATGGCGAAAATCTCCCAGAGATCTCCATCTCAACACCAGCACCCAGCTTTACTCAATGACCAGCAAGCTACAGTGATGGACATCCTATGCCAAACAACTAGCAAGACAGGAACACAACCCCACCAATTAGCAGAGAGGCTGCCTAAAATCATAATAAGTCCACAGACACCCCAAAACACACCACCAGACGTAGACCTACCCACCAAAAAGACAAGATCCAGCCTCATCCATCAGAACACAGGCACTAGTCCCCTCCACCAGGAAGCCTACACAAACCACTGAACCAATCTTAGCCACTGGGGACAGACACCAAAAACAATGGAAACTACGAACCTACAGACTGCAAAAAGGAAACCCCAAACACAGTAAGATAAGCCAAATGAGAAGACAGAAAAACACACAGCAGATGAAGGAGCAAGATAAAAACCGACCAGACCTAACAAATGGAGAGGAAATAGGCAGTCTACCTGAAAAAGAATTCAGAATAATGATAGTAAAGATGATCCAAAATCTTGGAAATAGAATACACAAAATGCAAGAAACATTTAACAAGGACCTAGAAGAATTACAGATGAAACAAACCATGATGAAAAACACAATAAATGAAATTAAAAATACTCTAGATGGGATCAATAGCAGAATAACTGAGGCAGAAGAACGGATAAGTGACCTGGAAGATAAAATAGTGGAAATAACTACTGCAGAGCAGAATAAAGAAAAAAGAATGAAAAGAACTTAGAACAGTCTCAGAGACCTCTGGGACAACATTAAACGCACCAACATTCGAATTATAGGGGTTCCAGAAGAAGAAGAGAAAAAGAAAGGGACTGAGAAAATATTTGAAGAGATTATAGTTGAAAACTTCCCTAATATGGGAAAGGAAATAGTTATTCAAGTCCAGGAAGCACATAGAGTCCCATACAGGATAAATCAAAGAAGAAATACGCCAAGACACATATTAATCGAACTGTCAAAAATTAAATACAAAGAAAAAATATTAAAAGCAGCAAGGGAAAAACAACAAACAACACGCAAGGGAATCCCCATAAGGTTAACAGCTGATCTTTCAGCAGAAACTCTGCAAGCCACAAGGGACTGGCAGGACATATTTAAAGTGATGAAGGAGAAAAACCTGCAACCAAGATTACTCTACCCAGCAAGGATCTCATGCAGATTTGATGGAGAAATTAAAACCTTTACAGACAAGCAAAAGCTGAGAGAGTTCAGCACCACCAAACCAGCTCTACAACAACTGCTAAAGGAACTTCTCTAGACAAGAAACACAAGAGAAGGAAAAGACCTACAATAACAAACCCAAAACAATTAAGAAAATGGGAATAGGAACATACATATTGATAATTACCTTAAATGTGAATGGACTAAATGCTCCCACCAAAAGACACAGATTGGCTGAATGGATACAAAAACAAGACCCATATATTTGCTGTCTACAAGAGACCCACTTCAGACCTAGAGACATATACAGACTGAAAGTAAGGGGATGGAAAAAGATATTTCATGCAAATGGAAACCAAAAGGAAGCTGGAGTAGCAGTTCTCATATGAGAAAAAATAGACTTTCAAATAAAGACTATTAGAAGAGACAAAGAAGGACACTACATAATGGTCAAGGGATCGATCCAAGAAGAAGATATAACAATTGTAAATATTTATGCACCCAGCATAGGAGCACCTCAATACATAAGGCAAATACTAACAGCCATAAACGGTGAAATCGACAGTAACACATTCATAGTAGGGGACTTTAACACCCCACTTTCACCAATGGACAGATCATGCAAAATGAAAATAAATAAGGAAACACAAGCTTTAAATGATACATTAAACAAGATGGACTTAATTGATATTTATAGGACATTCCATCCAAAAACAAAAGAATACACATTTCTCTCAAGTGCTCATGGAACATTCTCCAGGATAGATCATATCTTGGGTCACAAATCAAGCCTTGGTAAATTTAAGAAAATTGAAATTGTATCAAGTATCTTTTCCAACCACAACGCTATGAGACTAGATATCAATTGCAGGAAAAAATCTGTAAAAAAAATACAAACACATGGAGGCTAAACAATACACTACTTAATAACGAAGTGATCACTGAAGAAATCAAAGAGGAAATTAAAAATTACCTAGAAACAAATGACAATGGAGACACGACGACCCAAAATCTATGGGATGCTCCAAAGCAGTTCTAAGAGGGAAGTTTACAGCAATACAATCCTACCTTAAGAAACAGGAAACATCTTGAATAAACAACCTAACCTTGCACCTATAGCAATTAGAGAAAGAAGAACAAAAATACCCCAAAGTTAGCAGAAGGAAAGAAATCATAAAAATCAGATCAGAAATAAATGAAAAAGAAATGAAGGAAATGATAGCAAAGATCAATAAAACTAAAAGCTGGTTCTTTAAGAAGATAAACAAAATTGATAAACCATTAGCCAGACTCATCAAGAAAAAGAGGGAGAAGACTCAAATCAATAGAATTAGAAATGAAAAAGGAGAAGTAACAACTGACACTGCAGAAATACAAAAGATCATGAGAGATTACTACAAGCAACTCTATGCCAATAAAATGGACAATCTGGAAGAAATGGAAAAATTCTTAGAAAGGCACAACCTGCCAAGACTGAATCAGGAGGAAATAGAAAATATGAACAGAACAATCACAAGCACTGAAATTGAAACTGTGATTAAAAATCTTCCAACAAAAAAAAGCCCAGGACCAGATGGCTTCACAGGCGAATTCTATCAAACATTTAGAGAACAGCTAACACCTATCCTTCTCAAACTCTTCCAAAATGTAGCAGAGGGAGGAACACTCCCAACCTCATTGTACGAGGCCACCAACACCCTGATACCAAAACCAGACAAGGTTGTCACAAAGAAAGAAAACTACAGGCCAATATCACTGATGAACATAAATGCAAAAATCCTCAACAAAATACTAGCAAACAGAATCCAACAGCACATTAAATGGATCATACACCATGATCAAGTGGGGTTTATTCTAGGAATGCAAGCATTCTTCAATATATGCAAGTCAATCAACAT
Source organism: Pseudorca crassidens (assembly GCF_039906515.1). Taxonomy (NCBI): domain Eukaryota; kingdom Metazoa; phylum Chordata; class Mammalia; order Artiodactyla; family Delphinidae; genus Pseudorca; species Pseudorca crassidens. The sequence goes on from NC_090297.1 coordinate 182,639,578, forward strand.
GATACACCATATTAACAAATTGAAGGAGAAAAACCATATGATCATCTCAATAGATGCAGAGAAAGCTTTCGACAAAATTCAACACCCATTTATGGTAAAAACCCTGCAGAAAGTAGGCATAGAGGGAAATTTCCTCAACATAATAAAGGCCATATATGACAAACCCACAGCCAACATCGTCCTCAGTGGTGAAAAACTGAAAGCATTTCCACTAAGATCAGGAACAAGACAAGGTTGCCCACCCTCACCACTCTTATTCAACATAGTTTTGGTAGTTTTAGCCACAGCAATCAGAGAAGAAAAGGAAATAAAAGGAATCCAAATCAGAAAAGAAGAAGTAAAGCTGTCACTGTTTGCAGATGACATGATACTATACATAGAGAATCCTAAAGATGCTATCAGAAAATGACTAGAGCTAATCATTGAATTTGGTAAAGTAGCAGGATACAAAATTAATGCACAGAAATCTCTGGCATTCCTATTCACTAATGATGAAAAATCTGAAACTGAAATCAAGAAAACACTCCCATTTACCATTGCAACAAAAAGAATAAAATATCTAGGAATAAACCTACCTAAGGAGACAAAAGACCTGTATGCAGAAAATTATAAGACACTGATGAAAGAAATTAAAGATGATACAAATAGATGGAAAGATATACCATGTTCTTGGATTGGAAGAATCAAGATTTTGAAAATGACTCTACTACCCAAAGCAATCTACAGATTCAATGCAATCCCTATCAAATTACCACTGTCATTTTTCACAGAACTAGAACAAAAAATTTCACAATTTGTATGGAAACACAAAAGACCCCGAATAGCCAAAGCGATCTTGAGAACGAAAAAGGAGCTGGAGTAATCAGGCTCACTGAGTTCAGATGATACTACAAAGCTACAGTAATCAAGACAGTATGGTACTGGCAAAAAAACAGAAAGATCAATGGAACAGGATAGAAAGCCCAGAGATCAACCCACACACATATGGTCACCTTATCTTTGATAAAGGAGTCAGGAATGTACAGTGGAGAAAGGACAGCCTGTTCAATAAGTGGTGCTGGGAAAACTGGACAGGTACATGTAAAAGTATGAGATTAGGTCACTCCCTAACACCATATACAAAAATAAGCTCAAAATGGATTAAATGTAAGGCCAGAAACTATAAAACTCTCAGAGGAAAACATAGGCAGAACACTCTACGGCATAAATCACAGCAAGATCCTTTTTGACCCACCTCCTAGAGAAATGGAAATAAAAACAAAAATAAACAAATGGGACCTAATGAAACTTCAAAGTTTTTGCACAGCAAAGGAAACCATAAAAAAGACCAAAAGACAACCCTCAGAATGGGAGAAAATATTTGCAAGTGAAGCAACTGACAAAGGATTAATCTCCAAAATTTATAAGCAGCTCATGCAGCTCAATAACAAAAAACCAAGTAACCCCATCCAAAAATGGGCAGAAGACCTAAATAGACATTTCTCCAAAGAAGATATACAGACTGCCAACAAACACATGAAAGAATGCTCAACCTCACTAATCATTAGAGAAATGCAAATCAAAACTACAATGAGATATCATCTCACACCAGTCAGAATGGCCATCATCAAAAAATCTGGAAACAATAAATGCTGGAGAGGGTGTGGAGAAAAGGGAACCGTCTTGCACTGTTGGTGGGAATGTAAATTGATACAGCCACTATGGAGAACAGTATGGAGGTTCCTTAAAAAACTACAAATAGAACTACCACATGACCCAGCAATCCCACTACTGGACATATACTCTAAGAAAACCATAATTCAAAAAGATTCATGTACCAAAATGTTCATTGCAGCTCTATTTACAATAGCCCGGAGATGGAAACAACCTAAGTGCCCATCATCGGATGAATGGATAAAGAAGATGTGGCACATATATACAATGGAATATTACTCAGCCATAAAAAGAAACGAAATTGAGCTATTTGTGATGAGGCGGATAGACCTAGAGTCTGTCATACAGAGTGAAGTAAGTCAGAAAGAGAGAGACAAATACCGTATGCTAACACATATATATGGAATTTAAGGGGAAAAAAATGTCGTGAAGAACCTAGGGGTAAGACAGGAATAAAGACACAGACCTACTAGGGAACGGACTTAGGGATATGGGGAGGGGGAAGGGTAAGCTGTGACAAAGTGAGAGAGAGGCATGGACATATACACACTACCAAACGTAAGGTAGATAGCTAGTGGGAAGCAGCCGCATAGCACAGGGAGATCAGCTCGGTGCTTTGTGACCTCCTGGAGGGGTGGGATAGGGAGGGTGGGAGGGAGGGAGACGCAAGAGGGAGGAGATATGGAAACATATGTATATGTATAACTGATTTACTTTGTTATAAAGCAGAAACTAACACACCATTGTAAAGCAATTATACTCCATTAAAGATTAAAAAGAAAAGATGTCAAAAAAATTAAATAAAATATGCAAAATTTGAAATAAAATATCATATGAAATCAGTTGCCATTTTCTTTTTTTTCTTTTTTTTTTTTGCGGTACGTGGGCCTCTCACTGTTGTGGCCTCTCCCGTTGCGGAGCACAGGCTCCGGACGCGCAGGCTCAGCGGCCATGGCTCACGGGCCCAGCCGCTCCGCGGCATGTGGGATCTTCCCGGACCGGGGCACGAACCCGCGTCCCCTGCATCGGCACGCAGACTCTCAACCACTGCGCCACCAGGGAAGCCCTTGTCGCCATTTTCTTAATCTCAGGAAAAGAAAACAAAAACCTGTTCTCTAGCAGTGATCAGCACAAGTGCAGCTCATAGGGGTAAATAAACTTTAACCAAAGGCATCTTAGGGCACACTATGTAGTTAAAACAAATAAGCCTAATATATTAGAAAACTGAGCTTTAATACCAGGTTATTCTTGAGTTTGATAGCCCTTATACAATTTTTCCTGTTACCTTGTTGGGAATTTGCTTGGAAGGAGGAGTAGGGATTAGAACATATCTGCGAGGCTCAAATATGTCTAATTTGCAAAGTAATTGATGGATGTCTTCAATCCTCATCTCAAGAGGTAAATGTATCCTGAACATAAGTAGAAGAAATAATTTCCCAGGGAAGCTCCGTAGATAACATAATCCTTTTCTGCTTAAATGGCATCGCTTAGTGACATAATGGGCAGCACAGATTTAACATGCTTGGCTTCCAAGTTCTGTTCTTAACCACTGTGCTGTAATATACTACTGTGGATGAAAAGTGTCACCTGACATATCAGTAAATAAAGAATGTCGTGGCCATCAAGCCAGCAGCCACCACAGTGCACCTGAGGGGACTCAGGATGGAGAGAAGCAGGATACTGGCCCTAGAGAGCTGAGGTGCATATCAAAGGAATGATTTCAAGGAGCCCAGACTCTTGCATCTTCCCATACATAGAAAAAGCTCTAAGTTCATTAACTTGATATCTGATTTTCTTTAATTAACAGTAATCTTTTGATGTTCTGACTACCCAGTTTTTGTTGCAAAACTCGTATGTATCCCGGCTCCTCCCTTACCTCTTTGGAGCCGTCCCTCAGAGCTATTGGAGAGGTTGTCTTCCAGGCTTAAGTCCTCAGTTTTGTCCACCAAATAAAACATAATCCTCAACTTTTAGGTTGTGCATTTTTTTTCAGTTGACACTACCTACTATTCAAAATAAAAACATGGGAACTGAAGGCAAGGACAAACCTTAAGGCAGAAAAGAATGTCATCAACTATTGAATATGCCGAGTGAGAGTGGATAAGGCTTAGTCTTTGGTACACGCAAAACATGTCCTTGGTAGTCCCAATATAATGGATCCTTTCAGTAAAAGTCAGGATAGGATGCTTCAGGAAAAAGCAACCCCAAGTTCTCAGTGGCTTAGAAAGCAATGGTCTTTTTTCTCATTATCATTCTACAAGTCCACCATTGTCCTCTTTCAAAAACTCAGGCTAAGGGAGCCTCAATCTCTGTACCTTCACCATTGCTGAAGCAGTAAGAAAGGAAGATGACAAATAGTGTCCTGACCCTTGAAGTGTCTTCCCAGAAATGACATAAATTATGTCTATTGCAAAGCAGGTCCCCACAAAAGCGATGGAGAAGGAGACTAAGGTATATTTGGTGAACAAAACTGATGGAAACAGTAACGACCATGACAACTTTATAGGATGCTAGGGTCCCAAATCAGCATGTTGTTGCAACACTCAGTGTAGGATAGGGAAGATTAGGGTTCGTCCTGGGTATTTTTCTGTGCACTGTCTAGGCTATGGCTGCCCTGTACATCAGGACATGGAGCGAGAAGGCAGAGCCAGCATGGTAGTAACCTGAGTGACAATTTGAAAGTCGCTTGGTACTCATGAAATTAAGACAATGGGAATTAGTTAAATGGTTCAGATATTTCGCAACTTTCAATGAAGATAAATTAAAACATCCATTTCCACATTATGTTTTATCAGGGATATGACAAATTTAAACTTTAACATTGTCTCCCCTGGAGAGTGTGTGATTGGAACTTTTAAGCTTGGCTTTTGTGATTTGCTTTCTTCCATATCCAATGTCTGACCAAACTAATTTCAGATCACTGCATTCCTTAGATATAATAACTCATTCAATCAGGTCATAATTTACTGTGGTATGTCTGGAAGCCATTATGTTTTTCTAAAATACTGCACATTTTTCTGCTCTAATCCTTCTACTTGATTCTATAGTTTATCTCAGGATTCAGTCCTATTCATTTCTGAATTATTGAGGAGCACCCCGTGATATTCACCAATTCTTCTTTCTCTTGCAGCACCTCTCCCTGTGCTGTTCTACCCATCAGCATTCAAACATGCCATGATTTCTCCCATCTTTAAAAAAACAAAAACAAACAAACAAAAAAACTGTCTTGATTCCATATTGCCCTCCATCTACTGCCCCATTTTTCAACTCCCCATTTTTGCAAAAATCCTGTATTTCCAATTCCTCTCATCCTAACTGTCCTTGATCCAAGTCGAATCAGGTGTCCATCTGCATCTGACGGTATCTATATGCTGTAAATCTAGCTGGCAGTCCTGAGCCCACATTTAACTTGACTACTGAGCAGCTGTTGACCCTTGATCTCTCGCTGCTTCATGAAGCACTTTCTACTCCTCGCTTCCAGGACATATTTGCTTAGCTCTTGTCTTGGTTCATTGTTCACATTTTCCCAGCCTTCTTTGCTAGTTCTCCCTCATCTACTGACTTTTAAATGTTGGAGAGCCCCATCTCTCCCTCCCATCTCTAGCTACGCTCACTCCCCAGGTGCTCTCATCAAGTCTCATGTATCTCAATGTCATCTATGTGGTGAGAATGACCAAATTTCGATCTCATCCTTTAATCTCTCCCCTAAACTCCAGAGTCATATTTCCAGCTATGACTTGACATCTCCTGTTGACTGTCTAAATAGGAATCTCAAACTTAACGTGCTTAAAACTGAACTTCTGATGACCACTAAACCTAGTCCTTCTAAAGATGCCCCAATCTTCCAACTGCTCATGACAAGAACTGTGGAGTCACCATCACTACTCATTTTCTCTCAAAACCTGCATTCAGTACCTCGTGAAGTCCTAATGCAACTGTTTTCCAAATTTATCCAGGATTAAACCTTTTCTTCCACCATCAAATCTATTGCCTTGATTCAGTATGTTATCTTACACCAGAATTATTGTGGTTGCCTCATAATTAGTCTCCCCCCTTCTCCCCCTGCTCCACGCTCATCTATTCTCAACATGGAAGCCAGAGAGAACCTATTTTAAATGTGCTTCCGAGCATGTTATTCTTCTACTGAAGACCGTTGCATCTTGCTCACTAAATTCAGAAGTCCACACAATGGTCTATGATCAAGGCGTCCCCTAAAGTTCTGACATAACGCCCTTCTTCGCCTGCCCCTCCACTCCAGTCTGTGCCGTTCTGTTCCACACAAAGTGGTTGCTACCTCAGGGCCTTGGCGTTTCTGGTTCTCTTTTCCTAGAACTAACTTTTCTCACATAGCTCACAGCACACTCTCTCACCTCCTCCGAGTCTTGTTCAGATTGACCTTTCAGCAAAGTCTTTCTGAAAACCTTATATAAAACAGTAACGCTCCTTGGCACTACTCCCACACCTTCTACTTCTCTTCTTGATAATTTATCTAGAGTGGCATCCTAGATTGTCATTTACTTATTTATTAACTTTTTCCTCGATCACAAACTCCGCGAGAGTAAACTTATCTGTGACCAGCTCATAAAACAATACCTGGCACTTAATAACCATTTACTGAATGAATAGATGAAATACTAATGAAGGGAATCAATCAGGGCTGAGCCATGTCAGTGCACAATACTCCCCAGCAGCAGCCTTCTGTCTTCTCCTCACTTCCCTTGGGCAGAGTCTTTCTTGCAGCTTATTCTCATCACACATATGGCAGTTCAGTTATACACAGTGAGCTGTGGTTCCCAGTGCCCCCAGATCACATTTCCCAAGAGGACGATTCTGGCTGAATGCAGGTCAGAGCATTCCTGCATCTGCACCAACACCTCACTCTTTCTTATGCATCTGCAAATCTGCATCATTCTGGGCGTTGACTGTTTTGCTGATGGGACCAGTGATGAATGAAGATTTCTCTGCCAAATTCACAAGACAATACTTCTTCTTCCTCTGGATCAGGGTTGATTATGTCCCCCCAAAGGATGTTGGTGCCCTTACCCCAGCCTGTGAATGTGAACTTCTTTAGTAGTAGAATCTTTACAGATGACCAAGGGTGAACCCTAATCCAAAATGACTGGTGTCCTTATAAAAAGTGGAAATTTGGCACCAGACACAGACATGCACACAGAAAGAACACCATGTGAACAAGACAGAGGTTGGGCTGAGGCATTTACAAACCATGCACTAGGGGTTCAGTCTTCTTCTCATCCTTAACCTAGGAAGGTCAAGATGCAACACTCAAGATTCAACTGTGTGCTCAGTTGTGTGACCTAGGATAATGTAAAGGAGGCTGCAGAAACAGTTTCACACTCACAAAAATAATTTATTTGGACTGTCCCAATTCTTAGGAACTGGGGAGATATCAAAGCTGTTGCTTGGCAGCCTGTCACCTCACAAGGGAAGCCTCATTATCATAGAGAATTTTGTTCTTCTCTTTAAAGAAATGGGGCCATATCATCTCTCAGGAGGCTGTCCTAACTCACCTCTGTGTCCTCGTACAGCCCTAGGCTACAGTATTCATCTCCCAGAACTTGAGAGGTTAGGAGTATAGAGATCATACCCTGCCTATCCTAATCTGATTTCTGACTTGTAATTTAAGAGTTCCATCCTTTTGTGGACTTGTTATGGGTTGAATGTGTCCCCCCCAGTTGATGTTGGTGTTCTCATCCCAGCCTGTGAATGTCACCTTATTTGGAAGTAGAAACTTTGCAGATGATCAAGCGTGGACCCTAATCCAAAATGACTGGTGTCCTTATAAAAAGTGGAAAATTGAGACCAGACACAGACATGCACACAGAAAGAACACCATGTGAACAAGACAGAGGTTAGGCTGAGGCATTTACAAGCTTAGGAATGCCAGAGGTTGCTAGCAAACCGCCAGAAGCTAGAAGAGAGGCATGGAACAGATTCTCCCTCACAGCCTCAGAAGGAACAAAGCTTGCTAACACCTTGATCTTGGACTTCCAGCCTTCAGAATTGTGAGACAGTAAACCTCTGTTATTTAAGCCGCTCAGTACGTGGTATTTACAACAGCCCTAGGAAACTATTATAGCACTGCAAATGCATTTCTCCCCTACACCGTTAGGCATGGTACCTGCATTTGCTTGGAGCTTGTTTTCTAAGACCATCCAATCCCACTTAATTTGAATTAATCTTGCTTTGAATTCTTAGATTTTTCCTTCAGAGACCAGATTTTCCTCGGTCTCATATACTAAGATCTGATAATATCACTATTTCAAGAATTTCAGAAAATTCTTCCTAAAACTCTTTGATAGCATAATTTGTAGAAATCATTGTGACAAAAATAAAAAAATATTCAGTAATAGAAAAATTGAAATAATATTGATAAAAGTCTACTGTGCACAACATATTCAAGATTTCATGAGCCAATACATTAAGCTATGATTTTTCAAAATGCCTGGTCCCATTTAAAACAGGTTGAAGAATCAATGGATTGCACAAAACATATAGTAATATAAACACTATTATCCAGATAATGTCGATCATACCAAAAAAATTATCTTTAAATAGAAGTATTCCGGAAAGCTGTCTAGAAAAAGATAATTCTTTGGTCATAACTTTTGCGCTTAAAGTTTCATGTTTTTTTTTTTTTTGGTTCTCTGCTTTTTAATCTCACTGATTCCATTTTTTTTCTTTTTACTCCATGGAATATAAATTGCCTTGCAGGTTTCAATCAAAATCACACAAAGCAATGTCAATAAATGATTATATCCGTTTATGACAAATATCTAATTTCCATGTGTCTGAAATTACATATGGTTTCATAGAGAAGAAATCCCATGGACTGTAAATTATACTTAGTACAGGAGGGATTTCCACCTAAATCTGATCTGAATTTCTTCTTTAAGATCACTCCCGGGGGCCACTTGTTAAATAGCAGACTGTAGTAACAGACTAAAATCAAAGTGTGTGTGTCCACTCATCCAGTTCATGTCCCAGCTCTTTCTCTGACCTCCACATGAGTGGAGAGTCCTGGCCCCAAGCCCCCAGGGTCAACCACAATGTCTAGTCTTGGGCTGGCCCCCTGAAGTACACAGGCTGCTCTCCTCGTTATGTGTGCTGGCTGAGCAGGCAGGACCCCACTGCCTGGGCTGAGCCTCTCAGGTCTGCCAGTTTCCTACCTGTGTGACCTGAGGAGGTCACTTACCTGAAAAGTGAGGGTCATATGGTATCACATGACTAGCACACTGCCGGGTACACAGTAAGCAGTGACGGGTATCAACTCAAGTTACATGTCCGATATTTACCAGGATCCCAGTGCGTCAGTCACTCAGCTGGACCTCAGAGATCTGAAATGAATTAATTGATCACCAGCCCGACATTTTCCAGGGAATAGCTATACTTAACGCATTCCTTTGTAACCATTTTTTTGTCCCTGTAGTGACAAACCAATGGTTAAGTGCTATCACAGGTGTATACTAATACAAGCTAGGTCATAGACACATGAGTGGCAGGTCAGTGCCATGGTTGAAAGCGTGAACTCCAGAACCTCCCCAACTGGGCTTGAACTTCAGCTCCTTTGCTACTGGCTGTGTGACCTCGGGCAGGCTGTTTACTTTCTCTGCACTTCAGTTCCTTCACCTGTAAAATGGGAGATAGAACCCACTTCATAGAGCTCTTCCGAAGGACAAAAGGGTGAGTTATGTAGAAAGCCAAGAACCGTTCTGGCACACGTGGGGTGTGTTAGGGAAGGGTTTGTGGATCTCATTATGGACTAAAGCTGAGGCTACAGAGAGGAGGAATACAATTCAGTCAACGTGAGGAGTTCAGTGAGGACTTCTGAGAGGAGTTTGAGGAGAGTCTTGAGGAATACAGTAAGCCCCCTACATACGAAACTTCAAGTTGCGAACTTTCAAAGATGCCGTGTGTTTGCATGTCCAATCACGTAACTTAGTCCACGTGTCTGGCGTACGTTGTCACGTGCACGCATCCTCTACAAGTGGTTGTGCTTTTGTGTACTTTACTGTACAGTCCTGTATAGAGTACAGTAGTACAGTAACTTTATTTCAAGCTCAGGATGTCCAGGAGCAAGCAAAAAAGCAGTGCTGATGTATCTGGTACTGTTAAGAAGCACTAAGAGAGACAAGAGGAATAAGAAGTAACTGAAGAATCGAAGAGATTCAGGACGCAGGAAATGGCAAGGAGATTTTCTTTATTTGAGGAGGCACTGTTAGTTTTTGAGGCATAGGACCTGAACGTAGAATGGTACACGAATATTGCAGCAGCCGTTCAGAATGCAATCCAGTGCTACCATGTCATCTATGACAAGAAAAGAAGAGCTACTAACCAGACATCACTGGATCGTTTTTTCAAGAGGGTAAATAGAATTGAATCCAGCAAGGAGCCAGAACCTGTGCCATCAACGTCAGGCATGAGTGAAATCGCAGCTTGCCCTCCATCTCCTATTGCTGAGGATCCTTCAGCTCTACCATCTCCCACCTCCTCTCCCTCCTCCAGTCAGGAACTCTTCCTGCCTGTTCACTCGATGCCAGCCCCTGGTTACCAGCTGTTGTACTGGACGACTGTACTTTTCAAGGTACTGTACTGTAAGATTAAAAATGTTTTCTTTATTTTTTGTGTTTGTTTGTTTTTTATGTATTATTTGTGTGAAAAGTATTATAAACCTATTACAGTACAGTACTACATAGCCGATTGTGTTAGCTGGGTACCTAGGCTAATTTTGTTGGACTTAACGAACAAATTGGACTTAGGAATGAGCTCTCAGAATGGAGCTCGTTGGTATGTAGGGGACTTACTGTAATTAAGCAACGGGCAGGGGCAGATTTAGGGGAATGGGTGGGATGCATCGCAGGTAGAAGACACAGTGCCTGCAAGGACAGATTTGAAATACTGTAGTTTAAAGCAATAGCAAATAATCCCAAGGTTTTGGAACACAGAATGCTCAGTGCAGGGGAAAGACAGCAGGAAATTATGTTCAGAGCAGATAGAAGGTAGACACAGTACATGATGTCTGACAGCCCAAGGGGTGTGGATTCTGTTTTACTGGCAGCAGGGGTGGGTATTGAAGGTGTTTGAGCAGGACAAACGCATGTTGATTCGGGACTCAATACATATTAACTGAGTTCCTCTTATTCTAAGCAACGAGGATACAAAGACTGATCAGTGAGACCAGGTCCCTTCGGTTTATAAATTTGCATTGTAGCAATGGGAGTTCTTCAACAAACAAGGTGTAAGTACGTTAAGATAATTTGAGATCCTATAATTAAGGAGCATGATGTGAAGGCATCTCAGGGGGTTGGGACTTTTTGTATTGAGTGGTCAAGACAAGATTCTGTGAGAACATAACCTTTGGACTGGCACCAGAGCCAGCATGCAGCCAGGTAGAAGAGCAGGCAGGCAGACCCTAAGGTAGCAAAGGGCTCAGCGTGGTCAGGGAACAAGGTGGCTGCCATGGCTGAAGGCAGGTGCGTGAGCAGGTGTGGTAGGTATAATTAGCCGCCTTCTGAGCATGGCCCCTCCATGGTGTGGAGTTACAGCAAGGAAGCCACGGTCACCTCATTGCCTCTCAATGGGGCCAAGTGGGCAGCTTCCATCTGTCAGCTGGGTGTTCGTGCCCAAGGCAACCTTGGAATTTTCCTGTTGAAGATGGATGGATGAGTTCTGCCACGCTGGGTGCCTGAACGTCTGGGTAGGATAGAATCTTCTCCGACCCACCCACCCCATTGTCTTCCTTAGACGGCTAAGTAAGCAAGAAATCAGCTTTTGGGACTTCCCTGGTGGTGCTGTGGTTAAGAGTCTGCCTGCCAATGCAGGGGACACAGGTTCGAGCCCTGGTCTGGGAAGATCCCACATGCCACGGAGCAACTAAGCCCGTGCGCCACAACTATGGAGCCTGCGCTCTAGAGCCCGCGAGCCACAACTACTGAAGCCTGCGTGTCACAGCTACTGAAGCCTGCGTGTCACAGCTACTGAAGCCCGTGCGCCTAGAGCCCGTGCTCCACAACAAGAGAAGCCACCGCGATGAGAAGCCCACACACCACAGCGAAGAGTAGCCCCCGCTCGCCGCAACTAGAGAAAGCCCGCATGAAGCAATGAAGACCCAATGCAGCCAAAAATAAATAAATAAATAAATTTATTTTAAAAAAGTCAGCATTTATTACGTTAAGCCACTGAAATATTACAGTTTGTTAGTTATGGCAGCTGGAAGCACCTTAACCAGTACATGGGGTGAGCAGTACAAACTGAGATCAGAGAAAGACCAGATGGTGTCAGGCTTTACAGGACACAGCAAGGACTTGAGAGCTGTATTTTCACATTTCTCTGTGGGCAGAGTCCCATGAAATCCTTGAATTCACATCATAACCGACGCATCATTTTTTCTAACTCCCACTAGCTTTTCCTCTGTATTTTCCTCTTTTCCATGAACACAAAAGTATGGAAACCTACTGGTTCCCGACGGAAGAGAGAGGATTGATGGAAGACGAAGAAAGTGAATAAAATGCCTAGAAGAAGCATCCCACAAGAGCAGAATGCAGTGTGGTGTATTGAAAATTACTTTGGCTTTATCTTTATTATCAGATGCTCCTGTGTTGCTTTGCTGGTTCTACCACTTATCAGCTGAAGAATAGTGGCCGTGTACTTAATCTCTCTGGAGACAAATTCTATTAAATGCTCACCAGTGGCCTTTATGTCTAGGCCTGCTAAAAACCACAAGTTATATGTTGTGAACTGACTGCTCTGACTTAATTGGACCAATTTGAAGATGCTATCTATTCATTTAAAAGCATTAATCCAAATTTTTCAAAATATTTTAACTATGCCAGGGATCTTTATTCACTTTACATTTTTCTTAGATGAAAAGATCTATGTGATTCTGGAAAATTATTAACTGCATTTTCTCCTGATCTCACACCAGGAGTGCCCAGGTGACCTCAGAGCTAAGTGATGTCAGGCCTCAGTAGAAGGATTTCAATATCAAGCTTAAGTGAGGCATTCTGGCCTTTTCTTATATCTAGTAATTTGTTTAAATGTCTCATATGTGCAGTGACCATTCTGGTCCTGAGGGTGTACAAGGGAGTCTTTTTTAACAATTCTGAGCTGCAGGTAGAAGATTTTGCTTTTTATGTTTGGGAGCCTAGAATTTAAACGTGTACCATCTTTCACCTTCTTCAATTGTGCTAGTTCAGTGTAGGCATTCGGGAGACAACTGTTTAAACAAAGATGCTTGATAAATAACTTGTCTTTAGTATCAAGTAAACAGGAAAATAGTTCTGGAGGTAAGCCATCAGAAAGTTGTTTTACATTATAATTAGAGAGTCATGTATACTTTTCATCTCTGACTTTTGTTTACATGCATGTTATTAACCTACAAAACACTAATGCAGTTACGTGTACAATCTTGAGTCTGGTTTCCTAGTGCTTGTAAGTGTCCTCTTTCTTTCTCCCTCCTTTCCATTTACCACCTCTGCTCAGGTTAGCATAAAGAAATCTGGGTTTCCTTTGTGGCTTTTCTAAGCAGCTGTGCAAATGCGACCAAGTTACATTAAATCTCTGGGCCTTGTTTTCCTCATCTATTGAATGTAAGGTCTTTCCAAACCTTAATTTTTTTTTTTTTAATTTTAAGAATGTCCATAAAGGGCAAATGAATAGAGCAGCAGTAGAGCAGAGTATTTAAGAGCATGTTTTTGGAATCACATTCAGTGAGTTCAACTCCCGCCTCTGCCAAGAACAAGTGATGTGACCCTGGTCAAATTCCTTAATCTCCCTGGGCCTCCTTTCCATCAACTGTATAGTGTGGATAAAGACACCATCTAGCTTGTAGAATTATATTCGTTACGTGGTGCACATACTCTAGTGCCTGAAATGGAAGAAGTACCCTTAAATATTGGTTTTTAACATTCTTATTGAGAGGGCTACCCCTGTGGGTAGATGATGCAAAAAAAAAGAGAGAAAAGTTTCCTCTGTAGGCAGGTTCAGTCCCTAGAGTGCAGTTTAGCCAGAGAACTGGGCATCCCTCCCCTGGGCACTCAGTCCTGTGGGAGATCCTGCCCGTTAGGGATGGTCATGAAGCAAACAGGCTCCGTGGATCTGAGGTTGCCGTGAAAGCAGGAGTATTTGGAGGGGCAGAAATGGAGGGCCTGGAAAGTGCACTTCTTTGGAGAGTGGACTGAAAAAAGACCCTTTGCTATTTGGAAGACTTCCTCTTAAAATTTAGAAAGAGAAAGCAATTATTTTACACAACTCTCTCATCTAATTGAACCCTCTTAGAATCTGTGATCTTTTCATCTGAGCAGAAGGTTAGAGAAGGGAAAAAGATGGTAAGAGCAATACTTCCATTGTGGATGGACCTAAGGGACTGGTATAAACCATGAAAACCATAACTATTTTGAACTCAGAAAAGAAAGGCTTTCTGAATTACACTGTTTTCTTCATAGACGTATTAAAGAAAAAGTGAAGTGTAAGACATGCATTGCTCATGTTGAACACCCCTGTGAGATTTTTTTTTTTCATGTAAAGAAAACAACTATTAATTTTGTTCTGTTTTCTGAAGATGCTGTGATAGGCACAATTTCGAAACTGGTCCCACCCAAATGCACCATCCCACTTCTGGGAAGCTGTGACTATGATGAGACAGCTCTCCTGTGATGAAGTTATGCTACTATGGCACATCTGGCCTTAAAATATGGAGATCATCTAGGTGGGCCTAATATAATTACATAAACCCTTAAAAGCAGAGAGCTTTCTCCCACTGACGGCAAAGGAGGAAGTCAGAGATTCAAAGCACTGGAGGGATACACTGCAGCGCTGCTGGCCTGAAGGTGGAAGGGCCCCATGACAGGGAACTAGGGCAGTCTGCAGGAGCTGGGCCCTGGCTCTCCACCAGCAGAGAACTGTGGGCCTCAGTACCACGAATGCAAGGACCTGCACTTGGCCAATGATTGAATGAGGCTGGTGGCCAAGTAGTCCCAGACCCTCCAGACAAGAGACCAGCCCTGCCCACACCTAGATTTCAGTCTTGTCTTTTGAGTAGAAAATCCAGCCATGACGTCAGATCTCTGCCCTAAGGAAACTGTGAGATAATATATCTGTGCTGTTTAAAGCTTCTGCATTTGTGACAGCTTATTATGCTGCATTCTCATCTAGGAGCTCGATTAGAGAAAGATCCACTTCCAAGATCATTCAGGTTGTTGGCAGAATTCATTTCCTGGAGACTGTCTGACTGAAGATGCCAGCTTTCGTCTGGCTGTCAGCTGGAGGCCACCCCCATTCCTTCTGGGCAGCCTTTAGTTCCCCGATATGGCAGTTGCTTTCACGGAGCTGACAAGGGACAGTCCCCCACCACGGTCTGCTAACATAACCCTCTCCCGTCTTATATAGCGTAACGTAATCACAGGAGTGACATCCATCATCATCTTTGCCAAAAATTGTAACCTAATCTCAGGAGTGATACCACCTTTGCCACATTCTATTAGTTAGAAGAAAGTCACAGGTCCTGCCCACACTCAAGGGTAGGGGGCTATACAGAGTGTGAGCATGGGAACCACCTTAGCCAGCCATAGGCTCTATGGTCCCAATTATTCATGATGCTCCTATGGGCAAAATACATTCACCACTGGCAAGGTCCAAGAGTCTCTTCCCACCATGCATAGGCTTAATGTCCAAAATCACATCTTCTAATTCAGGTGCAGGGAATTCACTGGTGGTCCAGTGGTTAGGACAGCACGCTTCCATTGCCGAGGGGCCCAGGTTCGATCCCTGGTCGGGGAACTAAAATCTCACGAGCCGTGCAGCGTGGCCAAAAGGAAAAAAAAAAAAAAAAACTAGATCAGGCGCAGGTGTGAGGGGCCCCCTGGTTGTAATCCATTAGGTACAGCTCCTGCATACCATTCCTCTCCATCTCCTGGCCTGTGAGACCTAGAGATGAGTAATTTGCCCCAACCCACCCATATACACTAGGAGGACAGGCACAGGGTGACATCTATAGACACCCCAGTTCCAAAAGCAGGAAATGGGAGGTGAAAGGAGTCAGTTCTGAAACGCAGCTGGTTCAGGTCCAGCCAGGGTACCTCGGTTAGGTGTCAAGTCCTGGGATAATCCTCCAGGGCTCTTGGCTCTGCCTGGATCCTTCCTTACATCCTTTGATCACCCTTCCTTCTTCTCACATGTTTGCACTGAGTAATCATCAGTCTGACTGCAGGCAGTAGAAATTTGAGGCTTAACAGCCTCTTTTCCTTTCATTCTCTCTCTCTGTCTTTCAGTCCAAGCTCAGCACTGTTTCTGTTGAAATAATTTTCTAAACAACTTTGTGGGGTTCACACCATTAGACAAAAGCCACATCCACAGTTCTCTTTGAGATAAACCCTTCTGTAGGGTGGCCTCCTTCTTAGATGGCTGAGGAACAATCCCCTTCAACTTCCTAGAGGTTCCCTGGTTTGATTGAGGGCCTGTGAAGCACACACTTCATCCCTTGGGACTGAACACTCTGACCTTTTGATCTTTCTGAGGTTTTACCAAAAGCTAGTATCATCACATTCTTGGCCTTTTCTCTAATGCATGCTTTCGTGCCAGGAAAAAAAAATTTTTTTAAGGAATTCTTACTTTTAGCATCTTTTGCCATCTGGAAAGGCTAGGAATTTTCAAATCATCAAGCACGGGTTCCTTTCTGTTGGACAATTCTTTGCTCAATTTACTTATCTCCTCTCACATCCTACTATAAGCAGCGAGAAGAAACCAAGTAGCATTCCCATAGCTTTGCTTGGAAATCTCCTTAGCTGTGTATCCAACTTTACGACTTACAGGTTGGGCCCCGCAAGCAGCTGAAGGAGACAATTGCATCAATCTTTCTGCTACTATGTACAAGGATTCCCATCTCTCTGGTTTCCAATACCATGTTCCTGGCTTCCTCAAACGTTCTTAAAGTCCAGGTTTCCATAACCATTCCATGATTCGAGGTAAATCGGGTTCTCCGTCACACTCCTCAAAATTCTCCCAGCCTCTGCTCACTGCCCAGTTCCAAAGCCAATGTCTCACATTTCAGGGGTTTGTTATAGCAGCCCCCCACTTTCAGAAGCCCAGACCTGTATTCATTTTCTCTTGCTGTGTAACAAATTACAACAAATTTAACCGCCTGAAACACACACACATTTATTATCTCACAGTGTCCACGTGTCAGTGGTCTGGGCAAGTATTAACTGGGTGCTCTTTTCAGAGTCTCGGGCTGCAATGAAGGTGTCAGCGGGACCTCATTCTATCTGGAGACTCTCCTGGAAAAGAATCGCCTTCCAAGCTCATTTGGGTTGTGAGCGGAATCCATTTCCCTGCTGTCCTCTGATGGAGAGACAGGCTTTGAGCAGACTGTCAGCTGCAGACCACCACTAGGTCCTGGAGGCCATTAAGTCCCCCCGTCCTGGGGCTGCCTTCAGGTCTTTGAAAAGTGAGCTTTGTCAACCAGACTTCGTTACTCTATCAACCGAGCAAGAAAGATCTCCCACTGCAGTCACCTAAGAAAGAATCTTCTATAACATAATGTCATCACAGGAATTCTAGCCCATCACCACCTTCTGATTCTGCTGATTAGAAGCAAGTCACAGGTCCCTTCCACATGCAAGTGGTGGGGGTTATCCAGGGCATGGACACAGGGGCCTTTCCAGGGTCTGTCAGCCACACCAAGCCTCTTCTTCATTCCCTTATTGTCATTGTTTGCACTATGTTATTAGAGAAAAAATACTTTGATATAGAAGGTGTCAGAGTCCCATTTGATCTGCTGTAACAATTTATTGTAGACAAGGTGGCTTATTACAAAAGAAATTTATTTCTCACAATTCTTGGGAGATTAGGGTGCCAGCATGATTGGGCTCTGGTGAGAACCCGATTCCTGGTTCATAGCGGTCTCCTTGCTGTGCTCTCACCTGGCGGAAGGGTCAAAGGAGCCCTCTGGAGTCTCTTAACAAGGGCACTAGTCCCGTTCATAAGGGCTCCACCCTCATGACTTAATCACCTCCCAAAGGCCCCACCTCCTGATATCATCACGTTGGGGCTAAGAATTTCAACATATAAACTGTGGGGAAACACAAACATTCAGTCCATTGTAGAAGACATAAGAGGAACCGAAATTTGAGTCTCCTTTTTCCTCCTGGCAGCCTCTACACAAGAAATTGAAACTTTAAGAAATATCTGTTTATTTTCAAAAGTTCAGCTATCTGTGTTTTGCCTGGGCCCCATGACCACAGGTAACTGAGGTGATTACCTTCAATTTTAAGAAGCTTCTTCAAATACATCACAGTCAGTACGCGCTGTGAGTCACATCCTTCAGAGTATCATTAGGACACTGTGAATATCCTTCGTAAGAAAGAGAAAAAGCACCTTTACTGGCTAAGAACTTCGGTTCTGAATGTTCATCATAAACACTATCTGGAAAGAAAGAGCTAGACTGGTAAAGCACAACTAGCGATTATAGAGAACCAAATATGTTTGGGGTCCAGTCATGTTCCTAAAGCATACTACCCAAAATAAAATGCCCTTTAGAATCCAAGAAATTGGATTTCAGTCCTTCAATCATCAATGCTAATTTAGAAGTTAGCTTAATCTTTAATATTTGTTTGAAAAGCCCAGGGTCAGGGCTGTTTTAGCACCATTCTTTGCTTTTTGAAGATAAAGTGTAAAACATCAAGGTGATAGCAGAATAGCCTTGCAGGACAGACTCCCTTCATGCTGGGTTTACATGGCTTAACTTCCTGCCTAGAGTCTGCTAAAGGTTACGCACTGGGTGGCCAGTGCCTGTTATCACACCCCTTCTTCCCACCTCCTCCTCCCTTTCTTCATTCATCTAACATTTATTGGGTACCTTTGATTCCTGGTGACACCTGGTAAAAAGTTTTACACATAGAGTGGGTACCCTCCGGTATCCCCCCGGGCACATTTTTATGGTAGTTTCTGTGCTGTTCTGTTCTCTTAGCAGAAAAGTTTCATATCACAAAAAGGTTCTTTTCAGCATTTTATTGTTTTGAGATCTGGTTACCAAGTGGCTTTTGGAAGAATGAAATGCCAGCCATTCTAGTTCTCAAGTGGAACATTTGAAATCAAGGTTAAAAGTTCTCAAATATCATTGCTGATTGCTTGGCCATATTCAACTATCTGACCCAAATTCAGAAGACTTTGCCAAGAAATTTTTCTTTTAAATTACTACTATTTATGTCAATACAGAATTGTGACACACACAGTGCTATTTCTTCCATTGTTTGATGCCCTATAGGTCTGTCTCCCCGACAAGACCACAATTGCCGAATGTCTGTGTAGGTTCAGGCCACGTCTTATTCTTATTAGAGCAATGCCGAGCACACAGTAGGCCCTCAATAACGCATCCACAGATAGAATGAATCTCTAGCATTCTAGTCCCACTGACTTTTTCCACTCTTAATTATAAGACTAAATCTACCATGACATTGGAAACTCTTTGAAATATATGACATATTTTTCCCTTGACAAGGTGAGCACTTTAATGATTCAAACTAGAATAATAAAGCACAGGACAAATCTCCTAATCCAGCCTAGAACTTATAGTGTTTCATACAGCATTAACATTCTATCACTAGAAAACCATCAGGCAATAATGACTAATAAGGAAGGTATTTCCTGGAAGCTAAGGGCCAGCATAGGGGAGCTTGTTCTTGCACATGGGCCAGCAACCCTCAGCCCTGCTGGCTACTACCAAAACCGGACATGCCAGGCCTCCCTCAGAGGTTACTGTGTAGTTATTTATAAACTGTTAGTACAGTCACAAGGAATGGAAAATGAAGTCACGTTTAGGTGATGTTCAGTTGAAAGTATCTGTGGGTGTATTACGGCACTTAGCTGTTGCAATCGTATGCCCCAGATTTTTCTTCCTCTGTCTGGGTGACATGATATATATTCAACATTTAGGACTTTGAACATGAAATGAAGTTTGCTTTTGGAAGTGCACAGGCTATATAAAGGCAAGAACAACAACAACAGTATAGCTAGCACTTAGTGAGCATTTACAACCTTGTGGGTTCCAAGGTCTATGAGAAGCCCTTTGAATTGATGGATAGAATCTTCAGAGTGGCTGTAGAACACAGGGACTGTGATTGAACAGGAAGGAACCAAGGCACAGATAGGAGAAAGCAACTTGCCCCAAATCCATAAGCAGTCAGCAGCAGAGCCTGGATTTAAGGCAACGAAGTCCAATTCTAAATTCCTCCAGGCTAACTGCCATTCTGCATGATTACATCTCCGCCAATGCCAAAACAAAACAAAAACACTTAAACAGCTATTAACAAATTGCGAAAAAAACAAAAATCTTGCATACCCTCTTCTTGTTTATATATAAGATCGCCTCAAATTTTTCAGTGGGAAACTATTTGGAAGTTATGAAAGTGTTCTTCAGTTCATTTAGATAGCGCCTAACAAATGAGACAAAATAAACACTTGTTTAAATTTAGAAAGCACGTTGTCAACAAGACTGTTTTCACAATCTATGACAATTCTGCAAGGTGTTTTCCTCTCACCATGATAATTTTTCCAGAAGCTTAGAGTTAAAATTTATAAGTAGGGGTACAGAGGAATGAGACTTAGGGGACACAGAGGAAGTTTCCTTTCTGGAAAGATTTCCTTTCCTGTCTGAAAACTTTCTTTACTCTTTTCCCAGCGACACTGTCCACTAATTGGCAGTTCACTTGAGTTAACAAATTTCCATTATTGAAATACAAGCGCCCCTGGAGAGGCAAGATAGCCTGCTCATTAGTTCCTCCCACCAAGGTAAAAGTTATTCCAATGAGCTTTCTCTTAACACCGAGCTAATGTCTCGCCCTGGGGTAATCTGAGTTGTAAATGATGGTCGGGATACAGAGTGAGAGCTGAACTCTTTTGGAACATGAGAATTTGAGTTGCTGTGGCTGTTGTGAGACTCGACCACAGCGGAGCCTCCCGCAGGATTGCAAGGTAGATGGGGACCAAGAAATGGAGACTGGAGGGAAGATTTTATCAGGTGGGCAGTATCGTGGCCTCCAGATACAGTTGTTTTTTTTAATTTTTTTGAGATTCAAGATATTCAGACCCTTCTCTACTTGTTTTTTTAATTGAAGTACAGTCAATTTACAATATCATGTTAGTTTCAGGTGTACAGCACAGCGATTCAGTTATACATACGTGTGTGTGTGTGTGTGTGTGTGTGTGTGTGTGTATTCCTTTTCGGATTCTTTTCCCTTATAGGTTATTACAAGATATTGAGCATAGTTCCCTGTGCTGTACAGTAGGTCCTTGTTGGTTATCTATTTTATTAATATATATAGTCACGTGTATATGTTAATCCCAAACTCCTAATTTATTCCTCCCTCCAGATACATTTAAAAGCAAGGGCTTATATCTCCTCCAGACTCTCGGCACTGGAAGCAGGTGACAGCAGGGCCACTGGGCTAGAAGGTCTCCTCCGACTTGGCCTGGTGTTACTGCAGCAGAGCCAAGGCCAGGCCCACATGCTCTCCTGGCCCCTCCCCCGTGGCCTCTGCCACCTGCCACCTGCTCCAGCCCATCAGGTGTTCTCAGCTGAGCTGCTTTCAAGGTCCAGAATAGTTGCCAGTTAAGCTAAGGACCTGAGAAACTGTGTTGCCCTTTCTCTGTATCTGGAACTTACTTCATTGCATTTAAAAAATTCTAAAGCGTCTTTCCTTGACTCAGAGCGGTCTACAGCTATGGCACAGGGATTTTTTTTTTTTTTTTAACCTAAATGGGGCATAAGGCTTATTTGGGTCTTTTATTTTCTGGTGCGTTCAAGCACAAAGAAGGACCAGCTCCCTGACATTAATACTATTCTAGCTATAGGGCTGCTACTCATTGGTTCCTCACCCTTACGCTGCCATCACATACTTCGTGGATGAAGGTCACACGCACATCATTGCCCCATAGACGTGCTGGATTTAAACATAAACAAACATTAGAGGTGACTTGTAATGCCGACAGCAGCTGTTGGTACAATGGCATTGGGCACTCCAGTGACAGAGCAGAGTGAAGCCGTGAGCTACAGGCAACTTCTCAGGGGCATGATTATAAAATCATTCTTTTCTTTAAAGGAAAAATATTCACCCGGTGCGAGTGGGTTATAGGATCAACTTTAAACCCACTCTCACTTTAGATTTTTTTAACATGACTAGAAAGCATTTTAAAAATATGCCAGTTACTTAAATACTGATGAGATTTAAGTGAGGTATAACAAATTAGTAACAGATTACTTTCCACACCCCTCACCAAAGATTGTCACTCACAGCGCATCACGACTCATCATTTGAAATCGCTGCGCTGACAAGTTAAAAGGCCAGCACCGAATCCGATGTGGGTCACTTTTCTATTTCAAAAAGTGCAAATGAATCCAGAATTAATCAGTTTGGGGGCAGTCATTATTATAGGTTGACCTGTGTCCTCCTCAAAAAAACTACATGTTAAGGTCTCAACCACCAGGACCTCAGAAGGTGGCTGTATTTGGAAATAAGACCTTTAAAGAAGTAATTAAGATAAAATAGATCCTATGGGTAGGTCCGAATCCAACAGGACTGGTGTCTGTCCTTATGAGAAGAGGATGTTAGGACACAGGCACACACAGAGGAGAGGCCATGTGAGGACACAGGAGATGACCGTCTACAATCCAGGGAGAGAGGCCTCGGAGGAAACCAACCCTGCAAACAGCTTGACCTTGAAGTTCTAGCCTCCAGAACTGCGAAAGGATACATTTCTGTAGTTTCAGTGGTACCTTGTTATGAAAGCTCTCACAAACTAATAGTCATTGAATCTAAATGATCTAATTTTCCTATTATCAGATATCTGCTCTTGATTGATCATAATTTACTGACAAAAAAGGTCTGGCTCAAGAATCAAACAACATGTGTTTTATTCACAGTTTTCTTACTGATTTCTTTTGTAAACTAAATGCCTCTCTGAGTCTAAATCCCCACTTCTGTAAAATCAGAGGTTTGACTACATTTGACTCCTTTTCCTGCTTTAACCAGAACAACTCTACTTTTATTAATATTTTATATCATGGTCTTATGTAAGATTTCATTTGAAAAATATGACTTAAATTACTTAAGACATTTTTGAAAACCACTGAACTAAAGGATCCTTAAGACCAAAGCCAAATTCTACAATTCATTGTGCCAACCATCTACTCTAATTTCAAGGTCATATGATGAGTGTCAATAATTTATTCTGAAACATATAAAATGCACTTCGTGAGTCTGTGATAGCGCCAGTATAAAGTTATTACTTCAGTGACTTGAGCCCCTTATATCCACTTAGGATTTCACTTCTGAGTCGGTCAATAGGCATTTTATAATTAGCAAATAAATGGAAATTAGATTCTATAAAAGTCCTTCTTACCCTCATGACTAATTCAAGATAAATCTGTAGGGCTGCTTCTCGTTTATTCCGTGCTTTTCATGTTTAAAAAATCATGTGGGCAGGGCAGGACTTTTAGGGACACTTTACATATGAAAATGGTTTACTCTTTTGCTTTCTGGATTTAGTGGCCTTAAGGCAAAATGCAAAAGTCTGTCCCCATCTCCAGTATTCTCACTGATTTCCTAAAGCTTTGAACAGTCATAAAATCTAATAAATGTTGATAGTGGCCTCTTGAATCTGGTTCAGTACATTTAGGTGTGGCCAGGGATGCTTTATTTTTTAAGTGTTTGTACCAAGTGGCCCTGCTATGGTATGAGGGTTAGTTCCAAGGAATCTCTGCATTTCACACAGCTGGTGACGGGGTGGGCCGGGGAGGTTAGGCAAGAGAGATGAGAGAAGGTCAGAAAAACACTGTCTCCTGGGGTGGGTGGGGACAATAAGGTACAGAAAGGGAGGCGCAGAGGGAAGGAAATAACATCGTGTAGAAACAACCCCCAGCTTCTTCAACATTCCGATTTGAACTATTTTGATTTATTAGTATTGCACTGTGCTGAATTCTCCAAAAACAGTTAGCACTGAGATTCCATGGAATGATGCATCCTTTAACAAATCTTCCTGAAAACACATTCCTCCCAAGGAAAGCTGATGTTTAGAGATTTTAAAGTTGCTGCTCTGGCTCTGATTCTGGCCATCGAGGGCTGCCGAGATGCAGATACAGAGCGTCCTATTAAGTACCCAAGAGATGTTTTTAATGATTAATGTACACATAGATTTCCTTTTAATTTCTTAATCTTTCAAAATGCTAGACATCTAGAAATCGTGGAATGAGCCAAAATTCCCATTTGGCAGGAAACATTACATGCTGCTTGAGTTTGAGTTGAAAAAGTACACCCCCCCCCCCTTGCACATGGAAACGTGGGTGACAGCACACTTCCTGGGTGGCATTGTTGACACCACCCAGCAGCCCAGAGCAGCATAGTTACTATGTAACATTTATGCCCACCATCCACCACATGGATGCAAGCATATTAAGTAAAAGGAAGGGATAAAGAATCTCTATGCTGTATGCCTGAAACTAATATACTTTTTTTTTTTTTTTCGGCACGCGGGCCTCTCACTGCTGTGGCCTCTCCCATTGCGGAGCACAGGCTCCGGACGTGCAGGCTCAGCGGCCATGGCTCACGGCCCCAGCCACTCCGCGGCACGTGGGATCCTCCCGGACCGGGACACGAACCCGTGTCCCCTGCATCGGCAGGCGGACTCTCAACAACTGCGCCACCAGGGAAGCCCTAATATACTACTGTATGTTAATCATAACTCAATAAAAAGTTAATTAATGGAGACAGATTTTTTTTTTAAATCTTGCTTCCTCTCTACCAGGCATTCAAATCCAGATCCCTGTCAATTACAAACACTTCCATCTCTCTTCTTAGCTCTGCTCTCTTCTTTGACACTTTTTTGTCCATATTTTTCTCATCCGTAATCATATTCTTCTATTATTTTCTCTAGAAACTCAACCAATCTACAGAGCTGCTTCCGGGGAATTCTGTGCTTTTGGAGAAGCTCTTTACTTTGCCTCAGGAGTTGTACCATTTAACCTGTGGATAATCCTCCACAAATAACTCCTGTGACACTAAAGAGACCCCAGCAACCTGTATGTGTCCTGCCCACAGTTTCTGGGTTGTTTTATCCATCAGTAAGTCTCTGGAAAGAAGGGTCCAACATTCTGTGGCCCTTGACACACTAGGGATCAAAAAAGAACAACTGACAACAAATATTACACTATCAGTATGTAGAGAAAGCAATTTTTATTTTCCCATTATGCAAAAGCTGTTATTGTGGGAGATTTTTATTTTTTAACCAAGTGATTTTAATCTACAGACCAGCACTCTTATGGTTGGACATAGCGTGATCTACTTCATCTAAGTCACACTGATGTCTTCATGTATTTAAAATTTGTTCATAAAGTTCCCACTTTGTCATAATTTAATGGTCCTTTTCCCAGACTCTAAAGAATGTTGATTACCTTACGCTGGAACCAGTAGAACAATGAATGGGTTGAAATTCATTATTTTCTAGTCATCAGGTTTCCTATTTCTTCTAGTTCAGACTCTAAATATCTGTGTACTCTTTCTGATTTGGTGTTTAGTCTAGTACTTTTCCTAATCCCGAGATGTTGGCAGGCACATTTGGAAAAAAAAATAGTTGATCATATTATGTCTTAGACCATTTGGAGAAGTAGAGCGTCTCCATTTAGAATATATCAGCCTTGCTCTTGATAAAATTCTTTAATTACTTAATCCCCTTTTCAAAACAGTGAGCTTAGCTTCTCAATTTGCAAAATGAGAGCCTCTGCAGTTCAATTAGGAATTGAACCAACAATTCATTATATTTATTTACTGGCATGTTTTAATCTCAAAGTAATTTAGACTCCACTATTTTTAAATTGATTGCTAGAATTACAATTTAAAAGCTACAGAAGAGGATAATTTAGGAAGATGTGTTGTTTACCTCTGAAGTAGAAAATAAGTTATGAAACCATATGTAGCCCTATGTTCTCTATTTGTCCACACATGTTCTAATCAATTATCAAAAGTATGCAGGACATAATTACTATACCCTTGTTTTTTTCATATATTAAGAAAGGTATCGCCAACTCAGAATTTTGAATATTAAAACTCAGTATGTATTATCATACCAAATAAAATTTGAAATATATTTTCAAAATTTAATTGTAGAAACCATAGCATAAAATTTAAAGCAATGTTTGCAATAAAAGATTAAATGCAGTAAATATTCCTTAAATGTCATTCCCATGATTTGTGTTGTTTCTTGAAAATTTGAAGAAACTATATATAATATAGATCTTGGAAACATGTTTTAATAACTGACTTCAATTTGTTAGTACATACTTTGTAGTTTAAGATAGGTAATCCTGGAAATAATAAAATGCATTTCATTAACTATGCTCTCTTATCCAAACTTAATTCCACATTCCGTTGCCAACCCATATGATTTTATTATTATAAAATCAATGTGCCTTTATTATAGTTATGCACCAAAAGACATCCACTTTCATAATGTAAAGGAATTTTAGCTGTAGAATTTTGTTTTAAAGTTAACCTTCCAAACATATCATATGGTCCCTATGCTCCAACTTTCTCCCCATTCATGTATCCATCCAACTAATATTTACTGAGTTTCCATGTGTAGCTGACTGCTCATTTCTGGAGGTATACACAGAAAACACATGAACAAAGATGTTCCTCCATGTTCTTATAATTGGGTAGGTAAGATACGTCCATACTTCACCTTAATACATATTAGAAAATAACGACTGTCAACAAGGTTGTGTATGACTTTAGATACGCTTCAAAGGTAGGGCCCAGAGAGGAAATGGAGAAAAGGTGGGCAGAGGCGGTGGTATCTGAAGCAAGTCTTCCAATTTGCACGAGAAGTAGAGACAAGAAAATGGCTCAGGAAAGAAAGCAGCAAATTCAAAAAGAGAGGAGAGCTTGTGTCGTATGGAGGAAATAATTAGTAACTCCTTTGGCTGTGGTCTTGAAGAAGAGACAAGGAAAGCACACCTGGGATGTTTGGAACGGCAGGCACAAGATGCTTCCTGCCAGCCTGAGGTACCAGCGGGTAACCAGTGGGTTAAGGCCCGAACTCCCACCTTCAGCTTCCAGTGCCTGCAAGGCTTGGTCTTGACCAACTTTTCCAAAAGTGCCTGTCGTTGCTCAATGAAGTGTGTTGATTTGCACTGAGAGTGACTCCCCAGCGGTGCACGCACGTTCTCTCCAGCCTCCGGGGACCGCCCCGAGTTTCCGACACACAGCCTGAGATCTCTGGCTCTGCGTGCTCCCTCATAGTTTACACCGTTTTCTGTCCATTTACTTATTAACGGGCTCTTTTATTCATCATCAATGGTTCATTCCTGACCCCCCAACTAGAAATAAATATCTTTCTGCTCTCTTTCATTTTTCCTAAACCATCTGTGATATCCTGCAATACAGTGCAAGACCTTGATTATAGGATTATAAATGCTTAGAACGCAAAGAGGAGGAAGTTTCCAATACTGTCATTGATTTTCAATGAAAGTATGCCAACAGTTATCAGGTGAATACCCGAGAAGATGAAAAGAACTGGGCTGTAGCTGATATGGGTCGAAAAGCACAGAGATTTTGAGCTCCGGGATAGAGCACAAATGCCTTCAACACTCAAATATGGGACAGAATGAATACGTGTGCTGGGAAAACGCTGTGTTATGCTTTAAACCTTCCAGAGAAATTAAAATCTACACTATAGGAATTCTATAAAAGAATCCCCAAACTATCACCTAGCTCCTCCTTTTCAGGAGGAGCAAAGGCAATCAAAGAAATAAAACAAATTCTACAGTTCTGCAGCTTACACTCATTCAGGCCCACTGGATGAGGAATAACTTGCAAGTCTGCTATATGAACTCCATCTTTCCTGAGATAGGTTTTCATTGCCTGTGCCAGGAAACTGGGAAATCATTTAACTTACGAAAACTGATTGATCCAAAAGTGTGGCAAGGGATCTGCTCTCCAAAAATACCAGGTGAAAGAGCAGACTGCCAGATTCGCACAGCTGGATGTGTTTCGCCTCTTCTGGGTCGTCCAAGTTCACCACATGTCAGTTCAGCAATTTAGGGTGGATTGGAGACAGTCCAGTAGAAAGAAAGGGAAAGCTGTATCGGTTGCAGCCAGCAGATTTTCTCCTCCTCATGTTAATTCATCTCTTTCTCGGATGTTTTTGATTTGTTTGTCTTTTCAGCTGTGGCAGTGGTTAATACAGTTGATGGGAAAATAATGCATCCAACCTGGGCAGATCTTTTGAAGTTGTAAGTTTACTGAATGTTAATCTACAGGTGCCCAAATATTAGCTATTTGAAAATCTGTGTCACCATTGCATAAACTCTTTAAGATTTGCATCCATCAATGGGATTTGCCAGGTTTTATTTTTTTTTTTAATCCTTTACTACCCACTCAGAGTGGCTACATTTAGATTTGTTCCACTAACTGTTCTACTCATTTAAATAACTGCATTTGCAAGTTAACCTACAAAATAAAGACCTAGAATACGATGCTTATTTAGATCGAGCAATCTTAAATGTGTATAAGAAATAGAAAATTTCTAAGGGTCCTTAACGAGATAAGGGCAAGGCCGAATTTGGAGGACAAGGGGGAACCATGCTATCCGTTACTACCCCAGGCCTGGATGGTTCTACTTGTCTATAATTCGTCCACTGTAATGTTAATCTATTTCACTGGCTATTTAATCTCTTTCTCTAATTGAAACTAACCACCATTTTTTTCCCCATTACCTTATTTAGCACGTATGCCTTCTCACCTCAAAAACATATATATCATTGTCTTTTTCTGTTCTCTCCATCACAGTGGTAAGCATCAAACAAATAGTAATTCTTGACAGTATGTCCTTACTGTTTATTCGTTTTTAATATAGCAGTGTGTACATGTCAATACCAAACTCCTTAACTATCCCTTCCCCCCCGGTAACCATAAGTTCGTTCTCTAAGTCTATGAGTCTGTTTCTGTTTTGTAAATAAGTTCATTTGTATCATTTTTTTTTACATTCTGCATATAAATGATAGCATATATTTATCTTTCTCTGTCTGACTTACTTCACTCAGTATGACAATCAACCTAAAGGGGAAAAGAATTTGAAAAAGGATACATGTATACATATAACTGAATCACTTTGCTGTACACCTGAAACTAACACAACATTGTTAATCAACTATACTCCAATACAAAATAAAAAGTTAAAAATAATAGTAATGTTTGTATGTGGTTGTGTAGTTGAAACTTAGATTAGTTTTTTTGCTGCTCTGACATAAGGAATATAAAAACAGGGCATTCGGGTTGAAAAGGGCATTGCTACGTTGCTGTCTCTCCATGAGCCAACTGTACAAACCTGGGCAAGACATTTCACCTGCACAGGTTAAAGAACCCTCAAATCTAACATTTTCTTCCATTTTTCCTGACAGCAGGACCAGGGAGGTGCGGCCCTCTTCTACTTTTTTATGGTTTACATATTCAAAAAATGAAGGTATGTCCAAAGAGTTATGAAATTATAATACAGACTCATGTTTATACTTAAATAAAAAATCTAACACCCATATATTTGGTATAAATTCATTTGGAAATAACACGGAAAATCTAAACATGTAGGCTCTTTGTGAATGTGAGACTTGGGCAAATGGCTTTTCCCCTTGTCCTCTAGTTTGGGCTCCATATCCCATTGAGCCATTTGTCTTCATCTGGGTTACTGGTTTGTAATGGTACTGCCTGCTTCTAGTCTGTTCTCCGGGCCAGATCTGTCCTTGATGCTGAGTCAAGCATCATAACAAAAATGTTTGACATTCCCCATTATTTGCTTACAACTCAACCATGATGCACTGCCTACTGTAGGTCTTAGGCCATCTCAATCTTTCAAACATACGTCTTCAAATAAGTTGTTTCTCTTCCTAGAATTTTCTCCATCAGGTATCTCCTTCTGTTTGAGATTCAAGACATCAAAGACTGGAGGACACCTTTCCTGGCACCCCATTCTTAGAAAAGTCACGCATCTAAAAAAATGGTACAGATGAACTTATCTAAAAAACAGAAATAGAGTCACAGATGTAGAAAACAAACTTATGGTTACCAAGGGGGAAAAAGGGAGGGAGGATAAACTGGGAGATTGGGATGGACATATACACACTACTATATATAAAATAGATAGCTAATAAGGACCTACTGTATAGCACAGGGAATACTCAATACTCTGTAATGACCTATATGGGAATGGAATCTAAAACAGAGAGGATATAGGTATATGTATAACTAATTCACTTCAGTGTACACCTGAAACTAACACAGCACTGTAAATCAACTATACTCCAATAAAAATTTAAAAAATAAACACACCTTTGCATAAAATATCATTCTACTTCCCACCCTGAATTGTGATGACTCACCACTTGCTTGTCTTCACACTATACTGTCAACTCTTTAAGGAGAGAGCCTCTGCCTGCCATCTCTCCAGCCCTACAAGCTTATTGTTTCCATCATTCATAGAGGTGATGAGGAAATGTCTGTTAATGATTTACGGTGATTTTGAGATACCCTGAGAATGTGCTTGACTCTCTCCTACCAGCCCCCAACCACCTTTGAGATAAAGTGATAGATTTGGAAGGTCTGTAGTATAAGATATAGTTATGAAATAAATTCATGAAATACACATTTTATTTCAATTTTCTCCTCAGCCTTACCTCTGGCCAGCTACCTTTTTAAAAAGATTGTTGTGGTTCACACTTTAAATGCTACATATAAAATTGTCTCGTTTGTGCTTTGTCATGGGCATTCTGTTTCATTCCCTTCTGAGAACGAATAGAAGTTCTCTGAAGCCTGACATTACACATCACACAATCCAAGTGATATTAAGCGTTTTTGGTTAGTACAGGCATCTTATGCTCTAGAATAGAATGCCTTTTATAGATCTACAACTAGCTAACGGTCTAATCAAAGATATGTGAAAAAGTCTTTGGAATTTCAACGATCAAATTGTTCTCATTTTACCATATTTACATCACAATATGCTTTTCACAATTGGTATTCATTAAAATGATTTGGTGGCTAAGGAGAAAAATCAAATTAGAGAAAGAGTAGTAGGATGAAATAGATGATTATTCATAAATTAAATTATGTGTCAACAAGAACCTTGCCAAGCCATCTGATGTCCCCAAATCTGACCCACCCACACCAGAAGCTGACTGTAATTGAGGATCAGAAATTCACTCGAGGGACTTCCGGGAAGATGGCGGAAGAGTAAGACGCGGAGATCACCTTCCTCCCCACAGATACACCAGAAATACATGTACACGTGGAACAACTCCTACAGAACACCTACTGAACGCTGGCAGAAGACCTCAGACCTCCCAAAAGGCAAGAAACCCCCCCACATACCTGGGTAGGGCAAAAGAAAAAAGTGAACAGAGACAAAAGCATAGGGACGGCCCTGCACCAGTGAGAGGGAGCCGTGAAGGAGGAAAGGTTTCCAGACACTAGAAGCCCCTTCGAGGGCGGAGACTGTGGGTGGCGGAGGGGGGAAGCTTTGGAGACGCGGGAGAGAGCGCAGCAACAGGGGTGCGTAGGGCAAAGCGGGGAGATTCCCGCACAGAGAATCGGTGCCGACCTGCACTCACAAGCCCGAGAGGCTTGTCTGCTTACCCGCCGGGGCGGGCGGGGCTGCGAGCTGAGGCTCAGGCTTCGGGCGGAGCGCAGGGAGAGGTTGGCGGCGTGAACACAGCCTGCAGGGGTTTAGTGCGCGACGGCTAGCCGGGAGGGGAAAAGTCTGGAGCTGCCAAAGAGGCAAGAGACTTTTTCTTGCCTCTTTGTTTCCTGGTGCGCGAGGAGAGGGAATTAAGAGCCCTGCTTAAAGGAGCTCCAGAGACAGGCGCGAGCCGCAGCTAACAGCGCGGACCTCAGAGACGGGCATGAGACACTAAGGCTGCTGCTGCCGCCACCAAGAAGCCTGTGTGCGAGCACAGGTCACTATCCACACTCACCTCCGGGGAGCCTGTGCAGCCTGCCGCTGCCAGTGTCCCGGGACCAGGGACAACTTCCCCGGGAGAACGCACGGCGCGCCTCAGGCTGGTGCAACGTCAGGCTGGCCTCTGCCGCAGCAGGCTCGCCCCGCCCTCCGTGCCCCTCCCTCCCCCACTGCCTGAGTGAGCCAGAGCCCCCGAATCAGCGGCTCCTTTAACCCTGTCCTGTCTGAGCGAAGAACAGAGGCCCTCCGGCGACCTACATGCAGAGGTGGGGCCAAATCCAAAACTGAGCCCCGGGAGCTGTGCGAACAAAGAAGAGAAAGGGAAATCTCTCCCAGCAGCCTCAGAAGCAGCGGATTAAAGCTCCACAATCAACTTGATGTACCTGCATCTGTGGAATACATGAATAGACAACGGAATCATCCCAAATTAAGGAGGTGGACTTTAAGAGCAAGATTTATGATTTTTTTCCCCTTTTCCTCTTTTTGTGAGTGTGTATGTGTATGCTTCTGTGTGAGATTTTGTCTATATATCTTTGCTTCCACCATTTGTCCCAGGGTTCTATCTGGCCGTTTTTTGTCTTTTTTTTTTTCTCTTAATAATAATTTTTTATTTTAATAACTTTATTTGATCTTACTTTACTTTATTTTTACTTTATCTTCTTTCTTTCTGCTTTTCCTTCCTTCCCTCCCTCCCTCCTTTCTTTCTTTCTTTCTTTCTTTCTTTCTTTCTTTCTTTCTTTCTTTCTACTTCTACCAATTCTTTCTTTCTACTTTTTCTCCCTTTTATTCTGAGCCATGTGGATGAAAGGCTCTTGGTGCTGCAGCCAGGAGTTAGTGCTGTGCCTCTGAGGTGGGAGAGCCAACTTCAGGACACTGGTCCACAAGAGACCTCCCAGCTCCACATAATATCAAACTGCAAAAATCTCCCACAGATCTCCATCTCAACACCGGCACCCAGCTTCACTCAATGACCAGCAAGCTACAGTGCTGGACATCCTATGCCAAACAACTAGCAAGATGGGAACACAACCCTACCCATTAGCAGAGAGGCTGCCCCAAATCATAATAAGTCCACAGACACCCCAAAACACACCACCAGACGTGGACCTGCCCACCAGAAAGACAAGATCCAGCCTCATCCACCAGAACACGGGCACTAGTCCCCTCCACCAGGAAGCCTACACAAACCACTGAACGAACCTTAGCCACTGGGGACAGACACCAAAAACAACGGGAACTACGAACCTGCAGCCTGCAAAAAGGAAACCCCAAACACAGTAAGATAAGCCAAATGAGAAGACAGAAAAACACACAGCATATGAAAGAGCAAAATAAAAACTCACCAGACTTAACAAATGAAGAGGAAATAGGCAGTCTACCTGAAAAAGAATTCAGAATAATGATAGTAAAGATGATCCAAAATCTTGGAAATAGAATAGACAAAATGCAACAAACATTTAACAAGGACATAGAAGAATTACAGATGAAACAAACCATGATGAACAACACAATAAATGAAATTAAAAATACTCTAGATGGGATCAATAGCAGAATAACTGAGGCAGAAGAACAGATAAGTGACCTGGAAGATAAAATAGTGGAAATAACTGCTGCAGAGCAGAATAAAGAAAAAAGAATGAAAGGAACTGAGGACAGTCTCAGAGGCCTCTGGGATAACATTAAACATACCAACATTCGAATTATAGAGGTTCCAGAAGAAGAAGAGAAAAAGAAAGGGACTGAGAAAATATTTGAAGAGATTATAGTTGAAAACTTCCCTAATATGGGAAAGGAAATAGTTTTTCAAGTCCAGGAAGCACATAGAGTCCCATACAGGATAAATCCAAGGAGAAATACGCCAAGACACATATTAATCGAACTGTCAAAAATTAAATACAAAGAAAACATATTAAAAGCAGCAAGGGAAAAACAACACACAAGGGAATCCCCATAAGGTTAACAGCTGATCTTTCAGCAGAAACTCTGCAAGCCACAAGGGACTGGCAGGACATATTTAAAGTGATGAAGGAGAAAAACCTGCAACCAAGATTACTCTACCCAGCAAGGATCTCATGCAGATTTGATGGAGAAATTAAAACCTTTACAGACAACCAAAAGCTGAGAGAGTTCAGCACCACTATACCATCTCTACAACTGCTAAAGGAACTTCTCTAGACAAGAAACACAAGAGAAGGAAAAGACCTACAATAACAAACCCAAAACAATTAAGAAAATGGGAATAGGAACATACATATCGACAATTACCTTAAATGTAAATGGACTAAATGCTCCCACCAAAAGACACAGATTGGCTGAATGGATACAAAACCAAGACCCATATATTTGCTGTCTACAAGAGACCCACTTCAGACCTAGAGACACATACA
Organism: Pseudorca crassidens; assembly: GCF_039906515.1. Lineage (NCBI taxonomy): Eukaryota > Metazoa > Chordata > Mammalia > Artiodactyla > Delphinidae > Pseudorca > Pseudorca crassidens. Next base: position 182,673,627 of record NC_090297.1, read on the forward strand.
GACTGAAAGTAAGGGGATGGAAAAAGATATTTCATGCAAATGGAAACCAAAAGAAAGCTGGAGTAGCAGTTCTCATATCAGACAAAATAGACTTTAAAATAAAGACTATTAGAAGAGACAAAGAAGGACACTACATAATTATCAAGGGATCAATCCAAGAAGAAGATACAATTGTAAATATTTATGCACCCAGCATAGGAGCACCTCAATACATAAGGCAAATACTAACAGCTATAAAAGGGGAAATCGACAGTAACACATTCATAGTAGGGGACTTTAATACCCCACTTTCACCAATGGACAGATCATCGAAAATGAAAATAAATAAGGAAACACAAGCTTTAAATGATACATTAAACAAGATGGACTTAATTGATATTTATAGGACATTCCATCCAAAAACAACAGAATACACTTTTTTCTCAAGTGCTCATGGAACATTCTCCAGGATAGATCATATCTTGGGTCACAAATCAAGCCTTGGTAAATTTAAGAAAATTGAAATTGTATCAAGTATCTTTTCCGACCACAACACTATGAGACTAGATATCAATTGCAGGAAAAGATCTGTAAAAAATACAAACACATGGAGGCTAAACAATACACTACTTAATAACGAAGTGATCACTGAAGAAATCAAAGAGGAAATTAAAAATTACCTAGAAACAAATGACAATGGAAACACGACGACCCAAAACCTATGGGATGCAGCAAAAGCAGTTCTAAGAGGGAAGTTTATAGCAATACAATCCTACCTTAAGAAACAGGAAACATCTCGAATAAACAACCTAACCTTGCACCTAAAGCAATTAGAGAAAGAAGAACAAAAATACCCCAAAGTTAGCAGAAGGAAAGAAATCATAAAAATCAGATCAGAAATAAATGAAAAAGAAATGAAGGAAACGATAGCAAAGATCAATAAAACTAAAAGCTGGTTGTTTGAGAAGATAAACAAAATTGATAAACCATTAGCCAGACTCATCAAGAAAAAAAGGGAGGAGACTCAAATCAATAGAATTAGAAATGAAAAAGGAGAAGTAACAACTGACACTGCAGAAATACAAAAGATCATGAGAGATTACTACAAGCAACTCTATGCCAATAAAATGGACAACCTGGAAGGAATGGAAAAATTCTTAGAAAGGCACAACCTGCCAAGACTGAATCAGGAGGAAATAGAAAATATGAACAGACCAATCACAAGTACTGAAATTGAAACTGTGATTAAAAATCTTCCAACAAACAAAAGCCCAGGACCAGATGGCTTCACAGGCGAATTCTGTCAAACATTTAGAGAAGAGCTAACACCTATCCTTCTCAAACTCTTCCAAAATGTAGCAGAGGGAGGAACACTCCCAACCTCATTGTACGAGGCCACCAACACCCTGATACCAAAACCAGACAAGGTTGTCAAAAAGAAAGAAAACTACAGGCCAATATCACTGATGAACATAGATGCAAAAATCCTCAACAAAATACTAGCAAACAGAATCCAACAGCACATTAAACTGATCATACATCATGATCAAGTGGATTTTATTACAGGAATCCAAGGATTCTTCAATATACACAAATCAGTCAACATGATACACCATATTAACAAATTGAAGGAGAAAAACCATATGATCATCTCAATAGATGCAGAGAAAGCTTTCGACAAAATTCAACACCCATTTATGATAAAAACCCTGCAGAAAGTAGGCATAGAGGGAACTTTCCTCAACATAATAATGGCCATATATGACAAACCCACAGCCAACATCATCATCAATGGTTAAAAACTGAAAGCATTTCCACTAAGGTCAGGAACAAGACAAGTTTGCCCACTCTCACCACTCTAATTCAACATAGTTTTGGAAGTTTTAGCCACAGCAATCAGAGAAGAAAAGGAAATAAAAGGAATCCAAATCAGAAAAGAAGAAGTAAAGCTGTCACTGTTTGCAGATGACATGACACTATACATAGAGAATCCTAAAGATGCTACCAGAAAATGACTAGAGCTAATCATTGAATTTGGTAAAGTAGCAGGATACAAAATTAATGCACAGAAATCTCTGGCATTCCTATACACTAATGATGAAAACTCTGAAAGTGAAGTAAAGAAAACATTCCCATTTACGATTGCAACAAAAAGAATAAAATATCTAGGAATAAACCTACCTAAGGAGACAAAAGACCCTTATGCAGAAAAGTATAAGACACTGATGAAAGAAATTAAAGATGATACAAATAGATGGAGAGTATACCATGTTCTTGGATTGGAAGAATCAAGATTTTGAAAATGACTCTACTACCCAAAGCAATCTACAGATTCAATGCAATCCCTATCAAACTACCAATGGCTTTTTTCACAATACTAGAACAAAAATTTTCACACTTTGTATGGAAACACAAAAGACCCAGAATAGCGAAAGCAATCTTGAGAATGATAAACAGAGCTGGAGGAATCTGGCTTCCTGACTTCAGACTCTACTACAAAGCTACAGTAATCAAGACAGTATGGTACTGGCACAAATACAGAAATATAGATCAATGGAGCAGGATAGAAAGCCCAGAGATAAACCCACACACATATTGTCACCTTATCTTTGATAAAGGAGTCAGGAGTATACAGTGGAGAAAGGACAGCCTCTTCAATAAGTGGTGCTGGGAAAACTGGACTGGTACATGTAAAACTATGAGATTAGATCACTCCCTAACACCATACACAAAAATAAACTCAAAATGGATTCAAGACCTAAATGTAAGGCCAGACACTATCAAACTCTTAGAGGAAAACATAGGCAGGACACTCTATGACATAAATCACAGCAAGATCCTTTTTGACCCACCTCCTAGAGAAATGGAAATAAAAACAAAAATAAACAAATGGGACCTAATGAAACTTCAAAGCTTTTGCACAGCAAAGGAAACCATAAACAAGACCAAAAGACAACCCTCAGAATGGGAGAAAATATTTGCATATAAAGCAACTGACAAAGGATTAATCTCCAAAATTTATAAGCAGCTCGTGCAGGTTATTAACAAAAAAACAAACAACCCAATCCAAAAATGGGCAGAAGACCTAAATAGACATTTCTCCAAAGAAGATATACAGACTACCAACAAACACATGAAAGAATGCTCAACCTCACTAATCATTAGAGAAATGCAAATCAAAACTACAATGAGATCTCATCTCACACCAGTTAGAATGGCCATCATCAAAAAATCTAGAAACAATAAATGCTGGAGAGGGTGTGGAGAAAAGGGAACCGTCTTGCACTGTTGGTGGGAATGTAGATTGATACAGCCACTATGGAGAACAGTATGGAGGTTCCTTAAAAAACTACAAATAGAACTACCATATGACCCAGCAATCCCACTACTGGGCATATACCCTGAGAAAACCATAATTCAAAAAGAGTCATGTACCAAAATGTTCATTGCAGCTCTATTTACAATAGCCCAGAGATGGAAACAACCTAAGTGTCCATCATCGGATGAATGGATAAAGAAGATGTGGCACATATATACAATGGAATATTACTCAGCCATAAAAAGAAACGAAATTGAGCTATTTGTGATGAGGCAGATAGACCTAGAGTCTGTCATACAGAGTGAAGTAAGTCAGAAAGAGAGAGACAAATACCGTATGCTAACACATATATATGGAATTTTAGAAAAATAAAATGTCATGAAGAACCTAGGGGTAAAACAGGGATAAAGACACAGACCTACTAGAGAATGGACTTGAGGGTATGGGGAGGGGGAAGGGTAAGCTGTGACAAAGTGAGAGAGAGGCATGGACATATATACACTGCCAAACATAAGGTAGATAGCTAGTGGGAATCAGCCTCATAGCCCAGGGAGATCAGCTCGGTGCTTTGTGACCGCCTGTAGGGGTGGGATAGGGAGGGTGGGAGGGAGGGAGATGCAAGAGGGAAGAGATATGGGAACATATGTATATATTTAACTGATTCATTTTGTTGTAAAGCCGAAACTAATTCACCATTGTAAAGCAATTATACTCCAATAAAGATGTTAAAAAATAAAAAAATAAAAAAAAGAAATTCACTCGAGGGGCAAGTAAGTGAATGACGCCAATGTGAACCTTTAGCTCCTCCCCAAGAGGAAGTCACATTTCAATGGGGCTCAAAGTCTTAAGCCAAACTTAGAAATCCAGGACTAACAACCAGGGTAACATTTTAAGCATTAGAGCATCAAGAAGAAAAAATGTGTGTGTGTGTGTGCATCCCATTCTCAGCAGTCTATAATGATTAAGTAAATTTTAAAATTTTGCCTATGTGTAATGCCTGATATTTGAGCATTCTCTTTTGACAAATTAGAATTGAATATCTTGGAGGACCTGGACTAAGTCTTCTAATTCCCTCAAATTCTTCAATGTTGCTTGGCACATAAACATTTGATAAAATTATTGGATGAGCTAATTAATTAATTATTACTGTCTACTGCAACAGTAATGGTCAAGAAGAAAGTTATATTCTAATGCTTCAAAAGTTCCCCAGCAACCTAAGTGTCCATCAACATATGCATCGATAAAGAGGGAAACGCAAGAGGGAAGGGATATGGGGATAGATGTATATGTATAGCTGATTCACTTTGTTATAAAGCAGAAACTAACACACCATTGTAAAGCAATTATACTCCAATAACGATGTTAAAATATATATATATATGTGGTACATATATACAATGGAATACTACTCGGCCATAAAAAAAAAGAAATAATGCCATTTGCAGCAACATGGATAGACCTAGAGATTATCATACTAAATGAAGTAAGTCAGACAGAGAAAGACAAATATCATATGATATCACTTATCTGTGGAATCTTAAAAAATGGTACAAATGAACTTATTTACAACACAGAAATAGAATCACAGATATAGAAAACACATTTATGGTTACCAAAGGGGAAAGGTTTTGGGGGGGGGATAAATTGGGAGATTGGGATTAACATACACACTACTATATATAAAATAGATAACCAACAAGTTCCTACTGTATTGCACAGGGAACTACTCAATGTCTTGTAATAACCTATAAGGGAAGAGAATGTGAAAAAATACATATATGTATGTATTAACTGAATCACTTTGCTGTACACCTGAGACTGACACAGCATTGTAAATCAACTGTATTTCAATCAATCAGAAAAAATAACCTACAAAAAAAAGTTGTTTCCCCAAGTTATGAGCCCCATTTTTTTCTCTCACTGAGGGAAGACTCAAAGTCTAGAGATTGAACCATGTGAACTTTCAAGGTTTCTTTTCAACTTTCAACACTGTGTTTTGGAGCGCCCAAGCTGTGACTTGACCACAACCCTGAGCACCGGCTCCTCTCAGGACCCTCACAAGCATCGCTGATTTGTAGGGCACAGGATCTAAATCAAGTACCTTCAAAGCCCCCTCAGTCAAACACAAATAGGATTGACTACCTTAAAGATCCAACTTTTGACTTTAAGAGCCAAGAAATTATTTCTGGCTCCACTTTCAAGGAAAACCAGAAAAGTTAAAAAGAGAGAGAGGGTGATAGAATATAAATATTGTTTCAAAATATTTATAAGATATAACATTGCTTTTGGCAGGACCAACGTTTCTTTTACAATAATAGAAGATGTTTTGTCGCTTTCCAAGTTGGCTCTGAGACGAGAGATGCTCGTATTCATGTGTCATTTGGGAATGTCGGAGCTGATGTTTCCCACATTGGTTCTCATGTTATTTCCCCGTGCTTCCACGCCTGCAAAATAATCTAACATGCACAAGGAAACAGGAACAAAAGTTTTGGATACAATGACCCAAGTGCAAAACACCTCCCTAGCCTCGGGTGGAAAACAGCAGCAGCCTGACACTTCTCTAGAATGGCTCTGACGGTGACCAGACAAGTAGCCAATGGCGTGCAAAGAACCTGAGAGCAGGGGGTAACTGCCAGGAAAAATACAAGCACAGGACACTACTTTGTACTTTATGGACTCATAAAAGCTTTATTCTGGAAAGTTCAAAGCCCTTGACAGACCTTTCATTCATCCTCCCTCTCTCCTTTGAGGTACACAGGTGGCAAGTGTAATTACTGTCATTTTTATGAACAGGAAAAAAATGAGGCATGGAAGGTTAAGGAACACATTCAAAGTTACATAAAATCACAAACACAGAGGACAACACCAACCCCCTGCCCAATGCTTCCTTCAATGCCTTATGACCTTTTTCACTGTGTTGGGCTTATTTCATGCTTCTCCTCAAAGAAGCTGCCTTAAAAGACCTCTTCTACTCATATGTTGTTTCTCAAGTTAAAAACAGGGGGTAAGGGAGCAACAGCCAAATCATTCTTTCAATGCTACTGATATTCCTCCTCATCTGTCAAGTTTATTATACTTTCAACAAAACTCACAGTTTAGTTTCCTGTGCCACTATTTCATCTAAAGCCTCCCTCAACCTGTGTTGCTCAGTCGCATCCTCAGATTCTCAAATCTGTATGTTAAAATGAACTCGTCACAACCCTGCTAAGCATCTAAGAAAAGATGAGTTGTAGGGCCAGTTGTAAGTGCCAGGAAAAGAGAATGAGATCCCCTTTTTCTTGGCGACTGGCAGGCAACCACCAAGTGGAGATATTGTAACCCCGCACTGGCACTCCAACCTCCATGCCCTGAAAAGACATCTTTGCTTGGCGGCTCTTCCAGTTGAAACATAAGAAAAATAAATGGTAATAGCAACCAAATGGAAAAAGCTGGAAATTACTAGAGAAGAGGAAAATTTTAACTTCTAAGAAGACATTAGAAAGTGGAAACATTACAAAAACCCTTTTGCCAATGAGGTTGTCCAAAAATCAACCAAATTTATTGTAGAATAATAATAAGCAACATTGTACATGAATCAGTGATGATGTAAAACTATGCAGTATAAACATTGCTGAAGATTTTTTTTCTATTTAATTTACCTTCAAAGGAAGGCTTTAGAATGAGGCTCTGCCCTGCATTTCATTATGTAACACGTTGACCTGTATATTACCTCGGGTATGAATCTAATACAGTTTGATTTGTTATGATGGGACTAAACTGAAACATGTATTATTTTTTCATGCCTCTTTCATATAAGCACAAGGTGTAGTAAATAACCAATTTAAATATGGGAAGTGTTGAGTTTGAGTTTTAAAGATACCTTTGAGGAGATGATTTTTATCTACTAGTTAGGAGAAATATTATGTAGCCAAACCCCTGTCTCTATTAGTCCTAAAATATCAGAGTTGAAAACAAAATGTTTGCTTACCTCATGAGGATAATTTAATGGAATTTATACTGCCTAGTAATGTGGAGTGCTTTTTCTTTATGAATGTACAAAATGGAAGCCATTAGACAAAAAAAAAAATTGGTTTAGCTTTATCCCATAGGTTACTAATTGCTCTCATATCAATATATGAATGTATTTTTGTGTAGAAATACCACATTTCCCCTTTGTCTTTTGATATAGCAAAATAAATACAGATTTCTGGAAACTGTGACATTGAAGTTAGTCATAGACTATTTGAATAGCTGTCAAATGTGATACTGATTTATTAATGACTCCCATATGGTAAAGAACACTCCTTTCCAGACCTTTAACATCTTCTAATTGCTGCAGCTAATTGTTGTGTTGAAATAATTTTCTTGATCATTCTTACCTAATTCCTCTGTATGAGATTGTACTTTACTTCTTAACAATTCACATTGCTTTGGAGTTCATTTCTTTTCTGCAAGAAAATACTTTATTCCTGTGGGAGGGAAACACAGTACTTATATATAATGCAGCTGTGAAACAAACGTAATACTTTATGCTCTATTGTAAAGAGGCCTTCTAAAATCTAATTTCCTGGGCTGATAGTGAATGATATCTATTTCTACACTTAACAATCTTTCAAAATACTTTCCTTTTCCTAACAAAAATGTCTATCGGTATTGGCACATGTTATGAAACAGCCTATTACAAGTTTCCAGTACATGATTTATAGTAGTAGTAATGCTTGGTGTTTTTTGTTACCACTACAACTGCTACTACTACTTATAATTAAATTTTTATTTCATGAATGACACAACTTGGAAATTTAACTTAAGATGACTGACAGATGGAAACCCTTAACCATTGAAACTCATTCTCCACATTGTGAAGATAGCATTTTGATTTTTCTTCTGTACCTTCTTTTTCTTTTTTATAGTCCTAAATATACAGGCTTGGAAGTAATTGCTTCCCCGATTCCCGGTGTGTGTCTCTCTTTGCCTGTGATATATTAAAGCATCTGCTCAATCTCAAGGTTCTTCTACGATACATTCCTTCTTCCATCTTGGCCATGTCCTTCTCCTCCTCACAGGCTATTACTCCAGAAAGACACTTTTTGTCCTCGTCTTCCATCTCCTTGATGTCATTGTCTGAATTCCTGAATCTATTTTCTACTGCTCGTACTAGATTCATTCCTCATTCACTTTTTATGTAATATTTCTAATGTGAAAAGTTATTTGGTGAACTCAAAATTATTTCAGAATTGACTAGATTATGAACCATAGCATGGAAGAAGATACATTTTTTTTATCTTGGTAATGTAGTATCTTCTGCACTACCTGTCACATTGTAGGTTCCTAGGAATAATAGCAATAATAACAATAATGGTAATAATATCTAACATTTAAAGCACTTACTGTGTGCCAATACCATGGTAATCATGCTATTATGATACTAATAATACTATTTAACACTTAAAGCACTTACTAGGTGCCAGCACTATGATACTAATAATAACAAGCACCTAAAGACTTAATATGTGCTTACATTTTACTAAGTGTTTTTCATGGAACGCTTACAAAGTCCTTACAATAGTACTTAGTATATGGGGTAAATAATATTATTATTCCCATATTCTGGATGTGGAAACTGAAGTTCAGAGCACATAAGCAATTTACCAAGGTGGCAGAGCTTGGTCATAAGTCATCTGATTCTATGTTCTAATAGAATGTTCGAATCACTATAAATTTTGGTCGGAGATTATGTTTAATTGCTCACCATACTTCTCTTTGAGTCACACTCCCACCACTACGTGTTTGCTTTGTTCATTAATTCTCAAGATCAGCTTCTATCCAGAAATAAGTAATCCAGAGGAAGGAAGGCAAATATATTTTAATTTTCTTGCTAACTGCCCTTTATGGCAAAAGATGCCTTTAACACTTTATTTAGAAGAATTCTGAGGTTATGTAGAATGTCTGAGGAAAAAGAACTATAGGCATAGAAAAGGGAACGACAGCCCACTATTTGCCTCCCTAATCAATGTGTATCTCTATTTCCTGGTGTAAAAAAATTCTCAGGTCTCTGTCCACAATGGAAGCTGGACACCAGTACAGGTTGAAATGCAGCCAAATTCAACCCACCAAGATAAAACTAGTGTCACATTAACATCTTCGCTAAACAGCCAGGTAAAATAAATGTTTGTCTAAGGTAAAACTTACAGCTTCAGACAAGCCATAGGAAAATAGGCTGATCGCCTCATCTCTACATAAAGAAATACTAAGATAACATTTTAATTCAGTTGCTAATCTTTAAATTCCCGTGGACACATAGAGTTTTGTACTTGATAATAAACAATGAAACATCAGTACAGATGTTGAATGTGGACATTTTCTAATATAAATAATAATCTGGTTTACTGGGAGATAATTTAAAACCAAAAACACATCAACTATGATGCTGACAGCATATTAAATATAACTTATCCTTCGATTCAGGATGTTCTTCATGCCATCTGGTCACGCTATGAACACTGATTATAAAATATGATCCTGACAAAACCATAATTTGAAAAGATACATGCACCCCAATATTCATTGCAGCACTGTTTACAATAGCCAAGACATGGAAACAACTTAAATAACCATCAAAAAATGAACAGATAAAGAAGAGATGGTATATATGTACAATGGAATATTACTCAGCCATAAAAAATAATGAAATAATGTCATTTGCAGCAACATGGATGAACCTAGAGATTATCATACTAAGTGAAGTAAGTCAGAAAGAGAATGATAAATACCATATGCTATCACTTACATGTGGAATCTAAAATATGACACAAATGAACATATCTATGAAACAGAAACAGGCTCACAGACGTACAGAACAGATTTGTGGTTGCCAAGGGGGAGGGGAGGGTGGGGGATGGAAGGATTGGGAGTTTGGGATTAGCAGATGCAAATTAGTATATATAGGATGGGTGAACAACAAGGTCCTACTGTATAGCACAGGGAACTATATTCAGTATCCTGTGATAAACCATAATAGAAAGGAATATGAAAAAGAATGTATATATGTATAACTGAATCACTTTGCTGTGCAGCAGAAATGAACACAACATTGTAAATCAATTACACTTCAAGTTAAATAAAATAAAATAAAATAAGGTTCTGAAACTGAACAGAGGCAGTCTGCATGGTAGCAAAGAGCTGGAGCCATAATTCCTGGGTTGGTTTCTTTGCGCCACCATTTTTATTAGCTCTGTGTCTCAGTTTCCTCATAGGAGAAATGGAGATGACAACAATATTATGTACAGTTTTTCAAACACCATCTGTCACATAGCAAGCACTCCATAAGTATTAGTTATTGTTGCCACTGTTATGTTATAAAGTAGAAAATTCACCCGAATTACTTTTGTAACTGGAAAACAAATATTGAAGTTGTGTGTGTGTGTGTGTGTGTGTGTGTGTGTGTGTGTGTTCATGTGCAGGTGTATGTGTGCATATGTATTTATTTTATTTTGGCAAATCCATATTTTTGCCCATTTTCTTATCATGTTTCCCTTGTGACTACAAGAAAATTTTTTTCATGCACTATAGATATTTGCACCTCTTGATATTTGAGCCGCTGAGATATTTTACTGTTTAGTTTACCATGTTATGGACTGAAAGTTTTTGTTCCCCCAGAACTTACATGTTGAAACCCTGCCCCCCAATGTGGTAGTATTAGGAGGTGGGGCCTTTGGGGAGTAATTAGGATTAGGATGAGGTTGTGAGGGTGGAGCCCTCATGAATGGGGTTTGCCATTACATGAGTCATTAGATGAGCTTGCTTCCTGCCTCTGCTCCCTGACATGGGAAGACAGAACACGAAATCATCAGTCTGCAACATGGAAGTGGGCTCTCACCAGAACCCAGCCATGTGGACACCCTGATCTCAGGCTTCCAGCCTCCAAAACTGTGAGAAATAACACTCTGTCATTTATAAGCAACTCAGTCTATGGTATTTTGTTACAGTAGTTTGAACTAAGATACTATATCTTCATTTATAGTCAGAAGGAGACAAATTTTTATCATATCTTTAGCATAAAGAAATGAGCAGGAAGTTTTGGAATGACATACACTAATTTTTATAAAGAAATTATTTTTGTAAGTGTCAATTGATGGCCAACAGGTACACGAAAAGATGCTCTACGTTACTAATCGTGAGGGAAATGCAAAAAACCACAATGAGATACCACCTCACGCTTATTAGAATGGGTATTATCAAAAAGACAGCAAATAACAAGTGTTGGCAAGGAAGTGGAGAAAAGGGAGCCCTCATGCACTGCTGGTGGGAATGTAAACTGGTGCAGCCACTATGGAGAACAGTATGGAAATTCCTCAAAAAAACTAAAAATAGAACTACCATACAATCCAGTAATTCCACTCCTGGGTATTTATCCAAAGAAAACAAAAACATTAACTCGAAAAGATATAGGCACCCCCATGTTCTTTGCAGAATTATTTACGATAGCCAAACTGTAGAAGCAACCTAAGTGTCCATTGATGGATGAATGGATTTGTTTTTTAAATTATGGTATATATACCATAATTCTATATATATATATACACACACACATATATGTAAATACATATATATGAACATATACAATGGAATATGCATTATGTACATATACAATGGATTATTAATAAATAAATATTATTTATCTTATTAAAAAATAAATATTACCATTTGCAACAACATGGATGAACCGCAAGGGCTTTAAATAAGTCAGAGAAAGACAAATACTGTGTGATCTCTCTTCTACGTGGAATCTAAAACAAACAAACCCATAGATACAGACAGAGAACAGATTGGTGGTTGCCAGAAGCAGGGGGTAGGGGGTGAGAGAAACAGGTGAAGAGGGTAAAAAGGTAAAAGAACAAACAAACCTGGGGTGGTAAGATGTGGTAGTACATGAAAGAAGACTGGCCATGAGTTAATAGTTGAAGCTGAGTGATATTAAATTGGGTTCATTATACTATTCTTAAGGGAAAAAAAGTCAATTGACCTCCCTTCCTAAACTCTAAAAATACTGTTTTCACACTATTTCCCCATCCAGTGAGATGCTGTTTTATATGTTCTACTTCAAGAGCGGAGGACTCTTATTTTAGATGTCATGGGTTGAGCAGTGCATACGTGAGGTAAGTGGAAATTTTTACCCTGCTTGGGCTCTTTGCTGAAGGGTGCCGAGAATGATATTAGAACCGGTCCTGTATGCCTAATGAAGAACAGATTTTGATGTAAAAACAGAATTCTTTATTTGGTTATCTTTGATCTAAGACCACTAAAAAGAATAGTAATTGTGGTTATAGGCAAGTGTCTGTTAAAGATGGGCAAATTAGAACTTAAAAAATAATCACTGACTTTAAATATCCAAACCAATGTCTACAAAGAAATACATTATTTAAGTGTGAAAATATTTGACTTTTTTTCTTCTCTTGCCAGGGGTTTTTCTCATATCTGTCAGCACTCAAGGCCCTGACACACTATAAAAGTCTGTTTTCTCAGTCTCCAATCCCAAGGGACACTATGAGTACTAAATTCTTAAGTCTAGATATGTAGGTTTAGATAAGGTTTTGATAAGCGTTCAAACACTTTGTTGATTAACCACATCAAATCAAAGTTGTGAATTTAGCCAATCACTAATGATTCCAAGGAACCTGGATGAGATTTCATGCAAATCTCCAGGGGGTTAGGGTTTAACCTAGCACCCTGGAACATAAAAGGCAAACTGCCTCTTGGCTAAGTCCGCCTGTTGGTTGTGTGTAATTGTCAGAGGCCCTGGGAATCTGTCCAGCAGTCTTCCAAAAAGAGAAGCATACACACTTCACCTACAGTTAGCACTGCAGCTACCTTGGAAGAGGGGAAAGTCAGGAGGTTTGCTTATGCTAAGATGCTTTGAAACTTTAACTCTGGACCAGTCCAGTGACCTTTGGCATTGGGATCGTTGAGGTGTTTAAGAGAACTCACTGCAGCTCCAAGCGCTGCATTTGGGAATGGCAGAGGAAATGAGTTGATGAGGCAGCGAAACTCAGAAGCATTCTCTTGGACGCTGCGTTGGTGAGAGTGGGATGGGAAAAGGTCACTCTGCCAAAGGTATTGCTGTAACTCACTGGGAGTCTTTCAAACCAAGGGCTCTCAGAATTCCAAAATTCCAGAAGCAGGGAGCTTGTAAAGGTGCACTGGTCATGTGTGTCACAAGCACCCATGTGTGTAACCCAATAATTAGAAATCTTTGTAGGAAAAATAATGCCTTGTAGGTACAAGGTTCTCATTTGTACCTTAAATGTTTCATTGGTAGATTACAAAGATGGATCTTCTTGATTTTTAATCCTAGTATAAGCCTGTAAAAATTGGCTGGCTACAAATGCAAAGTAACCCTGCCCTGCTTTTATGTGGTGATATCTGTGCACAGAAGGAAACAGGTATCATGGTCATTGTCCTTGTTTTGTGTTTGAAGCCAGTTATTTACAGTATTCAAATATAACTTCTTTGGATAAACCACTGAATTTGATGTGTTAATAAGTAACTTTATGAAATATACTTTTAAAGCTTTTCTGCCACAACTTAAGGAAGAAACGGTATTTAAGAACTAAAGGTACATGATGTATATCAATCAAGTGATGTGTCAATGTAAAAATGTATGAAGAGTTAGTTCTTAATGAATTAAAACTCAAGAATGTGAATGGAGCATATTCACAACTTTGTGATTTATTCTGAATTCCCCACAAAAAAAGGGCCAAAGACAGCAAAGACGTCCTGGAATCACGTTTTCTTTAACTCAGCAGTTTTCAAACACCCTGATTTGCTTTAAATAAAGCAGCACCCACTGTAAGTGCCTTTTATTTTTCAACTTTTAAAAGAAATGCCATACTTTCCAACTAGACAATTCCCAATCCTGAGTGTGTCAGGACAGGAGATTTCTCCCCAAAATATCTGAAAGACATGAGTGTTTCAGGACTTTTTCAGCAGAAATAAATTCCTGACTCTTAAAACATCATGAACTCAGCCAAGACAGGATCAGTAGCAGCTGCTCAGGGGCAGGTGGTTTCATTAGTACCATGAGTCCTTCCCCACACACCTCCAGGATTGAATGCCTTCCATTTCTGAAAATTTAAACAAGTTGACTATACTATGAGGGCATCTGAATATAACATTCTTTCTTATTTTTTTAACCAGTAAAATTGAGCACTGTAATTTATTTTATGATTTTTTTACCATCTTTTTTAGAGTATAATTGCTTTACATTGTTGTCTTAGTTGCTGCTGTATGACAAAGTGAATCAGCTATATGTATACATATATCCCCATATCTCTTCCTTCTTGCATCTCCCTCCCACCCACCCTACCCCACCCCTCTAGGTGGTCACAAAGCACCGAGCTGATCTCCCTGTGCTATGTGGCTGCTTCTCACTAGCTATCTATTTTACATTTGGTAGTGTATATATGTCCATGCCACTCTCTCACTTTGTCCCAGTTTACCCTTCCCCCCCACTGTATCCTCAAGTCCATTCTCTAGTATGTCTGTGTCTTTATTCCCGTCTTGCCCCTAGGTTCTTCATGACCTTTTTTTTTTTTTTTTTAGATTCTATATATATGTGTTAGCATATGGTATTTGTTTTCCTCTTTCTGACTTACTTTACTCTGTATGACAGACTCTAGGTCCACCCACCTCACTACAAATAACTCAATTTTGTTTCTTTTTATGGCTGAGTAAAATTCCATTGTATATATGTGCCACATCTTCTTTATCCATTCATCTGTCATTGGACACTTAGGTTGCTTCCACATCCTGGCTATTGTAACAAGTGCTGCAATGAAAATTGTGGTACATGACACTTTTTGAATTATGGTTTTTCAGGGTATATGCCCAGTAGTGGGATTGCTGTGTCATATGGTAGTTCTATTTTTAGTTTTCTAAGGAACCTCCATACTGCTCTCCATAGTGGCTGTATCAATTTACATTCCCACCAACAGTGCAAAAAGGGTTCCCTTTCTCCACACCCTCTCCAGCATTTATTGTTTCTAGATTTTTTGATGATGACCATTCTGAGCGCTGTGAGGTGACACCTCATTGCAGTTTTGATTTGCATTTCTCTAATGATTAGCGATGTTGAGCATCCTTTCATGTGTCTGTTGGCAATCTGTATATCTTCTTTGGAGAAATGTCTATTTAGGTCTTCTGCCCACTTTTGGACTGGGTTGTTTGTTTGTTTTTGATATTAAGCTGCATGAGCTGCTTGTATATTTTGGAGATTAATCCTTTGTCAGTTGCTTCGTTTGCAAATATTTTCTCCCATTCTGAGGGTTGTCCTTTAGTCTTATTTATGGTTTCCTTTGCTGTGCAAAAGATTTTAAGTTTCATTTGGTCCCATTTGTTTATTTTTGTTTTTATTTCCATTTCTCTAGGATGTGGGTCATAAAGAATCTTGCTGTGATTTATGTCATAGAGTGTTCTGCCTATGTTTTCCTCTAAGAGTTTTATAGTGTCTGGCCTTACATTTAGGTCTTTAACCCATTTTGAGTTTATTTTTGTGTGTGGTGTTAGGGAGTGTTCTAATCTCATTATTTTACATGTAGCTGTCCAGTTTTCCCAGCACCACTTATTGAAGACGCTGTCTTTTCTCCATTGTTTATTCTTGCCTCCTTTATCAAAGATAAGGTGACCATATGTGTGTGGGTTTATCTCTGGGCTTTCTATCCTGCTCCATTGATCTATATTTCTGTATTTGTGCCAGTACCATACTGTCTTGATTACTGTAGTTTTGTAGTAGAGTCTGAAGTCAGGAAGCCTGATTCCTCCAGCTCTGTTTTTCTTTCTCAGGATTGCTTTAGCTATTCAGGGTCTTTTGTGTTTCCATACAAAGTGTGAAAATTTTTGTTCTAGTATTGTGAAAAAAGCCATTGGTAGTTTGATAGGGATAGCATTGAATCTGTAGGTTGCTTTGGGTAGTATAGCCATTTTCACAATGTTGATTCTTCCAATCCAAAAACATGGTATATCTCTCCACCTGTTTGTATCGCCTTTAATTTCTTTCATCAATGTGTTATAGTTTTCTGCATACAGGTCTTTTGTCTCCTTAGGTAGGTTTATTCCTAGGTATTTTGTTGTTGTTGTTGCAATAGTAAATGGGTGTGTTTCATTAATTTCTCTTTCAGATTGTTCATCATTAGTGTATTTGAATGCAAGAGGTTTCTGTGCATTAAATTTGTATCCTGCTACTCTACCAAATTCATTGATTAGCTCTGGTAGTTTTCTGGTGTCATCTTTAGGATTCTTTAGTACAGTATCATGTCATCTGCAAACAGTGACAGTTTTACTTCTTTTCCAATTTGGATTCCTTTTATTTCTTTTACTTCTGATTGCTGTGGCTAAACCTTGCAAAATTATGTTGAATAATAGTGGTGAGAGTGGGCAACCTTGTCTTGTTCCTGATCTTAATGGAAATGGTTTTAGTTTTTCACCATTGAGAACGATGTTGGCTTTGGGTTTGTCACATATGGCCTTTATTATGTTGAGGTAGGTTCCCCCTATGCCTACTTTCTGGAGAGTTTTTATCATAAATGGGTGTTGAATTTTGTCAAAAGATTTTTCTGCATCTATTAAGATTATCATATGGCTTTTATGCTTCAGTTTGTTAGTATGGTGTATCACATTGATTGATTTGCATATATAGAAGAATCCTTGCACTCCTGGGGTAAACCCACTTGATCATGGTGTATGATCCTTTTAATGTGCTGTTGTCTTCTGTTTGCTAGTATTTTGTTGAGCATTTTTGCATCTATGTTCATCAGTGATATTGGCCTGTAATTTTCTTTTTTTGTGACATCTTCGTCTGGTTTTGATGTCAGGGTGATGGTGGCCTTGTAGAATGAGTTTGGGAGTGTTCCTCCCTCTGCTATATTTTGGAAGAGTTTGAGAAGGATAGGTGTTTGTTAGCTCTTCTCTAAATGTTTGATAGAATTTGCCTGTGAAGCCATCTGATCCTGGGCTTTTGTTTATTGGAAGATTTTTAAGCACATTTTCAAGTTCAGTGTTCGGGATTGGTCTGTTTATATTTTCTATTTCTTCCTGTTCAGTCTCAGAAAGTGGTGCTTTTCTAAGAATTTGTCCATTTCTTCCAGGTTGTCCATTTTATTGGCATATTTGCTTGTAGTAATCTCTCATGATCCTTTTTATTTCTGCAGTGTCAGTTGTAACTTCTTCTTCATTTCTAATTCTGTTGATTCGAGTCTTCCCCCTCGTTTTCTTGATGAGCCTGGCTAATGGTTTATTAATTTTGTTTATTTCCCCAAAGAACCAGTGTTAGTTTTATTGATCTTTGCTATTGTTTCATTCATTTCTTTTTCATTTATTTCTGATCTGATCTTTATGATTTCTTTCCTTCTGCTATCATTGGGTTTTTGTTCTTTCTCTAATTGCTTTAGTTGTAAGTTTAGTTTGCTTATTTGAGATTTTTCTTGTTTCTTTAGGTAGGATTGTACTGCTATAAAATTCCCTCTTAGAACTGCTTTTGCTGCCTCCCATAGGTTTTGGGTCATCATGTATTCATTGTCATTTTTTTCTAGGTATTTTTTGGTTTCCTCTTTGATTTCTTCAGCAATCTCTTGGTCATTTAGTAGCATATTGTTTAGCCTCCATGTGCTTGTATTTTTTACAGTTTTTTTCTTGTAATTGATACCTAGTCTCAAAGCACTGCAGTTGGAAAAGATACTTGATATGATTTCATTTTCTTAAATTTACCAAGGCTTGTTTTGTGACTGATGATATGATCTGTCTTGGAGAATGTTCCATGAGCACTTGAGAAGAAAGTGTATTTTCTTGGTTTTGGATGGAATGTCCTGTAAATATCAAGTAAGTACATCTTGCTTAATGTGTCATTTAAAGCTTGTGTTTCCTTATTTATTTTCATTTTGGATGATCTGTCCATTGGTGAAAGTGGGGTGTTAAAGTCCCCTACTATGATTGTGTTACTGTTGATTTCCCCTTTTATGGCTGTTAGTATTTGCCTTATGTATTGAGAGGCTCATATGTTGGGTGCATAAATATATACAGTTGTTATATCTTCTTCTTGGATTGATCCCTTGACCATTATTTAGTGTTCTTCTTTTTCTCTTATAATACTCTTTATTTTAAAGTCTATTTTGTCTGATATGAGAATTGCTACTCCAGCTTTCTTTGTATTCCATTTGCATGGAATATCTTTTTCCATCCCCTCACTTTCAGTCTGTATGTGCCCCTAGGTCTGAAGTGAGTCTCTTGTACACAGCATATATGTGGGTCTTGTTTTTGTATCCATTCAGCCAGTCTATGTCTTTTGGTTGGAGCATTTAGTCCATTTACATTTAAGGATATTATTGATATGAATATTCCTATTACTGTTTTCTTAATTGTTTTGGATTTGTTTTTGTAGGTCTTTTCCTACTCCTGTGTTTCCTGCCTAGAGAAGTTCCTTCAGCATTTGTTGTAAAGCTGGTTTGGTGGCTGAATTGTCTTAACTTTTGCTTGTCTGTAAAGATTTAAATTTCTCTGTCGAATCTGAATGAAATCCTTGCTAGGTGGAGTAATCTTGGTTGTAGGTTTTTCCCTTTCATCACTTTAAGTATGTCCTGTCACTCCCTTCTGGCTTGCAGAATTTCTGCTGAAAGATCAACTTTTACCCTTATGGGGATTCCCTTGTATGTTATTTGTTGCTTTTCCCTGCTGCTTTTAATATTTTTTCTTTGTATTTAATTTTTGATAGTTTGGTTAATGTGTCTTGGTGTGTTTCTCCTTGTATTTATCCTGTATGGGACTTTCTGTGCTTCCTGGACTTGATTGACAATTCTTCCTTTCCTATGTTAGGGAAGTTTTCAACTATAATCTCCTCATATATTTTCTGAGACTATATCTTTTTCTGTTCTTCTTCTGGAGCACCTGTAATTCGAATGTAGTGTGTTTAATGTTGTGCCAGAGGTCTCTGAGACTGTCCTCAATTCTTTTCATTCTTTTTTCTTTATTCTGCTCTGTGGTAGATATTTCCACTTTCCTTTTCCAGGTCACTTATCCATTCTTCTGCCTCAGTTATTCTGCTATTGATTCCTTCTAGAGAATTTTAAATTTCATCTATTCTCTTGTTCATCATTGTTTGCTTGTTTTTTAGTTCTTCTAGGTCCTTGTTAAACATTTCTTATGTTTTCTCCATTCTATTTCCAAGGTTTTGGATGATCTTTACTATCATTACACTGAATTATTTTTCAATTGGACTGCCTGTGTCCTCTTCATGTGTTTGGTCTGTTGAGTTTTTATCTTGCTCCTTCATCTGCCGCATATTTCTCTGTCTTCTCATTTTGTTTAACTTACTGTGTTTGGGGTGTCCTTTTCTCAGGCTGCAGGTTCATAGTTCCCATTGTTTTTGGTATCTGCCCCCAGTGGGTGAGGTTGCTTCAGTGGCTTGTGTAGGCTTCCTGTTGGAGGGGTCTGGTGCTTGTGTTCTTGTGGGTGAGGCTGGATCTTGTCCTTCTGGTGGACAGGGTCGCATCTGGTAGTGCGTTTTGAGGTGTCTGTAAACTTAGTATGATTTTAGGCAGCCTCTCTGCTAATGGGTTGGGTTGTGTTCCTGTCTTGCGAGTTGTTCAGCATGGGGCAACCAGCACTGGAGTTTGCTGGCTGTTGGGTGGAGGTGAGAGCATTGAGAAGGAGATCTCTGGGAGTGCTCTCGTTGATTGATATTACATGGAGCTGGGAGATCTCTGGTGGCCCAACATCCTGATCTCGGTTCTCCCACCTCAGAGGCTCAGGCCTGACACCAGGCTGGAGCACCAAGAGCCTGTCAGTTACACAGCTCAGAAGAAAAGAGAAAAAAAAAAGAAAGAAAAATAAAAAATAAAAAAAGAAAGGAAATTATTAAATAAAAGAATAATAATTAAAAAAATAGAAGAGGGCAATGAAACCAATAAACAAATCCACCAACGAATAGAAGTGCTAAACACTACACTGAGCTAAACATAAAAATCAGAAACAAATCAGTCGCAGACAGCAAACCCCAAGTCTACAGTTGCTCCCAAAGTCCACTGCCTCAATTTTGGATGATACAATATCTATTCAGGTATTCCACAGATGCAGGGTACATCAAGTTGATTGTGGAGATTTAATCCACTGCTCGAGGCTGCTGGGAGAGATTTCCCTTACTCTTCTTTGCTCACACAGCTCCTGGGGTTTAGCTTTGGATTTGGCCCCACCTCTGCATGTAGGTCGCCTGGGGGCATCTGTTCCCCGCTCAGACAGGACGGGGTTAAAGCAGTGGCTGATTAAGGGGCTCTGGCTCATTCAGGTCAGGGGGAGGAGGGAGGGGTACGGTAGTTATAATTTGAATGCAGGGTGAGCCTGTGGCGGCAGAAGCTAGTGTGATGTTGCAACAACCGGGGGTATGCCAGGTGTTCTCCCAGGGAAGTGGTCCCTGGATCACGGGACCCTGGCAGTGGTGGCCTGCACAGGTTCTGGGGAGGGTTGGGTGTGGATAGTAACCTGTGCTCGCACACAGGGTTCTTGGTGGCTGCAGCAGCAGCATTAGTGTTTCATGCCCGTCCCTGGGGTCTGAGCTGATAGCCACGGCTCACACTGGTTTCTGAAACTCGTTGCGGCTGTGCTTTGAATCCCCTCTCCTCACGTGCCCTGAAACAATGGTCTCTTGCCTCTTAGGCAGGTCCAGACTTTTTCCTGGACTCCCTCCCAGTTAGCTGTGGTGCACTAGCCCACTTCAGGCTGTGTTCATGCAGCCAACCCCAGTCCTCTACCTGGGATCCGACCTCCAAAGCCCAAGCCTCAGCTCCCAGCCCCCACCTGTCCTGTCAGGTGAGCAGACAAGCCTCTCCAGCTGGTGAGTGCTGGTCGGCCCAATCCTCTGTGTGGGAATCTCTCCGCCTTGCCCTCTGCATCCCTGTTGCTGCGCTCTCCTCCATAGCTCCAAAGCTTCCCCCCCATGCACCCCCTGTCTCTGCCAGTGAAGGGGCTTCCTAGTGTGTGGAAACTTTTCCTCCTTCACAGCTCCCTCCCAGAGGTGCAGATCCTGTCCCAATTATTTTGTCTCTGTTTTTTCTTTTTACTTTTGCCCTACCCATGTATGTGGGGATGCTCTTGCCTTTTGGGAAGTCTGAGGTCCTCTGCTAGCATTCAGTAGGTGTTCTGTAGGAGTTGTTCCACATGTAGATGTATGTTTGATGTATTTGCGGGGAGGAAGGTGATCTCCATGTCTTACTGCTCCGCCATCTTGAAGGTCTCCCCCTGGAATATTCTTTTTAAAAATTATTTATTTGTTTGTTTATTTGGCCACACTGGGTCTTAGTTGCAGCACACATGATCATCATTGCTGTGTGAAGGATCTTTAGTTGCAGCATGAGGGATCTTTTAGTTTCAGTATGCAGGCTCTTAGTTGTGGCATGTAGGATCTTAGTTGCAGCATGCAGAATCGTTTTAGTTGCAGCATGCATGCAGGACCCAGCTCCCCAACCAGGGATCGAACCCGGGTCCCCGGCATTGGGAGCACAGAGTCTTAACTGCTGGACCACGAGGGAAGTCCTAGAATGGAATATTCTTAACATTAAAAATATGTTCCCTTTATAGAGGTAAACTTCTGATTTTGGTTTACCTGTGTGTTTAAATATTCTTTTATTTTAATTCACCTGTTAAACTTTCTCTTCTCTTCTTCAACTAAATGATTTAGTAGATGCATTAATCTGAGGCCTTGTTTGTGCCCTAAAACTTTTCTGATAGGCTCTGACTCTGCAGATGCCTTTTTTTTTTTTTAACATCATATTGGAGTATAATTGCTTTACACTGTTGTGTTAGTTTCTGCTGTATAACAAAGTGAACCAGCTATACGTATACATATATCCTCATATCCCATCCCTCTTGCGTCTCCCTCCCACCCTCCCTATCCCACCCCTCTAGGTGGTCACAAATCTGCAAATATCTTTTGAAAGCTGCATGCTGTACCGCTCTTTAGAAGTCTTCTGATAAACCAGACACAGGTATGGCTGGAGTCAGCTAGAAATGCTCAGCATTTAAGTGGAATAGAATTGGCTTCCATTTTTACCCTGTGCTTTCCCTGCCACTAACTTTAATACTTCAGTGACACATGATAGTGACAGGGACATGAGGTGGCCCAGATTCCTCATCCCTCAAAAGGCTGCCAAAGACAACTAATATTCTCTCTACTGGCCTCACTTCTTCCATTCTTGCTCCTTCCTTATTACTGTTCTCAGGCTGGTGGTCTCGCCGCTGCTTCTTCTCCTTTTCAGTACCATTTCCTTCTATTTGATTACCTTACCCGAAGAATCCCAGGGTGAGACAAAGCTTATGAGGGGCCAGAGATTTGGGGGAACAACTTTTTAGAGTTTTCCCAACCTCCCAGACCGTGAGAAGGGCCATCAACTACCCGCACAACTTCCAGGGTCCTGGATGTGTACAATTACATTTAAAAGACTAATAGGCAGTTATCAAACAAAACCAGCTGTGGCGGGGGCGGGCGGGAGTTCTCATTTTTAGGATTTACGTAGATAGTACATCCTTTTCTATATCCTCTCAGCAGGCCAATACTGAACATATTTTGACAATTGCATCTATCTGATCCATTCTAAGGATATAGTCTATGATCCTTTCTAATCAGAGATATTACTCGTTGATGTCACTAACTGAAACCCTCAAACTGGATATTCACCCTGGATTGACCGCCTGACTTCTTCTCCCATCTGCATGAACCCAAATGTGTGTTTTCTATTTATTACAACCTTCTCTTGCCCATCTTTCTAGGTATTCACTTCATTTTTCTCCTGAGGTCAAATATAAAATCTGTTCTATCTACAAATTTCTTGCTTTCTGTGTGCTCTGCTATCAATATCTCAGTGTTGTCTTCTTAATTCTCCTCACCTGTGCCCTGGAATCTTACTTTTCAGATTTACCACCATAAGGACTGCTCCCCTGTTAATCTTTCCAGTAACTTCTGTGCAATGCCTGTTTGCTCGTATGCCTACTACCACTGTCACCTGGATTCACATGTTTAAGTTTCTGCTACCCAGGTTCTGTACCTCCGTGGACACAGATTTTTTTGCAGACATGCGATCATGACATCTCCTTGCAGCTTCCTCTCTAGAAAATCCAAGAAACCACTTTTACCGGACATCCTAGAGCAGGTGCTCTACTGTCACTAGAATTATCCAAGCTCATCAAGACACATGCAGTACATGAGTCCTTTGTACAGGTTTTACTGATAGGTCACCCAGAGCTATTAATTGCATAGAGGGCCATTCTTCCTCTATGAAAATGGCGGTGTCTTTTTTCTTCTGGGGATAGTGTTATAGCTCTTGTGGTTTTGTCCTTTTGCTTCCAGGTGGTTTTGATTCCCCACCTCCCAAAAAACCCCCATATCTTTGGTTTACAAATAAATGCTTCTTTGTTTAGACAGTAATTACTGCTTACTAGTTATTTAAACTAATGCTACTCAGGTCTTTGGTGTGTCTTTGCAGCCTCGATTTAGTCTGTTATTTTTTTTCCCCAGTTTGAGGCACACCTGTTGGCCTTTTAGGCCATGTTTACATGTGTGTTACAGCAGCGTGGAACTGTTGACAGTATTACAGCAAGGCTGGTGGACTGGCTGCATTCCAGAGCTTTGTTGTGGGTGGTCCTATCTTGTCATTGGCTGGTGAACATGACATTAAGATTATATTCGGAAAACTACTCAAGAAGCAGTGAGTGTTTTCTATGACAGCTCCAAATCTCAAGCACCGTTTGAAAAAGCATGGGTTAGATGGCCTGTGAATACTATTATCTAGCCTCCTGCATGCTGGCTCTTATGACATGATTTCCAAATTCTTTATTTGTAAATATTTGTTAGTCTTCTTCTAAACCTGTGGAATCTGTTACTTTTCGATTCTTCTGTTTAATTGAAGTTATGAATGTGAAACGCCTGTTATAAACTCTGCTGACTTTAAAGTAACACCATGTGTTTTGACCATGGGGGAAAGAGGAGAGAAGCATGTAATATTTAATGATTTTCTAATTTTGAGGCCTTTATGTAGTGCTTTTTGTGTGCTTACTTACAGAGATGAAAGTGCTAAAGAGAGTCTGAAGCTTATATAGACACACTCCTCTGGGCATCTTGCTTTAGCTTTATCATGATTCGGTGAAATAGTTGAATAAATAGGTAACTATATGATTTCTTAGACTCTTCTTCAGTTATTCACATGACATAATGATTGATATCCATCTTTAAGCCAAGTATGTGCCCGGTGTTGGGAGAACAGAGCTGGGCTACAGTATGATAGACTCACCTTGGTGGACCCAAGAAGGTCTCATGGAGAAAATAACTAAGCTGAGTATTGAAAAAATGGGAGGTTTGAGAGAGTTGCAGGTGGCAAAAGTGGAGAAAAATTGAGTCACAGGGGACAAGTGTAAAAGTTCAGAGATCTGATTCAGAATAAAATGTTTGAGGAAATACAAACCACAATAGTGATTCTATTTACTGGTTGCTAATTATGTGCTGTGGTCCGTGCTATTGTATGTGATGAGTTAGACTATTGATAGATAGATAGATAGTGGATATTAATGGATAGTACATGTATATTTAACTCTTACAATACCCTTACAATCTGGATAAAATTGTCTTCATTTTATAAATAATAAAACTAAGAATCAGAGATATTGAGATACACATCCAGTACATGTCAAGACTATCCCCAAAGCTGATGTTTTTATTTCTGTCCTGTACTATGCTTCTGTCAAATCATATCCATATGTGAAATCATAGTCCCAACTCATAAAGATAAAGCCAGTTGTAACTTTTTCAAGGCAGTAACTGTATCTTGTAAGCCCTTTTGATTCTCATAGTGACTTTAACAGGACACAATAATAAGTCCTTTTAAAAAACTGCCTTTCAACTCTGGGTCAAATACAATGACTTTAAATGTTTTAAGTAAATCTTTCGATTGGAAGCAGTTTTGCTAATCCAGTGATCTCTCCCTGGTACACACACACACACACACACACACACACACACACACACACAAACCGAGATCAACAGCTTTTAGAGACAGGTAAAATCTGGAAAACAAAATAACAAGGTAAACAGAAATTATAGTAGTACTAAAAAACATACCATGGACATGTAATAGGTGAATTCACCGGGCTAGATTTAAAAAAACTAATTGGAATAACCTATTGGTAGTAAATG
This sequence comes from Pseudorca crassidens, assembly GCF_039906515.1. Classification (NCBI taxonomy): domain Eukaryota; kingdom Metazoa; phylum Chordata; class Mammalia; order Artiodactyla; family Delphinidae; genus Pseudorca; species Pseudorca crassidens. The sequence goes on from NC_090297.1 coordinate 182,699,123, forward strand.
CAAATACTTTTCAATATAAAATATCAAAATTATATAGGGACCAATTACTTCCTTTGGGAATTCATTTTAAGGGCACACCCCAACAAAAAAGACAAGAAACTCTATGATTTATAATATTAAAATATTATACATAAATCAAATGTTTAACAGTGGACCAACAATTAAATGATGACTGACCCTTCTCTTCAGTTTTCTCCTCTGCTAGTGTTTACTATCTCAGTTTTCACAAAAATAAAATATCAGACACTTCATAATAAGGCAAAGGGAGGACAACTTGTCCTTTCAGTGTCATCTTGGAATATTGTTGGATAGACTCACCCAAAGAGGTGCCTTGGTATGATTCACATCTGTTATTTATTAAAGGCTCACATTCTATGTAAGTACATGTTAACTTGAAGATTTTTGTTTTATCAAGATGCAAGTAGTTATGATTTTATTGAACTTGAGGTCATGAACAAGTTTAGTATCTAACCTAGTGAACCTATTCCAGCCTTCCTTCTCTGAGCCTATATAACTCCAAGCTCTTTCATTCTCCTTCAAACCAGTGTTACCTGTCTCCTGATTTTCTCACCCACGATATTTGTATGTTTTTAACTTTTTGAAAAATATCTTTTAACATAGTATGGCATGAATTGCCATAATGGCATGAATTGCCCAGGCTCAAAATCTTGAAGTTCCTTAATCTTTCTTTTTCTTGCATCTTACAGTTAACCCACGAATAAATCCTGTTGCTTCTAATTTTCAATCTCACCACTTTTTTCTGCTCAGCCTCGATCATTACGATAGTTGCCTGCTGGCTTTCCCAACATCACCTCTTGTCTCAGTCTGTGTAACCAACCCTCTACAAAGCACTCAATGTCTAGGTTAGGAGAACGATGCCCTCAGACCTCCAAAGACTTCAAGCACACTAAGAAATACAAAGTCCCAAGTATGTGCCCTCAGCTCCAGACCGGTACAACTTAGCCTCCTGTCGACTCTGAGCCTCTCATTGGGCCAACACATTCCATTTGGGCTGACTTCCTTTGAATTTCTGCAAACTTTAAGTGTGACAATACCTCAGGGCTTCTGTACTTTCTCTTCCCTCTGCTTAATGCTTTTCCCCAAGAGATTTTCATTCCTATCACTATTTAAGGGTCTTCACTTCAGAGAGGTCCTCCTGACTATCTTACCTTACAGAGCTTCTCGCTTGCTGGTTTTCTAACCCCTTTTCCTGATATACCTTTCTGTTTTCCTTCGAAACACTCATCACTCCCCATTTCTTATTACATAATTACTTACATATTTATTTACTTATTGTCTGTGTCTACTACTAAAATGCCAGCTCTATGAGAACAGAATTTTGAACCTTGCATTCTCTGCTGTTAAGCCCAGTTCCTAAAACAGTGCCTGGAATGTGGTGAGCATTAAATAAATAATTGTTGAATAAATGAATGATTGGTTTAACCAGACGATGGAATCTTTTGCAGCCATTTAAAAGTTTGAAGATGAAGTGAAATCATGTATAATACTTATATCATTTAAATGCAAACATATTAAAAATATGTTAAAATCATATTGCAAGTGATTTGAACATCCTATGCTTGCAAAAATAAATATAAAGGAAAATGCAAAAATGAAAATTGCTTTGTAAGAATAATAGTAGAAACAGAGGTGATTCCCACTTTCTGTCTTCTGGAACTTTCTTTTATTCTTATAGTGATTTTATTTTGTTTCAATACCTTCAGGAAAATCATTATATAATGCCTTGAAAAATCCATCTTATAGCTTTCCTCTCTTGCGTTTTTCTGCTTTCTTTCCTTGCATTTCTTTGGTTTTGGATGCCTTAGGCTATCTTGCCTACTATCCAAGACCACTCTTGGCAAAACTGTAAACCAAGGTAAGTTCCTTTACCCTCTTTCTGTCTTTTTCCCATTCCCTTTCCTTGAACCTACTGAGAAGATATTTATCCCTGCTTTTACTAATGACTGCATTCTGATAACACTAAAAACTTAATTTATCATGTTTCCTTGTGGAATATTTACTTAAGGGGAAAATCCAAGTCTTAAAACAAAGGACTGACTTTTAAAAGATGGAATTTGAGGAATTGGGCTTATTCATTAAAGAGAGAGCTTGATCTTCAGGTTGTCCTTCAAGGACACTGCCCTTGTGCCTGTATCGAGGTCAGAGTTTTCTGTTTCCCTGAGAGTCAGTCACACTGGCTTTGTCTGGAATATAAGTCTGTAACCTAAATTGCCACTTTAGTCTCAAATTCACTTGAGGGAGCGAGCTGAGCATTTTTAGTAGCCATGGCTAGCCTCCCAATTTGTGATCCTCATGGAACTTCAAGTTCAGACATGCAAGCATGTCAAAATATTTTATCTTTGACAAGCAGTGCTTTCCAGAATGATGCCTAGTTCTAGCCAGTCAATGTGGTCTTGAACTGTAGTGTCATTTCTGGCAAGAACTTTCAAGCCTGGTTAATGTCAACAGCAATTGCCATAATGCACTTTGACACTATTTGGGATTTTCCTCTAGGTAATCTGACATCTCTCAAGTCAAAATTGAAGCACCACAGAATACCTTAGAAACTGAAAAGTTCACATATAATCTTGAGTCTACTTGACTCTGGTATATGCTGTAGTCACTATTGTGAGAAAAATCTATGACTTTGGTATATTCTATAGTCAGTATTGTGAGAAAAATCTGACTCAAATAGTTACATACTCACCATTTTGTGGGGGAGGGGTGCCTGATTTTATAAAAGATTTGCGTTTTTTTAATCCCATTATATCATATTTTGTAAATTCTCTTACATTCTTTTCTGGAGTAAAGTGGGGTATGAATAAATGAATATGTATTCTCCTTCCTATTTCTTTACTATATGTTTCCCTTAAATTATTTTACTGCATCATTTTGTTTTGTTTTTTCTTTCCAATTTGAGGGTGAAGAGATTGATGGAACCCTCATTCTGATCTGTTCTTATTCAAAAGTTATGGATTTAAAAATAAAAATTTATTGGAGTATAGTAGATTTACAATGATGTGTTAGTTTCAGGTATTCAGCAAAGTGAATCAGCTATATATATACAGTTTTTTTAGATTATTTTCCCATACAGGCCATTACAGAGTATTGAGTAGAGTTCCCCATGTTATACAGTAGGTCCTTATTAGTTACCTATTTTATATATAGTAGTGTGTGTATGTCAGTCCCAATCTCCCAATTTATCCCACCCTTCCTTATTCCCTGGTAACCATAAGTTTGTTTTCTACATCCATGAAAAATAAGAAGTTATGGGTTAATAGTCTGTGTGACCTCATATGTTTTCTCTGTGAAACAGTTACTGGGTCTAAGTACATCTCTTACACAGTATATGAGTTGATAAGATAATCGAATAATAAAGTGTCTCTTCCCATAAGACAATTTGGGGGGAAGGTAGAGAGTGGGTCAAAGTGGGCAGTTCTGTTGTTTGACTGATTTATCAAACAAACAAACAAAAAATCCACTTGACTCACACAGGCTAAAAGGAGTCTAAATAAGCCAACTGCTAATGTCCAGGTCCATCCAAATGAAGGAAGACCAGTCTTATGGCCTTAAGTCCTTTCCACCTCTATGAATAAGTAATTCTAAGATCTGATGAATATTTCTTGGATTTGACAAGGTGGAGTTGGGCTCTATTTTGGAGGAATCACTGCTAATTTCTATATTGAACATCTGAGTGAGTAAAAACTGCCTCTGCACAATGTCCACTGTCACTTCTCTCCCTCTGGGACACCGTTTTATTTTTTTCCTTATTCCTTTTTCCTTGCCTCTCCTCAATCTAGGAGGCCCCATTTCTAGGCATGTACATGTGGTTGACAGGATAGGGAGAAAAGAGTGGCGAGAAACTGCAGAAGAATAATTCCAGTGCCTACCTATTTCCTGATTGGTATGCCATCTTATTCTGCTGAAACACATGGAATTCAATGTTGAGATTTAGGGGCTAGTTTTATAGCCCCATCTGGCCTTAATTCTGCATATACAATTGTACATCATGACTTGGTCTACATATTTGGTTTACATCCCTCTATTTCTGTTTGATCTGAAAATGAAATTTTACTCTGCACTAAATGAAGAATTTGGCTACGAGTAGCATTTATATTATTTTCAAATGAAACAGATAAAATTTTAAATCTTCCAGATTATGTGTGAAATACAGGAATATTATCCTTGAAAACAATGAATCATATCTTCCAACATGTATCCACTACTGGATTGTTTTCAGATCAGTTCTTCCTTTTTCATTTATTGTTAAACTTTGCAGTATTAATATCTATTAAACACCTATGGGGTGCCAGTAACAATTCAGAGCACATAACAGAGGTGGTCCCTAATGTCAAAAATCTTAAAAATCTGTTCTATGCTCTTCTGCTTAATCACATGCTGGCCAGAGGGGAAACACTTTTATCAGCACCCATCAGAGCCGCTGCTTTTGTTTTCTTTTGTCAAGATGTATCCATCCTACAAGTGTAATTCTGGTTAAATTCTATGAAATCTATATAGTAAATGATTTTGAGGATGCATATCTACATCTCAACAGTCAATTTTTTTCAACATTAAATTTTAAAAAAAAAGAAAAGAAAGAAAAATGCTGAAAGCTTGATAACAATAGCTGGGAAGGAATGAATCACAGGGATTGGTAGGACAGACCCTTCTTGCAATGGAAATGACACATAGGATCTAATTAAAGTGCACAGAATCTAAGTGTAGATAATGTAGGCTGCTTTTCCCTTTCAGCTTATATAGCACAAAGAAGCTTTAATGAAAGTTAGGGCAAAATAAATTTAGCACAGACATAAGGAAGTACTTTTTCATTCTGCAAGTAATAAATGTTTGGAATGGCCTTCTGGGCAGGGTTTTTGAGGTGAAGGACACTGGGGTTATTCAACAATTGGATGTCTTGCTGTAGTAAATTCTTATCTGCTAAATAGTTTTTTCCCCCCACTTCTTATGTTGCTATGACTGTACAATCAAGCAACAATTTTCAGGCCCTAATTAGAACCAAACCTAAACACATGATGTTCACAAGAAAGGATATGGGGGAGATGGCAGGAAATGAAGGGAACTGTAAATGCCTGAAACAAATCTATGCTCTTCAAATCTTAGTTATTAGGAAGACAATGTACCAATTCTTTAGTTTAAGGACCATGAGAGGAATTTCAAGTGTATTAACTTTTCATCACTCAATCTATGGCTTTAGGACACTTTTTAGGTCTTCGTAATTTGGTACTTGTATCGGTGCTATATAGATCTGTCTTATTTATCCATCTATCTCCTTGTTTATTGAATTATGTACATACTATATATAAAGAGACTGATTTATGATATATGTCACATCCAAATTAACAACAACAACATTGTAAATGCATGTGGAAGAGGAATTAATGAGACAACAGAATTGAATCAAGTCCCCCGAGGTCACATTTGCTGTGCAAACCCCCTCACCTCCCGCCCAACACACATACACAAACACACACCAGGGCTGCATTACACAATTAAATAATGCTTACTTTTTGATTAAAAACCAAAATAGAAAGGTTGTCATCCTCATAGTTCACACTCTATGTTGCAGCTTGTGATGTTTGCCCACAGTGCTATGAGGCTGCAGCATGGCTTTATTTTGGTTCTGGAAGTGTCTTCTAGGTCTAAGTAGTAAAGCTATCCTTCATTCGTTTTTCCTTCTTTCCATGGGTGCTTCATGAACATTACCAGGCTAGCCAGTAGGGATATAAACATGATCAAAACACCACCACTGACCTTTAGGAGTTTAATTGGCAATATACACAAATAAGAGAGTATAGAGAGGTGGATAATAATGATAGTAAGCAAGCAAGTACAGCATCATGAATCTATGAAAGAGGTCTACACACATTGTCCTGGGAGCACCAAGGAAGGGAATATAAATCACACCAGGAATTCAGAAAAGGATTCCTACCAGAGATAATGCTTACGCTGGTCTTAAAGGACAAGTAGAAATGAACTGAACAGAGACTGTAGCCAAGGACATTTGAAGTAGAGGGAACAAAATGTGAAAGAAACACCATGGTGTGTTTGGCAAACTGTTAGCTTTCAGAACAGCAGGTGCAAAGAATCTGCACAGGACAGTGACAGGAGGCTGGGCTAGAGAGATGAACAGAGTCTAACAGTGAAGGGCATAGTGTGAAACTCTTTAATCGACCTTTATCCTGGAGAACCATGGAGTCACTGAAGGACATGGAGCATGCCCAGATGTGAATTTGCCTGAGACCGAGAGGATAGTTTGGAGGAATGTTAGCCTAAGTCAGAGTTGTATTTATGAGTGATAGGGTAGTGATGAGAATTCTGAAGGACAGAGGTCTTACTGGGCACAGAGGGAAGCAGACAGATCTCCTGAGGTCTAATCTATGAAAGTTGGTGACTAATTGCTTACACAGATTATATGAGAAAAAGAGACCTGGTATCATTCTCAGTCTTCTTAAATGAGAAATGCAGGAACAAGAACAGATTTGGGGAAAATAATTACACATTTCCTGTTCCATTTAACATTTCTGTGGCATCTCCAGACAGAGATGACCAGTGAGCTAGGTACATATGAAGGATGTTTTAGGAGGCAGTGCTCATTAATAGCATGGCTTTGGATAAGAGAGTGCATAAATGAGATGAACTGGAGTGCTGAGGAAGGATGGCTGGGGATAAGGGTATGATGTTTCAATATGGTGGATTATTTCTAATAGGAAAAGAAATAATTCTACACAGTGCAATCTCAAAATTGAAGATTACGGACAAAGGAGCATGAATGGCCTCTCTTGTTAACACATGCTAATATATTTCATAGTTACACCGTTTACAAATGGATTCTCTTGTAGCCTACTCAGAAAGATTGTACTGGAAAGACTTCTGAAATAACTAAATGAAAAAAAAAAAAAGCCTGATTGAAGTAACTGAGCCTAACTTAGTTTCTAACTAGGTGAAAACTACTTATGATCCCTTAGAAGGGTCAAACTTTAGGAGGTTTATAACCCTTAAGGATTGAGGATGCTTACCAAGTGCAACTGTTCTCTCATTTTCATATTTCTATGGAATGATGACCCTCTAGGGTTTAAGACTTCAAGGATGTGATATCTAGAACACCACTGAAACACCTATGCTTTCTCTGTAGCAGTGGTCTATTTATGTATTCATTCATCTACACGTTTTTGTTGATCACACTTTAATACCAGGCACTGTTGCCGGTGCTGGAGATTTACAATGACAAAAATCAACCTTTCCCCTGATCTCATGTAGCTCACATTCTAGATAAGGGTTTAAAGAGAGATTGCAGGATTTTGTAAGGGAGGGGGCTTCTTTTAGATAAGGTTGTCAAGGATGGTGTCTCTAATGAGATGACTTTCAAATGTAAGACTATTCAAATGAGACCTACATGAAGTGAATGGGAGAAGTACCTAAATATCTGATGCAATGTGTTCCAGGTTGAGGGAACAGCAGGTGCAGTGGCCCCATGGGAAGCATCCTTGATGTAGTCAAGAAATAAAAAGAAACTCAATAGGATAAGAACGCAGTGATCAGTGGGGAGGACGGCATGAGATGGTGGCCAGAATCCAAATCATGTACGTCTTAGGAGATGTGGGGAAGACTAGAAATACCAAGAAGATGGGAAGTCTTTGGAGGGCAGAGTGCATCAGAACTGATTTTATTTAAGTCCCTCTGGCTACTGAGTATAGAATAGACAGCAGGTAGCCAAGAGTTGAAACCAGAAAAAATAGTTAGGAATTGATAAGCAGTCCCTACAAGATATTAAAAGACCTGACCTTAGATGGTAGTGGGTGCAATTAGCAAGAAGAAATTAGGTTCAAGGTATATTTTAAAGATGGAAGTGACTGGCTAGGTGATGAGTTTGCTGTAAAGTAAGAAAGAGTCAAGAAAGGTGTGAATAGAGTTTACTAACTTAAACTAAATTAGAGCCTAGAGGAGAAGGGGTGGGGAATGGTATAAACTAAGTCATTCTCTATCATAGCAGACATAAATAGTGACTAATAGTTGATAAATCAAAGAAGGGCAGCACAAGCATACGTTAAAAATATGGAAATATCTTCTAGAAGAAACAGAAAAAATAAAAATATTTCTCTTGGCAAGTTGAAGTAGGTAGGTTGGAGGTGAAAGACAGAATAGAATTTGTAAAGTTTTCCTTTATAAATGTTTTACTGTCAGCTGATTTTAAAAATTAAGGAGTATGGGACTTCCCTGGTGGCGCAGTGGTTGAGAGTCTGCCTGCCGATATAGGGGACATGGGTTCATGCCCCAGTCTGGGAAGATCCCACATGCCGTGGAGCGGCTGGGCCCATGAGCCATGGCCGTTGAGCCTGCGCATCTGGAGCCTGTGCTCCACAACGGGAGAGACCACAACAGTGAGAGGCCCACATATCGCAAATAATAATAATAATGAGTACGTATTCATTTAATAAAAGAAGTTATTACCTATGCATATATAATGAATATATTTTTATATTTGTATAAACTGAATAAATGAGCAATGGCAGCAGCAGGTATAGATGACACATTTTAAGAAGTTCGACAGAAATAAGGAGAAAGGTTGGATGAAGAAGTGAGGGTGGACCCAGAAGAGCCACCACAATATTGAAGAAAGACCAGCAAAGTTGGAGGACTGACACTATCCAACTTCAAGACATATTCTAAAGCTACGGTCACCAAGACGGTGTGTTGCTGGTGAAAGAACAGACAAACAGATCAATGGAACAAAATAGAGAGCCCAGTCAATGATAGAACTCCATAAATATAGTCAACTGATTTTTGACAAAGGAGCAAAGGCAACACAGTGGAGCAAAGATCGCCTCTTCAACGTATAGTGTGGCTGCAACCAGACATCCATATGAAAAAATTCATCTAGCACAGACCTTATACCCTTCACAAAAATTAGCTTAAAATGGAGCATAGACCTAAATGTAAACCACAAAACTATAAAATTCCTATAAGATAACATAGGAGAAAACCTAGATGATGATGGTGATTCTTTTTCAGTTGTAACACCAAAGACACAATCCATGAAAGAAATAATTGATAATCTGGACTTCATTAAAATTTTAAAAACTCTGCTCCTCAAAAGAAAATATCAAGAGACTTAGAAGACAAATCACAGACTGGGAGAAAATATTTGCAAAGGACACATCTGATTAAGTATGTTATCCAAAAAATACAAAGAACCCTTAAAAACAGCAATGTGGAATAGACAACCTGATTTTTAAAAATGGGTTAAAGACCTTAACAGACACCTCAACAGAGAAGCTCTACAGATGGCAAATGAGCATTTGAAAAGATGTTTTACATCGTATGTCATCAGGAAAATGCAAATTAAAGCAACACTGCAATACCGCTATATACCTGTGGACAAAATCTGGAACACTGACAACACCAAATGCTGGTGAGGATGAGAAACAATAGGAACTCTTGTACAGTTGCTGGTGAGGTTCCAAAATGGTGCAACAACTTTGCAAGACGGTTTGGCAGTCTCCTACAAAACTAAACATACTTTTGCCATACATCCAGCAATCGTGTCCCTTGGTATTTCCTCAAAGGAGATGAAAACTTATATCTACGCAAATACCCGCGTACATGGATGTTTATAATATCTTTATTCATAATTGCCAAAACTTGAGAGCACATAAGATGTCCTTCAGTTAAGTGAACAGAGACAATGGAATATTATTCAACACTAAAAAGAAATGAGCCATCAAGCCATAAAAAAGACATGGAGTAACGTAAATTGTGTATTAATATGTGAAAACAGCCAATCTGAAAAGGCTATATACTGTACGATTCCAACTATATTACTTGCTGGAAAAGGCAAAACCATGGAGACAATAAAAAGATCAGAGGTAAGGGTGGGGGGAGATGAATAGGCAGAGCACAGAGGATTTTTAAGGCAGTTAAAATACTCTTTATGATACCATAATGATGGATGTATGTCATTATGCATTTGTCCAAACCCATAGAATGTACAATGATAAGGTAAACTACGGATTTGGGTGATTATGATGTGTCAGTGTAGGTTCATCCTTGGTTAAAAAAAAAATAAAGTACCATTCTGGTGAGTGATGTTGATATTGGGAACATCTATGGATGTATGGGGGCAGGGGGTATACGGGAAATCTCTGTACCGCCCTCTCAATTTTGTTGTAAAGTTAAAGCTGCTCTTAAAAAACTAAAGTCTTTAAAAAACAAGAAGCTAGAGTGAGCAGAGCATGTTTCCTTGCATTAAGGAAATTTGAGGAGGTATTCATAACCCCATTCCATTTGGAGTTTAGAATGGACAAAAATACGTTTAGAGTAGGTAAAAAAAATCAGAGTGATAAAGGTCAAACTACCCACTTTATCACTGATTAAAGCTGAATTGGAAAGTGTGTATCAGCCACCTTTAGGTGACTATTAACACTCAACTCACGCCTAATCCAGAAGAACCATTCGTTGCTACATATTTGTTGAGAGCCAGGGGAGGAGATTGAAAGAAGTTGGCGGATAGACCTGCCTTTAGAAGGTAAGATTTGCCCTGACTCTGGCTCCCTTACCATCTGGAATCTGGAGCAGAACCAAATATATATTCCTGCAGACAGGCAGATAAGAGAAGAAAAAAACTCCAAAAGAATGAAAACATGCATCTCTATTTCCTTCTCCCAATCTTAACCAACTATGAGAGTTGGTTAACATCAGAGAGAAGAGTGGAACAAACTTCCCAGACAGTAAAGAGCAAATGGACTTCTCTACATGAGAAAAGCCTGGGACAATTTGAAAGAAATTAGAACCCAGAGAGGTGAAGGTGAAAAGAAGAACTTGAGAGTCTAATCCTGGAGGATTTTCGAAGTAATGTGACTCAGTAAACCCTTGAAAATGTTGCTCAGAGAGAAGAGATGCTTTTCTTCCTTGAGTTTGGAGAAAAGATCAACACAGGGATAATAAACACTGAGAGAAAGCCCTGTTAGAGGCTTCTATGAGATGTTTGCCATTTTCTCGCCAGAAAAAGGAGAACCAGTCACCTGTTGTGTTGAGGGGGAAGCTTTGGTGGGGCTGGAAAAGAGACGTTTCAGAGAAAACATGTACTTCTGAAACAGTGTAAACAAGATGCCATTCAATTAATTTCCACATTAAGTAAAAATAACAGTGACATATTTTCACAAAACATATGGATCGTGAGACATAATGAAAATAACATATACATTTAACATTTCCTTTGAGAGCAAGTGTGCCTCTCTGCACAACTTCTGTATCTCATTCTCCCACACGAACCAGGCAAGAAATCTCTTCCTACAGAAAGATCAATCTTCAAAGTGCTTGCATGTTTAGGAAGAGCACAGTTTCTAAAATGTGCCACACGGTCCTTTCCCAGGGGGCTCATGAGAGGTTAAGTCACACACTCCCACCCCTCTGCTCTGTTGTTTAGCAAACACCATGGCTTCACGAAACTGAAGGAGTCCTGCTTTGCTCAGCACTTGGCCCCATTCGTTACCCAGAACTGACTGCGCTCATTATCTTATAAGCTGTGTCATATAAATGTCATTTTCAATAAAAGAAAGATCCTCTCTGCATGTCACTAACACTGCATCCTTCCAAGTGCTTATTAGAACTTGCTCAGCTAAACACTTACAGCTGCTCTTTGACCTCCAAGGGAAGCTCTGAAGTGTATCGAGTCCAGGATTTGTGTCATTTCTTTGATATTGGGCTTTGGTTTATCACGTGATGAGTTAATGTGTGTTACCCTGGTCTGTTAACTAACTCATGGCTTTAATTGATTAAATGTGTAAATATGTTGCATAATCTGCACCCCCCAAAAAATGTGGTCTACGCAGTCAGGATAAAGCAGCAAGGAATAGAGTAGAAGTATGGGAAGTTTTGCTTTGGAAGGAGGATGTGAGGATGGAAAGAGGGCAGAACTGCATCATCGGTGAGAAAGAAGGAAGGATGGAAAGTCAGGCAGGAAACTGTAGAAGTGCTATCAACACACTTATGAATCGTGGACGCCTTTAGGGTCTTATAGAAGAACTGAAATCCCTTTCAGAATAATACATATATCCATCAATACAATTTTGCATATAAGCTCATAACTGGAAGTTGAGATGCCTCACACAGACACAAATTATGCATTTTAAATACAAGGCATGGACCAAAGTATGTGGAAGACATAGCCGTGTTTTAAAGGGCATATTCATGGTTGCAGAGATCAAGCTGTGATTTTTTATTTTTAATCCAAGGGTAAGAGGTGGTGAAAAATATATAGTCATATTCCCCTAAAGAAAAATGAACCTGAGTGTGGTGCTTCTGGACAAATGCCTACAGGCTAGTTAGGTTTCCCATTTCTAGAAATGAAACAAGTTATTTGAAAATCCCTGCCAAACTCAATCCCATTTGCTTCACTTCTTTTCTGGCTGCACAGAAATTCCCGGAGGCAGTAAGAGTCCCCTGGAAAAGGAAGCTTCTCGGGAAGACTTTGCCGGATGCTCACGGTCAGCTGGGGCAATTTGGCACCGTTCCTGGTAACGATGACTAACAACGGCTAACCAGTTGTTACTTTCCTAATATTTCTATCTTTAGATAAACCCAGAGTGACCTGTTTCTGGGTTAATGAACGAGCAGACGTAGATAGATAATCACAAAGAAATAGCAATTTTTATTTAAGTAACAGCCGTAAGTTTAAGAGCTTTTTATGGTCCTGGATGCTAAGGATTTAGAACCTCCTTTTTCTCAGTTAGCTAACATCTTCTCTGTCGTGTCTAGTAGAAATCATCTACAAATTGTAAAGTCACTCCTTTAGTAAATTTGTGCGCATCTTGTAAGAATATCACACTTTGACTTTACAGCAAGCTGTAGAACGCTGAGGTATAGGCAGTCTGTTCAGAAAACTGGTTGTCAAGGAAACTGCACCTTCATCCAATGAAAAACCAAAGGGGTTTTCCAACACCATATTGGGGAGGAAATACTTAAGCGTTTACGGCCCTCATGCATGTTTTCCTTTGATCCATAGGTGGTGGTATGTGTGTCTTTATTAATGTTATTTCATAAATCAGTAAAAAGATGCTTTTCTCCATTTAATCATAAGTAGGAGAAAAAACTGATGTGGTCACAGGTATTAATACTTGTTTTACATTTTATGGTTTTTCTCAGAGCATTTTTAGCATATGAAGAAAAAGAAACAGAAAAAAATATATAAATTTCTTTTATCTTACATGGTGAGCATTATGACTATTTTATACTCTAACTATCAAAACATCAATACACAACTCCAGCACACTGTTGCTCTACTATCTTTTCTTCCTGACTAGCTCCAGAGTTCTGACACGTACAAAGATCAGATAATGAAAACAACAAGGAGTGAAACAACTCCAGAGATATCTGGAATTCAAGTCCCCGAGACAACATTTACTAAGTACCCCTTCATGGTGTAAGCCTCCCTTTTTCATCTGAAAAAGGAAAATAATTAAGATTTCATCATATAATTGAGGGAATCAGGAGAGAGAGAGTGTAACGTGACAGTATTTCATAAAACACAGGAGACCAAAGGCTATTATGATGGGAGGCACGTGCAAGGCAGTGTAGCCTAGTGGTTAGGAGGGCGCATGCAGAAGCCAGATAGACTTGCTAGAACCCTGAGTCATCCACTTCCTGTGTAGCCCCAGGCAAGTTTTTCTCTGCCTCAATAATCCCACCTGAAAAATGACACGATAATATGTACGATTACGTCATAGGAGTGTTGTGAGGCTTTCATGAGATAAGTAAAGCCATTAGCAACACCTAGAGCGTTGATCACTTTCAGAAGGAAAGAGGCAGGGCAGGAGATCTCATTTCAAGTGGAGCCAAACCCAAGTAAAATCATTTGGTCTTACTGCTTAAAAACCTGTTCTCAGGAAATAATGTGATAAACACATTCGAACGGAGGCACTGAGAACACCCTCTTACCACCACCCGGACTGTTACCAAACTTGGATCCCCTCACTCAACTCAGCAAAGCCAGTCTACTGACACCTGGATGTGATGAAGGAAAGTGCAGTGTATATTGCAGGTGCCAAGCAAGGAGAACAAGCAGCTCGTGCTTCCCTGAACTCTGTGATGGCTTCTGGGGAAGGGTTTTTAAAGGCAGTGTCAGGGAGAGTATCACAGGGGGCCTGATCAGCTTGTGGACATTTTTCTGATTGATTTCTGGTTGGTGGTGAGGTAATTCGGTGTTTTTGGGGGAGTCAACATTATCAACGTTATGGCTCCAAACGGTCTAGGGTCTGTGTGCTTTTGTCAGCACTCAGTCCACTTCTTCCATCTGGTGGGGGGGATTAGTATCTATAGAACAACTCATGGATATGGCTCAGAATATTATTTATAGCCCTTGAGTAGGAAATAAGGGTCCTTGACTTTTGTTTTAAAGCTAAACTATTACTTTATCTTACTTGACTGTTTTCCTTTGTTTCTGCATTTTCTCACTTCTCTGATTGAATCTGCTCTTTGGAACTGAGGGGAGGCCTAGGAGGCTAAAAGTTTTCTACAAACAAGAGGTGAGAGACATGGTGGTGGAGGGGGAGTCTGTCCCCTGGAAGGCCTCACAGGGTCCTGCTCCAGTTTAGGATCATTTTTTATTAGAATGGAAATTTAATGCCAAGTAATGCTGGCAGAATCCCAGCATCTAGATGCCTCTAGTCTAAAAAATAAATTTTGGGAAGGAAGAAAAAGGAAGAAGCAGAAAGATGCATTAGTCTTTATATCCAGATAGGGGAAAGAGCTCTGTGCTGCTGAAAGAATGAGGCTTCTTACGAGGGGCAATGAGAAGGGAGTTGTTTCATTTTGAGAGAAAAAGTTGGGTCTAAGTAGAAGTCATCAAATGTGAAAGTTCTTCAAATAACAGTGAAAGCCTTGAAGGAAGGGGTGGCTTTTCCATAGGATTTGGTTGTTTGGAAAAGACTATTGGCTTTTGGCTTGCCCTTCACAGCAACAAGTGCATCAGGGTGGCATTGCTGAGAGTTATGCATAAATTTGGAAAGATGCCTTGTGTATCACACTTTTAAACACTTTTCCCTGCTGCCTCCCAATTCCAAATCCAGGTTTATTGCACTATCTTCCTTGTTGTTCTCGTCCTTTGCATCAGTCTTGCAAATGATTATCATATTAATATTACTAAAATAACATTCCTTACCATGGGATTCCCTGGAAAAGGAAGGAGGTTCTGCCATGGGTCCCATCATGATCAAGACCTGCTACAATCCCATCCAGCCCTGCCCTTGTAACCCTGTGTACTGCTTCCATCTGACAGGAAACCCCACCTCCTCCAGGTTATCCCAACCTGCCCATAGCCTCCTTGGCACCCTTACCCCTTTTCCTCATGTATTCAAATTCCACTCATTCTGTTAAAGCCCTGCTCAGATTCTGCCTTATTAAATGCTTCCCCGACCTTCAGTCCCCTCATGGTCTTGCATCCTCTGACTTCTGATAGCACTATCTCCCTTCCACCTGGCACTCGGTCAGATATTTTCTTTCTTGTTTTTTGAATATTTTTGCCTAATCTCTCCAACGAGAGACAGTAACCATTTATTATTATTATTTTTAAATGCTCACTGCTAGCACAATGCCTGACACATAATAAGTACTCAAAATATATTTGTGGATAGATACAGCATTAGAAAACATAGCCTCTCACATTGTTTACATACTATCTATATTACATTTTCAAATAAATAGAATTCTCTCCACCCACACTAAAATTAACTGAAGTCTTCTAAATAAGTGTCTGAACAACAGACACTATGCTTTCAGACTCAGCTGTCAACTCTTACTTTGGAATAGCTAAATAAGCGAGTGATCTGACATTTCTAACATTTCAGTACGTATCCTACTTTCTCGAGTACAAGAAGAGGTCTGTGAACCTAAAATTCCTAGCTGTGAAATTTCCCTCTTTGCCTTTCAGCTCAAGTTTTCCTTGAATGAAATGTTATCTCCCACACATTTAACCTAAGAATAAAATAGCGACACATTAGAAGCCAGGCAAAGGGGCAGTCTTTTTATTCATGAGAGCAAAGGGCAAATTTAAGATCTTTTGTAGAAAGCAGGGTTTCCAGTAAAATTGTAGAATTAGAGATTCTTAGCTCCTAAGATAGGTCTTGTTTGACCAGTGCCTTCTTCTATTTCTTCACATATAAAATGGTGGCAATCAGTTTTTCCTACTTCTATTAGGTGAATTCTAAAGGGAATTGTTATGGCGCTATCTTCTTACACCTTGTAGAAAATTAGATTTAAATCAACATTTATTCAGTTTCCATACTGTTCTCTGGGATTTTGGACACAATTTATAATGTGGGCATTCAGAGAGCCATCAGTCTAAAATGGGTATGGGTTAAATGAGATTAAAGAATATGGTGGGTAGAAGGTTGGATTGGGAGTTTGGGATTAGCAGATGTAAATTGGTATATACAGAATGGATAAACAGCAGCGTTCTACTGTAGAGCACAGGGAACTGTATTCAGTAGCCTGTGATAAACCATAATGGAAGACAATATGAGAAAGAATGTATATATATGTAAAGCTGAGTCACTTTGCTGTACAGCAGTAATTAACACAACATTGTAATGCAACTATACTTCAATAAAAAAATCTAAAAACATGTATTAAAGAATATGGTGGATAAAAGAGAAAGAAAAAGCAAGTTGGTGTGGACCAAAATTCTCCTAATATTAAACCCACGTAACATTTGCATAAAGCTTGTGCTTTCCAGAGGACTTTATTTATCCCATTTTGATCCTCATAAAGACTTTGTGAGGTAAGCCTTGGCTGTATCCATCTTCTCCCCACCCACCCCCTACTCCCGAAATTTGAAACACCTGAGGAAAATTGTGGTACCGAGAGGTTAGATAGTTTTTCCAGAATTTTCCAGTCATTAGTAGCTGAGGCAGGACACCGGCTCATGAATGGCGACCCACAATCATTTTGTGAATCAAGCGCCTCTGGGTGCAATGCTCTAGAATCAGACAGAATGAAGGTGTACCTACTGCATCCTCGAAAGACAGCCCCTGACTCCACCCCTGCCCCTGACCCACCAGGTCACTGTTGAAAGGGTCCTGGTTGATTCACAAAGGGCCGCTGTCATTTTCTACCCTCCTCATCGCCCAACTCCCAGGAGCGGGGAGAAAAATAACCTCCGTATGAATTCAATGAAATGTTATGTTCACATCTAGACATTTCTAGAAATTTTATGCAGCAAGATTATGACAGCAGAGCAGAGTGAGAGAGGGCAGATGTGTATGCTGGGGACATGGGAAGAGTCTGCCGCAGACCCAGCCCCAAACGGAGCAGATCCTTCTCACCTTCTCCCTTGACTTTCTTTTCCAACGCTGGCTGTGCAGCAGCACACTGAGTCTGGGAGCCAAGAGTGCCCAAACAAGGACAGTTCGTTCATAAGAGGGGAAGGAAGGACTTTTTTTTTTTTTTTTTGGAATAATGAGTAATTTTAATTTTCTTCTTCATGCCTTTCTTTTTTTTTTTTTTAAACATCTTTTTTGGAGTATATATGCTTTACAATGGTGTGTTAGTTTCTGCTTTAGAACAAAGTGAATCAGCTATACATATATATATATATCCCCATATCTCCTCCCTCTTGCGTCTCCCCCCCACCCTCCCTATCCCACACCTCTAGGTGGTCACAAAGCACCGAGCTGATCTCCCTGTGCTATGCGGCTACTTCCCACTAGCTTTCTGTTTTACATTTGGTAGTGTATATATGTCCATGTCACTCTCTCATGTCGTCCCAGCTTACCCTTCCCCCTCCCCGTGTCCTCAAGTCCATTCTCTACGTCTGTGTCTTTATTCCTGTCCTGCCCCTAAGTTCTTCAGAATGCTTTTTTTTTAGATTCCATATATATGGGTTAGCATATGGTATTTGTTTTTCTCTTTCTGACTTACTTCACTTTTATGACAGACTCTAGGTCCATCCACCTCACTACAAATAACTCAATTTCATTTCTTTTTATGGCTGAGTAATATTCCATTGTATATATGTGCCACATCTTCTTTATCCATTCATCTGTCGATGGACATGTTGCTTCCATATCCTGGCTATTGTAAATGGAGCTGCAATGAACATTGTGATACATGACTCTTTTTGAATTATGTTTTTCTCAGGGTATATGCCCAGTAGTGGGATTGCTGGGTCATATGGTAATTCTATTTTTAGTTTTTTGAGGAACCTCCATACTGTTCTCCATAGTGGCTGTGTCAATTTACGTTCCCACCAACAGTGCAAGAGGGTTCCCTTTTCTCCACACCCTCTCCACCATTTATTGTTTGTAGATTTTTTGATGATGGCCATTCTGACTGGTGTGAGGTGCTACCTCATTGTAGTTTTGATTTGCATTTCTCTAATGATTAGTGATGTTGAGAATCCTTTCATGTGTTTGTTGGCAATCTGTATATCTTCTTTGGAGAAATGTCTATTTAGATCTGCCCATTTTTGGATTGGGTTGTTTGTTTGTTTGATATTGAGCTGCGTGAGCTGCTTGTAACTTTTGGAGATTAATCCTTTGTCAGATGTTTCATTTGAAAATATTTTCTCCCTTTCTGAGGGTTGTCTTTTCATTTTGTTTATGGTTTCCTTTGCTGTGCAAAAGCTTTTAGGTTTCATTTGGTCCCATTTGTTTATTTTTGTTTTTATTTCCATTTTTCTAGGAGGTGGGTCAAAAAGGATCTTGCTGTGATTTATGTCAGAGTGTTCTGCCTATGTTTTCCTCTAAGAGTTTTATAGTGTCTGGCCTTACATTTAGGTCTTGAATCCATTTTGAGTTTATTTTTGTGTATGGTGTTAGAGAGTGTTCTAATTTCATTCTTTTACATGTAGCTGTCCAGTTTTCCCAGCACCACTTATTGAAGACGCTGTCTTTTCTCCATTGTATATTCTTGCCTGCTTTATCAAAGATAAGGTGACCATATGTGTGTGGGTTTATCTCTGGGCTTTGTATCCTGTTCCATTGATCTATATTTCTGTTTCTGTGCCAGTACCATACTGTCTTGATTACTGTAGATTTGTAGTATAGTCTGAAGTCCGGGAGCCTGATTCCTCCAGGTCCATTTTTCTTTCTCAAGATTGCTTTGGCTATTTGGGGTTTTTTGTGTTTCCATACAAACTGTGAAATGTTTTGTTCTAGTTCTGTGAAAAATGTCATTGGTAGTTTGATAAGGATTGCATTGAATCTGTAGATTGTTTTGGGTAGTATGGTCATTTTCACAATGTTGATTCTAAGGAAGGATAAATTTGAAGGGCATTTAGCCTTCAGGGACTTTACAAAAACAAAGTCAACATTGACAGGTTTATGTGATGCTTTCTAGTCACACCCAAGAATGAGGCTGCTGGCTCTTGTTTCTGGTTGGAAGTGATTTTCACTGCTGGTGAAATTTAGAAGCTTATCATTTTTTTAAAAAAAGTGGACACTCCTAAGAAATCCCTCTGTAAAACAAAATGAGACTTGCCATACCAGCATAGCAATGGGAAGGTCATATTTTAAATAAAGGGTATTCTCCATTCTATCTTCAGCCTGCTGAACCCTGGGGGGTTGTGTTCACTGTGGTGGGGATTCAGTACTGCCAAGATCAGCAAAGGACCAGAAGTTTATGTCCTATCGTGAGCAGGTCTATGGACCAGGCACAGCTCATAGGTGATTTCATCCCAGGTGCTGGCTTATCCATCCTACCCAGGTAATGAGACCAGAACTAGGAAGTGGCAGAGTCAGAATTCCAGTCCAGGAAGTTTTTCTCCAAAGACTGTGCTCTCTGACCCTCACCATTTCTTTCATCCATGAGATTGTTACAGGACACCCTTCTCTCCAAAGTTTTGTTGAGATTTTAGGAGGCTGAGGGAGATGAGGAAAAAATAGAAGACCTAGTGATAACCATCTCCTGTGGATGATTTCCGCCTATTTCTGCTACACTCACAGAAGATCAGAGAAGCAGTGAGGACTGAACTGATCACCTGGAAAATCAGCTCAGATTAGGAAATGGCAAATCAGTGGGACTTGAGATGAAAGCAAAAAGGATTCTCCCCCACCCCTTTCATTTTCTATTTTTATTTTATAACATGACAGGGAAAGGAATGGTATCTGATTTTCTGTAACAAACCATGCTTTGCTGTATACCCAGCAAGCCCCATTTACTCATATCATTTGCATTGTACATGCAAAACCTACCATTCTTACAGAAAAAAAAACAAATAGCAAGGAGCTCCAAGACTACGGCTAGTATTTTGCAAAGATATATGTAACACAAGTACATCAGAGTCACTAATTCATATTTCACTATGCTACAAACCTTAAAATTCTCATTAAAAACAGCATTTCCTGAAGTGCCACCAGGATATATTGACTGTCAAAGGGCACTTTTTGATTGTCCACTGAAGCCCAAGAAAAGTATTTATTACACTATTACATTCAGGTCTCTTTTTTTTTTTTCAGAGTATAATGAAAATACATTAGTCTGCAGTAGCAGCCGTGATTCTTTCCTATTATATTTGTTCATCTAATCACCTATCTGCCAAATTTAATAGTTTCCTTGCCACTACAAAAATGTCTTCTGAAGTTAAGCTGGAATAGGGATAAGTTGACTCTTCACACTTCAGGAAAATGAAGAGACATCTGTAAATTCCAAGAAAGATTTTGTGATGCTTATACATTTCTGTAATTTGGTGGGAGACCTTGTTGTTTCCAGGATAATGTGATTTAAAATAATAATCGTAGCTAACTTTTATTAAGCTGCTCCATGTGCCAGCCACTGTTCTCAGTGTTTTCTGTGTATTAACTCATTTAATCCTCACACTAGCCCTATGTAGACGGTACTATGGTTATCCCCATTTTACAGACCCAAACTGTAGATGATCCAGTGAGTTAGGAGCCTGCCTAAGATTCAAATTCAAACAGTCTGTCTCTCAGTGGGTTTCTCAACCTCAACACGATTGACACTTAAGACCAGATAGTTCTTTCTCGTGAGGGTCTGTCCTGTACAATGTAGGACATTTAGAAGCACCCCTGGCTTCATCCCACTAGCTGTCTGTGGCATCCCTCTTCACACCCCACCCTGCAATTGTGACAATCAGAAATGTCTTCAGACATTGCCGAATTTCCCCTCAGGGATAAAAATGCTCCTGATAGCAAACCATTGCTCTGGAATATACATTCTCAAAAGGGGACAATATCACCCTCAAGAGGGAAAAATTTGGTTGCTGGGAGGTGCAAAAAACTCCTAATTATGAAGCAAATATATAAGCAGATGTACAGTACATTTTTAGTAATAGAATTTTATGGGGGGGGATCAGAAAAAAATTGTCTAAAAAGACCGCTTAGGAAAGAAATAAGGAGAAATAGATTGAGAAACAATGAGCTAGAGCTCGTCTCTTTATCTCTGTACTGTAAACTCTGAAATGAATCTTTATTTGAATAACTCTCCCAAAATGATCAAGGCAATATGCTCTCTGATCTCCTCCTAGAATAAGACCATTACCTTCACCTTCCTGAGGGTTCAACATCATCACCTTTGCCCTATGACTTCAAAAATTTGGGACTTTGAAATTTGGGTTCCACAAAACACTTCAGACTATTTTTCAAACACTTTCATTCCAACAGAACCTACAAAAATATGTTTGCCAAGAGCTATTTTTCTTAAACTTTTTAATCCTGGGTGTATTTCAAAGGATATTTATCCATATGGTTCTCATTCATTTACTCTTAATTCATCAAGATGGTGTTTTGTAAAAGCCAGTTGACAACCAATGAGCCGTATGCATGTTTTTTTTTTTTAACTTGAATGAGGAAGTTGGGTTTTGCGTGTACTAAATAGAACTTAAAACCCCTTAAGTTTTTCTATACTTGGCTAAATGTAATTTTCCCTCTTTCCTAATTATTAATTTGGGTCTACCTTTTTGATGTAAAATGTTTTATGGTAGAAGAAACAAGAGAGATAGAAAAAACAAATACACTCCACTGAGAGAGACAGAAACTTTAAAAACTGGAATATAAGACCAAGGATGTGGCCAGAAAATTGTATGTTTGCAGAATATATTGCTTCTGTAATCTGACTGGCACTAGGTTATACTTAGTAATATAAGAATTGCATACCTCTTTTAGAAGGTGGGGTTGTAATTGCCAAGTATTTCTCTGTTTGGGATAACACTGTATATTTAGGAGACTTGCTGGAAGACCCTCTCCTTCTCCCCCAATTCATGTTCCCCACAACCTTCTAGTTTTCCTTTACTTTGAACATAGACCCACCGTCACCACTGAAAGTAAATAGTGGGTTTAATTAAGACGTGCCAAATATAGTTGTGAAACATATGAAAGAAATGGGATAAAAATCAAACATTCATCTTTAAAAGGTGCTTTATATACTGCATGGAATAAATTGTTCAACATTGACTCTAACTGTAAATTTTAAACGTTTAGACATCTTATTAAAAAAAATAGAAGACCAATCAAATACTTTGGAAGGAGTCTTTCAAAATCCTCAATAAATCCTTCACAAAAGGATTTTTGTGAAGAAATGCACTATTTTATGTGACAGGAGACTGGGATCATCTCCCCTTTCTATTTCCATCACTAATTCAGCTTCTGTGTGTTAGGCAAATATAATAATATAAGCAAAAGCAAAAAAATTCAAGGAATAAATAACACTGAAGATATTTTTAATGCAATGAAAAAGTATAGAATTGTGCAAACATAAGATTGGTTTAGAGATATTTACAAATCTTTTTGTCACATACACATTTCTAAGTTAAGAAACAGGTACTGGTCCCCTCTCCAAATCTACCCAATCAACAGCTCTAGGAGTGGAGGCCAGGAATATGCATTTTACAAGCTCCCCAAGTAATGTTTATGCATAGTCATGTTTGAGAATCACTGATTTAGGTAATAGTAGTAACTTGTTACTGGAATAAGACAAAGGATTGAGTTATCACATCAGACTTAGATAACACAGATATCTTACCCAGTATCCGCTTCACTTAATTATTACAAGGATACAGGCATTCCAAAACCTACAATGGAGCAGAGAGTGGTCTGGGACATTTGGGATGGGCCCCTCTGACCCTGAATAGATGGGTCTCTCAGTGAGGTCCAGGGGGTCACTCACACAGTGAGAGCATTTCAGCCATAAAACATCTCCACTCTGCCTCCAGAGAACTGTACAGACTACATGGCTGTCTAGGAGCTGTAATCTATAGCCAAGAACATTTTCAGAGACAAGGTCTCTTTCTCCTAATAAAATTATTAGTCTCTTCACTCAGAGTTCAGTTGAAAAGGAGAAACGGCTCTTTGTTTCCCCTGGGGGTGTACCCTGGTAAAAGGAATGAGTGGACCACAGCCTGGCTGCTTTAACTCCCTCTTCCCAAATATATACGTAGAATATTCCTCAGCCCTGGGTAATCAGGTTTTAGTAATACTGGGATCATACGGTAGGGTAGGCACTGTCTCAGGCTCCCAGGACTGGAGCTTCTCTACTCTGATTTCCATTCTCAACATTCATCCAAAGTTTCTTGGAATGAAAACTTATGATGTAACTAAGCTCCTTCTCTGACATTATTTCTAATATTTAGTTATGGTTAATTTTTCTCATCTAAAGGCTAACTGTTTCTGATCAATAACAGCTTCCATTTATTGATATAACATCTGTGTTGATAGAAATAGAATGAGTTAAATTAATCATCATTTTAAGATTTTGGTGATAAAAGGCAAATATTGTTGCTCTTTTCAGAGCTTAAATTAATTCTAGACATGATAGAGGTTCTCAGTATGTTTGTAAGATAATTAAATGCAAACACAATTTTTAAACAATTTTGAATACTTTCCTCTTGAAATGAAAATAGCACATTTTCCTTTTACTAAATAGATAATATTAGATTAACATGGTGTAATTCCAATCCATTCATTATGATTTCAAGCTTGGAAAACTTATGCTTCAACCTCACTGCATTTTAAAAATTCAAAATGACAAAACTCATTTAAGACTGACAAAGTATGTGTATGGCCACAGTACTACAGGAAGTTGTTGGAAACAATCATGATGATTCTGATCAATATTTCAGTGGCAACCACTAACCCTGTAGTTTTTTGTTTGTTTGTTTGTTTTATTGGAGTATAGTTGATTAACAATGTTGTGTTAGTTTCAGGTGTACAGCAAAGTGAGTTAGTTATACATATACATGCATCTACTCTTTTTCAAATTCTTTTCCCATTTAGGTTATTACGGTGTATTGAGCAGAGTTCCCTGTGCTATACAATAGGTCCTTGTGGGTTATCCATTTTAAATATAACAATGTGTACATGTCAATCCCAAACTCCCTAAAAATTCTTCCCCCCCACCCTTACCCCTGGTAACCATAAGTTCGTTCTCTAAGTCTGTGGGTCTGTTCTGTTTTGTAAATAAGTTCATTGGTATTATATCATTTAAGATTATCATACTAAGTAAAGGAAGTCAGAGACAAATATCATATGATATCGCTTTTATGCAGAATCTAAAAAAAAAAAAAACCTGTACTTTATTAAGTAGGAAAACATCCAGGGTATCCTATGTCAGTGTAAATGACAAGTGCAGTGTACACCTGCTTGGAGAAGCAGCAGCAGCAGCTAGTGACCACTTAGAGAAGTACGAAGTTATGGATTAGAGTTCGTCTCCCAGCACAGGGTTCCCCTGAGCAGTTCCTGTGTGAGCCCTTGGATGGCTCAGTTACTAACATCATATAGAATGCTCGGGCTTCCCTGGTGGTGCAGTGGTTAAGAACCTGCCTGCCAAGGCAGGGGACACGTGTTCGAGCCCTGGTCTGGGAAGATCCCACATGCCGCGGAGCAACTAAGCCCGTGTGCCACAACTACTGAAGCCTGTGTGCCACAACTACTGAAGCTCGTGTGCCTAGAGCCCGTGCTCTGCAACAAGAGAAGCCACCGCAAAGAGAAGCCCGCACACCGCAACAAAGAGTAGCCCCCACTCTCCACAACTAGAGAAAGCCCGCGCACAGCAATGAAGACCAAACACAGCCAAAAATAAATACAAAAAAAAGAAAGAAAGAAAGCTCACAACATACATTCAAACATGACATGACAGTTCAGATGAACACTTAGAGTAGCATTCACCAAAAAATTAGAAGGAAGTATACTAAAGCACACAATTGTATGGTAGACTTGTCATAGAAGGTAGAAGAAGGGCGAATTCAGGAGAAATGGGGAGAATTGGGGAAGGCTGTATGAAGGTGAGGCTGTGCTAGGTCATTCAGACATTCTGCCCTTTTTTCCTCACATACCTATCTGTTTTTCTTGTAGCCTGATGATGTGAGATGAAACTGTTTTTCATATAAAATCATATGTTTTTTTGAGTTTTCTGCTTCAATGTTCACCGTAGGGAATTTTTACTAGAGAAATATAAAATCCTCTTCTGGTCCGGTTTCTGAACAAAATGATACCTAGAACCTTAAGCTTTCTGTCAGAGACGTTGTTAGTACCAAAAGGAACTATTGGCTGGAAACTTCTAGCTCGCCCAAGACCCAGCAAGGGAAGTTTTAAAAAAAAGTCATGAGAAAGGGGTGTTTTTCAGTTTTTATCTCAAAAACATTAACTGTCAGGGAGACATGATCAAGAAAAAGAAATTAAAGTTATTTACCAGCTCTGATAGAGTTATGACTAGTATATCTTAGGGTCACTTCTATAAAAATTGGAGCTAAGTATCATTCATAGAGCAGAAGTAAGATGTGAGTTTTCAGCTCTGATTCTGGATCTTTATCTTTCTACCTGAGCAAAAGGGAAACTGAGGTATAATTAATTCATCATTATTTCTGTAAAGGAAACAACATAATGGTTTTCATTCCAAATGCGTCCAAGGACAAATCTTGAATAAAATGGATATTTTTGGTACTAAGTGGAATAGAAAAGAAGTATTAATCGTTGTTTTCTTTTATAACTATACAGGCATAAAAGAGAAAAGTTATGAACATTAGAAACATAGGGAGAAAATGCACTTTTTTCAAGGTGTTTTTCTTTAAAAATTTTGCTTGTATGTGTACCCAAATATAGCATGGAAGGCTCATCTGGAAGCTATTTAGGCAATCCAGGTAAGAAATGATGGTGGTTTGGACCAGGATGGTAGTAACAAGGTGGTGAGAAGGACTGGTCAGATTCTGGGGAGATTTTCCTTTTATTTTTTTTCCCTTATAGTCTCTTCTTAACAAAACAGTCTAAGTGATCTTGTTAAAATTAAATCAGACCATGTTACCCCCATGTTGAAAGTCCTCTGATGGTTTTCCATTTACATAAGCAAAACCCCAAGTCTTTACAAAAAGTATAGTAACTCTATATTTTATTATCCAAACCAGAGCCTTGCTGAATGGTAAAGGCTGACTACTATTAATTACTCCAGAACGATGAGCTTAAATTTGGGCTACTCCATACAAAATGATATGACGCTGTATAAGCTGGGCTTTCACTACCTCTCTGACCTCATTTACTGCTTTCCCCCTGGACAGCAGTAACCACACCTGGCCACCTGGATTTACCCTCTGCTTGGAACGTTCTTCCTCCCCAGGTCCAAATAGTTCACTATTCAGGTGCTCAGATTGTGTTTCAAAGTCACCTTCTCAATGAAGACTTCTCTGGCCAACTTATCTCATATAGTGATTCTAATTACATTTTTATATCTTCTTTATTGCTTATTTCTCCCAGTGGTACTTTCCACTATATATTTTACTTCTTTTCTTTTGTCTGTTTCCTCTACTTGAATAGAAGAGCTATAAGAGCTGGGATTTTGTTCACTAATGAATCCCCATAGGCTAGAAAAACATATGACACATAAAGGGCACTTAATAAATATTTGTGAAATGAATGAATGAATAAATGAGTAGGAAATTTTGCTATTCTCTCTCTGTAAATTTTTTTTTAGGATTGGCAATCTTAAGACCATGAATATTAGATTTCTATATTTCAGCACTAAAATATTAACACATTCCACTGCTTTACCGGAATATTTAATTATATAGAAATTAAATGCCCTGACGGAAAACAAACTATATAGAAAAGACAAGGAACTGTTTTCCACATGCACCTCAATACATGTGTAGATTCTTCCAGGTGAAAAGAGGCATTTCTCTCTGTGAACTCTCAAACAGATTAGCAAAATGATAACATCAACAACTAAAATCTCTGGGGTTTGAAGTAAAATAGTGATAGAATCTTTGTATTTTAAATTCGCAGTGGTTGACTTGGTCGAACACACTCTTTTCTTCTATTTGATACATGCATCTCAGTTAATAAATTTCCCTATAAATATCACTTAAGCTGCATTTCACAAATTTGAATATGTATTCCTTAAACTCTTGTTCAGTTTTAATATGTCTTCATAATACTTACATTATTCTTTATTTTAGTTTTCCATTTTTTATTTTTCAGGTATTTATTTTTGGTTATATTTTGGTTATTGGTTTTCAATTTTATTGCCTTAATGTTCTATAAAATAGTTTATCTCTATTGATTAGTTTTATAATGAATTGAGATTTCTTGTGACCTATGGCCAATTTTTGAAGATATTCTATATGGATTGGAAAGAATTCATGTTTCTAAGCATCTGTTACTTCAAACTAGTTAACTTTATTGTGCAATACTCTATATTGTAATTGATTTCTATCTGATCTATCAATTTCTGACAGAGCTGTGTGCAATAACACCTCACAATTTATTAATCTACTAATATCTTGTCTGTCCTTTTTTTTTTTTTAACTTTTAAGTTTTCTGGTTAGGTACTGTACCAGTTATCAATTTATTGCCTCTGAACTCTGAACCCACCTTTCACTGTGTGCTTGTGATTCTGGGACAAGTTTACCTTGCCAGATGAATGATGTCAAGCTTTATAAGTAGAGGGAGGTGGACAACTATCAGAGGAGTTTCTTCTCCTGGTTCCCTATGCTTTACTCCTTTTGCTCCTGAGTGACAGGCTGGTGTGCAGGACACTCCATAAGCTCACTCCCCACTCCAGCTGAGTTTGGTCCTACACCACAGGTGTATTCCCAGCAGCAAGTGGCATCCCTGGGGACAGTTTCTGGAGAGTTCTGTGGGTGCCCAAATAAGTTTTCCAGCAACAGCTTCCAGTGAGTTGAATAGCACCCACTACCCCCACTGTTGGCAGGTTCCAAGCAGCTTTCCAGAGGGTACAGCACCCGTCCACAGGCAGTTTCCCAGGGAATCTTGCGGGCTCCCTCACAGCAATTCTCTGCCCTCCAGCTGTGCTTCTTTGACTTTGGACCAGCTCAAGGACAACCCGGTGAACTTCTCCTGTAACCATCCCCTTTCTAGTGAAGTTTAAATGTCAGCCATGGGAGGATCCACTCCCATGTATCCCCCATCTTCCAAGATTATTTCTTCCTTGGGTATTCTTCCTCAGTGCCAGGGTATTCTTAAAGGAAATTAGATTTTATTCCCTCTTAACTAATTTTTTTATAATAAATCTTCCATGTTAAAATTACCGTGTTGGGCTTCCCTGGTGGCGCACTGGTTGAGAGTCCACCTGCCAATGCAGGGGACATGGGTTTGTGCCCCAGTCCAGGAAGATCCCACATGCCACGGAGCAGCTAGGCCCGTGAGCCATGGCCGCTGAGCCTGTGCGTCCGGAGCCTGTGCTCCACAATGGGAGAGGCCACAACAGTGAGAGGCCCACAAAAAGCAAAAAAAAAAAAAAAAATTACCGTGTTATTTCTGTCTCCTCAGTGTATCTGATTGATACCAAGTATACATGTTAAGACTGAGATAGCTTCCTGTTAAGATGTTACTTTTATTATCAAGTAATGAATCTATTTACAATATAGTCATTGTTTCAAATAAAATGTATTACACATTAGTATTATGAAACAAAGTTTCTTTTGGATAGTTTGCTTACTACCATTTTCCATGCTTTCCTTTCACCTCTCTGCCATTATGTTTTATTAACCAGTCCCAGAATCTCCACTTATTTACAGATGAATTTCATCCATTTATATTTATTGTAATTACTAATACACTTTGTCATCCTATTTTAGGATTTCTACTTATTAAGACCATATTTTCTTTTATTTCTTTCCTTTCATAAAAATTATACTGACTTTTCTTTTCTATGCCCCTTTCCACACTGTGGATATGAAAGTTATATATATTCTTTTTAACTTTTCAATCAAAACCTCAAATTATAAACACATACAATTAACAAAGAACAAAGTTAATCTCTAGCCTCATCCTCCTTTCTAAACTTATGATGAATTTAGAACATTTTAACTGTGATTTCCCCTTCTTTCCCATATCCACTTAGTATTATCTGTCACTTCAGAGAAGACTGAATTTTTAACATTTTACCCCTTCCCCTATGGTTGAATTTCCACTTAAAATCTACTTAGATTGCCAAATATGTCTAACAATCCTCCCCCCACCCCCAACCCCTGGTCCCATTACTTCTCATATCCTATTTTTTTCTGTTGGGTGGAACTTTTTTCTTACTAAAACTCACTCTTTTGGGAAAAGTCTGTCAGTAGTAAATTCTTTGTCTTTATTTATTGTTTTCTCTACTATTGAATGATCAGTTTAGCTAGGATTAGAAGGCTGGATCTGCTTTTGATCTAAATGTTGGTCCTTTCAAAATGATATGTTTTGGAATGTGACATCAGCAAGATGGCAGAGTAAGAAGAACCAGGACCTGCTCCTTCTCTGAAACACAAACTGAACAAAAATGTATCATTCAAAAGCCTTTATAAGAATGCCAGAAACCACTTAGGAATTCACAGACCCCAGGTAAGCTCAAAACTGAGAGCAACAACATTGAAAGCATAATAAAAGCCATTTAATTTCATCTATATCAGTCCTTCCCTCAAGTCACCACATCTGCTCCCATTGGAGGTAAATGGAAGAGTGAAACATCAACACTCCAGCTTTTCTGGGGGGTTCCTGTCTCACCTGACTTGGAGTACTGACAGGGAACCAGCATACTTTGGATGTCTGGGAGTCATTCAGAACAAAAGTAGGTTCAGTAGCTGTGGTTGCACCAGAGGACCTGCAGTACTGCAAACAAGCACCAGAGTGAACAAGAGACTACAAGCTCCTGAAGAAGAAGCAGGGAACCTCCCTAATTGGGAAATTACACACATGCTCTGAGAAGATGCCTACCTTAGTAAAGATTCGTTTCTAAACTCTCAGCATACACTGTACTTCAATCTGAAGATCCATGTCTTTCTTCAAGTATAATAATTCTTAACCATTTTTCCTTCAAATATTGCCTCCTCCAAAATTTTTTCATTATCTCATCCTGAAACTTCTTTTAGAAATACATGATTTCTCATTCTTTCTGTCATCTCTATTAGTGTTGCATTCAGATTTTCTGACCTTTATCTTTCTGTGCTTAATTCTGAGTGATTCTTTCACAGATTTATGCTTTAATCCAGTAATATTCTAAACTGTGTTTAATCTGCCCTTAAATATACTCAGTACACTTTAATTTTAGTAACTATATGTTCCTTTTCTACAAGCTCTATTTTTTGTCTTATTTTCATTCTAATTTTATAGTTATGTTTTCAAGCCCTTGTTTTATCTCTTTAATCACTTTAAACATTATAATTTTATAACCTCTCTAAATTTGCTCCATTATTTGGAGATTTGGGGAGCCTAATGAATAATCTGACTGCCCTTTGGGTGTTTTAGTCTACGTATAAGATTGGTAAATTGTTTCATGTGCAATCATATTCAACAGATTGGTTGTTGGTTGTTTGTTTTTTTTTAATTTTCTTTTGCTTTTTCTGTTGGAGTTTCTTGTGTCATAGGTTTCACATATATCTTTGCTCTTACCTAGTGGCTTTGAAAGTCCTAAATGCATTGTTATTTTCTTGTTTTACTTGAAGTTCCTATAGTTTAGGAACAGATCACCACAAACATTTTCAAATGAAGTTATGATATAAATGTTAGGAGAGACTGGGGGAACTTAAACATTATTGATTAGATATCTGGAATTATTTTTAAGATAATTAAAATTTCCAGAAATCCCGGCAGCTTTGGGTAAACACAGGTGAGGGTGAAAAAAATCTCATTTTTTTTCCTTTTTGACTTGTCAACTAGATGATAACAAGCACACTGAGGTCAGGTCTTTCTTGGTTAGTCTAGCTAAAGGTTTGTCAGTTGTGTTCTACATGTTTAACTCACAGGACTATGTGGTTTCACAATACTATTCTTATTAAGCAAAATCCTAAGAGTTATGGAAGCTTTTACTTGAGAGTGAGTAACAAGCTTTGGGAAGTAACCAGAGTTTCATGACCATACTTCTAAACGACCCTTCTGGCTACCAAAGGGAAGCTTGTGCGATGGAAGAATATTTTTCATTATATGGTATATGGAATAATATTAATTGCAAAATCTAACACTTCTATTACTTTTCTTAGGTATCAAAATCATAATCAAGCATAAAAGCTTAAGTTCTGGAATACTGTACAAGAATAACACAAGAATGATTATGTATTGGTACTTTTTAAAACAGGCATACATCTGATTTTTTTTTCCAGTAAAAGGTGTTAAAGTAGTAGTCTCTCCTACTACCATTTATTGAGTTATTACCATTTTCCAGGAAGTTTACCTTTTTACTGTATATATTTTATCTTCTTACTGTATATATTTTACCTTCTTATTATATTTCAGGCACTTGATTTAATTTCAAAACTCTATAAGACTGGAAAATGACCTTTTCCTGCATTACAAATGAGAAAAGTTTTACCAAAAGAGAAGGATGGAGGAAGAGAGGGAGGGAGGGAGGGAGGGAGGGTGGGGGGGGGAGAGAGAGAGAGAGAGAGAGAGAAAAGAACAGATTAGAAGCTTATCCAAGTGCACATGGCTTGTAAGTAATAGAACCAGGATTTGAATCTAATCAGTCTGACTTTATTTGAAGCTTCAATGATACATAATGTTAACCAATCAATAAATTAAATATATATATATTTTATACTTCATCAAGATATCTGCTATAATATTTTATGAATACCTTATAAACTCCATGGAGTCAATAGCATAACTAGGTAGAGTTAAAACTTTGTAAGCTTTCATAACCAAAGAGTTCTAATTCATCCATTCAATACTTGGTTACTGAGCATCTACTGTAGCCCAGCTACTGTGTGGGGGTCTAGGAATACAGCAGGAATAAGAGAGGAAAAATGACTCCTACCTTCGTGGGGATGTTTAGTGGCGGGACACAGCCAACAGAAATAGTAATAAGTAAACTAGAGTATGAGCCAGATAATCAGTATTATGGGAAAAAAATAAAGCATTAAAGAGGGTAAGGAGTACCAAGGGTTTGGAGTGATAGGCTGTCATTTTTAAAAGAATGTTCAAGGAGGACCCATCTAAGATGACACTTGAGCAAAGGCCTGAGGCAGCAAGGGAAACAGTCATGTGCATCAAGGCAATTTTGAGGGTGGACTCAACACTTCGGGTGAAAATACAGATGACCTGTTGTTCTTACCTGCAGCCAATATTAATGTATTTAGTAGCGATTTCTAGTATATTGTTTGATAAAATTAGGACATAAACTAACACAGCATTTGAATATGAACCAGATTTGACTCATTAAAGTTTAGAATGAATAAACACATAGCCCTTGACTTGGGTAGAAAAGTTAATAACTACCTAACTATAGAAACGTGGATTATAAGTGACATATTGAGAAAATAATGTATAACTGTAGTCTAAGTTTAAGCTAGTTGACACTGGGATATGACTGCCAAAAAAAAAAAAAAAAAAGCTAATTCGTTATTAGGCATCGTTAACAAAAGTGATATCCAATAATATCAGATTATACTCACATGTCTTTGAATTATGCTTTAAAAGATGTGCAAACTGAAGGATGTTCATTCACAGAAAAATGACAAAAAGTGTATCTTTACATTTAGGTTTCGATGCAGTTACATTCCAAGAGGAAAATCTCTCTCCAGAAAATATACTGGGTTAGTAATCCTGAAAATATTAGCCTTACAGAGTTTAGAATTACACAAAATTATAGATACTAGTTGATTAATTCAATCCCAAACAGGCAAATCTAGTTTATATAAGCAAGAATAGAAGGATTCCAACCTAGTTTTTGGTAGAAAAGTCTTCTTCAGGCTTTCTCAGTCAAGATTCCTACAGAGGGGAACACTAATTGTGAAATCTTCCAATGTAATTAGATAAAGCAAGAGAAAACTTGGATATGATTTGGAGAGTAATCATAATATAGGCCCAAGTTGATTGACTGATAGGATTTCCTATTAGAAGGATTTTACTCAATAGAGAAAGCTTTCACAAAAATAAGGTCTCATCATAGAGGACTGGGAACTGAGAGATGACAAAAATGGGGAGAAATGTACACAATGATCTATAATCCAATTCTCTTAGGAAGATGGTAAAAACATTTTTAAAACTAGGTTTTTTTTTTTCAAGGTCTGAAACTTGTAGTCAGAAAGGGGAACTATTTCGTGTGAAGTTTCAGCATTATCTATAGCTCTAGGCTCTCCATGAAAGATCTGTTAGTGTCTATCAGCAGGATTAATTAATTTTATCCTAAAATTCTGCTACCTGAAGTTCAGAGCTAGTAAACTTCTTAGTCCACATAAGAATACAGATTTGGGGCAACCTATGGGTAAAAATTCTCCTGTAATACTGTCAGCAGGCTTTGTCTGACTCCAAATCCCAAGATTCTTCCCACTTCACCCAGATGGTGGATCCAAAAGTGGTCACTGCAGGGTCACCTGGAAGAGTTATAAGCATCTAATATCTTCCAGTTAGAATATGGACAGAGCTACAACACTACCACCATACCACTTGCTGCTTACCACTGTTAACTAGGAAATAAGGCTATGACAGAAAATAATACACTAAGATAAGATGATAGATTAAAATGAAAGAATTATCAAAATAAACTACAAAATAAAACACTATAAATCCCACTTCCTTTTCTTACTGGCCACATAAACTTGGACAAGTTATTGAAGCCTCTATATTTCCTCATCTGTATCATGAAAATAATAATATCCACTTCAGAAGAGTGTTGTGAGGATTGATGAGATCATCCATTTGAAGCCCTTAGACTAGTATCTTTTTTTTTTTTTTTCATGGTACGCGGGCCTCTCACTGTTGTGGCCTCTCCCGTTGCGGAGCACAGGCTCCGGCCGCGCAGGCTCAGCGGCCATGGCTCACGGGCCCAGCCGCTCTGCGGCATGTGGGATCTTCCCGCATCGGGCCACGAACCCGTGTCCCCTGCAACGGCAGGCGGACTCCCAACCACTGCTCCACCAGGGAAGCCCGTAGACTAGTATCTTGCAGATAGATAACCATCAGCAAATGTTAGCATGCATTGCCTCTGTTGTTTTAATATGTTTTCAAAAATACCACAAAGCAAGTGATGAGCAACTGAAATATAATAAATAGGTAGACAGATAGATAAATAAGGTAATTAAAGCCATAGGAAAAAAATAAACACCAAGATAAAATCAAAGATGAAAGAAGCTAAGAAAAATTAAGACAGACTAAAAGATACAGATTTGAGCTAAAATTATGAAAAAAACCCTTTAGGATGCGAAAATGTAAGACTAAAACAAGCTACCCACAGAGTGAAATAAGCAGAAGTACTATTCCAGTATTTTTAAACTCTTCTTCACAACTCTTTAAGCTGGGATATCGCCCGCAGCTTAGTCCCTCTTTTAAATGATAGGAATGACTTAACCTTGTATGTTTGAAAATCCCTCAAAAAAATGGCAGCTAACATTTATTAAGTTTATAATGTATGACAAGCAATGTTCTAAATTTACATTTATTACCTCACCTAGTTATCACCACCATACATATGAAGTATGTATTATTAATATCTCTCTTTTACAAACATGGAAACTGAGAAAGGTAAGGAACTTGCCGAAGGCTAGATTTCTAGTATAGGATAGAATCAGGATTTCAATAGTCAAGTTCAAGATAAAGGAAAAAGAGGCATGGAAATATGGGAGTGCTGAAGACTAGAACTTAAAAGGAAGGAGACAGTTATTTAAGGAGAAATTTTGAAATCTTTATGATTTGTCAGGTAAACACCCTTATCAGCACTCCAAGAAACCTACTGTAATGATCAATGCCAGTTTTCAAGGGCTTAGCATCAGATTTGTGGTTTGGGTGTGATGTGGACTGCAATGAATGGGAATGTCCAGATTGGTCTTTAAATTACAGCAGGATGACTCCACAAGGCTTATTACATGAGGTCACACAAAGATTAATGAAGGTTGTCAAAGCATAACCACATATTAAAACCAAGATGTTTGCACACATTCTCCACTTCTCCCTCTTTTTAAATTAATCTCCATTTTAAAATGAATAAAATTATGCAAGTTAACATGACATGTTCTGTGATTTCATCAATAATGTATAGGAAATCCTTTTGCTATACAGTAAGCTCTAAACAAAGGGAAAAAGAAGGTCAAGGAGAGGAGAAGTGACAGAACTGATTGCATTCCATTTTGAAATGAATCATGGGCAGAAGTTGCAAAGATGGGGGACAAAGAGTTTTGTCAAAGCATTTCTGTATATCTTCAGCCTTCCTGACACATTTTGTTTATAGCTAAGGGACAATAGTAACAACAAAAACCATCTCACATTTGGTAAACAAATGTAAAAAAAAAATCTACAAATTAAAATATAAGATATTTCCTTCCAGGAACATGTTGTTCACCCATTAATTGAGCTCTGTATCATCGTGGAATCAGAATTTTTTTGGTAAATTGCATCCTTAGATGAGAACATATTCTCTAATTTGTCAAGAGTTAAATTTTGGAAAGAATTTTGCATTGCTTTAATCAATATAGGGTCATGTAATTAATAAAATAATTTAGTAAAGAATGTAGTGTTTCCTCTCCTTAAACTTTTCTTTATAATTACTTCTTATTTCTGCCTTTTCAAGTCAGCATTTGAAAGACAAAATGAAAAGAAAGATAATAAGATCATTTGATTCTTGGACCTGTCATATAAATGAACCTTTTCCAAGTTTGTAAAATAATGTCTATTATTGTAATTAGGGCTTGGAAAGCTAATTCAGAGAATAACATCAAACTGAACCTTTCCCTGAAGTGAACTGAACCCTAAAAGGGTTCATAGGAATTCACTTCTTCTTAGAACTTTGAAAAATGTGCTGTTTTTAATTACAATGGCTATCAGAAGTAGTTCATTGTCATCATTCTGTATTAACCAGGCATGTGTCAGAAAAGCGCAGTTCGATGCAGTATTTCAAGCTTCTTGCCTTTTGACCTCCATCATTTTCCTCATGCTTAGTGTCTATAAGTGATTAATTGATACACCAAGAAGATTGATGAATATAAATAACAACACTAAGATATGGAAGGTTAAGAACTTAAAACATTTTTTTAAATTTAGTAAAAAATGAGTTTATACAACCTAAAGGAGGCCAAGAATCCTGAAAAGAGTTGATATGCTTCCTAACCCCCTTGGATGGTCGCTGTGTTTTTGACCATGTGATTCCAGTGGCTTTTATTTGCAGTTTGGGATTTTACTCCTAGTGCCATATTCTGAATTTTTTTATTCAAAATAGCCCCACTTCTGAAATTCCCCTTTTGATTTCAACTTCTTCCTGTCCACATCTTCCATATCCTCTCTTGTATAAAAATTGTTCTTTAATCTTTCATTATGTCCAGTTGTTTGACCTGTCTAGCTAGTTGATATGATGGCAATAATGACTTTTACTAAGAATTTTATATATATTTCCTCATTTAATATTCAAAGTTTTGTATTTTAATTTTCCCCATTTGGCCAGTGGAGAAACATTGCGGCAGAGAGGTTAAGTTTATCAGCAATGCTCTCTCTATGCATTAGGTCTGCCCATCTACAAAGCTCATGTTCTATGCCACCACAAAATATGCTCT
This sequence comes from Pseudorca crassidens, assembly GCF_039906515.1. NCBI lineage: Eukaryota > Metazoa > Chordata > Mammalia > Artiodactyla > Delphinidae > Pseudorca > Pseudorca crassidens. The sequence continues at coordinate 182,736,045 of NC_090297.1, forward strand.
CTGTCATTTTTACTTTCATCCCTATCCATCCCTGATGTCACAGTCAGCTCACCAACACAATTTATAGTATCTTCAAGTTTTTCTCTTTTCTTTTCAAAGACCCACTATTGCACTACTCTCAAATCCTAGATCAACCCATTTGTTTTCTCTGCTTTTGCTCTCAGCTCCTGAGAAATGTTAGAGAAAATGAAGTTCCTGTGTTCAAAGGCTATGTTATAAAAATATTATTTCAAACTCCAGTTAGAGGCTTAAATATACACAGCAACATTTTCACTAATTTTAAGCTACTTCCCTTTCTCATGCTCCATGCCAGCTGTCCAAAATCTACAAGTTTCTCAAGACCTCCAATTCTGCACCAACTTATCTTACTCTTAGAAGAACTTGGGTTCTTAACTTAAAAAAAATTTTTTTTTAGTTAGGAAGTCCATAAACTTTCTTTCTTCCTCTAAAACTTAAAATAGAGGCTATCAGGAATTCTTAACCCCTGCTTCAGGGACTTCTTCTTACTAAACAGTAAGCAGAAATTTGGGTTTATGTACAGTTTCTTTTTTTTTTTTTTAAGAAAAAGCCAATAGTATTTATTAGATTCTCCAAAGGAATCTGTGACCCAAGAAAGGTTATGCAGATTTGACCTAAATCTTCATTCTTCCTAACCTTCTCTTTAATTTCAGAAGCACATGAACTTTTTTCTGAATTTAGAATTATTTTATCTTCCTGGTAAATAGAAGTTTTGTATTATAATGAATGTCTGTTTTTAACATTAGTAATGCTTCTTAGGTTTTTTTTAAAAAGTTAATGTAGGTATACCAGCTTCCTTTTGATTAGTGTTTGCATGGGTAACTTTTACCATTCAACTATATTCAACTTACATTAAAGTTACATGTCCTGTGACATGAGTTTAGTTTTGAATTTTTTACAATCTCTCAGTCTTTGTCTTCAATTGAAGTATTAACTTAATTTCTAAAATATTGAGGCTTAAATCTGCCACTTACTTCTTATTTTTATCCTATCTGCTTTTTTCTCCCTCCTGCTCTTGCCTTCTTTAGGAATATATATTTTATTATTCTAATTTTCTTCTCTACCATCATTTTACACACCTTTTTACAATTCTTTTTGGGTTGTCGTGGAGATTTTGTATAAAGTCTTTACTTATCGAAGTCTAATATGAATTAGTATATTTCCACTTCTCAGGCAATGCAAAAATCTTAGAATAATCATTTATCTGTCTCCCAACTTGCATACTATTGCTTTCCTGAAACTCCCCAGACATTATTTCTTATATTTACTTAGATTTAAACACCTCTTTACTTTTTCAGTGTTCTTTAGGTCTTTTTATATCTCTGAGCATTCATCTGGGATTGTTTTCTTCTGCCTAAACACACTTTTCAGTATTTCTATATTGCACATCTACTGGAAGCAATTTTCTTTATTTTTTATTTTCTAAAAATGCCTTTATTTTACATTAATTTTTGAGATACATTTTTACATAGAATTCTGCATTAACAATTCAATGTTGACAGTTAATTCCTTTCAGCCCCTTGAAATTATCATTCCACTGTTCCCTGGTTTCTATAGATCCTGTTGAGAAGTCCAAAATCGCTATTTTGAGGACAATATGTCTTTTCTTCTCTGTCAGCTTTTAACTCTTTGTCTTTGGTTTTCAACAATTTATCATGAAGGTGTGGTTTCTCAAAAACTGATGAAAGACATCAAGCCATAAATTCAAGAAGTACCATGACCTCTAAGTAGTATAAATACAAAGGACATCACTTCATTACTTACGCAGCTTGTTAAGTTCTCAGCAGAAGTTTGTTCTGAACCATTGTTCCAATTACCATTGCCAGAAGTACTGTGAACTTCTTCCCACATTAACCCTGCCATCTGCACTTACTTTCTTCATTTACTTTATCTCCTACTCAGGCTTTAATCATACTCAAATCTCTCCCATAGGAAAAATATTTTAACGTCCTACCTCATCAAAGTCACCAAAGGCTTTCTTCATGATTGCCTAGCCAATGGCCTTGTTCCAGTCTACAATCATGTGGGCTTATCTACATGATCTGATGCTACTGACTCATGCCTGTTGTTAATCTCATTCATCCCTTGGCTTCTATGACTCTGCTTGCTCTTATTTCTCTTCTTTCCTCTCTAAATACCCTTTGTCAGCTCCTCTTCCTCTACTTACCTCTAAAATTTGTGTTTTTATGGTTCTTTCCTCAGTCACTTTCACTTCTGACTATTTTCTTCCCTATAAAAGGTTACATTGCACATGTAACTTTTCAATTCTTTCTTCTGTGTTGCAAGTCTCAAATGTCCACATAAATCATTTAAACTTCAATTTTATCATTACCTACCTCATCTTAAAAAGTCCCCAAAATAATTTACTTTCCTTTCTTTCTTCCACCAAACTAGTGATGTAGAGCTAGGTAAGAAACCATACTTTTTCATTTTTTTTTTCAACATTTAGCACAATATTTGGCACTGTGTATAAGCTGAACAAATATTTTCAAGTTAATTTGAATTAACTGTCTTGCTACACAAGGAGGTAGTGTCACCTAGGGTGTACATGAGGATAAAAAAGGGTAGGGGAGTGTAGACAACCTGGTTCACATCCCAGCTTTACCACTTACTAGATCTGTGACTTTTCCTATATCTTCTTTCCTTAAGTATCCTCTTTGAGACATTAGACAATTCACAGTAACTATAGTGCCTATTCATATAGGTTGTGACAATTGAATGACAATACACATAAAAGTGTAGTCCCTGACACAAAATAAGCAATTGTTAATTTTGTTGTCTTTGACTATTATCAAAAACAAATGCCTAGAGAACAGAGATTTATATTTTTTATTTTTTAAATATTTTATTAACTTTTTATTTTATATTGGAGTATAGTTGATTAACAATGTTGTGATAGTTTCAGTGATTCAGTTATACATATACATATACATGTATCTATTCTTTTTCAAATTCTTTTCCCATTTAGGTTGTTACATAATATTGAGCAGTTTCCTGTGTTGTATAGTAGGGCCTTGTTGCTTATCCATTTTAAATATAGTAGTGTGCACATGCAAAAATTTAAAGGACAGGTAAAAGGAGGTGGGGGGGTGGGGATGAGAAAGAAGCCTATACAAGAAACTTAAGAAAAGCTGCTGGAACTGTTGGTGGGAATGTAAATTGATACAGCCACTATGAGAACAGTATGGAGGTTCCTTAAAAAACTAAAAATAGAACTACCATGCGACCCAGCAATCCCACTACTGAGCATATACCCTGAGAAAACCATAATTCAAAAAGAGTCATGTACCAAAATGTTCATTGCAGCTCTATTTACAATAGCCAGGAGATGGAAGCAACCTAAGTGTCCATCATTGGATGAATGGATAAAGAAGATGTGGCACATATATACAATGGAATATTACTCAGCCATAAAAAGAAACAAAATTGAGATATTTGTAGTGAGGTGGATGGACCTAGAGTCTGTCATACAGAGTGAAGTAAATCAGAAAGAGAAAAACATATATTATATGCTAACCCATATATATGGAATCTAAGGAAAAAAAAATGTCATGAAGAACCTAGGGGTAAGACAGGAATAAAGACACAGACCTACTAGAGAATCGTCTTGAGGATATGGGGAGGGAGAAGGGTAAGCTGTGACAAAGTGAGAAAGTGGCATGGACATATATACACTACCAAACGTAAAATAGATAGCTAGTGGGAAGCAGCCGCATAGCACAAGGAGATCAGCTCAGTGGTTTGTGACCACCTAGAGGGGTGGGATAGGGAGGGTGGGAGGGAGGGAGACGCAAGAGGGAGGAGATATGGGGATATATGTATATGTATAACTGATTCACTTTGTTATAAAGCAGAAACTAACACACCATTTAAAGCAATTATACTCCGATAAAGATGTTAAAAAAAAAAGAAAAGAAAAGCTGCTGGAGAGGTAGGAAAATGTGCACACACACACACACAGGAGTAGATAGTTATGGGACCCAAGGGAAGGGTGTTTCCAGAAGGAAGTGAGTCAATAGTACTGAATGTACCCACAACATCAAGAAAGATGAGCAATGGAAATTACTCCCTGAATTTAGGGAAAAGGGGGTTTTGTGGTCTGGGAAGCAGTAGTTATAAGACCAATTCAGCAGACTAAGAAATGAACAAAAGAAATGGAAGAAGTAGAGGTAGGTATAATAGACAATTCACTCAAAAAGTCTGACTCTGAAAGAAGAGAGTATGATAGCTGAAGGAGAATGGTGGGCAGACTGAGGGTTGTACTTTGTGTTTTGTTTTGTAAACGGGAGAGACTATTGATAGATTGAGTATCTTTTCTTAGGTGTTTTACAAATATCAACTCATTTTATTTGCACATATTTTAGGTAGATTGTGGTAAAAATAACCCAATACAAACTTGGAGGTTCAGGAAAATACAGGTGGAGTATTTCTGTGAAATAATTGGTTACATAGCTGCCTTGTAAGGTATAAGAAAACATTTGTCTCTCTCTTTTATAAGTGTATATATAAATATACATGTCCTGATTTGAAATAGGTGAGATATATTTTATATATATATATATATATATATATATATATATATATATATATCAGGATCAATCAGGACATGTCATTCAAAAAAGACTGAAGACAAATGCCTAGTAAAGCACTGTGTTACAAGAAATCAATAGGGACTTCAGTAGTGTATCTTCTGTATCATGGGGTTTCTAATCTAGAAGAAGAATATAGGAAATGCAGGGACATAGGGAATATACATTAATAAGTTTAATACAAGCTAATGAGTAAGAAGTGCATAGTAAATGCTATTGAGTTTAGAGAGGGAGAGCTGGGGTGGTCAGAGAAACTTTCCTGCGAGAAGTGACCTTTGCCTTTGGACTTGATGAAAACTAGGATTTGGAAGTACAGGTCATGGACTTATTTTATTCCAGGTAAAGGAGAAACGTTTCATAGAACACAAGAGATGAAAAAGCTATAAAAAGAGGACATTGAAGAATTCCAAGAACATATATTTTCATATTTTACATTATTTCCACAAAAGGGTATTTTGAGTGGGAGTCAATTGAACATTAAAAAGAAAGAATGAAATAACAACAAGCAAGATGATGGCCAACATGTGGACAGTGCAAATTACTGTCACACTTTTTGAACTGTCCTCTCCCACAGCTTGGAGAGCAGTAGACACCAGGAGCAAAAACACCATAGGACCACGGGCCCTTAAAATTGAGAAAAGTTCCATCAGAGACTTCAAAAATCATGGCAATAGAAACTCTACTCATTATTATTGATAGTAATAATAAATATTAATATCAATAATATTAATTTTAATATTAGAGTTGATAGCATTAGTTTAATACTATTAATAATGACAGCAGTAAGCATCATAACATTAATATTAATGATGGTTAACAAACCAAAGCATTGCCTGGCAACAGCCATAGCCTGTCTTCTGAGGATGGACCACTAGAGCGTGGGCAGGGGGCACATAATGTCGGAGGTGAGGGCAGCTGGCTAGACTGATATATTTTACAATATAGGCACAAGTGTAGACCAGTAAGCATCTTAAAGACATTTCAAGACCTTTACGTAAAGGCTCTCATTGGAAGCCGTTCCCAACCCAGGCTGTATAAACCAATTTAGGTGATGAAGGTAACAGGGGCAGCAAGCACAAGGGATTTATTCATAAGAATATTTATAGTAAAAATTCTCTCTCTGTCTGCCCGTCCCTCTTTCTATGTGTGTAGAATTATAGAAAGGAGTAGTGCTCCTTACAATACTGAATTCAGAACTCATCTAATTTTTTTAGCCATGTATGCAGAATTATATGAAATTCTATGTGTGCAGAATTATAGAAAGGACTAGTGCTCTTTACAGTACGGAATTCAGAGCTCATCTAATTTTTTAGCCATATATGGAGTGGCTGATATATTCAAAAGATTAAGGGCAATGTCTAAATTGCTTTTCTTTAATCAATTCACAAATGTTTGTTGGGACATTTAGAAAAATTGGAACCTGTAGGTTTGCTCAGTTTTGCAGGGCTCTGAGCTTGGGAACAGAGCTGATGCCGTGTTCAGGTTTCATGAGAAGCGCGACTCAGGGTGTCTTGAAGGTTGATCCATCATAAAGCTTCCTCCCACCTCCCTCTTGCAAGGCTGACTGGAGAAAAGCTTAAATAAGAAGGCAACTGGAAGATGGGGGTGGCAGAGGGTAGAGGTGGGGAGGGGGAGGGTGTACAGCTGTGGGTCATTAGCAATAATCACAGCCCGCCAGCAGGAAAGGAAGCCGAGTGTATCCCTTCTTTTTCCCTTTCCCTGTAAGAAGCCATCTGGCCAAGGCAGTTTAGAATAAATGCTAGTAAGGGAATTTTATTCTGTTTGGCTTTATTTAAAGTCCTAATGTAGACCACGCCTCGGCTTTGGCTTCGGCTTTGAAATGTGGGACTGAAATAAAAGCACACCTCTGGGTTTGCAGCACCACGACGTTGTCCTAAATGAAAGTTCACAGCAGGATGGGGAGCTTCTTGCCCTCACTGGGTGACGGACAGGAGAGTGAGTCACTGCAGTGGACCCAGCCCAGTGCCAAGCTGCATTCTGTTTGGGGTTGACTGACCAGCCCTATCTTTGCTGTCTGGTAGAAATGTTAATATGCTTATAATTGCCTCTTTACTTAAAAATCCAGCCCTAATATTTATTTAGAAATAAAAGACACTGAAGGAAATATTTTCAAGGAAAAAAAAGGTGGTGGGGGGGAGAAAGAACCAACTCCCAAATTTCTTTGGAGTATAAAATCTACTGATGGCTTCACATTTTTTATCTCAAAAGTTGTCTTTATCTCACTCATCAAGGTCATTCTATGTGAAACTTCAAAATAACCAAGCAATTGTAATTATTCACTTAATGCATGGAGCAGGACTCTACTACTTGAAATTTATCTACCATCTTTGGCATTTTTATTACACTTTGAAGAGTATATAGAAATATGTGCAGTTGGGACTTCCCTGGTGACACAGTGGTTAAGAATCCACCTGCCAACGCAGGGGACACGGGTTTGATCCCTGGCCCGGGAAGATCCCACATGCTGCGGAGCAACTCGTGCACCACAACTACTGAGGCTGCTCTCTATAGCCCACGAGCCACAACTGCTGAGCCCACACACCGCAACTACTGAAACCTGCACACCTAGAGCCCGTGCTCCCCAACAAGAGAAGCCACTGCAATGAGAAGCCCACGCACTGCAATGAAGATGAGCCCCCACTCACCGCAACTAGAGAAAGCCTGCACGCAGCAACAAAGACCCAATGCAGCTAATTAATTAATTAAAAAAAAATGTGCAGTTAAAACCATCCGTTTGAAGACACTGATTTCAATTGGCTATTTTCATTTCTTCTTACAGAGAAGTGATTTGTTCCTCTATGAAAGTCACACAAAATAATACTTTATAATGAAATCACAGAGGAGATTTTGTGGCCTCTTATTAGGAATTGAGTTGCTTTCTTATTATATTCTACAACACAATTTTTATTGTGAGTTTGACATTGAGAACCAAATGATGTGGTGAAGATTATTTAAATACTATAAGGATACATACGAATACTCAAAGTTAATCCTTCAACTTCTCATGAGTTACATATTGACTCAAAATCGTTGGCCATAAAGCAGCATCTATGAACCAATGGGTGAAAAACAGTATGCTGTATTGTGGCATGGTAGATGCCCACAAATAGTCAAACATGCAAAGCCCAGCTGGCAAATGTTGTATAAAATTAGCGAAGAACTTAGACATTCTCACCCAAAAGGAGTAATTTTAGTTCCCAAAAGAATTCCATCTGTCTTTTGGTTGAGCACATAATATATGGTTGAGATTAGAGAAGTAGTATTGAAGATGAGAAAGGATTGTGACATTCAGGGAAAAAGATGGTTTTTATACATTTTTACTCAGGAAAAAGTTTCCTTGTGGCATCTTCTGCTTTATGTAATTTTATAGCACGTTTGTTGTGTAATTTAGAATTTAAAATAGTATAAGTTTTGTAGAAAGACAGAGTATATATTTGGTAGAAAGAAATCAAGCAAATACAATTTTAGGTTTGATTTTTTTTTAAGACATTACTTAAAAGAGAAGAATAGATTTTGTTGTTGTTGTTGTTTTGGTTTTAGCACTAAAGAACACATGAACTTTTATTTTCCCTGCTCTTATTTGATGTCTTTACAAAGTTATATATTTAGCCCTGTTTAAACCGATCAATCAAGACATGAGGCTAGAAAGCTGCTGATGGTGCCTTGACGTTCAAAACCTTTTTGTGTGAGGGTTGACTTAGTGAATTATGTCAGTTAGATTTTTCTCTTCAAGATCTAACTGGAGCTTGGTTTACAAAACTCAAAATGAATCCAACAAAAATAAGCTGAAAAAAGACTAGCTGTCCTCATTTGTCCTGCTGTCCTCTTTTCAAGTTATTTTTTTCCTTCAGTGGTAAAGTTTTTACTTTGAGGTTTCTAAAATGCCATAGCTGGCTGTATTTACATTTTGAATACCTAGTCATGTGGAAGCTTTAATTCTCTACTGATACAGCTTTGAGTGACGTGTTCCTTTGAGAACAGTCCAAAGAGAATGTTCTGGATTCACAAACAGCTGATGCCACCCCTTATGTCTAAAATGGAAAAAAAAAAAAAAGAATAAAGTCTTCACAGTAACAGAATGGTTCTATTGCTCCTAGAATAATTTGTACAACTAAAAATGATAGGCTTATTTTAAAGGCAATGTTGTTAGAATCATTTACTCAGTTCCTGTTGTGGTGGATGCCCTACCAGAGGGATAGGGCATCCTGACAGAAATAAATGCTCATTGTCCAAAGATGCCATGGCAACATGACAGAATAAAAAGAAAGAACTTCACCTTGGAATCACCTAGGGAAGCTTTTTCTGGGAGGAAAGGCCACTGGTGACCATTGAAGGGGGTAAACACTGGACTAGAAGCTCTGCCAGGAAAAGAAACACCACCTGAGTATCTGGGGGTTACCAGTGAGTTTAAAAGGATGGCCTGTCTGAGTCTATGAGGTGTCTGGTACCAGATTCAACTGTGTCACCAGCCCTTGCGGCAGTTTCCAACCTGAGCAAAAGCTATACCCAAACAGAAATAGCTGATGCTACAGCTGAAAATTTTCTTGCTTCACTTGTATTGAACTTGGTGCTGGGCATTCTTTTTTTTCCTCCATAAAAACGGCTGTGAAGGAGCTCTCACCTCCACTTTGAATTCCAGAACCTGATCTTGATGGACAGCCTACCCTGCAGGGCCCTTCACTCCTACTAACCGAGACTCATACCCCAACCACCATTTCTGTGACTTCTTTCAGGGAGATACAGAATCCTAGCTTCTGTGTTTCAGCCATGTACTACTTAAAAATCTTCTCTTGGATGTTTTAAAAAACACCCCCAAAATGTCCAAAATCAGAGCTTTTGATTTTCCCTGAGCTTCTCCTGATCCTAATCTTTCCCATCTCAATAGAAGGCACCAGCAGCCCTTTACTGTCATCTCAAGGACTCATCCTTGACTTTTATCTTCCTCTGATGCTTTACATCCAATCCATTGCCAATTCCTATTGGCTCGACTCCCAGAATGTATCTTGAGTTCACCATCTCCTCTTTAGTGAAACCCATCATCTTAGATGCATGCAATAGCCTCCCCACTGGGCTCTCTGCTCCCTGCCTTGTACCTCTACAACAGGGGTCCCCAACCTCCGGGCCATGGACCAGTACCAGTCCACAGCCTGTTTAGGAACTGAGCCGCACAGCAGGAGGTGAGTGGCGGGCTAGAGTGCGAAGCTTCATCTGTATTTACAGCCGCTCCCCATTGCTCGAATTTCTGCCTGAGCTCCGCCTCCTGTCAGCATTATGGTGAGTTGTATAATTATTTCATTATGTATTACAATGTAATAATAATAGAAATAAAGTGCACAATAAATGTAATGCACTTGAATCATTCCAAAACCATCCCCCGCCCCCTGGTCTGGTCTGTGGAAAAATTGTCTTCTACAAAACCAGTCCCTGGTGCCAAAAAGGTTGGGGACTGCTGCTCTACAACACATTCATCAGGCAGCATTCGGGGTGATGTCTTTCCTTTACTCAGAATAAATCCAGCCCCCTGAGCACAGCCTACAATGCCCTCCATGAAACTAACTAAGCTCTTCAGCTTCCTTCTATTCTATTCTCCCTCTCATTCATTTGTTAGAGCCCCCTTGTCTTTCCATTCTGACGTTTTGCTTCCTTAGGTCCTAAGCATTTCCAGGAATTGAAACCAATCAGAGCTCGAGACGAAACAGACTCTGTACAGCCATCACACTTTTGTCTTTTTCTGTCCAACTCTGAGCACACAGTTCTCGAGCATTTCTCTCTCCATTGTCACTTGTGCTCACATCATCATCATATTTAATGTCCATTCTTTCAATTTGCATCCTTCTTAGGCCTTACTGAAGCAATGGATGTTCTTGTATACCTCTGTCCTTCAGAAACTCCTTTTATGAGGTTAGGGGGAACTTGATGGCTTTGAATATCAGAGGAAACTTACCATGTTGAGAATTTTTCTGCCAGAGCTGCTGGGTTTTATGTCTAGTTCTATCACTTATTAAATGTATGACCTTGAGAAAGGTACTTAAACACTCTGACTCAACATTCTCACTTATATAAAATGAAACAACTACTTGGTGGTGTAACACACATAAGGTGTTCAGCACGGTTCCTGGTACAGAGTGAGCATAAATCAATATAAACTGTAATTTTTATATGCTTCAATAGGCAACTTTAGGGGAAAAACAGTACCATTGTGTATAATCTCAAGAAATCCTGAAATAATTATTATTTGATATGGGAGGAATACAAACTAAACACTTTCAGGACAGTCAAAACCCATTTATTCAGCCATTGTGCTTTATTGTCTCTGCACTTGAACTCTGGGTTGAGAACAATTTGCTCTCAAAATAATGACAAACTAGTGAGTGCCAAAAAGCCAAATTTTCCCCAGGCTGTAATTGTGATAACTTTAAAATGTGTTCTAAGAGAGTGATACATTGACCTAAATTCATTGAAGTCTTTCTAATTATGCTGTTGTTTATTACTCTGACAAGTGTTTTAACCACAGGATTGATATTAGAAACAAGCAGAGGCTTTATTAACTGGCCATAAATGTTTTAAAGTATGTGAGCTGTGTTCTGAACAAAACGTGCAGCTCTTGTAATAGCAGGATCATGTTTTAAAAGTTCCAAGAAATACATAGATAGACAATCATTTTTATTTAAAAGGTATAACAGGATAAAAAGGCTTAGAAAGATAAAAATATATTTTTTTTCATAATGAGAAAACTGCTCAGAGGCTGAGATAATCTATGAGCTTATAGGCTTCCAGCAACCCTGAGAGAATGATGAGAGGCCTCCAGGATGTGGTAGATCCAGTGCAGGAAATTGTGGGCGGGATTCACCAAGAGCCAGCAAGAAGGTGTTAGCACTCAAAACCTAAATGTCCATCGATGGATGGATGGATAAAGAAGATGTGGCACATATAGACAATGGAAGATTCCTCAGCCATAAAAAAGAATGAAATCATGCCATTTGCAGCAACATGGATGGACCTAGAGATTCTCATACTGAGTGAAGTCAGTCAGAGAAAGACAAATATCATATGATACCGCTTATATGTGGAATCTAAAAAAATGGTACAAATGAACTTATTTACAAAACAGAAATAGAGTCACAGGTGTAGAAAACAAACTTATGGTTACCATAGCAAAAAGGGCAGAGGGAGGGGTAAATTGGGAGAATGGAATTGACATATACACACTATTATATATAAATAGATAACTAATTAGGACCTACTGTATAGCACAGGGAACTCCACTCAGTACTCTATAATGACCTATATATAAAACTGATTCACTTTGCTGTACACCTGAAGCTAACACAACATTGTAAATCAACTATATTCCAATAAAAATTTTAAAAAATTTTAAACGAAATTATAACAAAAAAACAAAATTAAAAATACCCACTTTGTTGATGGCTTCTTTTGAGCATTGACCACTTGCAGCACTACCAGGGTTTCTCTCAGGGATTTGACCCCAACATTTTCAAAACAAAAAAATAAAGAAAGAAAGAAAAAGTATATACTGATTGAATATATTCCCTGGAGGCTCTTAAAAGCAAGGAGGGAGAGGGCGTTGAGACTGCTGTGCTGTCCTCCCAGGTGTGGGGAGTGTGGACTGAGCCTCAACCAAGACTGAGAGGAAGCAGCATTTGGAGAGGACCTCACCACACACCACACACCCTCCCAGGGTGCGAAGCTGACAGTTCCTGGTATTGCCCATGAGTGTGTCTAAGCTCTTATCTTTGAATCTAGACCTGAGTCTTTACTCACATTTCATTAAATGGGCTAAAAACAAACAAACAAACAAACCCTACCTAATTTGGAATGGTAACCATAGCTCTCATAGCATTCTTCTATTTTTCCCTTTGTAATTTCTTTCCTCCCAAGAGGTCTTGTTTCCAGCTACAAATAACCTTCCATAAGTGGTAGAGAAGTATTTCTCAAGGTGGGATCAGTAACATCGGAGTCACCATGGTAACTGGCTAAACATGCAGATTCCTGGGCCCTGGCCCAGTTCAGTCACCTCTACAATTTGAGAGCTACCAGCTTTAAAAAAAAAAATCTTAAAAACTTGAAGTCTTAGGACAGCAGGGTCTGTGTCTTGTTCATTTTTAAACCCTAAAATGCCAAGCAGAGTTGTTGGCATGTAAGAGGCAAACAATAAATGGTTGTGAAATAAAATGAATGAACAGTAGTTGAATTTCAGACACCGGGACCAATCAGGTGGGTCTCCTTGTGGCCCACAATTACTGTCTGGCTCAACCTTCCCACCAAACAGGACATGGATGTCTGCAAGGGGGGCAGCTCCTTTACAATAATACTCCAGGGTCCCAGTTAAGTGACATGATGAGGCTGTTCTGATTTGCAACGTGAATGTCGAGGTAACTTCCCCAAGGACAGTCCTACAGATAGCAAGAGGAATACGCTTGCAGGGGAAGCATATTCATTTTCAAACTTGCACAGTTGATTGGGGAGTTCTTATTTGCTCTCAGAGGAATTAACCAAGTACTTAGTTGTACATTTCCGTCAACTGCTGCTTCCCGTGGGAGGATTTCTGTAGTCTACTTTTTATAATTTTCATCTAAGGAATTTTGTCAGTTACTTTTGGCTCTCAGACACATCCAGGGTAATCTTACCTAATAGGAAAGTGTTTTGATCTGGGAATGATTTGCTAATAGATATGTTTGCACAAACCCAATGGCTGATCTTACATTTGTGCAGCACTTTATGGGTTTTTCAAGAATGTTCATAAAAAAGATAGGAGAGTTTCCATTTCAAGGTAGAACCCCTGAAGTGTAGCTGGTGCAGTTGGGGTACCTTTTATCTTTCTCCTCCATCACGCATTCTAATTTCCCTTTCTCCTCAGCTGTCCCCTCCATTGGTCTCAGTGGTTTAGCTGGTGGAGTGACCCAAATCCCCATTGCTCATGTCACTAGGACAAGATCAACGTTACTACATATAGAATGTGTTGTCTCCTGTACCAAAAGCACCCTTTTGTACTTCCTTTCTTGTGTTATGGAATGCAAGTTTTAACAATTTACCTTTTACTTTGGAGGGATGTCCCAGCACACACCAACCACTGAAGCCCTAAAAATGTCCTGGAATCGCAAGCCCCAGGTGGCACAGCAGACTCCTACCAACTTCTTGACCCACTTACCAGAATCTTTAATAATGGTGATCTTTGATAATGGTCAGGAAAGCGATGCCCGTGATCATAAATAATGACAATCTTTGGTAATCATTTTCTTGTTCCACAAGATCTCCCATGTTCTCTTCAAGGATAATTTCAGCAATTTTTCTCTTTTCCTCTTTATTATTATTGCCATTAACATATATCAGTATAACATAGATACATGCCCTTATCTTGATTACAATGAAACCTTTGACACAACTTGCTTTGCCAGCTACTGAGCCGTTTCTTTTTCCTTTTACAAAAAAATGCACTGAAGATTTGCTACACTTTCTTACAGTTCTCTCTTAAACACATTATAACAGATTTTCACCATCACCAATATACCAAAATTTCTCTTTTCAAGGTGACCAATCTCCAAACTAGATCCAATGATCAGACTTTAATCCTCATCTTAATTAACCTAATAGAAGCATCTGACAAACACACATACTTCTCCATACTTCTCAGTGGCTCTGAAATGAGAGAAAGAATGTAGTAGGTTGATGTAGGATATGTTTAAAATTCCAACTTCTTTTAAAAGATGGCTTATTTTATCTGATATGACCCCTGATGCTCAAAATTATTTATGCTTATCTGTGAATAATAGTTCTAGTTAACTAAGATATTACTACTTCCTCAAAAACAGCAGAGTAAACTGATCTTAACAAAGTCCATCCAGGAACTGTCTTTGGAATTGAGTCTATGTAGCTGTGTTGGTTATTCTCTGTCTCCATGATCAGTTTTTCCCTATTTCTGCTCTTCTCTGTGGCACAGGAAGCTCACCACTCTGGGCTCTGTCAGCTGGTCTCCTTACAAACTGGTTTCCAGCTGAGTTCAGACACTGAGGGGTACTGGCAGGGACCTGAAGGGCAGGAAGAAGAAGAAGCCAGGATATCTCTTCTTTGATCCCACTCTGTTTGCCTCAGTGGCTCAGAGAGCAGGTGCGCTCCTCCATAACTCCAGCTCCTATAGAGATGCCTCCTAAATACTTCACTCTCACTGAGTCCCTGTGAAGATAATTTCTCTTCTTGCTATTTTAGCCCTACATTATCATTACTCAAAAGTAGAGCAATAACTTCCCATTGTTGCTGGTCTACAAGTGTCTCAATATTCATTATTTTCTCTCTTACTTCTCCTCATACTTCTATAAATCCAACTATTAAAATTGCCTTTGCTGAGCCATGTGAGATGAATTTTAAATGCCAGGACTGTGGCTTATGTGTGGCTACTGCTCTCAGTCATAAAAGATCCACTAAGGTATAAACGACAAGTTACCATCTAGGCTGATCTAAGCCTATGTCTACTGAAACGATTTTCCACCAGTGAAGCACATGTAAGTAGTGTTCTCCAGTTCTGAGTCAATTTGATCATTTCGGATCATCTCCAGTTCTGAGTCAATTTGATCATTTCGGAGCTCTAAGTTAGATTCTCTGGGTTATGTCCTCTAAACATAAACTCTAAAAGGTGTTTTGTTTGTTTTGTTTTGTGGTGTGAAACAAATTGACTAACATATTAGGTCTTGACTTTCTCATGTGTAAAGTAAGGAAGTTGAACTGCCAGAGGATCTCCAAGGTGTCTTTCAAGTTTAAACATTCTTTGATGACATTCATTGTAGAAGCATTGACAACATAAACTATCAACAGTCACTAATAACATTTTTGTTGAATTCCAACAGATGGAACAATCACAGCAGACACAAATTGTGTTTAATGGCAACTAAATGGGACATATGCATATATATGAAGAGCAGATTCCTCTCCACAGATGAACTGCCTTTTCTTGGCTTTTTGAATATGCTTTACCTAGTATGTAATAGTATTCTTGATTAATATCAAGAATTAATCCTTTTACAGGTTCTTTTCAGGAATGGTTTTCACCTTAATGATTGAGGTAGATATAGTCCTAAAAATGTATTTATAACTTATTTTGTATATCAAGTCATACTTGATCACGATGATTATAATCAATCTGCAAATAAATTTTATAAATATTTTTTAATGTCTCTAAGAAACAGGAACAAGCAGATTGAGCCCTAAACTTCCTCCAGCTTACTGTGTTGAGAGATTCTAAGCTGTGGTACAGGGAGAGGGAACCCAGATGGGTCCATCCCTGAGTTGAGGAGACAGAGTTGAAAGTAAAAGAGACAAAGGAAACTGTGTTTGCAGAGCAGAATGGAGGGAAAAGAGTAACACAGAAATAGAATTCTGGATATTTGCAGAGCACTTTCCACTTTTACTTTTCAGCTGATCACTGATATGATCACATGCATATGAGGAAACAACCTGAAGCCAGGTAAAGAATCAGCTGAAAGTCGTCCTCAGGGCTCACACAGGACCTATAATAGTTGGTATTCCCACCAGCCAGAGTGGGATAAACTTTGGAATGCATAGGGTATCAGGTAGAGTACTAAGAGGGTATTACCTCAGTTATGAAACAAAAATCATCCCAAGACTACAGGCTGCTGTTGTCTTGCCCCTCCCCCACCGAAAAAAAAGAAAAAAACACTTAAAAGCAAGTCTAAAATAAATCAAACTCTGTCTAAGTAACTTAACCATGCCCTGGAAAAATAAAAACAAAATAATAAATAGAGCAAGAGTAAAATATGGGGCAACTTCAAGCAGCCTCATATGCATGTAATTGGGAGGCTTGAAGAAGAGATAGAGATGGGTACATAAAAAAAAATATTTGAAGAAATAATGGTTAATTTTTTCCTCCAAATTTGATGAAAATTCTAAACCCACAAATCAAAGAAGCTCAATGAAGCTCGAGTAAAAGTAAATTTAAGAAGGTTGAAAGCATATCAAGCATCTTTTCTGGCCACAACATTATAATATTAGAAATCAACTACAAGAAAAAAAACTGCAGAAAACACAAATGTGGATACTAAATAATATACTACTAAACAACAAGTGCAACACAGAAGAAGTCAAAGAGGAAATCAAAAATACCTAGAGACAAATGAAAACAGAAACACAACAATCCAAAATCTATGGGATGAAGCCCAAACAGTTTAAAGAGATAATTTTTTAGCAATACAAGACTACCTCAGGAAACAAGAAAAATCTCAAGTAAACAAGCTAACCTTAACCTAAAAGAAATACAGAAGAAACACCAAAATCCAAAGTTAGTGGAAGGAAAGAAACCATAAAGATCAGAGCAGAAATAAATAAATTAGAGACTAAAATCAATAGAAAAAATTAATGAAACTAAGAGCTGGTTCTTTGAAAAGATAAACAGAATTGATAAACCTTTAGCCAAACTTATCAAGAGAAAAAGAGAGAGGGCCCAAATAAATAAAATCATATATGAAAAAGAAATTACAAATGATACCACAGAAGTACAAAGAATCATAAGAGATTACTATAAACAATTATACACCAATAGAACGGACAACCTAGAAGAAATGGACAAATTCCTGGAAGTGTACAATCTCCCAAGACTGAATCAGGAAGAAATAGAAAATATGAAGAGACCAATTACCAGTAATAAAATTGAAATTGGTAATAAGAAAAACAAAAGAGATCAAATATTCTATGACTTCATTTAGACAAAATATCCAGCAAAGACAAATTTATACAGAAAGAAAGCTGATTTGTGGTTGCCTGGAGCTATGAGTGGAAGAGCAATTAACTGTGAATTGGCATAAATGGTATTACTGGGACGTGGAAATATTCTAAAATTTATGTGTTATAATGGTTGTATCACTTGGTAAAGTTACTAAAAATCCTTAAATTGAACACTTGAGACAGATAGATTTTGTGATATATAAAATATGTATTAACAAATTTGTTAAGGAATGTTCATTTGCTATTAAAAACCAAAAATACAACATTTTTATTGTAGGATTTAAAACAGACGTGGAAGTAAAATGTATGACAAGAGCACAAAGAACTGCAGTGGGAAAAGAAATGTATACTGTTGTAAGGTTTTTATCCTGTACATAATGTGATATAATATTGCATGCAAATAGACTGTGATGAATTAAATATGTGCACCTCAAATCCTAAGATAACAACAAAATAAAACATTATAGCTGGGGAGGAGCTTCAAGATGGTGGAAGAGTAAGACGTGGAGATCACCTTCCTCCCCACAGATATACCAGAAATACATCTACATGTGGAACAACTCCTACAGAACACCTACTGAACGCTGGCAGAGGACCTCAGTCCTCCCAAAAGGCAAGAAACCCTGCCATGTACCTGGGGAGGGCAAAAGAGAAAAGAATAAACAGAGACAAAAGGATAGGGATGAGACAGGCACCAGTGGGAGGGAGCCGTGAAGGAAGAAAGGTTTCCACACACTAGGAGCCCCTTCGCGGGTGGAGACTGCGGCTGGTGGAGGAGGAAGCTTCGGAGCTGCAGAGGCGAGCACAGCAACAGGGGTGTGGAGGGCAAAGCGGGGAGATGCCTGCACAGAGGATCAGGGCCGACTGGCACTCACCAGCCCGAGATACTTGTCTGCTCACCCACCGGGGCGGTCGGGGCTGGGAGCTGAGGCTCGGGCTTCGGTCTGAGCGTAGGGAGAGGACTGGGGTTGGCGGCGTGAACACAGCCTGCAGGGGGTTAGTGCACCACGGCTAGCTGGGAGGGAGTCCGGGGAAAAGTGTGGACCTGCCGAAGAGGCAAGAGACTTTGTCTTGCCTCTTTCTTTCCTGGTGCACGAGGAGAGGGGATTCAGAGCTCTACTTAAGGGACCTCCCCTCCCAGGAGCCTGTGCCACCCGCCACTGCCAGGGTCCCATGATCCAGGGACAACTTCCCCGGGAGAACGCAGGGTGCGCCTCAGGCTGGTGGAACGTCACGCTGGCCTCTGCCGCCGCAGGCTCACCCCACACTCTGTACCCCTCCCTTCCCTCAGCTTGAGTGAGCCAGAGCCCCCGAATCAGCAGCTCCTTTAACCCCGTCCTGTCTGAGTGAAGAACAGATGGCCTCAGGCGACCTACAAGCAGAGGCAGGGCCAAATCCAAAGGTGAACCCCGGGAGCTGTGCAAACAAAGAAAACAGAAGAGAAAGGGAAATCTCTCCCAGCAGCCTCAGGAACAGCGGATTAAATCCCCACAATCAACTTGCATCTGTGGAATACCTGAATAGACAACGAATCATCCCAAATTGTGGAGGTGGACTTTGGGAGCAACAGCATATATATATTTTTTCATCTTTCTCTTTTTGTGAGTGTATGTGTATGCTTCTGTGTGTAATTTTGTCTCTATAGCTTTGCTTTTACCGTTGTTCCTAGGGTCCTGTCTGTCCGTTTTTATTTTTGTTTTTTTTTTATTACTTAAAAAATATTTTTTCTTAATAATTATTTTTTTATTTTAATTATTTTATGTTATTTTATTTTATCTTCTTTCCTTCTTTCTTTTTTTCCTCCTTTTATTCTGAGCCACGTGGAGGACAGGCTCTTGGTGCTCCAACCAGGAGTCAGGGCTGTGCCACTGAGGTGGGAGAGCCACGTTCAGGACACTGGTTCAAAAGAGGCCTCCCAACTCCACATAATATCAAATGGCGAAAATCTCCCAGAGATCTCCATCTCAACACCAAGACCCAGCTCCACTCAATGACCAGCAAGCTACAGTGCGGGACACCCTATGCCAAACAACTAGCAAGGCAGCAACACAACCCCATATGTTAGCAGAGAGGCTGCCTAAAATCATAATAAGGCCACAGACACCCCAAAACACACCACCAGACGTGGACCTGCACACCAGAAAGACAAGATCCAGCATCATCCACCAGAACACAGGCACTAGTCCCCTCCACTAGGAAGCCTACACAACTCACTGAACCAACCTTAGCCACTGGGGAAAGACACCAAAAACAATGGGAATTATGAACCTGCAGCCTGCGAAAAGGAGACCCCAAACACAGTAAGTTAAGAAAAATGAGAAGACAGAGAAACAGCAGATGAAGGAGCGAGGCAGAAACCCACCAGACCTAACAAATGAAGAGGAAACAGGCAGTCTACCTGAAAAAGAATTCAGAATAACGATAGTAAAGATGATCCAAAATCTTGGAAATAGAATGGAGAAAATACAAGAAACGTTTAACAAAGATTTAGAAGAACTAAAGAGCAAATAACAGTGATGAACAACACAATAAATGAAATTGAAAATTCTCTAGAAGGGATCAATAGAAGAATAACTGAGGCAGAAGAACGGATAAGTGACCTGGAAGATCAGATAGTGGAAATAACTGCTGCAGAGCAGAATAAAGAAAACAATAAAAAGAATTGAGGACAATCTCAGAGACTTCTGGGACAATATTAAATGCACCAACATTCGAATTATAGGGGTTCCAGAAGAAGAAGAGAAAAAGAAAGGGACAGAAAAAATATTTGAAGAGAGTTTAGTAGAAAACTTCCCTAATATGGGCAAAGAAATACTTAATCAAGTCCAGGAAGCACAGAGTCCCATACAGGATAAATCCAAGGAGAAACAGGCCAAGACACATATTAATCAAACTATCAAAAGTTAAATACAAAGAACGTATATTAAAAGCAGTAAGGGAAAAACAACATATAACACATAAGGGAATCTCCATAACGTTAACAGCTGATCTTTCAGCAGAAACTCTGTAAGCCAGAAGGGAGTGGCAGGACATATTTAAAGTGATGAAGGAGAAAAAAAGACAACCAAGATTACTCTACCCAGCAAGGATCTCATGCAGATTTGACAGAGAAATTAAAACCTTTACAGACAAGCAAAAGCTAAGAGAATTAAGCACCACCAAACCAGCTTTACAACAAATGCTAAAGGAACTTCTCTAGGCAGGAAACACAAGGGAAGGAAATGACCTACAATAACAAACCCAAAACAATTAAGAAAATGGTAATAGGAACATACATATAGACAATTATGTTAAATGTAAATGGATTAAATGCTCCAATCAAAAGACATAGACTGGCTGAATGGATACAAAAACAAGACCTGTATATATGCTGTCTACAAGAGACCCACTTCTGAACTAGGGACACATACAGACTGAAAGTGATGGGATGGAAAAAGATATTCCATGCAAATGGAAATCAAAAGAAAGCTGGAGTAGCAATTCTCATATCAGAAAAAATAGACTTTAAAACAAAGACTATTACAAGAGACAAAGAAGGACACTACATAATGATCAAGGGATCAATCCAAGAGAAATATATAACAACTGTAAATATTTATGCACCCAACATAGGAGCACCTCAATACATAAGGCAAATACTAAGAGCCATAAAAGGGGAAATTGACAGTAACACAATCATAGTACGTGACGTTAACACCCCACTTTCACCAATGGACAGATCATCCAAAATGAAAATAAATAAGGAAACACAAGCTTTAAATGATACATTAAACCAGATGGACTTAACTGATATTTGTAGGACATTCCATCCAAAAACAACAGAATACACATTCTTCTCAAGTGCTCATGGAACATTCTCCAGGATAGATCATATCTTGGGTCACAAATCAAGCCTTGGTAAATTTAAGAAAATTGAAATCATATCAAGTATCTTTAACAACCACACTGCTATGAGACTAGATATCAATTACAGGAAAAATTGTGTAAGAAATACAAACACTTGGAGGCTAAACAACACACTACTTAATAACCAAGAGATCACAGAAGAAATCAAAGAGGAAATGAAAAAATACCTAGAAACAAATGACAATGTAAACACAACAACCCAAATCCTATAGGATCTAGCAAGAGCAATTCTAAGAGGGAAGTTTACAGCTATACAAGCCTACCTTAAGAAACAAGAAACATCTCAAATAAAAAACCGAACCTTACACCTAAAGCAATTAGAGAAAGAAGAACAAAAAAACCCCAAAGTTGGCAGAAGGAAAGAAATCATAAATATCAGATCAGAAATAAATGAAAAAGAAATGAAGGAAATGATAGAAAAGATCAATAAAAGTAAAAGCTAGTTCTTTGAGAAGATAAACAAAATTGATAAACCATTAGCCAGACTCATCAAAAAAAGAAGGGAGAAGACTCAAATCAATAGAATTAGAAATGAAAAAGGACAAGTAACAACTGACACTGCAGAAATACAAAGGATCATGAGAGATTACTGCAAGCAACCATATGCCAATAAAATGGACAATCTGGAAGAAATGGACAAATTCTCAGAAATGCACAACCTTCTGAGACAGAACCAGGAAGAAATAGAAAATATAAACAGACCAATCACAAGCACTGAAATTGAAACTGTGATTAAAAATCTTCCAACAAACAAAAGCCCAGGACCAGATGGCTTCACAGGCGAATTCTATCAAACATTTAGAGAAGAGCTAACACCTATCCTTCTCAAACTCTTCCAAAATATAGCAGAGGGAGGAACACTCCCAAACTCATTCTACGAGGCCACGATCACTCTGATACCAAAACCAGACAAAGATGTCACAAAGAAAGAAAACTACAGGCCAATATCACTGATGAACATAGATGCAAAAATCCTCAACAGGGGCTTCCCTGGTGGAGCAGTGGTTGAGAGTCCGCCTGCTGATTCAGGGGACACGGGTTCATGCCCCGGTCTGGGAGGATCCCATGTGCTGCGGAGCGGCTGGGCCCGTGGCCAATGGCCGCCGGGCTTGCGCATCCGGGGCCTGTGCTCTGCAACGGGGGAGGCCATGGCAGTGAGAGGCCCGCGTCCCGCAAAAACAAAACAAAACAAAACATAACAAACAAAAATCCTCAACAAAATACTAGCAAACAGAACCCAATAGCACATTAAAAGGATCATACACTATCAAGTCAGGTTTATCCCAGGAATGCAAGGATTCGTCAATATATGCAAACCAATCAATGTGATAAACCATATTAACAAACTGAAGGAGAAAAATGAATGATCATCTCAGTAGGTGCAGAAAAAGCTTTCCACAAAATTCAACACTGACTTATGATAAAAACCCTTCAGAAAGTAGGCATAGAAGAAACTTTCTTCAACATAATAAAGGCCATATATGACAAACGCACAGCCAACATAGTCCTCAGTGGTGAAAAACTGAAACCATTTCCACTAAGATCAGGAACAAGACAAGTTTTCCCACTCTCACCACTCTTATTCAACATCGTTTTGGAAGTTTTAGCCACAGCAATCAGAGCAGAAAAAGAAACGAATCAAAATTTGAAAAGAAGTAAAGCTGTCACTGTTTGCAGATGACATGACACTATACATAGAGAATCCTAAAGATGCTACCAGAAAACTACTAGAGCTAATCAATGAATTTGGTAAAGTAGCAGGATACAAAATTAATGCACAGAAATCTCTGACATTCCTATACATTAACGATGAAAAATTTGAAAGAGAAATTAAGAAAACACTCCCATTTACCATTGCAACAAAAAGAATAAAATATCTAAGAATAAATCTACTTAAGGAGACAAAAGACCTGTATGCAGAAAATTATAAGACACTGATGAAAGAAATTAAAGATGATACAAATAGACGGAGAAATATACCACGCTCTTGAAATGGAAGAATCAACATTGTGAAAATGACTCTACTACCCAAAGCAATCTACAGATTCAATGCAATCCCTATCAAACTACCACTGACATTTTTCACAGAACTAGAACAAAAAATTTCACAGTTTGTATGGAAACACAAAATTCCCCGAATAGCCAAAGCAATCTTGAGAAAGAAAAACGGACCTGGAGAAATCAGGCTCCTGGATTTCAGACTATACTACAAATCTACAGTACTCAGGACAATATGGTACTGGCACAAAAACAGAAATATACATCAATGGAACAGGATAGAAAGCCCAGAGGTAAACCCATGCACATATGGTCACCTTATCTTTGATAAAGGAGGCAAGAATATACAGTGGAGAAAGGACAGCCTCTTCAATAAGTGGTGCTGGGAAAACTGGACAGCTACATGTAAAAGAATGAAATTGGAACACTCCTTAACACCATACACAAAAATAAACTCAAAAGGGATTAAAGACCTAAATGTAAGGCGAGACACCATCAAACTCTTAGAGTAAAACATAGGCAGAACACTCACACTATGACATAAATCACAGCAAGATCCTTTTTGACCCACCTCCTAGAGAAATGGAAATAAAAACAAAAATAAACAACTAGAACCTAATGAAACTTAAAAGCTTTTGCACAGCAAAGGAACCATAAACAAGACAAAAAGACAACCCTCAGAATGGGAAAAAATATTTGCAAATGAAGCAACTGACAAAGGATTAATCTCTAAAACATACAAGCAGCACATGCAGCTCAATATCAAAAAAACACAACCCAATCCAAAAGTGGGGAGAAGAATTAAATAGACATTTTTCCAAAGAAGATATACAGATTGCCAACAAACACATGAAAGAATGCTCAACATCATTAATCATTAGAGAAATGCAAATCAAATCTACAATGAGATATCATCTCACACCGGTCAGAATGGCCATCATCAAAAAGTCTACAAACAATAAATGCTGAAGAGGGTGTGGAGAAAAGGGAACCCTCTTGCACTGTTGTTGGGAATGTAAATTGATACAGCCACTATGGAGAACAGTATGGAGGTTCCTTAGAAAACTAAAAATAGAACTACCATACAACCCAGCAATCCTACTACTGGGCATATACCCTGAGAAAACCATAATTCAAAAAAGTCATGTACCAAAATGTTCATTGCAGCTCTATTTACAATAGCCAGGACATGGAAGCAACCTAAGTGTCCATCAAGAGATGAATGGATAAAGAAGATGTGGTACATATATACAATGGAATATTACTCAGCCATATAAAGGAATGAAACTGAGTTATTTGTAGTGAGGTGGATGGACCTTGAGACTGTCATAAAAGTGAAGTAAGTCAGAAAGAGAAAAACAAATACCATATGCTAACACGTATATATGGAATCTAAAAAAAAAAAAAGGTCATGAAGAACCTAGAGGTAAGACGGGAATAAAGATGCATACCTATTAGAGAATGAACTTGAGCATATGGGGAGGGGGAAGGGTAAGCTTGGCAAAGTGAGGGAGTGGCATGGACATATATACACTACCAAACGTAAAATAGATAGCTAGTGGGAAGCAGCCGCATAGCACAGGGAGATCAGCTCGGTGCTTTGTGACCAGCTAGAAGGGTGGGATAGGGAGGGTGGGAGGGAGATGCAAGAGGGAGGAGATATGGGGTTATATGTATATGTAGCAGATTCACTTTGTTATGAAGCAGAAACTAACACACCATTGTAAAGCAATTATACTCCAATAAAGATGTTAAAAAAATAAAGTTAAAAGATGGAAAAAGATATATCATGCTAATACTAATAAGAAAGAAAAAAAAGCCTGGAGTGGCTATATTAATCAGAAAAAGTTGATTTGAGATCATGGAATATTTCCAGAAATAAAGAAGTTCATTTTAATACAAAGATCAATTTGTGAAGAGGACATAATAATCCTAAATGTTTATGTACTTTATAACAGAGCATCACAATATATGAAGGAAATGCATCATGGAATACATGATAGAAATAAGAAGACATGAGGCAGCCAGCAGGTATAGTCAACAGTTTCAACATCCTTTCCTTAATAATTGGTAGACAAAAAAATCAGTTAACACTAACAAACATAGTAAGGTAGATAGCTAGTGGGAAGCAGCCGCATGGCAGAGGGATATTGGTTCGGTGCTTTGTGACAGCCTGGAGGGGTGGGATAGGGAGGGTGGGAGGGAGGGAGATGCAAGAGGGAAGACATATGGGAACATATGTATATGTATAACTGATTCACTTTGTTATAAAGCAGAAACTAACACACAATTGTAAAGCAATTATACCCCAATAAAGATGTTAAAAAAAAAATGGGAGAAAAAAAAAATCAGTTAAGGCATAGAAGACTTGAACAATACTATTAATCAACTTGACCTAATTAAGATTTACAGAACACTTTACATAAAAATAGCAGAATGCAGACACATTTCATGTGTACACAAAATATTTACCAAAGAAGACTATATTCTGACTCATTAAAAAGCAGTAAATTTAAAAGGACATAAATCATCATTATTATCTGATCACAGTTACTAAGTTGGAAATCAACAACAGAAGGATATCAAGAAAATATCTGACTATTTGGCAACAAAATAACATGGGTCAAAGAAGAAAGCCAAAGGAAAGCTGAATGAAATGAATTTGTGGGATTAAATTAGTGTATAGTTGAAAATTTATAGTACTAAATACCTACATTGGAAAATAACGGTCTAAAATCAATTACCTATGCTATCACCTAGACATACTAAAAAAAAAAAAAGCAGAAATAGGGAAATAAAGATAATTATAGTAATTATATATAATTATATATTGTAATATATAATAAATTTAATTATATATTTAATAGTTATAAATGATTATCCTAATTATATTTAAATAATTATATATTTAAATAAATATACATTATATATAATAAAATATAAAACCTAATGTTCTCTGTTGTTTATAGAGGAAAATCAATAAAAAACCTACAGTTGATTCTTTGAAAAGATCAAGAAAATTGATAAACCAGTAGCAAGATGTTAAAAAATAAAAAAGAAGCAAATTGCCAATATCAGTAATGAGGAGGGGTCATTACTACAGAGCCTACAATTACAACTGTTAAAGTAATTGAATCTATAATTAAAAACTTCCCAAAATGGAAACCCCTGGCCTACATAGTTTCATCAGTGAATTCTATCAAATATCTAAGGAAGAAATTATACCAATTCTATACAAACTCTTCCATAAGTTTGAGATAAGAGAATACTTTTCAAGCCATTCACCAAGGAGAGAATTAACTGGATACCAAAATGAATCAAAGAAAACACAGGTAAATAAGACTTCTGATCATTAGCCCTCATGAAGATAGAGAAACTCCAAACTAAAATTTAGCAAATTGGATGCAGCATTATACCGAAAGGATAATATTCATGACCAAGTGAGATTTGTCGTGGAATATGACTAGCCCAATGTTTAAAACTTGATTAATATAATTCACCGTATCAACAGCCTAAAGGCAAAAAAATTTCAGCCTAATGGAAGAGGAGAAAACATCTGACAAAATTCAACACCCAGTGAAAATAAAAAAATCAGTCAGCAAACTAAGATAATAGAAGCTTCCACAATTTTATACAGAGAATTTGCAAAAAATCTACATCTAATATCGTACTTAATTATGAAAGACAATTATTTTCCAATAAGATCAGGAAAAAGCAAATACATCATCTTTCACTACTCCTGTTCAATATTGTACTGGGAGTCCTAGGCAGGAAAAAGGCAGACAAATTGGTAAGAAATAGAATTATCTCTATTTGTAGAGGAACAGTTGGCTAGGTAGAATTTGTTTTTAAAAATTACAAAATTGCTTCTAGACTTAGTTAAAAATTTTTCACAGTAAAATGTCAAGTAAAAATTCAATAGTATTTCTGTGTACTAGCAATGGATAATTGGAAATTTAAATTAAAAGAGCATCAAAATATATGACATACTTTGGAATAAATCTAACAAATTCTGTGCAAAATCTGTACACAGAAAACTACAAAACACTGATGAAGGCAATCAAAGTTATAAATAAATGGAGAGACATACTTGGTTCATGAATCAGAAAATCCAGTATCATTAGCATGCCAATTCTTCCCATGATTATCTATAGATTCAATGTAAATTCAATCAAAATTCCAGCAGAACTTTTTGGTGGAAGTTGATGAGTTAATTCAAATATTTAGATAAAAAGGCAAAGGAATAAGAAGCACCAAAACAATTGTGTAAAAGTGAAAAGTTGGAGAATTCACACTACCTCCAACTTCAATCATTTAAGATAGATTACAAAGTTGTATTAAGCAAGATAGCCTGATATGATGAAGGTAAAGATTTATAGGTCAACGAAATAGAGTAATGTCCAGAAATAGATCCACATATACGTGATAAATTGATTTTGAACAAAGTTTCAAAGGAAATTCAATGAGGATAGTTTTTTCAACAAATTATGTTGTATCAATTGGAAATCCACATATTTTTTAAATGAGCCTTCTTCTACCATATACATATCTCAACTTAATATAGAGAAAATCTTCAAGACCTTATATTAGACAAATCTTTCTTATATACAGGAGTAAAAGCATTTGCCATAAAGAAAAACAGTTAAGTTGGACTTCATCAAGATTTAAAACTTCTGTTCTTCAAAAGATACTTTGTAGAGAATGAAAAGATAAGCCACAGATTAGAAGAAAATATTTGTAATTCATATATCTCATAAAGAACTTATATCTAGAATATATAAATACTCTAAACACACAATACAATAGTAATAAAAGAAACAATCTGATTTTAAGATGGGAAATGATTTGTACAGTTTACAAAAGAAGTTATATCAATGGTAAATAAGCACATGAAAAAAATTCTAAATATTAATAGTTATTAGAGAAATGCAAACCAAAACCACAATGAAACACCACAACATAGCTATTAGAGTGGAAATATTAACAAATGAACAAAAACTGTCAATATCAAATGCTGGCAAATATGTTTAGAGCAACTGAAACTTCAAACATTGCTGGTAGAAATACAAAATGTTACAGCCACTATGGGAACAGTTTTGCAGTTTCTGGTAAAATTAACATACACTAATTATATACTTCAACAATCCTATTGCTCAGTATTTACTCTAGAGAAATGAAAATTTACATCTATATAAACATCTGCACATCAATGTTCATAACATTATCCATGGTAGCCAAAACCTGGAAACAACCAAAATGTTCTTCATGTGGAGAATGGGAAAACAAATTATGACTTCATACAATGGAATACTACTCAGCAAAAAGAAAAACTAAAGTACTGATATGGATAACAATACGGATGAATTATGCATATATGCGTGTATGCAAATATGCAAATATGCATAGCAGATGCATCATGATAATTGAAAGAAGGCAGACTCAAAAGGCCTCATGCTGTAGGATTCTGTTCATATGATGCTCTGGAAAAGGCAAAACTATGGGGACAAAAATCAAATCAGTTGCCAGAGACTGGGATTAGGGGAGAGGGTGACAAGGCAAGATCATGGGGGAATTTTTGAGGGGTGGTAACTGGTCTGTATCTTGATTTTGCTTGCATATTTGTGAAAATTCACAGAACTGTACTCTTAAAAAGGGAAAATATTATACCTTGATAAAACAAGAGAAAAAGAAAAAAAGCCAGCTGAGTTTGTTACAGTCATTTGTATGAAAATAAAGTTCTGATAAATATAATTAAAAAATTAAAAATTTGCTTTCTCACTAAAAGATATTTGTAACCCCCAAATCTATACCAATGATACTTTCGTGGTCACAGGTGGACATGTGTAAGTGGCAAAAAACCTGAGTCGCCCAATGAGCACGTTCCCAGCTGAGGTCAAAGAAGGTGATACTCTGTCTTCTTGTTTCAGGTGTCATAGTGTAAACAAGGGTCTTTTTCCTGGTCTATTTAGTGACGCGTTTTTCACATTTTTTGTGTTTTGTTGGTGATTTTTCTGTTTAAAATGACTCCGAAGCATAGTGCTGAAGTGCTGTCTCATGTTTCTGAAATTAGGAAGGCTGTGACGTACCTTTTGGTACAACCTTCTCATATGCAATTTAAAGAGCATCTCTACCTGTAAGTCAATTCTTGAATAAGCATGTAATACACATACTCTAATAAAATTAATGACTATAATCTTTCCATATTTAAACTTAAATAGCATCTATTTAATGCATCCTTCATTTTACCTCACTTTGAGGTCACTGTGTATAGTGGTAGAAATAATACAAATTTAATAAGTGATTTTATTGATACTTAATTGAATGCATTTTGCAGAATAGAGTTTAGTAATAATAGAAATTTTTAAAGTAGCTTTTTAAAATTTTAATTTTACAATCATTTTATGAAGCGGGCAAATTATTATCCAGTTTTAACACCTTCAAGGTGAAAGAGCCAGTACCTGAGAGAACAGGACTAAACCCAGTGGGTCTGACTGCAAAGCCCTTGCCTGCAACCGATACAAGACTACAATGTTTGCACAAATTTTCTTCTTCTTGTTTTGTAAATGAATATTTATTCTTTAAAAAGTAGTCTGGAATTTCAAAGTTTAAACTTCTTATTCCTTACAGTTCACATCATCTTGCAATCACAGCCAACAAATTTAGTTGGGGACAAAGTATATATTAGAAAGCTGTTCCTATAGTATAATTATGTTGAAAATTAGACAATTCTTTCTGTTTACCATTCTATTCATGCAGGAGCATTCCCATGTGTTGTTTTTATAATAATTAAATGTCTTTTTCTTTCTAAATAAATCTTTCCATAATGCATTTTTTTCATGGGGATGGAGGTAGTGAGAGAATGATGTATAACCATCTAAATATATAATGTTTTCCAGTTTACACAAGGAACAAAGAGCAAACTTGTTAGTCCAAGTTCCTGTTCATTGTATATGGAAATCTTGTTGGCTCTGATCAAAAAATGGACCTGGCAGTTCAGAAAATACCTGAGTTGTCCTGGTTGCTGTCCTGAAACTTACCCTGTAGTGTGCCAGCCTGTGTTGAATTATACAAAAATATACACAAAAAAAGGAAAACAGTTTATCATTTTTTTTGTTTTATTTGGGCTTTATATGGTTAGTTTTGAGAGATAAATACAGAACATTCAATATAGAAAATTAAAGTGATTTTGAGAAGCCTGGGTAACATTAAGGAAACTGAAAATTGTTATTCTGAACTTACGCTTCCCTGGTCAGTGTGAATCCAAATCTGTAAACTTAGTGGTTGAGTGGGAGGAGAGGACCCTAACTCTGATTCTTCCTGCACGTGTCCAGTTATGAATTCTTGCATTCTCTCATCTCACTTTAAGCTTGGAATTGTTCATAATTGTCAAATGGGGAAACACGATTTAAAAATAAACCAATAAATACCAGTTATCAGAAGAAGTAATAACAATTAATTCACAGCACTTAGGCACAGTGGCATTAATGCCCCAAAGGGAGCCCTTGGTCACTATCTGCCTTCATTACCTACTTCTTCTGGCTAAAATATTTCCATCTTCGAATCATTTCAACCTATGTGTTG
Organism: Pseudorca crassidens; assembly: GCF_039906515.1. Lineage (NCBI taxonomy): Eukaryota > Metazoa > Chordata > Mammalia > Artiodactyla > Delphinidae > Pseudorca > Pseudorca crassidens. The sequence goes on from NC_090297.1 coordinate 182,766,908, forward strand.
GCCACTGAAGTATTTTGCCAAATAAAGCCATTGACTTCACAAAAGCAGCACCAATAGTAATACATCAATAGCCAATAAGATTTTTTTTTTCTTTTTGCAGTTGCAGAAAACATACAACAGCTGTGTTTATAATGGCAGAAAAATTGGGTCTTAGGTGGCAGGGCTGGGAATTGCAGATGTATAATATCATTCAGACATAGGGTGTTTACAGTCCATTTCCAAGGGAACATACTATTTATTATTTCCTTTGATGTCATTACTTTCCCAGATGTATTTCTATATCCCATCTTGTCCTCCTAAATCAATTTATCTTGAAATCCAATTAATGACTCTTCAAATCCACTTTGAAAACAAAATTGTGTTCAGATAGTAGTTATTTTTCTTAGGAAAATACAAATTATAGTAATGTCTAATTACTATACAAAGTATAGTAAAATATAAAAATGGAACTCTATAATACAAGAGCAAATAACTTGTTTTGGACCCAAAATGCATTTCACTAATACTGTGATATTTTGAAGTGAGCATTCTGTTAAAAACAAAACAAAACAAACAAAAGAAGAGAGTCAAATAGAAGCAATGGTGGGGGATTAGATTTTTACATATTTCATAGAACTTCTTTCCTTTTTCTTCACATAGACAGTTGCTACATTAAAAGCTTGCCCTTCCATTGGGAGAAGGTATGAGGGGGCATTACCCCCAGGGAAGAAAGAACTCTAGTTTCTCATGCTTCTCCTTTGGCCTTGCATAATGAAGCTATACACAAGGTGATTTTTGGCCTTTGGCAGGCTAGCAACTTTCGGAGTGAGACCAGTGAGTAGATTTGATTTTAAAACTTACCACAATTTTTCATTGACATTTATAGGCAGAGAGATAGATGCTAACTTGTAAAAACTTGAAAGCATAAGTCCATTCTCAGAGCCATGAACCAAATCTGAACTTTCCATGGCTGTTCTATCTATTCAGCCATAACTTTTCAGTATTTAATATAATTCAGTCTGGTAATTTACTAGAAACTCTTCCAATTTAGATTAGTTGAAATACTGCAATACCATCCTTTCACCAGTTTTATTGAGATATAATTCAAATACCATACTATTCACCTATTAAAAGTATACAATTCAATGTTTTTTAGTATATTCACAGAGTTATGCAACTGTCACTGCAATCTAATTTTAGAATATTTTTATGACCCCCCAAAAGAAACCAGATACTCATTAGCAGTCACCCATATTCTATCCCCCATCCCTGGGTAACCACTTATTAGTTTCTATAGATTTGCCTACTCTGGACATTTTATATAATGAAACCATACTATTTGTGGTCTTTAGTGACAGACTTCTTGTACTTAGCATAATGTTTTCCAGGTTCATCTATGCTGCAATATGAATCAGTATTTCATTCCATTTTGTAGCTGAGTAATATTCCATTGTGTATATGTATATAGCTATAGATATATAATATTTTATGTATCCATTTATAAATTAATGAACATTTGGGTTGTTTCCACTTTTTGGCAATTATGAATACTAGTACTATATGTACTCATGTACAAGATTTTGTATGAATGTAGGTTTTCCTTTCTCTTGGGTATATCCCTAGGAGCGAAATAGCTATAGTAAATCTATGTTTAACATTCTGAGGAATGTGAAACTATTTTCCAAGGCAGCTGCAAAATTTTAAATTTCCACCAGCAATATATAGGAGTTCTCCTTTCTCCACCTCACCAACACATGATATTGTCTACCTATTTGATTATAAATATCCACGTAGGTGTAAAGTGGCATTTCTTTGTGCTTTTGGCTTGTATTTACCTGTTGACTAATGATGTTGAACATCTTTTCAAATGCTTACTGTCCATATGTATATCTTCTTTAGAGAAATGTCTGCTTAGATCTTTTGTGCATTTTAAAATTCTGTTGTCTTTTTATTGTTGAGTTGTAAGAGTTATAAATATATTCTAGATACAAGTCCCTTATCAGATAAATGATTCACAATTGTTCCCATCCTGTGGGTTTTCTTTATACTATTTTCACTATTATTGTATTCTTTTGTTGCACAATGGTTTTTAGTTTGCTAAAATCCAATTTATCTACTTTTTCTTTGGTAGGTTGGGCTCTTAGTGCTGTATTTAAGAAGCCATTATTTAACTCAGGGTCACTAAGATTTACTCCTATGCTTACTTCTAAGAGTTTTATAGTTTTAGCTATTGCATGTAGGCCTATGATCCAGTTTGAATTAATTTTGTGTATGGTGTTTGGAAAAGGTTCATTTTCATTCTTTGCATGTGGATATCCAGTAGTTCCAGCACCATTTGTTGAAAAGATTATTTTTCCCCATTGAATCATTTGACGTCCTTGTTGAAAATCAATTGACCATAAGATAACGGTTTATTACTGGACTCTAAATTCTGTTTCATTTATCCGTATGTCCATACTTATACCAATACCATTCTGCCTTGATTTTTCCAGCTTTGTAAAAAGTCTTGAAATCATGAAGTTTGGTCCTTACATTTTTGTTCTTCTTTTTCCAGATCATTTTGGCTAACCTAGGTCCTTTGCAACTTCATATGAATTTTAGAACTAGTTTGTAAATTCATGAAGAAAGGAAGCTGAGATTTTGACAAAAATGGTGTTGAGTCTGTAGACCAATGTGGTGAGTATTGACATCTTGACAACTTAAGTCCTCTGATCTATGAACACAGGATGTTTTTCCATTCTTTTAGGTCTTCTATAATTTCTTTCAACAATGTTCTATAGTTTTCTGAGTATGAATTTTGCACTTTTTTTTGTTAAATTTATTCCTAAGTATTTTATTCTTTTTGATGCTATTGTACATGGAATTTTCTTAATAATCATTTTCAGATTGCTTATTGCTAATGTGTAGAAATACAATTTTTATGTTGATTTTGTATCCTGAAATGTTGCTGAACCTATTTACTAGTTCTAATTGTTCTTTTAGTGAATTCCTTATTTTCTATATTCAAGATCACATCATCTGTAAATGGAGATATAGTTTACTTCTTTCTTTCCAACCTGGGTCTTTTACTTCCATCACTAGTCTAATTGCCCTGGCTAGAACTTCCAGTAAAATATTGAATGGAGGTGGTGTAAGTGGACATCTTTCTTCTATTCCTGATCTTATGGGGAAAGAATTCAGTCTTTCACTATTAAATATATTAGCTGTCAGTTTTTCACAGATGCCCTTTTTCACTTGGGAAAACTCCTTCTATTCCTGACTGTTGAGGATTTTTAACATGAATGTGTGTTTAATTTTGTCAATTTTTCTGTCTATTGACATGATTATGTATATTTGTCCTTTATTCTATTAACATGGTATAATTAATTTTCACATTTTAAATCAACCTGGGATAAATCCCACTTGACAATGGTGTATAATTTTCTTTTTTTTTATGTTGCTAGATTCAGTTTGCACATATTGTGTTGAGAATTTTTGTGTCAATTATTATAAGAGCTACTGGTATGTAGTTTTATTTCCATCAGTTGTCTTTTTGTCTGGTTTTGGTGTCAGATTAATGTTGACCTCACAGAATGAGTTTGGAAGTGTTCCCCTTTCTCCTATTTTTTCAAAGAAGCCTGTGAAATATTGGTAATATATCTTTTAAATATTTGGTAGAAATTACCAGTGAAGCTATCTGGAACTGGGACTTTCTTTGCAGAAGTTTTTAAATTTCTAATTCAGTTTCTTTACTGATTATAGGTTTGTTTACATGTTACATTTCTTATTGAGTTTGTTTCGATTGTTAACATCTTTCTAGCATTTGGCCATTTCAGCAAAATTATTTCATTTATTGACATACAGTTGTTCATAGTTTTTCCTTGTAAACATACTTATTTCAGTGAAGGCAGTAGTGATAACCACTCTTTCATTCCTGATTTTAGTAATTTGAGACCTCTCTTTCTGGCATGGTCATACTAGCTAATCAGTTGTCAATTTGTTGATCTTTTCAAGTAAATATCTTTTGATTTTGTTCATTTTCTCTATTGTTTTAATCTACAGTTTTTGGCATGTTGTGATCTCATTTTCATTTATCTCAAAGCATTGATATTTCCTCATTTCCTTTGTGATTTCTCCTTTGATTCATTGTTTATTTAGGAGTTCATTCTTTAACTTCCACATATTTGTGAGTTTCCCAAATTGCCTTCTGTTACTGATTTCTAGCTTAGTTCCATTGTGTTGGGAGAACATACTTTGTATGATTCCAATACTGTAAAGTTTGTTAAATAAATAAAATAAAATTCAAAAAAATAAAATAAAATTTGGGAAGAAGAACTAGGTCTTGAAAAAATAACGGGGGGGGGTGTTGCCTTCAAGATGGCAGAGGAATAAGACATGGAGATCACCTTTCTCCCCACAAATACATCAGAAATACATCTACATGTGGAACAACTACAGAACAACTACTGAATGCTGGCAGAAGACCTCAGACTTCCCAAAAGGCAAGAAACTCCCCCACGTACCTGGGTAGGGCAAAAGAAAAAACAGACACAAAAGAATAGGGATGGGACCTGCACCTCTGGGAGGGAGCTGTGAAGGAGGAAAATATTCCACACACTAGGAAGCCCATTCACGGGTGGAGATGGGGGTGGGCAGTGTGGGGAGCTTTGGAGCCATGGGGTAGAGCACAGCAACAGGGGTGCAGAGGGCAAAGTGGAGAGATTCCCGCACAGAGGATCGGTGCCAGCCAGCACTCACCAGTCTGAGAGACTTGTCTGCTCACCCGCCGGAATGGGTGGCGGTTGGGAGCTGAAGCTCCAACTTCAGAGGTCAGATCCCAGGGAGAGGACTGGGACTGGCTGCATGGAGAAAGCCTGAAGGGGGCTAGTGCACCACAGCTAGCTGGGAGGGAGTCTGGGGGAAGTCTGGATCTGCCTAAGAGGCAAGAGACCATTGTTTCCGGTGCACAACGAGAGGGGGTTCAGAACACTGCCTACATGAGCTCCAGAGGTGGGCTCAAGCCGCAGCTATCAGCACAGACCCCAGAGACAGCTAAGTCTGCTGCTGCAGCCACCAAGAAGCCTGTATGCAAGCACAGGTCACTATCCACAGCTCCCCTCCTGGGAAACTGTGCAGCCTGCCACTGCCAGGGTCCCTTGATTCAGAGACAACTTCCCCAGGAGAACACACGGCATGCCTCAGGCTGTTGCAATGCCATGCTGGCCTCTGCTGTCGCAGGCTTAACCCAAATTCCGTACCCCTCTCTCCCCCAGCCTGAGTGAGCCAGAGCCCCCTAATTAGCCACTCCTTTAACCCCATCCTGTCTGGGCGGGAAACAGATGCCCTCAGGCAACCTACATGCAGAGGCGGGGCCAAACCCAAAGCTGGACCCCAGGAGCTGTGCGAACAAAGAAGAGAAAGGGAAATTTCTCCCAGCAGCCTCAAGAGCAGCAGATTAAATCTCCACAATCAACTTGATGTACCCTGCATCTGTGGAATACCTGAATAGACAACGAATCATCCCAAAATTGTGGTGGTGGACTTTGGGAGCAACTGTAGACCTAGGGTTTGCTTTCTGCATCTAATTTGTTTCTGGTCTTATGTTTATCTTAATTTAGTATTCAGAACTTATTATCATTGGTAGAGTTGTTTACTGATTTGGTTGCTCTCCTCCTTTTATATATATATGTTTTTCTCTTTTTCTTTTTTGTGAGTGTGTATGTGTATGCTTCTTGTGTGATATTGTCTGTATAGCTTTGCTTTTGCCATTTCTCCTAGGGTTCTGACTGTCTGTTTTTTGTTTTTTTCTATTTTTTAGTTTAGTTTTTAGCACTTGTTATCGTTGGTGGATTTGTTTCTTTGCTGTGGTTGCACTCTTCTTTCTTTCTCTCTTCCTTTTCTAAAGTTTTTTTTTAATAATTCTTTTTCTATTTTAATAACTTTATTTTATTTCTTTATGTTTCTTTCATTCTTTCTTTCTTTTTATCCCTTTTCTTCTGAGTCATGTGGTTAACAGGGTCTCAGTGCTCTGACCGAGAGTCAGACCTGAGCCTCGGAGAAGGAAGAGCCAAGTTCAGGATGTTGGACCACAAGAGACCTCCAGGCCCAATGTACTATCAAACGGTGAAAGCTCCCCCAGAGATGTCCATCTCAATGCTAAGAACCAGCTCCACTCAACAACCAGCAAGCTACCATGCTGGAAACCATATGCCAAAAAACTAGCAAGACAGGAACACAATTCCACCCATTAGCAGAGAGCCTGCCTAAAATCATAATAAGTTCACAGACACCTCCCAAAAACACACCACTGGACATGGTCCTTCCCAACAGAAAGACAAGATCCAGCCTCATCCACCAGAACACAGGCACTTGTCCCCTGCACCAGGAAGCCTACACAACCCACTGAACCAAACTTACCTACTGGGGCCAGACACTAAGAAAAATGGGAAATATGAAGCTGCAGTCTGCAAAAAGGAGACCCCAAACACAGTAACTCAAGCAAAATGAGAAGACAGAGAAACACACAGCAGATGAAGGAGCAAGGCAAAAACCCAACAGACCAAACAAATGAAGAGGAAATAGGCAGTCTACCTGAAAAAGAATTCAGAATAATGATAGTAAAGATGATCCAAAATCTTGGAAACAGAATGGAGAAAATACAAGAAACATTTAACAACAACACAGAAGGACTAAAGAGCAAACAAACAATGATGAACAACACAATAAATGAAATTAAAAATTCTCTAGAAGGAATCAATAGCAGAATAACTGAGGCAGAAGAATGGATAAGTGACCTGGAAGATAAAATAGTGGAAATAATTGTCACAGAGCAGAATAAAGAAAAAAGAATGAAAAGAACTAAGGATAATCTCGACCTCTGGGACAATATTAAATGCACCAACATTCGAATTATAGGGATCCCAGAAGAAGAAGAGAAAAAGAAAGGGACTGAGAAAATACTTGAAGAGATTATAATTGAAGAATTCCCTAATATGGGAAAGGAAATAGTCAATCAAGCCCAGGAAGCACAGAGAGTCCCACACAGGATAAATCCAAGTAGAAACACATGAAGACACATATTAATCAAACTATCAAAAATTAAATACAAAGAAAAAATATCAAAAGCAACAAGGGAAAAGCAACAACTAACATATAAGGGAATCCCCATAAGGTTAACAGTTGATCTTTCAGCAGAAACTCTGTAGGCCAGAAGGGAGTGGCAGGACATATTTAAAGTGATGAAAGGGAAAAACCTACAAACAATATTACTCTACCCAGCAAGGATCTCATTCAGGTTCAATGGAAAAATTAAAATCATTACAGACAAGCAAAAGCTAAGAGAATTCAGCACCACCAAACCAGCTCTACAACAAAAGCTAAAGGAACTTCTCTAGGCAGGAAACACAAGAGAAGGAGAAGACTTACAGTAACAAACCCAAAACAATTAAGAAAATGGTAATAAGAACATAAATATCAATAACTACCTTCAATGTGAATGGATTAAATGTTCCAACCAGACTGGCTGAATGGATACAAAGAGAAGATCCCTATATATGCTGTCTACAAGAGACCCACTTCAGACCTAGGGATACATACAGACTGAAAGTGAGGGGATGGTAAAAAATATTCCATGCAAATGGAATTCAAAAGAAAGTTGGAGTAGCAATTCTCATATCAGACAAAATATACTTTAAAATAAAAACTATTACAAAAGACAAAGGACACTACATAATGATCAAGGGATCAATCCAAGAAGAAGATATAACAATTGTTAATATTTATACAGCCAACATAGGAGCACCTCAATACATAAGGCAAATGCTAACAGCCATAAAAGGGGAAATCAACAGTAACACAATCATAGTAGTGGACTTTAGCACCACACTTTCACCAATGGACAGATCATCGAAAATGAAAATAAATAAGGAAACACAAGCTTTAAATGATACATTAAACAAGATGGACTTAATTGATATATATAGGACATTCCATCCAAAAACAACAGATTACACTTTCTTCTTAAGTGCTCATGGAATATTCTCCAGGATAGATCATATCCTGGGTCACAAAACAAGCCTTGGTAAATTTAAAAAAATTGAAATATCATATCATGTATCTTTTCTGACCACAACACTATGAGGCTAGATATCAATTACAGGAAAAAGTCTGTAAACACTGCAAACACATGGAGGCTAAAAAGTACACTACTAAATAACCAAGAGATCACTGAAGAAATCAAAGAGGAAATCAAAAATTTCCTAGAAACAAATGACAATGAAAACAAGTAGACCCAAATCCTATGGGATGCAGCAAAATCCGTTCTAAGAGGAAAGTTTATGGCAATATATTCCTACCTCAAGAAACAAGAAACATCATAAATAAACAACCTAACCTTATACCTAAAGCAATTAGAGAAAGAACAAAAACACCCCAAAGTTAGCAGAAAGAAAGAACTCATAAAGATCAGAACAGAAATAAATGAAAAAGAAATGAAGAAAATGATAGCAAAGATCAAGAAAACTAAAATCTGGTTCTTTGAGAAGATAAACAAAATTAACAAACCATTAGCCAAACTCATCAAGAAAAAAAGGGAGAGGACTCAAGTTAGTTAGTTATCTTCTTTGAGAAGATAAACAAAATTAACAAACCATTAGCCAAACTCATCAAGAAAAAAAGGGAGAGGACTCAAGAGGACTCAAAGGGAGAGGACTCAAGAATTAGAAATGAAAATGAAGAAGTAACAACGGACACTGCAGAAATACAAAGGATCATGAGAGACTACTACAATCAACTATATGCTAATAAAACGGACAGCCTGGAAGAAACGGACAAATTCTTAAAAAGCACAACCTTCCGAGACTGAACCAGGATGAAGTAGAAAATATAAACAGACAACTCACAAGCACTGAAGTTGAAAATGTGATTAAAAATCTTCCAACAAACAGAAGCCCAGGACCAGATGGCTTCACAGGCGAATTCTATCAAACATTTAGAAAAGAGCTAACGCCTATCTTTCTCAGTCTTGCAAAATTAGCAGAGGGGGGAGGAGCACTCCCAAACTCATTCTACAAGGCCACCATCACCCTGATACCAAAACCAGACAAAGATGTCACAATAAAAGAAAACTACAGGCCAATATCACTGATGAACATAGATGCATAAATCCTCAACAAAATACTAGCAAACAGAATCCAACAGCACATTAAAAGGATCATACACTATGATCAAGTGGGATTTATCCCAGAGATGCAAGGATTCTTCAATATATGCAAATCAATCAATGTGATAAACCATATTAACAAATTGAAGGAGAAAAACACTATGACCATCTCAATAGATGCAGAAAAAGCTTTCAACATAATTCAACACTAATTTATGATAAAAACCCTCCAGAAAGTAGGCATAGAGGGAAGTTTCCTCAACATAATAAAGGCCATATATGACAGACCCACAGCCAACATTGTTCTCAATGGTGAAAAACTGAAAGCATTTCTTCTAAGATCAGGAAGAAGACAAGGTTGCCCACTCTCACCATTATTATTCAACATAGTTTTGGAAATTTTAGCCACACCAATCAGAGAAGAAAAAGAAAGAAAAGGAATCCAAATTGGAAAAGAAGTAAAAATGTCACTGTTTGCAGATGACATGTTACTATACATAGAGAATCCTAAAGATGCTACCAGAAAACTATTAGAGCTAATCAATGAATTTGGTAAAGTAGCAGGATACAAAATTAATGCACAGAAATCTCTGGCATTCCTATACACTAATGATGAAAAATCTGAAAGAGAAATTAAGGTAACACTGCCATTTACCATTGCAACCAAAAAAATAAAATACCTAACAATAAACCTACATAAGGAGAGAAAAGAACTGTATGCAGAAAATGTTAAGACACTGATGAAATAAATTAATGATAATACAAACAGATGGAGAGATATACCACATTCTTGGTTGGAAGAATCAACATTGTGAAAACGACTATACTACCCAAAGTAATCTACGGATTCAATGCAATCGCTGTCAAACTACCAATAGCATTTTTCACAGAGCTAGAACAAAAAATTTCACAATTTGTATGTAAACACAAAAAACCTCTTATAGAAAAAGCAATCTTGAGAAAGAAAAACAGAGCTGGAGGAATCAGACTCACAGACTTCAGACTATATTACAAAGCTACAGTAATCAAGACAGCATGGTACTGGCACAAAAACAGAAATATAAATCAATGGAACAGAATAGAAAGCTCAGAGATAAACCCATGTGCATATGGTCACCTTATGTCTGATAAAGGAGGCAAGAATATACAATGGAGAAAAAACAGTCTCTTCAATTAGTGGTGCTGGGAAAACTGGACAGCTACATGTAAAAGAATGACGTTAGAACATTCCCTAAAACCATACAAAAAAATAAACTCAAAATGGTTTACAGACCTAAATATAAGGCCAGACACTATAAAACTCTTAGAGGAAAGCATAGGCAGAACACTCACTCTATGACATAAATCACAGCAAGATCATTTTTGACCCACCTCCTAGAGAAATGGAAATCAAAACAAAAATAAAAATGGGCTCTAATGAAACTTAAAAGCTTTTGCACAGCAAAGGAAACCATAAACAAGACGAAAAGACAACCCTCAGAATGGGAGAAAATATTTGCCAATTAAGAAACTGACAAAGGATGAATCTCCAAAATATACAAAAAACACATGCAGCTCAATATCAAAAAGACAAACAACTCAATCCAGAAATGGGCAGAAGATCTAAATAGACATTTCTCCAAAGAAGATATACAGATTGCCAACAAACACATGAAAGGATGCTCAACATCACTAATCATTAGAGAAATGCAAAGCAAAACTAAAATGAGGTATCACCTCACACTGGTCAGAATGGTCATCATCAAAAAATCTACAAACAATAAATGCTGGAGAGAGTGTGGAGAAAATGGAACCTTCTTGCACTGTTGGTGGGAATGTAAATTGATACAGCCACTTTTGAGAACAGTACGGCGGTTCCTCAGAAAAGTAAAAATAGAACTACTATACGACCCAGCAATTCCACTACTGGGCATATACCCTGAGAAAACCATAATTCAAAATGTGTCATGTACAAGAATGTTCACTGCAGCTATATTTACAATAGCCAGGTTTTGGAAGCAACTTAAGTGTCCATCAACAGATGAATGGATAAAGAAGATGTGGCACATATATAATGGAATATTTCTCAGCCATAAAAAGAAATGAAATTGAGTTATTTGTAGTGAGGTGGATGGACCTAGAGACTGTCATACAGACCGAAGTAAGTCAGAAAGCAAAAAACAAATACTGTATGCTAACACATATATGTGGAATTAAAAAAAAAAAAAGGTTCTGAGGAACCTAGGGGCAACCCAGGAATAAAGACACAGACATAGAGAATGGATTTGAGGACACGGGGAGGGGAAGGGTAAGCTGGGATGAAGTGAGAGAGTGGCATGGACATATATACACTACCAAATGTAAAATCGATAGCTAATGGGAAGCAGCCGCATAGCACAGGGAAATCGGCTCGGTGCTTTGTGTCCACCTAGAGGGGTGAGATTGGGAGGTAGGGAGGGAGATGCAAGAGAGAGTAGATATGGGGATATATGTATATGTATAGCTGATTCACTTTGTTATACAGCAGAAACTAACACAACATTGTAAAGCAATTATACTCCAATAAAGATGTTAAAAAAAATTGTTGACGCTTGTTTTAAAGCTCAGCATGGGGTATATCCTTTATAATGTTCCATGTGTGCTTGAGAAGGATGTGCATTTTGCAGAGTAGAGTATTGTATATATGTCTATTAGTTCTAATCGTTTCATAGTGTTTTTAAAGTCTTCTGTATTCTTACTGATGTCCTAAAGAGTTGTTCTATTTGTTATTGAAAGTGGGTTATTAAAGTCTCTTGTTTGAGTTTAATTGTCTATTTCACCCCCTCAGTTTTGTCAGGTTTTGTTTTATGTATTTGAGAGATTTGTAGTTAGATGCATATGTGTTTATAATGGCTATATCTTCCTGGTGAATTGACCTTTTTTCATGATAAAATATCCTTCTTTATCTTCAGATACTCGTACTATGCAAGTTTTGGTGTACTACATTTCTCAGAGGCTCTGTTCATTTTTGTTCATTGTTTCTGTTCTCTGTTCTTCAGATTGCATCTTTGTATATTTCCAAGTTCACTGATTCTTTCTTCTGTCAGCTTAGGTCTATTCTTCATCCCCTCTTGTGAATATTTCATTTTGATTATTATACTTTTCAGTGCCAGACTTTCCATTTGGTTCTTTATCATAATTTCTATCTCTCTTTAATAGAAAGAGAGATAGAAATTATGTCTACTTGATGAGACATTGTCATTCATACCCTTTTTAAAATTCTTTAATCATAGTTTCCTTTAGCTCTTCTAACATGTTTATAACAGCTGCTTTGATGTCTTTATATCTTCTAACTCCAACATCTAGGCCACTTCAAAGGCAGTTTCTCTTGTCTAATTTTTTTCCTGTGTATAGTTCAAACTTTCTTTGGATAGTTCACATTTTTTGGTAAAAACTGGATATTTCAGATAATATATGGCAGCCAACTCTGGATGCTGATTTCCCCATGAATTTTTGTTTGTTTGTTTTCTTGTCTAGTGATTTAGCTGGACTAGTTCAGTGAAGTCTGTCTCCCCAACTTTGTGTGGCCTCTGAGGTTGTTCCTCAGAAGGGGCTGGGATAGGTGTAATCAGACCCCAGTGTTCTCAGTCTGTCATGCCTGAGGTGGAGCTTCCACCCTATGAGTGGGTCTGGGTGGAAGAAGACAGCTCTCAACCTCACCTGCCTGAAATAGAGTTTCTGCAACTTGGGGCTAGGGGTGATGAGAATTCTGGTATCTTGACTCTCCCAGGGAGAAATTGTGGGCCTAGATTGGAAACTAGGGATCAACTGAGCTCCATCTTCTTGACTAAACCCACCCAGAATAGTGCTTCAATCTCACTGAGCTGGGTTTGGGGCATGCCTTAAATATTGCATGCTTTCACAGTTCTTACTCAGATTAGTAGATTTTCCTCAATAAATATTTTCACTGTCTGCTTATATTCTTAGCAAAACTTCCAGAGACTTTAGTTGATTTTTAAAGTAATTTTCACCAGTTATGGTTGTTTCATTGAGAATAGGGTTTACAGAGATACTTACCTATCCATCCCAGAAGTGTTGCTGCCAAACTACCTTGTTTATCTTCATTGGAACTTGAGAAAATGTATAAGTTTTTATCAGTGGCAAAACAACACAGGGTATGGCCAATATTTGCTCCTTGGATTACTCATCTCTGACTCCTAATTTCCTTTCTGACATAGCAAGATGTGAAGAAAAGAGGGAAGTATAACACTTTTTTTCTCACTTTATACTTTCAATTGCTGACTTGGAAAAGATGGTGCAACTGAAGGACCCTAAGCCCTCCCAGCTATATTCAGCTTCTCATAGCTCTTACTAAACATAATGCTGTGTAAGGATAAATCATATCCATAGCAGCACTCTTATTGGGTAAATTGATGATGGTTTTAGACCACTTTGATTAAAGTTCACATGAATGTGGGCTGAATATATCTGGATTAAAACATACTTAAATATATCAATGGCTGAGAGAAACTCATTATGTCAGTCTGAACAGTTTAGATTTTTTCCTCCTAGTCTTCCAATAAAAAAAAATCTTGTCCCCAACGCTTGGAGAGTTCTTGAAAATTTATACTACAGATATCGATATCATCTGTACAGATTTAAGAACCATTGCTGTGAACTACATGTGTTAATGTTGCCAAGAAACAATATTAGAAGTGCATAAAACAATTTTACTACACACATTACCCACTATTGACTCTATTATGGTAGCTATTAGGAGTGTAACTCATAGACTAATACAAGACAGGTGATAATGTAGTTAATATATGTTTTTTGTTTTAAAAAATTGGGACTTTCAGTTTCAACTCCAACATATAGCGAGCTTTGAAGTAGTCACTCCATATCTTACAATAAGAAAAGATTTGAACAAATTGGAAGAAAAAAAAAAGAATATTCTTGAGGTTGCAGGGCAGACTGGCGTCCAAAAATCTAGAGAGATGAGAAGTACAGCTGAGTTTAGCTTAGTTGCTGGAGCCATAAGTTTAAAGGTAAATTTACAGTTGAATGGAAATTTTGATGAATTGCTGGAATCTGAGCGTGGACTTCATTGAGAGTGAAAAACTTCTCAGGGCTGTAATTTTAGAGAATTCCCAATACTTTCACAGATTTTTACCTCCAGAAAACCCACCACGTTTAAAGAATGAAGAGAAATCACTTCCTATCTTTGGCAGGAGGGTGGTGAAAATAACCATTTTGAAGTATAACCAGTGCTACTCCATAACAAAGTCAATTCTTCGTTGAAAACGACTTTATCAGAGCCTTATCTCACGTAGGCAAGAAGGTCACTTCAACATCCTGTAGCCTTCCTAAGGGGTGGTTGTGGGGGGGAGACAAAAGAGAAGAAATACCCTGGAAGGTCACAGCCCAGGGACTTACCATCAGAGGTTTCATGCCTCACTTGCCCATGGAGCCAGTTAATGGCAGAAGTAAGGTGTCAAAGCATTTTCAGTAGTAGCAGAAGGGACATTCTTGAGGACTTTAACAGAAACAACCAGGTTTAAAATAAAAATATTTCAGGTTTGTAAATAAAAATAAAACAATTCCCATTTATCAGTGTAAATAATAATAGCTCAAAATACTTAACTGTATTTTGAGACACAGCAGCAAATATTTGTAGATTGGCAGGAGTCCCTGGAACCAAATCTTTCTGGAAAGAAGCGTTGATCAAACTATTTTTATTTGGTCAGTGGCAAAAGGTAGCTATAAAGTAACACAACAAATTTTCAAACGTGGGCTCTAAATTAGTTCCAAAGGAGTATAAATTCTAAAAATAAGTTAGGTTTCAAAAGTAATTGGTGTCTTTCCAGACTGCATCAATCTAGAGAATATATTAAAGTCATTGTAATGGAAACAAACTGTTCTCATTGGCTCAGCTCATGTCTTCGGAATTGCTGTCTCCACTGACACTCCTACCCTCTGTTCTGGCCCCACTAGAACAATGAGAAACCCCAAAGGATGTCTCACATAATGGCCATCACAGACCTCCAGCGACTTGCCCTTTATTATGCTCCTATCTAATCATCCCTAGGGATGATTCCAGGGATGCAGGCCACTGCCTGTAGAGGTCCCAGGCCTGGCCCAAGGGAAAATGTCCCTCCACAAAACAGTAGTGCCTGCTCCTTGCTCAGAAATCCTCATTATGGCGATATTTGTTTAAACGGCCACTGCCTCTCTACAAGGCACTAGGTCAGATCTTGAATTGTGGATGATGAATAAAAGAGAGGAAAAGGTCCACACTAAATCTGAGTAATACACGGTATGATTTTCTCAGTATCTTTCCATCTGTGCTTGGATGCGGATACATTTCTCTCTCTTACAATGAATTTCTTCCCGTGAAAAGCTTAGTCTTTCCTACAAATAGAGCTAAAGCTGTCTTAGAGATAAGCTTAGTTAAAGCTGTATTGTCAGTAGTTTATATTTTTAGATCTGGAACCTTTTGATATATTAATACAGATAAAAAAAGTAAGATTAGAAGTTACTGGATTTTTTCCAACATGAAATGTGTGCTATTATTTTCTTAACAGAAATATTTATATTTAACATGAGCAAAAACCTGTACAAACAGAAAGGAAATAAAGAAGTTTGTTTTGCTTTAGAAGTTTCTGACTTATCAACACATACTACCAAAAAAATTTATTTTTCCAGAACAGAATAGAAACAACTCATTCAAGGTTTTGAAGATTGTCTTTACAAAGCTTCTTCTAAATCACAAATTAATACCTTAGATTAAAAATTTCTCTACTATTACTTTTCCAAGTATTAAATGCTAAGCACTCATCTGTTCAAATGAGACACATCACTGTAGTCCTAGATTGACCTATAAAGTTTACATTTCTTAAGGTTTATTTATACTATGACTTGAATTCAAGATGGCTAGTAGGTATGAAAAAGTACTTAGATTCCTTTCATTTCTGAAATTCTACATTCCAAGACCTAAAGTAAATCTCCTATGATCAAGGAAAAAAATATGTTGCTTTTTCAGGCCTATTTAGCTTAAAACATTTATTGAGCACAAACTGTGGGACCAAATTACTTTCCATAAGATGCAGTAACTTGCAGATCTTGCAGTCAGTTTGGAAATAAAAATGTGCATGTAGGTAAAATAATTTGAAGTATTGTATCACAGTAGGAAAAATTTGTCTATTAAGAAATGATAATGCTATACATGAGTGGGTGGTGGAATAGAGAGTATTTTCATTTCAAAGGCCAAATTCCACAAATACTTTCTGTAAACAAAATTTTTTTTAAAAGCTTTCTATTTTGAAATCTCATGGGAAATGAGTATTACTTATATCTCCTTTTGATTTTTATCTATAATTACTTGCTTGAAAATAGTTTCTTATTATTAATTGTTAAGGTTAGGTTAACTCTCTTAGTGCATATATAAATATGGAGGGTTAATAGTATCTCATTTCAGTATTGTGAGTAATGAGAATTTCTTTCTCCTTATTGTTATTAAAAGTGCATCTGTTGCTTTAACAGTACTGCTCTCTACACATGAAACCAATTGTTTAGACTGAAGATGTGAAGGTCAAATGTTGACCATATTGTAAGTTAATGTCAGAATTGGAATATACCTACTTCTGCCTATTCCTCTTACTAAGAACAGCTAAAAACCCTTGGACATTATGTGTAAAAGAAACATAAGAAGACTCTGTACATGGAGAGAAGACTGACTAAGGACCATGGGAACCAAGGAATGACATGGTGTTGAGTTTCCTGGGTTTACTTGTTGTCTCATATATCCTGGATTGGGTGGTAGATTCTCTAGTGCCCAGAGATACCATCAGACACAGGCACAGGTATCCCAAGAAAAGCCTGCTCTCTAACCAAAGGACAAGGAAAGGGGTCTGGCAAGACCAAACACTTTTAGACAATAATATCCCCACTCCAGTGAAACATCAAAACAAACAGTCCTTCAGCATCCCCTGCCAACTCTATCAGCAAAGGCTAAGAAGGGAGCCTGGACTCCACCATCCTCAGACTATAACAAAGTGCCCCAATTCCCCACCCATTAGGGTGTCAGAGAAGGATGAGTAGCAAGGAGCTGGAAATTTTATTCCCACCCCAAAGTAACACCCCACCCCTCTGTGGTGTCAATGGAGGCCATGTGCAGAGGCTGGACTTACACTCTGACATGGGAGATGCCCAATTCCCTCCTTGCTGAATTAGTGTCAGAGGAGGTTGAATAGGAATTGAGGGCTTTCATGACCTCCCAGCGGTAAGGAAGACTGCCACCCCATCCCTGTATCAGTAGAGACCACATGGGAAGCAGTAACAAGGCATCTTTCCTCCTCAGGGTATCAATGAAGGCCAGGTGGTGAAACATTCCCACCTGGCAGTAATGAGGTATTGCTACATTTCCTCTGCCAGGGCAGTGTCAGAGTCGACCTGCTGAAATAGAAGATTTAAATATGACCCAGTCTCATAGCGTAATACTCCAAATGTCCAGAATACAATAGAAAATTACTCATCATACCAAGACCCAGGAACATCTCAACTTGAATGAGAAAAGGCAATCACTGCCCAACTGAACAGAACCACAGGGATATGTGGGGCTGTAGCAAAGGTTGAACTTCTGTTTCATTATAGTAGAATCCAGGAAGGAATGGAGAAAGAAAGTGGGACTGAAAAGAGTACTTGAAGAAATAATGGCTGCAAGGGTATCTAATTTGGCAAAAGATATAAACTACAGATTGGAGAAACATGGTGGAACTTAAACAAGATAACCTCCTACCACCAAATTCTATGCCAAGACACAACATAATATTACCTCTGAAAATTAAAGAGAAAGAAAAAATCTTGAAAGCAGCAAGAGAAACTACACCTTAGCTATAAGGTAAAACAATTTGAATAACAGCAGATTTCTCATCACAGTTCATTGGCACCAGAAGAAAGCAGTACATTCTTCAAGTGTTGAAAGAAAAGTACCATCAAATAGAATCCAATATCCACTGAAAATATCCTTTAGGAATGAAAGATAAATCAAGACATTCTTAGAAGGAAAACTAAGAGAATTTGTTGCCAGCAGTACTATGCTGGGGGGAAAATGGCTAAAGAAAATTCTTGAAATAGAAAGAAATAATTTTTTTAAAAAAATCTTGAAACATCAGAGCAATGGAAAGAGCAACAGAAAGAGTAAAAATATGGGGAAATGCAATAGACTTTCCTTCTCTTAAGTTTTCTAAATTATGTTTTATGTTGGAAGCAAATATTATAACACTGCCTGAAGTGGTGCTCCATGTATGTAGAGGAGATATTTAAGACAATTTTATTATAGTCACAGGGAAAAAGGGACTTAAAGGAGATAAACTTACTATAGCTTATTCAAACTGGGTAAGATGTCAACTCTGAGAAGTAAAATCTGATAAATGTGAGATATATATATGTGTGTGTGTGTGTGTGTGTGTGTAATATATATAGATATCCAGAACAATCACTTTAAGATAATCTATACAAAGAGATACAATAAAAATAAAACACAGTAAGTATATCAAAATGGAAGTCTAAAAAAATTTCAAGTAACCCACAGAATAAAGAAAATAGAGAAGTGAAAAATAGAGGGAACAAACAGAAAACAAGAAACTGAAATGTCAGACTTAAACCCTAACAGATCAATCATATTACATCAAGTGTAAATGGTCTAATTACACCAACTAAAAGACCTTGATTCACACAGTGGATTACTATTGATACAACCAACCACTTGATGAATTTCAAGGACAGTATGCATCTTCACAGAATGCCAGTGAATGCAGCTGTCAAGGTGCCTTAACTACCTGTCCCAGGAAACAGCAGCTTTGGCAATGTCATCATGGGTCTCACAGAGCCACCAACTGTGGTAGCAGTGATGAGGAAGAACACTCAAGTGGCCTTCTAAGTGGCAGACAGTAGCAAGGGGGAAGGAATAAAATGACAAAAATGAGTGAACATAACTGAGACCCTTATGGTTTTCCATGTAATGACTAGGATGTATTGAGTTTTAATTAAGTTAATGAGGCACAAAGAATGCTATGATGAGATGATAATTTACATTTTATTGGTGTTATTTTTCACTTTCTTCCATCAAATTTTTTATCAGAGGGGAAGATGGAGAAGAAAAATTCCCAGCTGAGTAAACATACACTGGACTCTGAAAACAAAATATGCAAAAAATAAGACACAGTTTCAGGAGGTGTTACCTTGTAGACAAAGCTGTCTATAGACCAATATATATATTATGAGTAATGCATTAATAATATTAATAAGCCAGTTAATTAAAATACATTGAGGCTTTAGTTCAGCAAAATAAAAAGCTTCAGAGGATTCACTGTAACTTGATGTGATTAGACTCCTGGCCAGCATGAAATGATAGGAGTGTAACTTAATTCAAAGAGGTATAATTAATGTAGGTGAAACATTACAGTAGCTCAGTTTAAGAAATTATAAATCTTCAGTTGAAACCCCATGAATCTAAGCATGGATGTATTTGCCTGGTATTTATGAGAGGAAAAAAAAGGAAAGATGAATAGGACTAATGTACCTCAGGCATACACTACAAAGCCAAATACAAAAAAATAAAGGTTATCTTCTGGATGCAAAGCACAGACTTCACAAATTAATG
This sequence comes from Pseudorca crassidens, assembly GCF_039906515.1. Lineage (NCBI taxonomy): Eukaryota > Metazoa > Chordata > Mammalia > Artiodactyla > Delphinidae > Pseudorca > Pseudorca crassidens. Next base: position 182,786,647 of record NC_090297.1, read on the forward strand.
TAATGCTGCTGAGATTCAAAACTAGCTGTATGACTCCTTTTGGAAAAAATCAAAATATTTTAAAAATCCTTTCCTTGTCTTGCTGACAGTTTTAACTCCTATGAACTATATTTTAGTGGGGAATAAAGGCAATAAACAAGTAAACAAATAAGACAAAACTAGTTAATGATAAAGTTCTCTGAAGAAAATAAAGGTATGCTGATAGCAAAAAAAAGACATAGCTGCTGTTTTCACTGACAAGAGATTATACAAAGATATCTGAGTTTTTTAATACTTTGCTTCTAATGTCTCTGTCAAATAAAATTATTTTTCACACCAAAAAGTATGAACATACTTTGATAGAATAAATTTAAGTCTAAGATTGGTAAGATGATAATAAAACAGCATTTTGAGTCTCTCCTTTAAACCTCCAAAATACGTTATAAATGGAAAGGAATATGTTATGTACCAGATTAATATGTTGTCATCAGGGTAGACAGATGATGAGTCAAACCTAATGTGATGTAATCTGATGGCAATACATATAAAAACTTCCACTTGTGGCCAAAAAACCCACAACTGAACAAGAACAAGGTAGGGAAGACATACTGTCTTTCATATCCTATTTCATCACCAGGCAAGGTCATTATAAAATGTGAGTGATGAAAGGTTAAGAGCAAAGATAGAAATAGCAACTATTGTGTTGGATTATAGGGAATGGGGTGATATAGACTTTGGTAAGAAGCCAAAACCTCGTCAATGATGAAGTAGAGGCTGGTTTGGTCAGATACTGTGTTCCCTTAAAGAGACATATCAAACTGAAGGCTGGAAATCCCAGAATCAGAATCCCTAGGAAAATCAGTGATCAAACTATGAGAAGACAAAATACAGGCCCCTAAGCAGGCATGAGAACAATCCATACAATTAGCTATGAACAGCATTTCTGCTGTGTCAGTAATTTTCTTAAGGACAGAAAGCTTTATCACTGTACCTAAAATTTAACATGACCATATGAAATCTTTAGAGGTTTTGATCTGAAGACAGCCTAGTTTGAGTTAATATTGGGATGCAGATACCAAAAAGTAATAATAATAAATTATAATAATATTTATTAGTATGTTTTAAGAGAAATACAGTATGAAGAACTAGAGTGTGCTGCTGGTGTTCCACTACTGTGTTCTAGTTCAAAGATCCATGAAATTTGTACTGGGAGCCATAACTTAAGAGAAGTGAAAAACAGGAGGGTTTTCACAGGACAGTAAACTTAATGAAAAATGAAATCAAATGTTTATTCTGGATTAAAGAGACCTCAGTAAAACAAGGTAGCTGTGTTCAAATACTTGACTTATCATAAGGGGGTATGATTTGTTCTATATAATCTCAAGGAGTGGATTGAAGACTAGTGGTTGATCTAAAATAGACACCTATCTTAATTAAAAATAAAAATGAACTCTGAGGATTTTTTTTTTCAAAATTGAATGAACTAGATCAGGATATAGTGAGTTAAAATAAAAGCATAGATTGTAATAAATACCATATAGGGAGAAGAACTAAAATACTGAATAAGGTGATTCAAGTAGATAACTAGGACATTTTTGACCCTAAGATTCCATAATTGTAGTCATTAAGTGTCAAAGTGACCAATTTGAATTTTATTTTAGGCCATTGACTCAGCATTTGAAGAAGTGTAGAAAGGGAGACTGTGGAGAAAAGAAAGTACATGAAAAGCAGAAGTAATTCCAAGAAAAATCAGTCTGTTCTCACTGTCTTTTTTAAAAAAATCTTATCCATCATTATCACTACTATAATCATTTAATTCTCCTTAAAATTCTTGAATGGTACTAGACTTCTCATTCAGTAGAATTTCTCAGCCTGGTGTTCAAATGTTTCTAATAATTAATCTATAACAACTCTCCAACCCAAGTTTTTAATTTAAGTCAAATTCATTCTCATGTTTCCAACCTTCCTTCCTCACCAGTGTCCTCTATTCTTACCTAATTTGTTCCCACTAAGATATGTAGCAAAATACTGGTCAGAGAACAGACTCTTTTTTTTTTAATTTTTATCTTATTTATTTATTTTTTATACTGCAAGTTTTTATTAGTTATCCACTTTATACATATTAGTGTATATATGTCAATTCCAATCTCCCAGTTCATCACACAACCACCACCACCACCCCGCCGCTTTCCCCCCTTGGTGTCCATACTTTTTTTCTACATCCTGGTCTCAATTTCTGCCCTGCAAACCAGTTAATCTGTACCATCTTTCTAGGTTCCACATATATGCATTAATATACGATATTTGTTTTTCTCTTTCTGACTTACTTCACTGTATGACAGTCCTAGATCCATCCACATCTCAACAAATGACTCAATTTCATTCTTTTTTATGGCTGAGTAATATTCCATTGTATATATGTACCACATCTTCTTTATCCATTCATCTGTCGATGGGCATTTAGGTTGCTTCCATGACCTGGCTGTTGTAAATAGTGCTGCAATGAACATTGGGGTGCATGTGTCTTTTTGAATTATGGTTTTCTCTGTGTATATGCCCAGTACTGGGATTGCTGGATCATATGGTAATTCTATTTTTTAGTTTTTTAAGGAACCTCCATAGTGGCTGTATCAATTTACATTCCCACCAACAGTGCAAGAGTGTTCCCTTTTCTCCATACCCTCTCCAGCATTTGTTGTTTGTAGATTTTCTGATGATGCCCATTCTAACTGGTGTGAGGTGATACCTCATTGTAGTTCTGATTTGCATTTCTCTAATAATTAGTGATGTTGAGCAGCTTTTCATGTGCTTCTTGGCCATCTGTATGTCTTCTTTGTAGAAATGCCTATTTAGGTCTTCTGCCCATTTTTGGATTGGGATTCTTCACAAACAACTGTAAAGTAGGCAGTAACTAACCATGCTCTATAGCCTGAAGCTGCATTGTAGAGTGGAATCCTTATAGGGTTCACTTTTCCTCCAGCCTTATGAATCTCTAGGAACATCTATTTAGCTGTGGAGTCACTGATGAACTTATAATGCACGTTTCCATCAGTTGATACCTAGGCATAGCCAGTTTCAACCATAGAAACAAATACTTGCTGAATACCTTAATATCAGAGATACAACAGCACGGACCCTAAAAGTAATGCATAATCAAAGAGGGAAGAAAGAAAAGAAAACAGAGTGTGAAATTACAGCAGATCTCAGTGTGCACTGGAGGAGTCCCTAACAGTGGTGCTTAAATATATTCTTATGTTAATCAGTCAAGGTCTTATAACACGAAGTAAATCTAAGTTGATCTGAAGGGTAAGACTTAGCCAGGCAATGAAAAATGGTACAGAGTCTGGAAGCAAGGGGAACTGTATGTACAAAGCACCAGGAACAAGAAGATGTGGTATATTCAGTGATCTGCAAATTTTTTAGTATAAAGGAGAGATAAGAGATGAGGCTGGAGAGGTGAAAAGGAGACAGTGAAAGATATTTGATGCCATGCTAAAAAGTTTCTTTTTTGTCTGTAAAAGATAATCTGTAAGACAGTGTTAACGTAAAAAGAAGTTTTTGATCCATGGAGGAAGATGCTGTCTCAGTGTCTTGCTATTAGAAATTTGTGTCTTTAGGTCTTCAAGACAAGTTCAACTGTTTATATCATGGTGTCACTAGTACTAAGTCAATACTGGTAACACTTCATTCAGTGTACAATGGTTTCAAATAAGGCCAGGCAATAACATAACTCAGATCATGTACATAGGGGTCAGGAGTGGTCTTCCTGAGAGAAATAAAAGGTTAATGAAAGAAAAGTGAAAAGTTTTGTTCTTCTGTGATTTGTAGGTCATTGGTTGGAACTCACAAGCATTTCTTCATGTAAACATTGTGGCAAACAGTGGTAAAACATTCTGCTTCTTCCCTCCTTCCAACAAATAGGAGGCAGGAACCCTGGCTTCCTGGACCTAAGGTGATGCTTTATAAGTAAAGACAGAAAATGAGATGAGTAGAGGTTATGGAGAGAGCAGGTTAAGAAACGGAAGGCAGAAGAGAGAACAAGTACTCCAGGGAGAGGTACCAGTAAGTGCCCAGAATGTGCTTCTTATGTAACTATCTGGGGACCTTTCTCTTCCTCCAGCCTCCATCTTTTGCTTCCGATCATCCATACTTTCCCACCCAAGCCAATCTGATATTAGAAACAGTCAGCCAGCCTTATGTTCCTCTGGCAGAGTGTGCTGTGTGTATGTGTGAGATTTTCTAAGGGTGTTGTTATTGTTATGCTGTCTTTCCGTCTTCAGAGAATGAGATAAGGCCAATTCAGTAGACTAAGGCACAGAACATCAACCCTGTTCTGTTTCAAGGGGTTTTTTTTTTAGATTTTTACTGGAGTAGAGTTGATTTACAATGTTGTGCTAGTTTCAGCTGTATAGCAAATTGAATCAGTTATACATATACATACATCCACTCTTTTTTAGATTCTTTTCCATACAGGCCATTACAGAGTATTGAGTAGAGTTCCCTGTGCTGTACAGTAGGTCCTTGTTAGTTTTCTATTTTATATATAGTAGTGTGTATGTGTCCAAGGGTTTTTAATCTAAGGAGGAAGTTATGCGAGGTGTAAACAGGGAAAGGGTATGAAACAGAAAGTTCAACTTTTTGTTTTTCCCCTCTCCTTTCTTTTTGTCATAACTAGTCTTTCTGCCCAATTCCCTGGCCTGAACTCACCTTGGGGTGGAATGAGAAATTCAAACTACACTTCTATGGAAGGCAGAATTAGAAAATTGTGCAATTAAACATTGAAAACTACAGACTTAAAAACAGCCTTAAATATTGATTTTTTTTTTTTACTCTAAAGGATTGTTTAAAATACACTTAATTTCAAAATTATTCTGCTTTTAATAAAACATGCAATATAATGACAAAGATCAAGATAAAAAACTGATTCATTGTTTAGAGCTGTGTTTAAGTTATTTTCCTTGCTAAATAGGCCTTTGTATCTTTATAGTTTTGGTCAACTTTTATTAACTGGAACATAAGCTCTTATTTTTGGCTACAACTTCAATAAAAATGCCTTTTCAATGGGGGAAAGTATCTTCCTGTCTGACAAATGCACAATGCATAAAATATTAAAGATCTTAAAACATAAAAGTGGTGTGACCCCAGAGAGAGGACTTCTTTATACACATGGTACTTCCCTAATCAAAACAGATATGTTCTGTCATCCCTGAGCTGAGATTTGGTCTCCTTGACCTTATCCAACCTGTGCAATAAACCAACAAAGTTTTAAGTGATGTTTCCGGTAGCTACAACATTTAACATGTAAGAAATCAAATCCCAGATCCAATTAATAAAATGCAACCTCAATATTGAACTATTAAACAAAATTTCCGAAAACCACATGAATCCAAAGAAAAAGAAATTATCTTAATCAAAAACATCATTAGTATAAATTAACTAATTCTATCCAAGGGACCATAAGCTCTTTAAAAACATAATTTTAATAAAATGATAAAACATTGATTTAAAAGATATATATATAATTAATCACAAATATCAGCTGTTAAAGTGGTGTTAAGGGAAACTAAATGCTTTAAATCACAAATTACCACCATTTAGAATCTAACACAGTAAAATTAAATGTTTAAGAAGCAAATTGATATCTCCAAAGTAAATAAGATGTTAGTATTTTTATTTTTAACACTTTCCATACAACAATGACGTTCTGCTTTTCTTTATTCTGTTTAATATTTCCTGGGAAAATAAGCATTAAGAACCAGGAGAACAAGGATGAATTAGATTCAGTTCAATTTATGGAAATTCAGTCTTATGATACTCTTCAAAGATAGCTAATACTCAAGAACAATTTTCCCTGGTCTCTTTATTTTGTTATACTCTTTACAATGTCTTCTCTGTTAATAAGTTGCTACAGGCCTTTCAAGTTTTCTTACCATTTAGTTTTGACTTCCACGTCACATTTCTTGACACAAAGGCTTCATCAGGTATACTGCAAGCTGAGTTTCCCACTGCAGTATCGGCCAAGGTTACTACTCAGCTGCCATAATTGAGGGTTCCATTCCTATTCTCTGAAGATAGAGTATGGTACTCTCTGTGGGTCAGTGACGTTGAATAAGTATGTTTGTCACCACTTGATTGAATAGTTCAGTATTCTTGGGATTTCGACTCCCATATTTTCTGTGATGTGGACACATTAAGAGCCGAAGTGCTCCATTCGATGAAAGAGATCACCCCAGCAGCAGTCATCAAAGCTACCATTGAGCAAAAAGACATGCTAAGCACACTGCCTGGAAAGTTTTCAGATGTGTTAGAGGAGTAAAAGGAGGTCCACTGGTTAGGATTCTGCAAATATTGGGTTGGCCAAAAAGTATCTTGGCAATTGTTTGGTTATATGCCTTTTCAACTCTTTCATACTATTGGTCTTTCAAAAATAGTGGAGAGAGTAGAAATGGACCACAAAGTCTTCCCTCAACTAGTAAGTTCTTCTAAAAAATCTCTCTTACATTCACAGTGTAATGAGGCAAGTTAGAAGTGAGAGTGAGTGAAAGAGTCAGAACAGTGTTTCTCAACACTTCCTGGGCTAATTTTTATCACCTTGAGGCAGGGCTGTAGATGGAGTGAAAGCACACATCTGATGCCTCTTCTTTCCTTGTGAACCTTATCAGACTTCAAACCCCTGCCTGGTGTGAGACAAAATATATTCAACAGTAGAGAAACCACACTGAATTTGCTAATGTTATCTTAATATGCTCATCACATCAAATGTTAAATACTCCCTACATTTCAAAATTGCACTGTCCAATATTGTAGTCACTTGCCAGATGTGACGATATCAATTTAAATTTACTTTTATTAAAGTTTCAGCACCTCGGTCACACTAGCCATATTTTAAGTACTCAGTAGCCACATGTGGTCAGTGGCTACCATATAACATTCCCACTATCACAGGAAGCTCTGCTAGCACTGCTTTAGAATATAAAATTTGGCCAACTTTATAGCTATAGCAGCCATCTCCATTTAAAGTAATTAAATATCTGTATGATGTGTACTTTTCTTGTAGTTTTTCCTGTTTCCGAGAACATAGGATTTCCCTCTGCTTGGGTTTAAAATAGACATACAAGTTTTAATCTGTACACAAAAATATGTCAGCAACTTCTGAGTGAAAGCAAATGTGGTCCGAGTGCCTCCTGCATCTGTCCCTGCCCAGAAAGATGGTCTTTCACACAGTGTTAAAAATCGTTCCAGTTGGTTGAGTCCAGACTTTTCACTTACAGACACCTGCTGTCCACTCAGAGCCATCAGAGCGGCTCGTGGGGTGGGTGTTTCCGGTGGTCTCAGCTTGTCCACCAGCACCTTTGGAGAAACAAAGGGTGCAGTGCCGTGTCCTACGGCACCTGCATCGGGGCATCAAAGTAAAGCCCACATTCCTCACCACACATTTAACTCTGCAATCCTACACCGGAAAGTGTTCTCCCTGACCCAGACTGGTAATCAGCTTCTGCCCTAAAGCATGAGAAAAAGGCCATTAATTCTACAGGGAACTGGGTTTTACAAGGATCACTTCAGCATGAAAAACAGAATACAAACAGCCTTTAACTCGTGTTTCTTTGTCCCTCCCCTTAAAGTGGAACATGGGAGGGTTTATACTTCTTGTTATTTTAAAAAGAAAGCAATATTGACCCCAATCTAGAATATTGCTGGATGCTGTGTAGAGAAATGGAAATGTGAGAGGTTCAGGTGGAAAGTATCTAAGTGTCTTGCTAGGGGCGCACTATTCTTTCTTCTAACTGCAAAATGTATAAAAGGTGTTAGGGCTTACAGAACCTTTTTATTGTTTTGTTTTACAGCTCAAAGAATGGCCCATGGAGATTTAACCCCCTTTACCTCTAAGAAAAATGTGAACCTTCCCATCTGAAGGAGGGGGGAGGGGAAGAGGCAGGAAGAGAAAGATCGCTTTCTAGTCCTTGGCATGAACTGCCCCAAAGCTGGCGTGGGTGGCCGCCACCCAGATGGCTGTTCCCTTTGCAGCCTCACTGGAGAGCAGACGCCTAGGGCTGCTGTGAGAGGGGAGAGCTCCCGTCCCACGCGGGGCTAAACTAGATGGGAGAATCTAGCCTGTTATCCTGTCTCTCTAGTAACACAAAAGGACTTTTCTTCATGGCAAAGTTTTCCCTAATAAACCTTTTTGGAAGTATTCACTATGGCATAACAAAAATGTTTCAAAACCATTTGTATTTTTTAATTTTCTCCCAGTTATATTGTCAGATCCAGAAAACTGATAAAATAATCCTTATTACAGTAAGACTGGCATTACTATGACAACAGTGATAGAATCACAACTATCTAACAGTTGCATTGTACTTTATAATTGACAAAGAATGTGATTTTCCAAGTATCTTATCATTAGAACCTCATATCAGTTGTGTGATGTAACAGGAGGGTTATTAAAAGTCCTATAAATTTGAGTTAATGAGCCAACTTCTTTCACATTTTAACAGGGACTTTCTGGAGATGGAATTTCTTGACACCCAAGATCAAAGCATTGTTGATAGCTTGTAATCATGATTTTATTTCATTTTTTTTCAGGGGACAAGGGAGAGGCCCCATTTGCCCAATAAAGAGCACACTATAAAAGGTACCAATACTCCTTTTCACAGAATCCTCGTTCTTTAAGGCCTAGGGTAAGTGTTACCTCCTCTGGGAAGCCTGCCTTGCTGCCCAAGGAGTATTCTTTGTTCTTTCCCTTGCTGCCAGAGGTACTTGATCAAAGCTTCTATGTTTGTATCCTCCATGGATTGTGAGTTCTTTCAGGATTGTTTTATCCTCTTGTACATGAGCAGCATGTAAGCCAGTACTTACAGCACAAAATAGATACTCAGTAAATAATATTGACTGACCCATGATGTAAATGAGGAAATGAATTAATAAATGATTCATAAGTGGAACCACTTCTGTGTGTTGAAGATGGTTCACCAAGTCAAGGCTTCTAAATTTAGCAAGGATTTATAAACTGGAGGATCTGGAGGGGCTCTGAAGTTGTAACTCAGAACCCCGCTTGTCAGGGTCAAGTGTAGCTTGACATCAGCACCCTGAAAGCTGCATCTTTTGAAATGCTTCAAAATATGATAACAGTCTTAAGAGATATGCAGATATACAGAAATTGATTAGAATATTAGATGTGTCTAATGTTCCCTATGAGGACACCTTATAATTCTGTCCTTCCCATAAACTAAGAAATTCATAAGGAATGGAATGCATTCTGGTTACTCTTTTAAAGGCTTGCAAACATCCTCAAAGGCAGCATCTTGCAGGCAAGGCTCCTGGCAACAGTCTACTGATTTGTTAAGTATTCAGTTCTGAAAAAGAGAAGGCAAATGTGGAGAGCGTCTTCTGATCCTGGCTGCTGAAACACAGCGGTTATCACTAACGCTGATAAGCTGCTTGTCAGCACTCTGACTCCACGTTATACGAAGCTGCAGGCTCTCCTCGCTGATTAGCACGAGAGCTAGTAAAAGGCTTCAATAGCGACATTTGAGACAGATCTTCTGTAGCTTCAAACACGGAATCAACAGAGTTCTTTATGGAAGCCCAGCTGAAGTTCATACTTCACACCTTGGTACATTAAAAACATTAATTTCACTCAGCCTTTATAATCAGAGAGTCCCACCTACAGACATTTATTTGAAGATGTCTGAGGGCCCGCACAAGTAGAGAAGTAGTAATACTTCTAAAGAAAACTGCTCCTTGGAAAAGGTAGAGATTAGGAAGAGTAATAATTATACCTGAAATGTTAATAACTGGATATCTTTTTCTGTAAATACTCTTACAAGTATTTACATTTAAAAAGATAAAATTGCTAAAAAAAATTAGAAGAATAAGCAGTATCAGTGAAAAATGGGCAATTTTCTTTTTTGTTGATGTTACTGCCTAGTTTCCTTAGTAATTCTCCTATGTGAGCCTGGAAAACTGAAGGAGAGTATTATTATGCAAAGCATTCTGGCACAAATGGCATCACATATCTCATAGATTGGGGATTTCTTGAAAAAAAAAGAAGAAAGAAAAGAAAAATGAAGCATTCAGTGTTTGGGGTTTTCAGTGAAAATTCATTGCTGTGCTTGCCAATACTATCCTGCAGCTGGATGTATGCTACTGCTACATCCCGTTTCATCCCCAGGAGGGGAGAAACTAGAAATTCAAACAGCTTCATATTAAGCTCTTAAATTCAAATTAGGGGACAGTAGAATATAACTTTTAATAAATTTTAACATTTCTCTCTTCACAAAGATCACATAAGAAATATTATTCAGAGATTAGGGAGTATAGGTGGAAAACATCAAATGTCTTTAAAATTATTGTGAGATAATATTAGTGAAAATGAGAAAAGCAAGCATTGTAGGCTTTTAAATTCAATATAAAGGAAACAAATGATGCAGTCCCCTTAACAAAGCAATGAACTCAGCTACTAAGAACTCTAAATCTGTAATATTTGCAACATCTATCTGTAGCTTCCCTCTTGGCCCAAATGAGGGTTGGGTTTTCTTAATGTAAAAGGGAAATCAATCATGTCTATTTCAAATTTATATTCAAGGCTAACCTGTCTCAGAAGAGAAATTCCTGGAGGGCTGCTGGGTTATGACAGCTCTTCCCTTTGACCCGCTGCCAAGACTAAGCTAATCCTGTTTCATTCCTTTGTTGCCATCTTCCTCATCCATAATCGTCAGTCTGGAAGGGGTGGAGGAAACATAGTTAAGAGGGAAATTTTCATGTATTCGGATCTCCATTCCATATCATTATATTCCAAACTACTTAGAGATCTTAAAATGCTTCGTGATGTTGTTCAGTAATACACAGTAATCTTGAAGAGCGAAATAGTCATCAGAAGGCTAGAGAAATGCAAATACTATTTGAATTTTTTTTAAATCTTTTTTATTATTGAGAATTTCAAACATATTTGAAAATAATATAACAAAATCCTGAAAACTTATCACACAGCTTCAGCAATTATCCACTCTTATACTCTACCCCATCGCCTATAATGTATCTACTTTCTCCAGCCTGTAAACTTTTGAAGTAAGTCCCAAACATCCTAGTATTTCATCTCTCCATTTCAGTATATGTCTCTAAAACAACTCACTTATTAATATAGTGAAAATATCAATATCCTAGCTAAAAAATTGAACAATTTTAAAAATATTATCAAATATCCAGTAAGCATGCAAACTTCCCACTATCTCATAAATGCTATAAATGGATTTATTTTATAGTTTATTTGAATCAGAACCCAAGTAAGATGATTTTTTATGTTTCTTTCAATTGTTGGTTTTCTTCTCTGTCCCTACTTCTTTCTCCCTTTTATTTCTCTTTTATTTTTTGTTGCGTTGTTGTTAAAGAAACACAGGGTTTTTTTTTAATGTACTTGAATAGCTTCCTCTGTCTTCTGTATATCCTGAATATTGGTAGTTGGAGCTAAAATTTTGATCAGATTTGGATTAGATATTTTTCCAATACAATTTCATGGGTGGTGGGCTGTTTTATCAGAAGGCAAAAAATGTCTGATTTTCTCTCTTTTGTGATGTTAGCAGACATTGATATTCAATGCTTAGATCAAGTAGTTCTTTAGGGAAGAAAATAGTAATATTCAAGCTCTATTCTTTCTTCTTCATTTATTAGGTGGAATACTATTATAAAGTGAAACTTCCTCTGATCTACTCTTAGGTTATCCAATGGTATATTAGTATGGGAAACGCAGGGTAAATGTTTGATTCTTTCTCTTTATGTACCCATTTCCAAAATAATGATTTCAGTTCTTAGCATATTCTGATGGTGATCAGTTAGGTCTTTTTATTGGCATTATAATAAAGTCATGGAAGTAAACATTTAATATATTTCTGTACATTGCACCTATTATTTTCATTGGTGTTCAAATTAAATCATGTTAGCCCATGGGAGGCTCTTCAATTTGACTCTTGAGATCTTTTGAAACTACTTGAATAGTTTTTGATAGATTCATGGCTATATTGTATTACAAGATATTTCAGCCATCTTTGCATGTTTCCTGTCCCAGACCTGGAAAACCTTTTTGCTAAGGATCCTCAGGTTCTTTTCCATAGGAAATGGTCCAATCTGTAGAGAACATAGCTTGGATTTAGGTACTAGTTGCATGTGTCACACCTGGATTGTCACACTCATTGTTTCCTTTTCAGTAGACAGAACTAGGTATAAGTTCTTGCTTTTTAAAGAGAAAGTATTTCATGCCTTATATGAAATTTTCTTTTAATATTCAGGTTTTTACATTTGTATTTTCTTTCTCCTATGCAATCAGTCTCAATTTTAAGGAAAATAGTTTTTATGTCAATGTGTTTCTAGTCATTTTTATTCTTTGAAGTTCATTTTCTGGAAGATTCCTCAGGAAGGGTGTAAGGGTATTCATCATGAACTTGTATGTTGTTAACAATTTGTTGGTAACTGAATATAAAATCTTGTCTCACACTTTGTTCTTTGGTCATCTTAGAAAGTTACTCCATTGTCTTCTGTCATTGCTGCCCTTCAGTAGCATTGCCATTGTAAAGTCTAATTGCATCCTGAATTTCTTTCTTGCTTGGAATTTTTATCTTTAAGGTCCAATGATTTTATTAAATGTTTTTGGTGCGTTAGATTTTTATTGTTGCTGTAATAAAATACCACAAACAGCTTAAAGCAACACAAATTTATCCTCTTATAGTTCTCTAGGTCAGATATCCAAAATGGGTCTCAGTGGGCTAAAACGAGCATATCAGCAAAGATGTATTCCTTTCTGGAGGCTCTAAGGGACAATATGTTTCCTTGCCTTTTCCAGCTTCGAGATGCCGCCCACATTCCTTGGGTCATGGACCCCTTCCTTCCTCTTCAAAGCCAGCACCATCATATCTCCCTCGATCCTTTTTCGGTAGTCACATTGCTCTCCCACCACAGCCAGGAAAAGTTCTCCTCCGTTCAGGAGTCGTGTGATTAGATAGGGCCCACTCAGCACAGGATAATCTCGTCTCAAGGTCCTTAACCTTAATCACAGCTGTAAAGTCCCTTTGTCATGCAAGGAAACATACAATTCTGAAGATTAGGGTGCAGACATCTTTAAGGGGTCATTATTCTTCTACCACGCTTGATATTGTTTGTTCTGGGTCAATTTCCCAGGGAACATGGTGGATCATTTCAATATGGAGTTTCAAATCTTAACCTTATGTTTGAAACATTTTTTTGAATTACAGGTTTTTATTGTCACTATTGTTCTATTCCACTGCATTGCTTTACTTTTCCAGAGACTCCTGTTATATATGTTGAGCTTCTTTACTTGCTTCTAATTTACCAATTTCACTCTAATACTTTTTATTTCTTTCTTCATTTCTTTCATTTTTTTTCTTTTCACCTATTTCTCTTAAGTTATTACATATTGTATTTATTTACTCTTGTGTTCTTTTGATTTAGTCTTTATTTCTGAATGTTTTTTCTTTTATTTTAATTCTCTTCTGGGTTCTACCACTCAATTTATATTAGACTTTTTTTTAGAATAGTTTTAGATTAACAGAAAACCTGAGCAGATGATACAGAGAGTTCCCATAATCTCCCCTCCATTTATTAGCATCAAATATTAGTTTGTTATATCTATCACAAATAATTAACCAATATCAATACATTATGACTAACTAATGTCCACAATTTACATTAAGGTTCATTCTTTGTGTTTTATAGGTCTTGGGTTTTGATAAAGGCATAATGTCATGTACCCTACATTATAATACCCTACAGAATAGTTTCTCTGCCCTAAAAAATCCCCTATGAATAGGTGTTCCACCTATTCGGCTCTCATTTCTTCCCCTAATGATTTGGAATGGTTTCCAAACCATTCACCTTTTACGTTCTCTATAGTAAGTTCTCTCTCCAGAATGGTCATGTAGTTGGAATTGAAGAGTATTTAGCTTTTCAGATGACTTTGTTCATGTAGTAATATGCCTTTAAAGTTACTCCATGTGTTTTCATGGCTTTGTAGCTCATTTCTTTTTATTGTTGAGTAATATTCCATTGTATAGATATACCAGTTAGTATATCCAGTCACTTACTGAAGGACTTCTCGGTTGCTTCCAGTCTCTGACCATTATGAATAAAGCTGCTATAAACATTCATGCATAGGCTTTTGTGTGGATATAAGATTTCAACTGCACTGGACAAATATCTAGGAGTACAACTGCTAGATAGTAAAACTATGTTTAGCTTTCTAAGAGACTGTCAAATGGTCTTCCAAAGTGTCAGTACCATTGTATATTTGTACCAGCAAAGATGACAGTCCCTGTAGCTCTGCATCAGGGCCAACACTGTCAGGTTTTTGGAATTCAGCCATTCTAATAGGTTTGTAGTAGCACTTCACTGTTGTTTTAATTGCAAATTAGTATATGCTGTTGAGCATCTTTTGTATGCATATTTGTAATCCGTACATCTTCTTTGTTGAAGTGTTCAATTCTTTTTTCCATTTTTCAATTGGCTTGTTTTCTGTTTGTTTTTTCATTATTGAATTTTAAGGGTTTGTTTTATATTTTGGATGCAAGTTCTTTATCATATGTATGTTTTGCAGATATTTTCATCCATTATATGGCTTGCCTTTTTATTCTCAAGAATGTCTTTAAGTAGAGCAGAAGTTTTTATTTTTAGTAAAATGTATAAGTTATTAATTTTTTTCAAGGAAAAGGCTTTTGTTGTTGTATATAAAAACATTGTCAAATCCAAGGTCATCTAAATTTTCTCCTGTGTTGTTTTCTAGAAGTTTTATAATTTTGTGCCTTACATGGTCTATAATGTTCTATGATATATTCTGAGTTAATTTTTTGTGAAAGGTGTAAGTTCTGTGTCTAGATTCAACTTTTTTTTTTGCTTATGGATGTCCAATTGTTTTAGCATCATTTGTTGAAAAGATTATCCTTTCCTCCATTGAATGACCTTGTCTCCTTTGTCAAAGGAGACACATTGTCACACTATACTTGTCACACTAAACTTGTGTGAGTTTATTTCTGGGCTCTCTATTCTGTTCCATTGATCTAGTTGTCTAGTCTTTAGTGAGTACTAAGTTGTCTTGATTAATTTAACTTTGTAGTAGATCTTCAAGTTAATTCTCCAATTTTTTTTCAGCATTGTTTTGACTCTTCTGGGAATTTTGCCTTTCCATATAAACTGCAAAATCAGTTTGTCATATCCACAAAATTAGATTTTTGATTGAGATTACATTAGATCTAGTTAGGAATAATTGACACTCTAATATTATTGAATCTTTCTACCAGTGAACATGGAGTATCTCTCCATTTTTTTCAAATGTCTTTGATTTCTTTTATTAGAGTTTACAGTTTTCTTCACATAGCTCCTGTATAGTTTTGTTAAATTTATAGCTAAGTAATTATTTTGATGCTAATGTAACTAATTATGATTTTAATATCAACTTCTAACTTTTTATTACTGGTATATAAGAAAGAAATTGACTTTTGTATATTAACCATATTTCCTGCAACCTCTATATAGTTGCTTATTAGTTCCAGTAGGTTTTGTTTTGTTTTTCTATTCTTTGGTTTTTTTCTTCATAGGACACTCATGTCATCTGCAAACACAGGTTTATATCTTCCTTCCCTATGTGTACACCTTGTATTTTTTTTAAGTCATATTGTATTAGCTAGGACTTCTCACACAGTATTGAATAAGAATGGTGAGAGGGGTTATCCCTGCCTCATTCTCATATTTAAGGGAAAGGCATCTAATTTCTCACCACTAAGTATGATGTTAGCTATAGGTTGTTCTCAGGTGTTCTTTATCAAGTTGAGGAAGTTCTCCTCTGTTCCTAGCTGATTGAGAGATTTTATAATGAATGGGTGTCTAATTTTGTCAAATGCTTTTCCTGTATCTATTAAGTTTATGATTCTTCTTCTTTAGCCTGTTGATGTGATTGATTACATTGACTAATTTTTGAATTTTGAACAAGCTTTGCATACCTGAAATAAGCCCCACTTGGTCATGCTGTATAATCCCTTTTACACATTGTTTGATTCAATTTCTTAATATTTTGTTGAGGATTTTCACATCTACCTTCATGGGAGATTGGCCCCTTCTTTTCCTTTCTTGTGATGTCTTGATCTGGTTTTGGTATTTTGGTAATGCTGGCCTCATAAAATGAGTTAGAAAGTAATCCTCTGCTTCTATTGTCTAGAAGAGATTATAGAGAATTGACTTCATTTCTTCCTTAAATATTTAGTCTAATCACCAGTGAAATCATCTGGGCCTGGTGCTTTCTTTTTGGAAGATTACCAATTATTGATTTACTTTCTTTCATAAAATAGATAGCTAGTGGGAAGCAGCCACATAGCACAGGAAGATCAGCTCAGTGGTTTGTGACCACCTAGAGGGGTGGGATAGGGAGGGTGGGAGGGAGGGAGATGCAAGAGGGAAGAGATATGGGAACATATGTATACGTATAACTGAGTCACTTTGTTATAAAGCAGAAACTAACACACCATTGTAAAGCAATTATACTCCAATAAAGATGTAAAAAAAAAAAGATATAAATATATTCAGATTACCTCTCCTGTGTCAGTTTGAGTAGTTTGTGTCTCCCAAGGATAGGTCCATTTCATCAAAGTTAGCAAGTTTGTGATCACAGAATTGTTCATAATATTCCATTAATGTCCATGGGACCAGTAGTGATCTCCTCTCTTTCATTTCTAATTTTAGTAATTTATGTCTTTCCACTTTTTTCTTAGTTTATAAATTTTATTGATCTTTTCAAAGTATCAGATTTTTGGTTTAGTTGATTTTCTCTATTGAGTTTCTGTTTTCAATGTTATTGATTTTTGCTCTAAACATACTGCTTCTTCTACTTGCTTACATTTATATTGCTCTTCTTGCTCTATTTTCCTAAGGTGGAAATTTATGTTACTGATTTTCGATTTCTCTTCTTTTGTAATATATGCATTCAATGCCACACTTTGTCTTTAAGCACTGATTCCACTGCATATCACAATTTTAGATATGTTTTATTTTCATTTTCATTCAGTTAAAAATGTTTTAAAACTTTTTTGAAACTTCTTTCCCACCCACATGTTACTTAGAAGTAAGTTGTTTAATCTCCAAATATTTGGGGATTTTTAAAAATTTTTATTTTATACTGGAGCATAGTTGATTAATAATGTGTTCATTTCAGGTGCACAGCAAAGTGATTCGGATACAACTATGTTTGTTATTGTTTTCTAGTTTAATTACTTATGGTCTGAAGGCATCTCTTGCATTATTTCTATTCTTTTTAGTGTCTTAAGGTGTGCTTTATGGCCCAGAATGTGGTCTATATTGCTGAATGTTTCATGTGATTCCATTGTTGTTGAATCTAGCTGATTGATGGTGTTGTTAAGGTCAACTATATCCTTAGTTATTTTTTGCTTACTGGATCTATTAAGATCAAAAGAAGCATATTGAAGACTCCAACTATACTTGGTAAATTTACCTATTTCTATTTGAATTTCTATCAGTTTTATTCACATGAATTTTAGTGCTGTGTTTTTAGGTATATGCATGTTCAGTATTGTATCTTACTCTTGGAGAATTGACTCCTTTAACATTATGTAACGCCTTTCTTTATTCCTGATACTTTTCCTTGTCCTGAATTCTGCTTTATCTGAAGTTAATATAGCTATTCCAGCTTTCTTTTGATAGTGTTAACATGGTATATCTTTCTCCATTCCTTTACTTTTAAGCTATCCCTGCCTTTATATTTAAAGTGGGTTTCTTTTAGACAATATATGGTTTTATTTTTAATGCACTTTGACAGTCTCTGCCTTTTAATTGGTATATTTCGGCCATTGACATTTAAAGTTACTTGTATAGTTGAGTTGATATCCACCATAATTATAATAATTTTATATTTATTGCTCTTGTCCTTTATTTTTTCCCCCTTGCCTTTCCATTATCTGCTTCTCTAATGTTGTTTGAACACTTAATATATTTCCATTTTCTCTGTTCTCTTAGCAATGCAATATACTTCTTTTTAAAATTTTGTTAGCACTGCCCTAGAGTTTTCAATATACATTTACAAATAGTCTAAGTTCACTTTCAAAGACACTAGTATTTCACAGGAAATGTAGATACTTTATAACTGAATATTCACAGTCTTCCCCTCCCAATATTGCTGTCATTACTTATCCATGTAATATAATCACCCAATACACTGTTTCTCTTATTACTATGAACAAGTCACCATCTGTTACATCACTTAACACATTTTTGACCGAAGACCTGTTATGGCCACAGGTATTAGTTTCTGCAAAAATCCCTTGGTCAATAATGTGTTAAGAATCCAAAAAAAAAAGAAAAGATTTTATTTACCTTTACCTTTATCTATTCCTTCTCTAATGTTCTTCCTTTTCAGAGATATGAATTTTTGACCTGTATCCTTTTCTTTCTTTCTGAAGAATTTTAATTTTTTATAAAATTCCAGAAAAGGCATTCTTCAGTCATTACAGTGTTTTTGATTTGTAGCACTTCTTTTTGTTTCTTTTTTAAATTTTCCACCTCTGTGCCCACATTACCCATCTGTTCTTGCATGTTGTCTACTTTTTCTGTCAGAGTCCTTATTATGTTAATCATGGTTGTTTTAAATTCCTTGTTGGATATTCTGAAATCTATATCAAATCTAAGACTGGTTCTGATGCTTGCTTAGTCTGTCCAGACTGAGTGTTTTATGCTTTTCAGCATGCCTTGTAGTTTTTTGTTGTTGTTGAAAGCTGGAAACAATATAACATCTAATAGAAACTGAGGCAATTAGGCTTTTTGTGTGAGGTTTTATGTTAATCTGGCTAGGAGTTGAGCTGTGTTTACTGTTTGCTGTAACTGTAGATGCCAGAGGAGTCAGTATTCTCTAGTTTTCTTGTGTTCTCCCCTGGTGTCTTTGGATTTGCCTGAGAACTTCTTGAAGAGTGTTTCCTGCAGCTCTTTCCATTGTAACTCACTGTCTAATTATCCTGGAGCCGTATCAAAATGGTGGGAAGGTGATGGGAAGGAGAAATCATGACATTGAATCTTCTGATTAAATCTGTTATTTAGTGGGCCTGACCTTCAGAAGTGCTTCTTAGCCTTTTTTGTGTGTGTCGCCCCTTATTTGAGATAGGAAAGCTGGAGGAGATTAGAGCTGACCAGGTGCCCCTCCTGCATGTAGATAAGACTCTGGTGATACAGTTTTCCTTGGAGGGCAGGACTTTGTTATGGAGAAAGATCTGAGTATATTTTAAAATATTACTTTTCCCTTCTTCTGCCAGAAACAGGAGAGGATTTTTCTCTAATTGTAACCATGAGAACCTAGTTGGGTTTTTAGACATTAAACTCACTCAAGTGTGGGAGTCCCCTAACACTGGCCCCAGGAGTTTTTAATCTCTCATGCTAGCCTACTCTCACCCTCCAGAAATTCATCAAAATTACCATTTAACTGTTTCTGGCAGTTGCTGGCTCCAAAAGCTTCTGTTTCAGGTATGCTGATCTCCGCTTGATTTTCTGTGTGCACATATCTCTTCAGATTCTAGCTAGGCAGCCCTGTAATCTCAGTTCTCTGATGAATCTAAAAAAAATCACTGATTTTCAGTTTGTTCAGCATTTTTGTTTCTGTGAGGGAGTGATGACTTCTAAGATCTTTGCGTATTGGAGATAAAACCAGAAATAAAACCTTTATTTATTTTTAATTCTGATTTATGTTTTTGTTTTCATATCTTCTATAATTGTCTTAATTTCTTTTAACTAATTTTGAAATATGAGGTTACAGTTTTTAATTTATTTTGTGAGCGTGACTTTCTGGCATTTTTCTCTTCTTGTAAGGGTGTTATCTTGTTTCTTATTATTCTTTTACCTATAGTGAAATTACTTAGTATTCAACCATGTTTATTTATTTTTAATTGGAGCATAGTTGCTTTACAATGTTATGTTTCTGCTGTACAACGAAGTGAATCAGCTATATGTATACATATAACCCCTCCCTCCTGGACCTTCCTCCCACCCCCCCATCCCACCCATCCAGGTCATCACAATTATTTTCTGTTGTTCATTTTTGCTTCCTAAACTTTTAAAAGGGAGAGAATGGGCCAAGATAGCCATTTTAACTGTGTGACCGTTCTGTGTTCTATTATTATCACGAAATGTTAAACTTCATATAATATGTAAATGTATGACCCTGGACTTCTTGAGATTTCTTGTCCTTGTTCTTCTGCCCAAGTGTTTTCTAGGACTTCTATTTCATTTGACTGATGGACTGAATCATGTCCCCCACCCAAATTCATCTCTTGAAGCCCTAACACCCAAAATGAATGCACTTAAATGTAGGACCTATAAGAAGGTAATAATGGTTAAGTGAAGTCATAATTGGGGCCTTACTCCAGTAGGACTGGTGTTTTCATACCAAGTGAGAGAGACACTAAGGATCCGTGTTTCTTCATGTGCACACAGAGGAAAAGAAAGGTCACGTGAGGACACAAGCCAGAAAGAGAACTCTCATCAGAATCAAATTTTCCAGCATCTTGATCTTGGATTTCTATCCTCCAGAAAATAATTCCTGTTGTTAAGCCACCTCATCTGTGGTATATTGTTATGGCAGCCCCAGCTGACTAATATACCCCCTTATCAATGTCCTATTCCATTTATTTTCTGTTGCTATGAGTTTCTTCTTAGTGTAAGACTTTGTCTTAGAGGGGAGATTTGGATAGTTAGTTTTGGGGACATTATAGGACCTATACTGCTTTCATTTCTGCACACCTTACTCACAGTTTTAGCTGCTACTAAAATTGGCCCATCACACTTTACACAGTGTGTAGCTTTGGCTATTTGGGGTTCTCCAATTTTCAGATTTTTCAGATATCCCATTGCTTCCCTCTTCTTTTTTATGCACAGAAACTATATGGTTCTACCCTACACCTACCCCTAGTCTAGTTAATATGTTTGTTTTGATGGTTAACTTGGAAATATTAAAAAATGATATGGCCATTCCTATGTTTTTCAGAATTTTCAATTTAAAAAAAAAAAGGACACTGGAAATTAGTTATTACTGGACTTAATATTAATAACATTGATATTTTAGAATTGAACATTAAATACATTTTTTCCAAGCACAAAGCAAAAGAAGTAGAAATTAATAGGTGACAGGAGTTGTCATACTAAGTTTATTTTTTAATATGGTTATCAAACTATTAAAATACCTTCATCAAAGTTCTTGATATTTTTAGTAATATATAGAAAGAAAATATTTCATTATCTCAACGACAGTATGATATACTAGACCAGATTTGTTAAATTGCAGTGGACAGAAATTTAACTCAAGCTAACATAATAGAAAAACTTTTTGGCTCAGGAAACCAAATTGGTTTTCCTTACAGTGAACTAGGTCCCTGTAGGGATCTTACAGAAGGGAACCAGAGCCGCAAGGCAAAGAGAACTCTCCCTCTTTTATACATTTGCCTTTGCATGACTTTGTACTCAGTATAAATTTTCCTGATATAATAAAAAAAAAAACAAGACTGCTAGCAGTCCCCAGTTTTCATCTTTCCAAGAATATACTCAAAAAAGTCCCTTGTCCTCCGACTCTAGATAAAACAATCCTGGAAAAGCACTCTCTTGGCCTAGACTGAGTCACCTGCGCATGCTGGCACAATCACTGGACAGAGAAATTAAATGCTTTGCTTAGACCTGGATCAGTGCTTCAACTTTGTGTCTGTGGAGGAAAGGTATTGCAGCTCCATTTAGTACCACAGCTATAGAGGGAGAGGAGCAGATTTTGGACAGAAACAGCCTCCTAATAGAACTAGGCATGATTGAGTTCTCAGCCAATAACTAAACATGATGTATTTGAGATTAACATAGTAATTGTACACTAAAAGTGGTTATTAGGATTCATGACCTGCTGGAGGTTAAATTCTAGTGGTGACCAAAATGATGTAGTGCTTACCAAATCTGATTCCAAAACTTTACCAGTTGCAGTGGAATTAATAAAGGTATTTGAATAATTTGCAGAAGCCACAAACATTGAGGGGCATAACTAGTGTGCTTATAGATACTAGTCTTTATTTTTACATTTGTCACTAGAGATTGATATTTATTCATGAAAGTATAAATACAGTGATAATGGACACACCTTAAATATACAGGTTGATAAGTTTTGACAAACATACCTCAAATTTTGGTCAAAATATAGAGCACTTTCTTGACCCAGAAAGGTTCTCTTCTGCCTGTATCCATTCAGTTCCAATACTGAGAGGCTGCCACTTCTACAATTTCCATCACCATGGATTAGTTTTGCCTGTTTCTGAACTGCACATGAATGGAAATATATGTAAGCACTCTTTTGTATTGGATTATTTCTCTCAACATAATGCTTTTGAGATTTATACATATTATTCTGTGTATCAGTTGTTCACTCATTTTTATTGCCAAGAAGTCTATTCTTATAAATTTTGTTTCTCAATTTTCCCATTGTTGAATGCAGAAATTGTTTCCATTTTTTTGACTTTGAAGAATAGTACTTCTTATACAAGTCTTTTTGTGGACATAGGTTTTCACTTCTCCAGGAGTAAAATTGCTAGGGCATGTGCATGTTTAACTTTATAAGAATCTACCCAACAGGTTTCCAAAGTGATTGCACTCCCACCAGCAATATATGAAAAATCCAGTTGCTTGACATCCTATTGTCAGTTTTCTTACATTTAGCCATTTTTGTGGGCATGAAGTATCTCATTTTGGTTTTAATTTGTATTTACCTGATAACTAACACTACAGTATACCTCACTTAGTAGTGATTTTATGTTTTTATTTTTAAATAAGTGTCTGTTTATGTGCTTTATTTGCTCAGGAGTTATTTATTTTAGACTTAAGTTCTTTATTAGATATTTGTAATATGCATATTCTTTTGACAGGCAATGAATTCTTTAAGGTTGCATTGACTTTAAAACGTCTTTATTTTCAAAGGATATTTTTGCTAGGTATGGATTTCTAGGTTGATAAAGTTTCCTTCTTTGACACTTTAAAGATGATTTTCATTGTCTTCTAGCTTGCATTTTTCTGATGAGAAGTTAACTATCATTTTTATCATTGTTCACCTGGAGGTGAAGTGGTTATTTCCTCTGAATTCTTTTAAGACTTACTCTTTATATCTTATTTTCAGAAACTTGATAATGATGTGCCTAGATGAGGCTTTCTTTGCATTAACCATAATTGAGGTTTATTACATTTCTTGAATTTCTGAGTTGAGATTTCAAATTAAATTTGGAAAACTTCTGTCCTACATTTCTTCAAGTCCTCTTTTCCTTCCTATTCAGTCTCTTCTCTCCTTCTGGGACAGCAGTTACAAATAGGTTAGGTGGTGTGACATTATCTCACATGTCACTGAACCTCCCTTAGTTTTCTTCAATCTTTTCTTTTTATCTTTGCTTCAGTATGAATAATTTCTATTGTCTGGTGGGTTTTCTTCTAATCACTATGTTTTCTCTTGTTTATGGGTCACATTTTCCTGCTCTTCGTATGTCTCATAATTTTTAAATTATATTGTGTATGAAATTATAGTGGATACTGCTGTATAGTTTTGCTTTGTTCTCTTTATTTCATAAAAGAACGCAAGTCTTTTTGTCTAGTGGTTAGGGTGAGGGTCTAGGAGAGCAAGCATTCTGGGGTCTGGGTCTGACCTTCACTTGGATTGAGCTCAGTGACTGGCTGTACTAAACCCCTATAGCACTATTGCCACCTTTTCTACAAGTCAGTATTTGAGCTGAGAGGCAACTGGGTATCAGTTTTTTTTGTTGTTGTTGCTCATCTCTGGATTCAACTCCTCACAATCCAAGAATTTTGAGACTGTGGAGAAGTGTTGCTATTTCCCTCTACTTTTGATCCTGCCCTCCATTGCTCCTTTCCTGGCAAAATTCAGTGATTGGTTAGGGCAAGAGACTAGTTGGGACACATAATTTGTACATTTGTCACTCTTCCAGATTCTCCCAAGCCCCACCAGTCCACACTGTCCTCTGAAGTTCAGCTTATTTCTTCTCATTCCTACACAATCTCTTTGTTTATGTGAGACTTATTCCACTACCATCCAGGTGTTCTCAGACCTGAGAGTTCTGAGAACTCTCAGGTTTAGAAGGAGCAGAGGTTCTCTCTGCACTATAAAGGGCTCATTTCTATCTAGAGTTCAGTTTGACAAGGATCCTTACATCCTATTCTGTGCTATTCTCATAGAAAAGTATTATTTCTGTGTTGTCCAGGATTTTCTTATGATTACTGTGGGGCCACAGGTATTTCACATTCTACATCCTAACTGGAAGCAGAAGTTTGATAAACAGTATAAAGATGTTAAAATGTCAGACTGAGCTTGAAATATAGCCAAAATCACCAAAAATAAAATTTTCTATGTGAAAACAACACTTTTTTTCTTATTAAAAGTCTTAATAGAAAATTTACAAAACACAGAAAAATTAAACTTGATACAATCCATAATCTCATCTTGCTAAGTAAATTGTTCTTAATATTGTAGTAGGTTTATCTAATACAAAAACACACTCAGATACCTACAGCTACATGTTTATAAAAATTGGGATAATATTTTTCTTACAATTTTAATATTTATTAAAATTTAGTTCAATTTAATTAGTTTTAATGTTTTTAAGTACAAATATATTAAGTACTAAGAATGGAAACATGTGCAAAACCCAGCTCCTAATCTCTAGGATTCTGCCATCTGATGGGAGAGATACAGATATGGATACAACAAAGTATATGACAGTATTTGTCCTTGTCTATCTCAAGGACATTTGACTAGACTTTGATGTCACATTAAGATTCCATGAGTATGGGTGTGGGTGTTGTATTGTGTGTGCATGTGTGTCTGTGAACACCTATGTGGTGAGCAGCTGCTCAGAACAGGGATGAAGACATTTCAGGTAGGGTGAGTGATGTAGAGGCAGAAACATTTAGGATATACTCAGGGAGCAGCATGCCCTGAGTAGTAGATGAGGGTGGACAGGAATATCAAAAGCAGATTGTGAGAGGGTGTGGAAGCCTGGCCAATGATTACAGATTATTCCTTATAATAAAGACTTCACATCCCTAGGGAGACATCTCAAGTTTTTAAGCCCAGGAATCATATAAATATATCTATAACCTAGAAATGTAGCTCTGTCTACAATGTGGATGTCAAGGTCAAATGAGAAGAGACCAGACTGGAGGCAGGGAGGTTGATACTCAGGCTGCTTCAGTAGCTGAGGGAGAGGATAAGGAGAAACTGAACTAAGAGGCCATGGGGCATAAGGGTTAAGATGTGCTCAGGAGCAGACTGCCTGGGCTTATATCCATACATTAGACTGTGACAGCGGGAGCCACATGTAGCCTCTCTGTGCTTTGAGGATAATGAAAGGGTTGTTCCTTGTGGGGTTGTTAGGAGGATAAAATGAGTTAGCATTTTTATTTATTTATTTATTTATTTTCTCATTAGTCATCCATTTTATACATATTAGTGTATACATGTCGATCCCAATCTCCCAATTCATACCACCACCACCACCCCACCCCAAGATTTCCCCCCTTGGTGTCCATATGTTTGTTCTCTACATCTGGGTCTCAATATCTACCCTGCAAACCAGTTCATCTGTACCATTTTTCTAGGTTCCACATATATGTTTATATGTATATTAACATAATATACAATGTTTTTCTGTTTCTGACTTACTTCACTCTGTATGACGGTCTCTAGATCCATCCATGTCTTTACAAATGACCCAATTTCATTCCTTTTTATGGCTGAGTAATATTCCATTGTGTATATATACCACATCTTCTTTATCCATTCATCTGTCGATAGGCATTTAGGTTGCTTCCATGACCTGGCTATTGTAAACAGTGCTGTAATAAACATTGGGGTGCATGTGTCTTTTTGAATTATGGTTTTCTCTGCATATATGCCCAGTAGTGGGATTTCTGTGTCATATGGTAATTCTGTTTTTTGTTCTTTAAGGAACCTCCATACTGTTCTCCATAGTGGCTGTATCGATTTACAGTCCCACCAACAGTGCAAGAGGGTTCCCTTTTCTCCACATCCTCTCCACATTTGTTGTCTGTAGATTTGCTGATGATGCCTATTCTAACTGATGTGAGGTGATACCTCATTGTAGTTTTGATTTGCATTTCTCTAATAATTAGTGATGTTGAGCAGCTTTTCATGTACTTTTGGCTATCTGTATGTCTTCTTTGGAGAAATGTCTATTTAGATCTTCTGCCCATTTTTGGATTGGGTTGTTTTTTTAATATTGAGCTGCATGAGCTGTTTATATATTTTGGAGATTAATCCTTTGTCCGATGATTCATTTGCAAATATTTTCTCCCATTCTGAGGGTTGTCTTTTCATCTTGTTTTTGGTTTCCTTTGCTGTGAAAAAGCTTTTAAGTTTCATTAGGTCCCATTTGTTTATGTTTGTTTTATTTCCATTACTCTAGGAGGTGGATCAAAAAAGATCTTGCTGTGATTTATGTCAAAGAGTATTCTGCCTATGTTTTCCTCTAAGAGTTTTAGTGTCCAGTCTTACATTTAGGTCTCTTATCCATTTTGAGTTTATTTTTGTGTATGGTATTAGGCAGTGTTCTAATTTCATTCTTCTATATGTAGCTGTCCAGTTTTCCCCGCACCACTTATTGCAGAGACTATCTTTTCTCCATTGTATATCCTTGCCTCCTTTGTCATAGTTTAGTTGACCATAGGTGC
Source organism: Pseudorca crassidens (assembly GCF_039906515.1). Classification (NCBI taxonomy): domain Eukaryota; kingdom Metazoa; phylum Chordata; class Mammalia; order Artiodactyla; family Delphinidae; genus Pseudorca; species Pseudorca crassidens. The sequence goes on from NC_090297.1 coordinate 182,813,389, forward strand.
GTGGGTTTATCTCTGGGCTTCCTATCCTGTTCCACTGATCTATATTTCTGTTTTCAGGCCAGTACCATACTCTCTAGATTACTGTATCTTTGTAGTATAGTCTGATGTATGGGAGCCTGATTCCTCCAGCTCCGTTTTTTTCCCTCAAGGCTGATTTGGCTATTGGGGGTCTTTTGTGTCTCCATACAAATTTTAAGATATTTTGTTCTAGTTCTGTAAAAAATGTCATTGGTAATTTGATAGGGATTGCATTGAATCTGTATATTGCTTTGGGTAGTATAGTCATTTTCGCAATATTGATTCTTCCAGTCCAAGAACATGGTATATCTCTACATCTCTTTGTATCATATTTGATTTCTTTCATCAGTGTCTTATAGTTTTCTGCATACAGGTCTTTTGTCTCCCTAGGTAGGTTTATTCCTTGGTATTTTATTCTTTTTGTTGCAATGGTAAATGGGAGTGTTTCCTTAATTTCTCTTTCATATTTTTCATCATTAGTGTATAGGAATGCAAGAGATTTCTGTGCATTAATTTTGTATCCTGAAACTTTACCAAATTCATTGATTAGCTCTAGTAGTTTTCTGGTGGCATCTTTAGGATTCTCTACATATAGTATCATGTCATCTGCAAACAGTGACAGTTTTACTTCTTTTCCAATTTGTATTCCTTTCATTTCTTTTTCTTCTCTGATTGCCATGGCTAGGACTTCCAAAACTATGTTGAATAATAGTGGTGAGAGTGGACATCCTTGTCTTTTTCCTGTTCTTAGAGGAAATGTTTTCAGTTTTTTGCCATTGAGAATGATGTTTGCTGTGGGTTTGTAATATATAGCCTTTATTATGTTGAAGTAGGTTCCCCCATGCCCACTTTCTGGAGAGTCTTTATCATAAATGGGTGTTGAATTTTGTCAAAATCGTTTTCTGCATCTATTGAGATGATCATATGGTTTTTATTCTTTAATTTGTTAATATGGTGTATCACATTGATTGATTTGCATATATTGAAGAATCCTTGCATCTCTGGGATAAATCTCATTTGATCATGGTGTATGATCCTTTTAATGTGTTGTTGGATTCTGTTTGCTAGTATTTTGTGGAGGATTTTTGCATCTATATTCATCAGTGATATAGGTCTGTAATTTTCATTTTTTGTAGTATCTTTATCTGGTTTTGGTATCAGGGTGATGGTGGCCACATAGAATGAGTTTGGGGGTTTTCCTTCCTCTGCAATTTTTTGGAAGAGTTTGAGAAGGATGGGTGTTAGCTCCTCTCTAAATGATTGATAGAATTCACCTGTGAAGCCATCTGGTCCTGGACTTTTGTTTGTTGGAAAATTTTTAATCACAGTTTCAATTTCATTACTTGTGACTAGTCTGTTAATTTTTTCTATTTCTTCCTGGTTCAGTCTTGGAAGGTTATATCTTTCTAAGAAATTGTCCATTTCTTCCAGGTTGCCCATTTTATTGGCATAAAGTTGCTTGTAGTAGTCTCTTAGGATGCTTTTTATTTCTGTGGTGTCTGTTGTAACTACTCCTTTTTTATTTCTAATTTTATTGATTTGAGTCCTCTCCCTCTTTTTTTTTTTTTTTTTTTTTTTTTTTTTTTTTTTTTTTGCGGTTCGCGAACTTCTCACTGTTGTGGCCTCTCCCATTGCGGAACACAGGCTCTGGACGTGCAGGCTCAGTGACCGTGGCTCACGGGCCTAGCCGCTCCACAGCATGTGGGTCCTCCCGGACCGGGGCACAAACCCATGTCGCCTGCATCGGCAGGCAGACTCTCAACCACTGCGCCACCAGGGAAGCCCTCCCTCTTTTTCTTGATGAGTCTGGCTATTGAATTATCAATTTTGTTTATCTGCTGAAAGAACCAGCTTTTAGTTTTATTGATCTTTGCTATTGTTTTCTTTGTTTGTATTTCATTCATTTCTGCTCTGATCTTTATGATTTCTTTCCTTCTGCTAACTTTGGGTTTTGTTTGTTCTTCTTCTCTATTTCCTTTAGGTGTAATGTTAGATGGTTTATTTGAGATTTTTCTTTTTTCTTGAGGTTGGCTTTTATAGCTATAAACTTCCCTCTTAGAACTGGTTTTGCTGCATCCCATAGGTTTTGAATCGTCGTGTTTTCATTGTCATTTTTCTCTAGGTATTTTTTGATTTCCTGTTTGATTTCTTCAGTGATCTCTTGGTTATTTAGTAACGTATTGTTTAGCCTCCATGTGTTTGTGTTTTTTACATTTTTTTCCCTGTAATTGATTTCTAATCTCATAGCATTCTGGTCAGAAAAGATGCTTGATATGATTTCAATTTTCTTAAATTTCCTGAGGCTTGATTTGTGACCCAAGATGTGACCTATCCTGGAGAATTTTCCATGTGCATTTGAGAAGGAAGTGTAATCTGCTGTTTTGGGATGGAATGTCCTATAAATATCAAGTCTATCTGATCTATTTTGTCATTGAAAGCTTGTGTTTCCTTATTAATTTTCTATTTGGATGATCTTTCCATTGGTGTAAGTGAGGTGTTTAAGTCCCCCACTATTATTTTGTTGCTGTTGATTTCCTCTTTTAGAGCTGTTAGTAGTTGACTTATGTATTGGGGTGCTCCTATGTTGGGTGCATATATATTTATAATTGTTATATCTGCTTCTTGGTTTGATCCCTTGATCATTACGTAGTGTGCTTCCCTGTTTCTTGTAACATTCTTTATTTTAAAGTCTATTTTATCTGATATGAGTATTGCTACTCCAGCTTTCTTTTGATTTCCATTTGCATGGAATATCTCTTTCCATCCCTTCACTTTCAATATGTATGTGTCCCTAGGTCTGAAGTGGGTCTCTTGGGTGTTGTTTTTGTATCCATTCAGCAAGCCTGTGTCTTTTGGTTGCAGCATTTAATCCATTCACATTTAAGGTAATTATCGATATGTATTTTCCTATTACCGTTTTCTTAATTTACGGTGTTTGTTTTTGTAGGTCCTTTTCTTCTCTTGTATTTCCCACTTAGAGAATTTCCTTTAGCATTTGTTATAGAGTTGGTTTGGTGGTGCTGAATTCTCTTAGCTTTTGCTTGTCTGTAAAGGTTTTGATTTCTCCATCGAATCTGAATGAGATCCTTGCTGGGTAGAGTAATCTTGGTTGTAGGTTCTTCCCTTTCATCACTTTAAGTATATCATGCCACTCCCTTCTGGCTTGTAGAGTTTCTGCGGAGAAATCAGCTGTTAACCTTATGGGAGTTCCCTTGTATGTTATTTGTCATTTTTCCCTTGCTGCTTTCAATAATTTTTCCTTGTCTTTAATTTTTGCAAATTTGATTACTATGTGTCTTGGGGTGTTTTTCCTTGAGTTTATCCTCCATTGGACTCTCTGCTCTTCTTGGACTTGGGTGGCTATTTTCTTTCCCATGTTAGGGAAGTTTTCAACTATAATCTCTTCAAATATTTTCTCTGGTCCTTTCTCTCTCTCTTCTCCTTCTGGGACCCCTATAATGTGAATGTTGTTGCATTTAATTTATCCCAGGTGTCTCTTAGGCTGTCTTCATTTCTTTTCATTCTTTTTTCTTTATTCTCTTCCACAGCAGTGAATTCCACTATTCTGTCTTCCAGGTCACTTACCCGTTCTTCTGCCTCAGTTATTCTGCTATTGATTCCTTCTAGTGTAGTTTTCATTTCAGTTATTGTATTGTTCATCTCTGTTTGTTCTTTTATCCTTCTAGGTCTTTGTTAAACATTTCTTTCATCTTCTTGATCTTTGCCTCCATTCTTTTCCTGAGGTCCTGGATCATCTTCACTATCATTATTGTGAATTCTTTTTGTGGAAGGTTGCCTATCTCCACTTCATTTAGTTGTTTTTCTGGGGTTTTAACTTGTTCCTTCATCTGGTACATAGCCCCCTGCCTTTTCATCTTGTCTATCTTTCTGTGAATGTGTTTTTTGTTCCACAGGCTGCAGGATTGTAGTTCTTCTTGCTTCTGCTGTCTGCCCTCTGGTGGAATAGGCTATCTAAGAGGCTTGTGCAGGTTTCCTGATGGGAGGGACTGGTGGTGGGTAGAGCTCAGTAAAACTTTAATCCACTTGACTGCTGATAGGTCAGGCTGGGTTCCCTCTCTGTTGGTTGTTTGGCCTGAGGCAACCCAGCACTGCAGCCTACCTGGGGTCTTTTGTGGGGTTAATGGCAGACTCTGGGAGGGCTCACACCAAGGGTACTTCCCAGAACTTCTGCTGCCGGTGTCCTTGTCTTTTGGTGAGCCACAGCTGCCCCCTGCCTCTGTAGGAGTCCTCCAACAGTAGCAGGTAGGTCTGCTTCAGTCTCCTATGGGGTCACTGCTCCTTCCCCTGGGTCCCAATGCACACACTACCTTGTGTGTGCCCTCCAAGTGTGGATTCTCTGTTTCCCCCAGTCCTGCTGAAGTCCTGCAATCAAATCCCTTTAGCCTTCAAAGTCTGCTTCTCTAGGAATTCCTCCTCCTATTGCCAGGCCCCCAGGTTGGGAAGCCTGATGTGTGGCTCAGAACCTTCACTCCAGTGGGTAGACTTCTGTGGTATAAGTGTTTTCCAGTTTGTGAGTCACCCACCCAGCAGTTATGGGATTTGATTTTATTGTAATAGTGCCCCCCCCACACCGTCTCACTGCAGCTTCTCCTTTGTCTTTGCATGTGGGGTATCTTTTTTGGTGAGTTCCATTTTCTTCCTGTTGATGATTGTTCAGCAGTTAGTTGTGATTCCGGTGTTCTCGAAAGAGGGTGTGAGTTAATATTTTTAAAGCACATGGAAGAGTGGCTTGCACTCAGTAAGAGTTATGCATTTGCTAAACAAAGCATAAATAAATACAACTAAACAAATAAGGCAGTAAATATTAAAGTCAGGTACGGGGCAATTTCAGGAGAATGGAAAGTATTTGTTGATTATGTAGATACGGCCTTGACTGAATTTTCTAGCTTCAAGTATAGATTGTGATACCAGGACATGAGAAGGAAAGCAGGGAGTCCATGGTTCAGAGGAATGAAAATAAGTTCAGCTGAATGTACTATTTTACATTTGTTTTTGTCTTTGTTTATCGATCATTCCTACAAGGCCAGGATTGAAGAGTCTTGGTGTGAAAATAATTTACATAACAAACCCACAGGGTTTGGGTGACCACAAGCTTTTGTGAGCAGCACTGAGGCTTGGCTTAGTCTGAGTTAATAGACAAGTGATGTTTACCCTGGCCTTGACCTGAGCTGGACTGCATTCTAAGGTACAGTGTTGGAAATGTCGGGCCCCACGTGAGGTCTGGCACTTACGCTCTGGAATGTAGCCAGAGAAAAGTGGCAGACAGTGAGAAAGCAATCTACAGTTGTGTATGTTGCATAGTTAAAAGTCCTGGGAGTATTTGGTCTATATGTTTCCATAACACTTTGCTTCTACCACTTGTATAACATAATATACCTCACATTGTGGTGTAGTTAATTACATTTATATCTGCCACTTCCAGTGTATTATAATCCTGTTTTTCATTACTGAGCACCTACTATATGCTTGACATTGTCATGGGTAGTTCACAAAAACTATTGTATCCAATTCCTACAGCAAACTTATGTGGAAAGTATCATAAATAATCAGTCATGGAATGGATTTTCTCTGAGTATACAAATATAGGATAAACACATAATACACTAGAACTGAGATCAGCAAAATCATCTGAAAGAGGTAGGGGGTTATATGGACCTTGCAATTAACACACTTAAAGAGATGGAATTTCAGTCTGAAGAAGGCTTGATTGTAGAGGTATAGGAAAAGAAATATTACAGAAGTGAGGAAGTCTTGAATTTTCTGGTCCCAATGGCTCAGGCTCTCATTAGGGTAGAGATGATGTAAAGTTGGCAGCATTAGCCTTCAACTGTTTCTGCTCCCACGTACATAATCACCTTTATGGTATAATGGGTGCATCCAGAGTCTTTGAATGGTTTGATGCCATTAAATATTCTTGAGGACACGGGGGTGGGGGGGGAAGCTGGGGTGAAGTGAGAGTAGTATTGACATATATACACTACCAAATGTAAAATAGATAGCTAGTGGGAAGCAGCCGCATAGCACAAACAGATCAGCTCTCAGTGTTTTGTGACGACCTAGAGGGGTAGGATGGGGAAGGTGGGAGGGAGACGCAGGCGGGAGGGGATATGGGGATATATGTAAACATATGGCTGATTCATTTTGTGGTATAACAGAAACTAACACAGCATTGTGAAGCAATTATACTCCAATAAAGATGTATTAAAAAAATTAAAAAGAAAATAAAAAAGAACTTATACTGAAAAAAATATCCAGTTCTTTGTACTTCCCTTATTCTGTTTCTGCACTCAACACAGAATTCTCATCCCCACACACGTTTACCTACAAGAAAAAAAGCACTAATCATATAGGTATTTTTGTCCTGCTTCACAGTAATTTTTCCTGAGAAATCAATAAAGTGGTTCTGATTAGGTTTTGGCTTTCCTTGCAGCTTGACTGCAGGAGAGCATTGCTGAGCAGATGGCCAGCACATATTTCTGGTCTATGTGACAGGAGTTTCTCACTGTAAATCAGTAAGTTAGCATCCTGATGTCTGAGCCCATCTTGTATATGTTTCTGTGCTCATGAATCAGGCTGTCAGAGTCTGATCACCCCTTGATATGACAGGAGTTAGTCCCTGGGTCTTCCAAGCAGTAGGTCAGAACACACTGCTGGTTTCCTTTAGATCACATTGATATATATATTATAATATATACACACACATGTACATACATATACATGTATGTATATCGTATATATTCTTTTATTTTAAAAAGATTTTTATTGGAGTATAGTTGACTTACAATGTTGTATTAGTTTCTGCTGTACAGCAAAGTGAATCAGTTATACATATACATATATCCACTCTGTTTTAGATTCTATTCCCATATAGGTCGTTACAGAGTATTGAGTAGAGTTCCCTGTGCTATACAGTGGGTTCTTATTAGTTATCTATTCTATATATAGTAGTGTGTATATGTCAATCCCAGTCTCCTAATGTATCCCTCCCCACAACCCACTTTCCCCCCTGGTAACCATAAGTTTGTTTCCTACATCTGTGGCTCTATTTCTGATTTGTAAATAAGTTCATTTGTATACTTTTTTTAGATTCCACATATAAGCAATATCATATGATATTTGTCTTTCTCTGTCTGATCTACTTCACTAGTATGACAGTCTCTGGGTCCATCCTTGTTGCTGCAAATGGCATTATTTTATTCTTTTTTTATGGCTGAGTAATATTCCATTGTATACATGTATTATACCTCATCTTCTTTATCCATTCCTCTGTCAATGGACATTTAGGTTGCTTTCATGTCCTAACTATTGTAAATAGTGCTGAAATGAACATTGGTGTGTGTGTATCATTTCGAATTTTGGTTGTTTTGTTACATGAAATAAAGCATGATACAGACTAAGCTGCATGAGGCCCACATTTATTTTGTTCAGCCTGTTTAGTCTGTGGTTTGTGATACCCTGACATGTGTCAGAAGCTTCATGACTGTGTTTTCCTGATTGACTAATCAGCATGTTTGCTAAAGAAAAACTAGAAAATGTGGATAAGCAAAGAGAAGACAAGAAAACAGAGTTCAGACATGTGGAGACAAGACCAGAAGCAGCCTAGGCCAGGGGGTAGCAGAATGTCTCTGTAAAGGGCTAGATAATCAATAGTCTTGCCAGCCTGCAGTAAGGTCTCTGTCACAACCACTCAGTTCTTCAGTAGGGATATGAAAACTGCCACAGATAATATGTAAATGAAAGAGCATGGCTATGTTCCAATAAAACTTTAAATAGGTAATGGGTTATATTTGGCTCATAGGCTGAAGTTTGCTGACCCTTTGTCTAGACTATTGCATCCTGGAGTAAGGATGATGAGAAGTTGAAGCTTATGTTCATAAATGCTAAATACACAATGTATCAGAAGGAATCCAAGGTTTAAGAATGTTGGGGTATATTTATCATGTACAACCTCACATCTACTCACTCTACTCTCTCCCTTATCCCTTCCCCACTCCACATGAATTCCCTGAGAGGGTCCAGAGGATACTTCACAAAGCCATTGAGGAAGGCACCAGGCAAGGGCACTGACATTCTTGAAAGGCTATGTAGGGTCTGTCCTCTGTAGAGGGAGGGTCTGCTTTGGGGATGGGCTCTTTTACTTCATGGGGATCATGGGGTCCTGGAGAGCCCAAGAGCAATGTGGCAGCACTTAAGTGCCAGGAACATGATGGCACATTGACCATAAAGGGAAGCAGGGATGAAATGGTAAAAAAGAGTTTGTGACCTTCAGTGGAATTCCACGTTGGCTAGTTAGTTACAGTTTCCCTGTGGACTTGTGACCCTCTCTATGGATGTCAGTAACCTTTTCCCTCAGAATCCCATGTTGCTCAGTGGGCTCAAGTACAAATTATTCTTTGTAGGTGGGATAAAGTTCATGTATGTATTTAACAACAGGAGCATCCCTTCACAAAGGCTTCATACAAATACTGTCACTTGCCAAGTGCCTAACTAGCCTACAGCATAGACCAGTGCTCAATCCTTGGTATGGACCATTCTCTAAGGAAACCAAGCAGCCAGCTGGTGGCAGGTTGAGCAACTTCCATTAAGCAAGTGGAAGAAATTCCTTACTGTAATAAACATTTATTTGGAATATAGATTTTCTTTCCTGTTAGCAGTACTCTTTGCCAGCATAATTGCCCATGGACTTGATGAAGTTCTGATTCAGTGTCATGGTCTTCCACACAACATTGCTTCTAACCAAGAAACTCATTTAACAGAAAAAGAAGTACAGCAATAGATTAATTCTCAAGAAATATCTTGATGTCAATTACATACCTGATCACCCAGCCATAGTTCGACTAATAGAAGATTCAGTTAATAGGCTGATTAGAAGAAATATTTGCAGGATTGGGGCATTATTGCGTACGATATGCCTTTAACAAGCAACCAATAAAGCATACAGGGGTCTGAAAGCAAACAGTGGAAGTTGGAGAAGCACCTCTTGTTATTACACAAAATGGACCATTTGAATAACTTGGACTTCCTAAACCTGCAACTTCAGGCTCTAGTGATTTATATATCTTAGTCTTCAGGAGAGAAAAGCTTCTACCAGCAGACTCAACAGTTCAATTCCATTGAGTGGGGGATTGATATTCCACCTGACCATATTGGTCTCCTCATGCCACTGAAATCACAGGCAAAGAAGGGAATGTCTCTGCTGGCTGGGGTTGTTGACCCTGATCATTAAGGAGAAAATGGGTGCTTGGAGCAAAATGGGAGTAGGGAACACTATATCCAGATTCCAGGAGATCCTGGGTGGGGAAATTCTTAAGTCTTTCCATTTTCCTTTTTCTGTAGTAAAATTTAAAAGAAAACTAGAGCAACAAAATAAATACAGTGCTTCTGATAATTCATATTCTTGCAAATAAAGTTGTGTGTCACTCTAACAGGTATAAAACTGTGACTGGCTGAGGGCAGAGGGACAGGGAATAGAGAGAAGGGCAGGGAAGGTATGAATATCATCTGTGTTCTTGAGACCAGGTTTGCGATTGATGACTGTAACAGCTACGCATGATTTCCTCATAATATTGCATATATAATAACTAGAAGTTTCTTTTATTAACCTTTCCCCTATCCTTTTATGTAGTGGTTGCTTTTAGTGGCAAACTTAGTTTTTGTGTTACAGAATATTCAGATGGGTGTATGAGTGAATTAGAAGAGGAATAACATCATCCAGAGATGGGAGTGGTAACTCTTGGAACTTTGTATCTTCTCTTTGGGGGGAGATGAGAGAGTTTTTGCCTTTAGGATCATTGCATCTTGTTAGGAAGATGTATGCAGTTGTTGTTGCTCTACAGAGGTCTAAATAAAGGTGAGAGAATACATAGGGATGCTGAGGACCCAAAAAAGCAGATTTTGCTAGTTAGCTACCTATTGTGCGTTAGGATCAAGCTTACCCTTACATACTTTACTTTTTGACACTGGGGTTGGGATTCTATAAGTTACATTTTCCAGACTACTTTGTAAACCTCTTTCCAGTTGATTTTTGCAAATGGTGGTCACTGAGGGCAGGCGGGAGGGAGAGAAAATAGGAAGAAGGATTTATGTTCTGTTCTGAGCTCTGTCAGATTTCTGCAGGCAGTCAAGGACAGCTATGGCTTTAGTCTCCAACTTCATTGCACCCTCATTACCAGTCGTGCCAGGCCCCTTCCGAGTTCCAGAGCCAGCTGGGCACTCAGCTTTTGGTGGTCCATGCACCAGCTACACAGCATCCTCACCCCCATGGAAAGCTGAGCACCACCTATGCTGTGCTGCCCGCAGAGGTCTGAGTGCCCACTACGAGGTGGCACAATTCTGTTAGTTCCACCTCTCCTAATGGTGACCAAGGCTTCCTGCAGTTACTAATGTCTGAGTTAGCTGAGCTGCAGGGGTAGTAACTGCTTCCTGAAGATACTGATAACTGGTGACCTCAGCATCCTAACCCTTTTAGCCTTTCAACCCTTAGTAGTCAATTCCCTGTATTAAATCCTACTTGCTTGAAATTTCTACTCTACTTTCCGTCTCAAGTTTTTACTTCAGGGGGCTAACCCCTGGCTGGTACGCTACTTGAGGACAGGCATTAGCTCTGTTTAATCTTTAATTCTTGGCACTTAGCCCAGTACTTGACACATAACATTGCTGAATAAATGCAAAAAGTGAGGTGTCACAAGTTTTCAAAGCACTGCCAGATAGATGAGGGGATAAGGTTTTCCAGCATTTTGTCTGGTTTTACTAGAAATTAAGGAGAAGATTTCAATTCAACCTAAGGAGCAAATTTCTATTTCCATTAGCAGAATAAACTACCTAAAAATCACCAAATTGCCCATCACTGATATAATTGAAGCAGAAGTTAAGTGACCCTTTGTCAGGGATGCTGTAGAGGGCAATTCCTCAAATGTGTTGAAGATTAGAAAACATCATGTTTGGATTACATTCTAGACTAAGAGTCTATGATCCTTGTTTATGAAATATATCCTAATTCAACTCCAATATGCTCTTTCTCTTGATAACAGTGCTGACACTGTTACAGCACAGGAATATGATAATCATTTATATATTTGTAGAGTGCTTTACCATTTGCAAAATGCCTTATATTCATTTTCTTTAAATTTTACTAGTTTTCTGTGAGGTATAAAGAACAGTAATTACATGTTACAGATGAGAAGACTGAGGTTCTGAAGGTACAACTCATCCCTTGTTTGTTTACCTTAAAAAAGGTCAAGATCGCAACTAGAGCTTTGTGTTTGGACTCTAAACTCTGTCCCTATGGGTGGGTAGGGGTGTGTGTGTGTGTGTGTGTGCGTGTGTGTGTGTGTGTGTGTGAGAGAGAGAGAGAAGAGATTAGAGCCAGAATGCACCGAGATAGAATTTGGAACTTCTGGATCCCTAGAGGCTTTGAACTTTGATTTGTAAAAAATTTTTAATGTCACTTTCCAAACCATTATTCCTGTTTTCCGGTACAAAATACATTTTAAGATCTAGCCATTTGCCCAGAATTCCAAGAACAGCTGAGTTTTTGTTTAAAGAATGTTTTACTAAAAAGCAAATTTCATACTCCATACTTGTGGAGTATCTGTTTTTGAAATATTGAGGTTAGGACTATTCCTGGTTTTTGACCTTTCTTCTGCCTTTGTCTCAGTGGTTCTCTGAATTTCGTTTTACATCTGAGAGCTAAATGGTATAACCCTCTGATGATTCTATGTGTGCAAAAACAAAGGAATGACACCAAGCAAATATTTCTGCTAAAATGCAGAGGCTATGGAAGCATTCTTTGGCACAAGTATCTTCAGAAGTCAGACTTTTATGCCCTTTCCAAACAGTGTGGCATTTAAACACTGAATGCACACAAGTACTTAGTGTTCATTAAAATTAGTAACAGAAAACACAGAGCTTTGGAAGTCTGCTCAATGCTGAACTCAACACTAGGAGTTTAATATGCACTTGAACTAGGAAAGATACCAGAAAATGTAGTTTTAGGCCCAAGAGACATCTTGTAGGTTAATAAATATTCCCTCTGGTTCAGAGATACCCTCCTAAATTTAAACATTGAACTAGATAAAATTATATTTGTGTATTTCCCTTGGCATTAAACAAATATAAGCATACACCTCTATTCTATAACTTTTTCTTTAACATGTGTTAGAATTAATAAGTACTGATGTCAGGAAATAAACCAGTAGGCCCAAATCTATATTCCACTTGGTTAATATTGGAAACTGCTTCTCCTCACTGTTCACAGTGATGTAACAAATATATGAGGTATTGCTTGTCCCCCTGGGGCCTCTCTCTGCTACTGTTAGTAGTAGGATGATAGGCTACTACTAAGAGGGAAGTGGTCCCAGGAATGTTTAGTCAGTGCCTGGACCAAATCCACGGAGTTATTAAATGGTGGAGCAGGAATTAAAACCGAAGGCTTGAGAGGTCTCCAATAACTTTTGAGTTATTCTGCCATGCTCAAGTTCTTCCATCTGTTTTCTTAAATTACCAGCAAGTATTCATTGCCTCTTCCCATTGAAAAGTAACTGATTTTGGCCGTTTGCCCTGGGTAACACATGAGTTATCGTTCTTTCTAATTCTTTCCATTTTGGAACTACCTTTGGGCTATTCTTGTTTCAACTCACAAATATTTATTGAGTGCCTACTCTTTTTGACACTAGGGGTACACTAGTGGATAAAATAGATCAAAGAGAGGGAGAGAGGCCAAGCTGGTGGAGCAGGAAGCCCCTGAGCTCACCTCCTCCCACGGACACACCAAAACTACAACTATTTACAGAGCAACTATCAATGAGAGTCACACGAGGACTAGCAGAAAAGACATTCTACAGCTAAAGATATTAAGATGAAACCACAAGGAGATGGGTAGGAGGGGCGGAGATGTAGTACAGTCAAGACCCACACCTCTGGGTTGGTGACCCACAAATGAGAGGCTAATCACAATTGCAGAGGTTCCTTCAAGGACCGAGGGGTATGAACCCCACATTGGGCTCTCCAGCCAGGAGGTCCTGCACTAGGAAGACAAGCCCCCAGAGCACTTGGGGCCAGCAGGGCTTGCTTTTGGGAGACCCAGAGGGCTGTGGGAAATAAAGAGACTCCAATCTTAAAGGTGCACAAAAATCTCATGCACTCTGAGATCCAAGGTAGATGCAGTAATGTGAAGGGAGCTTGGGTCAGACACATTTGTTGATCTTAGAGAGCCTCCCAGAGAGGCAGGAGGCAACTGGGACTCAGCTGGGGGGCCAGGGTCCTGGTGGCAGCCATTTTGGGGAGCTTTGTCTACCACGAGGACACTGGGGCTGGCAAGTACTATTTTGGAATCCTGCCTCTAGCTTATTAGGTATATGTCATAAGCATGGTATATCTTTCAATTTGTGTAGCCTTCGATTTCTGAGTACAGATCTTTTACCTTCTTAGTTAGATTTATTCCTAGACCTGTAGTCAGAAATTGAAGGCTGCACAAATTGAAAGATATATCACACTTATGGATTGGAAGAATTAATAATGTTAAAATGATCATAGTACCCAAGGCAAACTACAGATGCAATCTCTTTTAAATAACAAGCATTTTTCACAGAACAAGAACAAATGATTCTAAAATTTGTGTGGAACCATAAAAGATCTCCGACAGCCAAAACACTCTTGAGAATTAAGAACAAAGCTGGAGGTATCATGCTCCCTGATTTCAAACTATACTACAGCTAAAGTAATCAAAACCGTATGGTAGTGGCAGAAAAACAGACACATAGATCAATGGAACAGAACAGAGAGTCCAAAAAGGAACCCAAACTTATATGGGGCAATTAACCTATGACAAAGGAGGCAAGAATATACAATGGGGAAAAGACAGCCTCTTCAATAACTGGTGCTGGGAAAACTGGGCTACTTTATCACACCGTATACAAAAATAAACTCAAATGGGATAAAGACTTAAATGTAGACCTGAAACCATAAAACTTCTAAAAGAAAAGAGGCAGTGTGCTATTTGACATCAGTCTTAGCAATATGTTTTGGATATGTCTCCTCAGGCAAGGGAAGCAAAGCAAAAATGAACAAAGGGGATTACATCAAACTAAAAAATTTTAAACCGTGAAACTATGAACAAAACAAAGAGGCCAACTACTGAATGGGAGAAGATATTTGCAAACGATATATCTGATAAGGGGTTAATATCCAGAATATATAAAGGACTCATACAACTCAACATTAAAAAAAAATTAAAAATTGGATAGGGAACCTGAATAGATATTTTTTTCAAAGAAGAAAGGAATGGCCAAAGGGCACATGAAAAGATGGTCAACATCACTATCATCAGGGAAATGCAAATCAAAATCACGAGATATCACTTCACACCTATCAGAATGGTTATCATCAAAAAGACAACAATTAACAAGTATTGGCGAGGATGAAGAGAAAAGGGAACCCTGGTGCACAGTTGGTGGAAAAGTAAATTTGTGCAGCCACTATGGAAAACAGTATGGAGGTTCCTCGAAAAATTAAAACTAGAACTGCCATATAATCTAGGTATTTTCCTCCTGCATATTCACTCAAAGAAAACAAACACTAATTCAAAGAGATAGATGCATCCCTATGTTTATTGTAGCATTATTTAAAATAGCCAAGATATGGAAGTAACCTAAATGCCCATCATTAGATGAATGGATAAAGAAGATGTGGTATATATTACAGTAGAATAGTATTCAGTCATAAAAAAGAATGAAATTGTGCCTCTTGTAACAACATGGATGGACCTAGAGGATATTATGCTTAGTGAACATAAGTCAGAGAAAAACAAATACCGTATGATTTCACTTATATGTGGAATCTTAAATGAGCAAACAGAAACAGAGTCATAGATACAGAGAACAAACAAGTGGTTGCCAGAGGGGAAGGGGGTGGGGGGCTTAGAGAAATAGGTGAGGGAAATTAAGAGGTACAAACTTCCAGTTATCAAATCAATTAGTCATGGGTATGAAATGTCCAAGTGGGAATATAGTCAATAATTATGTAATATCTTTTTAATCTAAGATAAAAAGATTGCTATACAAGCAGGTTAGAGGTAAACTGCCATGAGAGGGATATGCTTTGTAATCTTTTCTAAACATTTTGACCATAGAACTCTTTTAACATGCAGCGATTATTAAGATTAATTTGCAAGGCATACACTTTGAGAAATGCTGTTCTGTGTTTTATACTTTCTGGTAACACACAGTGTCATCCCTAAATGCAGCTCCAGTCCCAGCATTAGCACACCTCACTGAGCAAAGAACCACTGTAAAGTCCTTACCTGACTTCTACAATTCCTGTAGAAGGCAACTGGCTTTTGAGTGCACATGATAGCTAATATCAGTGGGAATTTCACATATGAGAAATCAGCTGAGAACTGGTTCACTCACTTTTCCAGTCTTCAAACCTAAACTGATGACAGCTATTTTTTACTCTGTCTACATGGTTCTCTGGAGTAAATATAATAGTGATAGAGATAGGAATAAAGTCTAAAACAGGAGACCATGGGACATTGGGTGCCCTATTGGCATTCCCCATCCATCTCCTTCATGCATTCTCTTTCCTATTTCTAATTTAGTCTTAAAGAGGATGCCCTACTATTTTTCAAGGATGAGGCTCCATCTCCTTTAACCATGAGACATTTATTTGCTTTTTATGTAATTTTTCTGATCTTTGCAACACTTAAGCCATGCTTAGTTCGGTACGCCCCTCTTTCTTATTATCAAAATAATGCTTCAAAAGATACATTTATCAGATAGAAAATAAGGACAATATGGCCCAAATCGTGGGCAACATTCTTTACAATGTATGCATGGAGCAATGCATAAATAACATTCCTATTTGCAGCCAAAGAAGTTGAGTGACGGAGGACTTAAAGGACTTACTTTAGGTCAAACAGAAGTCAGTAAATGAATACCTGACTTAGTAAAATGGAGGGTTGTGATATATAGTACAAAATGATTAGTAATTCACCCTGTGTCCTGCCATAGCAACACCCGAGCTCCCAACACCAACCAGATAGAGAGTTAGAATATTAAATAATGACATGTAATATAAAAGTGAGGCTTAAGATAGGTGTTCAAATGGGTCATTCCCTTCTCTGCTTTAAAATCTATATATGACCTGGATTCAATTTGTTGTTCTTAAGGCAGACAGTGGAGCCAGGAAATAACCATATTTAAAGGAAACTGTGTCCCACAGGCAGAGAAAAGGGAGGATGTTCAAGGGGTACAGACCTTGGGAGCATGAGGAAAGCATCTCTGGGAAAGAACGGGTGGTTCAGAAGGTATGTAGCAGAGCTCAGGCAGCATTGTGAGCACTTCGGGCACCGTTTGCCATTCTAAGCTCTTGGGATCCTTAACCAACGCCGAGTATTACAAAACCGGAGTCCAATTGTAAAGTGAAAAGTTTAGGATTCATTTGGCTTTGTATTGTTTCTCAAAGTGGAAAAGCCAAGCTTCTAACGTACATAGCAGCACAGTGATAATTCATTATCAACTCTTTCTCTATTATACTGTGTTGCCATTTTGCATTTTAATATTTTAGTTTTATTCATGCATCCAGTCTGTTGAATTAAAGACCTTTAACGTCTTAGAAGGAAACGTGTGGAATCCAGATCTACTTAACTGTCTGTGAAAGCAGGAAACATACACTGCAGACAAAGTCTATCAATATAGATACATGTCTTCTCCTTTAGATTTATGAATAAATCACTGATATCAATAATACAAATATCTTCACAACAATATTTACTTAGCAAGATTTAGTTCTACTTGTGAAATTCTACCAAAAGATCCTCTTGGGGAAGGTTTTGAAAATTATTTCTTATGAGGAATCTCTAATAAAAGCAAAACTTTGTAGGATGAAAGGCAGTTTTGGTCACTAAATTTCTTATGGATGTGTTTTTTCTCTGGTTTAACTCCATGTGCTAAACAGAATAATGACCCTCTAAAGATGTCTATGTACTAATCCCCAGAGGTTTGATTTTGGTATGTTACATGGCACAGGGGAATTGAGGTAGCAGCTGGATTAAGGTGGCTAATCAGCTGAATTTAATACAGGTGGATTTTACTGGACTATCCACCTGGGCCCAATGTAATCACAGGGGTCCTTAAATGTGGAAGAGAGGCAGGTGAAGAGGTCAGAGTGGTGAGATGTGAGAAGGACTCAACCTACTGTTGCTGGCTTTAAAGATGAAGAAAGGGGGTCATGAGCAAAGGAATGTGGGCAGCCTCTGGAAGCTGGAAAGAACAAGTAAATGAATAAAATGCAACTCTGCAGTCACCTTAATATTAGCCTAACGAGACCTGTTTCTGTCTTCTGACCTCCAGAATTGTAAGATAATAAATGTGTGTGTTTTTTAGTTGAAGTAAAATTGGCAAAAAAAGTTGTATTAGTTTCGGAGTACACTGTAATAGTTCCACATTTATATCAATACATTACGAGATGATCACTATGATAAGTCTAGTATCATCTGTCACCATTTAAAGTTATGACCGTATTATTGACTATATTCCCTATTCTGTAGTTTACATTCCCATGACTTATTTATTTTATAACTGGAAATTTGTGCCTCTTAATCCCCTTCACCTATTTTGCCCAAACCTGCCCCTTCCTTTGTTTGTTTGTTCTCTGTACCTATTAATCTGTTTAACCTATTAAATAGGTTAATCTATTAACCTATTAATCTGTTTCATTTTATTTGTTTTTAAAATTGCACATATAAGTGAAATCATATGGTATTTGTCTTTCTCTGTCTGCCTTATTTCACTTAGCATAATACCTTCTAGGTCCATCCATGTTGTTGCAGAAGGCAAGATTTCATTCGTTTTTATGGCTGAGTAATATCCCATTTTGTGTGTGTGTGTATTACATCTTCTTTATCCATTCATCTATCAGTGGGCATTTAGGTTGCTTCCATATCTTGGCTATAGTAAATAATGCTGCAATGAACATTGGGGTGCATACTTTTTCAAATTAATGTTTTTGTTTTCTTTGGGGCAACACCCAGGAGTGGAGTTGCTGGATTGCATGGTAGTTCTACTTTTATTTTGGCGGGAACCTCCATACTGTTTTCCATAGTGGCTGCACCAATTTATATTCCTACCAACAGTGCAAGAGTGTTCCTTCTTCTCCACACCCTCATTAACACTTGTTATTTATCTTTTTGATAATAGCCACGCTGACTGGTGTGAGGTGATATCTCTTTGTAGTTTTGATTTGAATTTCCTTGATTAGTGATGTTGAACATCTTTTCATGTGCCTGTTGGCCATCTCTACGTCTTTGGAAAAACATTGGTTCCGGTCCTCTGCCCATTTTTTGTAGATTGATTTTTTGAGTATTAGGTTCTATGAGTTCTTTGTATATTTTGGATATTAACCTCTTATTAGATATATTGTTTGCAAATATTTTCTCCCATTCAGTAAGTGGCTTTTGTTTTGTTGCTGTTTTACTTCTCTATGCAAAAGCTTTTTAGTTTGATGTAATCCCATTTGGTTTTTGTGAGTTTTTTTGCTTTCATGGCCCTTGACTGATGAGTCAAATTCAAATAAATATCACTAAGACTGATGTCAATGAGCATACTGCCTGTGCTTTCTTCTAGGAGTTTTATGGTTTCAGGTCTTACATTCAAGTCTTTAATCTACTTTGAGTTTATTTTTTTATATAGTGTGAGATAATGGTCCAGATTCATTCTTATGTATGTAGCTGCCAGTTTTCACAACACCATTTATTGAAGAGGCTGTCTTTTCCCCATTGCATATTCTTGCTTCCTGTGTCATAGATTAATTGTCCATATAAGTGAGAGTTCATCTCTGTGATCTCTATTCTGTTCCATTGATCTATGAGTCTGTTTTTGTGGCAGTACCATATTGTTTTGACTACTATAGCTTTGTAATATAGCTTGAGGTCAGGGTGCATGATACCTCCAGTTGTGTACTTCTTTCTCAAGATTCTTTTGGCTATTTGGGGTGTTTTGTGTTTCCATACAAATATTAGGATTATTGGTTTCAGTTCTGTGAAAAATGCTTTTGGTATTCTGACAGGGATTGCATTGACTCTGTATTTGCTTGGTGCAGTATAAACATTTTAACAATATTAATTCTTCCAATACATTAGCACAGTACATATTTCCATTTATTTGTGTCATCTTTGATTCCTTTCATCAAAATCTTATAGTTATCTGAGTATAGGTCTTTCACCTCCTTAAATTTATTCTGAGGTATTTTATTCTTTTGAATGTAATTGTAAATAGAATTCTTTTCCTAATTTCCTTTTTTGATAGTTATTAGTGTATAGAAATGTAACCCATTTCTGTGAATTAATTTTGTACTCAAACTTTACTGAATTAATTTATTAGTTCTAATAGTTTTTTGGTGGAGTCTTTAGGGTTTCCTATATATAGTATCATGTCATCTGCAAACAGTGTCAGTTTTACTTCTTCCCTTCCAATTTGGATGTTTTTTATTTTCTTTTATGACCACTGTGTGTAGGACTTCCAATAATATGTTAAATAGAAGTGGTAAGAGTAGGCATCCTTGTCTTATTCCTGATTTTAGAGGAAAACCTTTCAGTTTTTCATCACCGAGTATGATGTTAGCTGTGGGTTTGTCAAAAATGGCCTTTATTATGCTGAGATACATTCCTTCTATATTAACTTTGATGAGAATTTTTATCATAAATGGTATTGAATTTTGTGAAATGCTTTTTCTGCATCTATTGAGATGATCATATGATTTTTGTCATTCATTTTGTTAATCTGGTGTATCACGTTGATTGATATGCAGATGTTCAACTCTCCTTGCACTCCTGAAATAAATCCCACTTGATCATGGTGTATGATTCTTTTAATATTACTGAATTCAGTTTGCTAATATTTGTTTAGGACTTTTGCATCTTTGTTCATCAAGGATATTGGCCTGTAATTTTATTTTTGTAGTGTATTTGTCTGGTTTTGGTATCAGGGTAATGCTAGCCTCATAAAATGAGTTTGGAAGCTTTCCTTTTTTCTTCAATTTTTTGGAATAGTTTGAAGATAGGTATTAACTCTTCTTTAGTTGTTTTGTAGAATTCACCTGTGAAGCCATCTTAACCTGGACTTTTGTTTGTTGAGAGTTTTTTGATTACCAATTCAATTTCATTACTAGTTAAAGATCTATTCAGATTTTCTATTTCTCCCTGACTCAGTCTTAGAAGATTGTATGTTTCTAGGACTTCATCCCATTTCTTCTACATTTTCTAAATTGTTGGCATATAATTGTTTGTAGTAGTCTCATGATCTTTGTATTTCTGTGGTAGTGGTTGTAACTTCTCTTTCATTTCTGATCTCATTTATTTAGTCTCTTTCTCTTTTCTTTTTTTTCCCCTTGATGTGTCTGGTTAAAGTTCTCCCAATTTTGCTTATCTTTTCAAAGAAACATCTCTTAGTTTCATTGATCTTTTCTATTGTTTTTTTTTAGTCTCTATTTCATTTATTTCCATTCTGATATTATTTCCTTCCTTCTACTAACTTTGGGCTTTGTTTTTTATTCTTTTTCTAGTTCCTTTAAATATAAACTTAGATGGTTTATTTGAGATTTTTCTTGTTTATTGAAGTAGGCTTGTATCACCATAAAATTCCCTGTTTGAACTGCTTTTGCTGTGTCCCACATACATTGGAATGTTTTGTTTCCATTTTTCTTCAGGCATTGTTTTTTTTTTCTTTGCGGTACGTGGGCCTCTCACTGTTGTGGCCTCTCCCGTTGTGGAGCACAGGCTCCGGACGTGCAGGCTCAGTGGGCATGGCTCATGGGCCTAGCCACGCCGTGGCATGTGGGATCTTCCCAGACTGGGGCACGAACCCATGTTCCCTGCATCAGCAGGCAGACTCTCAATCACTGCGCCACCAGGGAAGCCCATCTTCAGGCATTTAAAAATTTCCTCTTTGATTTATTTGTCAATTCATTGATTATTTAGTAGTATATCATTTAACCTCCACATGTTTGTGTTTGTCTCCAGTTTTCTACTTATAGCTGTTTTCCAGTTTCATACTGTTATGGTCAGAAAAGATGCTTGATATAATTTTAATCTTTTAAAATTTATTGAGGATTGTTTTGTGACCTAACATTTGATCTATACTGGATAATGTTTCATGTGCACTTGAAAAGAATGTATTCTGGTGTTTTGGGATGGAATGTTCTGTATATATCAGTTAAGTTCATTTGGTCTAAAACATCATCTAAGGCCAGTGTTCCCTTATTGATTACCTGACTCGATAATCTATCCATTGTAAGTGGGGTATTTAAGTCCCCTACTATTGTTGTGTTGCTTTCCATTTCTCTTTTTATGTCTGTTAATATTTGTTTTATGTGTGTAGGTGCTCTGATGTCCAGTGAATAAATATTTACAATTGTGATATCTTATTGTTGGATTGATCCCTTTATCAATATGTAACATCCTTCTATGTCTCTTCTTACAGTCTTTGTTTTAAAGTCTATTTTGTCTAAGTATTAATAGTCCAGCTTTCTTTTTGCTTCCATTTTCATTGAATATCTTTTCACATACTTTTATTTTCAGTCTGTATGTGTCTGTAGGTCTATAGTGAGTCTCCTTTAGGCAGCATATATGTGGGTCATGTTTTTTTTTTAATCCAGTTAGCCACCCTGTGTCTTTTGATTAGAGCATTTATTCCATTTACACTTAATGTAATTTTTGATATATATGTACTTATTGCCATTTTGTTAACTGTTTTCTGGTTGTTTTTGTAGTTTTCTCTGTTCCTTTTTTCTTCTCTTGCTCTTTCCTTTTGTGATTTAATGACTTTCTTTAATATTATATTTGAATTTCTTTCTCTTTATTTTTTATGTATCTATTATAGGTTTTTGGTTTATGGTTGCCATGAGGTTCATGTATAATGACCTATGTATATATTAGCCTATTTTAACCTTAAGTTTGAACACATTCTAAAAACACTACATTTTTACATCTCCCTCCATGTTTTACATTTTTTGATGTTATAGTTTACATGTTTTTGTTTTGTGTATCCCTTAACTAATTATTGTAGTTATACTTGATTTTACTACTTTTGTCTCTTAACCTTATATTAGCTTTGTAAGTGGTTGATCCACTACCTTTATTGTCTGTTTGCTTTTACCAGTGAGATTTTCCCTTTCATATATTTTCTTGTTTCTGATTATGGCCTCTTTTTTCCTGCTTAAAGAAGACACTTTAACATTTCTTGTATAGCTGATTTAGTGGTGATCAAATCCTTAGCTATGTTCCTCAGGAAAGTACCTTATATTTCCTTTAACTCTGTATGATAACCTTTCTGGGTAGACTACTTTTGTTTGTAAGTGTTTTTCCTTTCAGCGCTTTGAATATATTGTGCCATTCCCTTCTAGTCTGTAAAGTTTCTGCTTAAAAATCAGCTGATCATCTTATGGGGGTTTCCTTGTACCTAACTAGTTGTTTTTCTCTTGCTGCTTTTAAGAATATCTATGTTTAACTTTGAAATTTTAATTTTAATGTGTCTTGTAGTGGATCACCTTGAGGATCCGCTCATTTGGGACTCTGTGCTTCCTAGGCTTGGCTATCTGTTTCCTTTACCAGGTTAGGGACATTTTAGGCCATTATTTCTTGAAATAAGTTTTGTGCACTTTTCCCTCTCTCTTCTCCTCTAAGAACCCTGTGATGAGAATGTTAGTATACTTGATGTTATTCCAGAGATCCTTTAAACTACCCCATTTTTTTCTTTTCTCTTTGCTGTTCAGTTTGGTTATTTCCACTTCCCTTTCTTCCAGATTGCTGATCCATTCTTCTGCATTTTCTAGTCTGCTGTTGATCCCATGTAGTGCATTTTTCATTTCAGTTATTTTATTCTTCAGCTCTAGGTGGTTCTTTTTTATATTTTTAACTCTTGGTTGAAGTTCTTACCATGTTTATCCATTTTTCCCCCAAGCTCAGTGACCATTATTTTGACCCCTTTATTAGGTAGATTAGTTATCTCCATTTTGTTTACTTCTTTTTTCTGAGGTTGTGTCTTGTTCTTTCACTTGGAACATATTTCTCTGTCACCTCATTTTGCCTAACTCTATGTTTATTTCTGTGTATTCAGTAGATCAGCTGCATCTCCTGTTCTTGAAGGAGTGGCTTATGTAGGTTTTCTGTGGGGCCCAGAAGAGCAATCCCCATGGTCACTAGAGTCAGGGGCACCAGGGGTGTCCCCTGAGTGGGTTGCATGCAAGCCCCCACCCTTTTGAAGTGGTGCTGTGGTTACTGCAGGTGCATTGGTGGGTGGGGCTGGCCCCCATCCTGTCTGGCAGTGAGGCCTGGCTTCAGGCACACTGGTGGGCAATAAATGCGTTCTTTTAAGCCACTAACTTTGTAGTAATTTGTTATGTCAGCCATAGAACACTAACTAAATACGTAATCTTCATAATGACATTGATTATAACTTTAAATAAAAGTCTATAATGGAGTGTTTCTTCATGAATAAAGATATGTATTTTATAAATAATGAAGTATTTCCTCATAATTAAATCCTATTTTGTGTAAGTTATAATTAAACTATCATATATAGACCTTTGACATTTTTTAATTTAAAAGTTTTGTGCACTCTGTAGTTCAATACTCTTCTTTTGGTTCAAAGAAGGTGAAATTTCCAAATTTTATGTCCTTTTATTACTAGTAAAATAAAAAACATTGTCCAGATCAAAGCTTATATTTCTCTCCTAGTAATATCAATTTCTATTTTCTCTGTCCTGAACTAATTGACCTACCTTCCCAGGAATGGAAAATGAGGCAAGGGAAACTTTGCAATGTTACAATTAAGATATTCATTCAATTTCTGAACTTTCATTCCATTTCTTAAAAAAGCAAGCCAGGAGTGGGAGATGAATTGGGCGATTGGGACTGACACATTATTGATACTATGTATAAAATAGATAACTGATGAGAGCCTAATGTATAGCACAGGGAACTCTACTCAGTGCTCTGTGGTGACCTAAATGAGAAGGAAATCCAAAAAAAAGAGGGAACATATGTATACGTATAGCTGATTCACTTTGCTGTACAGCAAAAACTAATACAATATTGTAAAGCAACTATATTCCAATAAAAAAAAAGAGGAGGCAAAGATGGATTTATTTAGTTGTTTTTTCAATTCATGCTTTCAAAATATAATTACCTACAAAATCCTGTTTTGAACCCCAAAACTAACTTAAGAATCCCTTAAATATTTTTTTAATATTTTTATTTATTTTTATTTATTTTTATATCTTTATTGGAGTATAATTGCTTTACAATGTGTTAGTTTCTGCTTTATAACAAAGTGAATCAGTTATACATATGTTCCCAAGAATCCCTTAAATATTGAGAATTGATTTTTTTGGATGCTGTGTTCACTAACAAATTTACTAACAAATAAATTGAGAAAGTGTTAACTGACAAAAGGCAATTTTTGGCTCAGATTTTCATCCTGCTTCCCCTGAGTCTAAGAAACTCAGGCCCATCATCTCCAGCTCTTGGATAAAATCCTACCAGTGCCAGGAGGGAGCAGCCCATAAAAAAGGCTGTGTCAGCAGTTCTAGTGATTCCTAAATTTGCCATAAAAAATCTACTGTAGGTTGAAACTTGACACACCAAAACCTCAGTCTGGGAGCAGTTTTATTTTTCTTCAATTTGGAGAAAAGCATCTCAATGGATTGAATTTCTAGAAACATTAGAAGTTAGGTGTTTCAAAGCTGTCTTGTGTTTTCTTATAATAAAACGCCTTTCTTCTTTTAATTATAGAAAACAGGGACGATGCTATCAGTGTGGATCCCTCCCACCCAGCAAGGGCCATAGGTTGGCTTATTTATTGGGTAACTGGTGGCTATGAAAACACTCCACTGCTGTCTGTTAGTTAAAATAATGATTAAATGACATGAAGTTGCACTTTTCAAAGAAAGTCTTTTACTGTAAACCCTCCCATAACAAGGCCATTCAAAATCCTATCTGATAATCTGTGGCCAAATGAAAATAGCGTCTAAAATGAAACACAACAATGTTACTAACTTGAACTAAATGACAGGGGGCAAAGGCCAAACTGAATTAGTCTGAACTTGCAATCTTTTTAAAGAAATGAACATCATTAAGAGAGGAATTAAAGCTCAAAATAGGCAAGAAGATGAAAAGAGACAGTTGTTTTAAATGAATTCAAGACTCTAGGCCCACGCAGATTATACACCAGGATACGGAAAAAACCTGGATATGGAATTGCAAGACCGCTGTTTGTATCTGAATAAATGTGGAAGTTGCCAGAAGTGTTTAAAAGGGCCAGTGTCATACAGGCTTCAAAAAAGGAATAGATGGGTTTAGAAAATGACAGATCAGGAATAGGTTTTCTGTCTTCAGAAATATTAGAGAAAAAATTTAGCAAAGATTTGTGTGACCTTAGAAAATAACCAAAGGAAGAAAGCTCTACTCATGAAGAATCAGTATGAACAGTCCATCCACCTGCACCTCCACTCTGCCTTTCATCTCCAGCTCACCTGCTGCTCCTCTGCGTCCCCCATTTCTCTGAATGGACCATCATCCTCCGTTTCTAGGCTCAAAGCCAGGCCTTCCTTAGCTTCTCCTTGTCCATATTCAGATCAAATCGCTTCGAAGACACTTTGAGAGTTATATGATCCAGGGTCTTAGAGGACATTTTTTAGAATGTTTTAGGACAATTTTCTATTCTCTCTGTGAAAACCTTAAAGGCAACAATTTCTACATTTCACAAATTTTACTACGGGCATTTGAAAATGCTACTGTTATGCTAATTTTTTTCATGACCATTTGAAGCCGCCTTGGGTTTAGTTAAAAATCAACTTTTATTTTTCCTTTTGATTCTTTATGAACCTAAGAGAACAAGTAATCAACATTTCCCTCGTAAGAATCCTTTTTTTAAGGACGCCATCTACTAGGGTGCTCTTTTCTACTCCTTCCTTAACCTTCTGTGATCTTGCTCCTGTTCCCATCATTCTGATAAAACTGCTTTCTCAGCACTCACTTCACTTATGACTTCATTATTGCCAAATTTGGTACATTTTCAATCTTAATTTTTACTTTGACTTTTCTGTAATATTTGACACATTCTTGAAGTAATCATTAGCAAGTGCTTATCCTAGACTATTAACCTCAAATTATAACCTCTATGCGGGGGGGGACTACCTCTGTTTTTTTCATCAATGTACACCCAGTTTCTTATTTTAACATGTGGCAAGGTCTGAGTAATAATTGTTTAACAAATAAATTACATTCTTGACACTCACTTAAGCTCTAGTACTTCTGTACTTTTCAGTTGAACAACTCGCCATTGCGTTGAGTATACATATTACAATTTAATTAATGAATACTTGTCCCTTTCCAACCCAGTTTCTCTTCCTCAATTTATCATCTTATCCAATGACATAATCACACAGTCTATAAAATTTAAGACTAGTATTTAATTCATGACACAGAAACTTTACCTTCGCCAACAGTCTTTCATTCACCAGATCTTGCTGATATTTTACTATGTTCCCCTCCTTTCTAGTTTTATGGACATTTTAGACCACTGGTTTCTATTCTACTAATCTACAAGGATGAAATCTATCCATTTATGAATAAACTAAAATTAAAGAAAATACAAATGAATCAGACAAAATTTTTACCACTTTTTATTTTGAACTGTAGAATAAAATAATCAAAATAAAACCAGAAAAAACAAAACCAAAAACAATCATCTATCTACCTTTGTCAATTTCTTTTTTTTAATTTAATCTTGGGTTTTTTAGATTTTTAAAAAAATTTTTAGTTTGTATTGGAGTATAGTTGATTAACAATGTTGTATTAGTTTCAGGTGTATAGCAAAGTGATTCAGTTATACATATACACATATCTATTCCTTTTCAAGAATTTGATAGAATTTGAAAAAATCTCATGTTGAAAACCCGAAGCCAATTTGACCTTTCACAGTTGCAGGTCCTTTGATAAATGTTGGTAGCCTGTGATAATTGGAAGCAAGCAGGGAGCATGTGCCCCCTTGCCCACACCCTTACCACCTGTTATGATGTTATAAATCCAAAGTCTAAGGATAAACTTGCTATGAATGCAAACATTTATTAGTAAACAGCCCCCCAAACAATCATAAGGCCAGTTCCAGGAGATGGGCAAAGCCCTCTGCTTTCTGGCTTTTCAAGAATTCCAATAAGCACTTGGCAACAAAGGTTACTCCAAGGCGGAAGCAACATGATGCTTCTGGCAGGACCAGTGGACCTTTTCTTGTTCATCCTCTCTTCGGTGGAAGGAGCCAAAACCAGTTTTCTCTAAAGGTACTAGGTTGCTGAACTTGCTATTCTTATATTTTTTTCATGCAAAGATGTAGATACCCACACAATCTTCCCAGGCAATGACATGTCTTGAATACTTCTCAGTTGACCAATTATTTCTAATATCCTTTAATTAACAAGGCTTCTCATTCAGTCATTCATATTTAAAACAGTTGCCCTAGACTCCTCTGTGTTGTGGATTCCTGATTGCCAAGAGCAAACTATGCACCTTGTTGTGTCGATTCTGAATTAGGGTACTTTATATGCTAACAACTTATACAGATCCTCAGCTAGGGTACAGATTAAAGAAAACTTATACATCTATACATACTGTATATCCTGAACTATTTTAAAGAGAAACAATAGACCATCATGTTCTAAAAAAGTTTTAAAAATGTTATAATTAGGATTGTCATATTATTTATTAAAACCAGGATATTTAAAAAAACAGCAACAAATAGTAACTTGTAAGATCTCAGGGAAATTGTGTCTGGTCACTCTACATACAAAGGATAGTTCTTTAAATAACATTATATATGTAGTAGTATCTCATTTGATAAATTTTATTAATTTGGTTGTTTGTTTTCTTATTATTGAGTTGTAAGAGTTCTCTCTATAGTCTCAATTTAAGTCCTTTTTGAGCTATATCTACTATAAATGTTTTCTTCTGGTCTATGATTTGTATTATCCTTGTCTTAACAGTGTCTTTCTAAAAGGAAAAGTTTTTCATTGTGATGATGACCAATTTATCATTTTTTTAATTTTATAGTAATCATTTTGTGTCCCAAGAAATCTGTGCCTACTCCAAAATTATAAAGATTTTATCCTATGTTTCTTTTTAAAAGTTTTATGGTTTCAGCTTTCACATTGAGGTCTGTGGTCTATTCTAGTTAGTTTTGTGAAGGCATGAGGTAAGGGCCAAATATTTTTTCTCATGTGAATTAGTAGTTGTTCCAGCTTAATTTGTTGAAAAGACCTATTCTTTTCTCCATTAAATTACCTTGGCAACTTTGTTAAAATCAATATAAGTATCAATTTATTTTGGTACTCTCTACTCTGATCCATTGAGCTATACTTTATCTTACACCAATACCATACTGTTTTGATTACTGTAACTTTATTATAAATCATAAAATTAGAAGTGTAAATCCTCCAGATATGTTCCTTTTCTCTTTAAAAATTGTTTAAGCTATTTGAGGTCCTTCCAGTTGATTCTACAAAAACAAAAACCAAAAAACCCCTGAAATTATATTGAATCTAAGGATGAATTTGGAGAAACTGTACCTTAATAATATAATCTCCCAATGTCTAACCATGATACAGCTTGCCACTTCTTTAGGATTTCTTTAACTCCTCTCAGCAGTGTTTTATAGTTTTCAGTGTAGAGTTCTTATACTTCTTTCTTAATTTATCATTGAGAATTGTATGTTTTTGACTCTATTGTACATGGAATTATTGTATGCATTTAATTTTTTATTTGTTGATAGGATACAGAAAAACTGGCTTTTGTTTATTGACCATATATGCTGTGACCTTGCAAAATTCAGCTATTAGTTACAATTAGTTACAATAGCCCTTATGCAGATTTTCTACATACATGATCATGCTATATATAAATAATGAGAGTTATATTACTTTCTTTCCAGTCTGAAAGCTTTTTCTTTTTCTTGTCTTACTGTTCAAGGGCATCCAGTGCAATGTTAAATAGCAGTTGTGAGGGACAGCATTCTTATTTTTCTTAATATTAGAGTTTCATCTTTAAATATGGGTTGTCTCTTGATTTTTATAGACACTCCTTATGAGGTTGATGTAATTCCTTTCTTTATCTAGTTTACCAAGAGATATTATCTTAAATGGATGTTAAATTTTGTCAAATGCCCCTATATCCATTGAGATGGTTGTTTCCTGTTCAGTCTGTTAAATGTAAAGAATTACATTAATTTTTGTTTGTTTTTATTTATTCATTTATATTTTGCCTTTATTCTGATAAGGTGATAAAATACATTAATTATTGATGATTTTTTTTTTTTTTTGGTGGTACGCAGGCCTCTCACTGTTGTGGCCTCTCCCGTTGCGGAGCACAGGCTCCGGACGCGCAGGCTCAGTGGCCATGGCTCACGAGCCCAGCTGCTTCATGGCATGTGGGATCTTCCCGGACCGGGGCACGAACCCACGTCCCCTGCATTGGCAGGTGGACCCTCAACCACTGCGCCACCAGGGAAGCCCTATTTTTTTAATGTTAATATTGCATTAATGGGATAAATTCCATCTGGTCTTGATACCATAAATTGTATTGCTAATATTTTATTAAAGATTTATGCAACTGTGTTCAGGAAGGATGTTGACCTCTAATTTTCTTTTCTTTTAATATATTTCTCTGGTTTTAATACTGGGATATATAGGGTTGAGAAATGTTTCCTTCTCCTCTACTCACTGAAAGGGTTGCAGAAAAATTTGTATAATTTATTACTTAAATGTTTGATAAATTCACCAGTGATTCCAACCTGGACCAGAAGTTATTTTTGAGAGGGTTTATATTATGAATTCAATTTTTTTTCTTAGGTATGAAGCTAGTCAGAATTTTTAATCTTCCAGTTTGGGTAATTTGTATCCTTCAAGAAATCCATTTATTTTATCTAAGTTGTCAAATTTATTGGCATAAATTTGGTCATAAAATCTCTTATCTTTACATGTCCATAGTATCTGTAGTGATGTCCTATCTTTTATTCCTGATATGGGAAGCAACATATGTTAGAACACTTGATATTGTTCCAGAGCCTACCAACACTCTATTAGTTATATTTTCCAGTTTTTTCCCCACCACACTTCAGTTTGGATAATTTCTATTATAAAGTCTTTAAGTTAACTGATCTTTTCTTTTGAAATGTCTAATTTCCTAGTAATCCCATCCAGAATATTTTTTACTTCAGATTATTTTTTTTTCAGCTCTAAAAGTTTCATTTGGTTATTTTAAATCTTTCATTTTCCTCCTAATTATGTTAAATTTCTTTTAAATCCTCGAAATATATAAACATTCCTTTCATTATACTTGGGTCTGTTTCTAGTGACTGATTTTTCTCACATGTCTAGCAGTTTTGGATTAGATGGTTGACATTATGAATGTTATATTGTTGGAGATCTGTATGTTATTCTCTTTTAAAGATCTAGATAGGTTTTGTTTGTTTGGTAGGCAGGTAACTTATTGTGGGTCACCCAAATTTTTTGAGGCTTATTTTTAAGCTCTATTAGGAAGGTTCTATAGTAGTCTGTAAAGATAGTTTAGCCCTATTAGGTTTACCTTTTTAAAACCTCTATTTAGTATTTGGCCACAGACTCAAGAGTTTCCTCCATGTGATTTTGGAATTTCCTTTTTATGTACTGCTTTCCTTTCTGGTGCTCTGCCTTTTAAATGCCAGCCATGTTGGCCTCCCCACACGCTCATTACTCTGCTATATGCAACGTGCTCTGCTTAGATCATGCTTCCTTGCATTGCACTGGAAAGTGCCTCCAGCCAGAAAGCCAGGGTAATATTAGGGCTTGTTTTTCCTCCCCTCTTAGTAATCACACACTTGGGCTGCTTGTTGTTCAATGCCTATAAACAATTGTTTCATATTGTTGACCTGAAACAATTAGACTGTCAGATATTTTTCCAGCAAAGATGGCTTTATTCGAGATCAGCAGAGAATTGCAATTTGGGATCTGCAAACATGGTGAGCCACCTGCAAGCCCCCACATGACAAGGTTAAGGAGATTGATTTTGTAGAGAGAAGAAGAAAGTCGGGAGGGCTACAGTAAACAAGTAGTCCATGGATTTTCATTGGCTGAGTTTTTGCAAGTAAGGGTCTTTCTTCTTCCTGTTAGGCTCTGCTCTTGTCACAGAGTGTGAGAGCTTCCCCTCTGGTCTCCCAACTCTATTTAATTGAGGTTTCTGTTTATTAATTTTTTAGAATATTTAGTCCAGTTTTCCAATCATTTCCTATCAGGCAAATCTGGTAACAGTTGCTCCATCATGACTAGAGGTAAAGGTTAAAATTATCTTTTAGAAATACATACTTTTAATGACACTATTATGAGGGAAATAAAATAATTTATAAATCTGTATGTTCATTTGCATAATAGTTTATTAATATGTACTCATAGAAAGGAGACAAGAAGCATGCATATAAAAAATAATGATTGTGGGGATTGGTAGTGAAATTTTTGTTGTCTTTAGTTTTATTTTGCAACTTTTCAATAGCCAATATGCCTTTATTTTTCAATTAGAAAGATTTTTTTTATGGAAATGTAGTTGATTTACAGTTTTTTAGGTATACAGCAAAGTGATTCAGTTATATATAATTTTTCAGATTCTTTTCCATTATAGGTTATTACAAGATGTGGAATATAGTTCCCTGTGGTATACAGTAGGTCCTTGTTGTTTATCTGTTTTATACATGGTAGTTTGTATCTGTTAATCCCAAATTCCTAGTTTATTCCTCCCCCCCTTTCCATTTTGGTAGCCTTAAGTTTGTTTTCTATGTCTATGAGTCTATTTCTGTTTTGTAAATAAGTTCATTTGTCTCATTATTTTAGATTCCACATATAAGTGATACCCTATGATATTTGTCTTTCTCTAACTTACTTCACTTAGTATGACAATCTCTAGAAAAATGTTATTTTAAAAGTTCTGTTTGATATAGAATATGGTATGGTCTTTCTGTATCATCCACTTTTTAGTAAGCATTATTGACATGACGTTAAATAAATAAATAGATGCTTATGAATTTCAATTATTAAATTTAGGGAGTCTTTCTCTACACACCACATTTGAAAAGTTGGGTCATTGTTAATTTAAGACTTAATAATGGTCATGGACTTCAGAGTTGACAGGAACTTCAAAAGTTCGTCTGGTTCAATCTCTGTAAGTAACTGATGTTTTATGAAGTAAAGTGATTTCGTGGAGGTTTGATAGTTAGTTAATAGCAGAATCAGGGCTAATTTCCATTGTAGGGTTTTTTGATACTACTCCAAGCTGTGTACTTCTTTGAAGAGGTCTGGAGGTAACTTATAGGTTAATAGGCCATTACTAAATTAAAGATTTAGGGGTTCATTAGAATTAAGTAAGAAAGGAAGCAGGACTAGATGCTACTAGCTATCTTCGGTTGTAAAACTGGGCAGAAAATTAAGATTTCTGTTGTTGAGACAAAATTGAAAACACTTCCAGCGAGAATAAGCATGCATTTTTATATTTACAGAGGCATACTTTGGGGGAGTATTTATCGTAAGTAGGGTTTTACTGTGTGAAAATGCACTCATATGTATATTTATAACACATTAAATGACTCATTTGTAATTAACAGTATCAGTTTAACACATTTATGTGCAAATGTCATGGAAAGAGTACTTCTAAGTAAGTTAAACATCTGCAATATCGTTTGTATTAATAATTTGCTGAGGAAACCTTATCTTCAAATAGCATAAAATAGTAAGCTCTCGTTCAGCTCAGATCAAAATAAGACAAATTCTATATCAATTTATTCAGAATAAATGAGCTTTTTTTTAAGGGTAGTAGTGATTCATATTCTGGTGTACCCTTAATTCTCTGTGTAAGTCCCTCTTGTAGCTTCCACACTAAACTCAGCCAAATCAGGCAAAAGTGGGCAAAGGTAGCCCATTTGGGTCAATCACATTTTCACTCCACCGGCATTTCCACTTCATCAAGAATGCCACAGAATTCTTTTTCTTTTAAATTTATTTATTTATTTTTGGCTGCATTGGGTCTTTGTTGCTGCATGCAGGCTTTCTCTAGTTGCAATGAGCGGGGGCTACTCTTCGTTGCGGTGCGCGGGCTTCTCTTTGCGGTAGCTTCTCTTGTTGCAGAGCACAGGCTCTCGGCACGCGGGCTTCAGTAGTTGCAGCACGTGGGCTCAGTAGTTGTGGCTCACAGGTTCTAGAGCGCAGGCTCAGTATTTGTGGCGCATAGGCTTAGTTGCTCCGTGGCATGTGGGATCTTCCCAGACCAGGGCTCAAACCCGTGTCCCCTGCATTGGCAGGCGGATTCTTAACCACTGCACCACCAAGGAAGTCCCAGAATTCTTGATGAAAGGAGGTAATAATTAGAATTGATTATTCATCTCATCTCAAGATGCAATCAGGATTAATCCTATTATTCTCTTCATCCAAAATTATTTTAATCTTCACAAGAAGCCCAAGATTCAGTCTCATCCTCAGACCCCTCCATTGTGCCTATGAGACACATTACTTTTCACGGGTAAAATCCCTATATGCTCATCACGATGGGTCTGTGAAAGTATCTTTACCTTCTTCTACTAGAGCGTGGATACTCCCTGAGGATACTGATTCCACAGAAAATGATTCCTTTCCTTTCACACTCACATACAGTTGAGTTGGGGGAAGGGAGTTAGTGTTCTTATTCTTAGTCGCTGCTTCTGGAAGGTTGCTTCTTCCTTTTTCCGCAAAATGCCCAGAGACTTTGAGTTTTCGTCATCTACTCCAGCCAGATTGTGCAGGGGCACAGGAGTGCCTGCACAGTAACTTCCAATCTGACGGGAACACCGGACCTCTTCTTGCTAAGCCAGAAGCCCTGGCTCAGGGATGCATCCTGTTGAGTGAGGTTCCTGTTTCTAAGGGGTTCAAAGGAACCATTCACTTCCAAGTTGACCTTCTGTATGGCAGTGTCTGTCCAGAAGGGGTGCTGGGGTGTTTGTTTTTTTCTAAACAAAGAAAAAGAAAAACAAAAGCGTCGTATGGGCTGGTGGTTCTGGCTTGTCATGCACAGATGTCTGGGTCCCTCCCCCACTCTCCTCAAATCTTTTACGATCTGATTTATGGCTGCTCTCTCCAAAACTACCACTATCATAACCTTGGTGACTCTTCACCTCAGATTTTTCCTTCCGTGCTTATGATCCAACATCTGCACTGGTTCCACAATCTCCAGGCATTCCCCTCTCTGACTTCTACTGCCTGCGCTTCAAGCACATTCACTCCAGTATCTAAACTCCAAACACGTTTGACTCTGCTGGGATTTCCAGGCCATTGACCATTCTTTACCTTATATCCTCTCTTCCTTCCTTACTCAGTTTAGATTCCGTGATCCATCATAGAAATCACTCCTTAAAGCACATCTCTGATTATCTTACCCCTGTCTCTCTTTGTCCTACTTTCTGGTTGAAACGCCAACCCTGGCTAAAATTCAACTCTCTGTTTGTTCTTCACCTTCAGCCGAACAATTGAATATAACTGAAGAAAAACTAACTATGAGACTGATTAGTCTCACTTTCATATGATGACCACAAACCCTACAGAGGCCTTAGGGTTAATCGTGATCCTACTGCATTTTCTTAGTCCAGAGATTGGCCCTCTTCTAGGTGACTCCTTCCCATTATCTCCAACCAAGCAACACCTCATCATATCTTCACATGTTCCACTTCTTATTTCAGGACAAAACAGAAGCAATCTGATAAATTCATACACGTTCCCACCAATAAATATGTAATAAATATGTACACAGTTTACTCTTTACCTGCCTTTTCCCCCACACTTAACATTTAATGAACATCCAATGCTATGCTGGGCATCAGTGATACAAAAGTAAAAAAAACAGTAAAAATTTATAAACAGTCTATAGTAGAGAAAAAGAGAAAACTGACATCTATTGAAATAAATGCAACTTGTGATTCATTCTAACAGTGAGACAAGGTACTTGGAAAACCTAAGGAAAGAGATAACTAACTTAGCCTGAGGAAGGAAGGATCCTAAGAGGAACAAACATTTGGCAAAGGGCAGTTGATGAAGATGGTTATAGAATATAAAATCAGAGAAAATGGGATATAAAAAGGCATTCTACGTGCTTGTAAGGTTGATAGCGGCACCTTATTTATCTACTCCTTTTATAGTAAATCTCCTATAAAGAACTGTGCATACTTACTGTTTCCACTGCTCCTTCAATTCTCCTGAACACACTCCAATGACTTTAGTCCCCACTACTCTGTTGAAACTGACTGTTAGTGTCTTCAATGGCCACGTTATTGCCAAAGTCAATCCATAATTCTCAGTCCTTATCCTATCCTGCCTTTCAGCCTCGTGTGACACAGCTGACCACCACCTACAAACTCTGACATACTTTGGCTACCTGGACTTCAGAGATAGAGGAGCAACACTTTTTCTTTTTCTCCATCCTCTTCTCTTCGACTAATTTTGACTAAACTTTGAAGTGCCCAGGCCTCAATCCTCGGATCCCTTTCTCTCTCTCTCTCCCTTTCTCTCTTTCTCTCCCTTTCCCTCCCTCTCTCCCTCCCCCTCCCTCCCTCTCTCCCCACTCCCTCCCTCTCTCTCTCTCTCTCTCTAATCTCACCCATTTTCTTGACTTCCAGATTCACATCCCCAGTGTCACATTCTCCCCTACACTGCTGACTCTCATTTTTACCACCTACTCCACACTTCCTCCTGTATGTCAAATAGACACCTCACAGTAAACATGTTGATAGGACTCAGGACATGCTACCCCAAATAGGGCATCTTGACATATTAAATACCTTAAACCGCAGGAATTTTCTAAAAGGCAGAAGCAGGAAGGGCACTCTGACCTGTTCCCCCCTCTCCTCTCCTCTGAAACAGGTCATGAAACTCCTACGTGAAAGATACCGTCCCTGTATCTGGAAGAGGGAACACATTCTTATCACCAGAGACAGGGAATCGCGGGCTGAAAAATCTTGCTTTCACAAGATTAGCAAACCTTGTTAAACTAACCTTCATCTTCCTAGCTACCACTTCACCACTTACTACCCCTCAACCAAATGCCTTAGTCTCGTCAATTCTTCACAAATGGATTGTTTGTTTGGAAGGTATAAAAACTTCCTGCTGTGGTCACTTCTTCAGGTCTTCATTGTCTTGTGAAAACTCCCATATACATAAAAATGTAATACAATGTACATGTTTTTCTCCTGTGAATCTGTCTTTGTCAGTTTAATTTTCAGACCCAACCCAGACGCTTAGAGGGTCAAGGAAAGCTCTTCCTCCCCAACAATGTCTAGAGCAGAGCTCTTGATTCATCTGCTCCCTTCCTTACACCCCCAAACTAGCTCTTCCCTCACTGTTCTCTACATAGGATGGAGCAGGGCCACTTACCAAGTTTGTCAAGCCCCAAATCCCAAAGGAGTCTTTACTTCAGATGTACATCTCACCATCCATTCCATTCCATTAGGAAATCCTTTGTTCTCTGTCTTCTAGATGAATCCAGAATCAGCCCACTTCTCACAGCCTGGGTCTAAGCCCTCAGCAGCTCTCTCCTGCACTGTCGCAGTAGCCTCCTAGCCAGTGGTCCCGCAGTCACCGCTGCTCCCATACAGGCTTTTCTACACAGTGTTCAGAGTGATACTTTAAACACTAAAGTCATGTCAATCATGATTTAATATCATATCAATCTTACGTTCCAAAACCTTCTAATGAAATCCCATGACACTTAGAATAAAATCCAAAACCTTTGTCATAGACTAAAAATACCTGCATAAAAGACTTTTCAGACCTAGTTAGCTACCATCCGCCTTCTTTGCCTACACTGCCTCAGTACTGTTGCTTAAACACAGTGGGTACCATTTTGTCTCAGAACCTTTGCATTTATTGTTTCCTCTGCATGGAATGGTCTCTCCTCTCCTCCAGCCCTAATATCTGCATCATCTGTTTCACACATCCTTTTAGATCTTTGCCCAAATATAACCTTATTTGAGGTGGTCAGACCTTTTGGAACTGCTCTCTGTAAAAGACAATATCCTCCCAATCTGGGGTCCCTCTCTTTCTCTACTTTGCTTTATTTCCTTCAGATCACTGATCACAACCTAATATTTTCTCTATTTATTTTTTTATTGTCTTCATCCTCTATTAGAAAGTAAGCTGAATGGGGAATTTTTCTCTTCTGTTCACTGTACTACAGCTAATGCCTAGGCAGTGCTTAGCGTATAGTAGGTGCTCAAGGAGTATTTTTGGATGACTGATTCACTAATTGAATGAATGAATGAACTTTAAGGCCCAGCTCTACCAGGACACAGTTTACTCTTTACCTGCCTTTTCTGCCACACTTAACATTTAATGAACATCCAAATGCTATGCTGGGCATCAGTGATACAAAAGTAAAAAAAACAGTAAAAATTTATAAACAGTCTATAGTAGAGAAAAAGAGAAAATTGACATCTATTGAAATAAATGCAACTTGTGATTCATTCTAACAGTGAGACAAGGTACTTGGAAAGCCTAAGGAAAGAGATAACTAACTTAGCCTGAGGAAGGAAGGATCCTAAGAGGAACAAACATTTGGCAAAGGGCAGTTGATGAAGATGGTTATAGAATATAAAATCAGAGAAAACAGGATATAAAAAGGCATTCTACGTGCTTGTAAGGTTGATAGGGTCTCATGATATTTACCATAGTTGGAAAAATAAAGTAAAATCAGTGCTGAAATCTAAGCAACCAAATATAATTTGGTCTTTGGCCGATTTCTATCCTTTTATTTCTTCTTCATCTTTCTGCTTGTTATTTGCAGAGACTCGTTTTCAAGAGACCTAATTTGGGAAAATTGATTTTCAGAGTCAGAAAATTTCAAGGTCATTTGGAATAAAGACCTAAGACACATATATATTTAGGATTCCCTTTACCTATAGGTATCTAAATACTGACTTTTTTTAGATGTCTGTGCTTCCTTAGGGTACCTCACTCTATGCTTTGTGTTTTCTTTATTTTTAATTGAAGTGTAGTTGATTTACAACATTATATTAGTTTCAGCTATACAGCATAGTGATTCAATATTTTTATAGATTATACTCCATTTAAAGTTATTACAAAATAATGACTGTATTTCCCTGTGCTGTACAATATAGTCTTGTTGTTTATTTTGTACACAGTAGCTTGTATCTCTTAATTTCTTACCCCTATTTGCCCATCCCCTCTTCCCTCTCCTCCCTGGTATCGACTAATTTGTTTTCTTTATGTATCATTTTGTTATATACATTTGTTTGTTTTATTTTTTAGTTTCCATATGTAAGTGATGAAACAATATTTGTCTTCCTCTGACTTATTTCACTAAGCATAATACTCTCTGGGTCCATCAACGTTGTTGCAAAGGTCAAAATTTCTTCTGCCGTATAACAAAGTGAATCAGCTTTACATAAACATATTTCCCCATATCCGCTCCCTCTTACGTCTCCCTCCCACCCCCCCATCCCACCCCTCTAGGTGGTCACAAAGCACCAGCTGATCTCCCCATGCAATACAGCTGCTTCCCACTAGCTATGACTAATATTCCATTGTGTGTGCACGTGTGTGTGTGTGTGTGTGTGTGTGTGTGTGTGCACCACATCTCCCTTATCCATTCATTTGTTAATGGACACTTGGGTTGCTTCCATATTTTGGCTATTGTAAACAATGCTGCTATGAACATTGGGGTGCATGTATGTTTTTGAATTAGTGTTTTTGTTTTTGGATATATACCCAGGAGTGGGATTGCTGGATCATATATATGCTAAAAATAAGGTGTTCTATAAAATATAAAGCTCTCTTAAAATTTTAATACTTAGCATGACACATAGTTAAAACAGTAATATTTAGTGAAGTGTGACAATATTCGGAAATATGAACCAAGGTTTTATACCTGTGTTTCCTTTTACTACTTAACCTTTCTCCAATTTGAGTACTCAGGCCATTAAGCTCTCAATGCCTTAGGGAAGAGATTTAATATAATACAAGTGGAGGGAAAAAGAGCCATCTCTACCTTTTTATTGCCGAAAGCAAAAGCCTCCAGGGGAGGTGTGGCCCAAACAACAGATTCAAAACACCTCTGAAAAACTCAGAGGAGGGTTCCCTGTCTAGAGACAAATTTTGCTTCTCCCAGATTGGTGTGGGAAGCTCGTTAGAAGGAAGCCAGGAGAGAGTAAACTGCTGGATTTGTGAGAAACTGCTCTCTCCATTTGGTGCGAGTCCAACACCCATTGCAGAAATGCAGAATCCTAGGTAGTTTTGCAGAGCCAACAGGAGCAGAAACTATGCCCCTACAGCCTGCTACAAAAGACAGAGCAAGGGCAGTCATACACACGCTCAAGGGTGACCTACAAGTTAATAGGGTGTTAATTCCACAGAATTCCCATGGCTAGTGTTATCTGGGAGCAAGAAAATGATGCTTATGCCCTAAGGAGAGGCACCAAAATGGCAAGAGCAAAAGCCCACCAGGCCTTGAGGTTAGGAATGAGGGACAATGCAAGTCAGCCTTACAGCCTTAAAAGGGACAATACGAGTCCTGGATGAAGGACCAGAGGGCATGAGGATGTGACAGTGTGGATACATAATACAGTGGATAAGCAATTTTAAAACCAGTGAACAGATCAGACCTCCCCCACCCTCAACCTTTGATCTCCTCTTAAAGAACTAGAACCAAAATGAAAACTGAGGACAACTGAGGTTAAAAATAGAAAGTGAATTCAGTGACAGAGAAGGAAAGGAAGTTCTACTTCGTATGCCTTTGAGTTGTGGGCTAAGAATTGGACTTGCGACATTTGTTTTCACACACACATACTGCCATAAGCAAATGTCTAAACGTTTACAAGTCGTGTCTGTTTGTTACAAATCCAAACATACAATCGTCTCTTACTTTGGGAATTGAGCACGAAGGATAGTAGGGATTTCCTCAACTTGGCTCATTCATTATCTTTTTAAATCTACATGTTCTTAGTGATATTTGAGAAACAGTCAATGTTTTTTGACAGAGAAACTCACAAGAGTGGATACAGGAATGCAAAGGGCCTCCGAATGTTTTCCTCTTAAATGAGTTTTAGGCATTTAATTTATGTAAAAATGGTATGAGATCAACTGAGAAGACAGGTCTAAGTTGCCATCATGAAAACAAAGTTTTTAAGTTCCCAGAGCTAAGATCCTACTTAAAATACAGACCATCGAAGATTGAAAGCATTTGTCAGGCTTTAGGAGAAACATATTTGAGTGTTAGAAGAGCTTTAGCATATTATTATTACTAACAATGCAGCATTTGAATGCTGATCTCAGAGAAGCCATCCACTTGGCAAACAAATCAGCAACTCCCGTCTCCAGAGCAGCTGAGATGAGTGTCAATTCCCTGACGAGGCAGATTAATTTCCCGTGAACACGTCATTAAAGCCAGCTCTGTATGCAACACGCAATGTCTCGGCAATCAAAGATCTGTGGCGTCCCGAATATGCAAGGGCAGCAGCTAAGATACAATTTACTCCTTACTGAAGGAAAAGTGATCACCCAGGCACAAAATCCTGTGGAAAAGAAAACATGCAGGATGGGGCCACCTGAGGTTTTGAGTCACTTGCTTTTATCGTATTTCTCGGGACTCGGCTGCTGTGTTTTGTATTTCCCTTGAGATTAGCTGTGACGGACCACTGGGGAGATTTGGAAGGTGTCCTCTAAGTATTTATGCAGAAAAGTATGGAAATGTCAAAAGAGTCAAATGGGTTTTATATGCTTCTTGCATGTTCTCATATAGTGCCTTAATTTAAAATAGCATCTACTGCACAGTATGCAATGTATTAACCAGCTGGAATCTATGGTCCTTGAGATTGAGAGAAAAGAGGCAGCCACATGAAAATCGAGAATAATAGAAGCCTAGTGTGTTGCCCATCCAACAGAGAGCTGCCTGGGGATACTTTATCAGAGGAGTCCACGGAGCTCTATGACCACAGAGGAAGTCCCCGAAGAAAAGCCACACTGTGGCTCTCACTACATTTTGTGTCTTTCATGCAGAAGATCAAATTTGTTGCTGTGATTCAATGCACTCATTGCTCTGTCATTAGAAAAAGGATTTCGGAGTAGCTCTTATACTTGAACTCTCTAATTCACTGTTATGTGATAATCTATAACTAAGTTAGTGGGAAAAGGAGGGGCTCTAATTTATTGAATACCTGGTATAAGTCAGATCCCTTGCTAAATATTTGCATGTGTTAATTCCTTAAGCATCTGAAGTAGATATTACCTCCTGCTTACAGATAAGGAAAATGGGGTTAAGAATGTTCCTGGTCACAGAACCAAACAAATAACAATGCTGAGTCTCAAAGGCAGGTCTTTTGGACTCCAAAGTCCTTGTTTGTGCTACTGTGCCGCGTTCTCCCTTCTCTTAAAGACAGAGTAGTAGTAAATATAACCTTAACAGTAGAGACACCGAGTTGAGGGGAATATGTATACCTTGGGGTGCAGCGTTAGGTGAGCTCCGTGGGAAATCAGACACATGCTCATTTCCCAGGAGCCCCACTACCAGCATCCCCTGCCTGGTGGGTTGATATCTCTTGTCCAGATTGTTCAGAGGAGCTAATGTTATCCCTTGAGGGGGCCTCACAAGTTACCAGCTGAAAAAGGAACAGAAAACAAGTCCACTGAACATTTAAACACAAAACTAACAGAGGAATAGGCATCAGCGGCTCTCTGTAAAAGGAAATTACACCAAACTAGCCTCTGTCAGTTCGTGGAGTAGGTAAATAAAATGCAGATAAGGGAGAACAAGGGGTCCTACTTGGAAATGGATTTGAGGCTTTCAAAAATCTGTCTCCAGTGAGAACCGTTGGGCAATAGAATTACCGTAAGTCCTGCAGCCTATTTTGCCATGCCTAGGGAGCCTTAGCAAAGATGGAAGCCAGTGGAGAAAAGAAAGAGATACTTTATATCATGGAGAAATGTGAGTGGTATGGTATCCCAAGGATTAATGCTTGGAAAAACTTTAGTTTTAAAATTTTATGCATAATTGTAAGGCATAAAAACTCCCCATCGCACACAACAACAGATTCTAATTTGAAATACTAAGATAACAAGCTGGTAAATTTCTCCAAATCATGTGAATGGGCTGGAAGATGAGAGATGAATTCGAAGTAGTCAAGAATTAACTAGCATATATTCAGTCATTCACGTTTTAGGTTTGAGGCCAGACACTAGAAATAAACAAAAGGTTCCAGCAACAAATTAATTCATGACCCTTGGTTTGTAAGTGCAACATTGTGATCTGTGGTGCCAGATAATTTGAATAAAGTGGATAAGTTTCTTTCTCTAAAGGGTATAAAGTATAGATACAAACAAAGAACTATGATACAACATGGTAAGTATAAGGACAGATACACACAAAGAA
The DNA here is from genome assembly GCF_039906515.1 of Pseudorca crassidens. Classification (NCBI taxonomy): domain Eukaryota; kingdom Metazoa; phylum Chordata; class Mammalia; order Artiodactyla; family Delphinidae; genus Pseudorca; species Pseudorca crassidens. The sequence continues at coordinate 182,855,888 of NC_090297.1, forward strand.
TGTTTTAGCATAGGGCTTCTCTGCCGTAGTATTACTGGCATTTTAAGTTGGATAATTTTTAGTTGCTGGGGAGTGTCCTGTGCATTGTAGACGTTTAGCAGCATCCCTGGCCTCTGCACAACAGATGCCAGGGGCACTGCCTCCCTACCAAATTTTGACGGCCAAAAATGTCTCCAGACATCGCTAGACGTCACAAAGGAGGGATGTGAAATGGCTCTCCCTTGAGAACCTCTACTGCTTAGCAGTTTGCACAAGGGGCATCTAACTCAGCCCCGAGATGATGGTGGGGGAGGGGGCAATCCAGGGGGAAAGAGAGGGGTCGGAGGCTGGAGGAAGGCTTTTGGTGGTGACGCCTAAGCAAAGGTGTTGAGAGCGAGTAGGTGGTGGCCAGCCAGAGGGAAGACATACCAGATCAGAAGCATTCCTGAAAGCGGAAGGTAAAGAAAACTCCGGTTCCTCAGTTTGGAAATTCAATGTGCTCTACTTTGTTGGACATTTATTGAGTGCCTGCCATATGCCAGGTGCTCAGAAGACAAAAGTTCAAACGAGCTCCCAGCCCAGTTAAGCGATCCCCAGTCTCAGCATCTCCCCACACTTGTGTATTGTAATATCGTGATTGTTTGTGGGGTTTGTCTTACACAATTTGTTACTAATACTTCATTTTAAAAAATGTTTGGTAGTGGTTTACTATTACCCATAAGTTATCCCTGGAGTGAAATCATTCTCATTCCCTGGCTTTCTGACGTTTGTTTTGAGTGATGGGTAAAGGGGTGGTGTTCAAGGAAGGCTATCTTACTGGGAAACGTGGTTCATCCTAAATTTGCCTCATTTATGATACAGCTCAGAGATGATTGCCCGAGTGCTTATTATTAGTTTTGGTGGACAAAAGCCTGAGATCTATTTAAATTAGGGGAGAGAGACAACTAAAACAGAGTGTGATAAAACAGAAATAGACTTGCAGACATATTATAGAAAACAAACTTATGGTTACCAAAGGGGAAAGTTGGGGGGGAGAGGGATAAATTAGGAGGTTGGGATTAACAGATACAAACTACTGTATATGTAACAGATAAACAACAAGGACCTACTGTATAGCACAGGGAACTGTATTCAATGTCTTGTAATAACCTATAATGCAAAAGCATTCTGAAAAAGAATATATATAACTGAATCACTTTGCTGTACACCTGAAACTAATGCAACATTATAAATCAACTATACTTCAATAAAAATAATAATTAGTTAAAATAGAGTATGGGCAGAAGATCTAAATACACATTTCTTCAAAGGAGGCATACAGATGGCCAATAGGCACATGAAAACATGCTCAGCGTCGCTAATTATTAGAGAAATGCAAATCAAAACTACAATGAGGTACAACCTCACACCGGTCAGAATGGCCATCATTAAGAAGTGTACAAACAATAAATGCCGGAGAGGGTGTGGAGAGAAGGGAACCCTCCTACACTCTTGGGCGGAATGTAAATTGGTACAACCACTATGGAGAACAGTATAGAGTTCCTTAAAAAGCTAAAAATAGAGTGATCCAGCAACCCCACTCCTGGGCATATATCCACAGAAAGCCATAATTCGAAAATATACATGCACCCCTCACCCCTATGTTCACTGAAGCACTATTTACAGTAGCCAAGACGTGGAAGCAACCTAAATGTCTATCAACAGAGGAATGGATAAACAAGATGTGGTACATATAGACAATGGAATATTACTCAGCCATTAAAAAGAATGAAATAATGTCATTTGCGGCAACATGGATGGACCTAGAGATTATCATACTAAGTGAAGTAAGCCAGACAGAGAAAGACAAATACCATATGATATCACTTATATGTGGAATCTAAAAATGACAGAAATAAACTTATTTACAAAACAGAAATAGGGCTTCCCTGGTGGCGCAGTGGTTGAGAGTCTGCCTGGTGAGGCAGGGGACACGGGTTTGTGCCCCGGTCCAGGAGGACCCACATGCCACGGAGCAGCTAGGCCCGTGAGCCATGGCCACCGAGCCTGCACATCTGGAGCCTGTGCTCTGCAACGGGAGAGGCCACAGCAGTGAGAGGCCCGCGTACCGCAAAAAAACAAAAAAAACAGAAATAGACTCACTGACAGAGAAAACAAACTTATGGTTACCAAGGAGGAAAGGGAGTACGGATAAACTGGGAATTTGGGATTAACATATACACACTAGCATATATAAAATAGATAACCAACAAGGACCTACCATATAGTACAGGGAACTATACTCAATATTTTGTAATAACCTATAAGGGAAAATAATCTGAAAAAGAATATATATGTATTATATATATATATACACACTTGTATAACTCAATATCATTTTGCTGTACACCTGAAACTAACACAAAGGTATAAACCAACTATACTATAACAGAAAAAGAACTTATACCCCACTAAAAAAAAAAGTGTGAAACTCACCCACATATTTTTGACAGTTTTTATCTTGTTTTTATCTCTTCTTTTGGTTTCTTTGGTATCATCTTTCCTAGTTTTCCTTCCTCCCCTTCAACCATTTTCTATCTTAACCTCTCTTGGCATTTTCTGTGGTTCTGGTCTGTTTTCAGCACACGATTTTCTGAGAGCCCACTGTGTGAGGCTACTATTTCAGGCAGTTTTGGTGTTGTTCAGGGATGCCTGCATTTATGTATCGACATTAGTGGCTCAATAACTTGGGGGTGAGATGGAGACTATGAAAAATGTGTCTATTTAGTTTTGGTGGTGTTGCTGCCCCCCTCACATTCCCTGGGGTGATCTTGCGGCCACACTCAAAACCATGGCAGGAGGGAAGAGCTGCTGATGAGGGGCATATGCCTTAAGCTTCCAGCATATTGGGCAAAACAACAACAACAAAAGAAGTTTAGAATCCTAACTGTTTTGAAATATGCTTCTAGAACAATCATCCAAACCTGTGGCTTCAAATACCACCTACACCTTGCTGACTGACTCTCTGACTCATCCAGACCTTCCTCCCAAGCCCCAGAACCATCTCTACATGCTCTAGGATGTCCCCCAGGTACCACTACAAACTGAGCACATCTGGAAATTCATATATTATTTATTCCCCAAATCTCCTGTCTCCTGCAGTTTCTACATCAGTTAAAGTCACAACCCTCCGTCTAGTACCTCAGCCAGAGGTCTGCTCATCTGACATTCCACCCTCCGTTGTTCCTACTCGTCACTCACCGAGAGCTGAATATTCTATCTTCTTAATATATTTTCTGTCATCATATCCCCTCTTTCTCTTTCTCATTGACTTATTTTTAAAAACTCCAGACTGCCTTTGCTCTTTTGGTCTTCTACATGGTTCTCATAGAACAGTCAGATCAAGTCACATCCCAGCTTAAAACCTTAAAATTCCGTATTTCCCTATAGCTGTAAAATAAATTGATGCTTGCCACCCAAATCCTCTTACATTTTGTCATTCCTATCATATATCTGTCTGTCTTCAACACCAAGACCACAAACCTAGCCCAAATCACTGTCGTATCTTGCCTGGGCAAATAAAGCCTTGCTTTTGTTTTCTCTGTGGTCGTGCTTCTCTCTTCATAATCTGTCCTCCACATGGTGCCCAATGTGATCATTTAAAAATATCATCCCTCTGTAAAACCCTTAATAGCTTCTCTGTGAACTAAGGACAAAATACAGTCTTTAACTTGCCCACAAGTCACTGCATGATACAGCCCCTCCCAGCCACCCAATCTGACCTGCGTTCCCTCTCCAGCTCCTCGGGATACTCCAGCCACAATGCTTCCCTTCAGGTCTGCAAATGTGCCTCTGGTTCCTCCTTTCCCCAGGGTCTTCCCACACACTGTTTTCTCTGCCTAAAATACTCTTCCCTCCACGTTTTCCCCAGCTAAGTCTTACTCATCCTTTGGGTATCATCAGACCAAATAACTTGTGGTTTTTCAAAAATGCTGGGCTATTTATGTCACCATTCCTTGCTATTTTTTTTTTTTTTTTTTCATTTGAAATAGTCTTTCTCCCACCCGACATCACATTACTCTGTCCTAAAGAACTTGGTTCATTAGGCGTTTTCTCATTTGGGAACACTTTCTGGAAACCTTAGGCTGATGGATATCCCTCCTCCGTCATCCTGGGGACTGGGACCTAACTCTACCTCGTTTCAATTAAAGTCTCCAGAGACGTTTTTCTATATTGAATTCCTCCTTAGTCGTGAACATATTAACCAGCCACATTCATTCAGTAAATACTCCAGTAAGAACGCAGTGCCGACTTTCCTGGGAATTTAGTTTTAAAAGTTGGAACTTTGCTTTTATTGCTCAAATTTAGTGATTTTTTTTTTCCAGCGACCCATAGCACAAAAATCATAAGGACCACTTGCTTAATTGAACTTATATTTCCATCTCTTTGGAGTAAAATTAGTTTGGATGAATCTGAGTTTTGCTAGACTCTTTTTTTTTTCTTTTTAAGATTTGAAGAGGGTTCTAGGAGAAGGGGAGAAATTAAGTTTGTTTTGCTTATGTTTATTATTGGTTTTGTTTCGATAACTTCATATTTTCGGGGCTCTCATGCAAAAATGTTTGCTCTCCCTTGTATTTCACTGCCTCTGAGTCTACCAGGAGTCCCTGCTAATCAGTCTTCACAGGGACGCAGGGCTTGTTTCTCTTTCTGCACGTGACAGAGGCCCTGGAGCTTTCTGCGGGAACAACTCCTGGGGACAGCATTTCTCCCGGGGAAGGTGCGAGTGGTTTTCCTCAGGCAGCCCTACCACATGGTTGGCATTTTCAAACTGCTCCACCTAAACTGATTCAGTGACCCCCTTTACTATCCGCAGTATTCAGTAACCATTATTAGAATGGACTCCAACAAGAATCATACTGGTGAAACATATTCCGATTCATCCTTAGAAGTCATTACAGCTTTGAGCTCTGTCACCCTCTCTTTCTTGTCCTTCCTCTTTGGCATCTAATCAATGTATTAGACTTGTATCTACGTCCATTTTTCAACGTTTGCTTTTAGTTCTCTTTAAATATGTCTTCTGTCTCAGTACTTTTGTTTTCTTTCTCAGGAATATCAATTTCATATACATTGAATCACTTCTGTATATTTTTCACCTGCTGTTATTTTCGCTGCTTCTGTTAAACTTCTTGTTCATTTCCGTTTTACTTCCTTTAAAAATCCCTCATGTCTTCCTGGCTCGGGGCAGTGTCATTTCTCCTTTGTGCTGACGCTAACGTGGCCTTCACGTGTGTGATCACTTTGTTTTCCCCCGATCTCTTGACGGCTCATCTGCACAGATGCTTCTCCACTCAGCCTCTCTGACTCACTGGTTCATGCAAATGTGGCTTCTTTCTCTTGACACTCGCATTCATCATATGAAGCATGATACTTTCATCAAGAATGTGGTTCCTGCTGTCAATTACCGTTTGGTAATCAGTCGAACAATGTGTTTTGAAATGCACATTCTATCACACCATGGTTGATCCTCTCTTGCAAGTGATAGTTTATTTTCTTTCTTGACAAATTGTTTATAAATTCTCCAGGATGATTATACAGTGAGAAGGAAGCAGAGAAGGTTTTATAGATGAGGAGACATCTACATTTGATTTTGAAAGATTAGGAGTTTTCCGGGACAATAAGGCTGGACACAGGATGGCTAAGCCAATAGAACGTTGTAAACAACCCCGGCACTCATGCTTATCAGATTTTAATGATTCCCCTTGAATCACGGGCCATCTTTGAACTGGTCACAGTGTTCTCCATGCCTGAGTCTGGTTTATATGCTGATGCTATTTGGTCCCTGGGATGAGGCCGATCTCACCCCAGATGACATGGACAATAAATGGGAAAGAAATGACTTTATAATAAATAATCAACTAGAAAAAATGGGAATGGATGTTAGGAAGGAAAAAACGATACATATCTAATGTGATCTAACTCCTGACCACTTACCATCCACATGAATTCTTCTTTCAACGTACAGAATTTCAAAAACGTTTCCACCTAATTTTATGCAGTTGTGCGGTCTACAAGAGATTATGTATTCACTCCCTCCCAAGCAGGAGAAAACCGAAGTCATATCCAGGGGCATTGAACTCCAAGTCCAGGAACTCAAGGGAACGTTTATCCACCTTCATCACAGTCAGTGTAGTTCCTCAGAGTCTGGGGACCTGCACTGAGATAAAGCTCAGTGCAGCCACTTCCAAAACACCCACCGCCTGGTAGAGGGAAAGCAGGCATATGCAAATAGAAACTCACATTTGCAGTTCACAGCTCCACAGATCATTGCATATTCTGCCACAGCGAGCAAACAAAAGTTGACCAACCTTGCTTCTCATATGTCTTCTTCTTGTTCATTGTTCTCTGTGTCCATGTGAGAGCTGGGTACTGAGAAGGTGCTCGTCTGAAGACTGTGCCTCTTTGGGCGCAGATTTGGAAGTCTGGGGAACATCTTAGCATTTAAATAATTAAGCATAGGTCTTTGTTTTCTAGGCTCTGTGTTTACCTGGTTTTTAGTCAATTTTGATTTGTTTACTCATGTTAACCAAAGTCAGATCTTATCCCATGGCTGTCCTTAAACAATGGCTTGGGATGACCCAACTCTTAAAAACTAGGCTCAGCGCTCTCGGTGCAAACCTCAAGCCCTTAGATGAATGGCTCCTATGTTAGCCAACATCTCGGGTCAATGGAAAGCCTTCTGGGAAGAAAGACAGTCTATCCTGCTTACGCGCTGAGTCCCAGCAATGGCCCTTTATGATGGGGTGACTGTCACCATGGACAGACAGCAGGCATTGGTGAGTAGAGCGTCTGGGCCATCAGGAAGTATCTCCTCCCGATCCCCCTCCCACTTTGTTCCACACTCATCTTTGCTCCCGTGTCCTTCAGGTTAGGACAGTTTGGCTTTTTTGATCCAACAACGTACACATCTATCTAGGTTTTCAATGACTTTTAAAACTTCTGGCCAAAGGCAGATAGACTTACTTGTAACACAGTGTATTTTCTTCCATTTTGGTGTTCTTCAGCTTACGTTTTGTCTTTCTCGTTGGATCTTACTGAAAGCGTCAAGGAATTATAATCACAAACCTGACACTCTTTATGAAATTACTCAAGCGCCAGGCTCAGTGAAACACAGGGTTTGTATCTCCAGAGACAGCAGGCATCAGCTGAATCCGTTTCTCCCCTGACATAAAGGAACTGCCCATTTCCCAGTTTGAGACAGGAATATTCTCACTGCCCAGAACTTCATCTTCATGTAGACAAGCCTGTATTTTAGAAGTCATCATGTGTAACATTCTACTTCCAAGTACTAATTTCTGTATTATTTAAGTTTTTTAAAGACGTAAATGACAGAACTCAATTCAAACTGACTTGCACAAAAAAGGCTTTAAGCTGAATCCAGATGTGCAGTGAGGTTTTCTCCATCTACTGCATCTACTTTGTCCATGATGACTTTATTGTTTGGCAAGGTGTCCCCTAGTCATGGCATAATAGTCTGGTTTGCATCACCCAGATTAGCAGCTTCAGCAAGAAGAGGTTCCCTTTCCCAGTGGTTCTAGAAGTGTTCTGACATTTCCTAGGTGTATTAGTTCCCTATGACTGATATAACAAATTACCACAAACTGAATAGCTTTAAGCAATAGAATTTTATTTTTCTCATAGTTTAGGAGGCTAGAAGTCCAAAGTCAAGGTACTGGCAGGGCCATGTTCCCTCTGAAGTATCTAGGAGACCATCCTTCCTTGCCTCTTCTGACTACTGGTGATTCCTGGTGTTCGTTTGCTTGTGGCAACATAACTCTAATCTCTGCCTCTGATATCAGATGGCCTTCTTTCCTGTGTCTATGTCCAAATTTTTCTCTTCTTACAAACATACTAGTCATTGGATGAGGGCACACCCAGTATGACCTCATTTTAACTTGATTCTATCTGTAAAGACCTTATGTCCAAATAAGGTCACATTCTGAGGTTCTGGGCACGTATGAATTTTGGTGGGGACATTGTCAACCCAGTACATGAGGTATCACCAGACTCCTTCTCTGCCTAGAGCCTTTGCACCTGCAAATAACTAAAATTCTCTAATTCTATCAGAACATATTAAATGTCACATTCTCAGAGAGGAATATAATCTAAGATAACCTCTTCTCATTATTCTCTATAGTATATCTATTTGGCTTCTTTCTTTGCATTTATCACAACATGTAATTATTGGTTTGTTTACTTTCTCCTTCAGAAGAATACAATATCCCTGAGGTTGCAGAGCCCATGTCTGTTTTATTTATTCTTTTATCCTTAGCATCTGGCATTATTCTTGACACATGGTAGGACATCAGTAAAAAGTGATGAAGAAATAAATCAATGGATGAATGAATGTATGGGTGGATAGAAGGATGGATGGGTGGATGGATAGAATAACTGATTATAAACAATAGGCATGTGCTACTTAATTATAGTCATTCAATCAACATTTTGCCTTTTGCAATAAATAATTATCATATTTGTATACTTATCTGTTTGTATCTGAGTTAGTATCTGCAGAAAATATTGAGGGCCTTCGACAGAGGCAATGTCCAGGAGAAAAAAATGAGAACAACCTGGATTCAATACTTGCTCCCAGAAGCATATAATTTAAGATAGAAGAAACAGATTAAAAAAAAAGAAAGAAAACAATAATCACCCTTAGAATTTTTATCTTAATGGTGGTATTAATTCAGCATATTCAAAAAAACTGCAAAGTTTTAGGTTCATATATAGTTCACATTCTTCTAAAGTTTACACTGAGTAGCAGTAAACAAGGCTCTCTTAAAGGGTCTGGCACATAATAAACACTCAATAACTATTAGTTGGATAAATTAATGAATGAATATTTTGTAAAGACGCAGAGGAATCCAATCCTTATCTCTGAGGAACAGGCACAGTTTTGCAGAGCTTAAACTGGCAGGAACCATTAATACATACAGTGTTCATGAGGGCCTTTCCCACCAGAATGCCTGGTTAGACCGACCTGTGGCAGAGTTTGTCTTGCTGTCTGAAAATTTGCAAGAAAGGATCCAAAAGTGACAACCGACTTAGCGGGGCTCCTCTCTTTTTAATTTGGGAACATTCCATGATCTCTTTCAAAGAGGGATTGATCAGTAGATTTTTTTTTTTTAGTTAATTAAATCCTCCATCTTGATAAGCAAGGAAAAGCTTAGTAGTAAACTGAAAAATCTATGATCTGAAAAAATAGTGTGTTTCATATAACCTATGGGCTAGATTGCAATGGGGCATTTTAAATATACATATTTCTTGTTCTCCACTAGATAAGGAGAGTGAAATCTGACTTTTTAAACATACTACATGACAAACACGTCCCATGACAATTTAAGCCACGGTGTTGGCAGTTTTCTTGGCAAAAAGCCTGAGGCTGTATTACTAATTTAGCAGCATTGCCATGCACATCTGAGCTGGCTTTCTGCAATTTTCTTGCTCTCGTTCTCTTGGACCCTTACATGTATTCTCCATCTTGGGAGTTAACAGTGTTTCTCCTTTTTACTGCACCTGCCTTTAGATGAATAATTTTATTCATCACTGTCCAGGAACCCTTTGAAAATTCCTTTGTTGCTCAGTCACACAGCTGTATCCTGAGCCTCGGACCACATGGGAGGCCCTTGGAAACCTGCTCTCACAAATCCTATTGTCCATCTCGGGAAGTGCCTCTCCTTGCATGTAGGTTTCTTGAAAATAATGTCTTCTTGAGTTTCTGACATGTTCCCAAACAGTCAAGCTGGCGCTTGCTTTATTCTGGGGATGAAGGAGTAAGATTGATAAGTTTCTCCCTCCCCCACCCCTCCCAATTTGCTCAAATCTGTGAGCTGCTAAGAGAGGAGGTCTGCCTACACGTGTCACAGGCACTGCCATTTAGGGTAATAGACAGGCAGGACCCCGGCGTTGAACTGTGTCATGTGTGACGCTGGTTTACACATAATGAAAACAGGAGAGTCAGGATCTCTCTGACTCATGATGTGTTCTTTTCGAAGAGGGCATTGTGATTTTTGACAGAGGAAGGAAGGAATTCGGACAAAACAAGGGAAGGAAGAATTTGTTATTTCCTTCCACCAGCCAAGTCTCTGGTTCCTGTTGCCAAGAATATAACTAATTTATAAGTCAAATACAAACCTAATTATATATCATTTAAAATTTAATTCGGAGTAACACCATATCTTTGGAGTCAAGTTCTCTATTTTCAGGTTAAGAAAAATAGGAACATGAGAAAGATAAGAATTCTGACAGGTCCCCTAATGCAAATTCCATCACCTCAATATGTGTGCTTAATACAAATATGGGTGTTGAATAAAATTTCATTTCATGAATTATATCTATTTTTAAAGTAAGTCTGCTGAATATATATACCATGCTACAATAAGGAATATGTTCTGATTTTCAGCAAAATACATAATAGGAAGAAGGAAAGTAGAAGAAACAAGGTAAATATAGACCGGAATTATTATATGACAATGTTGTTGTCAGGATACAGCTAAAAACCGAGGACCCTGCTTCACTGTGTCATCTGCAAATAAGGCACAAACCATTACATTAAAAACACATGAGAAACCTGAAATCACGCCAAAGGGATTCTTTGCTGTTTTGTTCATCCCAAAGTAAAACATCCCCACCAAAGCTCACCATTGAGAAAATGTCTGTAAGGAATATATTTCAGTTGAGCTGACCCTTATTTTCTTAATGCAATAGTTTGCGTGTCACCACGAAGGCTTTCTGGCATGAAGACTCCTAAGTTCCCAACAATTAGCTTCAAGAACGAAACAGTGAATATGTGCACAAGCTACCAGCTAGTCAGCCTCAGTTGACGGTGCATACAAAGGCAGCCACCTGAAGCAAATCAACTTGTTTTTGAGAATGAGCTTTAGGGCTAATGCTCTACTGACTTCCATTGTTAGTGAACATAGGTTGGCTTTTCATCTCTCCATACACATGTGAATAAAATCATAGAAAATGTGAGCAAAAGATATTAAACAAGATAGAGGTTTTATGTTCAAATATTCAGGAAATATCACCATTAAGGTCATTTTGAGCAATGTTAAATTGAGAACATTGTTCACTGCCTCTTCACGGAATTACGTATTAGAGTGTAAAAATTATTATAGCATACTGTATAAGTGGAATGTGATAAAATTAACACTCCACTAACAAGAAAACCCAGTAGAGAAAGAGATAAGACAACCATAGATGATCCAATATTTATTTTACTTTTACAGAGGAAAGTGAGCAAAAATCATAACTATTTTGCATTTTAATAGTAATGTTCAGTGTTCATGTCTCCCCATAGATCTAAAAATACTCAGGAGTTTCTTAAAGTTAGTAAATCTATGGTGTTATATTTTGGATTAAAAAAACATTTATTCTATGGTTATGTTTATTTATTTTGAATAGAACAAGAGAAAACTCACTGCATTTTCCTATGAGAAATTTCCATTTCTAAAAGAACAATATATTTTCCCACTTGGTAATTCAACAGTTTTCCAGGGGTCCTTGTGTTCTCAGACATTTTTGTGGTAAAAGGGCATTTCTGCTGCCCCATCACTTCATGGAGCAGAAGCAGAACACAACACTCGTGTTTGTAAGACAGCAATGCACCTTTGGACTCTTGCATGGAAAAATCCATCAGTTAAACACACTGCTTAGAAAGTTATGAAACTTAAAACAAGCTATAGTATTTGGGTGACTGGAATTTCTAAATTAAGTCAATGGCAACAGGAATCATATGTATTTGTGACTGAAACAAGGTTTCACCAGAAAAATTCTCTACCAGGGCTCTCCTTGTGACAGTGTCCCATCTGCTCCCTGCATATATCTTTAAAATTTCCCTTTTAGCTGAATCAGCATATAACCTTATAATAGTTTCTATCATGAGGAAGTCCCTCGACCTCCCATTCTCCACCCAGCCTCTGCCCCATTTCTCTGTCCTGCATTACACAACTCATAACAAATATTATCTCTGTTCCCCGGGCCCAGCTCTCTTCATCCGCAACCTCTTGAACCCACCAATCACACTTTAGTTCCTGCAGCACCCCTGAAAGTGCTCTGCGGAGCTCAAGGTCACCAACGATATCCACATTCTCCATCTGAGTGTTTCATTCTCAGTTGCTGACATTATATACCATAAGCACCATTTGCTAGAATGGATCACTCCTTTATGAAAAACTCGTCAGCATTTGTTTTGCATAAGCAAGTGCTCTGACTTCACTGAATGCTTCATGTCAATATTCTTTTAGGGAATCCTCCCTTTATCTACTCTGGCTTCACAGATGATTTTATTCAACTGTGTCCTTCCTTTTTATTTCTCCCACATAAGGGCACTACTATTCTGACACCTGTCATATAAACTTAGGACGAGATTTGCTTGATTTTTCACTTATCATTATGGCACTGGGAGTCATTGCTGCTTTTGTTGTATTATCAGTAGTTCATTCTTTTACTCTGTTGTGTAGTACTCTGTTATATGAATATTCCAGTTTATTTCCTCTATCGCTGATGAAAATTTAGGTTATGATTTGGGGATATTATGAGTAAAGATACTATAAATATTCTTGACCATGTGTTTGGTTGGCTATAAGCACTTACTCTGGTTGGGAATGTGTTCAAAAAAGGAATTGCTCAATTCCGTTCTTGGACATAGGTATATTTATTTTAGTTGGTACTACCAAAGAGTTTCCTGAAACATTTGTATCAAGTTACACACCTATAATCAACGTAAGGGAGCTTCATTTAATTCAAATTTACACCAAACTTGATACTGATTTTTAATTTTAGCCATAGTGGATGTATAGTGGTATCTCGTGATTTTAATTTGCATATTTTCCTAATGCGGAATGATACTGAGAATTCTTGCGTATGTTTAAAGTCCATTTTTATAACTTCCTTCCTGAAGTGTCTTTTTAATCTTTGCTTATATTTCTTTTGAATGATCTTTTTATTATTAATTTGAAAATTACTTTTTAGCAATCCTAAATGGCTTTATGTATTTTATATAAATATTTGAAATATCTTTTACTGGTCTGTGATGTGCTTGCCTTTTACTTTTTTAATAGTGTTTTGTTTTGTTTTGTGGTACGCGGGCCTCTCACTGCTGTGGCCTCTCCCGTTGCGGAGCACAGGCTCCGGACGCGCAGGCTCCGGACTCGCAGGCCCAGCGGCCATGGTTCACGGGCCCAGCTGCTCCGCGGCATGCGGGATCTTCCTGGACCGGGGCACGAACCTGTGTCCCCTGCATCGGCAGGCGGACTCTCAACCACTGAACCACCAGGGAAGCCCCAATAGTGTTTTTGATGAATAGAAATTTTTAACTTTAATGAAGTCCAGTGTACTGATTTTCTTTTATCATTAGTGATTTTTATTTTTTATACTGTTTTCTTTCTTTCTTTTTTTTGCCGTACGCGGGCCTCTCACTGTTGTGGCCTCTCCCGCCATTGCGGAGCACAGGCTCCGGACGCGCAGGCTCAGCGGCCATGGCTCACGGGCCCAGCCACTCCGCGGCATGTGGGATCTTCCTGGACCGGGGCACGAACCCACGTCCCCTGCATCGGCAGGCAGACTCAACAACTGGGCCACCAGGGAAGCCCTTATTTCTTTTTTTAAATTGAAGTATGGTTGATTTACAATATTAGTTTCAGGTGTACAACATAGTGATTTAATATTTTTATACATTATAATCCATTTAAATTTATTACAAAATAATAGCTATATTTTCCTGTCCCATAGAGTATATCCTTGTTGTTTATTTATTTTATACATAATAGTTTGTGTCTCTTAATCCCATACCCCTATCTTGCCTCTCCACCCACGCAGTCCTCTCCCCACTGATAACCACTAGTTTGGTCTCTATATTTGTGAGTCTTTTTCTGTTTTGTCACATATATTTGTTTTATTTCTTAGATTCCACATATAAGTGATAGCATAGAATATTTGCCTTTCTCTGTCTGACTTATTTCACTAAGTGTAATACTCTCTAGGTCCATCCAAACTGTTGCAAATGGCAGAATTTTATTCTTTTTTATGGTTGAGTAATATTCCATTGCATGTATGTACCACATCTTCTTTATCCATTCATCTGTCAGTGGGCACTTACATTGTTTCTATATCTTGGCAATTGTAAATGATGCTGCTATGAACATTGGGGTGCATGTACGTTTTTGAATTTGTTTTTTTTTTTTCTTTGAATATATACCTAGCCATAGAATTGCTGGATCACATTGTATTTCTATTTTTAGTTTTTTAAGGAAACTTCTACTGTTTTCAACAGTGGCTGCACCAATTTACAATCCCACCAACAGTATATGAGGGTTTCCTCTTCTGCACGTCATCACCAACATTTGTTATTTGTAGACTTTTGATGATAGCCACTTTGACAGGTGTGAGGTGATATCTCATTGTGGTTTTGATTTGCATTTCTCTAAAGTTTAGCAATATTGAGCATGTTTTCATGTGCCTTTTGGCCATCTGTATATCTTCTTTGGAGAAATGTCTTTTCAGGACTTCTGCCCGTTTTTTAATTGGTTTCTTTGTTTTTTTGATATTGAGTTGTGTGAGCTGGCTATAGATTTTGGATATTGATGCCTTATCAGTTATATCATTTGCAAATATTTTCTCTCATTAAGTAGGTGGCCTTTTCAGTTTGTTGTTGGTTTCCTTTGCTGTGCAAAGGCTTTTAAGTTTAATTAGCTCCCATTTGTTTATTTTTGCTTTTGTTTCTTTTGCCTTAGGAGAAAGATTCAAGAAACCATGCTACAATTTATATCAAAGAGTGTTCCACCTATGTTTTCTTCTAAGAGTGTTATTGTTTCAGGTCTTACATTTAGGTCTTTAATACATTTTGAACTTATTTTTGTATATGGTGTGAGAAATGTTCTAGTCTCATTTTTTTCCATGTAGCTGTCCAGTTTTCCCAGCACCACTTATTGAAGAGACTGTCTTCTCTCCATTGTATTTTCTTGCCTCCTTTGTCATAGATTAATTGACCATAAGTGTGTGGGTTTATTTCTAGGCTGTGTTTTCTGTTCCATTGATCTATGTGTCTGTTTTTATACCAACACTATGCTGTTTTAATGACTGTAGCTTTATTGTATAGTCTGATATCAGAGAGCATGATACTTCCCACTTTGTTCTTTTTTCTCTTGGTTTGGCTGTTTGAGGTCTTTTATGGTTCCATATAAATTTGGATTATTTGTCCTAGTTCTGTGAAGAATATCATGGATATTTTGATAGACATTGCATTTAATCTGTAGATTGCTTTGGGTAGTGTGGCCATTTTAACAATAATAATTCTTCCTAGCCAAGAACACAAGATATCTTTCAATTTCTTTGTATCATTTTCAAATTTCTTTATCAATGTTTTGTAGTTTTCAGAGTATAGTTCTTTCACCTCCTGGGTTAAGTTTATTGCTAGATATTTTATTCTTTTTGATGTGAATGTTAATGGGATTGTTTCCTTAATTTCTCTGATAGCTCATTATAAGTGTATAAAAAGCAACATATATGAATCTTGTATTCTGCAACTTTAATGAATTCATTTATTAGTTCTAACAGTTTTTTTGGTGGAGGCCTTAGGGTTTTCCATGTATAGTATTGTGTCATCTGCAACCAGTGGCAGTTTTACTTCTTCCCTTCAATTTGGATGCCTTTTATTTCTTTTTATTGTCTGATTGCTGTGGTTAGAACTTCCAATACTATGTTAACTAGAAGTGGTGAGAGTGGGCATCCTTGTGTATTTCCTGATTTTAGAGGAAAAGCTTTCAGCTTCTCACCACTGAGTACGATGTTAGCTGTGGATTGGTCATATATGGCCTTTGTTATGTTGAAGTATGTTCCCTCTATATCCACTTTGTTGAGAGCTTTTATCGTGAATGGATGTTGAACTATGTGAGACGCTTTTTCTGTGTCGATTGAGATGATCATGTGATTTTTTTATCCTTCCTTTTGTTAATGAGGTGTATCACATTGATATGTGAATATTAAACCACCCTGGCATCCCTGAAATAAATCTCACTTCATAGTGTATGATCCTTTTTATATATTGTTCAAATCGATTTGCTAATATTTTGTTGAGGATATTTGCATCTATATTCATCAGAGATATTGGCCTCTAATTTTCTTTTTCTGTAGTGTCTTTGTTTGATTTTGGTTTGTTCTTTGTTCTTCTTTTTCTAATTCCTTTTGATGAAAGGTTAGGTTGCTTATTTGATATTTTTTTTGCTTCTTGAGGTATGCCTGCATCACTATAAACTTCCCTCTTAGAACTGTTTTTGCTGTATCTCATGGATTTTGGAAAGTTCCATTTTCATTTGTTTTGAGGTATTTTCTGATTCCCTCTTTGATTTCTTTATTGACCCATTGGTTTTTTTAGAGCATATTGTTTAGTCCCCACATGTTTGTGTTTTTCCCATTTTTCTTCATATAATTGATTTCTAGTTTCATACTATTGTGGCTGGAAAAAATGCTTGATATAATTTCTATCATCTTAAATTTGTTAAGGTTTGTTTTGTGGCCTAGCATGTGATATACCCTGGAGAAAGTTCCATGTATACTTGAAAAGAGTGTGTATTCTTCTCTTTTTGGATGGAATGCCCTGTAGATATCTATTAAGTCCAACTGGTCTATTGTATCATTTAAGACCACTGTTGCTTTATTGATTTTCTGTCTGGATGATCTGTCCATTTATGTAAGTGGGGTGTTAAAGTCCCCTACGATTACAGTATTGTTGTCAGTTTCTCCCTTTATATCTGTTTATATTTGCTTTATATAATTAGGTGCTCCTGTATTTGGTGTATACATGTTAACAAGTGCAGTGTTCTCTCCTTGTGTTGATCCCTTTATCATTATATAATGCCCTTCTTTGTCTTTTCTTATAGACTTTGTTTTAAAGTCTCTTTGTCTGATATGAATATCGCTACCGCTATTTTCTTGTCATTTCTATTTGCATGAAATATATTTTTCTGTCCCCTCACTTTCAGTCTGTGTGTGTCTTTAGTTCTGAAGTGAGTCTCTTGTAAGCAGCATATAGATGAGTCTTGTTTATTTTAATCCAATCAGCCACCTTATGTCTTTTGATTGGTGCACTGAGTTTATTGACATTTAAAATAATTATTGATAGGTGTGTATTTATTGCCATTTTGTTAATTGTTTTCTTGTTTATTGTTTGTTTTTGTAGCTCTTCTCTGTTCTTTCCTCTTACTTTTACTTTCTTCCCTTGTAGTTTGATGATTTTCTTTAGTAGTATGCTTGAATTTCTTTCTCTCTTATTTTTTTTTGTATCTGTTGTAGATTTTTGATTTGTGGTTACAATGGGGTTCCTATATGTTGACCTATAGCTATATCTATTTGTTTTAAACAGGTAGTCTTTTAAGTTCAAACATTCTAAAAGATCTACATTTTTTATTCCTTTCCCCCACAGTTTTTTTTTTTCTTTTTATTGAAGTATAGTTGATTTACAATGCTATGTTTCTGGTGAACAGCAAAGTAAGTTTATACTATATATATATAAAAGTATATATAGGGGCTTCCCTGGTGGCGCAGTGGTTGGGAGTCTGCCTGCCGGTGCAGGGGGCATGGGTTCGTGCCCTGGTCCGGGGGTGTCCCACGTGCCACAGAGTGGCTGGGCCCGTGGGCCATGACTGCTGGGCCTGCGCGTCCAGAGCCTTGCTCTGCAGCAGGAGAGGCCACACAGTGGGAGGCCCACGTGCTGCAAAAAAAAAAAAAAAAGTATATATATACTTTTTCATGTTCTTTTTCATTATGGTTTATTATAGGATATTGAATATAGTTCCCTGTGGTATACAGTAGGACTTTGTTGTTCACACTTTATATATATATATATATATATATATATATATATATATATTATTTTTTTTTTTTTTTGCGGTACGCGGGCCTCTCACTGCTGTGGCCTCTCCCATTGCGGAGCACAGGCTCCGGACACGCAGGCTCAGCGGCCATGGCTCACGGTCCCAGCCGCTCCGCGGCATGTGGGATCTTCCCGGACCGGGGTACGAACCCGTGTCCCCTGCATCGGCAGGCGGACTCTCAACCACTGCGCCACCAGGGAAGCCCCACACTTTATATTTTTTATATGGTTCCCTGTGCTATACAGTAGGACTTTGCTGTTCACATTTTGTATTTTTGATGTCATATTTTATATCTTCATTTTTATGCCTTTGCTGATTATTGTAGTTATTCTTGATTTTACAATTTTGTATTTAAACTCCATACTAGTTTATTTAAGTGGTTGATCCTCAACCTTTACTATACATTTGCCTTAACTACTGGAATTTTTCCTTTTATATAGATACTTCTTGTTATACCATTTTCCTTTCCATTTAGATGACACTCTTTAACATTTCTTTGAGGGTCAGTTTAGTATTGATGAACTCTTTTAGTTTTGGATTGAGTGGTTTTTTCTCTCTCCTTCAAGTCAAAATGATAATCTTGCTGGATAGAGTATCCTAGATTGTAGGTTTTTCCCATTCAGCACTTTAAGTATATCATGCTACTCCCTTCTGGCATACAAAGTTTCTACAGAAATATCAGCTGATAGCCTTATGGGGGTTTCCTTGTATATGACTCTTTGTTATATATGATTCTTGCTACCTTTAGAATTCTCTAACTTTTGCCATTATAATTGTGATATGTCTTGGTGTGGGTCTGTTTGGGTACATCTTGTTTAGGACCCTCTGTTCTTTCTGTACCTGGATATCTGTTTCCTTCTTCATGCTTAGTTTTCAGCCTGAATTCTATTAAATACATTTTCAACCACCTTCTCTCTCTCTTCTCCTTCTGGGACCCATGTAATGTGAATGTTGGCACACTTGATGTTATTCCAAAGATCCTTTAAACAGTTTTCATTATTTTTTAATTTTTCTTTTTGATTGGGTGTTTTCTATTCTTCTACCTTTCAGATCACTTATGTGTTCTGTCTGATCTAGTCTGCTGTTAATTCCTTCTAGTGTGTTTTTCTTTTCAGTTATTGTATTCTTAAGTTCTGCTGGCTCTTTTTTATATTTTCTAGTTCTGTGTTAAAATTCTGTGTTCATCTATTCTTTTCCTGATTCAGTCAGCGTTATTATTACTCATACTTTGAAGTCTCTATCCAGTAAACTGTGTATTTCTTTCATTAGTTTTTTTAGGGGTTTTCTCTCTTTCAATTGAGACAAATTCCTCTGTCTTTTCATTTTGCTCATCTTTCTCTATCTCTATGAAATTAGGAGAAACTATTACCTATGGTGCTTCTTAAGGGTGTCCTTATGTGGGAGCATCCCTATACAGACTGTGTGTGCCCAATGCCTTTGGTGGGAGAGCTGGATTTGACATGAACACAAGTCACACCTTTCCTCAGGGTGTGCTGGCAGCTATCACCTTGGTAAGGAGTGGGGCTGGAGAAGGAGGGGCTAGGGCTGGATCCAGGTGTGAACTAGGGCTTCTCCTCTACTCAGTGGCCATCAGTGCCCTCTAGGAGGCAGGGTCAGGTCCCAAGTTGCTGGAGCAGGAGAAACCCTGAGGGTCAGGTCCTAACTAACTCAGTTCCCTCTAATTGTGTGCTCTTGCCTCTCCCAGCACCGGCATCCTGAGCTCTGGAGAGGAACAGTGCCAGGGCAGGAGGGTCTGGTGCGGGTATTCAGGCAAGGGTCGTGGCACCGGGTGCGGCGATCTGTCTGCCGTTAGAGATCTGGTCTGCCTCTGACGCACCACCTGTGCAGTCACCGGTAATGGCTGCCCCTCCCTGCTCAGACGCTGCGTAGGGTTTGTGCTGCCACAGTGTCTCATGGTCAAGCTTTTCCCTCAGGCATGGCAGCCACCACTCCAGTGTGGAGCTGCAACACGAGGCAAACGCTGCTGGAGAATCATTCAGCTCAGGCTTGGATGTGAGTGGAGCGGTTGTGGGAAACCAGTCAGACAGCCAGGTGGTGTCAATGCACCCTTTCCACCCTCTTTTCCCTGCTTCGGGGGCAAACATGCATCCGTGCATTCCACGCAAGTGGAATCCATGCTTCCCACACAGAAGACCTCCTGTTAGTCCCACTAGCCCTCCAACCAGCCAAGGGGGCTCGCCGTTCCCTGGTTGGACCCCAGCTCTGTGGGGACCAATATGTGGCTTGACTGCTCACTGCCCAGGGAGGGTCACCACCTGTGTAATCTCCCTTTTCTTCTGAGTCCCCTCCCAGGGGCATAGGTCCCCTCCTGATCACTTCTCTTCCCTTCCTACCTGACCAAGCATGTAACTGTCTTACAGCCTCGGTTGTACAGGAGTCTTTCTGCCAGTCTCCAGGTCGTTTTCAGTGAGAATTGTTCCACATGTAGGTGTACGTTTAATGTATTCTTGTGGGGAGGTGAGCTCTGCATCCTCCTACTCTGCCATCTTGATTCCTTCCTTGTCCTGTTTTAAAAAAAATTTGCCCATTCCAAGGTTATGAAAATATTATCCTATGTTTTATTTTAGAAGAGGTCAGATATGGGTCTATTTGTGTTTTGGTGGGGGCGGTGGGGGCTCAGGTAGTGATCAGGTTCATTATTTTCCACATGGAGGTACAATTGGCACAACACTATTTATTATAAAGAGCAGCCTCTCCCTCAGTGAATTGCAATGGAGCCTTTTTTATAAATCAGATAACTGTAGATGTGTTTGTGTTTCTCTCCATTTTGTCCCACTAGTGTATCCGTCTATACTTGTGGCAGTCCCTGTTATTTTAATCAGTGTAGATGTAAGTAAGTCTTGATAGGTGCTAATGTAAATTATCCTACTGTTATCTTCTTTGATGCTGATTTTGCTGTTTGAGGTCCTTTGCCTTTCCATATACATTTTAGAAACAGCTTGTGGATTTTCACAAAAAAAGAAACAAACATAAACAACAACAGAAAATCACTTGTGACTTTCACATGGATTGTATTGAGTAGAGCAATGTGAAGAGAACTAACATCTTAACAGTTTTAAGTCTTCTAATTCACAAGCATAGTAATAAACTACCACTTACTGAGGTCTTTAATTTTCTTAATAATGTTTAATAATTTCCAGGGCAGAGTTCTTATAAATCTTTGTTATATTTACTGTTAAG
Source organism: Pseudorca crassidens (assembly GCF_039906515.1). NCBI lineage: Eukaryota > Metazoa > Chordata > Mammalia > Artiodactyla > Delphinidae > Pseudorca > Pseudorca crassidens. Next base: position 182,876,977 of record NC_090297.1, read on the forward strand.
TATTTGATATTTTTTGATATTGTGTTACTGGTTTTTAAATTTCATTTCCATTCATCCATTGCTACTACCTAAAATTACAATTAATTTTTGTATATTGGCCTTGGGTTCTGAGACCTTGCTAAATGGACTTATTAGATCTAGTAGCTTGTTTTAGAATTATCAAGATTTTCTAAGTCTATGAATAAAGTCAGTTTTACTTTTTGTTTTGCCTTATTGCAGTAGCTAGTTTTTCCAGTACAGTGTTGAATAGAAGTGATGAGAACATACTGCTTTGTTCCCGATACTAGGGAGAAAGCAGTCAGCCTTTCAACATTAAATGTGGTGTTAGCTGTAGGGTTTTCATAGATGACCACTTTAGAAAGTTTAACTCTGTTCCTATACTTCTGTGTGTTTGTGTGTGTGTGTTTGTGATTTAAAATCATGAATGGGTGTAAATTTTGCCCAATGCTTCATCATCTTTGAGATCATATTTAATTTTTAAAATTCTGTTTTAAATGTTAAACCCACATTCTTCGACTGAACTCTACCTGATCATTTTATTAGTCAGGGTTCTCCAGAAAAACAGAATCAACAAAAGACATATAGAACAATAAAAGACATGTATATATATATATATAAAAATAAAATAAGAAATTAGCTCACACAATTATGTAGTCTGAGAAATCCCATGATCTGCCTTCTGCAAGCTGGAGTCCCAGGAAAGCTGATGGTAGTAGTTCTGAGAATCAGAGTGCGGACGGTATAAGTTAGTTTCAGCCAAGGGCAGGAGAAGACGATGTTTCAGCTCAACTAGTCAGGCAGAGAGAGAATTCAGCCTTCCAAATTTCCTCCACATTCTTTGTTCTGTTTGTGCCCTCAGTGCATGGATGATGCTCCCACATACTGGGAAGGGCGATAGCTTTACTCAGTTCAAATGCTAATTTCTTCTGGAAACACTCTTATAAATACACCCAGAAATGACATTTTACCAGATATATGAGCATACTCTGGCCCAGTCAAGTTGATGCATCACAGTAATCATCACAGTCTTTAAATATTATAATTTAGGTATTTTAGATAGTGTTGGATGTGACTGTTAAAATTTTGTTAAAGATATTTGCATCTGTATTCATGAGAAATATTTGTAATTTCCTTTCTTGTAATGTCTATCTAGTTTTTGTATTAGGGTAATCCTAGCCTTCTTTGATTTTCTGGAAGCATTTCTGTAAAAATGGCATCATTTCATCTTTAAAAACACAGTAAATTCAGGACTTCCCTGGAGGTCCAGTGGTTCAGACTCCACCCTTCCAATGCAGGGGGCACAGGTTCAATCCCTGGTTGGGGAACTAGGATCCCACATGCCATGTGGCACAGCTGAAAGATAAATAAGTAAAATTTTAAAAATAAATAAATTTTAAAAAATAAATAAAAACATGGTAAATTCACCAATAAAGCCTAAAATTTCCTTTTTTGGAAGATTTTTAACTATGAATTCAATTTCCTTATTAGATATGTAGCTATTCAGATGATCTATTCCTTCTTGACTGAGCTTTGGTAGTTTGTGTTTTGTTATAGAAATGCATCAATTATTTGAGTTGTCAAATTTATTGGTATAAAATTATTTACAGTTCTTCTTACAGTTTGGAGGATCTGTGGTAATATCCCGTTTTCATTACCGATATTGGTTCATCGTGTCTTCTCTTTTTTTATGACCAGTCTGACTAGAGGTTTATTAACATTATTGATCTCATTAAAGAACTAGTTTTTGTTTTCATTGATTTTTTTCAGTTATTTTTTGTTTCCTATTTTTTTAATTTTTTCTTTCCATATTCTTATGTTAAGTTTATTTGATCCTACTTTTCTAGTTTCTCAAGATAGAAACTTATATCATTGATTTTAAGCATTCAAGCTTATAGATTTTCCCCTAAGAACTGCATTGGCTGCATTTCACAAATTTTTATGTGTAGTTTCTTTATTTCACTCAGTCCAAAATATTTTCTAATTTTCATTGTGATTTCTAAATATTTTGATTTATGGCTTATTTAGATGTGTGTTGCTTAATTTTCAATTATTTAGTGATTTTCTCAGTAACATTCTATCATTAATTTCTAGTTTATTTCCATTGTGGTCTTAGGATAAACTCTGAATGATTTCAATTTTTTAACTTATTTTAAAACCTTTGATGGTCCAGAATTTGGTCTATTTTGTGGCTATTCCAGGTGTACTTGAATATATATCCTGTTATTTTGGAGGTAGAATTGTGTAAATCTCAATTAGATAAGTTTGGTTGATAGTGGTTGGTCAATTCTTCTGTATACACTTAACAGATTTTTTTGCCAACTTCTCATAACTGTTACAGAGGAATACTGAAATTTTCTACCATAATTGTGTATTTTAAAAATTTCTTTAGTTTTTGTTTCATGTGTGTTGAAGCTCTGTTATTAGCCTTGTATACATAAAGATTGCTATATCTTCTTGATGAATGGATACTTCTCTTATAGAATATCCCCTTTTATAATAATCTTTGTAAAATAGACCTTGTCATCCACTTGTCTTTTCTTCCATTCACTAAAATTCATTCCACAGTAAAATTCACACATTTTGTTGTACAGCTCCATAATTTTGACAAGCACATATAATTGTGTAATTTCCACCATAATCAAGACCTACAATAGTTCCTCCCAAAATTTCTCCATGTGCTTTTTGTAGTCACCTCTTCCTTCCACCAGCATCTGGTGACAACTGACCAGTTTTCTGTCATAGAATTTGCCTTTTCCATAATGTCCCACAACTGGAATCACATAGTATGTTTCTTTTTGATTCCACATGATTTCCTTAGCATAATGATTCTGGGATTCATCCATGATGTTGCATGGGTCAGTAGTTCTTTTTGTATTTCTGGGAAGTACTCAATTGTAAGGATATGCCAGACACCACTGCCACCTATTTTCAAATTATGCTCTTTCCAGATTCTTGACCATCCAGCCAAACTTTTAGCCACTGGACATAAATCAGCATAGATCTGTACCTCTGGCCACCTTTTCCTACAGGAGAATGAACAAATATCTGTATTGCTTGAAATTCTGCCCACTGGAAGGATTTCTCTTCACAATTGTCCTTAAGAGTTACTCCTGGTTGGAGCTGTAGTGCTCCAGCTGTTCAGTTTGGGTAGTGCCAACATATCATGCAGAGCTATCTATAAACTAAATCTGACTTTTTTATTCTCAGTCAACTGGTTATAGCAAATTCCCCTGGAGGTCATAGGTGTAGGCTGAAAAAGAGAAGAAAATCTGGGCTACTTTCTCAGTAACGTGCTTGTGCTTTCAGTATCTTCTCATACGTGATTTCATATGAACCACTTCTTGAAGAAGTTCAGTGATGCACACCCAACTTTATGGCTTTGATGATGGGCAGCTCATATTGCAGGGTAGCTCGTTGACCTGTGATCAAGGGTTCAGTCTTCAGTAGGATCCAGTAGCAAGTCAGAAACTGTATCTTTAAAAAGTAGAATAATTATCTCCAAAGAAAGGCATAACTTTGCTCCCAAATCTTAGATGTCTATACAGGTTTATTCTGCATCCATGCTTTCCACACGCTGCTCCCAGCAAACGTTAACTGCTGCATATACACTGTCGGGCCCATTCCTGAGAATAAAACTCTGAGAGCTGGCTTTAGCTTGAGATCTTCTTGACGGCCTTGCTGAACTTTTATTAAACTGTATGGCTATTTAGGGCAATTTCACCAACCACCCTTCCCTCTCTCCTTTAACTGGGGTCAGATTTGCATTGTGCTTGGAGAGACTCCCTCCCTATTTTCTCTTACACAGCATTTTCCTCATAAAATACTTGCATGTTTAATCTTGTCATGGGATCTGCTCTCGACGGTCTCTTCTTAGTTCAAACAGTTGTCTTCCCAACCTGGGCAACTGCAGTAGCCTCCTAACTAATCTCCATGTTCTCCTCCAGCCCCCAAAATCTATTCACTGATATTTTCACATTTCTACAGTCAAGGATTTTAGAACCAAAAGATCTTATATAGTCATGAAGTTTATGATTTTCTTCCAGACGTATAAATCGATCAGTTAGTGCAACAATTCTGAATGTCTTATTCTCATCAAGGTGCTCTGTGGCTGTACAAAAGTCATGGTTTCTTTCTTTCAGAAATCTTGCTATTTGTACAGAGAGAAAAAATAATGTATAATAACCAAAAATAATGTAGATTTTCATAAAGTCAGAGACTTTGCCCTTTGTGTTCCTTACTTTCTCAGCTCCTAGAACTGTGCTTTGCACACAGAAAGTTCTCAATAAATATTTGTAAAATGCGTCACTAAGGTAATACACAGACAATTGCAGGGTTATTCCTTCCTTCAACAAATGTATACTGAGTGCCAACTCTGTGTCAGGTATTCTAAATGCTGGAGATAAAGCAAGGAATAAAGTGGGCAAAAATAACTGCCTATAAAGCTTATGTTTGTACATTTGTGTGCCAGACAATCAATAAAATAAATCAATAAAAGAGATAGGTTAGATAGTGGTCAATAAACAGTATGATGGAAAAAAAGCAGGAAAGAGGGATAGGGAGAGTGATGATGGTGGTGGTGGACCTTTCTGAGATGATGACATTACAGTGAAGCAAGAATGAGGAGGAGGTAGCTGAGCAGGTATTTGGGGGAAGATCATTCCAGGTAGAATAAAGAGCAAGCACGGGTGCTCTGAGGGCGGGCACATCTTTGGATGGGTTCCCAGGCCACCGTAAGGGTGTTTGTGTTTACTCTGAATGAAACAGGGAGCTTTGGGAGGGTCTAATTTAGGTTGATGTGGTCACACAAATGTAGTAGATCCTCACAGACATGGAAAATCAGCAGTAGTTGGGCCATCTTTGTGGAGGAGATCAATCTCCAGTGAACGGGGATTCTGATCTATTTCTTCATACCATATACCAAGCTCCATTGGTCTGCACAGGATGAGGACTCATACTGCAGAGCCAAGTGACAGTTCCTACTGATGGGAGAATTTAGCAGGGCGAGTGGTTAAAGTCAGCAGAGAAAGCTTGCAGGTTAACAGATGCAGACGTTTCTGAGGAGGCCAAAGGGAGGTTGGAGGCACCATCTCTCAGCACAGGCTTGGGGTTTGGGGAGTGAGGCTGAGCAAGTACCTGTCTGATGGCATTATTTTCTCTGGGAAGCAGGAGACGAGGTCTCTGCTGAGAGTGCAGGAGGACGCTGAATGTGCTGATAATTTATTCATGTGCTCAGTGATTGAAAAGTCTCTGATATGAGTCTTTGTGATGGCCAGTTCTGTTGGTGCCATCTGTCTCCAAGCGTAAGGCATGAAAAAAAAAAAAAGCTCTATGATCTTTATAATGGTGACTGTGGTTAAAAACTAGGAGCTGAGTAAAAAAGCATTATTGGATGGATGGGTAAGCAGACTTGAATTTCCTCACAAGTCCTGGCTCCTGTGGTGTTTTCCATGGAGTGTATTTTTAATATCACAAAAATTCTGTAAGATAGTCTTTTACTATCCCAGTTTATATATGAAAACTCTGAGGTTGAGAAGGGTTGGTAACTTTCCACACTTCACCACAGCAGAGTTAGAATTTGAAACCACATTTGTTTGACCCCTGAGCCAGTTTAATTGTCAACTAATTATATGCCCAGAAAACTTGATCCAGGGTGGAAAATCCTAAATAGGAGAGAAACATAAACGATTAGGAAGAAGGAGACCAGAGGAGAACAATTAAGACTACTATGGGGTAGGGACACAAGCTCTGTGGGAAAAGGCAAAGTGAGGACAAAGTGAGGTCCACAAGGGAAGATGAATTCCCCCAACAAAGGGATGGCTCATAACAATTTTCAAACACGTGGACCTTTTTCTTAAGGAGAGAATCAAACCATCATTGCTTAAATGTCAATAATCAGAATAGAGTAACACCATTGTTATATGGTACATAACTGGCTACTGCAAGCGTTAACTAGCCCAGTTCCTGTTGACCACGTGGATGGGGAGACCTCCCACACAGCCTGGTAATGCTGTGAAAGAAGCCATTATGGGGTGCCAAGGGAACACAGAACGGGAACCCCCGAGCCAGACAAGGATGGAGGTATCAGGCAGTCTCCCCATGAAGGTGAGAGAGTAGGGCACATTTAGAGAACTGTGGTCATTAATTAAATAAGGCTGAGAACAGGATTCAGGCAGAGTGGCAAATGAGCCAGAGGTAGGCAGGGGCCAAGTTCACAGGACATTTGTTTAAGACTATGAACCCCTGAGGAGCCAGGACCATATCTTGTTCGTCTTTGCCCAGCCCAGCACTTGAAACATGGTTGACTCTATAATCATACCGATGAAGAGATTGTCTTATTCTAAAGGCAAAGGGGCTATTGTAGGATGACGTGCAGGGAGCCACATAATTATAAGAGATTTCTATTTCACAAAGTTTGAGGGTTTCGTCCAGTGCCCTTGGGATGTGGTAGGGTGAGGACCCCAGGTTCGGGAACAGAGGGGTCAGGGCTGGTAGCAGTGAGAGATCATTTGGTGGGGGGCTGCTGGTGGTGATCTTTCAATGCCAAAATGAGCAGTTTGAACTAAAGTGACATAAGGAAATCGAAAGCCATTGTAGGGTGATTGATAGATTGAAAATGTGTCTTAGAAAACTTGATTAGACAATGAATTATAGGGGTAGGAGCCTAGAGGTTGAGTGTTCAGTTTGGGGGCTTCACGGGGGTGATTATGCACTAGATGGTAGAAGTTCAAGCTGGGGTCTCGAGCAGGAATAAAGAGTGAGAGAAATTTTTATAGAAATAGCACTTGGTGATTATATTCATTTCCTCATAATTCTTCAATTTATTCATTAATATGCCATATCATTCAATAAAGAATTTAAGTGACATATGAACAACAGAAAATAAGTTAAAGAAAGCTTCAAGGTTTTCCCAGAGAAAACCATAATTCAAAAAGACACATGCACCCCAATGTTCACTGCAGCTCTATTTACAATAGCCAGGACATGGAAGCAACCTAAATGTCCATCAAGAGAGGAATGAATAAAGAAGATGTGGTACATATGTACAATGGAATAGTACTCAGCCATAAAAAGGAATGAAATTGTGTCATTTGCAGAGACATGGATGGATCTAGAGACTGTCATACAGAGTGAAGTAAGTCAGAAAGAGAAAATCAAATATTGTATATTAACACATATATGTGGAATCTAGAAAAATGGTACAGATAACCTTATTTGCAAAGCAGAAATAGAGACACAGATGTAGAGAACAAATGTCTGGATACCAAGGAGTGGGGTGGTGGGATGAATTGGGAGACCGGGATTGACATATACACTACTATATATAAAATAGATAACAAAAAAAAAGAAAAAAGAAAGCTTCAGGGTTTTGATCCTGGGGAGAAAAGTGCCACTGTGCTGAACAGAAATTTACATGTGAATAATGAGGAGAGAAAAATTTAATTTGTGCATAATAATAAGGTAAAAAAATAAGAAAACCTTTATCAGACATGTGCAATATTCCCCTCACTCTGCTGTGCCTTACGTACATTATTTCCTTCCCATGGCTCGGTGATACGGGTTCTCTTACTGGTCCTATTTTGCCCTTGAGGAAGCTCAGTCTTGGAGGTTATCTAAATTGCCCAAGGTGACAGAGCTATGGTAAGACTGGGCTTCAAAACAAGCTAGATGATTCTAGAGCCACACTTTGAGTCAGTGTGTGACACTGTTCTCCCCTACACCCGTGGTTCTTAGGTGGTAGCTAGGCATCCGAATGGAGATATTCTGGGAGAAGCAGAATATCTGGTTGAAGGGCTCAGACAAGCCTTTTCTCTTTAGTTGTCAGCAATATGGTGATGATACTTGATGTTGAAAGTGTGGATTGTATTTTCAAGCAAGTGGGAGAAACAGGTCGGTGGAAACTAGATCTGAAAATATTTACAACATTGCCTTTTTACGGGTTGCAGGAGGTTTCTACATCTTAGGGTACAAGTTGATTTTTTTTCCTTTCTGGGAGACGTCCCTTTGGAATGTGGTTTCAGACAGCTGTAAGTTAAGTACATAGTGGTTTGGAAAGCTTCCTTCAGAATTAGTAATTCAAGTCCTCTGCTTAGTAATATATACTGGGTTGCTCAGCAGAAATACTTTTCTTAAATATGAGCTTATATTTCTGTGTCTCTGGAAATTACAGTTTGGGGAGAGGTGTGCGTGTGTGTTCTGAGCAGCAGACCCCAGGAAATTGGGCTTATAGACCAATAGGAAAGGATAGAAAAGTGGAAGATGTATCTTCTACTTATTCTGGTAGCAAGAGGCTGGACAAGCAGCCCTGGACTCTTCACCTGGGTGATTTGCTTGTGCCCCAAATACACTGTGATTTTGAATAACTATATTAAACGTTGGGATGGATTCGTGGGTTTTGTGATTGCATTCTCAGGAAGAGGGTGGAAATCTAAACAGGGAGCTTTGTTTTCTAATCTCAACTCTAATCCTGCAAAAGCCACTTAACTTCTTCTCTGTACCTGCAGTACTATCAATAATGGCATTTACCTCACAGGGTCAAACATGTGTGAAGTTCTAACACTGTGCCTGGCACAGCACTAGCACTCCACAAACGCTCGCTTATGGTTGTTAGTCATACCTCATATGTAGAGAGGGCTTATAACAAGCAGGCACGATACCAAGTACTTGAAGTGCATTATTTCATTCACCCTCCATATCAGCCCCATGATGTGGATGACATCATTTCCTCATTTTAGTCGTGGAGACACTGAGGTCCAGGGAGTTGCCATGACTTCCTCACCATCACACAGTTATAAGCAGAAGGCCTGGGATTCAGACTCATCTGAGCTCAATCCATGTTCATCATTCTCTGTTAACCATTCTTCTGCAGGAAAGAGGCCTTGACATGGAGTAGGCATGTCCCAAGTTCGGGTCCCAAGAAGTTCGGTTCTTTCCCATTGTAGGTGCTGAGCTACGTGAAAGTCCCGAATGCTAGGCTTGGAACAGTGGGCCCTAGGACGAGCCTTCTCTTAGAGCCACTTCCATTGCTACTCTATGTGTACTTCAGTCATCCCCAAGCCTTCTGGAGGAATAGGTTAAACCTCCCAGTGTGTCTTGGCTTTCCTTGGGTGGGATAACACAGGTGTACACCAGGCAACATCAGCCTGGAGTAACCAGTTATCAGATGGTGCTGAAGGACCATTATCAGTAACCAGTTATCAGATGGTGCAGGACCCTATGGCTGTAATTGTTTAGGCTATAAGAGCTACAGCTATCGTGAATTTGTGTAACATTGTAAACACTGATGTAGCGAGAATTCCCAGAAATTATATGAGAAGGGGAAGCAAGAGGATCGGATTTCCTGCCGTTTTAGACTTTGAAAATGGTGTGCTACAGTAGCACAGCTCTAAAGGCAGCCTTCACATAGGCCTTGTGCTTCAGAAAGAGCCAATATTTAGAATGCAGTGTGAGGGCTGCTCTCCAAAATTGTATAATGCAGCCCCCTCCCCCGTGTAAAGAAAAACATTACACTCTGAAAATTGGAGTGATGAGGGACATTTGAATTGCATAAAAATCATTATTTAGTTCTAACTATGAGCTAGGCCTTGTACATTCATTATAGTGCTAATCCTTATGACAGTGCCTCTGTATTGAGACTTCAAGGGGTTAAGTCACTTTCTCAAGGTCACATGGCGAATAAGTTTTCAAGCTGGAATTTAAACCTAGGTCATCTCATTCTATGATCTGGCCTTTTTTCATCATACTCTCTTTAGGACTGAGCCTTGGGCAGCAGCAGAAGCAGCAAAACAGGGGAGCGTCTTAGAGGAAGTAGGAGAGGCAGAGAAGTTGGGAGCAATGGAAGCTGTGGGGACTTCAGGATGGAAGCCATGATCAGTGGTGAGAGAAGCAATGGCAGGTGAAATAGCACCAAATAAAGGCAGGAACAACAGACCATGATTGCAATTTTCAACGTGAATAAAACCATATTTACCCTTAGAAGTGGCAGGGTAGTCAGAAAATAGTGGTAACATCTAAAAAACCTTCCATTTAAGAGATTAGGAATTAAATAAACTAAAAACAAAACAATAAAAAACAGAACAGTAAGTGTAGCCATCAGAATAAGCCACTGTAACAAATAGCCTTCAAACCTTAATGGATTAGGGACTTCCCTGGTGATCCAGTGGTTAAAAATCTGCCTTCCAATGCAGGGGACGCAGGTTCTATCCCTGGTCAGGGAACTAAAGATCCCACATGCGGTGGGGCAACTAAGCCCACGTGCCACAACTACTGAAGCCCGTGAGCCACAACTAGAAAGAAGCCTGCACACCACAACGAAAGATCCCACGTGCCGCAACGAAGACCCAACGCAACCAAAAACAAATATTTTTTTTAAAAAAACCTTAATGGATTAACCAAAGTTTTCACCCACCACCTGTCCTTTGGCTGGCATCCTGCTCCACGCCTCCTCACTTTGGGTCCCAAGTTGATGGAACATCCACTGTCTCAAGTACTGACAGGTATCAGCAGATGGAAAGTGGGTTCTGGGCAGTCTTGCTTGGACAACTGTGTATTCTGGCTCAGAAGTGACATATGTCCCTTCCACTCACAACTCCTGATCCACGTGACTGTCATCACACGGCCCCACCTAATCATCAGACTTTCAGCCGGGGTCACAAACCAGACATAGGCAGATGGTCCTAGCAACTCTTTATAACATGGGACCTAAAAGGGATGATAGTACCCAAGATTTTCTTTTCCAAAGGCAAGTTTTATTTTCTTTTTGCTTTGGATACTTGAAGGGAAAAGGAAAAGAGCCAGTTGATTGAAATAGGAAAGATTGTAAATATAAAAAAGCACGTGTCCGTGATGGAGCAAAGTCCTTAAAGCTGGAAAGGAACACAGGAAAAGGATCAGCCTGAGAATGGACAAGCCTCTGAGACCCTGGAGACTGTGAGAGTGAGAAGTATATAAAGAGAAACGTTGGAGTGAGGAGAGAAGAGACACCTGAAACAGTTACTGTGAGAAATGGACTGGAGAGCCTGGTGATGCCTTGTCAGCCCAGCCAGGGCCACACTGAGCACACGCAGCTGAAAGCCGAGCCCCAAAGGACAGAAGAAACTGTAAGCCTAGCTGGCACCTGAAATAGTGTCTTACTTGCATTTTTTGCTTAGGAAAAAAGAAAGGCATTTTAAAGTGATATGGTTTCCTTCATGTTTGGAGACGACAACCACAGCCAGAACCCTGCATCTTATGATATTCTCTCCATGTGCATAAATGTTCAAAAGGAGACCATTTCATGGGTACGAGAATTTTCCTCCGTGGTCCCACCCATCTTCATTGGGCCATATCTTAAGGTGAGACTGGACAAGCAAACACTCTGTATGTTGGTTTTCTTAGATAGCATGAGAATTTGACTCATACTTCTAAGGAAAATAATTCTATTTTAAATGTGAGCAGAAAATTCCATAAAATAGTTTAATCAATGCCTGGGAACATATTCTTTTTCCAGAGTCAGAATACAAATGTGATTTGCTATATATATATATATATATTACTCAAGACTTAGTTCCAAGTAGCAGAAAACCCAGTTTATACTGACTTAAGCAAACAGAATGTTTTGTGTCTTACAACTAAAAAATCTTGGGGGTAGAATGAGGCTCCCACAGCATCTAGGGGTCCTTTTTCTTCTCTCCATCTCCCTCTCTCTCACTTCATCTCTGAAACCTTCTTTCTACTCTTTTGGCTTTATTCTCAAACAAGCTCCCTTACATGGTACCAAGATGTTCACCAGCATCTCATGTTTACATTCCATAAACTTTAAAGAAAAAGACATTTCTTCCTAATAAAGTCAACAAAAAATCCACAGTTGTGTTTCACTGGCTCTGATTGGCTGGCTTGGGACACACACGACTGTCCTGGATACATCCTGTGATGCATTCTCATTAGGCAGATCCAGATCACATGCTCCCCCCCTCCAACCAGGAGTGGGGAGAGGGCAGGGATATCATCCTAAGGAAAATCAGTGTCAATAGTAGATGATGGAGTAACAGATGCTGTTTAAGTCAAAACAATGTCTACTACACTGAAAAAAAATTAAGTATAATTTCAATACTTTCATCTGTTCTGCAAAATTCTGGACTCATGGTAATGACGTCTCTAGTCAAAGAGAATAACATCCATGGTTTTTTAGACTCACCTACTTTTCTAAAGGTGGCTCTTTAAATAAGGACTGTATTGAAGTAGTCAATAGACAAGGAGAAGGTAGTTAGAAAAAAAAAGTATAACCCAACATAAGTTAAAGTCAGAATATCTTCAAAGATGGCTAACTAGAATGATTCTATAATTACTCCATCATGGCCCTGAAATTGTCACCAAGGACTGAATATTTATAAGCTTTCTGACCTCAAAAAATTCAAAATCTTAAATGAGGTCACCTAAGGAGACTGTGGAAAACTTCCATGCAACTTATTGGCAGATGATTTTAGTTCTTATTTCAACAAGCTTGGTATGAAATGCATGCCATCTGGTTACTGGGAAAATTCTAGTCCGTATTAACTGCTTGTGTGAGAGACATTCCTGCCATTTAGTTGTAAATGATTGCACCTGCAAATGAAAAAAAAAGCACGGCTTGTCACTTGCTCCTGGGGCTGGAAGATTTGATGACACAATACTGCTATTTTATCCACTTTTAGAATCTGTGTCTGATCAGTACAGCTGTTCTCCCACACTATTTTGAATATACTGTGTTGTATGATAGAACATAGGATTGTGGGGGGGAATTTTGAAATAGCACAAAGTAAAGATTGCAATGGTCCCATCTCATTTCTTGAAGGCAATTCTAACTACTTCACATAAAATGCAGGTACTTCCGATTTTGATTTTAACCCTGTCAAAGAAGTATATTTCAGGAAAGAAGGCTTTACATAATTCTATGCTTTCCAGACTTGATTCACCTGAGATTGTTGGGAGATCTCTGCCTAAGATGAGGTCATGTAGGCACAAGAGAAAAATCCGTATGGACATCATCACTTTCCCAGTGAGACAATGGACATAATCCAGGCAGACAGCCTAAAACTGGGAGATTCACAGACTTTAAAACTGGAAACCCTGTTACAAAAAGCCTGGCAGTACTACACTCCATTTTGTGGACCCAACCTTTATTGCATTGGTGGTGCACTGTGTATTGCCCTCAATATTGCAAACCCATCAGAGAGCAAAGTTCTTGGTACAGTGGAAAGATGATAGAATTTAGAGTTTAAATAGAGTTTATTCATATCCAAGCACTGCCACTTATTAGCAGTGTAATCGTAGGGAAAGAGGAAGAAATAAAAGGAATCCAAATTGGAAAAGAAAAACTGTCACTGTTTGCTGTTGACATGATACTATGCATAGAAAATCCTAAAGATGCTACCAGAAAACTACTAAAGCTCATCAATCAACTTGGTAAAGTTGCAGTATACAAAGTTAATACACAGGAATCTCTCGCATTCCTATACACTAACTACAAAAGATCAGAAAGAGAAATTAAGGAAACAATCTCATTTACCATGGCATCAAAAAGAATAAACTACCTAGGAATAAAGCTATGTAAGAAGGCAAAAGACCATTACTCCCAAAACTATAAGAGGCTGATGAAAGAAACTGAAGATGACACAGATGGGAAAATATATTGGATTGGATTGGAAGAATCAATATTGTTTAAATTACCATACTACCCAAGGTAATCTACATATTCAATGCAATCCCTATCAAATTACCAGTGGCATGTTTCACAGAATTACAACAAATAATTTTAAAATTTGTATGGAAACACAAAAGACCCCGAATAGCCAAAACGAACTAGAGAAAGAAGAACAGAATTGGAGGAATCACACTCCCTGACTTCAGAGTATACTACAAACCTACAGTAATCAAAACAGTAGGGCACTGGCAGAAAAACAGACACAGAGATCAATGGAACAGAAAAGAAAGCCCAGAAATAAACCCACACACCTATGGTCTATTAATCTATGACAAAGGAAGCAAGACTATACAATGGAGAAAAGACCATCTCTTCAATAAGTGGTGCTGTGAGAACAGGATGGTTACATGTAAAAGAATGGAAGTAGAACATTCTCTAACTCAAAGTGGATTAAAGACCTAAGTGAAAGACCTGACATTATAAAACTCCTAGAGGAAAACATAGGCAGAATACTCTTGGACATAAATCACAGCAATATCTTTTTGGATCAATCACCTAGAGTAATGGAAATAAAAACAAAACAAAAAAACTAAACTGGACCTAAATAAATTTAAAACTCCTTGCACAACAAAGGAATCCATGAACAAAATGAAAAGACAGCCTATGATCCTGCCATCCCATTCCTAGGCATATATCCAGAAAAGATGAAAGCTCTAATTGAAAGAGATACATGCAACCCAGTGTTCATAGCAACGCTATTTACAATAGCCAAGACATGGAAGCAACCTAAATGTCTATGAACAGGTGAATGGATAAAGAAGATGTGGTACAAATATACAATGGAATATTACTCAGCCATAAAAATAATGAAATAATGCCATTTAAGGCAACATGGATGGACCTAGAGATTATCATGACAAGTAAAGTAAGTCAGAGAAAGACAAACATCATATGACATCACTTATGTGTAGGATCTTAAAAAGTGATACAAATGAACTAACTACTTACAAACTAGAAGTAGACACACAGACATAGAAAACAAACTTATGATTACCAAAGGGGAAAGCGAGGGCGAGGGGGGAGATAAATTAGGAGTTTGGGATTAACAGATACACAGTACTATATATAAAATAGATAAACAGCAAGGACCTACTGTATAGCACCGGGGACTATACTCAGTCTCTTGTAATAACATACCATGGAAAAGAATCTGAAAAGAATAGATATAGATAGAAATAAATAGACATAGATATATCTGAATCACTTTGCTATAGACATGACACTAACACAACATTTTAAATCAACTACAATTAAAAATATATATATGCCTAGCTTGTATAATTTTAAATTAAATTTTCTTAAGGGAAGAAACAAAATTTTCTGTAAACATCTGATATTCCAATAGTGTAGGTTTATTAGGTGTGAGTATCTTTAAGGATTTACACTATCAATATAATATTTTTCAACCACTTATTCAATTCTTCCTACAAATTTTTCAGAGATTCTCTGACATTAATAAATAATGATTGTGAAATACAAAAAAGAGTAAAACATTTTCTAACAATCACAGTGGTACTATTTTGCAATTTATGAAATGGATTCATGGTGTAGAACTGATATACTTAATTAAAGTTTTCAAAAGCAGGCTTCCCTGGTGGCGCAGTGGTTGGGAGTCCGCCTGCTGATGCAGGGGATGTGGGTTCGTGCCCCAGTCCAGGAGGATCCCACATGCCACGTAGCGGCTGGGCCCGTGAGCCATGGCCGCCGAGCCTGCACGTCCAGAGCCTGTGCTCTGCAACGGGAGAGGCCACGGCAGTGAGAGGCCCACGTGCCACAAAAAAAAAAAAAAAAAAAAAAAAGCAGCCCAAAGAAATGGTCAAAACTCAACAATATATATTGAATACATACTGTTTTCCAGACAACAAAGAGACATGCAAACAAAATAGAGGTCTTTTTGACGGAGAAAATAATTTAAGTTAAAACTGAAAAAGAAAAAAATCTAAATTATTTTTATAACTTCTCTGCTGAAACAATTTTTGGTAATCAACTTAACCAACATCATTTGCCTATGTCAACATAATGGAGTCGGTGGTTCTCAACTTTTCCCGATCCCGTATCCTAACTGCTTGTCTCATTAAGAAGTCAGGAACACCAGACTAAACAAAGGAAGAGGAAAAAGGCAGTCTACCTGAAAAAGAATTCAGACTAATGATAGTAAAGATGATCCAAAATCTTGGAAATAGCAATGTGATACCATTTCATATCCACCAGAATCCCCGAAGTCCAAAAGATCAAGACCAAGCATGCCAAGGGCTGGAGATAAGGAGTGAACCAGTATTCTCCCATTTTGCTGGTGAGAGGAAAAAATGGGTCAACTATTATACTATAGAGAACAGTTCTGCACTTTCTTACTGTTAAAAAAAAAACTACCTTATGACCCAGCAATTCCATTCCTACTCATTGATCCCAGAAAAAATAATATTTATATTTTTTATAAAATATATAAAAGTCTTAAAAGTTTTATAAAAAAAAGACTTGTACAAGGATGGTCATATCAGCATTATGCATAATAGCCAATAATTAGAAACAACTCAAATGTTCACCAACAAGGATATACAAAGTGTCCTGTATTTATAGGATGGAATGCAACTCAGGAGAAAAGGAACATATTTCTGGTACAATAAGGTCGAACCTCAAAACTTTTCTTAAGTGAAAGCATTTGGACACAAAAGAGAACATGCTCTATGACTATTTATGTTAAGTCCAAAAACAGGCAAAACCAACCTGTGGTGATAGAAATCAGGATATGGTTGCTGGGAGGATTGTAGGGGAAAGGGAACAGCTCACAGGATAAGGAAACTTTATAGGGTGATGGTTTATATCATGTTTTGGAAGTGTGGGAAGTTACACATGTGTATCCTAACTGAACACTTAGGATCTTTTATTTTATGTAAATTCCATCATTTTTAAAAAAATATCTTTATTGGAGTGTAATTGCTTTACAATGTTGTGTTAGTTTCTGCTGTACAACAAAGTGAATCAGCTATATGTATACATATATCCCCATATCTCCTCCCTCTTGAACCTTCCTCCCACCCTCCCTATCCCACCCCTCTACGTGGTCACAAAGCAACAAGCTGATCTCCCTGTGTTATGCAGCAGCTTCCCACTAGCCATCAATTTTACATTTGGTAGTGTATATATGTCAATGCTACTCTCTCATTTCATCTCAGCTTCCCCTTCCCCCCAGTGCCCTCAAGAAAGTTCTCTACATTTGCGTCTTCATTCCTGCCCTGCCACTAGGTTCATCAATACCGTTTTTTTAGATTCCATAGGTACGTGTTAGCATATGGTGTTTGTTTTTGTCTTTCTGACTTACTTCACTCTGTATGACAGACTCTAGATCCATCCACCTCATTCAAAATGGCCATCATCAAAAAATCTAGAAACAATAAATGCTGGAGAGGGTGTGGAGAAAAGGGAACCCTCTTGCACTGTTGGTGGGAATGTAAATGGATACAGCCACTATGGAGAACAGTATGGAGGTTCCTTAAAAAACTAAAAATAGAACTACCATATGACCCAGCAATCTCACTACTGTGCATATACTCTGAGAAAACCATAATTCAAAAAGATACATGTACCACAATGTTCACTGCAGCACTATTTACAATAGCCAGGACATGGAAGCAACCTAAATGTCCACTGAGAGATGAATGGATAAAGGAGATGTGGCACTATATACAATGGAATATTACTTGGCAATAAAAAGGAACAAAATTGAGTTATTGTTCGTATCAATTTTTTAAACTCTGCTTTCAGAGTTGTTTTGAGTTTGGAATTGCAGGTAAAGGACTATGGATCTGTATTAAATACTTATTTCCTGACAAATCTTGCCTTTGATGGAAGAAGTTAAAAACGTGCTGCAGCGCAGAGGAATTCTGTTTCTAGGAACTGCTGGCCTGGTGTTTCTATACGTAGTGACTGTTTGACTTTTCACAGACAAAACATACATAGTTGGGTTTGGTAAACTGGGTGTACTTCAAAGACAGAAAATGTGCTTTAGCATTTAAAGCTTCAAAGTACACCTGAGTCTAATAAACCTCATATTGAATATTTACATCTTCAAGAAAAGGCCCAGAGCCTTTTCTCGCTACCACATCTCCTGCACTCCAAATCATAGCTTGTTAGCTTTCCTACTGATTGGGAGAGTGAAACTGAGCAATGACACTTCACTTGTTCACACTCATTACTGAGGGGTCCACAGATGGGGTACCTGCTGTTCACTTCTGGAGTCCTATCAGCCTTCTACATGCCCAGTCATACAGCGATGCTAGGCCTTAAACTTCCTTTCTGGATTATGTTCCATATTGTAGAATAAACACACGACTCCAATGGGAAAACTCTTCCAGCTGGCAGGTAGAGCGGTTGCTGCAATTAAGATTCTTTGGGGAATGTCCTAATGAAGACTTTCAAACCAGATATTGCTGTCTTCATTTAAATGTGGCTTTGAAGAGGGTGGAAAGCTAAGAGCATCTCTTATACAACTGTCAAAAGTCTAAATGTTTGTATCTCTGCATGTTTCTATGCTAAAGAAAATTCAAACTTGTAATAATCTTAAGTCTTCAAATTGTGTGATGTGTTCCTTAAAGTTCATTGAGAAAAATCTCCTTGTTTACTTTATAATATCCTTGTCCTCATTTAGATTGTAATCTACTGGGTGAGTGGTAGAAAACAAACTATATATATATATATACACACACACACACACACACACACACACACACACACACACTAATGATAATTATGTTATTAATTACATTAGTTATACAACTCTTAAGACAATTCACTCTTTACTCCTGAAAGTAAGAGGCAGTGTGGAATGGAAGAAATCACACAAGTTTGGTGGTAGCTATCTTTCTAGCCCTGGAACCAGGGACACTTTTCTGACTATTTGAGTCCTAGTTTTCTCATTTGTAAAGTGAGGATGATAATATGTACTTCAATAACTACTTTGAAGAGTTACTGAAAGAACTGATGAAGAACCTGTTTATAAATGTCAAGCAGAGAAATGTCACATTTAACTCCTCTTGGCAAATTTTTAAGCAAATGATTTCATTTCTCTTTGCCCCATTTTCTCATCTGCAAAATAGGAATAATATCAGTACCTGACTTGTAGGGTAAAATTGATATATGTAAAGCAGTTGAAACAACGGCTGACCCCCAAAACAAATAAATAAAAGGCACTTAATATTAGCACAGTTTCTCTCCATCCCTCCCATCTGTTGTGACATGAACAGACTAATGTTAATTTCCTCACCACAACTGCTTTGGCTCTTCAGCCATAATTGAGAATTAAGGTCCAGAACTGCTCCAGGTCTGAATAAGTATTAGACTAACACTTCAGTCCTTATCACACAAAAACAGGGTAATAACAGTTGACACTTATTACAAGTCTGTTATGCGTAAGACACAATACTGCTTTACGTGCATTATAATCCTAACAAAACTCATGTGATGTCAGTGATATTATTATCCTCACTTTACAAAGGCAGAAGCTTTCAATGTTAGCCTATCCATGAATAGGCAGCAAAGAGTTAAGCTCCAACCCACGTCTGATAACCCAAGAAACAGAATGTATAACCAAAATGTAGCAAGTCCTCATCAGGAAAGAGGTGCTTTAACTGGGAGTTGGGATGGGGGATCAGGGCAGACCCTGAGCATGAGTGGAGGAGAGGAGAATCACAGCACCTCTCCTGAGCACATCTGACTGGGAGGAAAACTGCCTTTTCATCTCGGATGATCGCCAAAGCCCAACGGAGCCCTTGGTACCTACTAGGAGTTATGATGATGGGTACTAAGCTTAGTATCCTGTTCAAAATTCCCTGACCTAAGGAGAGCGTCCCTGAATCACCCTGATAGGATTAAATACACCTAAACACAGTACAATTTAGTGATCTGCATTAAGACTTTTAAAGGCATTCATACACTTTAAGAGAATCATGTCTCTTCCCAAAACACACTCTTAAAGAGACAATCAGTTGTGAACCAAATTTGTTGTAAAAGGGTATTTCATGCAGAATTACTTAAAAGAGAATAAAATCTAAAACACAGGATATTGATGCTACTGATCTCTGGAACACACTGAGTATTTAAGGGCATTCCCAGGTGAAAAATGTTAAAATCATCTTTGTGACCTGGATCCTGGAGGTGAGCTGATTAGAAAGGCATTTCCTCTACAGGACTGGAAGTTTGAGCTGAATTTTTGGATGGGTTTGGAGAAGAAGGACTTCAATGATTAGGACAAGAAAGATCCAGGGCACAAAGGAATGGCTTTGATAGGGGGTATTTCCCCTACTGAGAACCGGAAATCTTCTCACAGCCCACAGTAAAGCAGTGTTTTAAAGTGGTCTGCACACAGTTGAGACAAGATGCAATAGAAGGACGTGAGCTCACCGCTTCTTATGAAAACACAAAATCACAACTGAACAACCACTGACAAAAGAAATGCTGGAAGCTACCAAAAAAGATCCCCTACAGCCAAAGACAAAGAAGAAGCCACAGTGAAATGTTAGGAGGGACACAGTCACAATAAAATCAAATCCCATACCTGCTAGGTGGGTGACCCACAAGCTGGAAAATGATACCACAGAAGTTCTCCCACAGGAGTGAAAGTTCTGAGCCCCACATCAGGCTCCCCAGCCTGGAGGTCTGGCAATGGGAGGAGGATCCCCCAGAGAATCTGGCTTTGAAGGCCAGTGGGGTTTGATCACAGAAAGTCCACTCTTGAAGGGTGTACACAAGGTCTGGTGTGCACCAGGACCCAAGGAAAAAGCAGTGACTGCATAAGAGCCAGGGCCAAACCTACCTGCTAGTATTGGAGGGTCTCCTGCAGAGGTGGGGAGTGGCTATGGCTCAGAGTGGGGACAAAAGCACTGGCATCAGTAGTTCTGGGGAGTACTCATTGGGGTGAGCCCTCTTGGAGGCTGCCATTTTCTCACCAAGACCTGGCCCCGCCCGACAGCCTGTAGGCTCCAGTGCTGGGATGCCTCAGGCCAAACAACCACAGGGCAGGAACAAAACCCCACACATCAGCAGAAGGGATGCTCACAATCTTCCTGAGCACACAGCTGCCCACTAAACACACCCCTTGACATGGTCCTGCCACCAGAGGGAAAAGACTCAGCTCCACCCACCAGTGGGCAGGAACCAGTCCCTCCCACCAGGCAGCCTGCACAAGCCTCCTAGATCAGCCTCATCCACTAAGGGGGCAGACAGCAGAAGCAAGAAGAACTACAACCCTGCAGCCTGCAGAACAGAAACCACAATCACAGAAATTTAGACAAAATGACATCGCAGAGGAAAATATTCCAGATGAAGGAACAAGATAAACCAGAACAACGACTAATTGAAGTGGAGATAGGCAATCTACCCAAAAAGAATTCAGAGTAATTATAGTAAAGATGATCCAAGATCTCAGAAAAAGAATGGAGACACAGATTGAGAAGATACAAGAAATGTTTAACAAAGACCTAGAAGAACTGAAGAACACACAGAGATGAACAATAAAATAACTAAAATTTAAAATACACTAGAACGAATCAATAGCAGAATAAGTGAGCCAGAAGAATAGGTAAGTGAGCTGGAAGACAGAATGGTGGAATCACTGCCATGGAACAAAATAAAGAAGGAAAAGAAATGAGAACAGTCTAAGAGACCTCTGGGACAACATTAAATGCACAAACATTCACATTACAGGTGTCTCAGAAGGAGAAGAGAGAGATAAAGGGCCTGAGAAAATGTTTGAAGAGATCATAGCTAAAAACTTCACTAACATGGGAAAGAAAACAGTCACTCAAGTCCAGGAATCACAGAGAGTCCCAGGCAGGATAAACCCAAGGAAGAACATGTTGAGAAACATAGTAATCAAATTAACAAAAATTTGGGCTTCCCTGGTGGCACAGTGGTTGAGAGTCTGCCTGCCGATGCAGGGGACATGGGTGCGTGCCCCAGTCCAGGAAGATCCCACATGCCGCAGAGCAGCTGGGCCCATGAGGCATGGCCACTGAGCCTGCACGTCTGGAGCCTGTGCTCCACAACCGGAGAGGCCACAACAGTGAGAGGCCCGTGTACCAGGAAAAAAAAAAAAATTAACAAAAATTTAAAGTAAAAGAAAAAATATTAAAAGCAACAAGAGAAAAGCAACAAATAACATACAAAGGAATTACTATAAGTATATCAGCTGATTTCTCAGCAGAAACTCTGCAGGCCAGAAGGGAGTGGAATGATGTATTTAAAGTGATGAAAGGAAGGCTCTACAACAAAGAATACCCTACCCAGCAAGGCTCTCACTCAGACCTGATAGAGAAATCAAAAGCTTTACAGACAAGCAAAAGCTAAGAGACCCAACAGAGAAATTAAAAGCTTTGCAGACAAGCAAAAGCACCACCAGACTAGCTTTGCAACATATGCTAAAGGAACTTCTCTAGGTGGAAAGAAAAGGCTACAACTAAAAATAAGAAAACTACTAATGGAAATGCTCACCAGAAAAGGCAAAGATACAGTAAAGGTAGGAAATCATCCACAAACAAATATGATATCAAAACCAGCAATCATGAAAAGAGGAGAGTACAAATGCAGGATATTGGAAATGCATTTGAAATTAAAAGACCAGCGATTTAAACAATCTTCTTTACATATAAACTGCTATATGAAAACCTCATGGTAACTGCACACCTAAAATCTACAATAGATACACACACAAAAAGGAAAAAGGAATGCAAACACAACACTAAAGTTAGTTGTCAAATCACAACAGAACAGAAAAGGAAAGGGGAAAAAAGACCTACAAAAACAAATCCAAAACAATGAACAAAATGGCAGTAAAAACATACATATCAACAATTACCTTAAATATAAATGGATTAAAAGCTCCAATCAAAAGACATAAATTGGCTGAATGGATAAAAAAACAAAACCCGTATATATGCTGTCTACAAGAGACCCACTTTCCATCTAGGGACAGGTATGGACTGAAAGTGGGCGGATGGAAAAGGTATTCCAGTCAAGTGGAAATCAAAAGAAAGCTGGAGTAGGAATACTCATATAAGACAAAATAGACTTTAAAATAAAGCCTGTTACAAGAGACAAAGAAGGACATTATGTAATGATCAAGGGATCAATCCAAAAAGAAGACATAACAATTGTAAATATATATGTACCCCACATAGGAGCACCTCAATATATAAGGCAAACATTGACAGCCATAGAAGGAGAAATCAGCAGTAACACAATAATAGTGGGGGACTTAAACACCTAACTTTCATCAATGTACAGATCATCCAGACAGAAAATCAATACAGTAAGGAAACATAGGACTTAAATAACACAGTAGACCAGGACTTAATTGATATTTATGGAGCATTCTATCCAAAACCAGCAGAATATGCATTCTTCTCAAGTGCACATAGAACATTCTCCAGGATAGATCACATGCTGGGCCACAAAGTGAGCCTTGGTAAATTTAAGAAAATTGAAATCATACCAAGCATCTTTTCCAACCACAACACTATGAGATTAGAAATCAACTACAAGGGAAAAAATAAAAAACGTAAAAAGCACAAACACGTGGAGGCTAAACAATATGCTACTAAACAACGAATGAATCACTGAAGAAATCAAAGAGGAAATCAAAAACTACCTAGAAACAAATGACATGAAAACACGATGACCCAAAACCTGTGGAATGCAACAAAAGCAGTTCTAAGAGGGAAGTTTATAGCAATAAAATCTTACCTCAGGAAACAAGAAAAATCTCAAATAAACAACCTAACCTTACACCTAAAGCAACTAGAGAATGAAGAACAAACAAAACCCAAAGTTAGTAGAAGGAAAGAAATCAAAAAATCAGAGCAGGGATAAATGAAATAGAGATGAAGAAAACAATAGGAAAGATCAATGAAACTAAAAGCTGGTTCTTTGAAGAGATAAACAAAATTGATAAACCATTAGCCTGACTCATCAAGAAAAAAAGGGATAGGGCTCAAATCAATAAAATTAGAAATGAAAAAGGAGAAGTTACAGCAGATACCATAGAAATACAAAGGTTCAGAAGAAACTATATGCCAATAAAATGGACAACCTAGAAGAAATGGATAAACTCTTAGATAGGTACAATCTCCCAAGACTGAATCAGGAAGAAATAGAAAATATAAACAGGCCAATCACAAGTGCTGACATTGAAACTGTGATTTAAAAACTTTCAACAAACCAAAGTCCAGGACCAGATGGCTTCACAGGTGAATTCTATCAAACATTTAGAGAAGAGTTAACACCTATGCTTCTGAAATTGTTCCAAAAAATTGCAGAGGGGGCTTCCCTGGTGGTGCAGTGGTTGAGAGTCTGCCTGCTAATGCAGGGGACGTGGGTTCGTGCCCCGGTCCGGGAAGATCCCACATGCCATGGAGCGGCTGGGCCCGTGAGCCATGGCCGCTGAGCCTGCGCGTCCGGAGCCTGTGCTCCGCAACAGGAGAGGCCACAACAGTGAGAGGCCCGTGTACCGCAAAAAAAAAAAAAAAAAAAAAAAAAGCAGAGGAAGGAACACTCCCAACTCATTCTATGAAGCCACCATTACACTGATACCAAAACCAGACAAAGCTACCACAAAAAAAGACAATTACAGGCAAATAACACTGATGAACATACACGCAAAAATCCTCAACAAAATACTAGCAAACCAAATTACACAGTACATTAAAAGGATCATACACCATGGTCAACTTGGATTTATCCAAGGGGTACAAGGATTTTTCAATATCCACAAATCGATCAGTGTGATACACCACATCAATAAATTGAAGAATAAAAAACATAATCATCTCCATAGATGCAGAAAAAGCTTTTGACAAAATTCAACACCCGTTTGTGATAAAAAACTCTCCAGAAAGTGGGCACAGAGGGACCCTACTTCAACATAATAAAGGCCATATATAACAAACCTAGAGCAAACATCATATTCAATTGTGAAAAGATGAAAGCATTTCCTCTAAGATCAGGAAAAAGACAAGGATGTCCACTCTCATGGCTTTTATTCAACATAGGTTTGGAACTCCTAGCCATGGCACTCAGAGAAGAAAAAGAAATGAATGAAAATTGGAAAAGAAGAAATAAAACTGTCACTGCAGATGACATGATACTATACACAGAAAATCCTAAAGATGCTACCAGAAAACCACTAGGGCTCATCAGTGTATTTGGTAAAGTTGCATGACACAAAATTATACACAGAAATCTATTGCATTCCTATTCACTAACAACAAAAAATCAGAAAGAGAAATTAAAGAAACAACCCATTTACTATCTCATCAAAAAGAATAAAATACCTAGGAATAAACCTACCTAAGGAGGCTAAAGACCTTTACTTCAAAAACTATAAGATGCTGATGAAAGAAATCAAAAATGACACAAACACATGGAAAGATATACCATATTCTTAGATTGGAAGAATCAATATTGTCAAAATTACTATACTACCCAAGGCAATCTACAGAGTCAGTGCAATCCCTATCAAATTACCAATGGCATTTTTCACAGAACTAGAATAAAAAATTGTTTAATTTGTATGGCAACACAAAAGACCCTGAATAGCCAAAATAATCTTGAGAAAGAACGGAGCTGGAGGAATCATGTTCCCTGATTTCAGAGTATACTACAAGGCTACAGTAATCAAACAGTACAGTACTGGCACAAAAACTGACATATGATTAATGGAATAGGATAGGAAGCCCAGAAATAAACCTATGAACATATGGTCAATTAACCTATGACAAAGAAGGCAAGATCATACAATGGAGAAAAGACAGTCTCTTCAATAAATGGTGCTGGGAAAACTGGACAAGCTACACGTAAAAGAATGAAATTAGAACATTCTTTAACACCATACAAAAAAATGAACTCAAAAGTATTAAAGACTGAAATCTAAGACCTGATACTATACAACTCTTAGAGGAAAACATTGGAAGAACACAATTTGACATAAATTGCAGCAATACATTTTTGGATCTGTCTCCTACAGTAATGGAAATAAAACAAAAACAAACAAGTGGGACCTAATTAAACTCAAAATGAAAAGACAACCTACAGAATGGGATAAAATATTTGCAAATGATGTGACCAACAAGGGATTAATTTCTAAAATATACAAACAGCTCATGTGGCTCAATATCAAAAAAACAACCCAATCCAAAAATGGGCAGAAGACCTATAAAGACATTTCTCCAAAGAAGACATACAGATGGCCAAAGAGCACATGAAAAGATGCTCAACATTTCTAATTATTAGAAAAACGCAAATCAAAACTACAATGAGATATCACCTCACACCAGTAAGAATGGCCATAATCAAAAAATCTGGAGAGGGTGTGGAGAAAAGGGAACCCTCCTACACTGTTGGTGGTAATGTAAATTGGTACAACCGTTATGGAGAACAGTATGGAAGTTCCTTAAGAAACTAAAAATAGAACTACCATATCATCCAGCAATCCCAGTCCTGGGCATATAACCAGAGAAAACTATACTTTAAAAAGATACATGAATCCCAATGTTCATTGCAGCACTATTTACAATAGCCAAGACATGGAAGCAACCTAAATGTCCATCGACAGATGAATGGATAAAGAAGATGTGGTACATATATATAATGGAATATTACTCAGCCATAAAAATGAATGAAATAATGACATTTGCAGCAACATGGATGGACCTAGAGATTATCCTACTAAGTGAAGTAAGTCAGACAGAGACAAATATCATATGATATCACTTATATGTGGAACCTAAAAAGTGATACAAATGAACTTATTTAGAAAACAGAAATAGAGTCACAGATGTAGAAAAGAAACTTATGGTCGCCAGGGGGGAAGGGTGGGTAGAAGGATAGATGGAGTTTGGGATTGACATGTACACACTGCTACATAGCACAGGGAATGATGCTCAATATTCTGTAATAACCTAAATGGGAAAAGAATTTGAAAAAGAATAGATATATGTATAACTGAATCACTTTCCTGTACACCTGAAACTAACACAACATATACCTACTGTATAGCACAGGGAATTATACTCAATATTTTGTAATAACCCATAAGGGAAAAGAATCTGAAAAAATATATATGTATAACTAAGTCAATTTTCTGTACACTTGAAACTAACATGACATTGTTAATCAACTATACTCCAATATAAAATTAAAAAAAATAAAACCCAGCAAAAGTAAAAGAGTACATAAATTGTGGGAACACCTTAACATGCAATATTATAAAAATTTTATAATGATGCCTTCAAAATTTATTTCATAACTGAAAAAATTTATGAAAAACCATTAAGTGAAAAAGAACTTCAATATATAAAATGCTGGTTCTATAGATAAACATGACCAAGATTTTAAACCACAAAATATATGCATATAAAACATAATTATATGGACACAAGCATATAAAGACAAATACATTATTCTAAAATATGAATGGTGACTGTATCTGACAAGCTCTCAGGTAATTTGTATTTTCTTCTCTTTCATTTTTATGTATTTCTAATTTTCTACAGTTTTATAAATAAAAAGAAAACATTCAAAATCAGAAACTACATTGAAGAGCTAGAAAATAAAAAAATAATTTATGCTGTGAACTTGTCTGTGTCTCTATTGCCAAGCAGGTAGATAGATAGATACATAGATAGACAGAAATAGCATCCAAGGTTATTTCATGAAGAACTACTTTGTGTGTATATATATGCACACACACACATACACTTTACATATGTATGCATATATCTATAAGTTTCTACTTCATAGAATGACAGTTTAGTGCTAGCTTTGCCATTTTCACCACATAACTATAGCCTAGTTGTCTAATGGCCTAAGGCTTTTATTTCTTCATTTTTGAGAAGAATTTCTACTATTCAGTGTTGTTGACAGGATTAGAGATAGTACACAGAAATATGGATATAGTCTAGTATGGTTGCTCAATGAATAGAAGTTCTACTCATTATCATTACATTGTCTTACATTATTGTAGTTTGATTTTTATGTCTATATTAATTAGTTATAATCCCAGTGAGGACAGGGATTATCTGATTCCCCACAGCACCACGCATATAGTTTTGTTAAGAGCAAGTCTTCAAATGAATCCACAAAATAAAGAATAGGCAATTAAGGAATACTTGAAAAATACTCCCAGTTTAAATTTGTCATATCTACAGCCACATATAACATAGAGAGGATCTCACACACAGGGATACAAGTACAGTGACTCACAGTATTCTCTCCTCTCCCAGTAACTCAGAATATGATTGATAAGGCTGAACTTAGAATTCTTTCTCTGAAAGAAACTGGAATAAGTAGAGAGTACAGTAGAAAACAAGCCAGTTCCATCTTTCAAAATATATATAATTGAAGACAGAGAATGTTTTATTTTCGGGTAAGGCATTTACTAATACAAATTATCTTTCAGCTTCCTCTCCTAAACCGTAGGTCTTTCTACTGATTTTCAAAAGTACATATATATATATTTCAAACTATGATTACCTTCAAGCTCTTATATGTTGAAGAAATCTTGGAAACAGAAAGAATTATATTTGTAATAAAAATTTACCACCAAAATATATATCTAATATTTTAACACATGATTGTATTTTCTTTTTCCATTTATCACTGATTTTCAGATTATTTCACACATTTCTATGTTGTGTTATAAAGCTTATATTCACAAATCATCTGTCATTTTTGCACAGTTTAGACGTGTACTACAACCTGGTTTAGTGGCAAGAACAGGGGTTTTGGAAACAGGCTGGGATTTAGACTGCTGCTCTCCACTTACTGGGTGTACTATCTTGGCAAGCAAATCCCTTTGAGTTGTTTCCTTAACTGTAACATATAAATTTAAATGGCACATTTTAAGCATTAAAAATCATTTACTCTGTGAGAACTAAATGAGATTGTATATGTGGAAGCATTTTAACTCACATAAATATTTTTATTATCATCAATGTTTTAAATATGCACTCATCACCAGTCCCTCCCATTAGGAAACTTGCACAAGCCCCATAGATAGCCTCATCCACCAGAGGGCAGACAGCAGAAGCAAGAAGAACTAAAATCCTGCAGCCTGTGGAACAAAAACCACATTCACAGAAAGACAGACAAGATGAAAAGGCAGAGGGCTATGTACCAGATGAAGGAACAAGATAAAACCCCAGAAAAACAACTAAATGAAGTGGAGCTAGGCAACCTTCCAGAAAAAGAATTCAGAATAATGATAGTGAAGATGATCCATGACCTCGGAAAAAGAATGGAGGCAAAGATCAAGAAGATGCAAGAAATGTTTAACAAAGACCTAGAAGAATTAAAGAATAAACAAACAGAGATGAACAATACAATAACTGAAGTGAAAACTACACTAGAAGGAATCAATAGCAGAATAACTGAGGCAAAGGAATGGATAAGTGACCTGGAAGACAGAACTGTGGAATTGAAGATAGCCTAAGAGCCCTCTGGGATAACATTAAATGCAACAAAATTCACATTATAGGGTTCACAGAAGGAGGAGAGAGAGAGAAAGGGCCAGAGAAAATATTTGGAGAGATTATAGTTGAAAACTTCCATAACATGGGAAAGGAAATAGCCACACAAGTCCAGGAAGCACAAAGAATCCCATACAGGATAAATCCAAGGAGAAACACACCGAGACACATAGTAATCAGATTGGCAAAAATTAAAGACAAACAAAAATTACTGAAAGCAGCATGGGAAAAATGACAAATAACATAAAAGGGAACTCCCATAAGATTAACAGCTGATTTCTCAGCAGAAACTCTACAAGCCAGAAGGGTGTGGCATGATATACTTAAAGTGAGGAAAGGGAAGAAACTACAACCAAGATTACTCTACCCCGCAAGGATCTCATTCAGATTCGATGGAGAAATCAAAAGCTTTACAGACAAGTAAAAGCTAAGAGAATTCAGCACCACCAAACCAGCTCTACAACAAATGCTAAAGTAACTTCTCTAAGTGGGAAACACAAGAGAAGAAAAGGACCTACAGAAACAAAAACAAAACAATTAAGAAAATGGTCATAAGAACATACATATTGATAATTACCTTAAACGTGAATGGAATAAATGCTGCAACCAAAAGATGCAGACTTGCTGAATGGATACAAAAACAAGACCTATCTATATGCTGTCTACAGGAGACCCACGTCAGACCTAGGGACACATACAGACTGAAAGTGAGGGGATGGAAAAAGATATTCCATGCAAATGGTAATCAAAAGAAAGCTGGAGTAGCAATACTCATATCAGATAAAATAGACTTTAAAATAAAGAATGTTACAAGAGACAAGGAAGGACACTACATAATGATCAAGGGATCAATCCAAGAAGAAGATATAACAGTTATAAATATATATGCACCCAACATAGGAGCACCTCAATACATAAGGCAACTGCTAACAGCTGTAAAAGAGGAAATCGACAGTAATGCAATAATAGTGGGGGACTTTAACACCTCACTTACACCAGTGGACAGATTATCCAAAATGAAAATAATAAGGAAACAGAAGCTTTAAATGACACAATAGGCCAGATAGATTTAACTGATATTTATAGGACATTCCATCCAAAACAGCAGATTACACTTTCTTCTCAAGTGCGCACAGAACATTCTCCAGGATAGATCACATCTTGGGTCACAAAACAAGCCTCAGTAAATTTAAGAAAATTGAAATCATATCAAGCATCTTTTCTGACCAGAATGCTATGAGATTAGAAATGAATTACAGGAGAAAAAAAGTAAAAAGCAAAAACATATGGAGGCTAAACAATACGTTACTAAATAACCAAGAGATCACTGAAGAAATCAAAGCGGAAATGAAAACATACCTAGAGAAAAACGATAATGAAAACACGATGATCCAAAACCTATGGGATGCAGCAAAAGCAGGTCTAAGAGGAAAGTTTATAGCTATACAAGCCTAACTCAAGAAGCAAGAAAAATCTCAAATAAACAATCTAACCTTACACCTAAAGGAATTAGAGAAAGAAGAACAAACAAAACCCAAAGTTAGCAAAAGGAAAGAAATCAAAAAGATCAGAGCAGAAATAAATGAAATAGAAACAAAGAAAACAATAGCAAAGATCAATAAAACTAAAAGCTGGTTCTTTGAGAAGATAAACAAAACTGATAAACCATTAGCCAGACTCATCAGAAAAAGAGGAAGAAGACTCAAATCAATAAAATTAGAAATGAAAAGGGAGAAGTTACAACAGACAATGCAGAAATACAAAGCAT
Source organism: Pseudorca crassidens (assembly GCF_039906515.1). NCBI lineage: Eukaryota > Metazoa > Chordata > Mammalia > Artiodactyla > Delphinidae > Pseudorca > Pseudorca crassidens. Next base: position 182,907,977 of record NC_090297.1, read on the forward strand.
CCTAAGAGACTAGTACAAGCAACTCTATGGCAATAAAATGGACAACCTGGAAGAAATGGACAAATTCTTAGAAAGGTATAATCTTCCAAGACTGAACCAGGAAGAAGTAGAAAATATGAACAGACCAATCACAAATAATGAAATTGAAATTGTGAAAAGATATTCCGATAAACCAAAGTCCAGGACCAGACGGCTTCACAGATGAATTCTACCAAACATTTAGAGAAGAGATAGCACCCATCCTCCTCAAACTCTTCCAAAAAATTGTGGAAGAAGAAACACTCCCAAACTCATTCTATGTGGCCACCATCACCCTGATACCAAAACCAGACAAAGATACTACAAAAAAAGAAAATTACAGTCCAATATCACTGATGAATATAGATGCAAAAATCCTCCACAAAATACTAGCAAACAGAATCCAACAACACATTAAAAGGATCATACACCATGATCAAGTGGGATTTATCCCAGGGATGCAAGGATTCTTCAATATATGCAAATTAATCAATGTGATACACCATATTAAAAAACTGAAGAATAAAAACCATATGATCATCTCAATAGATGCAGAAAAAGCTACTGACAAAATTCAACACCCATTTATGATAAAAATTCTCCAGAAAGTGGGCATAGAGGGAACCTACCTCAACATAATAAAGGCCATATATGACAAACCCACAGCAAACATCATTCTCAATGGTGAAAAACTGAAATCATTTCCTCTAAGACCAGGAACAAGACAAGGATGTCCACACTCACCACTATTATTCAACATAGTTTTGGAAGTCCTAGCCACGGCAGTCAGAGAAGAAAATGAAACGAATACAAATTGGAAAAGAAGAAATAAAACTGTCACTGTTTTCAGATGACATGATGTTATACATAGAGAATCCCAAAGATGCCACCAGAAAACTACTAGAGCCAATCAATGAATTTGGTAAAGTTTCAGGATACAAAATAAGTGCACAGAAATCTCTTGCATTCCTATACACTAATGATGAAAAATCTGAAAGAGAAATTAAGGAAACCCTCCCATTTACCACTGCAACAAAAACAATAAAATACCTAGGAATAAACCTATCTAGGGAGACAAAAGACCTGTATGCAGAAAACTGTAAGACACTCATGAAAGAAATTAAAGATGATAACAACAGATCGAGAGATATACCATGTTCCTGGATTAGAAGAAGCAATATTGTGAAAATGACTATACTTCTGAAAGCATTCTACAGATTCAATGCAATCCCTATCAAATTACCAATGGCATTTTTTATGGAACTAGAACAAAAAAATCTTAAAATTTGTATGGAGACAGAAAAGACCCCAAATAGCCAAAGCAGTCTTGAGGGAAAAAAACAGAGCTGGAGCAATCAGACTCCCTGACTTCAGACTCTACCACAAAGCTACAGTAATGAAGACAATATGGTACTGCCACAAAAACAGAAACATACATCAATGGAACAAGATAGAAAGCCCAGAGATAAACCCACGCACCTATGGTCAACTAATCTATGACAGAGGAGGCAAGGATATACAATGGAGAAAAGACAGTCTCTTCAATAAGTGATTCTGGGAAAACTGGACAGCTACATGTAAAAGAATGAAATTAGAACATTCCCTAACACCACACACAAAAATAAACTTGAAATGGATTAGACACCTAAATGTAAGACTGGACACTATAAAACTCTTAGAGGAAAACTTCAGAAGAACACTTTTTGACATAAATCACAGCAAGACCTCCTAGAGTAATGGTAATAAAAACAAAAATAAACAATTGGGACCTAATGAAACTTCAAAGCTTTTGCACAGCAAAGGAAACCATAAACAAGACGAAAAGACAACCCTCAGAATGGGAGAAAATATTTGCAAACAAATCAATGGACAAAGGATTAATCTCTAAAATATATAAACAACACATACAGCTCAATATTAAAAAAACAAACAACCCAATCCAAAAATGGGCAGAAGACCTAAATAGACATTTCTCCAAAGAAGACATACAGATGGTCAAGAAGCACATGAAATGCTGCTCAACATCACTAATTATTAGAGAAAAGCAAATCAAAACTACAATGAGGTATCACCTCACATCAGTTAGAATGGGCATCATCAGAAAATCTACAAACAACAAATGCTCGAGGGGGTGTGGAGAACAGGGAACCCTCTTGCACTGTTGGTGGGAATGTAAATGGATACAGCTACTATGGAGAACAGTTTAGAGGTTCCTTAAAAAACTAAAAATAGAATTACCATATGACCCAGCAATCCCAGTACTGGGCATATACCCAGAGAAAACCATAATTCAAAAAGACACATGCACCCCAATGTTCATTGCAGCACTGTTTACAATAGCCAGGTCATGGAAGCAACCTAAATGCCCATCAACAGACAAATGGATAAAGAAGTTGTGGTACATATATACGATGGAATATTACTCAGCCATAAAAAGGAATGAAACTGGGTCATTTGTTGAGACATGGATGGATCTAGAGACTGTCGTACAGAGAGAAGTAAGTCAGAAAGAGAAAAACAAATATTGTATATTAACGCATATATGTGGAACCTAGAAAAATGGTACAGATGAACTGGTTTGCAGGGAAGAAATTGAGACACAGATGTAGAGAACTTATGGACATCAAGCGGGGAAATCCACGGGCGGGGTGGGGGTGGTGGTGTGATGAATTGGGCGATTGGGATTGACATGTATACACTGATGTGTATAAAACTGATGACTAATAAGAACCTGCTGTATAAAAAAATAAATTAAATTTTTAAAAAATTTTAAATAAAAAAATCAAAATTAATATGCACTCATCCCACCCAGTATTTGTGCTCATGACACTACTTGTATTGATTGATTGAAGTATAGTTGATTTACAATGTTGTGTTAGTTTCAAATGTAGAGAAAATTGGTTTAGTTATACATATATATTTTTTCAGATACTTTTCCCTTATAGGTTATTACAAAATATTAAGTATAATTCCCTGTGCTATACAGTAGGTCCTTGTTGGTTATCTATTTTATATATTAACTACTTGTATTTAAATAACAGTTAGAAGCCCCCTGATCTGGCTTCATCTGTGTTCAATGATCATCACATGTCAAGTTCCTCTGGAGTCTCTTCCCAGTCCTCTGGTCTTCACTACACCCTCACACGATGGCCAATATTGTTTTTAATGCCTCAAATGCTTCCCTGCCCCTCCTTTTCCTTCTTAATCCCTCCCCATCCTTTCAGTCTCAGCTTAGGTGTCTTTTTTTTTTTTTTTTTTAATGGTTGAACACAACATTTATTGTTTTTGCATTTGCTGCCAGGAATGTTTGCCACGAGTTCAGGACCAAGTTGTAGATAGTGATCTGTAACTCTCAAAGCATGATGGTGTCCACTCTTCCTGAGTTCATACCTGGACTCAGTCTCCACTTGGCTTGTTTGGGTTGGTTTAAGCTGTAAGCTGATTCAAACCTTTCTACACAGCTGTGTATACATTCCAAACACAGACCATCTATCGCCCTGGTGGTGAAATCTGACAAGAACAACATAAAGTGGTTTATAGCACTTGTTGATTTTAACTTGGCTAATGTCCCAAACTAGTTAGGCTATAAGGCAGTACTCAGCAAACTTCTGATATTTGCCTACAATATTCACAGTTTTTGTTGCATGTATTACTATTGTTTATAATCAATATTTTTCTTCAAATCTTTTTTCTTTTTTTGAAATCTATTTTTATTTTTTTATACAGCAGGTTCTTATTAGTTATTTTAGACAGATTAGTGTATACATGTCAATCCCAATCTCCAAATTCATCCCACCACCACCACCTCCCCCATCACTTTCCCCCCTTGGTGTCCATACGTTTGTTCTCTACATCTGTGTCTCTATTTCTGCCCTGCAAACTGGTTCATCCATACCATTTTTCTAGGTTCCACATATATGCATTAATATACGATATTTGTTTTTCTTTTTCTGGCTTACTTCTCTCTGTATGACAGTCTCTAGATCCATCCACATCTCTACAAATGACCCAATTTCGTTCCTTTTTATGGCTGAGTAATATTCCATCGTATATACGTACCACAACTTCTTTATCCATTCGTCTGTTGATGGGCATTTAGGTTGCTTCCATGACCTGGCTATTGTAAATAGTGCTGCAATGAACACTGGGGTGCATGTGTCTTTTTGAATTATGGTTTTCTCTGGGTATATGCCCAGTACTGGGATTGCTGGGTCATATGATAATTCTATTTTTAGTTCTTTAAGGAACCTCCATACTGTTCTCCATAGTAGCTGTATCCATTTACATTCCCACCAACAGTGCAAGAGGGTTCCGTTTTCTCCACACCCTCTCCAGCATTTGTTGTTTGTAGATTTTCTGATGACGCCCATTCTAACTGGTGTGAGGTGATACCTCATGGTAGTTTTGATTTGCATTTCTCTAATAAATAGTGATGTTGAGCATCCTTTCATGTGTTTGTTGGCCATCTGTATATAGTCTTTGGAGAAATGTCTATTTAGGTCTTCTGCCCATTTTTGGATTGGGTTGTTTGTTTTTTTAATACTGAGCTGCATGTTTTGTTTAAATATTTTGGAGATTAATCCTTTGTCCGTTGATTTGTTTGCAAATATTTCCTCCCATTCTGAGGGTTGTCTTTTTATCTTGTTTGTAGTTTCCTTTACTGTGCAAAAGCTTTTAAGTTTCATTAGGTCCCATTTGTTTATTTTTGTTTTTATTTCCATTACTCTAGGAGGTGGATCAAAAAAGATCTTACTGTGATTTATGTCAAAGAATGTTCTTCCTATGTTTTCCTCTAAGAGATTTATAGTGTCCGGTCTTACATTTAGGTGTCTAATCCATTTTGAGTTTATTTTTGTGTATGGCTTAGGTGTCACTCTTTAAAGAAGTCTCCCTAGATATTTCTGACCTAAGGGAATCCTACTATAATGTAGCAATGCACCAAGTAGCTCTCCTTCACTGATGTTGTCACGTTTCCTTTTTACCATGCAATGCCTGTTAGTCACTCATCAAACAACTGTAAGAATGATGAATAAGAAGCTCTTTACAGGCTCGAGTAAGGTTAGACTTGGGGTCCAAAGTAAGCTCCAAGATCCAGCTAAATCCACTGCCGCTCCATTAACACTGTGCTGTACCATGAACTCTATGACCTTGGGGAAATTATTTAACTTCCCTTGCTTGTTCTCTTAAGAGACTCTTGGTTATATCTGGAACTAGTAGAACTGGCATACGTCAAATTTGTTGGCTCAAGTAATAGTGAAGAGAATTTCCCTACAGTGCAAACTCCTATATCTAAACCATAACAGCATCTGTTGCCCTAGACTCTGCCCTCCTTCCTGTTACTATCTATTTTCTTATAAAACTAGAGATGAACTATGTATTTCCTTATAAGACCATTCTGTGCTTATGCCCTCAATTCCATCCTTCTCTCTCCTGCTTAAGGAACTAGATCCAGCAATTCTTCCTTCTCACTCATGTATCACCAATTTTTCTTTCTTCTAGATCATCCCCATGGACCTAAAAATATTCTATGATTTCTTTTGTCTTAAAAAGTAAACAAAAGAAATTTTTTCATATTGAATCCCTGTCACCAGCCAAATGATGACTTATTTGTTTCCCTTTGCAGCAAAAATCTACAAGGTGGTCCATCCTCACTCTCTGCCTCCCTCTCCTCCCATGATCTCTTAGGTACACTTTAGTCAACCTTTTGCTCTGGCTACTTCACTGAAACCACTTCCAGGAAACGTCTCAGGTCAATGTCAACAGTGGCTTCCACACTGCCCCACGTGACAGCTGATTATTCCATCCTCTCTGAGCCACTGTGGTCACTTGCCTCCTACTTCACAGCTCACTCCTTCTCAGAGGAAACCTGCAGCTCCATGACCTCTTAATTTGGACGACCCCAGGACTCTGTTCTCCTGTCCTCTCTCCCTACATGTATTGCTTTGGCAAGCTCATCCATTTTCATGTCATCAAATGCTAAATTCATTCCTCTCAGAGACTCATTCTCCTAACTCCAGACTCAGATATCCAATTCCTTACCATCATAGCCACTCACGTATCTAACAGATGCCTTACTCTTAGCATGTCCAAAACCAAACTCCTGTTCCAGCCACAGCCTTCCTCACCTCAGCTGATAGCAGTACCACTTGCTAGTTGCTCAGGGGAAAAACATGATATCATCATTGATCCTTCCCTTTCCTTCCTTCCTTTTCCATCCAATCCCTGGGGAAATGCTGCTGGCCCTGCATTCAGATCCGTCATCCAACCACTTCTCACAACCGTGTCCGAGTCACCAGTAATTATGCCTTCCCTGAATTACTGTAATAACTTCCTTATTAGTTTTTTACTTCCACTGTTGTTCACCTTCATAGTCCTTCTCGAGAAATCCTTTAAATGTATAAGCCGGATCATTTCACTCTGCCACTCAAAACCTCGCAATGGTTTCACATTTCACAAAGATAAAAACAAAACTCTCCCAAGGGCTGCATGGCCCCACATCATCTGGATCTATCCCCCTTTTGCCTCTCTGACCTTCTCTCTTTCAATTCTCCCCTCAATCAATTCCAGCCACACCGGGTACCTTGTCACTGGGCCACACCGGGCACGCTCTCACCGCTGGTTGCAGCACTTGCTGTTTCATCTCCCCGGACCACTCTTCCCCCAGATGCCTGCCTCCATCCCCTTTCAAGTGTTTCCAGTATTTGCTGAAACACCTACCTTGACTCTTATTTAAATTGAAAGCTTCCCCCAGCCTTGCTAATTTCTTTACCTTCCTCTATTCCCCCCACCCCAAAGGATTATCACCAGCTAACACATGATGTAATTTACTTAATTATCATGTTTATGGTCTGCCTCTCCCTGCTAGATTGTAAACCCCATGAGGTAAGTGCTTTTAACTCTTTTGAATCCCAAAAACCTAAATAGTGTTTGGCCCTTGATCTAGTAGGCACTCGATAAGTGTCTATGGATGAGGGGGGAGATTAGAGGTAGGCTGGGCTAGGGACAACTGGTCCCACATCAGAACCTTGTTGTCTGTGAAGGCTTTCTGCATCCCCTGTCTCTGCTGTGTGTCTGCCTCATTCCTTCCTACCACGGATAAATTTCTTTTGTAGTGTGGTGGGGGGGTGTGGTGTGGACACAGCCACAGAGAGTCCCATGTTTATCTTGTCCCATCTATTGATCCAAAAGTGAAGAGACAGCTTTTCTCTTTAGGGGTCAATAGAATTCCAGGGAAGGACTCTGATTCATTTGGTCAACGGACAAAACAATTGGCTGTGTCTGGGTCACAAGGCCACCCTCCTGGGGGGTAGAACCTGTGATTGACAGCCTCATTGGAACCACATGCAGGCCAAGTGGTATCACCAAAATATCATAGAATCGAACGGGCTAGAAATATCAAAAGATGATCGCTCCACTCTCTCATTCCTCTGATTTTTTTTCTATTAGCCTTTTCCTAATTTCATTTTGTTCCCTCTTCTATTAGGGCATATGTTGTTTGTTAAAACCATGTCTCTAATCAGAATATTAAAAACCTGGAAACTATCACACGAGCCTTAAGATACAGAAAAAAAGAGTGTGAAGCTCAACACTGGAAAAGGGGGTGTCACACTTTCACGGGTGGTGCCTGATGAACACGTGATGACAATCACAGCAATCACTTACAGTGTACAAAATATGCTCACATACTAATTATAAAGATGTTTAAGATAAGTTATTATTAACCACATTTTTATGGATGACTAACCTGAGGGATAAAATGTTTCTTTTTCCAGGATCATGAAGCAATGAACTGGTGGATCCTGGATTGAAGATCTGGCTTTTTTGAGTCCTTATGTTACAAACTTCTTACTAGACAGCACTGCTTGCTCAGAAAAATTCTACTAGCGAGTAACATTTTTTTCTATCACTTTAAAGTTTTCACAGTGGCCACATTCTTAGCACCCAATTATCATCATGAGTAGATAACTCTAGAATCCTCTCCACGCCAGACCAAGTGCAGCTCTTGGTAACATAGCCAAACATATGCTTTTATTTTTTCCACAGAATCCATACAAGAGACACTGACATGCAAGAGATATGTGGGCATTCTGTGCTTTCCATTCAATCTTCATGATCAGTACCTCTAGAAAATATTTTTTCTACTGTGACTGAATCAGTCCAAAATCATTAAGAAATGAAATTCTTTGTAAGATTAACTAGAGATGAGACTGTTCAGCCACACTGTCCTATTTTTGTCCTCTCTGTTGCAATGATGCATCATAGTTTCAAGAAAGTGTTTCATGAAAGACTTTAGACACAGATTCATACTGGCTTGGTGTATGAATGTATACTTCCTACTAATTCTGGGCAAGAAAATGAATTTTATACAAAATTAAGTACTAGTTTTTAGATAACATTTTCCCTTCCTACACAACAGTGAAAATACAGTCACTGAAGTGCTCAAAGGAGTAGAGGCTAGGGATTAAGAACATAGGTCCTAAGGCCAGAATCCCCCAGTGCAAATTTCAGTTCTGTCCCTTACTAGCTGTGTGACTTTGAACAAGCTACTTCTCCTCCCCTTCCTCTCTCTCTCTCCAGCTATAAAAAAGAGAATTGATAATAGATCCTACTCCATAGGAATGCTCTGAGCATTCAACAAATTATATGAAAAGCACTTAGAACAGTGCCAGGAAAAGAATAAACGCTATATACAGGTGGGCTATTATGACTGTATCCAACCCTGTCATTTTACAGATGAGGAAACTTGACAAAAAGAGGTAAAGTAACTTGCCCAACATCATAAATCTAGTGTATAAACATCTGCCAACTCTTAATCCAGTTGTTTTTAACATGGATCTTCTTTCCTTTTATATCCTATCTTTTAACACATCAAATATTTTCCATTCATTAAAGCAAATGTTAAAAACACATCAAATATTTTCCATTCATTAAAGCAAATGTTAAAAAAAAAAGAAACCAAAACTGTACACTACATGAGAACCAACTTCATCCACCTGAGTATATACCACACTCTAGGTAGTAAATGTTTCCAGATATGTAACTGAAGGACTCTGAGAATGGTGCACCAGCCCAGTCATATTTTAAAACCCTGTTAACTATCTCGATGAGGTCAGTGAGGGACAGGTGTCTGGTGTTTCTGGGATTCTGATTTCATTGCTTTGCCTGAGTAAAGACCTATTCTTTTCTTATTCGTTTCAGTTAATTTGCTCTGCAGATGGACATCCGCAGAGGCACACTTAATAAAGTGTGAGACATAAAAACGGACAACTTACTCTTCATTCTAGCCACATAGATGGCAGAGAAACAGGGCACTCATGGCTCTCGCCGTGCATCCATCAAGGGGCGGTGTCAAAATCAAGTGCGTTACAGTGAAGAATGTTGCCTTCAAAGGCTGGCCTTGCCGTAAAGCAGAACATGAAAGCCCAATACGCCATCCAGGCTGTGAATTACCGTTCCCCTTCCTGCTCACCTCCCCTTCCCTTTTATTTTAGTGATAATGAAACTCTGAATCAGGTATTCCGTGTCAACCTAAGGTATGTGTCTTCAATGCCCTTGCATTTGTCACAGAACACCCCAGTACACACTTGCAGGCTGTGCTGCCTTTCTGCCAGGGATGATGCATGAGGACAGAGCAGATAAATCCGAGGTTGACAATAAGGCACACTGACGTAATGTATATAACGTGTCACGTTGACAAGTCACCCCGGGAAATACTGAAGAGCCCAGCCGACGCTGTTTTTGCTTTTTAGAGGGAATTTATGTGCAGACAGAGATTGATCTCAAGACAGGCTGAAGGTAAAGGAATTGATATCACTTCTGACAAAAAGCTAATACTCTTCCCTTCATTCTCAAGTAGTTAGTTATGCTTCAAATAGGTAGCTTCTCTTAGAATACCGGCTTAGTTTTATTTTATAATATTAAGCAAATGATATGTTTGAGTGTAAAGAATCATAAGAAAGTTGACCTGGACATCTACAGCCTAAGAATGTATCTGAATTGACCAAAGTAACCTTCAGTGACATTCACTCTCTCTCTTCATTTGCATATTTATTCACTCACCTATTCACCAAGTACTTATTTAGAATTTGTAGTCACTGTGTGAGGCCCCAGAGTCAGACTCCATCATTTTCTCCACGGGGCTCATTGACTACTGAAAGACGTTAGAATGTTCAGGTAACTTCAGTGCACCATTCCTGATGTAGCGAGTGTACTCAAGCATGTCTTTGAATGGACCACCACCCATAATTTATTAATACGACTTCATACTTGATATAATATAGGCACAAATACGGTGCTGAGGGAGGAGAGACTACTGCCCCAAGGAGTGAGAGAAGGGGTCAGAGAAAGGGTGACCTATGCAATGGGTCTTGAAGGACTAATAAGGTCCTTCAAGGAGAAGACGGAGGCAGCACATGTCACACATAGGGACCAGTTTGAGCAAAAACCCGAGGGAGTAACGTGCTTGTGGCCTGGGGAGGAGCTCGTTCGTTGTGCCTCTGCTCACATCATGCAGAAAACAGAGCCAAAGAGGCAGGCTAGAGTCGGACCTTATTCTACATGAAAAACTTTTTAATTTTATCTTATGGTCATCACAGGACCACCAAAGAGTTTAAGCAAGAGTGGGCTTTGTCATGTGGGGGAAAGGTAGTTGGCAGCAATAGACAGTCCAATGAGATACAGCAACATCAGGAAGCCACGTACAAGATAAGTGCAAGAGATGCCCCAACCAGACATGCGCAGAGTAGGCACAGGAACGTAAGAGCTGAACTCAGAGAAAAAATAATCTCCTTTCCCAAGAATGTGATTTCATTCTTCCAAATAAAGACATCTCCATGACAGTGTACCACCTGGTGTGAGCAGACTGTTTGGAGAAAAGATATTATAAAAACATTAGAAAAACAGAATGTGAGGAGGTTTTAGGTAAGAGTATCATGCTGGGAGGCAGGAAGCTATAGCATCTGATGCAGTGATGGGATGGGTTATGCAAATTAGACACCTCACATCAATGTGTAAAACGAGGGAAGATACTCTCAATAATGCTCACCCATTTCCAAAATGCTTAGTGATGAATTTGGACGACAGGGAGGTGTAGCAACACTCTGAGGGCTGAGGTCTGCCTGATGCTAGGCTGGATGTTGTCTCCTGGGGTCATGGCAAGATTAGAGCAAATCTCAGATTCAAACCACAGACGAGGAGGAGAAACATCAGAAGCGTACACCCTATGACCAGAAGCTGTTAATGACGATTAGGCCAGTGGGTCAGAGCAGAAAAGAACAGGAAAACGGGTTGAGGGAGCAGCCGTCGGATGCAGAGCTGATGGTCTGTAGGCTGATCATCCTGGGTCTGGTAGGCACAGGTGGCCCACAGCCATAATGAGCTGAAGTCATAGTACAGTAAGTACCTTACATATGAACCTTCAAGATGCGAACTTTCAAAGATGTGAACGTGCTACTACCCAGACATCCCTGGATCGTTTTTTAAAGAGGGTGGATAGAACTGAATCCAGCAAGGAACCAGAACCCGTGCCACCATCGTCAGGCATGAGTGAAATTGCAGCTTGCCCTCCATCTCCTATTGATAATTATCCTTCAGCTCTACCATCTGCCTCCTCCGGTCAGTAACTCTTCTTGCCTGTTCACTCGATGCCAGCCCCTGTGTACCAGCTGTTGTACTGGACTACTGTACTTTTCAAGGGACTGTACTGTAAGATTAAAAATGTTTTCTTTATTTTTGTGTTTGTTTTTTATGTATTAGTTTTGTGAAAAGTATTATAAACCTATTACAGTACAGTACTTTATAGCCAATCGTGTTAGTTGGGTATCCAGGCTAACTTTGTTGAACTTAGGAACAAACTGGACTTCCAAACGCACTCTCGGAATGGAACTCGTTCATATGTAGGGGACTTACTGTACAAAGACTCTAAATTCTTGCCTTTACAGACACAGCATCCTCCCTACTTCCCAGAACCTTTCAGTTTCACTCTTGGGCGTGATCAGACTGGAAGTTGTTCACTGTAAAGATGCGTGTAGTGGGTTGAATGGTGGTTCCCCCAAAGATATGTCTACCTGAACCCTTTAAATGTGGACCTTATTTGGGGAAAAAAAAGGTCTTTGCAGATGTAATTAAGGACCTCAAGATAATCTTATCCTGGATTAAGGTAAGCACTAAATCCAATGGCAACTGACCTTGGAAGAGAAGGAAAGGAGACACACAGAGAGAACCTGCAAAGACGGAGCAGAGGTTGGAAGGATGCATCTGTGCCCAGGAATGCGAGCATTGCCACAGCCACTGGGAGCTGAGAGAGAGGCAGGGAGCAGACTCTCCCTCAGAGCCTCTGCAAGGAACCACCCCTGCAGACACCTTGATTTTGGACTCCTGGCCTCCAGAACTGAGAAGGAATACATTTCTGTCGTGTTACTTTACAGCAATTTTTCACAGCAGCCACAAAATCAAATACAGTGCACAGTTCTAAGCCATCAGTTAGCATTCCCCAATTGAGAAGTCATAGTTATGCTCGGCATTTGAGGTGTTCAGACTTGAATCTGCCTGACTTGTCCTAAAATGTAACTGCAGGTTTTAATTTGAGGACAATAATTTTTAAAAATATCAGATGAAGTTTATAAATGCCACTCTGAAAACAGTTTTCTCCGTGTACATTAGAAGAAAATGCTGCTGTGGGTCCACTTTGATTTTCTAGAAGTTCTAGTTGAAGTAAGATTCAGTCTCCATGGAGGAACAGAAACAGGAATAAACCATTGGTCCCATCAGCACCTAAGCTAGCCAAAGCAGATCCCTTTTGTGTCAAGGTTGCCCTCAATTTTACCTCTACATTTATAATGACTCTCATTACCCTTTCCAGTTGTGACATTCCTATTTGCCACTAATTGACCAAATTAATCAGTGGGACGGGAAATAATCGCTCACTAGCTGTCAAGCAACCTTGTCACTTTGTGACTTCCAGGGGCTCAAAGCCATTCAATTCAATTAGCCTCAGTGTTTTACATGTGGCGCTATACATCCACTTGGAAAATTCCTTAGTGTTTTGTTCTTTTTTTCCCACTAGACTATGATACATCTTAATAAATATGCTAAAAACAGATACAGAACCAACAACGGTAAAAAGCGCTGCTTTTGAAAGAGTCACTGTCCTCTGCTTCAAGATTAACCACTACAGAAGTTCTATCCTTTCTGAGTGCCCTTGTCATGTCTGGAGGAAAAACCAGATTTTCTGGTTGTCCAAAAAGATCAGTCGCTCATTACAGCTAATTACAGGCAACTTTCACCTCTCCTTGCTAATGGAAGGAAGCACTGATGCAGGCAATCCCCAAATGGCAAGTCTTCCATTAGGTTTCAGCAAATAAAAATACAACAGACATTGCACTTCAAGGTTTTTCTCACAGTTCTTCGAGAAAACTCCTGATCAAATCAGGGGTTGACTTTTAGATTGTCTGAAGGTAACATGGACATGTTTCTAGGACCCACTGTACTTACCATCACAGTTGCACTTATACTAGAATTAAAATGTAATTTACACCCTTTAGCAGGGCTGAAGAATGAATGGGAGGAATTCAGAGAGCTCCTGACACATAGAACTTGTAACCTGCACTTGGACCACTAGTAATTAATAACAACAACAACAACAATTCCTGTTATTGAGTACCTGTTGCATGCCAGGTATGTTATCTTCATTAGCTACAATCGTGGTAACAGTCCTGCAAGGTGTTATTATCTTCATTTTAGAAACAAGAAACTGAGTCCTGGAGAAGCTATGTGACGGACTTTGCTACCTGAACAGTAACTAACCAAGGTAGGTTCAAACTGGATCTTACTCCACACTCCACACCTCTCCCACGAGGCTGTCTGGATAACACAAGTGGACAATGTTTACTGATCAGTTTAAAATTCTCCTGCTACAATTACAGGTGCCTGTGCTAGTTAAATGGCTTTACAAACCTAGACCTTTGAGTGATAAAAATATACTAATATCTCTCTAAAGAGCAGAATTTATTGTATGACAAATGGAACTTAAGGGTTCAATTACTGAAATTTTAAGAGAACCTAAAGTTTTTTTTATTTAGAATGCAATTGATGGTAAAAGAGCAGTGAAAGGCCCTTTATATCGGTGAACAGACAGGGACAGGCCTGTTAAACCAAGACCCTGGTGTACCAAAGTGTCATAACCTTGCCCCATTAACTTTATCCACTGCCTGGTTGAGTTCTAAATTAAAAATATTCATCAAGTTTAATTCATGTCTTCTAACTTTGTAAAAATTATTTTCCAGAAATGAGCTTTTCTTTTAAAATGATTTTAAAAGTAGATATGCCAGAAAAAAGTTAAATATAGGAATCCTCACTAAAGAGAAATTATACTTCTGCAAAATTAAAATTATGATAAAGACATCAATGTTTTTTATATTCCTCAATCAGCTCATTATCCTTGAATAATACTGACTCAATTAAAAATTTCACACCATGATAGTGGTGGTTAAACTATTATCAGTAAATGCCATGCCTATCCACACGTGTGGATTGAGTCAGGTGCTATGCTAAGTGCTGGAAGACAGAAATTATTAACAGTCTCTGACCACATTCTAGTGGAGGAGGCACACCTACAGAAAGATGATTATATGCAAAAGTATAGTGTCTGTTGACAGCACCTCCCTCCATAATGCCCCTAAAGCAGAAATCTGGAGGTAATGATTCCCTACCCTCTGAAACCTCTGCTTTCAGTCATTCTCAATGTCTTGATAATTTTACTTCATAAATGTTTTCAACTCTACCTCCTCTTTTCCACCTGCATTCTCACCACCTTTGGCCAGACCTGTGTCATCTCTCACCTAGACTTTCATTGGCCTCTTGTCCCGTCTTCCTATCTCTAATATATGATCCATTCCCGTATTTTTCTCCATAGATTCATCTAAGTTGAATATCTGACCATGTAATCTCATGTTTTCAGTAGTTAATGAATGTCTTTGTGATACAAATGGGATTTAGCCGCGAAAAGAAGTTCAAATCCTGGATTTTCCATGTATTAAATGCGTGATCTTGGGCATTAGTTGTTCCCTTTGAGCCTTGTTCCTGAATTGTAAACTGTCAATAATAATACCTTGGCACCTTCAGGGATAAACGAGAATATTATAAATAAAACACAAGGCATATAGCAATCGCTCAATTAAAAAACTCAATCAAAATCATTATTTCAAGCTCTCTAGCTTTGCATGCACAAGTCCTCCAGCATCTCTCTGCCTTGTACTCTGTGCTCTAGTAACATATAAACATTTGTAGTCACCGGAAAATGCCATGCTTTCCCACACCACCACAGCTTTACCTATTCTAATAGCCTAGCTTGGAATGTCCTTTCTTCTTGGGAGAGCAGTCAGTAGAGAGCCATCTCACCTGAGGTTACAACTTTCCTTAAGCAACCTACAGCTTGTGCCTAGGCTAAGTGGAAGTATTAAAAGCCCAGCCATTTTGGCCCAAATTCTGTCAGGCACAAACAGTCATGGAAATGGCTGGAACCAGAATCAGTACATTGTAGGATAGAAATGTTTCATCTGAAATCAAGCCCAAGTAGAGCCAGAGAGCACAAGCAGTTAGTCCAATCGCCCAAGTCACATCCCGAAGTTGTACCAGTGCTCTTCCCTCAGCTCACACCAAAAACTGTATGGGCATCCCATAAGACAAGCCAATGGAGGAATCGGGGGGAGGGGAACAACTTTTGTTCACATGGTGATTGGCCAAGTATGTGAGTAGAAGCCAAAAACAGATAATGACTTCATTCTAGCCACACTCACGGGTGGCCTTAAAGGAGAGTAAAGAGGGGGATTCTTCTTAGTGGGTGGAATAGAAAGTGGTATATCTGGTCATCCATGCTGTGTGGAAGCAAAAGTGGGTCAGGTTAGTATATATGCAGCTTCTGAGCAGTAGCCAATAGTCTGATTATCTGATCAAGGATGTAGAAAGAAGAAATGGAAGATGTGGGTGTGGCACATGGAAATGCAATCAAAGTGTGAAGATTTTTGTATCAAATCTTAATGTCCACCAGAAATCATACACCAGGGGAGAGGCAGTAAAGAACTAAGAAAACAACTCACCCCATTGATACTATCTAGTCATCATAACTGGCAACCCCAAAACTAACAAGGGCAAATGACAGGAACAGCCATGTTAGGAGAGGTGGAGGCTATGCATGGGTCCAACAGCATGGACCTACACCTCCTAAGATTGATCTAGCTGCTGATCAATTGATCTCTGAATGCCCAACCTGCTAACCATATAGACCAACAGTTCACCCCCAATATGACACTCTTGCCTAAGAAGATCAGCTGGTCTATTGGTGGCCAGTTGACTACATTGGGTCCCTTCCATCCTGAAAGGGCTACTGGTCAGTATTCAGGGGGACAGATACCTCTCCTGGGTATGTTTTTGCCTTTTCTGCCCAGAGAACCTCAGCCAGCACCACAATTTGAATGCTTACAGAGTCCCTGATCCCCAGCTATGGGATCCCATGCAACACAGCATCTAGCAGGGGATTCACTGAACAGTGAAGAAGAGTAGACTCAAGACCATGAGGTTATCTTGTCAAATCATTTACTGCACCATCCAAAAGCAGCCACCCTCATATAGTACTGGAACTGTCTTGAAAATGGGACTGAAGTGCCACCTTAGAAGCAATACTCTGTAGGAATACACACTTCATTACAGAACCTCAATACGGTGCTACTTCTAATAGGAAGGATACATGAGTCAGGGAACCAAGGAGTAGAAGCAGGAGCAGCCTTAATTATCCTCACTCCTAATGACCCACTGAGAGACTTTATGATTCTCACAACGGCAACTCCGGGCTAGAAGTCCTGGTTCCCAAAGGAACACGCTCTTGCCAAGGGACACACCATGAGTCCCACTGAACAACAAATCATGGTTGCCCCTGTGCACTCTGGGCTTGCTGCACGCAGAGACCAGTGGGCAAGAGGAGGAGTCATCATTGCGGCAGAGATATTCAATTTTGATCACCATCAGAACACAGGGCTTTTTTCACACAGTTGGTGACCTGAAGAACACAGGTGGAATCCAAGTGACCCACTTGGTTCACTTAGGATGAGCCACACTTTGCCCAGTTCGAACTGTGAATGTGCAACAGCCCTGACCTAAGAAGGTTATGAATACCAGGGGTTCAGCCCCTCAGGAATGATAGTGAGGATTACACGATAAAGCAAAGCACCAAGACCTGCAGAGGTGATGGCTGAGTCAGGGAGAATTTGGAATGGCTAACAGCCAAGGGAGATGATGAAAACCCAGCACAGCCCTGAGACCAACTACAGTGGTGGAGGCTGCTTTTCTCCACAGTAACCTCCCTCTCTCTGTCTCCCCCGTCGGGAGAAGAGGTACTCCTCCATGGCTGAACAGGGCCTTGGACATGTTGCTGTGGGAAGGGTGTACTGAGGCAGCTATGGGGTAGCCACTCAGCTCTACCTTCAAGATGGAATTTGCTGCAAGGAGAGTTTCTAGTTGGTTCACAGCCTCCAGTGCTACACCTGAGGGGTCCACCACAGCATTCACTAAAGCCCCACTCTTCCAGGGCTGCTTCCATCCAACGACTGAGCACACCAGGTGGCTGGGCGGGGAGTGCTGGATCCTGACCATTTCTGCCCCCTATTGGGACTCTGGGCCTCTTCCAACAAGTATCTGTGCTCTGGAGCCCCCATAGACCTGGTCAAGATGGTCCCAGAGCTGCAATGCAGTTGGAGCTTCTCCAGCTCTGTCCTTCTTCCTCTTTGCTCTCACAAGCGTTAGGTTTGCATCAAGCTCTGAGACTCTTCCCCATGACTCCTGCTTCCTCTCCTCTCTATCCTACACAAGAATTTCCCTCAATAAATCTGTTTCATATCTACTCCTATCTTGGCATCTGCATTCTGGAGGACTCAGCAAGCATAATCCATTTTATCTATTTTTCATTTCTGGGCCTTTCAATGTGTTGATTTGCCTGCCCAAATAGCTATCCTCCCTGACCTAGCTGGATTTGACTTTTATTTTGTATTTTTTCTGGCTGGCTTTGACCACTTTGACTACAGACAACAGATATCAGTGTAGGCATCACTTCCTTCAATAAACCTTCCCTGACCTCTCCACCACCACCAAAATCTATGTTGGATGATACTGCTAGGGGTTCCATAGCACCATGTACACTCCCATCCAGCCCTCATCCCTCTGATTTGAAATTTCTTTTTGTGTGTGTGTCTGCATCCCTCCGCAAACTATAAATGTCATGATGAAAGGGTCTGTATCTATTTCTTCACCATTGTATGCCTACCATCTATCACAATGCTTAGCATTTTTTAGAGACTCAATAAATATTTATTGAATGGATATCTAGACACAAAGCAAGAGAATGAAAACCATGGAAACCAATCAAGGGAGCACCCTGGGAGGAAGGGCCCAGGTAGAACTTAGAAGAATTCCACTGAATTAAGAACACTCTTCAGACATTTTTAAAAGGTATCACATAGAAGATGGTGGAGTAAGAAGACCTGAGCTCACCTCCTCCCATGGGCACACCAAAATAACAACTATTTACAGAGCAACTATTGATGAGAATGACATGAAGACTAGCAGAAAAGATCATCTACAGCTAAAGATATAAAGAAGAAACCACAATGAGACAGGTAAGAGAGACAGAGATGCAGTACAGTCAAGACCCACACCCCTGAGTGGGTGACCCGCAAAGGAGAGGATAATCACAATCTCCCCAGGGAGCAAGGGGCCCAAGCCCACATCAGACTCCCCAGACCAGAGGTCTGGCACCAGGAAGATGAGCCCCCAGAACCTTTGGCTTTGAAGGCCAGCAAGGCTTGCTTTCAGGAGTCCCAGAGCCTGTGGGAAATAGAGACATCACTCATAAAGGGTGCAAACAAAACCTCATACACTCTGAGACTTGGGACAGAAAGAGTAATGTGAAAGGAGCCTGGGTCAGACCCACTTGCTGATCTTGGAGAGTCTCCCAGAGAGGTAGAAGGCAACTGAGACTTACCCTGGGGGACACAGATGCTGGCACAGCTATTTTGGGGAGTTTGTTCTACCACAAGAACACTACGGCTGGCAAATGACATTTTGGAATCTTCCTTCTAGCTTATTAGAACCACTAACCCCACTCACCAGCCAGTCAGCACCAGTCCTGGTGCTCCCCCCGGGCCAAGCAGTTAGCTTCATGGGGCACAGCTCCATTCGCCAGTAGGCTGGCGGCACCCATAGGCCCCCATGAGCACCCCAGGCACCCCAGGACCCAGCCCCACCCATCGGAGTATCAGGACCCGGTCTTGCCCACCAATGGACCAGCACTAGCTCCAGGTCTGGCTTCACCCACCAGTGGGCAGGCACTATCCCCCTGGGTCCTGGCCATGCCCACCAGAGAGGGGACATCAGCTCTAAGATACCTTGGGCCCCTCAGCCAGCAGACCTAGGACCCAGATGCACCCACCAGCAGGCCAGCACCAGTTACAGGACCTGTGCCCTCAGGCAGCCACCCTGGGACCCAGCTATACCTACCAGCAGGTCAGCACCAGTTTCAGGACCCCCAGGCCCCCAAATCCAGTCACCCCATGATCTGGTCCCACCCACCAGCAGGCTGACACCAGCTCCGGGACCTCTGGACCACAGCCAGCCACCCCAGGACCCAGCTTTGCTCACCAATGGCTGACAGCCTCTGCACTAGGTGGGGCCTGGCAACCAACCAGGCCAGGAGCCACTCATGCCTACCAGTGTGCCCACAGTAGTCAGCCCACCACAATAGAAGGGCCCATGCAGCCCACATAGGGGGCACCCCTAGAGAATTTAGCTCTGGTCACCAGAGGGGATTGTGCTGCTGGGCCCCATAGGACGTCTTCTACATAAGGCTACTCCTCCAAGATCAAGAAATGCAATTGACCTACCTAATACATAGAAATAAAACCAGAGAAAACAGTCAAAATGAGGCAACAGAGTAGTATTTTTGAAATGAAGGAACAAGATAAAACCCCAGAAGAAGATCTAAGTGAAGTAGAGATAAGTAATTTACCTGATAAAGAGTTCAAGGTAATGATCAAAAAGATGCTAAACAAACTTGGGAGAAGAATGGAATAACAGAGTAAGAAGTTTAACAAAGAGTTAGAAAATATAAAGACAAATCAAACAGAACTGATGAGTACAGTAACTGAAATAAAAAATACACTAGAAGGAATCAACAGTAGATTAGATGATACAGAGGAACAGATCAGCAAACTGGAAGACAGAGTAATGAAAATCACTCAAGATGAACAGAAAAAAGAAAAAAAGAGAGTTATAAAAAATTAGGTCAATTTAAGAGACCTCTGAGACAACATTGAGCATACAAACATTCACATTATAGGGGTCCCAGAAGGAGAAGAGAGAGAGGAAGGGGCAGAGAACATATTTGAAGACATAATAGCTGAAAACTTCCCTAACCTGGGAAAGGAAACACATCCAGGTCCAAGAAGCACAGAAAATCCCAGGTAAGATCAACCCAAAGAGGTCTACACCAAGACACATTGTTATTAAAATGGCAAAAATTAAAGATAAAGAGAGAATATTAAAAGCAGCAAGGGAAAAACTACCAGTTATGTACAAAGGAACTCCCATAAGACTGTCAGCTGAATGGAAACTCTGAAGGGCAGAAGGGAGTGGCATGATATATTTAAAGTGATGAAAGAAAAAAAACGTATAATCAAGAATACTCTACCCAGTAAAGCTATCAATTAGATGTGATGGAGAGATAAGCAAAAGATAAAAGAGTTTATCACCACTAAACTGGCTCTACAAGAAATGTTAAAGGGACTTCTTTAAGTGGAAGAGAAAAACCACAACTTGAAATATAAAAATTACAAAAGAAAAAATCTCATTGGTAAAGGCAATAAAGGTAGTAGATCAATCACCCACAAAGCTAATAGAAAGGTTAAATAACAAAAGTAGTAAAATCATCTATATCCACAATAAGCAGTTAAGGGATACACAAAACAGAAAAATATGTAAAATATGATGGCAAAAACATTAAATGTGGGGGGGAGTAAAAAATTCAGGGTTTTTAAAATGCATTTGAACTTAAGAGATTATCAATGTATAAAAATCATATATATATATATGATCATATATATATATATATGGGGGGGGAGAGAGAGCTATGTATAAACCTAATGGTAATCACAGGCCAAAAATCTATAACAGATGTACACACACAAAAGAGAAGGAAATCCAAACATAACACTAAAGATAGTCATCAAATCACAAGGGAAGAGAAAAAAGAACAAAAAAGAACTACAAAAACAAAATGAAAACAATTCGCAAAATGGCAATAAATACATACCTATCAATAATTAAATGTAAATGGACTAAATGCTCCAATCAAAAGACACAGAGTGGCTGAATGGATACAAAAACAAGACCAGTATATATGCTGCCTACAAAGACTTACTTCAGAGCTAAAGACAAACACAGACTAAAAGTGCACTGCTGGTGGGAATGTAACTGGTGCATCCACTGTGGAAAACAGTGGAAATTCCTCAAAGAACTAAAAATAGAATTACCATACAATCCAACAGTTCCACTGCTGGGTATATGTATGAAGAAAACAAAAACCCTAATTCAAAAAGATATATGCACCCCTATGTTCACTGCAGCATTATTTACAATAGCCAAGATATGGAAGCAACATAAGTGTCCATCAGTAGATGAATGGATAAAGAAAATGTGATACACACACACACACACACACACACACACACACACAATGGAATATTACTCGGCCATAAAAAAGAACAAAATCTTGCCAAATGTGACAACATGGATGGACCTACAAAGTAGTATCCTAAGCGAAATAAGTCAGACAGAAAAAGACAAATACTACATAATTTCACTTATATGTGGAATCTAAAAAACAAAACAAGTGAATGAACAAAAGAGAGACAGACTCACAGATACAGAAAACAAACAGGTGGTTGTCAGGGGTAGGGAGGAAAGAAATAGGTGAGGGAGATGAGGAGTTACAAACTCCCAGTTACAAAATAAAAGAGTCACAGGGATGAAATGTAGAGTGTGGAGAATATAGCCAATAACAATGTATATCTTTGTATGGTGACGTATGGTAACTAGACTTATTGTGGTGATCATTTTGAAATGTACAGAAATATCGAATCACTATGCCATGTACCAGGAACTAACATAGTGCTGTAGGTCAATTATACTTCAAAAACAAACAAACTCACTCATAGAAAAAGAGATCATAATTGGGGTGTGGGGGAAGGAGGAGTTGGATGAAGGTAGCCAAAAGGTACAGAATTCCAGTTATAAGACAAACAAGAACTAGGGATGTCATGTACAATATGATAAATATAGTTAACACGGCTGTATGTTATAGACGAACATTAAGGGAGTAACCCTAAGAGTTTTCATCATAAGAAATTGTTTCTTTTGTTTTCATTTTGTATCTATATGAGAAGATGAATATTCACTAAACTTACTGTGGTCATCATTTCACGATGTACATAAGTCATTTTGCTATACATCTTTTAAAGTGCTGTACAGCAAATATGTCACAATAAAACTGGACAAGTAAAAAATGTATCCTGAAATTTCAGAAGTGGGCAGAGTGGAAAATATTAAGGGCACTGACCCAGCTCAACACAAATCTTCACAACGTTGGATTCCAACCATGACATTCCTTTCATTGGTAACACGATCAGTTCTTACTGAGCTGGAGATTGATGCTATCTCTGCGTTCCGGAAATCACCCCCAGCCAGATGATGCCACGTACAAGAACTGCCGAGGGTCACTCCTCTGTTTTGGCCAGTGATAAGAGTCACCCTGTGTATATGCAGGTTATGGCACCAAGTCAAACGCACGGATTTACATATGCAACTTAGAAAAGGATACAAGGAAGCTCCCCAGGAAGCTGAGCCTTGGGACCTTCTCTCATTTCATCTTCCAATTTGCTGGACTCTTATTCCCGTCAACTTGATCGCAGATTCCATACCTGCTTCTAACACTACTGGATTTAGTGACTCTGAATTCCTTCCTTGCCTTTTCTACCAAGGTTCGTATTCTCCTATGGTTTGGGGCTTTTTCTGTTCTAGCTATTTCTGTGTCCATTGTTACTTTGAGAAGATCCTCCATTCTTTCCCAAAGGAAAGCCGGCCCTTGTCCTCATAAATAAACTATATCATCTGAGGCAAAGAAAATTATCATTGTAATAATATTTACTTTAAAATTTTATCATCTAGAAGCCATAAAAATTACATTCATTTTTCTGAGTTAAAAAAATTACATGCATGAGTACATAGGAAAGTCTACTAAATCAACAGTGGTTTGAAGGTAGTTACATGAAATCCTCAGAAGCTGAGGTCACTTCAATTAGACATCAAAAGTTGATGTCCCAAGACATCATACCCAAGAATGTAATTTATGCTGTAAATTTTGGTCTTAATGTATCACTTTCAAAACACCTTAAATTCTCAGAGGAATGTTTGTTAAAAAGAGAAGGTGTGCCCGATGTAGAAGATTTTCTAACAGCATCCTTTCTTACTTGCCAATCTATCCTCCTTCCGCAGCAAGGAAGCTGTGTAGGTTCACCAGGAGGCCACACAACTGATAGAGCTGAACATGGAGCAGAAGCTCTTAAGCTACCTCAACACAGAGAGCAAGATCTACAAAAGTGTCTAAGCAGGCTTTCAAGCACAGAGATCTTAGGGGGCAAGCAGTGCAAGGGTGTCTGGGGCTGAGGAGGAAAACCAGGGACTCAGAAAAGGAATAGCGGGTTTAAAAGAACAAGTAACAGGAGGACCAGAAAAATAATACAGACAATAAATTACAGCCCACAGCCCAACCCAGATGTCAGTTTACAGCCTTGCAGTAGCCGCTGCATGGAGAGTTTAGTGAACTGCATTTAACATGTGCGCATTTCACTTTATTTAATGTTTAAGCTCTTTAATTCTTTGTGTCTATGAACAGTCACAGTCAGAAAGTCCAGATGGACTATATTAATCAGAGCACATAATTTTAGTGGTAGACATGCTTACTCCCAAATCCTGGATATATTCCTAGAGCCTTTGCAGTGCCCCGTTGTCTCGAGGTAAGAAATATGGTTGGCTCAGCAGCATTTGTTAATTTATGTAAGAAGGAAAATGAATCACATATAAACATATGGAAATATCCAAATGCCAATTTTTTTTTTTAGGTTAGCTCTTTGCGTCCTCATTTTCCTTCTAACCTGGGATTTATGCTATCAACTATTAACACTAAACAGATTCTTAGCTTATTCTTAGTTTTCAACTTATACATATATAAATTTAAGATATATATGTATGCATGCATATATATATATATATATATATATATACACACACACATTTTTTTTCAGACTAAATAAAATTAGTGTTTTATTTGGATAGAAAACTGACAAAGGACGGGAACTCCTTCCTTCAGGATATTGAAATTAAGGGTTGTGAACATTTAAGCAGGAGTTACTGCCATCCAGAGGCAGAAAGCCATGAGCTGCCATACCCTGTTACAGTTTTACTATAAAGGAAGTAAGCCAAGAAAAAACGTGCACATTGTTGCAGTTTGGCTCATTCAATCATCAAAGAATGGGAAATTAAGACCCAGAATCAGGTGTCACGGGGCCTGCAATCCCACTGCCCTCATGAATGGGGGAACATACTTTGGATTCTTCAAAGCTAGTCATAGTGAAAGAGGACACAGCTTTCTGTGACATAAGGCCAACCATTTCCACAGACTCAACGTGCAAAAGCATAAAATATCTTGAAAATGAACTCTTGTACATTTCTTAGAAAATCTATACTTTTCTTGTTTTGAAGCCATACGATACTTCCGTGGAGACACTGAAATGGATGCTCCTAGTGTCTGATGAAGGCTGCCCATCACACTCAGCAGAGCTAAAATATAGGGCTTCCTGGCTATGAAAAGTCTATCAGGACACTAGGATACCTATCATAGAAAGTGGTGCTCAGCCTTTGAATATGAGCGTCCAGAAAATATTTGCAGTGTATACAGTAAATAATTTTAGTAGAAGTAGTAAGTAGAATCCTGAAAGACTTTGCATAGTTGAAAAGTGTTGGGATTACACCAAGAGAGTTCCTTACTATACAGGCTCTGATTTAGAGAAAATATGTTATTCTTCTAGGACTTGATCATTTGACATTACTATTTGACTACTTAAGTTTCTGTAGCCATTCCATAGGCTGAGTTCTGTCAATAAATGAATAAACAAATGCACTAACTCGAGAATATTTCTGCTTGTTTACGTTTTGTTAGAAACCCAAATTCAAAACATGCATCAGTCTGGGTTTTCAACAACAGGAACAAATAAGGACTCCAAATTACATTTTCTATTCACAGATACTTTACACACCCATGACAGGTATAGATATAACCTTTTGAATATGTTTTAAAACATTGAATACACATACACACACACACAATCTGAAAAAATAAACCGAGTAAAAATACGTCTCTTCACCAAGCCTACTTCAATTTTCTAACCAACTTACACAGCTCAAAAGATTTCAGTCTGGGAACATTTTGAATCAAATAAAATAGTTTATAATTAGTTGAGAAAATATTATTAAATTACTATTTTTCACCTCTACCAAGATCATTTATTGTGTATATTAAAATGTTTTTCAGAAGCCCACATTCATATGCGCTAAAGTCAGGATGGGGAGGTCCTACCCATTAGAAGTATAGTTTTGACTTTCAAAAAGAAAACCCCAAACTGCATTTCTGAAGTTGCACTGTACTATGATCTCTGTCTTAAAACCCTATTCCACTTTTTGTTTGTTTGTATCTTTACATGAGACTTCTTGCATCTACAGGGTTATCAGTGCCCTCTACTGGTTTGCAGCCTGAAGTTTAAAATGGAGAAAAAGAAGAAAAGGGATGAAACAGTCATTCAAATCCTGGGAAACTGCACTATCCTAATGAAATGGGGGAAAAAACGGGGAGACTTACCTATGCTAATGTTATTTGTTTACTTGCTTGTTGTCTTAATAAACTATTATACAAAAGATTGGTTGTGAGGTGGGTTGTTTCTGAGGAGTTCCAAATCATTATTAATTCTTAATTCAGTTCCAGGAAAGAAGTTAGCAACATAAAATAAGGGGGAAAAAAACTGAAAATAAATTGCAAAAATATATATATATTTTTAATTATTATTTATAAGTTATTTATAAATGACATAGGAAACGGTTTGATGATACATACACACTAAACTGTTAACAATGGTTACCTCTGAAAAGGAGATTGGCATTGGAGACAAAGGTATAGAAGCCATATTTTCACTCCTTACTTAGCAGAGACATAGTTTAAAATTTTAACAAAGAAGCTGTATCCTGAAGCCCTGCACTTCTCACCTCCTCTCCAGCTACCATTCTCTTCTAGGCTACAGTCGCCCCTCATCAGGTCTCTTAACTGTTCTCCCTGTGTCCTTCATCATCTTCCTTGAGTCCAGTCTCAGAGAGCAGGCAGTGATTCTTCTTACATATGACTAACGTCATGCCTTTCCCCCAACAAAGCCAGTCAATGGCTTCTCATCATATTTAGAACAAATTTCAGTCTGTTTTGTTCCCTGATTCCCCAGAAGCTAGAATTATGCCTGGCCCATAGTAGGTGCTTTAAAAATGAGTCTTTAATGAATATATGGATAGATGAACAAGAATGTACTAAGGTATTATCTGTACAAAATATTAAAAGAAAGAGCATTCAATTTGGAGAATAGGTGAAAACTGGTCACTAAGAGTTAGGCTTGAGTAAATTTTCTTTACCTTTGGATCTTATTTGTCATATGGATGAATAATGGCCCTAGTTGTAAAATTTTAATGGTTCAAGGTCTCCAGCTTTTGCACCTAAACACACACACACACACACACACACACACAATGTGTGCTTAGTATAGAAGAAATCCTATCTTGAGCTATTTTCTGATGACATTACACTATACAAGTGATAGAACTCTGAAGAATATAAGTGACATTGAATACTTGCTATATGCCAGTGCTATACATTTACAAATAAATTTAGAACTGAAGATATATTCATTTATTTATATTTCAAATAACCATTGTTTTGGTGCTATTATAATTAATTTACAGAGAGGGAAATGAGACACAGAGTGATAAAATATTCCTAGAGTCGTATAATTAGCAAATGACACAGGGGGATGCAAGCCCCTTCTGTCTGACTACATCACCCTAAGCCACCCCAGACCAGTGATATTCACCCAAGGAATGCCAGGTGCCAATTAGCTTTGTCAAACCCATCTCCACCCTGAGGTTAGGGATGGACACATTTTCCCCTGAGTCACACAAGAGATGTGTGGATATTTGTACAAAATTGGGGTTCTGTTAGAAAGGAAAAAGAACTACATGGTTGCTGTATGAACAAACAGTAGTGCTTCGTGCAAAATGAAGACTTCCTAAAAATATAAATGTTCGTCACTAACAGAGAGTTAAGTAAATGATTCTACATCACAACGGTAAAATATGATGAAGCCACTAAAAATGAGGACAACATTGAACAATAAGAGAAATGCAGAGAGAAAAATACAGAAAGCACTATAATTATAATTATGCAAAATTGTGCATGCATATGAACAAGAGGAGAAAAATCGTGTTTACCTTTTTATTTTTAGATTTCCATTATTTCTGATTTATTATTGTTTGTGCAGCAAAGAAAAAGAAAACCAGTAATCAACATCAAATTTCCTGAAAACCTACTCTAGACAAATGATCTAAATATAATATAGCCTGAGCAATAGCCCAGAGAAAACTATGAAGAATGTTTACCACATACTGAAAATATGGGTCCCCATGAATAAGAATTTGTTATATTCCTCCTGCATCTTCCCTCCTATCATTTCCTTAGAGTGATTTTTTTAGTACATCTCATTCCTCAATACCAGAGCCTCTCATTATACTTACCTCGAAATTTAATCCATGTTTTCCCTAGTTCAAACCACCCAACAGACTTTATTCTACACCCTGTCAGCAATTCAGTGTATGAAATACTTCACACTCATAGAGTTTATCATTAAGGAAGTACTATGAAATCTTATCATTAAGGAAGTACTATGAAATCTATGAAATTGTATAGCAACTGTAACTGAATGAAAAGCCCACAGGTAATATATTTTGTTTTAGAAATATGAGGAAGAAGTGGGTTTGGTGTACAGAGTGGAAGTGTAAGATTACTTCCTGGAATTTTAAGCTATAATTTTTAAAAATTAAAATTACATGATTTTCCTGTACTTTATTAAACTATATGTCTAGGTATATATGTATACACACATGTGATGTGTATGTATCAGGTTATGAATGTTTTTATTTGTGCTTAAGTGTGTGTGCTCCACAAACAGATCCATTTGAGTCACAATTAATTCAGCTTGGTGCTTTGTTGCCGTTTTCCTCCCTCCAGTAATTAAAACTCAAAATACAATCAGTATCTTCACACTGATCAGCAGGGTGCAATTTGAATCATACCTACACCGGAAAAATATTTTCAACCGTACAACGTTTGGCCCAAAGGATTCTTTATCTTTCAATATTGTTTGCCACAAAATGGTGAGAAGGTCAGAAAATACTCAACCATATTTGAAAGAGAAATTCTCCTAACTAGAAAAAGCAAAAGTTCACACATCTGGTTCAAATATTTGCAAAATGAGGTTGATAAAATTATCCATTAACAGAACAAAAATGTATACTTAGGAAAACTATTGTGAAAATAACTTAAGGTATTGTATAATTTTATATTTAGTGTTTATAAATTTGCAAAAGCAATAAATCTAAGACCTATGAAAAACAAATAAAACTTTAAATCAACACAAGAAGCAAACAACAGGTTTTGACTCCCAAAGATTTTAGATGATGGATAATCAGTTGCAAAACATAAAATAGAGATGCTTAAAATATTTTTTAAAAGCAGAGATTATTTACAAACACAAAAGCCTTAAGCTACTACTTAGAATGCCATTTACATTAAGGGGGGAAAAACCCTAAAGAAAGGAAAAAATACAATCACTGAAATTAAAACTTAGTGGAAGATTATACAGCAGACTGCATTAGCTGAGAAGTAATGAATTACAATCAATCTAAATACTAACCCAGAGAACCGCAGAGACAAAAAGATTTAAATTATGAATAAGAAGTTAATAGTTATGGAGAAAGGGACATTATGTCTAACTGCAGTAACAGAAGTATAGAATAGAATAAACTGGGGGACAGGCTATATTCAAAAAGCATAGGGCTTCCCTGGTGGCACAGTGGTTGAGAGTCTGCCTGCCTATGCAGGGGACACGGGTTTGTGCCCCGGTCCGGAAAGATCCCACATGCCGCGGAGTGGCTAGGCCCGTGAGCCGTGGCCGCTGAGCCTGTGCGTCCGGAGCCTGTGCTCCACAACGGGAGAGGCCACAACAGTGAGAGGCCTGCATACTGCCAAAAAAAAAAAAAAAGCATATATCTGAGAATTCAGATTCAAGAACCACTGTAAAACACAAGCAGGAAAAATAAAAAGTCCACACCTAGACAAATTAGAGTGATACAGCAGGACTCCAAAACAAAAAAGACAGATTTTTAAAGCAGTCAGAGGGAGAAGACATATTACTAAAAAGGTATGATAATTAAATCAACAGCATAATTTTTAACAGCAAAAATACAAGCCAGAGGACCATAGAAACATCTTTAAGAACAAGGACAAAATAAATACTTTTTATTCAGTTAACATCTCTGAAGATTTACCTGTAACAGATCTCCCCTAAAATAAGTTTTAAAGAAGTACTTCAGGAAATTGAAAATTATTCAAGAGAGAATGAATAAGAAACAAGAAGGAATGGAACAAAGAAACAAAAGTAGATAAGATGGAGAAAATGTTGACTACCTAAGACAATAATAACAATTAACATGGGATCTAAATGAAAATGATATTAAAACTTGAAACAAAAATATATGCAAGAAATGGGGGTTCATTTAAGAGTTTAAAATCTTACATTGTTCATGAGGAGAGTGAGGAAAATTACTAATTTCAGACATTGTCAACATATACATACGTATGTCACAAGTAATAAAATTTAAGGATAAGCACTTTGGTAGATTGATTGACGGCCTCTAATTTTTTAGACCTCTCTAAATCCATAACTTTGGTAGTACCTCCCATACTTATTTTGGATTTTCCATGTAACTTTCTTTGGTCAATGAGACAATAACAAATTTGATGAAAGCAGAGCCTTTAAATGGGCTCAAGTGTTTCTTATTATTCTTATTCTTATTTTCCTCCTCCTCCTCCTCCTCTTTTCCTTGCCTCCACCACCTTTATCTCTATGTCTCTTTCTCTCTCTCTCTCTGACTTCTCTGTAGTTGCCATAAGTACATGCACGAGCTAACATGAAAATATGCTCAGACTAGCCTGTTGGAGAGAAGTAAGAACTTCAAGGAGAAAAACCAATTCATCCCCAATAAAATTATACCAGACCAACCAGGCTTTCTCCTCCCTCACTCAAGCAACCTACCAACTTACTTTAGAAGTGTGAGCCAGGCTGGCTAAGTTGAGACCAGGTCAAATTAGCAAACTACTCAGTTGACTTATAGAATCATGAAAAATAATAAATTTGTGTTGCTTTAATTTACTAAGACGAGGGGTAGTTTGTTGTGCAGTAAAGCCAACTGATGCAACCAGAACAGAAAAGAGAGAGAGAGAGAGAAAATTCCAAACTAATAGAGAGAAGAAGGGATTTTTAAAATATATTAATGTGAGATTATCAAAAGTTATAAGGTGCATGTAATTGGAAATAAAGAAATGAAATGGAAAAGAGAAAAGGGTAGAAGAAATACTTGACATAATAGCGACCAAGAACTTTCCAAAACTAATAACAGATACAAAAGCCACAGATCCAAGAAGCCCAGAGAACACTGAGCAGGATAAATACCAAAAACATCACACTTAGACATATCATATTAAATGTTCAGAAAGTCAAAGAAAAGAGAATATTCTAAAGAAAACAGAGGAGAGGAAAAAGACATTTAATCTATAGAAGAACATGGATAAGAATTACAGCAAACTTCTTGTCAGAACCATGAAAGCAAGAAGAAAGCAAAGTAAATTTTTAAAAGGTTGAAAGAGAATAAACATGTCTAGAGTTCTATATCTAGAAATTACTTCTAGATTCCCTCAATCTATAAATGATCTTTAAATGTAAAGGAAAATTAGAGACTTTCTCAGACAAACAAAAACTGAGGGAATTCATCACCATCAGATCTTCCCTTCAAGAAATATTAAAAGAAGTTCATTAGGTCAAAAAATAATACAGGTTAGAAACTTTAATCTACATAAAGAAAGGAACAGCTTCAGAGGAGGAATAAATAAAGGTAAAATTGATTGTATTAATTTTCTATTCTAAATTGATCTAAAAGATAAATATTTGTTTAAAGTAATAGTGATAATATAACTGGGTCATTATAGTATATGGGTAATGAAATAAAAGAGCAATAGCACAAGAAATAAAAGGAGAAATTGGGAATATTTGATTATAAGTTAGCTGCATTATATTTGAAGTGGTATAGTGTTATTTGAAGATGGGCTTAGAATAGTCAAAAATGTATATTGTAAACTTTAGGACAATCACTACATAATTTTAAACTACATATAACTGATATTGTATAAGGGGATAAAATGAATTATATAAAATACTCAGTAAAAACAAGAGAAGTCAGAAAAAAGACTTTTTAAAAGAACCAAAGAATAAGGACAATGAATAGAAAACAGTTACAAACATGGTAGATATTAATCCAACTATGTCAATAATCACTTTAAATGTGAATAATCTAAAAGACATAGATTTTTCAAATTCAATGCAATCCCTATCAAACTACCACTGGCATTTTTCACAGAACTAGAACAAAAAATTTCACAATTTGTATGGAAACACAAAAGACCCCAAATAGCCAAAGCAATCTTGAGAAAGAGAAAGGGAGCTGGAGGAATCAGGCTCCCTGACTTCAGACTATACTACAAAGCTACAGTAATCAAGACCATATGGTACTGGCACAAAAACAGAAAGATAGATCAATGGAACAGGATACAAAGCCCAGAGATAAACCCACACACATATGGTCACTTTATCTTTGATAAAGGAGGCAGGAATGTACAGTGGAGAAAGGAAAGCCTCTTCAGTAAGTGGTGCTGGGAAAACTGGACAGCTACATGTAAAAGTATGAGATTAGATCATTCCCTAACACCATACACAAAAATAAGTTCAAAATGGATTAAAGATATAAATGTAAGGCCAGAAACTATCAAACTCTTAGAGGAAAACATAGGCACGACAATCTATGACATAAATCACAGCAAGATCCTTTTTGACCCACCTCCTAGAGAAATGGAAATAAAAACAAAAATAAACAAATGGGACCTAATGAAACTTCAAAGCTTTTGCACAGCAAAGGAAACCATAAACAAGACCAAAAGACAACCCTCAGAATGGGAGAAAATATTTGCAAATGAAGCAACTGACAAAGGATTAATCTCCAAAATTTATAAGCAGCTCATGCAGCTCAATAACAAAAAAACAAACAACCCAATCCAAAAATGGGCAGAAGACCTAAATAGACATTTCTCCAAAGAAGATATACAGAGTGCCAACAAACACATGAAAGAATGCTCAACATCATTAATCATTAGAGAAATTCAAATCAAAACTACAATGAGATATCATCTCACACCAGTCAGAATGGCCATCATCAAAAAATCTAGAAATAATAAATGCTGGAGAGGGTGTGGAGAAAAGGGAACACTCTTGCACTGTTGGTGGGAATGTGAATTGGTACAGTCACTATGGAGAACAGTATGGAGGTTCCTTAAAAAACTACAAATAGAACTACCATATGACCCAGCAATCCCACTACTGGGCATATACCCTGAGAAAACCATAATTCAAAAAGAGTCATGTACCAAAATGTTCATTGCAGCTCTATTCACAATAACCCAGAGATGGAAACACCCTAAGTGTCCATCATTGGATAAATGGATAAAGACGATGTGACACCTATATACCTATATACAATGGAATATTATTCAGCCATAAAAGGAAACGAAATTGAGCTATTTGTAATGAGGTGGACAGAACTAGGGTCTTTCATACAGAGTGAAGTAAGTCAGAAAGAGAAAGACAAATACCATATGCTAACACATATATATATGGAATTTAAGAAAAAAAATGTCATGAAGAACCTAGGGGTAAGACAGGAATAAAGACACAGACCTACTAGAGAATGGACTTGAGGATATGAGGAGGGGGAAGGGTAACCTGTGACAAAGCGAGAGAGAGTCATGGACATATATACACTACCAAACGTAAGGTAGATAGCTAGTGGGAAGCAGCCGCATAGCACAGGAAGATCAGCTCGGTGCTTTGTGACCACCTGGAGGGGTGGGATAGGGAGGGTGGGAGGGAGGGAGACGCAAGAGGGAAGAGATATGGGAACATATGTATATGTATAACTGATTCACTTTGTTATAAAGCAGAAACTAACACACCATTGTAAAGCAATTATACTCCAATAAAGATGTAAAAATAAATAAAAAATAAAAGACATAGATTTTCAGAGTGGATTAAGAAGGACAACTATATTTTGTCTACAAGAAACACACTTTAAATATAACTCAAGCAAGTTAAAATAAAGGGATGAAGAAAGATATACTATGCTAATAGTAATCAAAGAAAGCACTATACTAATTTAAGGCA
Source organism: Pseudorca crassidens (assembly GCF_039906515.1). NCBI lineage: Eukaryota > Metazoa > Chordata > Mammalia > Artiodactyla > Delphinidae > Pseudorca > Pseudorca crassidens. The sequence continues at coordinate 182,941,783 of NC_090297.1, forward strand.
AACTTTGGAACAGGGAACATTATCATGAATAAAAAGTGTCACTACATCATGATAAAGGAGATAATTCTCCAAAAAACACAAGAATGCTAAATATGTATGTAGTACCTAACAACACAGTGTCAAAAAAATTAGAAAAAACCTGAAAGAAGAAATAAACAAATCTACTAACGTAGTTGGAAACTTCAACCCCTATCAGTACTGACAGCTCAAGCAGTGAGAAAATCAGTAAGGATATAGAAAACCTGAACACTACTAATCAGTTTGATCTAATTGCCCTTTATGGAATACTCAGTCCAAGAACAGCAGAATGCACATTCTTTTCAAGTTCACATAGAACATTCCATGATAAACCATAATCTTTGTCAACAAAGAATAACAGATGTAAAAGATAAAACTCAAACAATATATGTTCTCAGACCACAATAAAATTAAACTAAGAATCAATAACAGAAAGATAATGTAAAATTCCCAAATATTTACAGGTTTTACAAAACACTTTTAAATAACACAGGGGTCACTGAAAAAATATCTCAAAAGTAATTAAAAACATTTTAAACTAAAAGAAAATACAAACTAAATTAAATTTGTATTCAATGCAGTGAAATCAGTGTTTAGAGGGAAATCTGCACTATCAAATACAGCTAATCATAGTCTTATCATACAATTCAGCTATCACATTCCAAAATATTTACCCAACTGATATGAAATCTTAGGTTCACACAGTAATCTTCATGCAAATATTTATAGAAGTTTTATTCATATGTAAAGTATACAACAATAAATTTGATTTTAAAAACAAGTATATAAAAATAAATTGCATTCCTATACAATAAAATTCTCTTTTTAATAGACCCTAAATAAGTGGCAAGATATACCATGTTCATGGACTGGAATATACAATATTGTTGAATTGTTCACAAGATATCTATAATTCAAATAAATGCAAATTAATACAGTCTAAAACCATACAGAATGTATGAAAAATCTAACAAAAGATATGCTATATCTTAAAGAATAAATATAAACCTTTATTTAAATACTTTGTTAAAGAACACAAATAAAATGAGTGATATATTATGAGTGATATATTATATTCATAGACAGTAATATATAATATATCATTTCCCTCAAAATTAGTCTATAGTTATAATACAGAATCTCAATAAAGGTTTTGTGAAATTCTGCAAGTTGACTTTAAAATATACATGTAATTTGCAAATGAAGCAACTGACAAGGAATTAATCTCCAAAATATACAAACAGCTCATGTGGCTCTATTTCAAAAAAAAAAACAACCCAATCAAAAGATGGGCAGAAGATCTAAACAGACATTTCTCCAAAGAAGACATACAGATGTACAAAAAGCACATGAAAAGCCGCTCAACACCACTAACTATCAGAGAAATGCAAATAAAAACTACAATGAGGTATCACCTCACACCAGTCAGAATGGCCATCATGAAAAAGTCTACAAACAGTAAATGCTGCAGAGGGTGTGGAGAAAAGAGAACCTTCCTATACTCTTGGTGGGAATGTAAATTGGTACAATCACTATGGAGAACAGTATGGAGAGTCCTCAAAAAACTAAAAGTAGAGTTACCATATGATCCTGCAATCCCACTCCTGGGTGTATATCCAGATAAAACCATACTTCAAAAAGATACACGAACCCCAATGTTCATTGCAGCACTATTTTAAAAAGCCAAGACATGGAAGCAACCTAAATGTCCATCGACAGAGGGATGGATAAATAAGATGTGGTACATATATACAATGGAATAATACTCAGCCATAAAAAAGAATGAAATAATGCCATTTGCAGCAACATGGCTGGACCTAGATATTATCATACCAAGTGAAGTAGTCAGACAGAGAAAGACAAATATCATATGATATCACTCATATGTGGAATCTAATTTTTTTAATGATATAAATGAACTTATTTACAAAACAGAAATAGACTTACAGACCTTGAAAACAAACTTATGGTTATCAGGGGGAAGGGTGCAGGGGAGGGATAAATTAGGAGCTTGAGATTAACATACACACACTATTATATATAAAATAGATAACCAACAAGGACTTATTGTATAGCACAGGGAACTCTACTGAGTATTCTGTAATAAACTATACTGGAAAAGAATCTGAAAAAGAATGAATATATGTATATGTATAACTGAATCACTTTGCTGTACACTTGAAACTAACACAACATTGTAAATCAACTATACTCCAATAAAATCTTAAAAAATAAAATAAAATATACATGTAAGAATGAGAGTCAACAGTCAAGGTATTCCTGAAGAAGAAAATGTTAGGGGGTTAGCCTTTGCAGATATCACATTTCATTATAAAACTAAAACAATTAAGATATAGTGGTAATGGCATATGAATGATGAAATAAACAGAAGAAAAAGTTCAGAAATATATTCATGTATATATGTATATTTGACACACAATAGCTCTGGCACTGCAAATCAGTGTAGAAAAGGATGAAATAATCAGTAAGTAGTGCCAGGACAATTGTTTCTACATAAAATATTAGGCCTCAAGGTCTTATCTTATGCAAAGATAAATTCCAAAAATATTAAAGAACTAGATGTGAAAAGCAAAGTTAATTTTTAAGAAGTAATGTAAGAGGAGAGATATAACATGTTCTTGGATTGGAAGAATCAATATTGTGAAAATGACTATACTACCCAAAGAAAGCTACAGATTCAATGCAATCCCTATCAAATTACCAATGGCATTTTTTATGGAACTAGAACAAAAAAATCTTAAAATCTGTATGGAGACAGAAAAGACCCCGAATAGCCAAAGCAGTTTTGAGGGAGAAAAACGGAGCTGGAGCAATCAGACTCCCTGACTTCAGACTCTACCACAAAGCTACAGTAATCAAAACAATATGGTACTGGCACAAAAACAGAAACATACATCAATGGAACAAGATAGAAAGCCCAGAGATAAACCCACGCACCTATGGTCAACTAATCTATGACAGAGAAGGCAAGGATATACAATGGAGAAAAGATAGTCTCTTCAATAAGTGGTTCTGGGAAAACTGGACAGCTACATGTAAAAGAATGAAATTAGAACACTCCCTAACACCATACACGAAAATAAACCCAAAATGGATTAGAGACCTAAAGGTAAGACCGGACACTATAAAACTTTTAGAGGAAAACTTCGGAAGAACACTCTTTGACATAAATCACAGCAAGATCTTTTTTAAGCCACCTCCTAGAGTAATGGAAATAAAAACAAAAATAAACAAATGGGACCTAATGAAACTTCAAAGCTTTTGCACAGCAAAGGAAACCATAAACAAGATGAAAAGACAACCCTCAGAATGGGAGAAAATATTTGTAAATGAATCAACTGACAAAGGATTAATCTCCAAAATATGTAAACAGCTCGTGCAGCTCAGTATTAAAAAAAACAAACACAACCCAATCCAAAAATGGGCAGAAGACCTAAATAGACATTTCTCCAAAGAAGATATACAGATGGCCAAAAAACACATGAAAGATTGCTCAACATCACTAATTATTAGAGAAATGCAAATCAAAACTACCATGAGGTTTCACTTCACACTAGTTAGAATGGGCATCATCAGAAAATCTACAAACAACAAATGCTGGAGAGGGTGTGGAGAAAACGGAACCCTCTTGCACTGTTGGTGGGAATGTAAATGGATACAGCCACTACGGAGAACAGTTTAGAGGTTCCTTAAAAAACTAAAAATAGAATTACCATATGACCCAGCAATCCCAGTACTGGGCATATACCCAGAGAAAACCATAATTCAAAAAGACACATGCACCCCAATCTTCACTGCAGCACTATTTACAATAGCCATGTCATGGAAGCAACCTAAGTGTCCATCGACAGACAAATGGATAAAGAAGATGTTGTACATATATACAATGGAATATTACTCAGCCATAAAAAGGAACGAAACTGGGTCATTTGTTGAGACGTAGATGGATCTAGAGACTGTCATACAGAGTGAAGTAAGTCAGAAAGAGAAAAACAAATATCGTATATTAACGCATATATGTGGAACCTAGAAAGATGGTACAGATGAACCTGTTTGCAGGGCAGAAATAGAGACACAGATGTAGAGAACAAACGTATGGACACCAAGGGGGGAAAGTGGCAGGGGGGCTGGTGGTGGGATGAATTGGGAGATTGGGATTGACATGTATACACTGATGTGTATAAAGTGGATAACTAATAAGAACCTGCTGTATAAAAAAATAAATAAAATAAAATTCAAAAAAAGAAGTAATGTAAGAAAATTTCTTTTTGATTCTAAAGAGAGGAAAAATTTTTCTAAAAACAAAAATTTTCATTTATGAAGAGAAAGACTGATTTGACTGTATTCATATTTTAAAATATCTGTTCATCAAAAGACATCAAACTCAAATTGAACAAATAAGCCCCAGTCTTGAAAAACATATTTTGGATATATATAATTAATAGTCAGGAGAAGTAAAGAACTTCTACAAATCAATAATAAAAGGATAAGTAATGTAAAATGAGCTCTCATTCAGAAAATCAACAAAATATATGACTAGGCAATTCACAGAGGAAGAAAACAAATGGCACATACCTTCGAAAGGACGCTCAACCGGTGACAAGGAAAAATGTGAATAAAAATTACACTGAGGAATCACTTCACACAGTCAGATTTACAAAAATAAATGTAAAAAGAAGTTTGACAATACAAAGGTACGTTATAGAACAACAGGAATGCTAGTGTGAATATACATCAATACAAGTGCTTTGGAAATTCATTTAGACCTATAGCTGCCCTTCCTATCCACGGACGGGGAAACCATGGATACAGAGGGCTGACTATACTGCACCATTTTCTATAATGGACCTGAGCATCCATGGAGTTTGATATCCACAGGGGGTCCTGAAACCAACCGTCTTCAATACTGAAGGATGACTGTCTCTTGAATTTGAAGATGCACACTTTATCACTTGTCATTCTACCCCTAGGAAACTTTAAGATATGCATGAAGAAAACCAGCACATAAACGTTCCCAATAATATCCAATAAATGGAGCCAATAAGAATACCTACCAAATAGAGGATGGATAACTAGTTTACACCATATTCTTGTAGCACACTATTATATATAATTTAAAAGTGATGAAAAGCAACTCTTGTATCAACATGGATAAATCTCACAAAAATAATGGAGCAAATTCCAGACAGATACATACAGTATTTATACAAAATTCTAATTTAAATAATGTTTTTAGATATTTAATTTAAAGCAATAAGATATATTGTTTAGGAATAAATTGGTATGCATTTAAGAAAATAAATATATGGGAAAGATACTCACAAAATTCAAACAGTGGCTACTTCTAGTGGATAAAAAGGAACAATGTGATTAGCAGTGAAGCAAGAGCAAAGAGGGTTTCAATTATCTCTTAAGCTACTTTGTGATTATATGAGTATTATTTTAGTTTTGTCACCTTTTTATATCTAAATTTTTTCATTAAAAAAATAAAGAGTATATATATGTATGTATAACTGAATCACTTTCCTGTATACCTGAAACTAACACAACATTGTAAATCAACTATATTTCAATAAAAAAGAACATATAATCTAGAATCAATGTGTGAATCCCAGCTCCATCATGACCATGTTACTTTGAACCAGCTAATCAACTTGTTGGAGCCTCACGATCTGACATAAATACAGTTACGCCAATGCCTGACTTATGGAGTTATGGTGAGGATTAATGCACTATTGTTAACATATGTGAAGCACTTAGCATAACGCCAAATACAGAAATCACTCACTAAATGGGAGCTATTGTGACCTGTATGTGCTTCATCCCCTAGAGAGTTGTCTCTTGAACCTAATTATTATGAAATCATGTGGATATTGTAGTGCATTCAGGGTTTTCTCAAGAGGATACACACTCGTTTCCATAAAGCTTCTGGTGCATTCAACACCTTGTCAATTGTGTCACAGGGAAAAAATAGTTATTGTGAGCACTAAACATTGCACCACATTTAAGCAGACTACTGACATTGAACTAATGTATGACTATATTAGCAAAATTATCAGAAAATTCTCACTTCTTTGCTAATTGCAAAATAAGCAGCTCTCTAGTCAAGAACTAATTCTAGACTAGCATTTAAGCAAAGTAGGTAAATGAGCTATTCACGGAGCCTTAGAGGTTTTTAATAACTTTCCTCTTCTCCAATAAATGAATGTGTTGCTCTTGGGAGTACTTAAGCTTTGCATTAACAGGGAGCTTGGAGTTTCTTACTGCACTGGATTTTCTACAGAAATTAGAAAATAAACATACCTTCTGAAGATAAGCAAGTCAAAATCCAGTATTACTTCTGTCCTTTTAAGAAGAGAGGGAGAGATACCAGGATGATTGCACACAAAGAAATTGCTATTTGAGGGCACAGCAAGCCAGTGGCCATCTGCAAGCCAATGACAGAGGCTCAAGAGATACCAAACCTGCTGACACCTTGATCTTGGACTTCCAGCTTCCAGAACTTTGAGAAAGTAGCTGTTGTTTAAGTGACACCGTCTGTGATATTGTTATGGCAACCCTAGCAAACTAATAAGAATGCTATTTGATTATATCATCAAAAAAAAAAAATAAAATAAAAATAAGCAAGTCAACAAAGGATATTCCCTCTGCTCTTTTGACCCAATCCAGTTCCCAAAATACCTTATAGTGAAAAAGAGAAAAGTCCTTTTACGTGCGTCATCAATACTGCCAAATTTATGATTTTATGTCATTATATTTCACTTCTACTTAAAAAAGAAAAAAAAGTATTTTTGAATATTAGTATGTCAACCACCACAATACTCTATTTGTTCTTGCTCTACCTAGCTGTAAACAAATATATAAAATTGCTGGATAAAAATATTTTTAATGAAAATGAACACTAGATTCATCATTGTAAAGTCAAACTCCAGAAACAAAAACAGACTCTCTTGCTGGCTGGTGGGCAAATTACCTCACTATTATTTGCAAAAGTCCATTTATATCTCCCTTCCGAATCCAAAGAAAATAATCAATTAGAATCCTCCAAAGACTGTACATGTTAAATTTTTAAAATTCATTATTTTTCTCTCCTCTTCACCTTTCCAATGTTTTGCTCTTCTGAGAGAAAACAAGACTTTCTGTCCTGAAGTTGTGTAGTCTTGTTAGAACATGAAACCAAACAGATTATCTTTAGAGGTGAAACTAATGCAACCTGTGAGTACTCCGGCTAAACTGGAAAAAATGTCACCTCAGGGGAGGCCTTCGATATGTACATCCCAAATGTGAACGAGACATGTATTTACTCCATCACTTTTCGCAGTCTGCTCCTGAGCCAGACTTCCTCTTGTTTCAAGAGGAACTCAAGGCAGCCTGAGTTCCTCTTCCATCTAATGAATCTGCCATCTCGGTAGGGCAAAAATGTAACAGGCAAATGCAGTTTTTAAGAAGCAGGGATTGTTATATTAATATTAGACAGAAAGAGTACAGACGAAGGTATTAAATGATGATGAAACACATTATAACGTTGAAGACTACAACTCACAATGAAGGATAAATGAGTCAACATGTATACACCCCAAACACAACAGCAACTTACATACAGAAGCAACTGCAGAAGACGGAAAAAATGGAGTGAAATGCTAATTATAAGGGATTTTAAGTACCTTTCTCAGTCCAAGACAGATTTAGGGGAACATCAGTAAAGATAGAGAAGACCTAAAAATCAAAATCAATAAGGTGTATATTATACGTAAATACTGTAACCTGATACAGTAGAGAATATATGTTCTTTCATATGAACATAGAACATTCATAAAAATGGACTACATATAATTCCACACACAAAAATTAATAAATTCAAAAATAGAGCTAGGAGTAAAATATTAAAATAAATAGTACAAACAGTATAGTTTGACGATATACAATAAACCACGAACTAATAACAAAAATTTTTAAGTCTCGTCTACTTGCAATTTTTTAAAATGATATTAAAGAACCCTTGGATCAAAGGGAAAAACACAAAATGAAATTACAGAATTTCTCAAAAATAATGACAATGAAACAGCTTTTGGGATCTAGTGTGACATTGCTAAAGCAGCGCTCAGAGTAAAGAATGAAATACTTACATTTTTCATAATTATTCATTAACAAAAAGCACCTCAAACAATAGTAAAAGACCAAAAAACCAACAAAATAAACCATAAAGGTCAAAAGGAACAAATTTTCAAAATGAGAGATTAATAAAACAGAAACCATAAGAGGAACAGAAGTCATAAACCAACCAACCTAAAATTGGATCTGATCTTCACACACTACAACAGAATAAACTCCAACTGGAACACAGGTGTGAATGTAAAATAATTACAACTAAACAAGTTCTAGAAAAAACATGAACATATCCCCTTAAAATTGATTGGAAAAACATTGCTAACCATGCTGTGAAATCCAAAAGCCACGGAAAATAGTCACTCTGACCATATAAAACAAATACCATTGAATAAAGGCCAAAGTTAAATTATCAGTGACAAACTGGAGCAGAAATTGTAATTTTATCACAAAGGGATTATATCCTCCATGCATAAAGGACTCCTAAAATCTGAGAAAACAGCTTGTCAAAAAATGGGAGGGGGGTAAAGGTGCTTAACAGTATGGACGGATGGAAACTAAACTTTTGGTGGTGGGCACACGGTAGTGTATACAGAAGTCAAAACAATATTGCACATGTGAAACAGATAATACCGTAAACCCATAAAACTAAGGAAAACAAAAATGTAGGGAACGCCAGTTTTCTGGTTCTACACGTAAGGAGCTTGGAAGACGCCGTTCCATTCTAACAACAACAAAAAGCTAAACAGACTGAAAATCAACAACGCTTCTTGGATCTATAGGTGACGTGAAAACACAGGAAAAACCACTGCATCCCCGGTTGAAGGTAAAAAGGCAAAAACAGGAGTAACAGCTCACAGGGAAACACAGGAAAAACCACGGCATCTCCGGTTGAAGGTAGAAAGGCAAAAACAAGAGTAACAGCTCACCTAAGCAGAGACTCGGGAGTGGAAATCACTGTGGGGCCCTGGCCGCGGCAGGGACAGCTGACGTGTGAATGAGGAGATGCTGGAGGCAGGAGGACACGTCGTCGGAGAGTTGGAAACTCCAGGGGTACCCAGTCGTGGGGGGCCCTGCAATCCTGTGGGATTTACCTGCAGGACTCAACCTGGCCGCAGTCCGTATCAAGGCCCCTCTGGCTTCTGGCTGGGGGCGGAGAGAAGGAGCCGTTTTGAAAGTTCCCAGAGAGCTCTGCGCTTCCTAACAAGGCTTAATTGGTTTCAGGAGAAACCAATTTACCAGCGCCTAACCTGCTGGGGGTAATCAGAATCTAATTCACCTGGGGAAGGGAAATACCCAGCTCCGACAAGCTCTACCCTTCTCATGGGAGGAGGGAAAAACACAACCCTAGCCCCACTGGCCATCCTCTCCCATCTACAGGGGAGAAAAAAACGGCACCACCTGTGAAGCGCACAGTCTGGGGCACAGGCTCACTAAAAGACCAAGACCTAATTACAGGACTATTAGACTTAGTCATAATATTAATACTATTATATGCTTACCCTCCCCCAACACCTCACCACAATATTTATTAAGGCCCATTTATAGCAGTTACTTTCACCCAGTATGTCGTGTCCAGCTATCAGGAAAAAAGTACAAGGCATACAAAAGGCAAATAACACTATTTGAAGGGAGAGAGCAAGTGTCAGAACCAGACATGGCAGGAATGTTGGAATTATCAGATCAAGAATTTAAAACAACTATAATTAATATTCACAGCACTCCAACAAATAAAGTAGACCACATGCAGGAATAGGTGGGCCATGTAAGCAGAGAGATAGAAATCCTAGAAAGAAACAAAAGGAAGTGCTGGACATAAAAACACTGTAAGAGAAATTAAGAATGCCTAAGTAAACTAGACATGGCTGAGGAAAGAATCTTTGAGCTACAGGATATGTGAAAAGAATCTTTAAAAACTGAGAAGCAAAGAAAATAAAGACAAAAAAAAAAAAAACCCAGAATATCCAAGGGCTGCAGAACAACTACAAACGGTGTAAGGTACACGTAATGGGAATATCAGAAGGATAAGAAAGAGTGAAAGGAAGAGAATAAATATTTGAAATGATAGTGACTAAGAATTTCCTTAAGTTAATGTCAGACACCAAACCAAACCGTGGATCTAGGGTGCTCAGAAAATACCGACCAAAAACTAGGTAGAACAAAACAAAACAAAAATAAACAAAAAAACCTGCACCTAAGAATATCATCTTCAAACTACAGAAAACCAAAGATAAAGAAAATATTCAGAAAGAGGAGAGAAAAAAAAACTTACCTATAGAGGAGGAAAGATAAGAATTATATCCGATTTCTGAGAAACCATGCAAGCTAGAAGAAAGTAGAGTGAAATATTTAAAGTGTTGAGAAAAGAAAATGAGCACCAATCTAGAATTCTGTACTCTGTGAAATTATCCTTCAAAAGTGAAGGAGAAATAGACTTTCTCAGACAAAAATTGGGTAATTATTATAAGTAGAACTGCCTTGTAGGAAATGTTAAAAAAAATTCTTAAGAGAAAATAATAATATAGATCAGAAAGTTGGATCTTCATAAGTAAAGGAAGAACATCAAGGAAGAAGTGAAGGTAAAATAAAAACTTATTTTTCTTATTCTTAATTTATCTAACAAATAACAGTTTGTCCAAAATAATAATAGCAACAATGTATCTGATTATATATGCTTATGTGTATACATATATATATTAGGTATACTATGTATAAGCATGCATTATATATGTGTATGTGTGTGTGTATATATATGTTTTTCTATACTTGTATGTAAGTGGAATGAATGACCTCAATGACACGAGGAATGAGAGGAAGACATTAGGATTACTTTGTTATTGGAAGGTACTCACAGTACCAGTGAAGTGCCATAGTGTTATTGGAAAGTGTACTTGGACTAGCTGTAAATGTACATTGTAAAAACTAGGGCAACCGCTGAAAAAAAGAGTATAAAAGTATACTTTTATTGAAACATACAAAGTATAAAAGTATACTTTTATTTTTTATTAAAGAATAAAAGTATAAAAAATAAAGGAGAGAAAATGGAATCATATAAAATGCTCAATTAAAACCATAAGTGATAGTAAAAGAATGGGAAACAAAACAAACAAAGAATAGAAGCAACAAATAGAAAATAGTAACTAATATGGTAAATATTAATCCAACCAAATCACTTTGAACATCAAAGGTCTAAATGCACCTATTAAAAGACAGAGATTTTCAGAGTGGATTGAAAAAGAAGACCCAACTATATGTTGTCTACAAGAAACCCAGATTATATATATAGACACATAAAGATTAAAGGTAAATGGATGTATAAACATATACCATGCCAACACTGATCAACACTGACATAGACTATCTTAATAGGCCTATATCTATTTTAAAAATGGAATCAATAATTAATAACCATCCAAAACAGAAATTACCAGGCCCTAGATGGTGATGATGTCTTTATAGATACAATACCAAAGACACGATCTATGAAAAAAATAACTGACAAGCTGGACTTCGTTCAAATTAAAAACTTCTCCTCTGTAAGATAATAGCAAGAAAATTAAAAGTCACAGACTGGGAGAAAATATTTGCAAAAAATTCCTCCGGTAAAGGACTGTTATCCAAAATGTACAAAGGGCTCATAAAACTCAACAGTAAGAAAATAACCTGATTAAAAAGTGGGCCAAAGACCTTAACAGACAATCAAACAAGATATACAGATGGCAAATAAGTATATGAAAAAATATATCATATGTATTTTGAGAGAAATGTCATTTAAAACAGCAGTGAGATACCACTACACACCTCTTAGAATGACCAAAATCTAGACCGTTGATGACACCAGAGGCTGACAAAAATGTGGAGCAATAGAAATTCTCATTCATTGCCAGTGAGAATGCAGAATGCTACAGCCACTTTGGAAGACAGTTTGGTGATTTCTTACAAGACTAAACACACTCTTAGCATTTGACCCAGCAGTCATGCTCCTTGGTATTTACCCAAAGGAATAGAAAGCTTACATCCACACAAAAACTTACTCTTGGGCGCTTATAGCAACTTTATTCATCATTGCCAAAACTGGGAGCAACCAAGATGACCTTCAGTAGACGAATGGATAAATAAACTGATACATCCAGACAATGGAATGTTATTTAGTGCTAAAATAAAGGACCTATGAAGGTCAAGTCATGAACAGACATGGAGGAACCTTAAATGCATACTACTAAATGAAAGAAGCCAATTTGCAAAGACTACGCACTGTATGATTCCAAGTATATGACTTCCTAGAAGATGCAAAACCACAGGGACAGCAGAAAGGCCAGGGGTTGCTGAGGATGGGGGAGCGGAGAGAGATAATGGGCAGAACAGAGGATTTTTAGGGCAGTGAACATACTCTGTATGATATTATGTCATTATCCATTTGTACAAATCCACAGAATATACAACACCAAGAGCAAACCCTAAGGTAAATTATGGACTTTGGGTGATTATGATTTGTCAATGTAGCTTCATTCTTAGTAAAAAAATGTACCATTCTGATGAGTGATGTTGATAGTGGGCATATCTATGAATGTGTGGGTCAGGGGGTGTATGGGAAATCCCCGTGCCTCCCTCTCAATTTTGTTGTAAAGCTAAAACTGTTCTAAAAAAATAAAGTATTTTTAAATGGGGGGGAGGTATGTATAGCTAAATCACTGGAAAATAAAATGTCTATTAAATATGTGAAAAGATGTTCAATCTCACTCATAAGAAAAATACTATTTAAAACTACACAATGATACATCTCTCCCTGTCAGACTGACAAAATGCGAAACTATGAACTATGAAATCATACTCCATCGATGAGACTGTGGAAGCTTCTTTTACATTGTTGGTGGGAATTAAAAATGGTACAAGTTTAAGGAGGGGAATTTGGCAATATCTAGCATAATTACATATAGATAGATGATAGATAGATAGATAGATGACAGATAGATCTCCTTACCTTCAGTAACCTACCCAAAAGTTCACTGGCAAAAATACTAAATGACCTATACCCAAGGCTATTCACTGTAGCATTATTAGCTATAGCAAAAGCTAGGAACAACCCGAACGTCCATCAGCAAGGTACTAGTTGAATAAACTATGGCACCTCAACCCAATGACATAATATGCAATATAAAAAATGAAGGAAAACCCTCTATAAGTGATATGCAGTGATCTCCAGGCTACATCACTAGTGGAAAAGCAACGTGGAGAACAGCATCTCATTTCCAGGAGCAACATCTGTTATAGCTATCTATTGCTACAAGAAATACTACCCCCAAATCTGCTGGCTTACCACAAATCTTTCACAGCTTCTCTCCAAGTCAGGACTCTGGACAGAGCCTAGACTCTCTGTGGCTTCCAGTCCTCATGAGGCTGCATTCGAGGTGTGGGCAGTCATCTCAAGGCTGGGCTGGGGATGGTCCACTTCCAAGCTCACTCACATCGTCCACAGGCCTTTGATCCCTGTTAGCTGTTGGCTGGTGACATCACTTCTGTGACACAAGGACCTCTTTCCTTAGGGCTGTGCATAGCATGGCAGCTGGATTTCTTAAGAGCTAATCAGCTATCTTTTATGAAAAGGAAGGTATGTGAGGGAGTGTGTGCATGTGTGTACATGTGTGTGTGTGTAGAATTAGAAAATAACCATTTTGCAATCCCAGATGAGTTAATGGGTTGAGGCAACAATTGAGGAATTTTAAATGGAAGGATCAGGCAGACCGCACCTAAAAAACATGCTTCATCTCAGTGTCATTAAAAGTGAACAATCGGGTATTGTGTTCCTCATAAGATATTAGATACATTTTTGAAAAATGAAATAATGTAAAATGAAATGAAATGAAACTAGTCAAGTCTATAGACTTAACTACCAGTTTACATAAAATACAGGAATGGAGGAGCAAGATGAAAGACATAACAAGGAAACAATCAACATAATGCAGAGCATGGGATTTTCTAAAAAACGAAAGACCCATTTTTCTCCCAAAAAATCACGGGCATGAACAAAAGGGCATGGTAGTAGGGATGGTTGTAGAATAAGAAACTTTTGAGACAAAATAACCAAATGCAGTATGTTATTGTTGGGATTATGATGCAAACAATATTAATTGTCTGCCAAATTTTCAAATATTCAGAGAAACTTGAACACTCTATTTGCTGTTTCGTGAAATTAAGAGATCATTAACTCTGTTAAGTGAAATAATGAAATAGTATTTATATATGTAAAGAGAATTATTCTTATTGGTTAGAGAAGAATATGATGTCTGGAACTTGCTTTAATATAATCCAGAAAGAAAAGTATACATGGGTGAGAGGGATTAATGAAACAATATTGGAAAGATGTTGGTAATTAGGAAAACTGAATGATAGGTAAATACAGCTTTATTTTACTATTCATTTATTTTTTGTGGGTTTGAAAATTCCATAATAAATAGTCTAAAAAATATTCTAAAAAAGCATTTTGTTTGCCTTCTTTTCAAGAAGTTAAAAGTACTTTAAGAAAGGAATTGTGGGATAAGGAAAAAATAGAGTCTTTATAATGTCCTTCATGGGCTCTGAACTCTGTGTCACTAAAAATTAAGAAAGGGGGATATATGAAGATTTCATATACCTTTATTAGGCATCTCTTAATGCAGTTTTACAAAATAGGTGAGAAAAATAATTACTTCATGGTTAATAAAAAGATGTATCAATAATATGATTCTTTTTCTCTCAGTGTGATTGGAAATGTTAGGTCAAACAGCTAAGGAAAAATATTTCTAGATTGCAAAATGCATTAGTCAGAAGAGGTTAGACTGTGTGGAAGTAACAAACAGCCTTAAGATCTCATTGATTTAACAACAAATGTTTACTTTTTGCCCATACTTCATGTCCAGTAAGAGCCAGTGTGCTCAGGGAAGCAGCTGCTCCAGTGGGAGCACTGACCTTCTCAGCCTTCATGGGGTTGGGGGTAGCCTAGCACACCTGTCACCGTGCTCTCATCCTAAAGTGACACGGACAGCTGCTGCATTGAGCCCATGGACCAGAGTTCATCCTATGTTCAAACCCAACTTAAGGGGATGCGAGGAAATAAAGTTTCCCTATGCATCCAATAAGAGTAAATGTAAACAGAACTTTGAAGATACATACTATATCTGCTCTAGTTAGGACCTCCTTCCTGTTATAAACTCAATATTGAGGTACCTCTCATATGGAAACTTACAAACTTTGAAATGGAAAGAAAAAAATTATTCTATAAAATGAACACTGCTGTGATTCCAAGTAGATAATCAAGAAAGATATGAACACTTCCCAGGTCTGCAAACCTGGGGAAGTTCATCTCAGCATTGTCCCAGATGTTAGATTTAAATATTTATTTATTTATCTATTTAGTTATTTATTTATTGTTAATTAATTTCTTTATTTTGGCTGACCCGGGTCTTAGTTGCAGCATGCAGGATCTTTTTTGAGACCTGTGGGATCTTTTGTTGCAGCATGCGGACTCCTAGTTGCAGCATGCGAACTCTTAGTGGTGGCACGCATGCATGCGGAATCTAGTTCCTGACCAGGGATCGAATCCGGGCCTCCTGCATTGGGATCATGGAGTTTTACCCCCTGGAACACCAGGGAAGTCCCTCAGATGTTAGATTTATACTGTCTTACTATGAGGATTGTATTTTGTCTTTGGGGTATGTGTGTGTATGTGTGCGTGTATACAATCATTGAAGACATAAGTCAGCACATCTTTCTTTCACTCTGGCAAAGACCTTGATGGACTCTCCGTAAAAAATACCCAAGTCCACCTGGACCATTCTGCTGAAATGCCTTCCCATCCATGAATTACCATTCATTTAGCAAGTACATGTGCCAAGCATCCTTCTAGGTGCTGGAGGTACAGTGAACAAAGAGAATACACTCACCCATTGATGATACTCTAATCTGCTTAAATTTGGACTTTAAGAAATACACTGCAGGGGCTTCCATGTCTGCAAATTACCTGATGGTGGGATGGAATTGATTCCAGGGTGACACCAACTCCTGTGGAGAGATGTAGAGGGCTTTTCTACAGAGGAGTAGAAATTTATACGGTGAATAATTCAGGAAAGTGTTAGGCTTATTAGCATAGTTCCATCAAGAAGTCAGATCTCCAAATCTGTTTTCCTAATTAAAGAAAATTAAAGGTCTCCCGACACCATTAATTTTTCTGAATGTTTCTGCTTACTATATGCTATACTGTCACTCCAGTTAGCTTGTATTTTGCACATGTATCAGAAAAGCATATATCAAAATGTGTTAAATCATTCAATATCCACATGCTATTTCAATAGGGAGGCTTTCATTCCCAAGCAGCAGAAGCCTTTCAGAACTCTTGAAATAAACTCTCTCTTTTCTGCTTGAAGAATAATTATTTTTTTATTCAGCACATTGTTAATAGCCAAAGAGCTCAACAATTAATTATACATGCCATTGATGTAATAAAGGGGAAATTAAGTGATTTGTGTAACTAGCAGTGTATGTGGAAAATACGTAGCCCTTTGTGACAGTAACAAGTTAGAATAGACAAAACACTGCTTTTCACATTGAAAAGGAAAAGCATAAGCTATTCCTGGGGCACTCTGTAATTATGATATATCATATGGAAAGATAAATGGGAATATATTTCCCTTTCAGAAGGGAAACTGCTGTGTCTATTCTAAATTGTTCCCAGGCTAAGTTTCATATGGTGGTGGATTCCTGGCCTCATTTTCCCCTTCCTCTCCCTTGTTGTTTTGATATGTCAGGAAATGTTATCCTAAAAAAGAGTAGGGGAAAGGTAGGCTATTTTGCTACTAGATAGCTGCTCTAATAAAAACCTTTGAAGAGAGGAAGATTATACCTTTTGGAGAAAATAAGATCAAGGAATTTAGGTAGATTCAATGTGTCTTCATCACTTCAGATATATTCTACATTTGTATTTATATTAATTCAAGTAGTTGTCATTTTTTAAGCTCTTGTTTATACCCAAGGATGGATCATGTTTGAGAAAGAAAATCTTTCAATGGTCCCCTTTTTATCTGTTGGTTATTTCTATACACCTATGTTGTGATAGTTGTGAATGAATATATATAATATGCATTTTTTGAACCATGTGAAATTTGCAGTTAAGTTTATATCCCTAGTCTACTGTTTCCAAGAGATTATTTCTTTACACCATGCCTCACAAGATGGGTAGACCTCTGCAAATGGACTAGAAGAAAATAATAAAGCTCTTTGCTGTTTAGGTTGTTAGATGAGGGCTAGGAAACCTTAATTTAGTCTCTAGATTTTCATTTTCAAGCTCCTACATTACATTTGTTTCATCCCTCTTCATTTGATTTTTTTAACATTAGGCAATATTCATGAAAAGAAGCTTCAAAACCCTCATTCCTCTATTCTATTAGTTGTTTCTTTTTTTACTGACGTATAGTTGATTTACAACATTGTGTTAGTGTCAGGTATACAGCACAGTGATTCAGATAGATAGATAGATGATAGATAGATAGATAGATAGATAGATAGGTAGGAATAAAAGAATCTTGTTCAGATTCCTTTCCATTATAGGTTATTACAAAATATTGAGTAGAGTTCCTGTGCTATAGAGTAGGTCCTTGTTTTTTATTTATTTTATATATAGTAGTGTGTAGTTGTTTTCTTTAAGGCAGAAGTTGTATGGAGGAGCAATTTGTGAATGTTTCTAATAGCATTTTTTTCAAAACAGTGAGACAAATTTTAAGGAAGGATCTTGAGGCTATTTGTTTCATCTAATTTCTGATAAAACTATTTCAGGTGAGGGGAAAAGTGGCCATTGCACATAATTCATCTCTCCCACTCAGTAAGAAGTCCAGTTGGATATCTTATTGCTTTCACTGAATTATCTACCACGAAGATATTTAATGAAGTTGGTCATTTGAGAGGACAAGTCGCAGGCTATGTGCCACCAAACCAAATACCTCCAGTGGAACATTGTGTCAGCTCTGCCTCTATCATGAGACGATCTATTTCAATAGCATGTGAGAAACAATTGATCTTGAAGGTAATAGATAACTCCCAAGTAATAGCATCCAAGAAAAGCAGAACAGAAATCACTTGAGTACCAGCTTCTAGTGCCTGAGATTGAAAATGAGCTTTTGTGTGAACCTAAACCTAAAAAGGTTTTCCAGAATATTTATATAATCTGCTACATTTTAAAATCTATGTACCTTGATCAAAGATAGAAAAAAGCAATGGATTTTGTTATATGTAAACTGTGGCCATGCTAACACTGTCCACAAGATTGATGGGCTGATTCTCAAAATCCTAGATGTAATTTTCCACCACATTTGACCAGCTAAATACACATATTATAAAGAGTTTTGGCAACAGTTTTCACTTCATTGTCGGTGTTTTTTTTTAAAACACAGACAGAAATAGAGAGGAAATCCTCAAAAGAATGAAATCATTAGAGTAAATTCTATTTGTATATTTTTAGACAATCAGAACAATTCTTTGAAGGCAGTTTGTGGTAGTAATTTTATGCATGTTTCTTTTATTGCCTGTGCCTGGAATCTGCCCTGATCTGGCTTTCTGGCTGGCTGCCCTCCTGTAAACACTGCAAAAATGAAATGCTGCCACAAGGAATTGTCCCCGAGACAGGCCACTCCACGGAAGCACATGCCACAGTGGCAGTCTGAGTTAGGAAAACAAACCGCTTCATCAGACTCAAGAAATTACTACTAAACAAATCGTGAGCCTTTTTTCCTCTAACTAGAGCAGTGATGATTAGGATGACTGTATAATGAGTACCTAGGATCAAGCACTGAGTTAAGAACTTAACCTCTTCCTCTTAGCAGTGCATCAGTACTGATGACCTTCTCCCAACCTCCCAACCTCTCCCACCTCACAGGTGAAATCAACAAAGGCCAAAGAGGTGAAGATGCTTGTCCAAAGCCTCCTGGCAAGTGGCATGTCCCCTACCCAGCACCCAAATAGAAGAGCTAGAATTGTAACTCATCCTGCAGTCAGCCAGATGACAGGCTCCTAGAGTCAGCAGCAACAGTCAGCTGAGTACGGAACAAAAATAATGCATGATAGAATAGTGCTTCACTCAGAGAATGAGTGGTTTATATTGGCAATTCTCTTTTAAGCCTGTTAACATGCCTCCCAGAAGTTGCCTGGGTCTGAACAAAAACTAGAGAAAAAATAATAAGAGAAAAGTGTGAAATGATGTGTGACATGAAAACCACAAAGAAGAACATTTAAATCTACTTTGAAAAATAACATTCAATTCTATCCAAGTTAATTGCATATCTCTTTAGTGAATGTGAGTAACTTCTGATGCCCAATTATACGAACAGGGAAAGAAAGGTATAAAAGACAATTTGAAATGAAATAAACTGTGACATGACCTTCAGTGCGTGTAACAAAATACTTGCTTTCAATATAAAATTATGTATTTTTAATCAATACAAAATTACTACTGGGGGGGACCTTCAAGATGGTGGAGGAGTAAGACGTGGAGGTCATCTCCCTCCCTACAAATACATCAAAAATACATCTACATGTGGAACAACTCCTACAGAACACCTACTGAACACTGGCAGAAGACCACAGACTTCCCAAAAGGCAAGAAACTCCCCACGTACCTGGGTAGGGCAAAAGAGAAAAGAAAAAACAGAGACAAAAGAATAGGGATGGGACCTGCACCTTTGGGAGGGAGCTGTGAAGGAGGAAAGGTTTCCACACACTAGGAAGCCCCTTCACTGGTGGAGACAGGAGGTGGCGGGGGGGAAGCTTTGGAGCCACGGAGGAGACAACAGCAACAGGGGTGCAGAGGGCAAAGTGGAGAAATTCTCACACAGAGGATCAGACCAGCACTCACCAGCCTGAGAGGCCTGTCTGTTCACCCTCAGGGGCGGGTGGGGGCTGGGAGCTGAGGCTTGGACTTCAGAGGTCAGATCCCAAGGAAAGGACTGGGGTTGGCTGCGTGAACACAGCCTGAAGGGGGCTAGTGCGCCACAGCTAGCCAGGAGGGAGTACAGGAAAAAGTCTGGACCTGCCTAAGAGGCAAGAGACCATTGTTTCAGGGCACGTGAGTAGAGGGGATTCAGAGCATAGCCTAAACGAGTTTCAGAGACACGTGTGAGCCACGGCTATCAGCTTGGACCCCAGAGACAGGCATGAGAGGCTAATGCATTTCTCTAAGCAGGAAACACAAGAGAACGAAATGACGTACAAAAACAAACACAAAACAATTAACAAAATGGTAATAGGAACATACATATCAATAATTACCTTAAATCTAAATGGATTAAATGCTCCACCCAAAAGACATAGACTGGCTGAATGGATACAAAAACAAGACCCATATATATGCTGTCCACAAGAGACCCACCTCAGACCTAGGGGCACATACAGACTGAAAGTGAAGGGATGGAAAAAGATATTCCATGCAAATGGAAATCAAAAGAAAGCTGCAGTAGCAATTCTCATATCAGAAAAAATAAACTTAAAATAAAAAGTATAACAAGAGCAAAAGAAGGACACTACATAATGATCAAGGGATCAATCCAAGAAGAAGATATAACAATTGTAAATATTTATGCTCCCAACATAGGAGCACCTCAATACATAAGGCAATGCTAAGAGCCATAAAAGGAGACATCGACAGTAACACATTCCTATTAAGGGACTTTAACACCCCACTTTCACTGATGGACAGATCATCCAAAAAGAAAATAAATAAGGAAACACAAGCTTTAAATGACACATTAAACAGGATGGACTTAATTGATATTTATATGATACTCCATGTGAAAACAACAGAATACACATTCTTCTCTAGTGCTCATGGAACATTCTCCAGGAGAGATCATATCTTGAGTCAGAAAACAAGCCTTGGTATATTTAAGAAAACTGAAATCATTTTCAAACACAATGCTATGACACTAGATGTCACTTACAGGAAAAAATCTGTAAAATATACAAACACGTGGAGGCTAAACAATACGCTACTAAATAACCAAGAGATCACTGAAGAAATCAAAGAGGAAATAAAAAACTACATAGAAACAAATGACAATGAAAACACGAAGACCTAAAACCTATGGGATGAAGCAAAAGCAGTTCTAAAAGGGAAGTTTATAGCAATACATTCCGACCTCAAGAAACAAGAAAAATATCAAATAAACAACCAAACCTACACCAAAAGCAATTACAGAAAGAACAAAAAATACCCAAAGTTAGCAGAAGGAATAAAATCATAAAGATCAGATCAGAAATAAGTAAAAAAGAAATGAAGGAAACAATAGCAAAAATCAATAAAACTAAAAGCTGGTTCTTTGAGAAGATAAAAAAATTGATAAACCATTAGCCAGACTCATCAAGAAAAAAAGGGAGAAGACTCAAATCAATAGAATTAGAAATGAAAAAGGAGAAGTAACAACTGAACTGCAGAAATAAAAAGGATCATGAGAGATTACTACAAGCAACTATATAGCAAAAAAAATGTACCACCTGGAAGAAATGGACAAATTCTTAGAAAAGCAAAACTTCCCAAGACTGATCCAGGAAGAAATAGAAAATATAAACAGATGAATCACAAGCACTGAAATTGAAATTGTGATGAAAAATCTTCCAAGAAACAAAAGCCCAGGACCAGATTGCTTCACATGTGAATTCTATCAAACATTTAGAAAAGAACTAGCACCTATCCTACTCAAACTCTTGGAAAATATAGCAAAGGGAGGAACACTCCCAAACTCATTCTACGAGGCCAGCATCACCCTAATACCAAAATAAGACAAAGATGTCACAAAAAAAGAAAACTACAGACCAATATCACTGATGAACATAGAAGCAAAAATCCTCAACAAAATACTAGCAAACAGAATCCAACAGCACATTAAAATGATCATACACCATGATCAAGTGGGGTTTATCCCAGGAATGCAAGGATATTTCAACATACACAAATCAATCAATGTGATACACCATATTAACATACTGAGGATAAAAAACATATGATACTCTCAACAGATGCAGAAAAAGCTTTCGACAAAATTCCACACCCGTTTATGAAAAAACTCTCCAGAAAGTAGGCATAGAGGGAACTTACCTCAACATAATAAAGACCATATATGACAAACCCACAGCCAACATCGTTCTCCATGGTAAAAAACTGAAACCATTTCCACTAAGATCAGGAATAAGGCAAGGATGCCCACTCTCACCACTATTATTCAACATAGTTTTGGAAGCTTAAGCCACAGCAATCAGAGAAGAAAAAGAAATAAAAGGAATCCAAATCAGAAAAGAAGAAGTAAAGCTGACACTGTTTGCAGGTGACATGATACTATACTTAGAGAATCCTAAAGATGCTACCAGAAGACTACTAGAGCTAATCAATGAATTTGGTAAAGTAGCAGGATACAAAATTAATGCACAGAAATCTCTTACATTCCTATACACTAATGATGAAAAATCTGAAAGAGAAATTAAGGAAAAACTCCCATTTACCATTGCAACAAAAAGAATAAAATACCCAGGAATAAACTTACCTAAGGAGACAAAAGACCTGTATGTGGAAAACTATAAGACACTGACGAAAGAAATTAATGTTGATATAAACAGATGGAGAGATATACCATGTTCTTAGATTAGAAGAATGAACATTGTGAAAATGACTCTACTACCCAAAGCAATCTACAGATTCAATGCAATCCCTATCAAATTACCAATGGCATTTTTCACAGAACTAGAACAAACAATTTCACAATTTGTATGGAAACACAAAAGACTCCGAATAGCCAAAGCAGTCTTGAGGAAGGAAAACGGAGCTGGAGGAATCAGGCTCCCTGACATCAGACTATACTACAAAGCTACAGTAATCAAGACAGTATGGTACTGGCACAAAAACAGAAATATAAATCAATGGAACAGGATAGAAAGCCCAGAGATAAACCCACGCACATATGGTCACCTTATCTTTGATAAAGGAGGCAAGAGTATATAATGGAGAAAAGACAGCCTCTTCAAAAAATGGTGCTGTGAAAACTGGACAGCTACATGTAAAAGAATGAAATTAGAACACTTCCTAACACCATACACAAAAATAAACTCAAAATGGATTAAAGACCTAAATGTAAGTCCAGACACTATAAAAGTCTTAGAGGAAAACATAGGAAGAACACACTTTAACATAAATCATATCAAGATCCTTTTTGACCCACCTCCTAGAGAAATGGAAAGAAAAACAAATGGGACCTAATGAAACTTAAAAGCTTTTGCACAACAAAGGAAACCATGAACAAGATGAAAAGACAACCCTCAAAATGGGAGAAAATATTTGCAAATGAAGCAACTGACTAAGGATTAATCTCCAAAATTTATAAGCAGCTCATGCAGCTGAATATCAAAAAAACAAACAACCCAATCCAAAAATGGGCAGAACATCTAAACAGACATTTCTCCAAAGAAGATATACAGATTGCCAACAAACATATGAAAAGATTCTCAACATCACTAATCATTAGAGAAATGCAAATCAAAACTACAGTGAGGTATTACCTCACACCGGTCAGAATGGCCATCATCAAAAAATCTACAAACAATAATGCTGGAGAGGGTGTGGAGAAAAGGGAACTCTCTTGCACTGCTGGTGGGAATGTAAACTGATACAGCCACTATGGAGAACAGTATGGAGGTTCCTTAAAAACTTAACATAGAACCACCACATGACCCAGCAATCCCACTACTGGGCATATACCCCGAGAAAACCATAATTCAAAAAGAGTCATGTACCACAGTGTTTGTTGCCACACTATTTACAATAACCAGGACATAGAAGCAACCTAGGTGTCCACTGACAGATGAATGGATAAAGAAGATGTGGCACATATATACAATGGAATATTACTCAGCCATAAAAAGAAACGAAATTGAGCTATTTGCAATGAGGTGGATGGACCTAGAGTCTGTCATTCAGAGTGAAGTAAGTCAGAAAGAGAAAAACAAATACCGTATGCTAACCCATATATATGGAATCTAAAAAAATAAACTTCTGATGAACCTGGGGCAGGACAGGAATAAAGACATAGAGAATGGACTTTAGGTCACAGGGAGGGGGAAGGGTAAGCTGAGACGAAGTGAGAGAGTGGCACTGACATATATACATTATTAAATGTAAAATAGCTAGTGGGAAGCAGCTACATAGCACAGGGAGATCAACTCGGTGCTTTGTGACCACCTAGAGGGGTGGATTAGGGAGGGTGGGAGGGAGAGGCAAGAGGGAGGGTATATGGGGATATATGTATACATATAGCTGATTCACTTTGTTATACAGCAGAAACTAACACACCATTGTAAAGCAATTATACTCCAAAAAAAATGTTAAAAAAAAAATACTACCAAACACCACTCTATGAAGGATGAACAATAATTTGTAAATGTCACTTCGAAGGGGTTCCAAATTTTTAGGAAAGTGGGGATAGTTTACATACCTTGTTTTATTCATCTACTTATTTATTCATTCATCCCACAAATAGTTATTAAACACTAGCACCTAAGGATAAAGTAGTGGGCATATAGTATAAATCATGGTCTCTGACCCAAGGATACATAAATGTTATTAAACATTTATATAAAAAGTGTTCACTATGTTCTTCTGTGTGCAAAGTGCTCTGTTTTGTCCTTAGAATGAGAAGGTGGAGTACACAGGGCACCTACTTCAGATCATTTGAGCTAAGGACAGAAGGAAGGAAATCGAATTGCAGGGCTTCAAGTAGAGAGAGCAGAGGTGGTACACACTGAGCTTACAGTGGGTGTGGGCCATCCAGGGTGTAGGTGAGTAGGCCTGCGGGAGACCGTCCACTCTTCATCCCGACCACTGTCGTGGTTGACAATGGGCAGGAAACCGTACTGCACAGGAGTTTTGAACGAGGAGGAAGGACACCTGGCTCCAGTCCCAGGGCCAGGGCTCACCTGCAGGTGACTTGGCTGCTTCCTCCTCCATCTCCTCATCTGTAAAGTGAGAGAATTTGGATCAGGTTGTCTGTGCGTTCCCCCCAATTAATTTAGGCAAATGCGAAACGTTTTTTTCTACTTTATTCTGGGAAGGGATTATCAATGGTAAATACATTTCTATCTCTAAATTCAGCAACTTAACTTTCCTCAGTGGAAAGACTTAGTATTCCAAAACAAGTATCATGACCATCTCCCAAAGCATCTTTTAAACGCTTCTTTGCCAGTGGCAGCGAACTGATCCTGAAAGCTTATTATTCAGGTAAAAATGATAAATAACAGGCATATCATACCCATCTGTAGGATTTTGAAACCTGTGTGTGAAAAGTAAAAGATTCGACGGACGATGCAGGTATTTTCTCAATGACATGCCTTCCATGAAGTGACTCCTCCCATTGGGTGCCTTGACAGTCGCCCACCTGCTGTGATTTGAGGACTCTCTGTTTCTAAATTATATCTGTCACTCTATCTGCAATTCTACCATTACTGGTTGATGTCTTCATGTTAAGACATTATCTCTGAGATTTCCCCTTCAAGATGCAAATATCCTTAGAGAGTTTACTGCGATAAGCCATGAGCCAAGAAGAGATTAAGGAGAGAAAATGTTAGGCATATACATCTGATGAGTAAGAGAGAAAGAAACTCAGTGAGAAGTGGGCTGCCTTGGGGAGGCCCTCCCTCCACAGAGAGAACCCCCAGTGATCAGAGGCCAAGTGAAAACCCTTCGTTAGGCCAGAGTGGAGATTTGGCTTCATCAGGAAAAGAAACGCTGAACAAGGTGGGAGAATGCAGAAGACAAACTTGATTCACTTTATCATTTTTCCAAGGGTTAGCCCTAGTGCCAGATGTTGGTCACGTAGTCAGTCAGACTTGGGGTGATCGAACTCTTCATCTTTATGCTTGAAACATTTTCATTGTTTACATATGTTCATGGACATGTCAAGAAAGGTTGAAATTAAATGAGATATTGCACATGAAATGACTTGTATTAAATCTAAAGTATGAACCAGATGTGATTGCTTTTATTTGATAGAGAAAGCAAGGGCAAGGGGCTTTAGAGGATAAAGGGTAAGGGAAGTAGCTATACAAATACATAAAATTGTATCTGGCAGCATAAGCTAATTTAGCCCCAAAAGCATTTTTCCCTTTCTTCATCATAACATCCATCCCTCACTTCAGAACAGAAACATAGGTAGGTCTTTTGGAGAAAAGCTTTCCCTGCCTGAACATAGCAGGGCAGTAAAAGGGCAAGATGGTCTCTGGTCAGGAAAAGAGGGGTTGCAGGAGCAGTTAACCCCCAGCATGTCCAGAAGACATCAGGGTTTCACCTGAGAGAGACTCTGTTCTCTATCAGGAGGAAACAATGTGATCCAGGGCAAGTTCCAAATGTCAGAAGGATTAATCAACTTATTCAGAGTCCATTTATTGAGTGTTATGTGAAGGACACTAACTGTGGGCTGATTATGAGTCTCCCATGTGGGTAATCTGTATCCTGCTTCTGTGGCCACAGTATCTGCAACAGTTAGAGAATGATGGCAAAGCATCACCACTTCTGAAAGTCGATCACAGGACCAACTTCGGCAGTGGTTAAGACTAGTTCTCCACTCTCACTGTCTGCAACGATCCCATAAAGTCTTTTGAAACTTCTGGCTCACAAAAGCAAAATCAACAGAAAGGAGATCCAACAGAAAGAAGAGGCGAATTCTCGTTCCTAGAGTTTTCTTCCACAGTTTTATGATGCTTCATACTTGGGCTCACGAAACTTGATTCCCCAACGTAGTTCCAAGAATCAAATCCTATTAGTCCAGGTTCAGTTTCCATTTCCCAAGCCACTGTTCCATCCTCCATTCTATTTGCTCCTTTGTTTTTATTTTTTTTCATGATCAAGTAGAAGGAAACCAGGTGTTCTCCCTGATTTTAGAGAGAAAATAACCAGAATGTTCCACCCCTGAATCCCCATACACACTCTCCACCTGAAGATGCTTTTAGCACAGCAAATATCCCAGATGCAGAGGTAGTGCTAGAAGCAGTTAAGCTGTGACTAGAGAAACATACAACACTGAGGCCTATTACAGACAGGTCCAAACTCAGCACCAGGTCTCCTCAGAATTTCTGGCTCTGATTACTAACCTAAGTCCCCAGAAGAGAGTTCACCAGCCGCTGAGGTTTTATGGAGGTGTTATGCACGTGACACCAGCCTGGCAAAGAGTAGCCTATGATGACTCAACCAGAGCATCCGGGCGATTCCTAGCCATGCTCTGCAAGCCATAATCACCCCCAAGTAAGCTTGTGAGGGGACAGAGCCCAGAGAAAGAGAATCCTCCCACACCACACCCCTCTCTGATGGCCACACAGAATGAGAGGAGAGACATCCTCAGGGAAATTAGAATGAGAGGCAGCTGGGTCAACTATTGTCACTCTTCTGTCAGGGCCCTTGCAGACCTGGCTGGTAAAAACAAGGAGAAAGCACTTTACACCTATTAGACTAAAACAAAAATGGAGAGCTGATAATGCTAAGTAAAGAGAGATACAGAGGTATGGGGAGAGTGCAGAATGGTATAACTTTTCTAGAGAACAGTCTGGGAGCACTTAAATTACACACATTCCACACAGCCCTTCGGTTTCAATTATATAAACATGCCACACACACACACAAATACATATATATCCCATATAGGTCCTTTCAGGGATAGCTATTTCCATGGAAATTGGGAGTCAGGAAATTGATGGCAATTTGAGTATCTATTGGGATACGAGAGTGAATAGGAAAAATACAGTGGGTGCACACATTCATTTAAACAACAAATTAGAAGTACATATATTAACATAAATAGATCTTATACATACATATGGGGGGAATTATCAGAATGAAATAAATAATGCAACGCCATTTTCATAAGTTAAAAATATAGGCTCACAAAACCACGGTATCCATTTGGGAACAACGATGGCAAACAAAAACAGCCACATTAAACACTACAGAAAGTTGTCTATGGGGAAGGGGAGGAAAATAAAAGTAGGAAGTGGGTATAAAAAAGAAGGAAGGGAGGAAATGAGGGAGGATCCTTATACAGAATTATGATAATTTTCCATAACTGGAAAATATGATTAATGCAATCATCTGTATCTGAGTCCAAACAAATCCTGTCTGTAGAGTCTGACTAACATGTACAGCATTTCTCCTCACTTATCTCCTCCTCCATATCAAGAGTCTTGTATGGTATAAAACCATATGCTTCAGGGAATGAGAAGGGTAAGCTGGGACGAAGTGGGAGAGTGGCATGGACATATATACACTACCAAGTGTAAAATAGATAGCTAGTGGGAAGCAGCCGCATAGCACAGGGAGATCAGCTCGGTGCTTTGTGACCACCTAGAGGGGTGGGATAGGGAGGGTGGGAGGGAGATGCAAGAGGGAGGAGATATGGGGATATATGTATATGTATATGTATAGTTGATTCACTTTGTTATACAGCAGAAACTAACACACCATTGTAAAGCAATTATATTCCAAGAAAGATGTCAAAAAAGAAAAACCATATTCTTATTACAGACATCAGAAAGGAGAGGTACTAGACCAGATGGACCCCCTTGCAGATCCACCGGGCTCCCTCCACACACTGGGATATCCAGACCCACACCCAGAATTCTTGTATAGACTTTCTAAAAATCACTGCACTTTAAAGCTGGATAAGAACTTAAAATATCACACAAATTTTACATTTTACAGATGAGGTGGCAGGAACCCCTCAAGATGACAAGTGATCCAGAAAGAGAATGCATGGCCCTTAACTCCAGCTGGGAGATTTACCACTACATCCTTCAACTACACAATTTAGCACTGAATGACTTTAACTTCTATAATAATTTCAAATTTATTTATTTATTTGTTTTATATTTTTGGCTGCATTGGGTCTTTGTTGCTGCACGTGGGCTTTCCCTAGTTGCAGCGAGTGGGGGCTACTCGTCATTGCAATGTGCGGGCCTCTCATTGCGGTGGCTTCTCTTGTTGCTGAGCACAGGCTCTAGAGTGCAGGCTTAGTAGATGTGGCACACGGGCTTAGTTGCTCCACGGCATGTGGGATCCTCCAGGGCTCCAACCCACGTCCCCTGCACTGGCAGGCGGACTCCTAACAACAGCACCACCAGGGAATTCCCATCTTCTATAACTTTTTGAGGGCAGTGGCAATGTCTTATTTGCCTCCCTCATTGGATCCAACTCAAGAAAAATGTATATCACTGAATAGAAATTTATTTATCCCAAAATGTTTATCCACCTACCCTGCTATTGACAAGGTTATACGTTCAATAACTGTAAGGATCAATTATTTCTGTTCAAAAATGGATCCTACTGGTCATGATGAGATCTGGGTCCATAGCAGACCCTTATGAATTTTAGTTGAATCTCAGTTAAATCAGTGAGTTTTTACCATAATGAGGAACAAAACTGTCTCTCTAAGATGATTTTTGTTTCACCCCAGTTCTCACCTGGAACACAGCAAACTAATTAAGCCACAACTCAAGATAGAGTTCAGTACTTTCAATTTGCTAAATCCCTTGATTTAATATTGAATTAACCTCCCTGGAGCCCTGACATATTGATTTCTCTGCCACGTCACACCATGGAATGGGAGGTAGCAAACAAAGCGTTTAAACACACTCGAGTAATAACATTATTCATTCTCATGGACGCCATATTGGTTCACACCTGTGTGTCTCTGCCATGTCCCCCAGCAGCCAGGAAGATCCCATCCTTCCAGACTCAACTTGAGTTGAGTCCAGGAAAACTCCCTGAGCCCTCACGACACATCCAAACAATAATCTATTTACATGTCTTTTATTCCCACCAGTAGAGCTACAGGAGTACAGGAACTGAGCCTTTTTCTTTGTTCCCAATAATATCTATCCAATTCCTGACTCACAGTAGGGGCTCAAGAATTGAACACAATAAGGGAAAAGAATCCCAAAAAAGAGTGGATACATGTATAACTGGTTCACTGTGCTGTACACCTGAAACTAATACAACATTGTTAATCAACTGTACTCCAACAAAAAATTGTTCTTAAAAAAGTTATTCAGTAATCAATATTAGCAAGGTGTCTGGACTATAGAGAGAATATTAAAAAAATTTCTTAGGAAAAGAATTGAACAAAATAGATATAAGAGAGCTAAGAGAGGCAAGATAGGGGCCCAATTAGTTTTTTTCAGACATGTTAATTAAGAGATTATGGTCCACAGAACAGAGTAGTAGCTTAGGTTCAGGCAGGCAGAGGGTACAGCTCTATGTAGGGAAGAAGGGTCTATTGGTCTCTCGGGTCAGAATCTAGGAATGGTTGATGAATGTAGACTTTAAACAAGAAGAACAGTTACTCAGGCAATGAGCATCAGTACCAAAGTGTCAGGATGCTGGGCAGTAAAGGGGTGGGGTACCAGGAATGAGGGCTGGAGACAACACCAGTGACTCTGAGCTGGGGGTTCTCTATAAGCTGTAAGCCAAGTACAGGGGCAGGTCTCAGAATACCAGCCAACCTCAAATCCACAGTGGCAGCAAGTCAATATAAACTGCTAGTGTAGACACCAAAGAGACCAAGACCAAACTGGTTTGGAAATAACTTACACGTAGCTCAGCATGAATTCAGTAAAACAAGGGTACATCCTAATATCTCTCTCAAAAATGTGTAAGATTGAAGCTCTTATAGAAATACAACATAAGCAGAGTATAGCCTTATAAAATTCCCAGTTTTATTTCACTGCATATTCTAATATATTAAAATAATGTTATTGTTCCAAAATATCTATATTTAAGACCTACAGGAAAAAAATGCTGTTAAATCATTCAGAAGTAGTATATACATTCTATAAGGTTTCTGATATGATTCTAGAACATATAATTTTAATTCTTATATTATAAAACTGCTTATTCAAATCAATAATATTAACTTAAGCTTTTAAATTTTATCTTCATTTTTATGTGTTTAAAAATGTGCCTTTAAATTTTTTGATCTACATCTATAGATTTATCAGAAAATCTAACTCAGAAGTGAAGAAAACAGCTTCTAAGGATATTCTCTAATAGCCTGCAAAGTAATTCTTTTTGCAATGCTGTCTTCTTCTACTGTCACCTGAGTTTAAAACTTTGCTGGTGGATCAGTCCTTTCTCCAAAGTCCAGTACAAGGAAGTTTCTCACACAACTGTCAGACAACCTTGACACTTTTGCAGAATGCCAGGGAGCCATATCCTTTCCAGAAAATCTTTTGGGAGAAGAAAATAACCTCTATTTCAGCGTATAATGTAGTAGCAATAAAAGAAAAAATGATTTAGAAATTTTTAAGAATGGGTTTTTTTTCCAGAAGTTTCCAGAAGCCATTACCGAACTCCACTGCCCAAAAAAAGTATTCTGACACAAAAAGAACTGCTAACATGCATATCTTGAGCTTTGTTTAATAGGGGACCAGTTTAATGCCCTTTTAGAGCAGTCCACCAATATTCCAGCAAGAACCTTCTTGAAAACTACAGATTAGAGAGGATAGGTGATGGAAAAATAATTGAAAATGTTAGAATGTTTACTGGGTTATTAGGGATGGGAGAAGAGGGATAGAGTTCAGGGCTTCAGAGAGACACTCGTGTGTGCAGCTTCTTCTTCCTGCTCACTTACATGAATGAAATAAGGAAAGCCAGAAAAAGGTTTAAAAGTATCTCACAGTCAGTACAAGTCATTTCCTCCAAGGCTACCTCTCACAGGAACAGGTATTCTTCCCCCACTTGGACTTGGATCTGGGGTTACATACACACAATGCACTCTTTATGGAAGGCAGACATTTGTTCCTAATTCTAAAATTTTATTTTAATGAAAATTTTGTCTAAATGCAATGTGGTATCACAGATAAAATCATGGGGAAAGGATATTAGTGAAAAAACTGGAGAAATTTGAAGAGTCTGGAATTCAGTTAATGGAATGTACGAATGTTGGTTTCTTAATTTTTCCAAACATGCCAGGGTATCACAGGATGTTAACAAGGAAAACTGGGTGAAAGTTGTATGGGAACTCTCTGCACTTTCTCCAAAACTTTTTTGTAGATCTAAAATTATTCAAAAACTAGATGTGTATTTGTTAAAACCCTTTGATATCTTTGTTAATAAGTGTAGTATTTACCATTCCACACAAAACATATTTCACTCATGCTGCCTTTGAAATGCACATAAAATAAAGCTCCTAGTAGCTAAATTCATGACTCGAACTTGTCTTGGAAGAGCAGATATTTACAAAGGTTTCTGGAGATTCTGTAATCTCATTATAAATCAAGTCATAGAGAAAAGAGGATTCATAAAACAAATGATAAAAAATGCCAAGATATTCATATGGCTCTTGAAATTCAATTAATGGGGATTGTGAATTTCATATTTCTATTAAACATTAACTTTTATAAAAGGTAATTGAAACTCTTTTTTACTATGACATGCTAAACAGAGCAAATTATTAATTTATTTCAATTTAATCAAGATGTATTGAAGGTGGGAGACTCATTGCTCTGATTTGTGGTGAGGTACTAAATAATCATGAAAACAGAATACTAAACCTTCATTGATTCAGAAAATCTACAAGGGTTTTTCCCAGTATATGTCTATAGCTTGAGCCACTGAAAGAACAAACCTGATAAATAAAAATAAATAACTAAATAAAAACTATTTTTAAATGAATATAGAAATGTCAGATTTTATATTATAAATTTGCTTTTTAAATCTTCACTCCAATGAGTTCCTATTCTATCAAAAGGCAAGGAAAAAAAAACTGTATTAAGGTCTAATAGAGTGATAATTGGAGGAACGACAGTAAAAGCAGTGATAGGTATTGACAGATGCCATCCACAGTAATCTCCTCATAGCAATTCCCCACGAAAGGCCATGATGATTCATCCTCCTGTTGGAAATGGGTTTGTCCATAATCACCCTAGATAATTCATCTTCCTCCCATGTTTAAAAGATCTCCAGGAAGGACACCAAGATGGCCTGTACCTTCCAACATTTAGCAACCCTCATTGTCAAAGAAGTTTTCCCTGTTTAGCTTCCAAATTACTATGTAATTCCAGGTAAGGAAAACAGAGAAGATATTAGTCTATTAGTTTTTATAGCAATCTTTTATCTACTGGTAAAGAATGAATTAATCCCTCAAAGATGGGTGCTCCCTAGATGAATGAATAAAACAGTTTCTGAACTAAGAAAAGAATTACCATATGATACAGCAATTCCACTCCTGGGCATGTACCCAGACAAAACTATAATTCAAAAAGATACATGCACCCCTATGTTCATAGCAGCACTATTCACAATAGCCAAGACATGGAAACAACCTAAATGCCCATGGACAGATGAATGGATAAAGAAGATCTGGTACATATAGACAATGGAATACTACTCAGCCATAGAATGGAATAATGCCATTTGCAGCAACATGGATGAAACTAGAGATTGTCATACTAAGTGAAGTAAGTCATACTAAGTGAAGTAAGTCAGAAAGACAAATACCATATGATACAATTTATATATGGAATCTAAAATATGGCACAGATGAACCTATCTACAAAACAGAAAGAGACTCACAGACATAGAGAACAGACTTGTGGTTGCCAAGGGAGAGGGTGAGGGGGGAGGGAAGAACCGGAAGGGCTGGGATTAGCAGATGCAAACCAGCATATATAGGATGGATAAACAACAAGGTGTTACTGTAGAGCACAGGGAACTATATTCAGTTTTCTGTGATAAACTATAATGTAAAAGAATATTTTTTAAAGAATGTCTACATGTGTATAACTGAGCCACTTTGCTGTACAGCAGAGATTGGCACAACTTTGTAAGGCAACTATACTTCAATAAAAAAATATTTTAAAAAGATATTTTCTGTGGTTTATTCCCCTGGATGGTGACAAACAGACTTCTCCATATGAGCCCAGTTCTGACTCATTCCGACACACTGCAAAATATAACAACAGACCTGTGAAATCCACCATGAAATAATCAATTTAGTCTTCCTAACATCATACTGCTCTTTAACCCAATATACGTATTTATAAAAGACATAGAAAACACTTACAAAAGGGTTAAACATGGCTGCCTTTATTGAGATTTGGATTAGGACTATGGCAAGACAACCCAACCTCTCTGTGATATCTAATATGGCATAGGCTTCTCATTAACCAAATTCCACAATAATACCCTAAAGAAGGCAGCTTATTAGGTAATTATTGTCCCATAAACCACTTTTCCATATATGCTGTAATCTTCATGCAAGCTTATTACAGTTTCTTTAAAATACTTTTTCATATTAAGGAAATTGAGAAATTTACTTCAACACTAAAATTAGCAAATTACCTTGGATTTGCAATTCTATTAATTGCTCTTCCCTTGTATTTCTTGGCAGACTCTGACAACTTTGTAAAATTTAGCTCTACCTCACATTGATGAAATATTTCAGGCCACTGGAAGTGTCACTAATGTCATTTTCCAGGCCAGTTTCAAATTGAAAACATGTTCATACTTTACACTCAATTTTGTCACCCAACTGCTCCTCAGTGAACTTGTAGCAATTCCAGGGTATTCTTTAAATAAGGTTATTTGTGGGTATGACATGTGACCATTTTTGACAGACTGAGTGAAAAATAGATTTATTCAAAAATGCCCATTGCTTTTTATTTAAAAATGTTTTAAATGTTAACTTTATGCAGCAAACTATATTTTCAAGCCATTTCTAAATTATTTTTTCAGTGTCCAGGTTACTCAGTATTTTTTCCACTTTATTTATAGAAAAGTGAGATTAAAACATATTGTTAAATGCATAAAAAAGAGGAATAGAAAAGTGATCTTAAACTTTGAATTCTAGCTCAGTGTTATGCCCATAAAACCTTTTCCATAGTAATAATCCACACTTTTCCATTATAGTGAAACTTCTCTATACTTGGAGCCATCTATGACTAGAGCCAATGAAAGAACAAACTTGGTAAGTAAAATAAACAACTGTATGAAAAATAATACACAAAGAAAAATAAAGGGAGACAAGATGGTGGAATAGAAGGACCCTAAGCTCACCTCCTCTCACAAGCACACTAAAATCATAACTAACTGCTGAACAACCATCAATAGAACGATTGGAACCTACCAGAAAATATATTCTACATCTACAGACATAAAGAAGAAACCCAACGTGATGGTAGGAGGGGTGCACTTGTGATATAGACAAATCCCATACCTCCCAGGTGGGCGACCCACAAACTGGAGAACAATTATATCACAGAAGTTCTCCCACAAGAGTGAGAGTTCTGAGCCTCATGTCAGCTTCCCCAGGCTGGGAGTTTGGCATCAGGAGGATGAGTCCTCAGAGCTCCCAGTGGGGCTTGATTGCAGGAAGTCCACAGAACTGAGGGAAACAGAGACTCCATTCTTGGAGGGTGCACACAAGATCTTGTGCACACCAGGACCCAAGGGGAAAAGCAGTGACTACCTAGGAGCCTGGGCCAGACCTAACTGCGGGTCTTGCAGGGTTTCCTGGGGAGGCAGGGACAGCTGTGGCTCACTGTGGAGACAAGGACACTGGTGGCAGAGCTCCCAGGGAATATTCATCAGTGTGAGCTCTCCTGGAAGCCATCCTTTTGGCACCAAGACCTGGCCCCACCCAACAGCTTGTAGGCTCCAGTGCTGGGATGCCTCATGCCAAACAACCAACAGGGCAGAAACATAGCCCCACCTATCAGCAGACAGGAAGCTTAAAGTCTTCCTGAGCCCACAGTCACCTCTAAACACACCCCTTGACAGGGTCTTGCCCACCAGAGGGACAAGACCCAGCTCCATCCACCAGTGGGCAGGCACTGGACCCTCCCACCAGGAAGCCTGCACAACTCTCTAGACCAGCCTCAGCCACCAGGGGGTAGACATCAGAAGCAAGAGGAACTATAATCCTGCAGCCTGCAGAACACAGATTAGAACTTAGACTGCAAAACAGATTAGAACTTACCCTGGGATCAGCTGGTCCCTGGCCCTTGGGTGATGAGGGGAGAGTGTACCCTGGGACACATAGGATGTGCCCTACAGAGGGCCGCTTCTCCAAAACTGAGAAACATAACTAATCTTCCACATTTGTAAAAGTACAAGTAGAAATTTAGACAAAATGAGACAGCAGAGGAACATGTTCCAGATGAAGGAACAAGGTAAAACCCCAGAAGAACAACTAAGTGACATGGAGATAGGCAATCTACCCAAGAAAGAGTTCAGAGTAATGATTGTAAAGATGATCCAAGAACTCAAAAAAGAATGGAGACACAGACCAAGAAGATAAAAGTAATGTTTAACAAAGAGCTAGAAAATATAAAGAACAACCAAACAGAGAGTAACAATATAATAACTGAAATGAAAATCACACTAGAAGGAATCAATAGCAGAATAAATGAGGCAGAAGAATGGATAAGTGAGCTGGAAGACAGAGTGGTGGAAATCACTGCCATAGAACAGAAAAAAGAAAGAAAAGAAATTAAGATAGTCTGAGACCACTGGGACAATGTCAAACATACCAACATTTGCATTATAGGGGTCCTAGAAGGAGAAGGGAGAGAGAAAGGGTCTGAGAAGATATTTGAAGAGATAATAGCTGAAAACTTCCCTGACATGAGAAAGGAAACAGTCACCCAAGTCCAAGAAGCACAGAGAGTCCCATACAGGATCAACCCAAAGAGGAACATGCTGAGACACATAGTAATCAAACTGACAAAAATTAAAGATAAGGTAAAAATATTAAAAGTAACAAGGGGAAAGTAACAAATAACATTCAAGTGAATCCCCATAAGGATATCAGCTGATTTTTCGGCAGACACTCTGCAGGCCAGAAGGGAGTGATATGATACATCTAAAGTGAAGAAGGGAAAAATCTACAACCAAGAATACTCTACCCAGCAAGGCTCTCATTTATATTTGACAGAGAAACCAAAAGCTTTACAGAAGAGTAAAAGCTAAAAGAATTCAGCACCACTAAACCAGGTTTACAGCAAATGCTAAAGGAAATTCTGTAGGCAGAAAAGGAAAGGTCACAACTAGAAACAAGAAAATTAAGAAATGGGAACTCTCACCAGTAAAGGCAAATTACAATAAAGGTAGGAAATCATCCACAAACAAATATCTAAACCAGTAACCATGAGTGGAAAAGAGTACAAAAGCAGGATATTTGAAATGCATTTGAAATTAAAAGATCAGCAACCTAAAACAATCATGTATATATCAATATATAGATGCCTATATCAAAACCTCGTGGTAACTGCAAACCAAAAATCTATAATAGATATACACACAGAGAAGAAAAATGAATCCAAACACAACACTAAAGATAGTCATCAAATCACAAGAGAAGAGAACAAAAGAGGATGGGAAGAAAAAAGATCTACAAAAACAAATCCAAAAACATAAACAAGATGGAAACAAGGGGACTTCCCTGGTGGTCCAGTGGTTAAAACTCCATGTTTCCACTGCAGGGGACATGGGTTCAGGCAACTAAGATCCTGCATGCTATGCAGCACGGCCAAAAAAAAAGATGGAAATAAGAACATACATGTTGATAATTACCTTAAGTGTAAATGGATTAAACGCTCCAACCAAAAGACAAAGACTGGCTTGAATGGTTACATAAACAAGACCCATATATATGCTGTCTACAAGAGACCAACTTCAGACCTAGAGACACATACAGACTGAAAGTGAGGGGATGGAAAAAGGTATTCCATGCAAATGGAAATCAAAAGAAAGCTGGAGTAGCAATACTCATATCAGACAAAATAGACTTTAAAATACAGACTGTTACAAGAGACAAAGAAGGACACTACATAATGATCAAGGGATCAATCCAAGAAGAAGATATATCAATCATAAATATACACATACCCAACATAGGAGCACCTTAATATGTAAGGCAAATGCTAATAGCCATAAAAGGAGAAATTGACAGTAACACAAAAATTTAGGAAATTTAGGAAAAATAGTAGGGGACTTTAACACCCCACTTACATCAATGGACAGATTGTCCAGACAGAAAATAAAGAAACACAGGCCTTAAGTAACACATTAGAACAGATTAACTTAATTGATATTTATAGAACATTCCATCCAAAAGCAGCAGAATACACATTCTTCTCAAGTGCACATGGAACATACTCCTGGATAGATCACATGCTGGGCCACAAAGCAAACCTTGGTAAATTTAAGAAAATTTATTGAAACACAATTCATGTTCCAATTCACAGGCTCACAGACATAGAAAACAAACTTATGGTTACCAAAGGGGAAAGGTGGGGGGAAGGAATAAATTAGGAGGTTGGGATTAACATATACACACTACTTTATATAAAAATGATAAACAACAAGGACCTACTGTATAGTACAGAGAACTGTATTAAATATCTTATAATAAGCTATAATGGAAAAGAATATAAAAAGCAGATATATATCTTTGATGTACACCAGAAAATAACACAGCATTGTAAATCAACCATAATTCAATTAAAAAACAACAAGAACAACAAAAAAAAGAAAGTGTGGTGTGCAGAAGCCATGTCTCGAAAGTGGAGTGGTCACTGTGACAGGGTGCTGAGCAGCCAGGAAAGGTGAGGACTGAGAATTAAATTGTTGGGCCAACTTGGGTGTCTCATTTATCTTTGAATCTGCTGCACAGGACCTGGTAAGCAGTCAGAAGTTCTTTCTGGTGTGTGTATCACAAGTGTATTAGATAATACAACACCAGAAATGATTTGGAATGTAGTGGAGGTGGGAAAGGGGCAGATGACTTATACTACAAGGTACAATTCTTAGCAGTGTTTTGATATCTGATTCATCCTGATGTATATGCCTGTGCCATGTCTAGATGGGCAAAGATGATTTGTCAAAGGGCAATTTATTTATGCACATTACTTTTATATTGGCCAGAAAAACCTCACTAAATATTTTCATATTGCTTTTGGAGAGCTCTCACTAGCTTTCATTGATATAATTTGCCTGCCCTTGTTACTTTTTAGGTTCTCCAAAAGGAATCAGATCATTATTGAAAAACATGGTAAAACCTTGAACAAAGGGGATGGATGAGAAATTAGAAAGTGCAGTGAAATTTTAAAATACAAAACTTACCAAACATTCATAGACTTTAAGTTGGGAAAAAGCAATGTTGGTAAATATCAAACTCAATAGAGGTAAGGTATGGAGTTTTACTAGGACATTTGAAACACTGCATTATAAAGTCCTCTAGGACTTTAGTCCTCTAGGAAGATGTTTCTTAACATCTTAATGCTTTGGTTAGGCAACCTATCACTGACACTGAAATAACAAGTAATGAAAAATATCAACACCATGAACTGAGAGAAGATAGTTAATGGGATGACAAAAGGCCAGGGGTAAGTTCTGTTTTATGTGGCTTGTTTTATGTATTTGGAAGGAGGAGTAAACATTTACAGATTACATTCTGAGATGGCGGCACTAACTTTGATGATGCTACAAAAGTGATTAATAGAGGAAAATAAAATGCACCAGAGCCTGGAAAGTTACTTTTTCTACTTTGGGGTTCTAAGACTTTGTAGATGTATAAATCTGGATCCTCAAACCACATCATGTGCACAGTGGCATTGGTCAAGGGAGTTGAAGTGGTAATTTCTAAGGAGAATTCCTCCACCCGCCTCTCGTCTCCCAAAACCCAGGCAGAGACAAGCTTCCTTGTCTTTTTGTGCTGGTGGTAAATTTTTTTCTAGCCCGCTTTACTCGAGAGTGCAGATTGTTGAGGATTTTAGTTTTATTTGGGGGTTCTAATTTCTAACTCTGCTTCAGCTGGTTCTGAGAGAGCATGTCTTCTCCTATAGACCAGTACCTACAGTTTCTCTCTCCCTGCTCCCTGCCCCACCCCAGGTAGTTTCCAATGAGCAACAATGTCACAGCTAAACTTTCTTTTTCAATAGAGAAAGGGAAAAAGACATGGTGTTGGCTTAAACACTAGCATTTTCTGCTATAGCATATTCCTTTGGCCCCATGAAATATACACTCCCTCCTTGGGGAAGATGATCCCAGGAACTCATCTAATAACATTCAGCTCAAAGCTCAAGATTTCCAGGTAAAAGACAGTCATTTACAACAGGTCTAAGTATGGTGCTTCATGTTCCTATAAACCAAAGCACAGTTTATCCACTCCTCTCTTATATGTCCAACATATATTGCTGGAGAAAGACAGGATAACCACAATAAAAACATTTATTTAGGGAAAGAAGGAAGGAAAAACAGAGCATTCATTGGTCTATAGCAATTTTCTAATGCTAAAAGGTGGGAATTTCCAAACTCCCTGGTGATAAGTTCCTTGGTCCTGGTCTCCTTAAGGGATCTCCTTGTCTACTGTCTATCATGGTCCCAGTATTTGCTGAGAAGTTGTCCTTTTTCCCCAATGCTCCATGACCACATCTAATGTGGACATTGAAGAGTATGCTCTTCTTAGGGGCTGTGCAGTTTTGTTTTTTTTTTTGGCTCATTTACTGCTAGTGCAGGACTATAGTTTAGGGGATTCTTTAGGAATCAGGGGGAAAACACCATAGTTTTTGCTAGCCAGGCTCATGGTTCCTTTGAAAATACAATTTTCTGGAAAAAAAATAGTGGGATTTTAGTCTATTTTGTATCCATCAGTTTCATATGCAAGCCCAAAATCTTACGTAGACTTAAAAAAAACAAAGCCGTCTTATTTACTGACCTCTAGCCCCTATCATCTCCTCTTCTCAGTTTAATAATGGTTCCCTTGATCCATGTAAAACAATAGACTTGAATAGGAAGACATTGTTCAGATGATCTTTGCAATAAGAGTAGCTCAAGTTGTCTGACCCAGAAGTCTGAAAAGGAAGTGATTTTTTTAATACAAAATAAGTTGTTTGAGCATAGTTACTTCCTATTTCTTGCTGCGGTTCCTAAAATAATTAAAATAATTTCTTTACTTCTTGTAGTACTTCTCACCGAAAAAAAAAAAAGGGGTTTTCAAAGTGGGTCTTTGTAGGCAAAATAAACTGAGTTTATTTTGTATGCCTGAAAATATTTTTATAATACCTGAAGTTAAATGAAAATTTGGCTAGGTATAAAATTATAGATACAATGTGGATTTTTTTTCTTTATAACTTTAAAAATACTACTATTTTTTTGCTTCCAAAAAAAGAGAGAGATCTGTGATTAATGTGATCCTCCTCCTTTGTTCATGGTCGGCTTTATCTCTTTAGAATTTAATAGAAGTTTCTCAATATAATGTTTTAAAATCTCATTATAATGTGGTTATGTTTGTATTTCTCCTTATTCACACTTTTACACTTTGTAATCTATGAAGCCAGATGTCATTCATCTTTTCTTTTATGGGGGAATTTTTAAATTGAAGCATAACATATATAACATAAAGTGTACACATCTTAAGTGTATATCTCAATGATCTCTTTTATTTATTTATTTATTTATTTATGGCTGTGCTGAAGCTTCATAGCTGCGTGCAGGCTTTCTCTAGTTGTGGTGAGCAGGGGCTACTTTTTGTTGAGGTGCAGGGGCTCCTCACTGTGGTGGCTTTTCTTGTTGCGGAGCACAGGCTCTAGGCACACAGGTTTCAGTGGCAGCATGTGGGCCCTAGAGCGTGAGGGCTTCAGTAGTTGTGGCACATGGGCTTTGGTCCTCCACGGTATGTGGGATCTTCCCGGACCAGGGATCGAATCCGTGTTCCCTGCACTGGCAGGTGGATTCTTAATGACTGGACCACCAGAGAAGTCCTTCAAGGATATCTTTATATGGTGAATATACCCACATAACCACCACCCATATCAAGGTATAGAATATCCCCAATACTATAGAAAAGTAACTATTTTTTTAACTTCTAGCGCAATTTATTAGTCTTTCCTGTTATTTATACAAATGAACTCACACGATGTATACCTTTTCTATCTGACTCTTTTTTTACTTAACATTATATTATGTCTGAAGAATTCACTCATTTTGTGGTTACAACAGAAGTTCATTACTATCATTGCTGGTTAGCATGAATATATTGCAATTCATTGTACTTTCCTCTTCTGATAAACATTTGGGTGGTTTCTAGTTTGTGACTATTATGAGTACTACTCTAAGCATTTCTGTTCATGTATGTTCATGAACATAAGTGT
This sequence comes from Pseudorca crassidens, assembly GCF_039906515.1. Classification (NCBI taxonomy): domain Eukaryota; kingdom Metazoa; phylum Chordata; class Mammalia; order Artiodactyla; family Delphinidae; genus Pseudorca; species Pseudorca crassidens. The sequence continues at coordinate 182,984,119 of NC_090297.1, forward strand.
GAATTTCTGTTAGGTATATACCTAGGAATGCAATTGCTGGATTTCTGGATATGCATGTGATTTAGTAGATACTACTTTAATATATATTGTCAAACAATTTACCAAAGTGGGTATACATTCGCACTCCCACCAATCACATATAAGAAATCAACTATAGCAAAATGTTGATACTACTAACTCTGCATGGTGGATACATAGATTTTATTAAATTATTGTCCAATACTTTTCTTATGTTTGAAAGTTTTCACAATTTTTTTTAAAATGTAAAAATATAAAAATTAAAAGTAATTTCAGGATGAATGTTCAACAAGATGGGTCAAGATTATTTTAGGCTGATAAATTATTAATACTAAAAGTGTTCCATATTCTTTTAACCATGCTGAGGTTCTAAAGTGAGCTGTTTAAATATTTTTATCCTGTGCAACCACTTCTCCATATGACTCATAATTTTCTAGATACAGTTTAACCAAAACAAAACACAGAAATCAACAGGATGGTGACCCTGATGCTAGGGTACAGCGGCCACCCTCAGCTTCTATATATAATTTGTGCACTCTCAAAAATGATTTTATAAACAAATGTTATCAATTTCAACTACTAAAAAGACATTTATACAAAAGAAGTAGCATTGTTATCTATTCTGTACAATGGGGCTCCAATTAGAGTTTCCCTTGAAATAAAGGATCCTGATGCTTTGAAAATTTAAGGATTAGTCTACTACACCAAGCCATTTAGCAAATAATAATACCTGGCTGTGAAAGAAAAATGAACTTTTATTGAATAAACAGACTACTTTGTAAATTTCCATTGTAACAAACTGAGGTAAAAATACATTTTATTGAGCTCCATTATTCTCCAAAGCAAAGTCTTAAGAGAAATACTATTATATTCTCAAAGGATACTTCATCTATAGCATCCTCAGGTGAAAGGAGAAAGAATTTAAAATGGGGTTGAGTTTACAAAACTAGATCACTTTAGCCAATATGGCATTGCATATTTCATTGTCCATTTGTAGCATTATTCATAATAAAATATGAGGAAGTTTGATGCATTCAAGCACAAAGCAGTCAAAACCATGAATGTGTAGAATATTATTTAGAAGTAGCCTCTTACCAATATAAAATATCATGGTATATTGTATTTAATGAATAACACAATCTACTCTTCTTCCTCAAAGTTCAATGACTCCAGACTGTTTCTTCACCTGTCAAATATATGTGAAAGTTCCTCTAGAGCCAACCTCTCCACTGGTACCCAAATCCCATCCCTCCCACCCACTCAAGGACATCCCTGCATCAATTCTCCACACCTTCTTCTGTGCCATCATCTCTTGCTCTCTACTGGGTCTTTCTCATCAGGATCTTTATATTTGTCTCATTGAAAAGAAACCTCTATCCTCCATGTCCCCCACTAGCTGCCACCTCACATTTATTTCTCCTCTTTACAGTAAAACTCCTCCAAAGAATGGCCTGTATATGCTATCTCCAATTTCCCTCCTCTGTCCTCTGTTAAATTCTCTCCACTCAGCCCAGTTGAAATGATCGTGTCACCATCAGTCCATCCCTCTTATCAAAGTCACCATCACCTCAACATTTTATATCCAGTGGTCATTCTCTGTCCTCATTTACAGACTCAGCAGCGACACCACTTCTACATGTGGTTTCCAGGACATCAGAGTTCCCTGGACATTTTCCATCTCAAGACTGTTCTTTCTCAGTTTCCTTTGCTAGTTCTTCCTGCCCCTCTTCCTTACCACGTCATTTGTCTTTTCTTCTTTACAATAACTCCCTTGGAGATTCCATTCAGTCATGATCTTAACTAATATCTATGTGCCAATAACTCTCAAATTCCTATCTCCAACCCTGACCTTCTCCCAAATACCAGATTTGTTATCCAATTGCCCACCTGAAATCTCTCTTTGTCTGTTCAACAAATACATCAACTCATGGATTGCCAGACCTACTCCACCTACAGTCTTCCCCATTGGCATTGATGGCAGCTCCATATTTTTAAGATGCTAGTACGGGGGTTATTACTTTGAAGACATTTGACCTAGACTATATATGGTTTTTTAAGTGCTATTGAGTACTTTTTTTTGGGGGGGGGGGGATACACGAGCCTCTCACTGTTGTGGCCTCTCCCATTGCGGAGCACAGGCTCCGTACGCGCAGGCTCAGCGGCCATGGCTCACGGGCCCAGCGGCTCTGCAGCATGTGGGATCTTCCCAGACCGGGGCACGAACCCGTGTCCCCTGTATCGGCAGGCGGACACTGCGCCACCAGGGAAGCCCTATTGAGTACTTTTAAAACTCGTCCTTTCAAACATTGTGTTTTTACTCAAAAGCAGCACTATTTCAGGGAAAGTATGAGCTTTGAAGATAGGCAAACTGAGGCTTTGTCAATTATTAGTTGAGTGGCAATAATTATAAACTAAATTTAAATTATATATAATTTGTTCAAAAATTATTAAGAATTTTAAGACACTGAGAGCAGAGCCAAGCATTGGGCCCATTAGAACAGAGAAAAATTACATAAACTATTTGACAATCAATTTTGTCATTTATAAAATTTGTAAAAGTTTACAACATAAAGTTTTTTAAAGTTTCTAGCACATATTTTTCAAAATCACCTATCACAATAGGTGTATCATCACATTGTTACAACCTAACACAATTTCCAACATTCTAGTTTAGGGTCCCACTAATTGGAAATGACACTTTGACATCTGTAGTGGATTTGGAAAGGCTCAAATGCATTTGTCTGTAAAACTGTAGCTCTAGATTAGAGTGAAAGACAATTGAACTATCAGTACCAAATATTAGTAACTATGGTAACTAAAAATTAGTAAGGATATAAACAGAGAAGCATAGAGCTCCAGATTATTTAATTAGACCAATTGTTGTACTTTCCTGCCTGATTTTCTTCATCTATAAAAGTCAGATGATTGAACTGAAAATCTTAAAGCCTCTGTTTCCATCGAAGGTACCACATCCAAGAAGGAGAGGACTCAGGGTGTCCCCAAGCAGGTACTCCCTTGGTGGAGGTAATAGGTTCCAGGTCCTGTTCCTCAGCTTTTCAGATTTAGAAAGTATCTTTGATTAGTTAAACAAAGACATTTATTCACGCAAACTAAAATTGCAAGAGTCTGTTTCATAAAACAAAGTGCCAATTGTTAACTTACAAGAGCAGAAGTAATACCAAGTTCACAGCCTTTGGTCAGTAGCTCAGGGTGTTTCTTCCTGACGGACCAGTTCAGAGACTAAATTATAGGTCAGAAGTTTGCTTGAAGAGCCCAGAATCATTATATAGGGTTAAATTTTCATCAATGAAGGAGAGCTCTGTGAATTTGATTGGGGATATTCTTGCCCCAGGAATCAATATTAGCCTTTTGGATGTAGAAGGACTTCTCTCCTGCACTAACCTGAACAATATTTACTCTCTGTACATCCATCCTTTTCCTTTTAACCTCTATGTATGTTGTTGCCCTTCTATTAATACTTTTCATCAGATGGTTACATTTGGTATATTTAAGTCACTTCTCAATCATGGAAATATACTCTAGTCCCATTGGTTGACCTGAGCTTGCTAATCCACATATTTACAAATCATCTTTAGGGAAAGATTAACTCCACAGTTATCTACTGTAGAGAGATTCAGAACACTTGCTCTAGGATCAGACAGAGCTGAGGTAATTTATAAGTAAATTTAGGCAAGTTAATTACCTTCTCTAAGCCTCAAAAATCCTCATTTGTAAAATAAAGTACAAATACCTACTCTTCAGTTTCGTCAAAAGGATAATGAAGTAATATTTATGAAGGGCAAAGTAAGGACTCAACAATGAAAAGATATGGTCATCACTACTTTCAAACATTTTACATTGTGTTTCTACTCATGTGGGCTTTTCTTCATTCCTTTGTCTCAAAAGAGGAGAGGCACCTCTATGACCCTTCATGTCTTGACTACCCATTTCAGCATTAACTTTCTGTAAGTCAACGTGGTATAAAGTCAAAGGCAGGTGAACTTTCAAAGGCAACGTACTCTTCATAAACCTGATTGCAATGAACTACACATTCACAAGCTAATAACTAATTATAACTCTTTGTTTTGCCAGTAGGGCAATGCGTTATGTATTTCGTCACACTGCAAATGTTACAGAACTGAACCCATCATTTCATGAACACAAGTTCGGCATCCCCTTATCATGCTTAATAGAAATCAACTGTACAGTGAAATTCTGTTTGGTTTAAGCTGGTGATCATTACCAGTGCGGACCATGCAAACTTTGGCCTTTTAACTCCAAGACCATTTTTATTATAGTTCTTTGTTAGAAGGATCTGTTTGTATATAATTAAATGTGGCTTCCTTAAACCTTTACAGTTGGTAGCTTAATGTATTTTTGTTTTATTCTGAGTACGAAGGCTACATTATGCTTTTGTTGGCATCAATGCTAGTTAGTATGGCAGCTAAATAATTCTGCAATATGTCAGTATTTGAGTGCCGTGGGCCCAACAGGTGGTGCTAGATAAGGTTCTGGCAAATCAAACAGGTAACGTGGTTATTTCTTTTGTCAAATTATAATTAAAAACAGAGTCTTTGTAAAACGAGACATACTTTTTCCTGTTTTAAAAATCGCTCAACATCCAGTACAAATTACTTTCTAAAACAAAGACCCATTAGGAAGGAAGCATGTTGTCTGTATAAATGTGTAACGCCTTCTCACCTACCCTTCTAATGCTCTCTGTAAAGTTTACCTTGTAAACCTGAAGTGTAAGCATTGTTACATAAGGTCTTGATGTTTCCACCCTTCTGTAAGTCAAGAGTATGTATTTAAGGCCATGCCAAACATCTATCAGGAAATTTAAACATTGTTATCTACTATTTTATAAAATATGAAGAAATTCTTTTTTTATTTTATTAAAGTATATTTGATTTACAATGTTGTGTTAACTTTTGCTGTACAGCAAAGTGATTCAGTTATACATACATATATATATATATATATTCTTTTTTATATTCTTTTCCATTATGGTTTATCACAGGGTATTGAATATAGTTCCCTGTGCTATACAGTAGGACCTTGTTGTTTTGAAGAAATTCTTTGATATTTTATTTGAATAATCTGCTTAAAAACATTTCCTTTGTATGCTCTGGTATCCTCATCCTTGATTATAGCAGAGGAAAGACCAGTTCTTCCATGATCAAGAAACTGAGAACTATATTCAATTTCCTGTTAGATATATATATAACTGAACCACTTTGCTGTACAACAAAAATTAACACAACTTTGTAAATCAACTATACTTCAATAAAATTAAAAAAAATAAAGGCCATGTGTAACTAGTAAAAAATTTAATTTTAAAAATTGTATTTTCTCAAAAGAAAAAGAAACTGGAAAGACCCTCAGCCTAAGAGTTAGGGCTTCTCTCCTACAATCTAAAGTCCAGCCTGAGGGAGAGGGGGCATTTCCCCACAGTGTGATGACAGACTCATACACCTGGCCATGTCTCTGAAAGTTCTCGATAATGAAAGCTGCTTCTGCAGGACAGGCATATGTGCTGCTTGGCTAGTTGCTTTTGTGTGCTCCACAACACTCCAGAAGGAACAAACCAGATGGTGGCTGTGGGCTGCCTTTGTGCCCAAGAAGAGGCCACCGTGGTCCTCCTGCAGGTCAGAGTATATTAAATATTCTGGTTTGGGTTTTATCACACTAAAATCAAGACCTGTTAGAAAAGGAACATATTGTGTAGCTCTTTCATTTCAACAAAATTTGATCCAAGAATAGTAATTCACGTATCTGCACCCATATAGCAGATTATCTGAAGAAAAGTCAAAGGAAACCAAAAATATTCATCTAACTTCTTATCTCTGTACAAATGTATTGATACTTAGGAACACTGGATATTTGACACTTAGGAACACATGTCATATAGACATGACACACAGAAGGCCGAATGAAACTTCTCCAGGAATTGGAGAAGTTTTTCTCCTTTCAACTGAATTTTCCTTGTGCCCCATAATAAGAGATGACTCATTTCAATATATTTTAATTTCCTCTAAGTCAATAAGTTTTCTAAGGTCTTCTTATCACTAACACTCATGAATTATTATGTATAAATATTCTTTAGTTCTAAGATGAAGGTATATAGTTTTGGCAGACTATGCAGTATCTACTTGTATTGTGTGTCTATATTTGGCTTTATTTATAAAGAGATGTCTGTATCTGGCTACAACAGAAAATCAGCTTTCCAGACTGAAAACCAAAGATAATTAAATTTTGTATAGATTTTAAGTTAAAGGTAAGCAGATTGAATGTATATCACACATTAAACATTAGACAATGCTTCTGGCTTAACACCACTATTATCAAGCTGAGCACATGGGAAAATAACCTCAGCTGTTCATCAGTTTCTTCAGCTATAAAAATGAGGGTCTAGGGGCTTCCCTGGTGGTGCAGCGGTTAAGAATCCGCCTGCCAATGCAGGGGACATGGGTTCGATCTCTGGTCTAGGAAGATCCCACATGCTGCGGCGCAACTAAGCCCGTGCTCCACAACTACTGAGCCTGCGTGCTGCAACTACTGAAGCCCGCGCGCCTAGAGTCCGTGCTCCACAGCAAGAGAAGCCACCGCAATGAGAAGCCCGCGCACCGCAACGAAGAGTAGCCCCCACTCGCCTCAACTAGAGAAAGCCCACACTCAGCAACGCAGACCCAACTCAGCCAAAAATAAATAAATAAATTTATTTTAAAAAAATGAGGGTCTGGACTAGAACTAGAGGTTTTCAATGTTTGAAATCAGTATCTCTCCTTCAAGCTTAAAAAAAAAATTCTTCAAGCATAAGGTGTAAACCTAATGCATACAGCAGAATGGCCAGTGTCCCCTGCTGCATTTTCACGTCTCCTCCCGCTAGGGACCCCAGTTCTACCCCTGGCTCCAAGAAACACATAGGAAATACACAGAATTCCAAGGACTAGCAGACTAGCTAATCTCTGAGGTCCTGGTCCAGCTCTACAACTTCATTACTCCAACATTACATAATATCAAGCATTTTGTAAAACACTTTACAAAGTATATCACTACTGTTTATGTTCTTCTCAATCCTCTGAAATAAGTAGTGTGGGTATCATTATTACTATTTTAGAGATGAAAAAGTTGAATCTCAGAGTTAAAGGAAATCTCTATTCCACAGTGAATAAGGGCTAAAACTAAGATAATAGAGTGAAAATCTCTCAGTGTTCTGTTTCCCACTTAAGAGTCTTTTCTATATAGCTCACTGTTGTAGGTTTTAATGCTTTCTATTTTTGCAAGATTCAAATAAGCTCCTCCAGCTTTGACCAGAATAATGAAGACAAGACTTTACAGAAGCTTAGAAAGAGACACAATCAAAATTGATAGTTAGTGGGAACCTGCTATATAGCACAGGGAGCTCAGCTCGGTGCTCTGTGATGACCTAGATAGGTGAGTTGGGGGATGGGGGTGGGAGGGAAGTCCAAGGGGGGGGGATATATGTATGCATATAGCTGATTCACTTCATTGTACAGCAGAAACTAACACAACATTGTAAAGCAACTATACTCCAATAAGAAAGAAAGAAAGAAAGAGATACAATCAAATTACCAAATTCAATAGGCTGAAGAAACTCTTTACCATTCACTGTTACACTAAAAACAGTTGCTAGGATTAATGACTCTCAGTATCCTCACAGGGTTTTAATGCAGAGATTTGGCCTTCAGCTACTTTATATTGAAGGCATACAATACTTCATTAACCCTACTCCATTAAGGAGTCCAAGAGGCCAAAAGTTTTGTCCCACTTTCTCAGATATCGGGGTAATATCAAAGAGAAAAATTGATATTGTAATGATTCTCTCCAAATTTCTTTATAAACAGTACAATTCCCCAAAAATTCTAACAGCATGTCATTAAAATAATAAAAATTATTTTAAATTTTAACTGAAAAAAAATGTGTGAAAATAGCTACAAAACTTTGGGGGGCGGGGAAGGATAAGGACATTATAGTACAGAGTGTTAAATGCACTGTAAACATACACTAAATTCAAACAGCGAAGTACTAGTTCAGGAGGTAGATAAATAAACAGAATAGAAAATTCTGTAATTAGACTAAAGCAGCTGTTCTTAAAATGTGGTCCAAAGACCCCTGGGGGCTCCTGAGACCTGTGAGAGGTCCTCCCTTTCCCAACTATATATCTATGTGAGCCCAAATTTTCTTCATATTCTTCAAGGAAAACAAGGTATCACAGCAGATTGACCAAACAAGCAGATATGAGAATCTAGCTATCTTCTGTGAAGCCAGACATTAAGACATTTGCAAAAACAGTGAAACAATGCCACTGTTCTCACTAGTTTTGTTTTCTTTATAGGAAAATAGAGGCTTTTCTCATAAATAGATGTTATTTACATTAACATGCAATAGCCATATTATTTTAATGAATTAATAAATATTTTAAATACTTCCCAGTTTTAATTTCTAATATGATAAAAAGCAATAGATATAACCTACATAAACCAAAGCTCTTTAAGATCCTAACAAAGTGTTGAGTATAAAAAGAACATATAAAAAAAGGATGTGTATGTATAACTGAATCACTTTGCTGTACAGCAGAAATTAACACAACATTGTAAATCAACTATACTTCAATTTTTAAAACTTTCCAAAATGTTAACAGTGCAAAAATGTCTACAGCCAAAAACCTTGAGAACTACTTGCCTAATAATATATCAAAATTTAATATATGACAACATTTCAAAGTAGGGAAAAAGATGAAGTATTTAATATTGTTGGAATAAGAAGCCAATTATTTGGGGAAAGTGTCTCTGTGTCTAACTAGAGGCAAATGACTTTCTAAAAGGGATTTCCTTCTCAGTGTGAGGTGCTCTCTGCACCACTCGCTGAATAGAAGTTGGGTGGTTAATATTCAATCACGTGTCCCCATTCTACATCTGTTTCCACAGATGGATCCAATCCCACCTCCTGTTTAAATGACTGTCACATGATAACATGTACCATCGTAGCCCACCACATTGGGTATTTTCTAATTTTCCGATTCTGAGTTTCCACCTGCAATGGGCTGATGAGAAATTTAACCTCAGTCATAGTTGGGGCTATCCCCATTTTTCCCAGGGTTCTGACAACATCCTGCAGTGTCACTAGTGCCAAAGTGTCATCCTTTCATAGCGGGTACCATGGAGACAACCGCTAGGTCGGTCCATGAGGTCCCTTCAGGGTCAATGCCTTCAGACACAGACCACTATTCTGTGATATCCAGCTTCCTTCCCAGGATGCTGCCAACACCACTCACCTGGACCCACACACATGTGAGACGCTCCTCCCTGACCCATCTCAGATGTAATAACCATCATGTTATTTTCTGCATTTAATGCTTCCCATCCTTTTATAGGCCCTCCCCCAACTGCCGCCCTTGTTTATCACTTTGGGCCCAGCCACGCATCCCCGCTCTGCGAGGGATGCTGCTTATACTGTACATTTCAAACATCTGTGCACCTCCTGTGTACAACAGTGAGGGGCTTCCCCTCTACCTGCTTCTCACTGACCACGCTCAAGAAGAGACCCAGAGTTCTTTTTCTTCTCCAACCCTGTGTATTTCCCCGTGAGGTCCTGTGTTGCAGGCCATGCCTCCCACATCCAGAAAGCTGTGACTATAATAACTTCTGTGTCTGTGTGTCTCAACACACCTAATGAAAACAAATCCCGAGTACCATCTAAAACACGAGAGAATTCCCTTTCACTCTAGAAGTTCTTCCTCTCTCTTCAGGGCCCCCCTTGGAAGCATCCTGGTGCTTCTTGCCACCGACCTGGTACTCACGTGAAGCCAGATTTTGGTAATGGGCTTTGTTATCACTCTTGAGTCTGAGCCCAGTGACCTCCTGTCCGTCTTTTCTGCCTTCATCTTTGGATTTTGGTATCAGCCTGGGATCTTCTACCCTTACGAGCTCTATGCACTGTCTTGTTTTCTCCAGTCTCTCTTCCATGTTCCATTGGTCTTCTTACCCAAAAGCAAACCTCCCCCACTTCTAGCTGTTGCTCTTAGCTAGTCTGGTCTCCAGCCTCTTCCTGATTCACTCATTGAGAAATATCTCCTGGGCACATACTCAGTCCCAGACATTGTGCCGGGAGTTGGGTATTTATCAGTGAAACAAAGAGACATGGTCCCTGCTCTGTGGTAAGACTGAGATTCCCAATCTTGAGCTCCATGATATAATCTTTCCCTGTCTCCAATCTGCGACATCCCATGGTTATTTGCCTGAGCTTGATGGGATGGTGGACATGTGTTTGGGGCTGATATTTCAAGTTTTCCTGTCCACGAAGGTAAGTATAGTTTCCAGTCTTGACATCTCTCCACCTCCCACATCCCACTATAGATCAATGACTTGGCCAAGCAGAAGCCCGGTCTATGCCAGGAAGAGGTGATATTCTGTATCTGAGGAGAGTGAGAGAGGTTTGGAACAGCAACTTTAAGGAACAGAGTAGGAAATTAGCTGGGACTGGCAGCTCAGCTGAGATTGGAATTATGAACATGTTATTGATGTACTTTACAATAGAGTTTAATTTGTTCATCTTGACATCTTTGTGGCTTAACAGAAGTTTGATATGGAGTCGGGTGGCATGAAGAAAAATGAATTAAAAACTAAGTTATTGAGCTACAGTTATATTACACAATCTTTGTTTCATTTGATACATCATCCCAATGAGATTGATATTGCTAGATATGGCTATCCCCATTTCACATGAGAGAGCAAAAGTTAAATAACTTACCCAAGATCACACAGGGAGTAACTGGTAATCTTGGGATTAACCTAAATCTGTAGAGTGCCAAATCCATGTTGTATCTTTTTAGGACATTTTCCATCACTTTATACGTGGATATTTCTATGTAAAATGTCACATTGCTGACCCATTTCACAGGTTAGGAATGTGTTTATTATGTATTGAATATTCAAACTAAAATTGCTGCTAAACATAATTTACTAAAGAGCTTGCAAAAAAATTACACTCATTTTATGAAAATGCTTGAATTTACATTGTTTTGTTTTTTTAAGACACTGTTTCACCTGTGAAAGGTTTTTACGATGGTCACAGTCAAGCTCCTTCAGTGTCTCTCATACTATCATGAGCACAGGAAATACTTGTGGGGGTTGTTAAAATGCATATTCTGATTCAATAGATCCAGGATGGGAGTAGAAAACTGCATTTTTGTAGTGGTTAATGTTTATTGAATTGTAACTATTTTCCAGGGAACGTTTTAACCACTCCATGTGATACCTTTAATCCTTATGACCACCATATTGTATAGGTACCAATAGTGTATCCATTTTCCAGTGGAGAAAAGTGAAGCACATAGAGGTCAAGGAACATGCTCAAAGTTATAGCTCTGTAATAACCTAAACAGGAAAAGAATATAAAAAAGAATAGATACATATATATGTACAACTGAATCACTTGGCTGTATGCCGGAAACTAACACAACATTGTTCATCAACTCTACTCCAATATAAAATAAAAATTAGGAAAAAAAAGAACCTGCATTTCTAACAAGCTCCCAGGTGGTGATGACTCTACCAGTTCACAGAATATACTTTGAGTAGCAAGATCCTAGCCAATTCCCTTAGATTTTGCAGATTAAAAAACCAAGGCTCATATAAGATGAATAGACTCTTGGATAGCAAATTTATTAGTGGCAGAGAAAAACAAGACCCCAAAGTCTAGTTTCCTTTTTACTATACTACACTCTTTATATTACATAAAATAAAATATTACTTAAGATTACAAAACACAACATCAAATACATTCATTTGATATATTTTTGCATTTGGTAACGAATAAGAAACTAGGAAAACATTATGTATTAATGATAAAACTCCCTTCCTTATATTTCTCAAAAAGAATAAAAAATGTTAAGTGTAATAAAAACCATGGATATATATCTTCTGGAGAATGTGTTTATTATATATTGAATATTCAAACTAAAATTGCTGCTAAACATAATTTACTACAGACCTTGCAAACAAATTACACTTATTTCATGAAACTGTTTGAATTTGTATCGGTTTTTTTGTTTTATTTAAGACACTATTTCGCTTGTGAAAGGTTTTTACGATGGTCTAAATCTTTCCCTCAACAATAAAACTTTATATGCTTTTTTATAAAAATAATTTTCCAAGTCACAAGGTGGGTAATGTTAGAAAATGTGGTAAACCAATATGAATATGCATAAATAAGCAAATATGTAAATATAATTGTTTCCCAGTTTTTACTCATGTTGTATATTAGAGCATAATAGTTTCCTATTTTTCTGGGCCCCCAGGAGTAATTTTTTTCCTAAAACTGTTTGTTAGAAATAAATACAACATCAGTTGACATCCATAACATGGAAAGAAAAATTCAATAGATAATAAACTGTGGGGATTTTTCAGTGATTTATATTCAAATGTTTAAATAAAGGCATTGCCTTAATAGAGCAGTCATCACATTAAGGTATGATTTTTAGACTGGTATAATTTAAAATGATGCACAGCTCAAGTAATGATGTGATACAATCAAGGCAAACTCCGTTTTATGTAAAAAATGAGTTAGCTGTATAATCAAAAGCGAAATTGAAAAAGAATGTATTGATTTTAGTTTTTTTTTTTTTGGAAACATTCATTATATTTGCCTTTCAGCAGTATCATAACTAGCCTCTTAAACACAAGGAAATTGCCAGTTACCAATATTTTAGCACATGAATTGTCCAAAACTGACTCCACTCCTCTTATCCCTTTTGAAGTTCCTTTTTGGTTCCATTGCTGGTTAAAATGTTGACCAGCATGTTGGACAGGTGGAGCATGGCATGTTCCTGTCATTGATTTTGTTGTTTAGCCATGAATTTTTATTCTTTATCTGTTTTTGGTAAAGATCTGTTTGAGGAAGATTTCAAAAAGTTGCTGAACCATTGTTTGGGGAATTAACTCTGGCTTTATTAAAATGGTAGACTGGGGCATCCCTGTAGTCCAGTGGTAAAGAATGTGCCTTCCAATGCAGGGGACGCAGGTTCGATCCCTGGTTGGAGAGCTAAGATCCCACATGCCAAGGGTCAACTAAGCCCACACGCCACAACTAGAGAGAGATAACCCACGTGCCACAACTAGAGAGAAGCCCGCGAGCTGCAATGAAGAGCCAACACAGCCAAAAATAAAAATAATAATAAATAAATAAGTTTTTTTAAATAAATAAGTAAAATGGTAGACTGCAGTAATTAGGTAAAGAGTATGTACTGTTGAACCATATGGCTAGAGTTTGAATTCTGGCACCACCAATAAGCTCTGTGTCTTTGGCCAAATTGTTTGAACTGTTTATTCCTTAATGTTCTCATCTATAAAGTGGGTTAATAGTGATAATACTTACTAATGCAGTTATTTTGAGAAATAAACCAGTTGATAAAGAATTATGTAATAGTTTGAAAATTTGGACTTGAGGCTTCTTCTTAATTTGAGCTATTTATATTAGGAAATTGAATTCCTCTTTTGGATGGTAACTTTTTAAAGAAGAAAAGGAATATTAGGGATAGAAATAACACCTTATTAAGTTTCTACTACCTAGAACAGTAACTAGTGAATTTCAAGCAACCAGAGGCTTAAAAAAGAAAATGACAACCATAAACAAAATGAAAAGACAAACTACGGAATGGGAGAAGATATTTGCAAATGATGCGACAACAAGGGATTAATTTCCAAAATGTACAAACACATCACACAACTCAATAACAAAAAAGCAAACAACCCAATCAAAAAATAGGCACAAGATCTAAATAAACATTTCTCCAAAGAAGACATACAGACAGCCAACAGGCACATGAAAAAGATGTTCAGCATTGCTAATTATTAGAGAAATGCAAATCAAAACTACTCTGGTCAGAATGGCCAACGTAAAAAACTGTGAATAATAAATGCTGGAGGGGGTGTGAAGAAAAGGTAACCCTCCTACACTGTTGGTGGGAATGTAAATTGGTGCAACCAACATGGAGGACAGTATGAAGCCTCCTTAAAAAACTGAAAATAGAGTTGCCATATGATCTTGCAATCCCACTCCTGGGCATATATTGGAGAAAACTCTAGTTCAAAAAGATACATGCACCCCAATGTTCATAGTAGCACTATTTACAATAGCCAAGACATGGAAACTACCTAAGTGTCCATCAACAGATGAATGGATAAAGAAGATGAGGTATATATATATATACACATACATACAATGGAGTACTACTCACCCATAAAAAAGAATGAAATAATGACATTTGCAGCAACATGGATGGACCTAGACATTATCATACTAAGTGAAGTAAGTCAGACAGTGAAAGACAAATATTATATGATATCACTTATATGTGGAATCTAAAAAAAATGATACAAATGAACTTATTTACAAAATAGAAATAGACTCACAGACATAGAAATAAAACTTATGGCTCCCAAAGGGGACAGGGGATGAGAGAGGGATAAATTAGGAGTTTGATATTAACATATACATACTACTATATATAAAATAGATAACCAACAAGGACCTACAGTATAGCACTGGGAACTTTACTCAATATCTTATAATAACCTATAACAGAAAAGAATCTGAAAAAGAATATATATATATATATATATATATATGTATAACTGAATCACTTTGCTGTACACCTGAAACTAACACAACATTGTAAATCAAATATATTTCAATTAAGAAACTTAAAATTTTTTAATTTTAGAAAAGACTACATTCAAGACTTTGCTTCTTCACATTTGTTCCGTTTACTATAATACATTCAGCCTCTAATATTACTGATACTCAATTTAGCGTCACTAAGTATTCTGTGTATTGCAATGAATTTTCGTATATGTATTTAAATATTTAACACTGAATGCAATGATCAACATATATAGTGTGTTTGTTTAATGCAAACCGATCCAAAAATATTTGTCACTGTATATAGTCTGATAATATAACTATAATAGGTAATTATTATGCAACACGTATTTATTTCCTAGAGCTGTGTTCACTAAATCCTTCCTCACTTCTCCAGAAGTGAGGGTAGATCTTTCATGTATGATATATATTTATTTCTACTGTGCTATTACTCCAAAGGGGTTTAGCTTCCTTAAGCTATAAACCGTAGTTCCAGGGAACATACCTTACAGTCTGGATGCAGTTTGGGTGTGTTCCCTGCGACTACGGTTTATGTAGATTAAAAATCTCTGAGGACTCAGCCCAAGGGAAACACACATTAATGTTTTACTGAGTTGACTGCTTCAGCTTAGTCCTTTGGGTGAGGAAGAATTACCGAAAAATGGGCCGCCTAGTTTCTTTTTTTTTTAACACCTTTATTGGAGTATAATTGCTTTACAATTTTGTGTTAGTTTCTGCCGTATAACAAAGTAGATCAGCTATATGTATACATATATCACCATATCCCCTCTGTCTTGCGGTTCCCTCCCACCCTCCCTATCCCACACCTCTAGGTGGTCACAAAGCACCGAGCTAATCTCCCCGAGTGATGCAGCTGCTTCCCACTAGCTATCTATTTTACATTTAGTAGTGTATATATGTCAAGGCTAGTCTCTCACTTTGTCCAGGTTACACTTCCCCCTCCCTGTGTCCTCAAGTCCACTCTCTAAGTCTTTATTCCTGTCCTGCCCCTGGGTTCATCATAACTTTTTTTTTTTTAGATTCCATATATATGTATTAGCATACGGTATTTATTTTTCTCTTTCTGACTTACTTCACTCTGAATGACAGACTCTAGGTCCATGCACCTCACGACAAATAACTCAATTTCAGTTCTTTTTATGGATGAGTAATATTCCATTGTATACATGTGCCACACCTTCTTTATCCATTCATCTCTTGATGGACACTTATGGTGCTTCCATGTCCTGGCTATCGTAAATAGTGCTGCAATAAACATTGTGGTACATGACACTTTTTGAATTATGGTTTTCTCAGGCTATGTGCCCAGTAGTGGGACTGCTGGGTCATATGGTATTTCTCTTTTTAGTTTTTTAAGGAACCCCCATACTGTTATCCATAGTGGCTGTATCAATTTACATTCCCACCAACAGTGCAAGAGGGTTCCCTTTTCTCCACACCCTCTCCAGCATTTGTTGTCTGTAAATATTTTGATGATGGCCATTCTGACTGGTGTGAGGTGATACCTCATTGTACTTTTGAATTGCATTTCTCTAATGATTAGTGATGTTGAGAATCCTTTCATGTGTTTGTTGACAATCTGTATACCTTCTTTGGAGAAATGTCTATTTAGATCTTCTGCCCATTTTTGGATTGGGTCATTTGTTTTTTTGACATTGAGCTGCATGAGCTGCTTCTATATTTTAGAGATTAATCCTTTGTCAGTTGCTTCATTTGCAAGAATTTTCTCCCATTATGAAGGTCATCTTTTTGTCTTGTTTATGGTTTCCTTTGTTGTGCAAAAGATTGTAAGTTTCATTAGGTCCCATTTGTTTATTTTTGTTTTAATTTCCATTTCTCTTGGAGGTGGGTCAAAAAGGATCTTGCTGTGATGTATGTCAAAGAGTGTTCTGCCTATGTTTTCCTCTAAGAGTTTTATAGTGTCTGCTCTAAGATTTAGGTCTTTAATCCATTTTGAGTTAATTTTTGAGTACAGTGCTAAGGAGTGTTCTAATTTCATTCTTTTACATGTAGCTGTCCAGTTTTCACAGCACCACTGATTGAAGAGGCTGTCTTTCCTCCATTGTATACTCTTGCCTCCTTTATCAAAGATAAGGTGACCATATGTGTGTGGGTTTGTCTCTGGGCCTTCTATCCTGTTCCATTGATCTATATTTCTGTTTTTATGCCAGTACCATACTGTCTCGATTACTGTAGCTTTGTAGTATAGCCTGAAGTCAGGAAGCCTGATTCCTCCAGCTCCGTTTTTCTTTCTCAAGATTCCTTTGGCTATTCGAGGTCTTTTGTGTTTCCATACAAATTGTGAAATTTTTTGTTCAAGTTCTGTGAAAAATGCCATTGGTAGTTTGATAGGGATTGCATTGAATCTGTAGATTGCTTTGGTGAGTATAGTCATTTTCACAATCTTTGTTATTCCAGTCCAAGAACGTGGTATATCTCTCCATCTGTTTGTATTATCTTTAACTTCTTCCATCAGTGTCTTATAGTTTTCTGCATACAGGTCTTTTGTCTCCTTAGTTAGGTTTATTCCTAGGTATTTTATTCTTTTTGTTGCAATAGTAAATGGGAATGTTTCCTTAATTTCTTTTTCAGATTTTTCATCATTAGTGTATAGGAATGCAAGAGATTTCTGGGCATTAATTTTGTATCCTGCTACTTTACCAAATTCATTGATTAGCTCTAGTAGTTTTCTGGTAGATTCTTTAGGATTCTCTACATATAGTATCATGTCATCCACAAACAGTGACAGCTTTACTTCTTCTTTTCCAATTTGGATTCCTTTTATTTCTTTTTCTTCTCTAATTGCTGTGGCTAAAACTTCAAAACTATGTTGAATAATAGACGTGAGAGTGGGCATCCTGTCTTGTTCCTGATTTTAGAGAAAATGTTTTCCATTTTTCACCTTTGAGAGTGATGTTGGCTGTGGGTTTGTCATATATGGCCTTTATTATGTTGAGGTAAGTGCCCTCTATGCCTACTTTCTGGAGGGTTTTTATCATAAAAGGGTGTTGAATTTTGTCAAAAACTTTTTCTGCATCTATTGAGATTGTCATATGGTTTTTATCTTTCAATTTGTTAATATGGTGTATCACATTGATTGATTTGTGTATATTGAAGGATCCTTGCATTCCTGAGATAAACCCCACTTGATCATGGTGTATGATCCTTTTAATGTGTTGTTGGATTCTGTTTGCTAGTATTTTATTGAGGATTTTTGCATCTATGTTCATCAGTGATATTGGTGTGTAGTTTTCTTTTTTTGTCATATCTTTGTCCAGTTTTGCTATCAGGGTGATGGCAGCCTCGTAGAATGAGTTTGGGAGTGTTCCTCCCTCTGTTATATTTTGTAAGAGTTTGAGAAGGATAATTGTTAGCTCTTCTCTAAATGTTTAATAGAATCCGCCTGTGAAGCCATCCGGTGTGGGCTTTTGTTTGTTGGATGACTTTTAATCATAGTTTCAATTTCAGTGCTTGTGATTGGTCTGTTTATATTTTCTATTTCTTCCTGGTTCAGTCTTGGGAGGTTGTGCTTTGCTAAGAAACTGTCTATTTCTTCCAGGCTGTCCATTTTCTTGGCATATAGTTGCTTGTAGTTATCTCTCATTATCCTTTGTATTTCTGCAGGTTCAGTTGTTACTTCTCCTTTTTCATTTCTAATTCTGTTGATTTGAGTCTTCTCCCTTTTTTTCTTGATGAGTCTGGCTAAGGTTTAACAATTTTTTTTTTTATCTTCTCAAAGAACCAGCTTTTGGTTTTATTGATCTTTGCCATTGTTTCCTTCATTTCTTTTTCACTTATTTCTGATCTGATCTTTATGATTTCTTTCCTTCTGCCAACTTTGGGTTTTTTGGTTCTTCTTTCTCTAATTGCTTTAGGTGTAAGGTTAGGTTGTTTACTTGATTTGTTTCTTGAGGTAGGATTGTATTGCTACAAACTTCCCTTTTAGAACTGCTTTTGCTTCATCCCATAGGTTTTGAGTCATTGTATTTTCAGTGTCATTTGTTTCTAGGTATTTTTTGATTTCCTCTTTGATTTTTTCAGGGATATCTATACAATAAAATACACTATTTAGTAGTGTATTGTTTAGCCTCCTTGTGTTTGTATTTTTTACAGTTGTTTTCCTCTAATTGATATCTAGTCTCATAGCATTGTGGTTGAAAAGATACTTGATATGATTTCAATTTCCTTAAATTTACCAAGGCTTGATTTGTGACCCAAGATATTATCTATCCTGGAGAGTGTTCCATGAGCATTTGAGAAGACAGTGTATTCTGTTGTTTTCGGATGGAATGTCCTATAAATATCAATTAAGTCCATCTTGTTTAATGTGTCATTTAAAGCTTGTGTTTCCTTATTTTCTTTTTGGATGATCTGTCCATTGGTGAAAGTGGGGTGTTAAAGTCCCCTACTATTACTGTGTTACTGTCCATTTCCCCTTTTATGGCTGTTAGCATTTGCCTTATGTATTGAGGTGCTCCTATGTTGGGTGCATATATGTTTACAATTGTTATATCTTCTTCTTGGATTGATCCCTTGATCATTATGTAATGTCCTTCTCTGTCTCTTGTAATAGTCTTTATTTTAATGGTTATTTTGTCTGATAGGGGAATTGCTATTCCAGCTTTCTTTTGATTTCTATTTGCATGGAATATCTTTTTCCATCCCCTCACTTTCAGTCTATATGTGTCCCTAGTTCTGAAGTGGGTCTCTTGTGGACAGCATATATATGGGTCTTGCTTTTGTATCCATTCAGCCAGTCTATGTCTTTTGGTTGGAGCATTTAATCCATTTACATTTAAAGTAATTATCGATATGTATGTTCCTATTACAATTTTCTTAATTGTTTTGGGTTTGTTTTTGTAGGTCATTTTCTTCTCTTGTGTTTCCTGCCTAGAGAAGTTCCTTTAGCATTTGTTGTAAAGCTTGTTTGGTGGTGCTGAATTCTCTTATCTTTTGCTTGTCTCTAAAGGTTTTAATTTCTCCGTCAAATCTGAATAAGATCCTTGCTGGGTAGAGTAATCTTGGTTGCAGATTTTTCCCTTTCATCCGTTTCAATATGTCCTGCCACTCCCTTCTGGCTTGCAGAGTTTCTGCTGAAAGATCAGCTGTTAACCTTATGGAGATTCCCTTGTATATTATTTGTTGCTTTTCCCTTTCTGCTTTTAATACTTTTTCTTTGTATTCAATTTTTGATAGTTTGATTAATATGTGTCTTGTAGTGTTTCTCTTTGGATTTATCCTGTATGGGACTGTCTGCTCTTCCTGGACTTGATTGACTATTTCCTTTCCCATGTTAGTGAAGTTTTCAACTATAATCTCTTCAAATATTTTCTCAGTCCCTTTCTTTTTCTCTTCTTTTTCTGGGATCCCTATAATTTCAATGTTGGTGCATTTAATGTTGTCCCAGAGGTCTCTGAGACTGTCCTCAATTCTCTTCATTTTTTTTTCTTTATTCTGCTCAGTGGTAGTTATTTCCACTATTTTATCTTCCAGTCACTTATCCATTCTTCTGCCTCAGTTATTCTGCTATTTGTTCCTTCTAGAGATTTTAAACTTTCATTTGTTGTGTTGTTTATCATTGTTTGTTTGGTCTTTCGTTCTTCTAGGTCCTTGTTAAACGTTTCTTGTATTTTCTCCATTCTAGTTCCAAGATTTTAGATCATCTTTGCTATCATCATTCTGAATTCTTTTTCAGGTAGACTGCCTATTTCCTCTTCATTTGTTTGGTCTGGTGGCTTTTTACCTTGCTCCTTCATGTGCTGAATATTTCTCTGTCTTCTCATTTTGCTTAACTTACTGTGTTTGTGGTCTCCTTTTCACTGGCTGCAGGTTCATAGCTCCTGGTTTTTTTTGGTGTCTGCTGCTAGTGGGTAAGGTTGATTTATTGGCTTGTGTAGGCTTCCTGGTGGAGGGGTCTGGTGCCTGTGTTCTGGTTGTTGAGGCTGGATCTTTTCTTTCTGGTGGGCAGGACCATGTCTGGTGGTGTGTTTTGGGGTGTCTGTGAACTTATTATGATTTTAGGCAGCCTCTGTGCTAATGAGTGGTGTTGTGTTCCTGTCTTGCTAGTTGTTTGGCATGGGGCATCCAGCATTGGAGCTTGCTGGCTGTTGGGTGGAGCTGGGTCTTAACATTGAGATGGAGATCTCTAGGAGAGCTCTCTCCAACTGATATTACCTGGGGCAGGGAAGTCTCTGGTGGTCCAATGTCCTGAACTTGGCTCTCTCACCTCAGAGACTCAGGTCTGACACCAGGCCAGAACCCCAAGACCCTGTCAGCCACACGGTTCAGAAGAAAAAGGAGAAAAAGGAAAGAAAAACTAAAAATAAATTAAAAAGTAAAATAAAATTATTAAAATAAAAATTTTTTAAAGTAATAATAATTTTAAAAAATCAGAGCGCATCCAAACCAATGAACAAATCCATCAATGATAAAAAGTGCTAAAAACTATACTAAAATAAACATAAAAATCCGAAACAAGTCAGTTGCAGAGAGCAAACCCCAAGTCTACAGTTGCTCCCAAAGTCCACCTCCTCAATTTTTGGGTTGATTTGTTGTCTCTTCAGGTATTCCACAGACGCAGGGTACATCAAGTTGATTGTGGGGATTTAATCCGCTGCTCCTGAGGCTGCATGGAGAAATTTCCCTTTCTCTTCTTTTTTCACACAGCACCTAGGGTTCAGCTTTGGATTTGGCCCTGCCTCTGGATGTAGGTTGCCCTCTGGCATCTGTTCTTTGCCCAGACAGGAGGGGGTTAAAGGAGCAGTTGATTAAGGGGCCTGGTTCATTCATGCCAGGGGGAGGGAGGGGTACCATAGTTATAACTGGAATGCAGGGCGAGCCTGCAGTGGCAGAGGAAAGCATTATGTTGCAGCAGCCTGAGGCATGCCATGTGTTCTCCTGGGGAAGTTGTCCCTGGATCACGGACCCTGGCAGTGGTGGGCTGCACAGGCTCCTGGGAGGGTGTGGATAATGACCTGTGCTTGCACACAGGCTTCTTGGTGGCTGCAGCAGTGGCCTTAGCGTCTCATGCCTGTCTCTGGTGTCTGAGGTGACAGCCGTGGCTCGCGTCCATCTCTGGAGCTCCTTTAGGTATTGCTCTGAATCCCCTTTCCTCGCACACCCCAAAATAATGGTCTCTTGCCTCTTAGGCAGGTGCAGACTTTTTCTCGGATTCCCTCCCAGTTAGCTGTGGCACACTAGCCCCCTTCAGGCTGTGTTCACGCAGCCAATCCCAGTCCTCTCTCTGGGATCTGACCTCTGAAGCCCAAGCCTCAGCTCCCAGCCCCTACCCACCCCAGCGGGTAAGCAGACAAGGCTCTCAGGCTGGTGAGTGCTGGTCAGCACTGATCCTCTGTGTGGGTATCTCTCTGCTTTGCCCTCTGCACCCCTGTTGCTGCGCTCTCCTCCATGGCTCTGAAGCTTCCCTCTTGCCCATGCCCTGTCTCTGCCAGTGAAGGGGCTTCATAGTGTATGGAAACTTTTCCTCCTTCACAGCTTCCTCCCAGATGTGCAGGTCCCATCCTTTTCTTTCTTTGTCCCAGAGGTGCAGGTCCCATCCTTTTCTTTCTTTGTCTCTGTTTTTTCTTTTGCTCTACCCAGGTACGTGGGGATTTTCTTGCCTTTTGGGAAGCCTGAGATCTTCTGCCAGCATTCAGTAGGTGCTCTATAGGAGTTGTTCCACCTGTAGATACACATTTGATGTATTTGTGGGGAGGAAGGTGATCTCCACCTCTTAGTCCTCTGCCATCTTGAAGGTCCCCCTGGGCTGCCTCTTTTATTTAATGTGTTTTGCTTTCAGGAATGGCTGCATTGCCTTTTAATTTTGGTTCTGAAAGTATGGTAGGTTTTTCTCTAAAAGCCTGAAGTATTACTTTCATAAGAAAATCCAGAAGAGATTTATCACTGTGGCTATAAAAGTGAGCTTGGCCATCATCCCTCCCCCTTCTCCATCCCATTGCCTTGCTCCTTCTTTTAAGCACACTGGTAGCATGAAAATATGAACTGTCTGCTCCACTGATTCTCCCTTCCCATGACCCTCTTTCATTGCTAGTGTTTCCTTGGAATTGGTAGTGAGTGGTGCAAAGAGAAATTCTTTAACAAATAGAACGTTTATTTTCTAAACATGAGATTTATCAAAGGTTCCTAGCCTTCAATATTATACAGATCCAGTATGATGTTAAGAATACTGAGATGCATTCTACAGTGATGAGGTTGAGTATCTGTCTTGGGATGTCTTTCCCAGTGTGAGAAGCTTGTTTTATGGACTTAGTTATGTGCAGACTGTCATCTCTCAATCTATCAAGTTCAGATTACAAAGACCAACAGAAGCAGAAAACAGGAATCATCTTATGCTTTCTGGTTAATGTACTGTATACAAATTAAAAGAGCAAATGAAGGTGATTTTAGGGGGAAAAATGGGTAAATATACTGTTAAGTTTTCCATGAAAATTTGTTGCAAATAAACTTTAATTTGATTCATATTGTATTTAGTCAGCTATATTTGAAATATCTTTGAAGTGAAGAAGATCACTGACTCACATTTTTAGGAGAAATGATTGAAGAGTAACTTTTTTAAAAACTCATGAATACAAATGGATTTTAATGGGGGTCTAGTATCGCCTCAATGCTTGTATGAAACTGCATTAATATTAATGAGAGTTAGACATACACACTTATGAGAGATGAATAGACTCATTGTGTTTACTACAGGATTGTTTGGCTTGTCCACAAATCTGTAGTGTTATGATTAACCAGATTTGCCAATAACAATGAATATAAAGAAAAAAGGAAACTTTCTTTAATATTTACCACTTTTGCCCTCACTCTTTCTTAAGACATTTCCTGCAGAAATGGGAAGTTTTAAATATCTGCATTTATTGGTTTGTAAAATTTTGCTTCAAGTGGCAAGCTCATATCCTGCATAAATAATTAATAAGATAGAAATGAATATGTAGTAGGCTGTTTTCATTCCTCTAAGGGTTAAGTTTCACTTCTGTAAATTGGTTTGTACCCAATTTCAGTTCTTATGTGTCTGCACATCTGGGCATTTTCCTTGGCTCTTCTTTGCTGCACTGAGACCACCAGAGACTTGCTAGTAATTGACCTGTTTGGATTACACATGAGTGGCATCTGTTAAAAGACAATGCCATCCTGCATTTCACTGTGCAGGGCTGGCCACATTATTAACTTGTGGTCAAACCACTGTAAAGACTCCTGAAGACATTCTCTTCCTTTAGACGACTTCATTTTGTTCTCATTGTTATCGCCATCATAAATGAAGCACTTTGGCCCAGAACAAAGATTTGCATATCCTGCAGCTTGTCAACCCCTCATACGAGGTACTTCATGATCCAGTCCTTATGGCTTCATGTGTAACCACCCTCTTCTTCCCTCCATGGGCTTCCCACCCCAAGAATAACAACCACTAAGAATCAACACAGCTCTTCCCAGGAGAGAAAGGATCAATAGAAAGTGAAAATCAGATGAGTTCACCTCCACCACTTAACTTAAATGATGAAGTAGCCACCATTCACAGATCATTTTCATGCTTCAGAGTATGGGTACATCTTGCAATTTCCTTCCAAATGTCCAGACATGCCTTGTTTAGTAGGAAGCACGTGTCAGAGCAATCCTTGCTTTCCTTTTGTCACACTAAGGGATGTCAATCTGAGCTAAAATTTGCACCGAAAAGCCAGAGGTTAACAAGGAAACAAAGACACTCTCTTGGATAGAACAAAACAGCAAAATTGCTGATCTATGCATTTAAGAATAGCAACCCAAATAGAACACTATGAGGTTGGCAATAATCTAGAGCCCAATTAACTGTACCTGAAGGGAGAGCACTCTTTTTTTTTTTTTTTTTTTGCGGTACGCGGGCCTCTCACTGTTGTGGCCTCTCCCGTTGTGGACACGCAGGCATAGCGGCCATGGCTCACGGGCCCAGTTGCTCCACGGCATGTGGGATCTTCCCGGACCGGGTCACAAACCAGTGTCCCCTGCATCGGCAGGCGGACTTTCAACCACTGCGCCACCAGGGAAGCCTGAGAGCACTCTTTTAATGCTGGTAAACTGAATTCAGTACAAGTCCCTTTAGACCAATAACCACGTTTAGACAACCTGATTAAAAATTGCTCAAAACAGAGACAACTATGTTTAAGCAAAAAGATAAATGACGTCATATCAGTTATAGTATAATTTCTATGTCAATTGATTATCAGAGTGATACAAGGTCCCTCAGTGTCCTCTGCCTCTTTTTTGTAGAAAAGCTGAAGTCTCCCAGGCCTCCCTGAGTCACAAAAGAACAGGTTCAAGCAGTTAATAATTAGGACAATAGAGTCACAGACTCAGTATCTGATGAACATTCCTGAGTTGTTTTACAGACACTATAACTAACACCAGAGGAAAAAGCTTACTGCACGATAACCAGACTGTAGCCACGACATAAGCTTCTCCAACTTGAGCAGTACTGAATCTATGGCCAGCACAACTCCAAGAACTGGCCTCAAGAGAATGGGATTAACACTATTGCTCATAATAATCTGTATCTTTGTGGGCATCAAAATAATTGTAGTCTGCTCTGCCCGTATATGTAAGCGGACAACTAAAACTGTCAGCAAAGAGGAGCTACAGACCCATGTCAACACAGTCCACTCTGAGAATACGGTGCCCTACGTCAGCATAAAGTAGTTACAGAAGAGGGACCTTTGCCCCTAATCCCATAGAGATGGAATGATGTCTGACAGTGGACTTGTAGGCAGCTTTTTTCAGGAAAGAGCTCTCTGTAGGACACCGCTTTTGTCTTGTCACTTTAGCAAGGTTATATTTCAACTCACCTCCAGCCCAAGCACATCTTTCAGATCTTTTGATCACATAATACCTTGCCTAACCTGTTGATTCCTTCCACAGATCAAAGAAGTAGAAACAAAGAATAAGTAATTAACAGATGACTAGATCTTTTCCCCAGCTTCCCCTTCAGTTATCTTGTGAACAAGCTGTGGATGAGACAGTATCTAAAGAAAGATCACAAGGATTCGACAGGCCTGCACACAGTGGGGGACGGCGACAACTCTGACCCCTCGCCTCAGTGATTCACTGAGATTACTTCCCCTTTTTTCCTTTAAAACTGTCATGGCTGAGCAGACTCTTCAGAGGTGGTTTTGGGACATGAGTCCACCTTCTCCCCAGATTGCCTGCTTTCCGATTAAAGCAAACTTTCTGTTTCTACCAGCACTTGCCTCTTGAGAACTGACTTTCAGCTGGCAAGCAGCCTGACCTGAGTTTGGTAACACTGTTTAACTTCAAATTAAGAGACTAAAAAGTGATAGTAAAAAAAAATAATAATAATTTAGTTAAAAATGGCCTGGTCTCTAAGGAAGGTATGTGTGTATCTATCTAGTGAGCATCTGGTAGATTTGCAGCCCTCTAAATAGAAATAATACAAATTATATATTATTTTTTTAATCTTTCCAGTTTGAAGAAATATGTAGTAGGACATTTTAAATCACAAGGTTTTAAAACACCAATTATAACATCATTTTGAGTGAAACTGATATTTTAGTATATTTTGATTAAATAATCTGTAAAATACTGAAAAGTATAAGACTTAAAGTTATTGATAACTATTAATTGATAATAATGATCCCCTGTGGATTCGATGGAAGAGAAGAAGCATCCTTGCCAGCCCTCTAGCAGGAGAAGGGACTTTTCTCTCAAAGGATATGACAATAATCAGACCATTTAACAGAGCATCCACAGGATCTTGGGAAGGTCAGATGTTCAGGTCCAGCAGGTAAGTGGAGAATCAGGAAAGAGGAACTAATAACCTGTGGGGTTGTTCCATGCAGGGGGCCTGAGGTTCGGATTACAATGTCCAGCACCATGTGTTTGGACCGCTGGAAGGTACTATTGGGGTTCTGGATGAGGATGGGGATCCATCTGATTAAAAGTAGGCACCCAGACAGCATCTGGGAGACCTTGTGCCTAAGGAAGACTGTCCTGTCTGAAGCCACAGATAGAAAGAGCCTGGGACCCCAACTGACTATGAGGGTCAGAGTTCACACAAATTCACCCCCGTCTGGCACCAAGTGAGTGCGTGAGTGAAAGTAGACATCTATCGTCTTGGGCCACTGTTACAGCAGCCTACATCATAACCTCACCCCAAATGGCCCCAATGCCCCTGTCAAGCTCCCCATCCAGAAACACAGGTCCATGCCACTCATAGAATTCAATAGTGGGGTGGGAAAGACAGTGGCCCCATGTGACCCCTGCCTGACCAGATTCTGCCAGCAAGTCTATTTTGATCCTACCGTTCCCGTGATGAAGTGCCAATCAAGACACCTTCCTCCCACACCCCCAAGGGGAAAGTGGAGGCAAAAACATCCCCCAAGCTGACCTCATTACTCAAAAAATTCCCCTATCAGACTCTAGAAATCAGAATGCATGTCTGTCCCTCTTGTTTTTCTACCCAGAACTTTCTCCTTCAGAAAAGGTATATTTTCCTGTCTCTTCCTTTTCCTGGGAACACCCTTTTATAAAACATTATGGTTGACCTAGAGGGGTGGGATAGGGAGGATGGAAGGGAGACGTAAGAGGGAGGGGGTATGGGGACATATGTATGCATATGGCTAATTCACTTTGGTGTACAACAGAAACTAACACTGTATTGTGAAGCAATTATACTCCAATGAAGATCTATTAAAAAAAAAAGTTATGGTTTCACCAGCAGCAGCTATAAGAGGAGTTAGAGAAATTCAGATGCCCTTTTTGTCAGGTAATATCATTGCCTGCAAAGCCACCATTCTGAAGCAAAATCATATTTTCTTTAAGAGTAGCAATTAATTATTCCCTAATTCTTTTCCTTTGCAATCCTCCCATAACACATTTTAATCTATGCCTAGGCAGAAGGAAGTTTTCCAAAAGGCAAATCTATCTTAATAATTTTCAAAACAGTCGTGTATGTAGATTGTACAGAATAGTACAAATACATTTTTAATGAAGTATCATTTGATAACATTATAAATATGTCTTACATGAGCATAAAGTTGTCATTTTATTTTATCAAAACTTGTTAAGTGGTTATCTAATTATTAATGGAGTTTGAGAATGGGAAAATCATAGCTGACGTTAGTTTTCAATTCTTGCAAGTGTTGCTGAAAATATTCCTCGTTTTGCCATCAGACTGTTTTTTAAAATCAGGAAATACCAATTTTTCATTCTTTGAGTATAAATTAAGTTTTCTTATCATTGCTGCCACTCCATCTTCTGTACAGAATATTCAAATTACCATAAATCCCTCGCTTTTATACTGTACTATGACATAATTTGACCTTCATTTAGCACTACTATAATTGTAAACACAAATGCTAATGTGGGCACTAAAACTGCATCGTGATTCTAGGTTATCTAGATTATGCCTTTTTAATTCCTCTATATTGTCTTTTAAGTAAAAACAATAAATTTTAAAATTTTTATCAGGAACTCACAGGTCCCAGAAAACAGTAAGATATCTCACTGAAACTTTAACATATAAAACCATCCTGTGATGAACATCTATTATTTTCTAGGCATTATACTGGTATTTTAACATACATAATTTTATTTAACCCTCACATGAGCTTGGTTTAGATATCTTCATTTTATAGAGATTCAGAAAATTCTAATATCTTACATATAAATGACAAGGTTATGAATAAACAACCTCAGATGCCAAATACCGTGCTTTTTTTGCACCACAGTTCTATGCATTCTGTTTCGTACTATCATATGCATGCATGATAATACTGTAAGTAAAATACACATTAGAATCTGGAAAGGAACAGGTTTTTTTACTATGTCAACATCTAGAATATATTCATGTAGAATTATTTCTACAAAGACCCAATGATTAAAGATGTGATGCTAAAATTAGTATGATCAATATAGATTTGGAGAGTGTTACCACCAAATTTATAAAATACAATCACTACCATGAGCTACATAAGTATTCCAACAACACAATCTTATCTCCCTAAATTTGAACCAAAGGCATTCTGCATAGAAGGTTATAAAATCTGTAACCTTGCTTACATGAAACAGATCACCTTGTAAGAGTCTAAGGAACACCTACAGTATAAAACTTCCACCTTCCTGGGACTTCCCTGGTGGCACAGTTGTTAAGTCTCCATTCTCCCAATGCAGTGGGCCCAGGTTCGATCCCTGGTCAGGGAACTAGATCCCACATGCATGCCAAAACTAAGAGTTTGCATGCTACAACTAAAGAGGCAGTGAGCCACAACTAAGGAGCCCATCAGCCGCAACTAAGAAGCACACATCCCGCAACTAAGGATCCCACTGGCTGCAACTAAGGAGAACATATGATGCAACTAAGGAGCCCACCTGCTGCAACTAAGACCCAGCACAACCAAAATAAAATTAATTAATTAATTAAATAGTTTTTAAAAAACAAAAAATCTTCCACCTTCCTTAACAATGTCAATCACAGTTCAAAGCCAACCTCCAGCTTTTACAGTTCAGCAAAAATACTGAAATAGGATTGAGATCAATTTAATAAGATTTTCCTTAAACTGTGAGAGAAAAATCTCTTAAAGTCTGTCTGCTAATCATTAAAGAAAAAGCACATTACTTGTGCACAGCAGATTGCATTTTAAATTATTTGCTCTGGATTTCTAGATAAACTGATAAAGTTCAAGCCTGGGTCATAAGGAAAGGAAAAAACAATAGTTAGCAAATTTATAAATATAACCTGCTCCCATGGTGAAAAAGCATCATAGTTGAAGTAAGATTGAATTTCTTTTTTTTATATATAAATTTATTTATTTATTTATTTATTTATTTTTGGCTGCATTGGGTCTTTGTTGCTGTGTGCAGGCTTTCTCTAGTTGCAGCGAGCGAGGGCTACTCTTCGTTGCAGTGCATGGGCTTCTCATTGCAGTGGCTTCTCTTGTTGCAGAGCACGGGCTCTAGGCGTGCAGACTTCAGTAGTGTGCACACTGGCTCAGTAGTTGTGGCACACGGGCTTAGTAGGTGTGGCTTGCGGGCTTAGTTGCTCCGTGGCATGTGGGATCTTCTTGGAACAGGGATTGAACCCATGTCCCCTGCATTGGCAGGTGGATTCTTAACCACTGCACCACCAGGAAAGTCCAAGATTGTATTTCTTGATTGCAATAGCAATATGCAACAGTGGGCTCTCTCTACATCCCAACTATGAAATATAAGAAGAAAACTACAATAAATTTATAAGAAATACAATTGATTACACATGGACACTATTGCCCTTCATTGAAGAAAATAGCCTTGGATAGAATAAATAATTTACTTTGACAAATAAATGCAATTGAAGTCCTAATTAATCAGTTTGCTTGCTTTTCACTCCTGCTGCAGGAAATAGTCACCTGTCCATCTTTACCCATACATGTACCTATGTCTGGGTTCTGCTTTTTAAGTCAATTAGGAAATGAAGTAACCAGTCTGTCGAAAAGAGAAATGTGGGGTTTCCCTGGTGGCGCAGTGGTTGAGAGTGCCGATGCAGGGGACACGGGTTCGTGCCCCGGTCCGGGAAGATCCCACATGCCGCAGAGCGGCTGGGCCCGTGAGCCATGGCCACTGAGCCTGCGCGTCTGGAACCTGTGCTCTGCAACGGGAGAGGCCACAGCAGTGAGAGGCCTGCGTACTGCAAAAAAAAAAAAAAAAAGAGAGAGAGAGAAATGTGTACACCTCTTGAGTAGCTTTCTAGGCACTTGAAGTGCAGCGTTAATGGAAACTAATTAGTTAAACATAGCTAAATAAGAATCCCTGATTGATAAATGGCATTATTCTCTTTTTCTTTCAATATTCTGCCTCAATCTGACTTCCAAGAGACTTCCCCTCACATCATCTCTACTTATCCTTTATTCTAAAATATGGATCCCCTAAATCCATCTGCATTTATACTTTTGCACACTATTAATTTCTGTTATGTAGATATGTTTCTATTATTGCTATTGTCACTAATGGTTCTCACTCCATTTGTTCTCACCATTTGTTCACACCATTTGTTCACACCATTTGTTCTCACCATTTGTTCACACCATTTGTTCTCACTCCAACTATAAAAACTTACATTAATTTCATATTCATGTATTGTGCTACTGATCATAGTGCTATGACACCAAAGTCACACTTTAGATGTTAAAATTGTCACAATATTGGGAGATATTGCTGGCTACTGTCAAAAGGACCTAGCACAGGTAGTTTCATTCCTAGTGGGAATTCATGCTTCAGTAGAAATTTCTTTAGAATACACAAACCTTTGAATGATGTCAGGTCCCTCTCTCTGTAGCCTAACGATTGTTTTTTCATTGATAAGCTTTATCAGGAAAATACTTGATCATTTAGCAACATTTAAATGGATAACTTGGATGACAAATCTTACTAAGGTTTCCAAAGAAGGCTTTTCTATCTCAAATTACCAGAGACAAAAAGACAATAAGCTGAAATCGTGATGTTAGGAAGGTTACCGGCAAGAGAAAATTGTCTTTAAAAACATAGGAAGCCTGAGGCTTCTGATTCATCTTTAAATCACACAAGGAAAATAATGTATAAAGCAAACAAAATCTTACTTAAAGTGACTCCATTTAACAATTTAATCCAACATAAATTATCAGTAGTAATCCATGGAAGAATGTGTCTCTACTACTTGTTCAGAAATTTTTTAGCGCCTAAAAAAAAAAACAAAGGAAAACCCTTTATCTATCATCCTCTATTCCACCTCCCTCCAGAACTGACCTAAGAAAAGACTAATTTACATTCTATCTACGTGGATTTCCCTACTCTGGACTGTCACATGAATAGAATCATATAATATATGGACTTTTGTCTTACGGCTTCTTTCACTTAGCATGTTTTTGAGGTTCATTTAAGCTATAATGTGTACTAGTACTTCATCCCTTTTTATGGCTGAATAGTATTCCATTGTTTGGCTACACCACATTTCATTTATCTATTGATCCACTGACAGACAATTGGGTTGTTGCCACCTTTTGGCTATTATGGACAATGTTGCTATAAACGTTTATGTAAAAGTTTTTGTGCAGACATATATTTTTATATCTCTTGGGTACATACCCAGGAGTGAAATTGCTGGGCCATATGGCAACTCAATGTTATTATTTGTTTGAGGAATTGCCAGATTCTTTTCCAAAGCAGTTTCACCATTTTATATTCCCATCAGCAATGTAAGAGAATCTGACTTCTCCACATCTTCATCAAAACCTGTTATTGTCTGACTTTTTGATTCTAACTATTCCACTGAATGTAAAATGGTGTCTCATAGAAGTTTGGATTTGCATTTCCCTGATGATTATTGACATCAAGAATATTTTCATGTGCTTATTGGCCATTTGTGTATCTTTGGAGAAATGTCTATTCAGATCATTGGCCTAATTTTTAAAAGGTTATTTTGTCTATTATTGAGTTGCAGGGGTTCTTTATATTTCTAGATATAAGACCCTTATCAGATATATGATTTGTATATGTTTTCTCCTATTTATGGGTTTTTCACTTTCTTTTTTGATATAATTAACATATCCCATTGTGTAAGTTTAAGGTATACAATGTGATGATTTGATACACATACATATTGTGAAATGTTTACCAAAATAAGCTTACTTAACACATCCTTCACCTCACATAATTACCATTTTATTGTCGTTATTGTTAAAGTGAGAACATTTAAGATCTACTCTCATAGTAACTTTCAAGTATAAAATACAATATTGTTAACTATAGTCACCATGCTGCACGTTAGATCTCCAGAATTTATTCATCTTATAACTAAAAGTTTGTACCCTTTGATGGATATCTCCCCATTTTCCCCAGCCCCAGGCCCTGGTAACCATCAGTCTACTCTGTTTCTATCAGTGTGATGTTTTTAGATTCTACATATCAGTGAGACCACATAGTATTTGCCTCTCTTTGTCTGACTTATTTTACTTAGCAAAATGCCCTCAAGGTCTGTGTTGTCACAAATGGCATGTTCTCTTCTTTTTTATGGCTGAATAATATTCCACTGCATATGTGTACCACATCTTCTTTTTCCATTCAACCATTAATGGGCACTTAGGTTGTTGTTTCCATATCTTGGCTGTTGTGAATAATGCTGTAATGAATGTGGGCGTACAGATATCTATCTGAGATACTGATTTCATATTCCTTTGAAATCAGAAGTGGGTATGTAATCTGAAGTGGGATTTCTAGGTCATATGGTAGTTCTATTTTTTATTGAACTATAATTAACATATAATATTATTTCAGGTATACAACTTAGTGATTCTATATTTTTATATGTTACTAAATGATTACCACTGAGTTGAGTAACTATCTGTCACTATAAAAAGTTGTTACAATATTATTGACTATATGCCCTATGCTGTACATTACATCCCTGTGACTTGTTTATTTTATTGCTGGAAATTTTTACCTCTTAATCCCATTGTAATTCTATTTTTAATTTTTTGAGGAACTTCCATACTGTTTTCCATAGTGGCTGCACCAATTTACATTCCCATCAACAGTGCACAAGCGTTCTCTTTTCCCCACATCCTTGTCAACATTTGTTATTTCTTGTCTTTTTAATAATAGTCACTCAGGTGTGACATGACAACTCATTGTAGTTTTGATTTGCATTTCCCTGATGATATGTGATGTTGAGAACCTTTTCATGTACCTGTTGGCCATTTGTATGTCTTCTTTGGAAAAATGTCTGCTCAGGTCATTTTCCCATTATTAATCAGATTTGTTGTTTTGTTATTGAATTGTATGTGTTCCTTATATATTTTGGATATTAACCCTTTATCAGATATATGATTTGCAAATATTTTCTCCCACTTGGTAGGATGCTTTTTCATTTTGTTGATGGTCTCATTTGCTGTGTAGAAGCTTTTTAGTTTGATGTAGCCCCACTTGTTAATTTCTACTTTTGATGTAGTCCCATTTGTTAGTTTCTGCTTTTGCCTCTGGTGCTTTTGGTGTCATACCCAAAAACTCATTGCCAAGACCCATGTCAAGGAGATTTTTCCTTATCAGGTCTTATGGTTAAGTCCTTAACCTACTTCAAATTAATTTTGTGAGTGGTGTAAGATAGGGGTCAAATTTCACCTTCTTTTACATGTGAATATCCAATTTTCCCAGCTCTATTTATTGAAGAGACAATTTTTTTTTTCCTTTGGAGTATTCTTTGCTCCCTTGTCAAAATAAGTGACCATGTATGTGAGGGTTTATTTCTGGGCTCTTGATTCTGTTCCATTGGTTTAGGTCAGTGCCATACTGTTTTGATTACTGTAGTTTTATAATATAGTTTAAAAGCGAGAAGTGTGATTCATCCAGGTATGTTCTTTTCAAGATTACTTGGCTATTTGAGGTCTTTTGTGGTTCCAAATGAATTTAAAATTGTTTTTCTATTCCTGTGAAAAAAAATGTCATTGGAACTTTGATAGGGATTGCATTGAAGCTATAGATGGCTTTGAATAATATGCCATTATAACAATATTAACTTATTCCAATTCATGAACATTGGCTAGCTTTCCATTTATTTGTGTCTTCTTTAATTTCATCAATGTGATATCACTTTCAGGATATAAATCTTTCACTTCCTTTGTTAAAATTATTCCTAAGTAATTTATTGTCATTGATGCTATTGTAAGTAGGATTTTTAAAATTTTTTATATAGTTCCTTGTTAGTGTATAGAAATGCAAATGATCTTTTTATGTTGTTATTATATTGTTGCCTATTACTCTCTTCAGTTCTATTAGCATTTGCTTAATATATTTAGGCACTCTGATATTGGGTGCATTATATATTTACAATCATCACATTCTCTTGTTCCCTGTGAACTCATCAAAATAAGTTTTCCTCTTTATGATATTACCATTTTGCTTAAGCTGTCCAACAATTTGACAGGATCCCAAATCTGATATAAAGGATGACAATGCAAAGCCTCGATGTACACAACTCTATTCTTCTAGCTGATTTGAGAAGCAGAGGTGTGTAAACAGTGCTAGATATTGAGGACTAAAAGCATAAATGACTCCTTATTTGGGTTTATTTTTGTTCACAACAGGACACAGGATGAGCCATGTTGGGTAAGGATGGAGGACACAGGATGAGCCTTGGGGGTGAGGATAAAGGGACACAGGATGAGCTATGGTGGGTAGGGATGGGGGACACAGGAGGAGGCTTGGGGGTGAGGATAGAGGGACACAGGATGAGCCATGTTGAGTGGGGGTGGAGAGACTCCTGTGAATCTAGTTAAAGAAAGCAAAGGTAGGAGGAACAGGTAAGGACTAATGGAGAAGATTCTTACATGAGGCCCTCCTTTGACCAGTACTTTGACTAGAAGTTGAGAGTGAGGATCACAGTCTCCGGTGTGGATTCCCTGACCACCACCTTCCTGGCTTTATTAGATAGCATTTATTTGAGGGATGATGAAAAGAGATAATTATATATTATAGAAAGAGGTATTTAATCAGAAAGGAAAGAATCCTCCTCTAAATTACACATGCAATGTCTTGTCAAATTTCTAAGATTCAATAATTTTATACTTAAAACTTCAAAGGAACATTTTTTAAGTTGTAACTCATTTGCACTCATGCATTGTTCCTCTGCTTCCAGGGCATAACTATAATAAATTTAACTTCCCACAATTACACTTAACACAGGTGGCATGTTGTTTAGGGTATATTTTAATACCGAGTCTTTGCCTTTAACAACAGGTTTGATATTTGGAAACAACAAAAGTTATTCTGGGCCAAATGTACTCAAGAAAGTAGGCAATCAAGCCACCCAATACTGTTTTGACAAAAAAGAAAAAAAATAACTTTACTGACACAGTATTTGACAAATATTTCTTGAGTCCTGGTAGGTGCCCTGGTGCTGTTCTAAGTGCTGGGGACATAGCTGAGGACAGAACAAAGCTCCTGTTCTCATAGAGTTTACATTCAAAATGGGGAAACAAAATATCAGATGTTGGGGAGTTCAGTGAAGAAAAATGAAGCAGCATGACAGGACAGAGAGTAGAAGGATTGGGGGTATTTTAAGTAGGGTGGAGGGTCAGAGGAAACTTCTCTGATGAGGTGACATCAGAAGGGACAGGGAAGGGACTTCCCTGGTGGTCCGGTGGTTAGGACTCCACGTTTCCACTGCAGGGGGCACGGGTTCAATCCCTGGTCAGAGGACTAAGACCTAGCATGCCACGCCAAAAAAAAAAAAAAAAGGAGGTAAAGAACTATGGTGTTTGTGTGTATATATGAGCAGATCCCATTCGTTCAATATACTGGCTACACTTCTCGATTCTATATATACCAATTTCACTATTAGAATGCATTGCTGTGGCATCCCTTTCTTAACAACCAAGCCCTGACTCCTTAGAAATATTTTCATATTCACCCAGGAAACCAAATTAATATTCAGGCATTCCCATCACTTTGTCCAAGCTACAACATTCTGGAAGAGTTTTATTTCATCAAGTACAGATAAATAGATAATCACAAGTAGGATCTGAATTTTATTATTAGCCTTCTGCCTTCCTAGTCATAGTTTTCTGAAAGTGTTATGATGGAAATTTCCAAAAAATGAAAATACAGAGCTTACTAGAACTTTAAAAAAGCACTTACTAGAACTTTAAAAAAGCATCTTTTTCTCGCTCTTCTCAACCCATCTGAGAAAGGTATCTGTCCAATCCTTTGTCTAACCATTTGTTTAAATTCCCTAGAAGAGACTGTACCCACCCCCCGCCCTTCTCCTTTGGCTTTGCCATAAATAAGGACATAACTAGTAACAGACACTTTGGCCAACTGAAACCATTATTTTGGGTTTTCTAAAAACATGCATTTTAGATATACTCTTCAAACAACAAATTATTTAAGAAAAGCTCTATTCTGAAACCCTGCTTTGTTCAAAGTCTAGCAAGTCACCATTTCCACTGAGGACTCAGTTATTGCCAGAACTGTCTCATCCATTGCAAACCATAGTAGGCAGAAATTTGGCTCTTAAAATTTTAGACCAGATGCACGTTTCAAAGTTTTTTTTGTCTGAAGATGCATTAACTATTTTCTGATTTGAGAGTTGAAATGAATTTATATTTCCCACCCTTCAGACTTAAAGTCAGAACAATTGCCTCAGGCAGCAGCTTTGAAATTCTACTAATTTGATATTTACCAGTATATTTATAAATGCAGTGATCAAAGCAGATATCTTTTTTTTTAATTCATTATTATATTCTGGAACCAGTGAAAATTTTATCCTTGACTAGTGACTATCTGATGCCTAATTAGGGTTTTGGCCTAGTTATTGGTTGTTTTAAGATGTGCTGCTGTGTGTAGCTGATGTTACATTATGCTGTTTTCCTTTTTACGTGTCTCTGTTCCTCGCTGCATGCCACAACCGTACCCCTCACTCTGTACCTTCAGAAATCACCGGGAGCCTTGAAGACGGGGGAAACCAGGAGTTTCAGAGAGGAACAAAAGAAGTTCTAATCTGTAGCAACATCATAGCCAAGTGCTGTCGAAAGGAACTACATAAATAGTTATAGGTGGCTTTTGCTTTATTATTATTTATAGTAAAATGAGACCACTTGTTTCTCTAAACTATCACCAAAGCTATTCTACTCCAGGGATAGGACCTCTATAGATGCAGTTTCTATAGGTGCAGTTTCTTTGCATCCATCCTTAAATGGAAATGAGCACACATAAAGGATTGGGAAAGCTTGGCTGCATGGATTACACTGAGATCGAGCATTTTCTTGATGAGTCATATATGGGCTCCCAAACAAAAAGTAAATCTCATTCACATCCTATTCTTTTTTCTAACAAACATAGGATCCTCTCGAAAATTATTTGCTTTCCACGAGGAAATTTATGGTGCAAAATATAACTCAGGAGAGAAACTAAGCAAAGAAAACCCTAAGATAAAAAGGAAGAATAAAAGGCTATTTTTTTTCACATGCATTTTAATTCATCCCCCTTCTGTAAAGCAGCCAATAGCTTTGCCCCTCACTTCAAATCTCAGGACAGGTACACCAACTATGGACTAAGGAGCAACTGAGACCACAAGAAAGCAGGGTTGGGTCTACAGAGCAGAAGTCAATTCTCCCTACTAAAAAACGTCAGGAATGCATTTGTACTATGTGGATGCCCACCATAAAACATTATTTGACACGTTTTAAGCAAGTCATCCTCAAAACAGGAGTTTTTTCTTCTTCTTCAAAACATAGAAATCAACTGAATTTTTTTAAATGACCCTTTTATTCAATGTCTTCTTCCTTGTTTAGGACCTAGCTTTATGCCTCCAATATAAATGGCAGATGTACAAGCCTCCTCTTCTACCCACAGAGCCAAATGTGAAGGGAATGGGGGGGAGGGGGCCACAGGAAATCAGTTACGCCACCCATTCTGAGTCTCCTGAGACTTCATTATGAAGCCCTACATATACTCTGCATACAACCTATCAAGCATAAAACATTACTCAGATTTGTTCAGGAGCAACGTATTTTCTCATTTCTACTGATAAGTAGTTTTTTGTACCCCCTAAACCATCATTATCAACATTTTGTCAACCGCTCACAGGGCGCCTAAATCCAACGTAATTTAAAGTTGCACATCCTGAACCTTAAGCAATGTTTGGGTGTCACCAATATACTGCGAGACAGATGAGCCGTGCTCATGGCAGCACAGCTTTTAACCTTTCCTCCCCTCTTCCACGGTTCGGGTGAATTACCGTCCATGATGGGGGCCCCGTCTGCAGCGGGGACAATTGATTTGACCTGACTGCCTCCCGAGTGCTAATGGACTTTGTGGCCTAATCCTCCGAGATATAAAATATGTCGAAGTGAATTGGGGCAGGTTAAAGAACAGATCGGCTTTCCATCGGAGCTCCAGCGATAATACATCTCCCAGTTGTTCGGGGAAAAAGATTAAAAATGATCAATACCCAAATCATTTTTTTCCAAATGTTGCCCTCAGTAAATCTATTTTGGTTATTTTTCTTCCTCTGCCAAGCCTGATTTTACAAACCTTGAAAAGATCCTTTTCTTCAGACACAGAATTGCATACACGCTCTGTTTTCACTTTACTTTTATTTAATTTATCCTCATCTATCCAGTATATTGATTACTTGGGCTGTACAAAATTTCTTTGGATTTAGATAGTGAATTTCTCATTCTTCGAGTTTACACTGAAGTTTCTATTTGCAGTGAGAAAAAGCTTATCAAAGAGGAAGGAAATATGGAAGGAAATACAAACAAAAGAGAAAGTAATAAAGAAAAGGTGATCCAGATAAAGTACAAGAAATAGACAAAAAAATTAGATTATAAAAAATTATTGTTTTCCAGGTTGAATTTTTTTTTTTTTAATTCACATGATATGTAAGAAAAAGAAAAAGTCATGGCCAGGGTATTTTTTAAATGCTAAATTAATTCATTAATGGTATAAGAAGTAAAGAACAAAACAAAATTTTCATTGTTTCCAATGAAAATGAAGTCCTAACACTTGTCTCTCGTGGCCATTAGAAGAAGCGACATATACCCCAAGGGGAGATTCATGTAGAGAGAAAAAAATGGAAAAGAAAACATGCAGTAAACCAAGGAAAATACTTTGATGAGATGCTGTGTGAATCAAGAGAAAAGCTGGTGTCTGAACAACAATGTCATTGGGTCCAGAGTTTCTTTAAGGGTGTCATCCAACTCTGTGTTCTGGGAAACAACAATGTACAAGGTGGCTTTTGTGTCATCTTGAAAGTATATCACAAAAAGTCACCTCCTAAAAATAAATTTTCTTTAAAAATGCGATTAATCAGGTCAGTGATGTTCATTCAACGAATATTGAGCAATGTCCTTGACAAAATGCTGTGCTGGAAGAGAAGGGAGAAAGTAGGGTGAAAGACACCTATCTTGTTCCTTGAGGAGACTGTAATCTAGCTGAGAAAAATATAAGCACTAAGGATAACATTAAGCCAAAGCAAATATTGTGAGTGCTCTAAGAGTTACAAAGTGCTCTGGGTGTCAGAGTAGGGAGGAGTGTCGCTCCCTTGTCAGAGCAAAGGAAGCTTCGAGGAGCCTGCATGTTGTCCATAACCAATATGCAGCTCAAACAATTTGAAAGATGCAGATATTTTCAGAAACAAAGTATATGGGAGAGAATGATCTCCATAAGTGAGCTATGTTATGTGTGTAATTATACTGCCTTTCTATGGCTTAAACACTGAGCCTTCAATGAGGGGTCAGTAAACTATTCTACAAAGGGCCAGACAGCAAATATTTTATGCTGTGTGGGCCAAATATGTTCTCCACTGTACCCGCTCCACACTAGACAGTATGTAAGTGAATGAGCATGGCCGGGTTCCAATAAAACTTTACTTACGGACACTGAAATCTGGATTTCAGATAAATTGCACATGAAACAAAATATTATTCTTTTTTATTTTTTCAACTATTTAAAAGTGTAAAAGCCATTCATAGCTCCCAGGCTGCAAAAAATACAGATGGTGGGCTGCATTTAGTCTATAAGCTGTAGGTTGTCAGCCCCTGTTATGCTTTAGAGCTTCAGTATCTCATCCCAGGCTCCCATTTCTTTGTAATTTTCTACCTATCACATCTTCCTCAGAGCTCATCTTTCCAAATCATCCACCTAGTACATCCAAAGAAAAAGAAAAACCACTTCCATTTCTATATATGTTTGTAGTTATACTTTTTGGAAACATTTCAGCTCTTTCCTGATTTTCTTGGAATGAGCTAGGAGTATGTACACGGTATAGGGCATATTATATTCTAGAGTTTTTTAAAAGGGCAGTGCTCCAATTTTTGTTTGGATTTTACACTCCAATGCCCTTCCAGATGACAACCAATATTTTTCTGAATTTTTTTAGCAACAACATATGGGTCAAAGATGATACATGTTTAATATGCTGAAGTGTTCGTTAGAAGCACAGAATGAGATGAAGCACAAAGGATATACTGACCCTAAAATGGTATTTGAAAGAACTTTCTAGCATGGAGGTTCATCCTGTAGGTACCTGAGGACCCATTCCCGTGACCTGCAGAAAAGAACATTTATGGGAAATATGCTATGAACCACAGTTCTATGTTACTTCATTTGCTCTCATCTGATCCTCACTTTAACCCTTTGAAGGACATGTTACATCGTTTCCACTTTTAAAAGTTTGAAGAGATTAAGTGATTGACCTAAATTAACATAGTAAATGGTAAAAATAAACTGTAAAGCTAGACCTCCTGCCTCCAAATTCCAAAACCATTTTGCTTTGCTGTTTCACTTCTTCGGATCTGGAGTCAAGGTTACCTTAGCCTGTCTTTTTATATAATTAAATACTAAGAAACTAACCAAGCAGATGGAATGTAACATAAAAGCAAATCCATATTTATTATAGTCAACAGGTCAATCACTATTGAGCAAATATTTAGGACTTAATAAATATATCGTGCTATATGGCAGATGGAAAGCAGCATTATCATCTCCTGAACTCCAGTAACGAGGTATAACTCTCGACAGCAATTCTAATTTTCTTTACAAAGTCATTCTGACTAAGAAAGAAAAGAGCCTATGGTTCTGATACTTTGTTACTAAATAAATCACCTCCTCTCTGCACAATGATTCATTTATATATATATACATACACACACACACACACGGACACATGACATCATTTTCACCTGTAACAAAAACTAAGCTCAAAAAATTAATTTTCAAGGAATACTTCAAGATAACATTAGAAATATTGTATAGTGGGACTTCCCTGGTGGCGCAGTGGTTGGGAGTCCGCCTGCCAGTGCGGGGGACACGGGTTCGATCCCTGGGCCAGGAGGATCCCACGTGCCACAGAGCAACTGGGCCCGTGGGCCACAACTGCTGAGCCTGTGCTCTGGAGCCCGCGAGCCACGGCTGCTGAACCTGCATGCCACAACTACTGAAACTTGCACGCCTGGAGCCCGTGCTCCACAGTGAGAGGGGCCACCACAATGAGAGGCCCGTGCAACGTAGCGAAGGGTGGCCCCCACTCGCTGCAACTGGAGAGGGCCTGTGCACAGCAATGAAGACCCAACGCAGCCAAAAATAAATAAATAAAATAAATTTATATAAAAAAAAGAAATATTGTATAGATATGAGGAACAGAAATATGAACTGCCACTCTTTCTGGGACAGTGCCTGAAATTCCACGCAGTCACAGAGTACCAGAGGTGGAATAGCTAAAGGGGTTTTCAGTTCAATCATTCTTGCAGAGAAGCTATGAGCTTAAATCAGAGAGTCCAGAATTATTAAAAATTAACAATAATATTGTACATGTTAATGAAAAGCATAATCTCTGCTTTCCAACAGTGTTAAAGGGATATTGAGTTACAGAATCTATCCTAGAGGCCAGTAAACCAAGCCAGTAACAGCTGTTTCTTGAGATTATAGGACTTTAAGTGTTTTGGTCCTTTTGATTTTCAGAATACTTCAATAAAGTTCTTTTAAGGGAAAAAGTAGATTCTCTTCAAATTTCTAATTGATTAATAACATTATGATGCATGAGGAAATCAAAAGTCTAAATAATGAGAAACTTTTAACTCAGGAATAAAGGAGTTTCCAGATGTTCCCTTCCTTCTCTAATGAGTCCCACTGCATTCCTCCAGAAAGGTTACAGCATTTATTAATAATTTATGGGTATTTATAACTTCATAATAACTAGATAAAATTATTCAGTTTGGTTTAATTCTACTAAATGTAGGGTGCTGTTTTGTTTATCTTATTGTCACTTTCTCTACAGAATCCAGTGGTACCTATATACAATGTTTCCATGATGATATTTTGCTCCCTGGTAATGTAATTCACAAAAAAGAATCATTTTCTTCTATTGTATACCCAGACTTCTGTGAATCAATTGCTTTTATATAACTTGCCATACATCTGCTTAAAAATTAGAGATCCAGTGATCAATTAAATTTCTTCAAACAACCTAATAGTAACCAATTAGCTGTACATTTGATAGAATTCTAGACTATTTACCCAGATATTTAGCATAACATTGATACAGAGGTTTTCCATTTCTGATTCATCTTCTTCACCTGGACTACATGTGCCTTTATATTATCTCTCATTTCTGCTTTTTTATCCCAGGAACTCACGGTGTAGTCTCTAGAAGTCCTTTCCAGCAGGGCGGGGCAGGCATGGAGAAGGTGGCATAGAGATGGAGGAATCACTCTTAATGGCCGGAGGTTGTGTGGGTATATCTGAGTGGGTTTTTTAATTTACTTTGTTCCTTAACTTGTTTTAGTGGACCTCTTTGACAAACCTGGATGCAAACATGTAATTTTTATAAACTTCTTAACTGAAATATAATCTCTGTCCAGAAAAGATACTAATCCTCAGTGTAAGCTTAACAAATAACAGTGAACACACCCATGAAACATCCCCTAACAAGATACACAGCATCACCAGCATCCTAAAACATGCCCTCTGGTCCCTCCCAATCACTACCTCATCCATCCTCTCCACCAAACAAGCACCACTGATATCAGTGCTTGGTCCTTTTTAATGTTATTTAAATCTACTCATCCACCACCATGTCATTGACACATCTTATAACACAGCATATTGAACTATTAGTAGCTTGACCTCCAGTAAGAAAGATGTGGCTCTGTCTCTTACTAATTTTGTGACCATGCACAAGTCCCATAACTCTCTATGATTCAGTCACTTCCTCAACAAGATGTAGACCATCATAGTATCTACCTTTGCCAGGTTACCATGGGGAGTACATGAAAGACTGCATGTAAAGTAGTTAACTCTCCGCCTGTTGTTTAGTAAGAAAACAACAAATAACCATTTTTATTACTATTTGACTTTCTACTAGTCTGGCATAAATATAGGCAGTCAAGAAGTATGAGTCCTTACCCTGGACTCTGTGTAACTTGGCTTATATAAACTATATAAACCTCCATAGGTACATAACCTGATTCACTCTCTAATTTCAAATGTAATCAAGACAATTCTTAATCTTACACAAATATCAGAAACTCTTCATTATTTCTAAAATCTAGTTCACAACACATATATATTTGTGTGTATAGCTCTTCTAAAATGAAATACCGTCCACCTGGTTTCCTCCCAAAAATCTAACTATATTTTAAGACTCATCGCAAATACCACCTCCCTCTGTAACACTTTTCTTAATCCTCTGATCACAGGTAACCTCTCTGTCCTGTGGATTCCTAAAGCCCAGAACTTGTATTGTCTGTCTCAGACAGAGAAGTTTACAAGTGACCATATTGCACCTGCTACGGTATGGTCACCTTGAGCACAGAATCTGTTTCCAAATCCCTTGCAGCCAGCCCAGCATTATATTTCACACATAGTAGCAATAGTATAGTAATAAATATACTATCAAGTAAGTATATATGAGTCTACATTTTGCTTTATTTAATTCTGATAGCAACCCTTCCAAATATGCCAGTTAACTATTATAATTACTCTCAGTTTACAATTATTTGATTTGGGAAACACTTACATAGCACCAAGTATGCCCAGGCAGTGTTCTAAGTGCTTTACACAGTATCAACTCATTTAATCCTACTGCATGAGATAAGTATCATTATTTTCCTATTTTACTGATAAGGAGACTGAGACACAAAGTGATTGAGTGGTCCGAGGTCACCCAGTGCCATAGACTAGATGTCTATGTTCCCCCCCCCAAATTCATATGTTGAAATGCTAACCCCCCAACGTGGTGGTATTAGGAGGTAGTCCTCTGGGGAGTGATTAAGTCATGAGGATGGAGCTCTCATACTTGGCACCTTTTAAAAGATGCCCCACAGGGACTTCCCTGGTGGTCCAGTGGTTAAGACTCCACGCTCCCAATACAGGGGGCCCGGGTTCGATCCCTGGTCAGGGAACTAGATCCCGCATGCCTGTCGCAACTAGGACACGGCACAGCCGGAAAAA
The DNA here is from genome assembly GCF_039906515.1 of Pseudorca crassidens. Taxonomy (NCBI): domain Eukaryota; kingdom Metazoa; phylum Chordata; class Mammalia; order Artiodactyla; family Delphinidae; genus Pseudorca; species Pseudorca crassidens. The sequence continues at coordinate 183,028,783 of NC_090297.1, forward strand.
AAAAAAGTAAATATTTAAAAAAATAATAAAATTAAAAAATAAAAGACACCCCACAGGGCTTTCTCACCCTTTCACCATCTGAGGACCCAGAGAGCCATCCAAGAACCTGGGTCTTCATGGACGGCCGTCTGTGAACCAGAAAGGGGGTTCTCACCAGATGCCGCAACCGCCAGCACCTGGATCTTAGGCTTTCCAGCCGGCAGAGCTGGGGGAAGGAAACGCTGGTCGTCTAAGCACCCCCGGCCCAGGATATTTTTGTAATAGCAACCAAAATGGACTAAGACACCCAGGTAGTATCAATACATTGCATCCCTGGGGTTCACCTCCAGGAAAGCCAGCTCTGGTGGCAATACACCTAACCACCACACCCAATCTTTCATGGGCTGCTCCCTGCGTGTGGTAAGGGGGCCAACAAATAGGGGAAGAAGTTGATTGAAGATGAATAACTAACGCTTAGTTGTATACTTCAGGGGAGGAGACAGGATGGCGGAGTAGAAGGACCTGAGCTCACCTCTCATGAGCACACCAAAATCACAACTGACTGCTGAACAACCATCAATTAAAAAGGTGTATAATTCAGTGTGCGAAAGAGAGAGATTTTAAGTGTTTGTAGTGGAGAGGGTCCAGGTCTCTCTTTCCTGCCTTAACCTCACCTTCACCTGTCACCTTCCCAGGTGGGCCCGGTGTACCAGTGAGCCGGTCCCATGCACAGTGCTGTGGCAGGCACACAGAGCAGACACCTTGGGAAGCTCATGCCCTGAAAGCAGGTAGATCTAAAAAGCATTTACATACTTTTTAAAAAAGACTTTAACAAATACGTCTTTGTTTTCAAAAATCTAAGACACTTAGATGACAGGAAGAATAATCTGCTTTCCTGTTCAGTATTTAATGATGATAATTTTTCAGATCTGTAGCATTTTCAATTACCAGGTATCTCCTCTGTATATTAGCTTTTTTTAGTATTATCATCAACATGCTTATGAAATGCCTACTCTGTGCTTTGCGCTACCCAAATTACCAGCAATACAGACATAATATATTATTTCAAGTGGCTTATTATCTAGTTGTCTCTTTTATGCTAGATCTAGAAAAATAAATACCATCTTAAAATGAAAAACTTATCGTTTTGCCTTAATTAACTGGTTAATTAAAATCAGATCTATCAAGCACTTTGTATTTCTTTGAAAGGAGGTGATGTAATGTTTTCTGTGAGCACTGCGTTATTTTAAATGTCTGGGAAGAATATATTTTAAACTGCTACTTCTATTTGCCTCTTTCCTCCTGTTGAAGTGAACACCAATTCTTTATAATGGCATGTTTGTTCTGTTCTGTGGGCTACAGTGGGTGACCTCTTGGGCCTCTGTTCTTGTACCAGAAGGACAGTCAGGTGTTGCTGGCCTCCTAGCCCCTTAAAGGCCGGGCTGAGCCCTACGTTTTCTGGGCAGACGACACCTGATTCTTATTCCTCAACAATTCTAACAACTCATTGGCCCCTCTCAGCCCCTTTATGAACACAGATGTCATTTTAATGGGCGGAGAGCTGAAGTGACAAGAAGGTGACCTGTGAGTGAACCCAGGAGTGGGTGAGGCCTGTCAGTTTTTAATCTGAAACTGGTGTCAGGTCTGAGGAATGGCTGGTATAATCACATTTGTAACTGATCTCCTATAAACTCAGCAAACCTTCATAGGATGGCCATGGTGGGCAATATGAAATTAACAATTCATGCAGGTCTCTGGGCACCTAACTAAATCAAACGGAGCACTGAAAACAGTATAAACATCACGTGTTTCCCAGATGACAAGACTGGCATGGCAAAAAAGCACAGATTGTGCTTTTATGAGAGATTTTGGGGGGCATCAATTTATAAAGATAGCATGTTTTAAGAAGACATTTGCTGTTTCAAGGCATAAATTTAACTTATCACATAGTCCAATAGAAAAAGTGTGTAAAATTAAACTCATTTCTACCATCACATAATATTCATCTCCAAAAATTACACCCTAATATACACTTTTACATAGTGTTACCTGCTTCAAATTTCTTCTATTCAGTCCCTCAAGATTTCCCTCAGCAAAAATTGATTCTAAATATTAGAAGTAGTGCTATTCAATAATTGTACCTTAGACACAATTTGAAAACTTAACATTTAGTAGAAAATTATTCTAACTGGAGACTTGCCTACAAAAGTCAAATTCAAATGTTCTATAAGATTATGATGTATCTCTACCAAACCTAGAAGTATCGCAAAGCTCTCCAGGGTGGGACGTCCTTACAGGTTTAGAGGGTGATGTGGTATTTGACATCGAGCAACATCAACTGATATTGGAACAAGACTGTCAGAGCACATGGGATTTGTCCCTTTTCTTCCACTGATTTAGGATGGGAGAAGGAATAATAATAATAGTAATAATCGCTGGTATTTTTAGTAATTGTTTGCCAGGAACTGTTCTAAGCCCTTCATGTGTCTTGATTCATCGATCTTCACAACAACCTTACGAGAAAGGTCTGTTTATTATTATTATTATTTTACAGGTCAAGGAAGCTGAGGCACCACACGCTTAAGATACTTACTCAACCACCAAGAGTGGAACCAGGACTTGAACCCAAATCTGACCCTAGAACCTTCATTCTTCTCTTTTCTTCATCATGTGCTTGGTCATCTCACTGCTGCTGAGACACTGCAGACCATGAATATGTGGTCTATTACCAAAACATCTTAAACTGAGGGACATGTGAGAGGCACTGACTATTACGTACTTCCATAAAATCCATATGTCCATAATGTTCATATGTTCACAATGTCCATAATGTTCCAATAAGAACAATGATCTGTTCTTATTGTACCTCCTTAGAACTCAGGCTTCTGAAACATCGTGTCAGGTGACATCACTCCCTAAATTTTAGACATGGGGAATCCCCTTCACTTCCAGGTAGTAAATCCCATAATCTCACCTCTCCCAAGCTGCTCATATGTCTGACAGAAGAAAACATGGTATAAGGAAATGAGCCTAGATTAAAGGGTCAGAGAACCTAGCTCTGAATCCCAGATCTGCATCTTCCTATCTTGTCAGTTTGCTCAAATGACTTAAACTTACTGCACCTTGATTTATTTATCCCCATGATGGGAAGAGTATTATTTACTCTTATTTTCTCAGAGGATTTGTTCTGAGACTCAAAGGAGACAATGTATGGAAAAGTACCTTGCAAACAGGGAAATACAAGAGGCAGTCCCCCAAAAATTAGTAACTTGAGCTGGTGATGTCACCTGGAGACCAGATCAAGAAACGGCATGACCCCAGGTTTCTTTTCTACCATTGTGCTTCTTTCACATTGGGGGTGTTTTATATAACTAGCACTCCCCTCTTTTCACAAGAAAGCTGGGTGAGTGTTAATAGTGCCCTTTTCTTAAGGTTTCAAGACTGCACAAGATAAAAGCGTACAAGTGCTACAGAACTTCCAAAGTCTCACATCTCTTGGGCTTCAATCTATGCTATTTTCTTTTCTTGATTCACCCTTATTCACTTTCTTCACCTGTGTAATTCCCACATAATCTTCCAGAGTCCGTTCAACTCACTTTATTAAGTCTTCTCTGAGCCCCCATGTAGATCTCAATTCAATGTCCCCTATTTTCCAACAGCATCTGTCTTCTGCCTCTATTATTACACGTATATTTTATATCTTAACTATTCATCTGTCTCTCTCCCCAGTTTAAGTGCAAGACCCTGGAAAACAGAGAGATTTGTTGAATTTATCTGTGTATTCCTAGTATGTAACATAGTGCCTGGAAGAGAATAGAGGCTCAGTACTTTTTTGCTGAGTGTAGACTGGGATCCATCGTTTATATAGCCAAGCAGACACGAGAAACAAACTTTGAAAAACAACAGAATTCCATAATTGGAAGGCAACTCAGGTGGGAAAATACATAAACCACACATACTTAATATGAGCAATACAGAAGTAATGTGTGGGAAATTATTCAGTATTAGCAGGCTAAGTGGAAGAAAAGATGTATTTTAAAGAATCTAGATAATAAAGTCTTTTGAAAACCAATTCTAATAATTTAAACATTTACAGTAGGTTATTACTCACTCATTAATCAATGTATTCATTCATTCAATAAGCATTTTCGAGTACCTGCTATATGTCATTTAATAGTAACTCATAAAAATGAATAGGGTATGGTTTTCTTCCTTGAATAGTTTATTGTACTGTAATTTCATAGGAAGCATTTGTAGAAAACATCGTAGCACAAAACCAGAAGAGTAGTCTGATGGCTAAATGTTTATAAACCACTGGGTCAGGTGTGTATCTGGAGAGCACACAGCCAAGAAATCAATGAAGCACCTTCACTCCTCCTCCCATCTTCACGATACTCATCAGGCAGAGGTCTAAGTCCCGAGCCATTTGCTCTCAGTTAAACCAGGGAACTTCCCAGGAGACCTGTCCACACAGCAAGGCAGAGCTGCTATCAACAAATTTTATTTTCACAGGATTTATTTTCACAAAGGATTTTCCTTTTCTTTTCTCTTTTCTTTTTTCTTCTCTTTCCTTTTCCTTCCTTCCCTCCTTCCAACCTTCCTTCCTTCCTTTTCTTCCTTTTCTTCCTTCCTCCCTTTTCTTCCTTTTCTTCCTTCCTTCCTTTTCTTCCTTTTCTTCCTTCCTTCCTTTTCTTCCTTTTCTTCCTTCCTTCCTTTTCTTCCTTCCTTACTTTTCTTCCTTTTCTTCCTTCCCCATCCCCACAATCATTTTGATTCTTGTATTTGTTTGCTAGGGTTGCCATAGGAAAGTACCACAGATCGGGTGTTTATTTTCCAACAGTTCTGCAGGCTGGAAGTCTGAGGTCAGGGTATCAGCAGGGTTGATTTCTTCTGAGGTCTCTCTCTTTGCCTTGTAGCTGGTCCTATCCTCCATGCCTTCACACGGTCTTCCTTTTGTGTGAATGTCTGTACCCTAACCTCCTCTTTGTAAAAAGACACAGGTCATTTGGGATTAGGACCCAACCTAATGACCTCATTTTAACTTAATTACCCCTCTAGAGACTCACCTCTAAATACAGTCACATTCTGAGGTCCTGAGTGAAAAGGATTCAACACATGGATTTTGCAGGGACACAATTTAGCAGGTACCAATCTCTGTCCTGCATCCTCCTACAATCAAGTTGTTTAAAAGCCTGCAGCCACAGAGCCACCCCTACCTTTGACTGGGCCCAAATCTACAATACCAGTTCCATAAAGAGAGTTTAGAATAATGAATGCACTTTGGAGAGACTTGGGAAGTTTAAAACAACAACAAGAAGACTGGTACTGCATCTTGTACCTGGAGATCTGATTTAACTGGTTTGGGCGGCAGCCTGGGCATGGAGATCATTAAAAGCTCCACCAAAAGATTAAAATAGGTAACCAGGGATGAGAACCAAGGAAGGAACTCTTCAAGTTAAGATGGGTAGGAATTTCAGATATCAATTCCAGAGGGGATTCTGTGGGTTCAGATAAAGAGAGAGCCATTTAAACATTTCTATTATACAACATACTTCAGGAGAATTAAGACCTAACTCACCTTACTAGCACCTACAGATGTTTCCCACAATCAGTACTTACCTGATCACTCCCTAGTACTAAATTAACCAGTAAGAAAGCCTGCCAGTGAGGAACACTGTTGCAGCCAACACTCCACAGTATGTTCTGGTGTGAAGAACCAGAAGTTGGAGTGGGAGAGAGGAGGGGACAGTACATCCATTTTATGGTCCCACCTACTTTAGGGAAATATGGATGCCAAACCCAAAATAAGGTATTTTGAGAGAGTCCTTTTTTCTTCCATTTTTCCCATTCCTGAAAGTGCTATTTTTAATCAATGTTATAAAGTTAATTTCATAAAGCATTGTTGAAACTCTGATGCCATTTATAAAAAACTAGGTTTTTAACCGATTCATTTATGCTGAATTCTCATTATACCCTTCACTTAGCTGGTACATAAGTAGGGCTGGTTTCTCCCAAAACATCAGTAGATCCTTGTGAGTCAAGGTTGGATGCTACATTTGAGTTCAGAAAAACAATACAGAATTTAGAGGAAAAAAAATCAAATGTATAAAATTGTTAATGTCTGCAAAAACTAAAATTCCTGGCTTCTAGAGTATCTGACTTTTAAATAGTTGCCATTTGCTCATAACTCTTTATTCATTTCCCAGACGACTGATAGTCGAAATAGAGGTTAGAGTTGTGGAGGAAGACAACAGAGAAAAGAAACCTTTTTCTTAGTTCAGGTTAGTGGCCATGAAACACACCTTCATAAATAGGAAGAGACGCTTGAAAGTTCTGAAGAAACTTCAAAACTTTAGTGTTTCTAAAAGTGCTTTGAACTGTGTCATTATAACGTTTACAAGGGCTTCAACGTCATGTTTAATTTGCATTTAATTCATGTTTTACCTTCAGAAAAACTTAGGGAAATATTCCTGGCTCCTGAAATTCATACGCTTCTTCCTCATATTACATATGAATTGTGATTCTCAAATGCCACCTTCTTCACTGGGAATTTTTGTCCTCTGTTCCATTTTACTTCCATACTTACACACACACACACACACACACACACCCCACACGAGTCTACCAAAATTACCAAAATGAGAATTACTTCTATATACTAGGGCGAAATATAACTGCAACCTGACAAGCCAATGTAGATAATCCTCAACTTACAAACTAGGTTTTGCTTCAAGGTCCATGTGTGATGTGATTATAACTTGAAAAATATTTCCTCTAGAAATAGCTTATAAAGAGTGGTCATAACTTCAGGCCTGTCCACAACAACAACAAAATAATTGAGACCTGTGCTTTATTATTAGATATTAGCATGCTAGTGTGGACTTGGTTAGTATACAGTGATGCCAAGGGCTATAAGAGAAAAAGGGAGGGGAGACTTGCTTCCTCCTTCCTAAGTTCCAAAATCACCCATCTATCCTCTCTCTCAGTCAAAATGTACATCCTCTCAGTGTCATTCACTTTAACCAGAAAGCACAGGTTACTTCCCTTCATCCTCGCAGCAGCAGTGAGGATTTACTTCCATCTCACACTTGAGTAAACTATGGGTCAGAAAACTTGAGAAGCTTGCCTGAGACAAAACCATCAGAACTGGTAGAGCAGGGATTCAAGTTCACGTTGGTCTGACTCCCAACCAAATCACAGGAACCGCGTAGGACTTCCATACACTAATGTATGAACAATGGCCTTTCCTCACCTGGTCTCTGGGCATCACAGCTCCCATATCCAAAGGCCTCTTTTTGGTCCTTATTTGACGCATGTGTTACTTTTTGTTAATCCCTCCTTGTTGGCTACTACAACAACCAGGCTGAGTGTTTTCCTCCCTCTTTTCCCCATCTTTCTCCTCAATCTGTTGACCTCCCTGACCTCTTTACGTCTGTCAGGCCGGAAGTTAACAATTTTTAACTTTCCCTAAAGTTAAATTAACCACATTCTTCTCTTCTCACCCAACATACTCCCTGTTGAGAGTCTGAACCATTCGCTATTTCAATTATCATCCGTGGGCTCATTATTTTGAATACCATCTCTAGCCTAGATTGATGAGTTTTAGAACTTTCTTTCCAACAGCCTACTGGAAGTTTCCACCTGATAAGTCATAATTACCTCAAACTCAACATATTCAGAATTTAACTCAGTATCTTCCACTAAATACAGCTGTGCTTCTTGAGTCCCAATTTCATTTAATGACATTATGATCAGCTCTCCAGTCTTCTAAAAAACTAATCTGATTCATTCTTGAGCTCACATCCTCCAGGCATCAATCCTATCAAACCTACTTCCTGGATAGATACCTCCTGAATGTATCTTATTCTGTTTATTCCCACTGACTACATCATTTCTCACTGAAACTATTTAAATTTTCTTTTAAGTGGTGTTCCTGCTTTCAATCTCACTTCACTCCAATCAAGCTATTTAGACAATATGACACTCATTAAAATATTAAAGATTGTATCCAACAAATATTTGTTAAGCACCTATTACATGGCAGCAGTGCACTGGGTCCTAAGGATACAAAGTGAAAGAAGGCATAATACAATCTCTCAAAAAGCTCACAGGTTCTACTAGAAAAAAATAATAAGAAGAGACTATCTTTTACCAAGTATTAAAAGAGAAGTAAGCACAGGTTTCAGGAGAGTCAGAGAGAGAGGGCATTTGACCTCCACAGGAAGTAGGTCTTCTTTCTTATGTTCCCAACACTTTTCACATATCTCTATTTTGGTTTGTTTAGCAAGGTCATTGTTAGAAGAGCTTGGAGCTGCAGCCAATAATCATAAGTAAAAAGAATCGGGCAATAAATAGACTAGGAGAATCTAATCAAGTGGTGACAGAAACTGAGTATGGGAAGCAGAATTTCATCCATGCAAGTGATTAAAGTTATAATAGGTTGGGAAATGTTGAGTAAGAGGATAAAACCCAGGGCATATAGGTTGCAAAAGGAATATCATCCTGAAGGCTATATAGACTTGGAGATTTCCCTTGTCATAGTGACTACAAAATTGTTCCTTTGTCCATTTGTGTTCAGGATAAATCAATAGCCAGGTTTTCCTTCTCAGACTCAGACCCCATGGCCAGAAACTGCCCAAGGTGATAACCATGTGATAGTCATGAAATGTTGAACTAGCAACCCCAGCTCACCTATGACGACACTTGTCTCTTTTAGAAGGTAAGTGTCTGGGAAGGCTTGGAAATAAACACGACAATTATAACATAAAGAAATCCCATATTACTAATTCCTTTTTGTCAAATTGATGATAATCTGTGTTTTTAAGTATTTGCCATATTTAAAAGATAGATCTATTAGAGAATCTGACAGATTTATCTTGTGATTCTAATTTAAATAAATGATTGAGTTTGAAATAACACTCTTTAAGCTAAAAGGTATGCAGAAACTGGTTAAGTTTGCTAAGAGTGTCAAACCATTTTTTTAACTTGATTTTATTTCCAAGTGTAACTGATTAGATTTTCAAGAGTTGTTTAAAGTATTGGGAAATTTTTATTACTAGAATTCTATAGTTTCCCATTACACATTTTAAATGCTTAAAAAGAAAATATGTTAACTTTACAAATTATTTTAAAATATTTAAGGGAATTCCATTAACTAAATTCCTAAAAGAGATCAAATTGTTAAGGGGATTTAATCTGTTTAACTAAGATAATCAGATCGACACAAAGAAAAAGTGGAAGAGAATGTAAAATAGATTTGCTCAAGCTCTGTGAGTTAAACATAAACTGTAAAGGAAATCCATTTGAATTTTAACATAAATTTTAAATAACGGCAAATAGTTCTCTCTGATACAAAAGCTAACCTCTGACACAATAAAACTTATTTGGATAATTATATTATGAAGTTTTATTATGCATCTGTCTCCTCAATAGACTGTAAGCTCCCTGGTGACCAGAGCTGAAACCAGAAAATGCCACTTTGCCTGATAAAATTGATACCTGGTAAATGTTCACAAAAGGACAGTTCCCTAGTCCTACCCTGTGGTAAGCTCACATGGGTCTCCTTCCTGAATCTTATATTCTCTAGGGTCTTATCATTCTTTCTGCTCCCACTGCTATGTCCACCTGGACTGTCATTTCTACTTACCCCCGACTCTCGACTTCACCTCTGCACGTTCATATTCCAATCTAAGCATAGTACCACCATACAACCATATAATGATCCAAAGCAGAAAGTACATATATACACATAAGTATAGTGTGTTTTAATACTCATGACGTAAGTGACAAAAGAAAACTGTTCCTTGATTTTTTAAATCTTATTTCCAGAAAAACACTCTTGTTTGATTTTACAAAAGAAAATATGATGAGACATAATTAGTCAGCTGCACCTTTTCAAGAAGAAAAAGCATTCATGATACTGTAATCCTACTGACACAAGCACATGATTAGGAAACATCAAATTATAATTCTATTTACAACGTTTGTATCATTAAACCATCCTACCTTTATTTTCTTATCTTTAAAATGTATTTTAAAGGCTTCCTAATATACTAAATCTAAAAAAATCTTACAATTATAAAATGCAAGAAATGTGTGAAAAGGAAGTCCTACGTTCACAATGTTTCATCATGAAATATCTTTGTGTCATTTTCTTTAATAAGAGTTTTAAGTTCCATTTTTGCCACTTTCTGGGGTTATACACATATATGCCAAGTATTTAGATGTTGGAAATTTGAAAACCTTTGTACCCCTAGTGTTGACTTACTTCTGTTATCAAATAAAACTAGGCTGTATTAGGCAATATCCAAATGGAGTTATATTGTTACTAAAATTCCCGATGCCGTGAAAAATTCTTAATTAAAAATAGTGGCTGGGAATTTCTGCTTTTAGCCATGGGGGAGTTAACTAGAAACAAACCAGCTTTCCTGCCATGAACTAGGACACTGGACAAAATATATGAAGCAACACTTTTCAGATGTTGGAAAACAAGCAGCACAGGACTGTGATCTCTGAAAGAAGGAAAACACACATACAAGGTAAAGCCCACCATTTTTTCTGCCTAAAGGAACTTTCCAGACTGTGGCACAGAGGGGTGGAGACCAACCAGGACACAGTGGTCTTGCTAAAGTGAGAAGGCAGGAACCAGAGTCAGGGCTGGGGAAGCAGGAGTCATTCACAGAGTATACTACCAGAGAGGAAGGCTCCGTAGGAAGAAGGAATTCCAGAAATCTGCAAGATCAGGGAGAAAAAACACAGTGGGAGCTGGGATCTCAATGGTATTTCTGAAGGCTACACACTATTGAGAGACATAGGATTTCTAACCAACCAGACAGGAGAGATCTCACCCCAGGAATTCAAATGAAATGCCAAAAACTCCCAGATATTAGGAGTAGGGCCACATTGACCCTAGAATAAAGACTACTCCGGATTTAACCTAACAAAAGTTAAAACAAGTCTCACATGGAAGCAACGTAAGTGTCCATCGACAGATGAATGGATAAAGAAGATGTGGCACATATATACAATGGAATATTACTCAGCCATAAAAAGAAACAAAATTGAGTTATTTGTAGTGAGGTGAATGGACCTAGAGCCTGTCATACAGAGTGAAGTAAGCCAGAAAGAGAAAAACAAATACCATATGCTAACACATATATATGGAATGTAAAAAAAAAAAAAATGGTTATGAAGAACCTAGGGGAAGGACAGGAATAAAGACGCAGACGTAGAGAATGGACTTGAGGACACAGGGAGGGGGAAGGGTAAGCTGGGACGAAGTGAGAGAGTGGCATGGGCATATATACACTACCAAATGTAAAATAGGTAGCTAGTGGGAAGCAGCCGCATAGCACAGGAAGATCAGCTTGGTGCTTTGTGACCACCTAGAGGGGTGGATGAGGGAGGGTGGGAGGGAGACGCAAGAGGGAGGGGATATGGGGATATATGTATACATATAGCTGATTCACTTTGTCATACAGCAGAAACTAACACAACATTGTAAAGCAATTACACTCCAATAAGCATGTTAAAAAAAAAAAGTCTCAAGAGGAACATGTTGATCTACCCTTAAATCAACTTCTTGCCAGAGCACAGCTCAACACTCAAGGGTAAACTATAAAACACACTCTCAACAGTGTAGTAGCCATGCTTTCCACCACTACTAAAAAAATGACTGGATGGATAAAGAAGCAGAAAAATAACCGATACCAGGAAAGGAAAAAGAAAAAATTCAATAGAAACTGACCCATAGATGACAGAGCTGTTGGAAATGGCAGAGAAGAACATTTAAAAAGGCCCTGTGAATATATTTAAGGACTTCAGGGAAAATACAGATACATCAAGTGAAGTCAAGTAGTTTCTCAGTAGAGAAATGGAAATTATTTTTTTAAGATACAAATTAAAATTCTACATCTGATGTATTTTAACAGCATTGATAAAGAGAGACCAGGCCTTAAATTTCTGTGGTTATTAGTGTGTGAATTTGGAGGCAATGTGAACTGTTACATAAAGGAAAACACACCGTAGAGACTTTTAGCAACTCATTTCTCTGAATAGAACAGAAACTGACTTCTACAGGATGTCTGTGTAAAGGATTCTTTTTTTTTTTAACCAGGGCTGTTCTAAAGGACTCTTGTGATTACATTGGACTCACCTGTATAATTCAGGCAACTCTCCCTATTTTAAGGCAAAAGAGACAAGCCAGTAGTCGGGTGCTAAACGCAGCATAAAATTAAGTCTCCTAAAGAACACACAGAGTGTCTCCTTCTCCAGGGCCTCACCTGGCTCTCCCCCGTTCCAGCTGGTAACAGGTTATGAGCACACCGCAGTGTTAATACCTTGTTAAGGTGGTTTCAGCTGTTGGGTCTTTGAGACATCAACATCTGGACTGTTTTACTGTGAACCCTTGAAGGGTAGGGTTAATCCTGGGATATGCTGAACCTCCACCTTCTCCCACTGCAGGCATGTCTTCCCATGATATGGTGTTGCTGGCAGGGAGTGGGCAGAGACAAGATGGTGGAGCAGAAGGACTGGAGCTCACCTCCTCTCATGAAAACACCAAAATCACAACTAACTGCTGAACCACCATCCACAAAGAAGACTGGAACCTACCAAAGAGGATATTCTACATCCAAAGACAAAGAAGAAGTCACAACGAGATGGTAGGAGGGGTACTTTCACAATGTAATCTAATCCCATACCTGCCAGGTAGGTGACCTACAAACTGGAAAATAATTACATCACAGAGGTTCTCCCACAGGAGTGAAAGTTCTCAGCCCCACATCAGGCCCCTCAGCCCGGGGGTCTGGCTTCAGGAGCTGGAGACCCCACAACATTTGGCTTTGAAGGCCAGCAGAGTTTGATTGCAAGAGCTTGACAGGACCGGGGGAAACAGAGACTCCACTCTTGGAGGGCACACAAAAGGTTTCACATACACCAGGACCCAGAGTGAAGCAATGCCTCCATAGGTGCCTGGGCCAGACCTACCTGCTGGTCTTGGAGGGTCTCCTGGGGAAGCAGGGTGGCTGTGGCTCACAGTGGGGGCAAGTACACTGGAGACGGAGTCCCCAGGAAGTATTCACTGGTGTGATCTCCCAGAGATCACCATTTTGGCACCAAGACCTGACCCAACCCAATAGCCTGCAGGCTCCAGTGCTGGGGCACCTCAGGCCAATCAGCAGGGTGGGAACACAGCCCCACCATCAGCAGAAATGCTGCCTAAAGTCACCCTGATCTCACAGACACCTCTAAACACACCTCTTGACATGGCCTGCCCACCAAAGAGACAAGATCCAGCTCCACCTACCAGTGGGAAGGCACCAGTTCCTCCCACCAGGAAGTCTGCATAAGTCTCTGGACCAACCTCACCTACCAGGGGGCAGACACCAGAAGCAAGAGGAACTATGACCCTGCAGCCTGCAGGACAGAGACCACAAATACACAATGTTAGAAAAAATGAGACAGCAAAGGATTATGTCACAGAAGAAGGAACAAGATAAAACTCCAGAAGAACAACTAAGTGAAGTAAAGATAGACAATCTACCTGAAAAAGAATTCAGAGTAGTGATCGTAAAGATGATCCAAGATCTCAGAAAAAGAATGGAGGCACAGACAGAAGATACAAGAAATGTTTAACAAAGACCTAGAAGATTTAAAGAACAAACAGAGATGAACAATACAATAACTGAAATGAAAAATACACTAGAAGGTGGACTTCCCTGGTGGTGCAGTGGTTAAGAATTTGCCTGCCAATGCAGGGGACATGGGTTTGGGCCCTGGTCCAGGAAGATCCCACATGCCGTGGAGCAACTAAGCCCATGCACCACAACTACTGAGCCCGCATGCTGCAACTACTGAAGCCCATGCACCTAGAGCCCATACTCTGCAACAAGAGAAGCCACCACAATGAGAAACCCATGTACTGCAATGAAGAGTAGCCCCCGCTCACTGCAACTAGACAAACCCCATGCACAGCAATGAAGACCCAACACAGCCAAAAGTAAATTAATTAATTAATTAATTTTAAAAATAAGGACAATTATTTTTTTTAAATACACTAGAAGGAAACAATAGAATAAATGAGGCAGAAAAACAAATAAGTGAGCTGGAAGACAGATTGGTGGAAGTCACTGCCATGGAACAGAATTTTTTTTAAAAAAAGAATGAAAAGAAATGAGTACAGTCTAAGAGAACTCTAGGATAACATTAAATGCACCAACATTAAATGCAATATTAAATGCATTATAGGGGTCCCAGAAGGAGAAGAGAGAGAGAAAGGACCTGAGAAAATATTTGAAGAGATCACAGTGGAAAACTTCCCTAACCTGGGAAAGGAAACCCTCACTCAAGTCCAGGAATCACAGAGAGTCCCAGGCAGGATAAACCCAAGGAGTAACACACCAAGACACATAGTAATCAAATTGACAAAAATTAAAGACAAAGAGAAAATATTAGGGAAAAGCAACAAACAACAGAAAAGGGAATCCCTATAAGGTTGTCAGCTGACTTTTCAGCAGAAATTCTTTAGGCCAGAAGGGAGTGGCATGATATATTTAAAATGATGAAAGGGAAAAAACTACAACCGAGAATACTCTACCCAGCAAGGCTCTCATTCAGATTCAATGGAGAAATCAAAATCTTTACAGACAAGTAAAAGCTAAGAGAATTCAGCACCACCAAACCAGCTTCGAAACAAATGCTAAAGGAACATCTCTAGGCAGAAAATAAAAGGCTACAACTAGAAACAACAAAATTACAAATGGGAAAGCTCACCAGTAAAGGCAAACATACAGTAAAGGTAGGAAGTCATCCATATAAATATGATGTCAAAACCAGAAATCATGAGAAGAGGAGAGTACAAATGAAGGATATTGGAAATGCATTTGAAATTAAGAGACCAGCAACTTAAAACAATCTTGTTTATATATAGACTGCTATATCAAAACCTCATGGCAACTGCAAAGCAGAAATCTACAATAGATACACACACAAAAAAGAAAACATAATCCAAACACAACACTTAAGATAGCCATCAAATCACAAGAGAAGAGAACAAAAGAGGATGGGAAGAAAAAAGACCTACAAAAACAAATCCAAAACAATTAACAAAATGGCAATAAGAAAATATATATCGATAATTACCTTAAATGTAAATGGATTAAATGCTCCAACCAAAAGACTTAGAATGACTGAATGGATATGAAAACAAGACCTGTATATATGCTGTCAACAAGAGACCCACTTCAGATGCAGAGACACATACAGACTGAAAGTGAGGGGATGGAAAAAGGTATTCCATGCAAATGGAAATCAAAAGAAAGCTCAAGTAGCAATACTCGTATCAGATAAAATAGACTTTAAAATAAGGACTGTTACAAGAGACAGAGAAGGGCTCTACATAATGACCAAGGGATCAATACAAGAAGATATAACAATTGCAAATATATGCACCCAACATAGGAGCACCTCAATATATAAGGCAAATGCTAACAGCCATAAAAGGAGAAATTGACAGTAACACAGTAAAAGTGGGGACTTGAACACACCACTTACATCAATGGACAGATCATCCAAACAGAACATCAATACGGAAACACAGGCCTTAAATGACAAATTAGACCAGATGGAGTTAATTGATATTTATACAGCATTCCATCTGAAAGCAGCAGAATATACATTCTTCTCAAGTACACATGGAACATTCTCCAGTATAGATAACATGCTGGGCCACAGAGCAAGCCTCAGTAAATTTAAGAAAACTGAAATCATATCAAGCATCTTTTCCAACAACAAAGCTATGAGATTAGAAGTCACCTACAAGAAAAAACTGTAAAAAACATAAACACACGGAGGCTAAACAATATGTTACTAAACAACAAATGGATCACTGAAGAAATCAAAGAGGAGATGAAAAAACTCCTAGAGACAAATGAAAATGAAAACACAACAGTCCAAAACTTATGGGATGCAGCAAAAGCAGTTCTAAGAGGGAAGTTTATAGCAGTACAGTCTTACCTCATAAAACAAGAAAAATCTCAAATACAACCTCACCTCACACCTAAAGCAACTGGAGGAAGAACAAACAAAACCCAAGGTCAGTAGAAGGAAAGAGTCATAAAGATCAGAACAGAAATAAATGAAATAGAAATGAAGAAAAAAATAGCAAAGATCAGTGAAACTAAAAGATAAACAAAATTGATAAACCTTTAGCCAGACTCACCAAGAAAAAAAGGGAAAGGGCTCAAATCAATAAAATTAGGAATGAAAAACGAGAAGTTACAACAGACACCACAGAAATACAAAGGATCATAAGAGACCACTACAAGCAACTTTATGCCAATAAAATGGACAACCTGCTGTATAGCACAGGGAGCTCAGCTCAGTGCTCTGTGATGACCTAGATAGGTGGGACTCGGGGGTGGGGGGGGCAGGTGGGCAGTGGAAGGGAGGTCCAAGAGGGAGGCAATATATGTATCCATATAGCTGATTCACTTCATTGTATAGCAGAAACTAACACAACATTGTAAAGAAACTATACTCCAATAAAAAAATTTTTTTAATGGACAACCTAGAAGAAATGGATAAATTGTTAGAAAGGTACAATCTTTCAAGACTGAACCAGAAAGAAATAAAAAATATGAACAGATCAATCACAAGTACCAAAACTGAAACTGTGATTTTAAAACTCCCAACAAACAAAAGTCCAGGACCAGATGGCTTCACAGGCAAATTCTATAAAACATTTAGAGAAGAGTTAATACCTAACCTTCTGAAACTATTTCAAAAAATTACAGAGGGAAGAATACTCTCAAATCATTCTATGAGGCCACCATCAACCTCAAACCAAAACCAGACAAAGATATCACAAAAAAAAGAAAATTACAGGCCACTATCACTGATGAATAAAGACACAAAAATCCTCAACAAAATACTAGCAAACCAAATCCAACAATATCTTAAAAGGATCATACACCATAATCAAGTGGGATTTATCCCAGGGATGCAAGGATTTTTCAATATCTGCAAATCAATCAGTGTGATACACCACATTAACAAATTGAAGAATAAAAACCATAAGATCATCTCAATAGATGCAGAAAAAGCTTTTGACAAATCCAACACCCATCTATGTTAAAAACTCTCCAGAAAGTGGGCCTAGAGGGAATACACCTCAACATAAAAAGGCCATACATGACAAACACAAGCCAACATCATACTTAACAGTGAAAAGCAGAAGGCATTCCTTCTAAGATCAGGAACAAAAGAAGGATATCCACTCTTGCCACTTTTATTCAACATAGTTTTGAAAGTCCTAGCCACTGCAATCAAAGAAGAAAAAGAAATAAAAGAATCCAAATTGGAAAAGAAGTAAAACTGTCACTGTTTGCAGATGACACGATACTAACATAGAAAATCCTAAAGATGCTACCAGAAAACTACTAGACCTCATCAATGAATTTGGTAAAGTTGCAGGATACAAAATTAATATACAAAAATTTTGCATTTCTATACGCTAACAATGAAAGATCAGGAAGGGAAATTAAGGAAACAAGCCCACTTACTATAACATAAAAAAGACTAAAATATCTAGGAATAAACCTACCTAAGGAAACAAAAGACTTGTACTCCAAAAACTATAAGACGCTGATGAAAGAAATTGAAAATGACACAACAGATGGAAAGCTATACCATGTTCTTGGATTGGAAGAATCAACATTGTCAAAATAACTATACTATGCAAGACAATCTACAGATTCACCACAATCCCTTTCAAATTACCAATGCCACTTTTCACAGAACTAGAACAAAAATATTTTAATTTGTATGAAAACACAAAAGACCCCAAGACCCCAAACAGACAAAGCAATCCTGATAAAGAAAAATGGAGCTGGAGGAATCAGGCTCCCTGACTTCAAACTATACTACAAAGCTACAGCAATCAAAACATTATGGTACTGGCACAAGGACAGAAATATAGATCAATGGAATGGGATAGAAATCCCAGAAATAAACCCATGCACCTATAGTCAATTAATCTATAACAAAGGAGGCAAGAATATACAATGGAGAAAAGACCATCTCTTCTATAAGTGGTACTGGGGAAAATGAACAGTTACATATAAAAGAATGAAATTAGAACATTCTTTAACACCGTACACAAAAACAAACTCAAAATGAATTAAAGACCTAAATGTAAGACTGGATACTATAAAACTCCCAGAGGAAAACATAGGCAGAACATTCTTTGACATAAATCACAGCAATATCTTTTTGGTTCCATCTCCTAGAGTAATGGAAATAAAAACAAAATAAACTAACAGGACCTACTAAACTTAAAAGCTTTTGCCCAGCAAAGGAAATCATAAATGAAACAAAAAGACAACCCGCAGAATGGGAAAAAATATTTGCAAACAAAGCACCCGACAAGGGATTAATCTCCAAAATATACAAAGAGCTCATTCAGCTCAATATAAAAAAAAAAAAAACACAAAAAATCCAATCAAAAAATGGACCATCTAAATAGACATTTCTCCAAAGAAGACATACAGATGGACAAAAAGGACATGAAAAGATGCTCAACATAGTTAATTATTAGAGAAATGAAAATCAAAACTACAGTGAGGTATCACCTCACACCTCAGAAAGGCCATCATCAAAAAGTCTACAAACAATAAATGCTGGAGAGGGTACTGAGAAAAGGGAGCCCTCCTATACTGTTGGTGGGAATATAAATTGGTGCAGCCACTATGGAGAACAGTATGGAGGTTCCTTAAAAAACTAAAACTAGATCATAATCCAGCAATCCTAATCCTGGGCATATATCCGGAGAAAACCATAATTCAGAAAGATACATGCACCCCAATGTTCATTGCAGCCCTATTTATAATAGCCAAGACATGGAAGCAACCTAAATGTCCAGCAACAGAGGAATGGATAAAGAAGATGTGGTACATATATACAATGGAATATTAGCCACAAGAAGGAATAAAATAATGCCATTTGCAGCAACATGGATGGATCTAGAGATTATCATACTAAGTGAAGTAAATCAGACAGAGAAAGACAAATATCATATAATATTATACATGTAGAATCTAAAAAGAAATGATACAAATGAACTTGTTTACAAAACAGAAACAGACTCTCAGACTTCAAACTTATGGTTACCCAAAGGGAAAGGTGGGGGGAGAGAGAAATTAGGAGTTTGGGATTAACATATACACACAACTATATATAAAACAGGTAACCAACAAGGACCTCCTATATAGCACAGGGAACTCTACTCAATATTCTGTAATAAGCTATATGGGAAAATAATCTGAAAAAGAATATGGATATATGTATATATATAACTGAATCACTTTGCTGTACACCTGAAACTAACACAACATTGTAAATCAACTGTACTCCAATATAAAATAAAAACTAAAATAAAAAAATAAAATTCTCCATCTGGAAAAACTGATAGGAAAAATGGCAAAACAGGAACACGGGAAGGATAAATGAGAAAACAATGAGGTAGTTACTTAGAAGACATAGTGGGTGGTGGGGAACAGGTGGGAATATAGGAAAGGGAGTGGAGCTTCTAGATATATAGGGATGGATGCTTAATAAAATTCTACATATTCAAAACAAGTACTGAAAGGGGAGAAAAACTAAAACTAAATGGAAACAGAAACAACTAAATTCAACTGAACTGCATTTAAATTGAGTAAGCTAATCACACTTAAGAAAATGATTCCTAAGATTGCATTTATATTAAATCCTAGAACAGGTAATACATGATGAAAGAAATCAGAAGAGTGGCTGCCTGGAAAAAGGGGGGTGGGAGCAGAGGGGGGGTTTGCAGAGTTTACCTCGGAAGAGGTTGGAGGAAACTTTCTGGGCAGATGAAAATATATTGAATCTTGATACAGGATGTGGATTACACAGGTGCCTACAGTTGTTAAAATTCCTTCAACTGTAACACCACATTTCAACAGTGTGTAAATTATACCTCAAATTTTAAAAATAAGAGGACAGATAATGGCCTGGCTTTATAATTGCAATGTAATAATAATCAGCTTTTTCACATCATCACCAAGGAAGCTCTTCTCAGTCTCAGCCCATGAATGTATATAAAAGACACAGTTAGCAAACTTGCAGTCTTTTCCTCCTCAGTTAGCGTGAAATTGCTTGTAAGTATTCTTTTGACTTTGCCACTTCTTTACACCTGCTAAAAATTTCCACCATGGCCAGCTCCTCGCTCACCATTCTAGAGTAAATGATGATCTAAAGGAACAGGAATAAGGTCTGTCTGACCTGCTGTTAGCTGTAAAAAGAAACATGAGCCATCTGCCCTGAGTCTTAAGCCACATTTCTTTTTCTTAGTGTGAATACTATTATGTGGTATATGCAAGTCCCGTACAATGCAATTTACACAGCTGGGTTGCTCTCACTGACAAAATGCCTTTTAAAACAATGATCTATCTCTGCTGGAAGTTTCATATACCCTAAGAGAGCAGAGGGAATGAAGAGGAAAGTCATTTCTTCTGAAAAAAACTTCTGCAAGGAAACTCGCATTTTAAAAATCTACCAGATCGCATGTCGAATTATCTCTTACTACTGGCAGTTAAAAACTACTTTGCCCAGGAATGGCATTCTGCAAAACAAACAACTACCTTTATCTGTTGTTCTTTATGTGCAATAACTCCTTAAATAAAAAAAAGTCCAGGACTCTTTCCTAAAGATGATTTCAACTTTAAAATCTGCATTGTATTTCCTAAATCATCTGGACTCCACTACCTTAATTATAAGAAAACAGTCACCTTTTTAACAAAACATTTTGTGCTTAAAATTTCCTATTGGCGCAGTCAATTCTTTTGCATATTTTTATGGTAATAAATGAAATTTTGCTGGGAGTCAAAATAAAAACAAAAAATTTAAAATTCATTCTACTTGTCAATTATCAATACTTGAGTCTTACAACAATACCACAGTTTCAACAACTTTACACCATCACATGTAATAGTTCATATCAGAATAAGCAGATGAGAACTTTCCCAGAGTAGCTCTCAAGCAGATAAGTGAATATGCAAAAAGAAATTACAGGTAAAAAAATAATAACAAGCATTACAATTCTGTATAGATATTTATATATTTTCAAGCTTTTACTATCATGTCAGTGTATTTCAATCCTTTCCAACAAACTAAATAAAACTAAATTTTGATATGTGGTCATTTTTTTCACTTCAAGCTACTGTACATTCTTTCAAAGCTCTATAAAGGGAGAATTCTTCATTTCCAGAAGCTTCCCGTTCCTATCATTTTACTACTATCTAGTGTTAAAACTCTGTACTTAAGACAATGGTTTCTCAAATTTGACTTTTTTTTCCATATAAATAATACTCTGAAGGGGGAAAAAGAAAACATGGCTGTAAACAGCACCACTGGCTTATATCCACTAGATGTCAGTCATGCTGTTAGCATCAATTTACATTCTTAATCCTGAACGACACAGACAGAAATTCTATTAAATCTATCCCTGATTCAGTATGAATGCACCACAGAGGCACCTAGGATTTGACACGATGTGAACTAAGCCTTGTGTCTAGAAAAACTATGGTTCTGCCATCAATAAGATACAGGCTTTCGCTAACTGCCATTGTTAGTTGAGGACAGTTGGGTTGGGGGCACTTGTGACAGTAATCAGTTTACAAGAAAGAGTGATGTGCTAATAATTTCAGAGAGAAATGTTTTCAAAGACTTAGCTTGTGGAAACAGGGACGCAAAAAGCCGATCATTTCTTATATACGTAAGAAATTCAGGATATTTAGAATATTTCATAGAACAGCCTTCCTTCCCCCTCAAAAATGCTGACTGGGGCCTCCCTGGTGGCACGGTGGTTGAGAGTCCGCCTGCCGATGCAGGGGACGCGGGTTCGTGCCCCGGTCCGGGAAGATCCCACATGCCGCGGAGCGGCTGGGCCCGTGAGCCATGGCCGCTGGGCCTGCGCGTCCGGAGCCTGTGCTCCGCAGCGGGCGAGGCCACGGCAGTGAGAGGCCCACGTACCACAAAAAAATTTTAAATGCTGACTGTATTGAAAATAAAACGTTCCCTGGGAAATTGACTTAAGAAGATAAAACATCCTTGATTGTTGCCACCAAAATTACAAATTAGTTCTGTTCTTAAAGATAACTGAATTCCTCTTCCCAGTAAAATAGTGTGAGTGAGAAAAGTTCCTAAGCATTCTCACAGAAAAGACCCACATAAGGCACCTACTGTTTCTGGGAAGTAAACAGTAAGATGACTGTTTACCCAATTCTTGGATCATCCCAGGCCAGTTCAACACATTAATCGTCACCACGGACTTTGCAATCTCACCATAATACCAAACATTCCACACCATCCCTTAAATAATGTGGGAGGTAACATTAAGAGAAGACCCATAGAAATCTTTGGGAAAGTCCTGATATCATCGACAGTAGAATTAAGAGACTGAATTAGGTAGTCTCGAATTTTCTTCCAGCTCTACCATTTTTTGCTTCTATGATGCAAACATGCTCTTTTCCTCAAAATAATCATCTTTTCTGAGGACTAGCTGTAACATGTTAATTGTTCCTGAAGATAGAAAAATATAAATATATGTTGTCAATTATGTTAACTCAGTGAGAACCCTGATCCCTGGCTTTTGTGGTCGCAAAGTCTACGGTTCTTCCCCCCACCCCACATCCAATGCAAGTCAAGGATTTCTTCCCCAGAATTCTCTTCATGTTGCCTCGACTCCCATTTCTCACCCCTTAACCACCCTTCCTACACACCCCACACCACACAGGATCCTCTCTGAAGAAATACTAGTTTGCATATTTAGGGAGATCCTAGCCCATCTAAATTGTGCTGCAGGTAAATTCCCAGTGAGGACCTATCGTATTGTAGTATGTTTTCTACGTGTTGGAAGCAGCATCCGATGCGTTCGGTATAGCACTCCTTTCACGATGACATCGCCAACCCCTGATTTCACAACTGACAATGAAATAAGCACGCCATCTGAGTGTCACATATGCTGGGAGGAACAAGAAGTGGAACTTGGAATTCTAAGATGAGTAGATCCAACACACGCCCTTGGTCTGGGTATCACCCCATTTCTGGGCACACTGTTAATGGGATCATGTATTCATTCAGTTTTTCAACAGATACGTCCGCCCGCTCTATGCCAGGCGTTGTGCTAAGCATTGAAGAGGAAGCTGTGAAAGAGGCAGGTGCAGTCTGTTCTCAAAGAATTTGAAGTCTAGTAGAGGATAGTGATGAATTAAATCACATAAGGTTCTAATGAGAAATACAATCGTTGGAAGAGTTATTACAGTTACAATACTGCAAATTCTATGGTTACCAGTATAAACGTAACATAATCCTGCACAGAACAGAAATGTAGACTCTCCCAAGTAATGTGCCCTAAATTGCAGGATGATTCTAATATAGATTCCAGAACTATAGTTCTGGTGAGTCTGGGGTGCATGGACCTGGCACTTCTAGAGCATTCCATTGTTTCAGTCACTCCTTGTGAATTCTGGGGGCCTGGATGAACCTAAGGAAAAAAAACTGCTCAGGGGACAGATTCTAGCCCACTGTTTTCATTATTAATTTAATTTGTATTTCCTCAAAAACCTTATCAAAGGATGTTACTGACTGCCAGAGAAAGAGAGAACTGAGATGAAAAGCCATCCCTCTTTCCTTTATACTTTTGATGTTAGACTCCCTAGAAAAGAGTCTAAGGAGAAACCCTGGAAGACCTCAAAACCAATCCTGCTGTCACTCTGCACAACTTATAGGGGAGAAAAGTAGCTAATAGACTGTCAGAAGAGAGAGGTTTATTAAACCAAGCAATTAGCCCTTTACTTTAAAGGGATGTGGTGAGACTCAACAAAGTCAAGCACACAAGGTGATTTAAGGTTTTTGAAAGGAAGGACGGAGCATTCAGGGCTGTAGGAATAAAGGCTCAAAGGTTTAATGAACGTCTGTCTAGTACTTTCCACTTGGTAAGTGGCTTTCACTTATTTTATTACCTTCTCAAAATCGCCCTGTTAAACAGCAGGGCGGATACATGTCTTTCTGTGATCCCTGAAGGTCACAGTGAAACACACACTCCATGAGTTTACATAAACACACAACGAGGGGGGCGGGCACTGATGGAGACCCAACCAGTTACCTTACAAGGCTCAGCAACCTGAAGGATGTCGGCAAGAAACGGGAAGGGGCAGACTTCTGGGCGAGTGTGGCCCTCAGGAGGCAGATTCAGGATGTAGTAGACGTACGTGAGCCATGTCTCAGGCAGGTTAAAATGAGTTGGTTAAGACTGGACCCAGCCTACAGACATAGAAAACAAACTTATGGTTACTAAAGGGGAAAGGGGGAGGGGGAGGGACAAATTAGGAGTTTGGGATTAACAGATACACACTACTATACATAAAATAGATAAACAACAGGGACCTACTGTATAGCATAGGGAATTATACTCCATGCTTTGTAATAATCCATAAGGGAAAAGAATCTGAAAAAAATATGTGTATATATATATATATATATATGTCTGTATTACTGAATCACTTTGGTGTACCCCTGAAACTAGCATGACATTGTAAATCAACTATATTTCAATTAAAAGAATTAGACACAGCCCTTAGTCTTTCCAATATACAATATTTTCTCTTAAACAGGTCTTAAAGCAAGGAAAGGGTTGAGGGCATTGGCCTTTGTTGAAGCCCTACTATGTGCAAAGAGCATTCTTGGTGCTGGGCATCCCTGACCTCATTTCATTCCCATCACAACCCCATAAGACACTATTATGGGCTCAATTTTACAGACAAAGAAACTGAGTCTCAGAATTTAAGTAACTTACTTACCCTAGGTTATTTGGCTCAGGAAGATATGAAGCCTAGATCTGAGTACAGTTCTGTCTTTTTGAAAGTTTGTGATTATTGTGGGAATGTAAATTGGTGCAGCCACTGTGGAAAACAATATGGAGGTTTCTCAAAAAAAACTAAAAATAGAACTGTTACATGACCCAGCGATTCTGCTCCTGGTTGTATATCCAAAAAAAACAAAAAACAAAAACACTAATTTGAAAAGATACATGCACCCCAATGTTCATAGCAGCATTATCTACAATGGCCAAGATATGGAAGCAACCTAAGTGTCCATTGATGGATGAATGGATAAAGAAGATGTGGTACATATATACAATGGAATATTACTCAGTCATAAAAAAGAATGAAATTTTGCCATTTGCGGCAACATAGATGGACTTGGAGGGTATTATGCTAAATGAAATAAGTCAGACAGAGAAAAACAAATACTGTATGAGATCATTTATACGTGGAATCTAAAAAATAAAACAAACTAGTAAATATAACAAAAGGAAACAGATTCACAGATAACAGAGAACAAACTAGTGGTTACCAGTGGGGGAGGAGGCAGGGACAGCATAAGGGTGGGAGAGTGGGAGATACAAATTATGGGTGTAAGACAGGCTCAAGGACGTATGTACAACACGGGGAATAGAGCCCATATTTTGTAATAACTGTAAATGGAGTATAACCTTTAAAAGTTGTATAAAAAATTAAAAATAGGGCTTCCCTGGTGGCGCAGTGGTTGGGAGTCCACCTGCCGATGCGGGGGACGCGGGTTCGTGTCCCGGTCCGGGAGGATCCTGCATGCCGCGGAGCGGCTGGGCACATGGGCCAGGGCCGCTGGGCCTGCGCGTCCGGAGCCTGTGCTCCACGACGGGAGAGGCCACGACAGTGAGAGGCCCGCGTACTGCAAAAAAAAAAAAAAAAATTAAAAGTTTGTGATTCCTTAAAATGATGTTGTTGCCCATCCTACTATGTTTATTTTCTGTGTTTATCCCATAGTACCTCTCTCTACATTAAGAAGTGGAATATACATTTTCAGAGCCAGAACCATGTTTGCTAAACCTTGAGACACTTGAGGCTGCTTCCTACCAAGTTATCCAAAGGGACCTTGAAGACAACATTAAAATACATAATTCAAAAAGCAAATGAATGTGTGGACACAAGATATTACATAATAGAATTAAATAGGTAATTGAATAAATACCTAAATCAGAGACTGAGCAACTTGGATAACCTAAACTTTTAATTACCTAAACGAATGCATGCTTTTAAGAGGTTAGGCAATTATTTTGGCATCAGCTTGTTCACATCACTTAACTAAGTTGATTAACATTTCTAGGAAATACGAAATCGTATTGATAATATTAGAAAAATTTGCATTTATCATAAAATCTATCCACAAGGAAATGTTTTGGGCAATGTACGCTGCTCTATCAAAGGTATCTGAATATTCACTTTTCTTAAAACTTAAATTATATTTTCAGTGCCCTGCAGGAAAAAAATCCTATTGTCAATTATCTTGGAAAGGAGAAACTGTGTTATGAAGCAAATAGTTTACTCCTTATCCCAATTTACCTTCCATTGTCTTAAAGTGAACTCTTCAGGTGGCAGTCCCATCCTGGCATGAAAAACAATTTGCCTTTAGAAAAAGGAAATTATACACTGAGCCCCTACAGACCCCAAAAACACTCTACCCAAGAGCAAACAACCTGAAGCTTATTCCCCATCCGGAAAATTGTTCATTCACATCCCCTCCCATTTCCTCAATACTGTGACCTTACCCCAGCTGGTGAGCTAGCCCCACAAACCATTTAGACTCCACCGCAGAATTAAAATGCACACATACTGTGGCTGTAATTCAATTAATCTTCTCCTTGGGTTTCCTCTGCTCCGTGCCAGGGTCATTTGTAAGGCCATCACTCACTCCAAACTGTTGCACCTGCGATGCTATGGAAACACCCCCTTCCTCCCTCCCTGTCTCTATCCTCCCAGGCACGGTGCCCTAATCACCTTTTTCCCAGGCACAAAAGCTTTCCTCTGCAAACGAGGAAGGCTAGAATTCCCCCAAGCATTGGCAAGGAAATATTTAAATGTAATCAGAGGATCTCCCTTTGTTTTATTTTTTTTTTCCTGGGGAAATTAATCTCTCTAAGGTATTCGATGTATTCTTTTGCTCTTCCGTGAGGCCACATCATCACACAGTGCCCGAGTGGTCACAGCTTGCAAAGGCTAAATATTTTCTTCTCTTTTCACTGCGGACACAGATGATACGTGCCTGGTTCCCTCAAGCATTTCTAATTGAATACTTTGCTTCATGTAAACTGTTTTAAACTTGGCTGTGAGAAATATGTGCTTGGGCACCCTACTCCTCCCCCAGCTAGAGTGTGGATGCAGAATCCCTGGCAGCCTCTGCTGCCCTGACAGCCGCCCCTCCCAGCCTGCGGTTCCCTTGCCTCCAACAAGCTTGAGAAACTTCTCAGCTCACTTCTCCCAAAACACCGCGAGTCTCGGGGCCTTCCGATTTCACGGAGTTCCTAGTAGAAAAGCTAAACTCTGTTATATATTTTTATAAGGTTGGAAGTCAAACCGGCCTTCAGTTTCTGCTCTACCACTTTGGAGCTATGTGAGCTTAGACAAATCACTTGGCATTTCTGAATTTCAGGTTCATTATTTATAAAGTGGGGGGATAACGTCCACTACATGGGGTTGCTGTGAGCATTAAATGGGATAATGGATGGATATAAGGTGTCTACCGTAATACCTGGCCCATACTCTGCACTTAAAGGATGTGACAGTCCTCCTTCCCATATTGTTACTTAATTACTGGGTGTCCTCAAATTGTGATTAGACAGAGCAGGCAAAGATGCAGACAGATCTGACCCCATCACTCTCAAAACAGCAAGAAGCAGACAGACCTGAAGGTTCTGGGAGTCAAAGCTCTGGAACCAGGGGTCCTCAGGCTTCAGCCAGCATTGCAATCACCAGGAGAGCTATGAAAACACAGGCCCCTGCTCCAGAGCCTCGGATTCAGAAGGCCTGGGCAGGCCTTTGAGAATCTGCATTTACAAGAAGTTTCCAGTGCCGCTGCTACTGGCTTAGGGACCGTATTTTGAGACCCATTGCTTTACAGGATGTGACAATAAGCAGTTTGGGGGAAATAACTGACGTGATGGGATAAACAAATATCTCATGTTGGAAAGAATCAACGTTTTGGAGATTTGAGGGAGCCTTGCCAAAGGAGATCTCCTCCTTCACAACAGTGCCTGGATTACCCAGGCAGAGTTCCCTGAGTGAAATACACTCTCCCAGCCCCAGCAGACAGACACTAGTTTTTCGTTTTTCTTTTTTTTTGGGGGGGGGGCGGTGCTGGTGGTTGGTGGGCGGGGTGTTGTTTTTCAGATGAGCATTGCTTATTTCCTCTTCCCTGCATATTTTGGGCATTAGGGCCAAGGTTAAAGCTTACCATTAATCCCGCAAAGTGCTCTGTACTCTACTTTGATCATAAACAGAGGCTGACGGCCATCACCTCTGACAACCTAGTGTGGCAGTGATGGTGGTGGGACCCCAGGCAGGCCTCCCAGCTACCCAGCTGCTGGGAGACAGCAGGGAAGCAGCGGGTGGGATCCCTGTGACAGCAGCTTTGGGGCTCCTACGGACTCTCAATTTAATCTAGGATTCTGTAAGGCAAATGCGACCATTTCCACTTTAAAAATGGAATGGAACAAAAAGATGCATGCACCCCAGTGTTTATAGCAGCACTATTTACAGTAGATAGCCAAGACGTGGAAGTAAGCTAAACGTCCATTGACAGAGGAATGGATAAAGAAGATGTGGTACATATAGACAATGGAATGTCAGCCATAAAAAGAATGAAATAATGCCATTTGCAGCAACGTGGATGGACCTAGAGACTGTCATACTAAGTGAAGTAAGTCAGACAAAGACTTATAAGTGATATAATATCACTTATATGTGGGATCTAAAAAAAATGATACAAATGAACTTATCTACAAAACGGAAGTAGAGTCAGATATAGAAAACAAACATGGTTACCGGGGGGAAGGGGGGAGGGATAAATTGGGAGATTGGGACTGACCTACACACACTACTATATATAAAATAGATAATCAACAAGGACTTACTGTACAGCACAGGGAACCCTACTCAGTACTCTGTAATAACCTATATGGGAAAAGAATCTAAAAAAGAGTGGATATATGTATATGTATAACTGGTTCACTTTGCTGTATAGCAGAAACTATCACAACATTGTACAACTATACTCCAATCAAAAATTTTAAAATAAAAAGCAATAAATAAAATGGAATAGAAATTAAAGCTCAGACAGCATACGTCACCTTCCCATTCCCCCCATTATTAAGTGATGTAACCTGGTTTTTTCAGGTTTGACTCCCCAGGTTTTATTTCCACTTTGCCATTTCAGTAGCTTTTCTGTAAGATGAGGGGGACTGAACTGTGCCTCTGCTTCCTTCTGTCCAGTTCATTCTGTGATTTACCAGCTTTCCTCTTCCAAATTTACAGTAAAAATGTTTTAAAAGTCCATACATTCCCAACACAGAAACGTAAAGGGTGTCACCCTCTTAAACTATCAAACATCAACTCAGAGTGTTTAATAACAACAGAATTTTTCCCACCTGTGCTTGGTCTTAAGCCCCTATCCTTCCCTCAGGTTGCTGAGAATGAACCAAAGGAACCTTTTGTCTCTAGGTTAGTTAACGACCTCTAAGGAAATGATGTGGGTTGTAAGTGGAGTTGTCAGAATTAGCAAATAAAAATACAAGACACGCAGTTAAATTTGGATTTCAGATGAATCACAAATAATTTCTAAGTATGTGTTTACCCCCATGCAGTATGTGAAAGACAGTCATACTGGAAAATTCTTCTTTATCTGAAATTCAAGTTTAGCTGAGCATCCTGTATTTTATCTGCAACCTGCCATAAAGGCTTCCTCATTAGTCTCTGTATTGTCAGAAGACAACATGTGAGATAAAAACAGGGGATGGAGGGAAGCCCCTTCCCCCTCTGAGGGCTGCTCCTTCCTTCTGCACGTCCCATGTGGTCAGGAGACATGTTAACATCAGCTCCAACATAGGTTTATAAATCATCACTCGTTTCCTGTCCATTAACATTGTCAACCAGCAGAGACAACTTGTGACCTATTATCCCCCAGTCAAGCCCTTGCTTAGAGGTGCATCAGGAATGTTAGCTCGCTAAGTAAATGTGTGCATTTTAATACAGACTTGCTCTTCCCTAAGTCAAATCCTAACCGCCCCCCACTGTTACTGCTTATTTTTTTACCCATAGATGCCCTGACTTATTTTCCTCTTTCACTACATCATTATCAAATGATAAAAGTTTCCAATTTTTATCATTTTCCCCATCATCAGCAATAAAGCAAAGATGTTAAAACACCTAAAACCAGCAGATAACGCATAAAGTCAATTCCAAACAGAAGATCTGCTCTCGGGAACTGGGTTGAGTGCTGAGGATATACAGATGAATAAAACACCTGCCAGGAACTGAATAGCCCTAACCTCCAATGTGATTGGATTTGGTATTTGGGGGATAATTAGATGCAGGTAATTCCCAATGAGGTAAATCTTCATGATGGGATTAGCACCCTTTTTAGAAGAGACACCAGAGAGCTTGCTCTGACTCTCCATCTCTCTTGCTACTGAGCCGAGCAAGAAGGCAGCTGTCTACAAACCAGAAAGAGAGCCCTCACCAGAACCCGGACCTCCAGCCTCCAGACCTGTGAGCAAACACACTTCTGTTGTTTAAGCCACCCAGTCGGTAGTATTTTGTTGTGGCCACCTGAGCTACCTAATGCAATATCCTTTTGTGAACCCCTTTAAAATAAGTAGGAAATTTTAAATGATTTGGAAAGTATCCATCAGTCCTCTTGTTGGTCCCTGATGCCCATTCAATGCACAGTTATCATTTTCTTGGAATTTCCTCCCCCTTCCAGAAAAGCAGATCCTGGAAACCATCTTAAGTGGCTTCTTTGTGTCCCCAGCAGCTTGGTCATGACTTGTTGGACTGGGTGCACTCCTGATGTAAGTGGCATCAATCTTATCTCCACACGTGGAAATTTTGGGGTTGAAACTGAGAAACAGCAACTCAGCCTCTGAATGTGGTTGGAGCTAGGATGTGGGAACTAGAGAGCCGGGGAAGGCATTCATGCCCTCAGTGTGCTAGAAACACAGAAAACGTCAGTTACAGAGAAAAGGTGGAAGCAGACAGAAAGAAGAGAAGGTAGCTATTGTTTTTTTTTTACTCATCCATCCATTCAAGATACATTTGTTAAGTGCCTGCCACAGGTCAGACACAGCTGTAGACTCTAGGAACAGAGCAGTGACGAGACAGCTGCTGCCCAAGGCTAACAATAAATAGATAGAAGGAAGGAAGGAAGGAAAGAAGGGATGGAGGGAGGGAAGGAGGAAGGAAGAGAGGAAGAAAGGATGGAGGGAGGGAAGGAGGGAAGGAAGCAAGCAAAGAAAGAAGGAATGGAGGGAGGGAAGGGAAGGAAGGAAAGGATGGAGGGAGGGAAGGAGGGAGAGAAGGAAGAAAGGAAGGAAGAAGGAAAGAATATGATATGTCAGATAACTGCTAAAAAGAAAAAGGAAAATCAAACAGAAATAAGAAGCTCTAGAAAGGTGTAGGAAATTTTCAAATAGAGTGGTCAGGAAGACCACTCGCTGAGAACAAGATGTTTCAGAAGAGACCTGAGAATGAAGCAGTGAATGCCTTAAGGGGAGATAATTTGGCACTTTGGAGGTATTCTAAACTCAACCAGCTGAGACGGCCAACTTCATCATTTAAAGTCTAAAGTACCTTTGCAAACACCTTGCAGTAGGACAACCATTGCCTTTGGCAAGTATTCAGCAAAAACCCATTGTGTGTCTACTATGTGAAGTCAAAACAGGCAGCTAGATGGAATGGACATAACACAGCGACCTGGAGCGCTGATACCAAGGACAAGAAGAGGCAGAGTGACACATGGCAGAAGGAAGGGCTATGGGCACTCAGTGCTGGGCACCAGGTCACAGCCCCCTACAGATCGTACAGAATCCGTGTCCCAGTCCAGAACTATGCCAGACATGAGAAAAAGGGCTGCCACCACTCAAGCCTGCCCCTCAGAGAAGCAATATCCTGGGGGAAATGTCAACGTTCAGTTAAAAGATAGAAGTGGTCCAGAACCAAGGTCAGCAGAAGACACCGTCTGGAAAGACCTTGTATGAAGGGGTAGCTGAGAATGTTTCATGCTGCTAATGATCTAAAGATAAAATATATTGTGTGCTCTGCTTTATTTAAATAAAGATGCATTAAAAGAAAGCCTGGGGCTTCCCTGGTGGCGCAGTGGTTAGGAGTCCGCCTGCCGATGCAGGGGACGCGGGTTCGTGCCCCGGTCCGGGAGGGTCCCGCGTGCCGCGGAGTGGCTGGGCCCGTGAGCCATGGCCACTGGGCCTGCGCGTCCGGAGTCTGTGCTCCGCGGCGGGAGAGGCCGCAGCGGTGAGAGGCCCGCGTACCACAAAAAAAAAAAAAAGAAAGAAAGAAAGCCTGCCTCTATTTGTAGATCAGACTATAATTCAACCTAAAATACGTTTTCACGATGTCATGAAGTCAAAATAATCTGCATAAGCAGCAAGTAACATTTCCTTTGGATGAAAAAATAACAGGTGGCGAACTTGAGTCTTCACGGGTTAATAAGCAAATGACTGAGAGCAGAGAAGAGGGGGAGATAATAGAGTAAAGGAAAGCAAATACTGAGAAAGAGCAAATCACTGAGATGAGAGTGGAGGGGCGAGCCTGAAATCGAGGTACTCGGGCAGCTGCCGGCAGCCGGGCAGCCGGTCATGACTGCAGATGCTAAAGACGGAACAGTTCCCTTTCCTCTGGGTGTCCACCGGTCTCAGGAGCCACCACAAGCAAGCGATCCATCTGAATGATTACGCAGCACGCAGTATTTTCAATCACTTCAGGCTTCATTAGGTTACAGTACCACATAAGTCATACAGTGCTGTGCTTGGGAGAAGTGGCTCATATATGTTCCTTTTCTAGGAGTTACAGTATGGGTTTCTTCCCGTTCCTTTTAAATATGTAAATATCAAGGCTCAGATGACCTCACTTTATCCAATATATCAACATAAACCTTGGGCATAACTATCACTATATCACGGTGAGGTCACTATGAACCAATGGTGTAATCCCTCCAGTCACGTTTTGCTCCAAAAAATCTCAGGTTTAGGATGGAGGTGGGGGATGGGGGAAGGTTGCAGCACAGAATGAAAGGAGAGGACGTTATTGGAATGAAGGAAGAGTCAAGACTGGAGATGGCAGAATCGGGGGGAGGGAAGAATAGAGACCACCGTCACACAAGAGTGTGACACCAACATGGCCTGGCCGATGCGGGCTGCCCCACCCGCCTCTATTCAGAACGACCCACTGCAGGTGTTGTCACACCTGAGGATTTCAAAATGTCTCTCACATCCGCATAGTTAGTTCTCCTGCTTTTTCTCCCCTAGATGACCTGCCCCGTTGTGCACTCACAAACACTATCCCTCGAGATGCAGCTCAATCAACAACCCCCTAGAATTTTCTGACCATTTTCCTCCCTCCCCCGAAATGTAGGATTGACCACCCCCTCTGCTGTGCCAGTACACAGTCCGAACAGAACACCAGTTATATTTTACTAAACTCAGCTGTCAATTCTCTTCCTACCCGGTGGAAAACTCCCTGAAGGCAGGAATGGCGTCATTCTCATTATGACATACTTAGCAAGGTCTATCAACTAAAAGACAAGCAATTCCGTTATATTCAGTCTTAATTCTCATGATATCAACTGGTATCTTTTAGAGAATTCTCTGATCAGTAGAGCATTCAAGCTAAAACACACGATGCCTTCTTTGCAAGCCGACAAACTGAGCTTTAACCTCCAAACGATCCCAAGCACGACACCTGTGGAAATATGCGGCCAACAAGCCAGATTCCAGCTACAGGAGGTCACCCTGGGCCTCTCGAGCCCTTTCTGGAAGAACAGCAGTAAGGCAAAGAAAGTTCAACTTGTCAGTTACTTACACTAACAAGATTGGAGGAGGAGGGCTTCCCTGGTGGCGCAGTGGTTGAGAGTCCGCCTGCCGATGCAGGGCACACAGCTTTGTGCCCCGGTCCGGGAAGATCCCACACGCTACGGAGCGGCTGGGCCCGTGAGCCATGGCCGCTGAGCCTGCGCGTCCGGAGCCTGCGCGTCCGGAGCCTGTGTTCCGCAACGGGAGAGGCCTCGACAGTGAGAGGCCTGCGTACCGCAAAAAAAATAAAAATAAAAAAAAATAAAAGATTGGAGGAGGGACTCTGTGTGGTCAGAGAGCAAGCCCCTAGCTTTTCCAAGAGGAAATTCATTTCAAATCTTTATCTCCTTAATTCTAATTCCGTTGTATCCACTAACTAATGGGTATTTCCATGTGGAAGCTCTGTAGTTACTTCAAACACAGCAGTTCCAAATTCAAGCCCATCATTGCCTCATTTAATCATCTCCTTCTACCAATAACCTCCACTTCTTGGACCACCTGGCTCAGACACTGGGATCACTGTTAACTTTCTCTTCTCCTTCACACTAGTCTCACACACTATCATGTTTATCTTGCATTTGCGTGAGGCATTAGAGTTTTTTAAACTGGCATATAAATTGCCTCATTTAATCCTTACAGTAAACCTGTGAGAAATAAGGAAAATGAAAATTGGAAAAATTGATTAATATCACTAAGTTAGTAACAATGGCATATCTGAGATTCAAAACTTGCCTTCTGACTCCAAACTCAAGCCTCACATGCAAGCATTAATAAGGCCTATTTCATTCTCTTTGAAACACTGATCTCTCCCGTAGACTCCTACTGCTATGCAACGACATTGGTGCTGGCTCTCAGATCCTCAAGCCTGGATCTCAACATGTCTCCATGCATCAAAATTCACTCATCTCCATCCATCCTCTTAATGGTAATGCCAAACTAATATGCCTCAAACACTGCATTTGTCATATCCATAACTACACAAAAGGTTTCAGCAGAATCCTATTGCCCTGATAATAGGCTCCAAGGGAGAGCAGTGTTTGGAAATGGTATGAGGTAGGGAGAGGCACTCCCATATGCTTCTGGTGGTAATGGAGATGGGTATGACCTTTCTGGGAGAAATTTGGAAATATCCATCAACATTGAAAATATGAATACCCTATTCCTTATTAGCAAGTTTACTTTAAAGATTTATCTTATGGAAAACTTGCTTAAGAATACAAATATAGGGCTTCCCTGGTGGCGCAGTGGTTGAGAGTCCGCCTGCCGATGCAGGGGACACGGGTTCGTGCCCCCGTCCGGGAAGATCCCACATGCCATGGAGCGGCTGGGCCCGTGA
Source organism: Pseudorca crassidens (assembly GCF_039906515.1). Classification (NCBI taxonomy): domain Eukaryota; kingdom Metazoa; phylum Chordata; class Mammalia; order Artiodactyla; family Delphinidae; genus Pseudorca; species Pseudorca crassidens. Next base: position 183,064,074 of record NC_090297.1, read on the forward strand.
GCCATGGCCGCTGAGCCTGTGCATCCGGAGCCTGTGCTCCGCAACAGGAGAGGCCACAACAGTGAGAGGCCCGCGTACCGCAAAAAAAAAAAAAAAAAGAATACAAATATATATTACAATTCATGATTGTTGCAGAATGGTTTTTTTATGTAAAAGAAATTTTTAAATTAATTTTTATTGGAATATAGTTGACTTACAATGTTGTGTTAGTTTCTGCTGTACAACAAAGTGAATTAGATATACATATACATATATCCACTCTTTTTTAGATTCTATTCCCATATCAGAATTGTTTTTAACAGTTAAAAATTAGCAATGTAAATTTCCAACAACGGTGAAGTCATTATTTAAATAAGGTTTCATCTATACAATGGAATATAATGTAGTTACTTAAAAGACTGTTATAGATCTACACACATCTACATGACAACATGGTCTGTATAAAGTGAAGTAGGCAATAAGGGAAGTGTATTATGACCCATGCCCTTGTGTTAAAAATACATGTATGTGTGTATGTATTAGGGTTATATTAATGTACATAATATTCATTAAACTAGAAATCAATAACAGAAAGATATCTGGAAAAACCCCAAATTTTTGCAAAATAAAGAACACACTTCTAAATAACCCATATGTCAAAAAAGAATATCTCAAGAGAAATAAAAATATTTTAAACTGAATGAAAATAAAAATGCAATACATGAAAATACATAGTTTTGCAGCTAAAGCAGAGATTAGAGAGAATTTTATAGCATCAAATACATATGCTTTTAAAAAAAGGTCTCAAATCAGTAACTAATCTTCTCCCTTAAGAAGCTAGAGAGAACGCAAATTAAGAAAAAGGAAATCAGAAGGAAGAAAATAATAAAGAAACAGATAGAAATCAATAAAATTGAAAAAAGGAAAACAATACAGGTCAAGGAAACCAGAAATTGATTATTTGAAAAGATTAATAAGATTGATAAACCTCTAGACAGACTGACAATGAAAAACCAGAGAAGACCCAAATTACCAAATCAGTAATGAAAGAGAGGGCATCACTACAGACCTTGACACATTCAAAGGTTAATAAGGGAATACTACCAAAAACTTTATGCCCATAAATTCAACAACTTAAATGAAAAGGATCAATTCTTTGAAAGTCAAAAACCACCAAAATAACTCAAGGAGAAATAGATCATCTGAATATTTTATATCTATTTAAGAACTTCAATTTGTGGTTTAAAGCTTCCCAAAACAAGAAATTTCTAAGCCCAGATAATTTCATTGGTGAATTGTACCAAACATTTAATGAGATAATAGTAACAATTCTGCATAACATCTTCCAGTAAAAGGAAGACTTCCCAACTCAGTTTATAAAGCCATCATTACCCTGATACCAAAACCAGACCAAAGAATTATTTTTAAAAAGTATAGATTAATGTCCCTCGTGAACATACATGCAAAATAGTCAACAGAATGTTATCAGTCAAAATAAGCAATATGTAAAAAGAATGATAAATATCAACTAAGCAAGTTTTTCCCAGGAATACAAGGCTGCTTCAACATTAAAAACTAATATCCATGGGGCTTCCCTGGTGGCGCAGTGGTTGAGAGTCCGCCTGCCGATGCAGGGGACACGGGTTCGTGCCCCGGTCTGGGAAGATCCCACATGCCGCGGAGCGGCTGGGCCCGTGAGCCATGGCCGCTGAGCCTGCGCGTCCGGAGCCTGTGCTCCGCAACGGGAGAGGCCACAGCAGTGAGAGACCCGCGTACCGCAAAAAAAAAAAAAAAAAATTAATATCCAGGTAATTCATATTAGTCAAGATAAAAGGAATATGATCATCTCAATAGATGTGGAAAAAAGCATTTGAAATCAATATCCATCCATTATAAAAACTCTCAGCAAACTGGGAATAGAAGAGAATTTTCAAAACTTGATAAAACGGAATCTACAAAAATCTACAGTTAACATTATACTTAGTCACAAAATACTGAATATCCCCCCAAGATAGAGAACAAGACAAGAATGTCCTTCCTCACAACTCCTATTGAATCTAGTACTAGAAGTGCTAGCCAGTGCAATAAGGGAAAAAAAAAAAAAAGGAATAAAACATTGAGATGCTAAAGGATAAAATAAGACTGTTTCTATTAGCAGACAACATGACTGTCTATATAAAAAAAAAATTTCCAAATAACCTACAAAACCTATTAGAATTAATGAGAGTTTATCTAAATCATAAGGCCAATATACAAAAAGAATTTGCATTTCTATATAATGGCAAAGAATAATTAGAATTCAAATTTATTTTTTAAATTGTCATATGTAACATCACCAAAAAGCAAAAAGGAAAAACAATACTAAGATATAAATCTAATAAAATATGTACAGAATCTATATGCTGAATACTATAAAATACTGATAAAATAAATCAAAGTAGACCTAAAAAAATGGAGTCCTAAAAATCTGTTCATGGACTGAAATACTCAGTATTATACTATTGTATTGAAATATTATATAATACTGTAATATTATACAGTAATGTAATTATATTATAATGCATTGCATTATATTACAAGTGAGTTGTAATTTTATTATAATTACAAAATATTATAATATTGTACAATATTGTTTCATAATGTTGGACTGTATTGTAAAGACAAAATTGTGGAGACTCAAAATTAATCTATCAATTCATTACAGTCTCAATCAAAATCCATGCAAGATGGGTTTGTTTTTTGGTTTTTCTTTTTCTTTTTTTTTTTTCTTTTCTGGGGCAGTGGAGTGTAGAGATTGGCAAGTTGATTTTTAACTGTTTATGAAAAGAGAAAGGAACCAGAAGAGTCAAAGCAATTTGGAGAAAGAACAAAGTTGAGGACTCACACTACTCAATTTCAAGACTTATAAAGTGTCAAAATAGAAACAACAGGCCCCAAATGGAGTCCCTTGTGCTCAGCCCCACATCAGCAAACCAAGACTTAACACCAAACCTAACTGCAGTTTCAGCCTCTCCTGGGGATGTGACCTTTAACCAATCAGTCTGGAATTAGCTGTTCAGCACCAGTGAGGTAATCTTCCTGATAGACCCTATCTTTCCCCAAAGGAAGGTAACCTCGCCTGAAACACTCCTTGCTAGAATAATTTCCTTGCCCCACGTTGTACTACCTAGAAAAGTCTTCCATTTTGTACAGCTCCTCAGGGCTTCTTTCTGTTTGTTGGGTGGGATGCTGCATGATACATAAATCTTTGAATAAAGCCAATTAGATCTTCAAATTTACTCAGTTGAATTTTTTTAACAAAAGTGACAGTAATAAAGACAATATGGTAACAGTGAAAAGACAGACTCAACAATCAGTAGAACAGAAGTCCAGAAATAGATCCACACAGATGTAATCAACTATTTTTGAAATTAAAAAGTTAAAAAATACACTTAGAATCTGCACTTAGTTTTACCTTAATATTCATTGGATTTCTGTACCAGCACAACTGTCATAGTGATACATACGGTTGTTCTGAGGAAAGCTTGTTTGATTTGGTAACAGGATTTTTCTATATATTCTTCCTGAAACGTAAAGGAAATGTTTCCATTTCAAGAGAATTGGTAAAATGGCCAGATTCAGAGAGAATGATACAGATTCTCTCCTAGAAACCACCAGCACCTCAGCAGAGTAGATAAAACCTTGGGAAATCTTTCAAGAGTTTCCTAAAATTAGACTTTTTGAATGGCATACATGTTTTGGATATGGTTTATTTGTGTTTCTTCTCAAAGGGTTTTTTGTTTGTTACATTAGGGAATTGAGGACAAGCTTCTTTTTTTTAAGAAGTTACACTGTACCTTTACAATGTAGCTTTCAACAACATCACTGGTGAGATTTTATAATTTTGATAAATGCATGGAAGTCACAATATGCTTGATAAAGGTCCTTCCAAGACAATATAATGGAATTATTAACATATTACAATGTCTATCTTGCACTTATGGACATGTATGAGTACTATTGCAAATATTTTGGTATCCTGGGTACCTTTAGTGAAATCCTCAGCATATTCTGTAATTCCCAGGCTTCAATTTCCTATGAATGTTCAAGATCATCTAGCAGCGATGATGTGAATGAAACACTATGACAGACAGTTAATAAAAATTATGCTAATGACTTTGCAGGGCCCAGTCTCTCTGGGTGGTCTTTTGGTCTTTATTCTTATAGAACCTTTAGCTCACTTTCTTAAACATTTAAATCAGTTGCTATTGTAACTCTACAAAACCTGCACAAGAATTGGCATCTCTGAGCTGGTCTGCAGGTATTCTGGAGCATGGTTCCCTGGTATCGAGCTGTCCCTGTTACACCATGCAGTGTAATGCATGAAGTGACCAGTGTTTCTATTAAGTTACTCCCTTAATTACTCTCCCAGGTATTGGTGAGGGTCCCTAACCAAATCTCTCTCTGACTCTTCAAAATTTTATATTTTGTTCAGGGAAAAGATGAGGTTGGAAAATATCAATTTCACATTTTAATGATCAGGCAAAGTAGCAATTTTTAAAATCTACAAAATTAGAAATTCCTGTACCTTATAAGTAGCAGTATTCTCATAAGGCTCTTAGTAGTGATTATGAGATATTTGCAATGAGAGGTGATGCTGGCACTGTTTATAATTATAAATTTATAAAATATTATAAGTATGGAATTTTAATTTCAATTATATCTTAAATATTTTAATGCCTTAGCTTTGAGGGTTCCACACGAGCAAGTATCACAAAGTACTTCTTTTCAGTGATTACTGTTTTACCTCCTTTGGAGAGAAGATGTACAAATTAATCTAGAAAACAGGATTAACCAGAATCACTGTAACCACACACAACACAAGCATTTTAAGCACAGAGTATCAACAGTTTCAGAGTAGACATTTTATTCAATAGTTGGTTACATTTTTATTAAAGAATTTATACTTTCCATTTTCTTCAGATTTCCTTTGATCAGGATCCCATTCTTAATGCCAGAATACCTACTGTGATAGAGGAATGTAGATTCTGAGGAACAAACATGAGATACCTGTGCTTGTTTAGATGAAAAACACATCAGGGCTAATCACATCCTAAAATCTTCAAGTCTACAAGGTAGCAACTCAGAGGAACAATTCACTAACAACATCACTGTTTCCAACGTGTGTAACAATGATTCTTGAGACACTAAGAATCTTAGAGGAAACAGTAGTCACTAACTTTGTCAAGGTAGGTCATACCCCATGCTGTCAGGTCTTCTGGAATATTTACCTAAATTCGAACCCAGAAGCTGTCCAGCAAAAGGGAGAAAGTCTGGCTTTGTAGGTGCAGATGAGGATTGGCATTTACTTATGTTCAGAAAATAAACTCCCATCATGTCATACTGGGCAGGATTTTCCCATAAATTCAACTCTAATTGTATTCAACCCACAAGTCAACTTTGTTTCATTTTCCACGTTTTTGTTTTTCATCTAAGCTAGAGCCTGTTCCCTGCGATGTGGCAACCTCAGCAGTCTTACCATCTCAAAATGGCCCCCTCTGATCCCCTTAGCTTCAGCAAGCACCCTGAACCCTTTCTCTAATGATCTGTCTTCAACAAATACATAATGCATGCTAAGAAGACCTTTTCCTTCTAATTTTTAAATCCACATTTATTTGAAGAAGTTTATATATGCCTGTTTACCCTCAAATCACCAAGAGAATTGATGGTGGCAGTGATTTGATCACCAGGGAAGCTTTCTAAGCTTTCAGAAAGTTTTCAGAAAACTTTTAAAGACATTTTTAATAGAGGAAATTGGGTTTCTTTTGACTGTAGCTAATGTGGAACTTCAAATTTCAGCTCATCTACATCTACGTGATTGAAACAACGTCTAAACTCGGAGACAAGCATTTATTTAACCCACAAGGCAACTTCTTTCCTCCATATTTTCTAATCAAATTTTAAAATGTTTCACAGAGATACAGTGGAAATACTATTTCCAGAGCAGCCCAATTTAGACATATGCAGACCTATAATACTCCTTCAGTGTGTATTTTTTTTTATTGAAGTATAGTTGATTTACAGTGTTGTGTTAGTTTCAGGTGCCCAGCAAAGTGATCCAGATATATATATATAGACATATAGATATAAAAAGTAATCTTCTCCAGTGAGTATTTTAAAGGTAGAAAAATCTGACCTCTGAACTACCAGTTCCAGTGAGAATTGTGAAATACCAATCTCTGGTCTTTAAAATATAATTTTAGGTGAACTCAGTACTTAGGAAATATGAGTGAATTAATGGAATTAACTCAAATGTATAAAGACGGTTGAAGACATCTTAATTAGAAATCACACATATGCGTCAGGTTCTCCATTTCTGAACTTTCTTAAAGAATCTACGGTTTTACCAGAGCTGAGATGTTCTCCTTTTAATATAACAGCAAAATAACAATTCTCTATGTTCCTAGAGTAAAAACCAGGATTGTGCTGATACCATATTTACAACCACTGCTCCCCTGTATTATTATTTTATCTCTTCCTCTGCTAGAGTCTTTCATCAGTCAGTCAGCGAAGGTCAGACTCACCTCGATGGCTCAGCACCCCAGTCTTCTTTCCATTCCATTTGGAGGCAAGAAATCTGAATCTTTACCATGCTGACCTGATTGTTTTAGAAACTATTGATTGTGGCTATCAAGTCCCAACAGTTCACTGGCGTCAGTCTCTGGAAAAAGAAAGGCAGAAAGACAAGCCACATCCCTCTCCCTTCTCCGACCGTACTGACCCCTCCATCAGTTAGGTTTGGGTGTAATCAGACTGACTCACCGCAGGGTGCAGCCCCTTGTCTCTTCCAACCCTCCACTCTGCTCCACCTGGATTTTTGGCCATACATCAGAGTACACGTCTGGTATGTAATGAGGAATGGACAGAGCCGATAGGGGAGGTCAGCGAGAAGTGGATGGGTCCTCCATAGAGATGATTACAGAGTTACTGACACACAAATAAATGGCATGTATCACACTCCACAACACTCAGGAAGTGTAAATCTCATAGTTGACATACCCTTTGGCGAGAGATAGACTATATGAATCTTTTTCACGTCACTAGAGCAGCTTTATACAAGGATACCCTGTCCTGGCATAACTCTCAACCTCAAAATGCTTTCCTTATCTATCAGGTGTATGCTTTTTCACTGTCATTGTTTCAATGTATTAAACATTTCATACAATAATCATTAAGCCACAGCACTTCTGCTTCATGTGTGATCTTCTCCCTGGGCCACTTGCTTTCTAATCTTGTGATTCCTTTAATAATACTACTACTTATTGAATGCTTGCAATATTCTAGGCCTGGTGCTAAGTGATTAACACAATCATGTCATTTAAACCTCAATAATCCTACAAGGAAGAGTTGTACTATTATCTCTACTTCACAGATAAGAAGACTGAGGCACAGTGGGATTAAGCGTTCGCTCACAATCACACAAACATTAAGTGTTGGAAACCAGACTTTTAACCCAGGAAATATGTCTCTGTACCCGATTGCCTCCTTTTCATTAAATGAATGAATGAATGAACTAAGCAACTACCACCCTCCCACCAACTCTGTGCCTGATCTGGTTGCTCGGTGTTGGGAATACAAAGGTGAATCTGTCATTGTCCCTGAAGTATTCCCCAGAATAACAACAGTGTGTGCCCATGCCGTTTTATCACAAGGGTACAATTATAATAAACTAGCTAACATGCATTGCTTGTTACATGCCAGACACTGCTTGAAACGCTTTACCTTCCTTGCCTGACACAAACGTCGCAACTCACCAAGGTAGGCAGTATTGTTATCCCCATTTTACAGGTAAGAAAAACAAAACACAGGAGAGTATAGCTGACATGTCAAGGGCAGCCAGCTGTCAAGGTGTGGATGTGAGACACAAGGTAAAGCGGAAAAAGCCACAAAACGTGTAGATAATGGGGTAGATTTCATAAAAGAACATGTTTTCCTTCAGTTGAGAAAAATCAGGGAAAACTTCATGGCAGAGACGGCATTTGAGCTAGACCTTGAATTCTAAGAAGTAAGAAGTTGAGCTAAGACATAAATGTAGAAAAACAGGGCAAATACTGAGAACAGTAAATACTCCAGAGTGAACCATACAGAAAGCAATACTAAGTAAAGGCCATGCTTATATGAAATCACATGTGTGAAACTTTTGAAAATTATAAAGCACTATATAATTTTTTTAAATAAAAAATAAAAGAAAAATAAAGCCATCTATGTAGATTTTGATCCTCATGGTATCCTTGAATTGGTGCTCTTAAATCACACAAAGGTAAATAGATTACAGAATTTAACTTGTAATCCACCTGTAAAAACAGAGATGGAGCTTCCCTGGTGGCGCAGTGGTTGAGAGTCCGCCTGCCAATGCAGGGGACACGGGTTCATGCCCCGGTCCGGGAAGATCCCACATGCTGCGGAGCAGCTGGGCCCGTGAGCCATGGCCGCTGAGCCTGCGCGTCCGGAGCCTGTGCTCCGCAATGGGAGAGGCCACAACAGTGAGAGGCCCGCGTACCATTAAAAAAAAAAAAAAAAAATCAATCATAAGACAGTTAACTGTATATTCAACTCAATCATTAAATACATTGAAAGTAGCAGATGAACGCTGACACCATCCCTTTAGTTTCACTCCATGTCAACCTCACCTGAATCAAACAATTATATTTTACATGGAGAGCCCACATTTTGTCCTAAAGTTGCTAAGGAAGCAAGTTATTGAAGCATTAACATGCTTAAACTATTATGATGATATTTTGGGCATAAGGAGAAATTACAAAAGTGAAAATGCTATGGGAGATTGCTAGACATAAATGAAAAAGCATGGACTTTGATATCCAAAAGCCCTGGGAACTAATTCTGATACCAGCTCTTTCTACCTTGTTCTTCCAAGTGTGGTTCATGGACCAGCAAGCAGTTTCAGCATCACCTGGGAGCTTAACAGAAATGCAGATTCTCAGATCCCACCTCAGACCTACTGAATCAGAATCTACACTTTAATAAGACCTCCAGGTGATCTGAATGCACATGACAATTTGAGAAGCAAGGATATACTGGATATAGAGTATACTGATTACGGTTATGTACAATTGCAGGTAGAAATATGCAAGCAATAGTGGCTTAAACACTATAAAAGTTTGTATTTCTCTGTCATTCAAAAGAATTCCAGAAGTAGGTGGTCCAGAGCTTATATCATGTTCTGTACTGTAGAATCTATACTGTCAGGGCTTTTCAGTTCTTAGTAATGGGTGTCTCCTCACAATCTAAGAAGGCTGTTGGAGCACCAGCCATCGTATCTATGTTCCTGCCAGAGGAAAGAAGAAAGTATCGGGGGGAGGTGTCAGAGATACAATCTTCTGAGACACTTCTCTGAAGTCACACACATTTGTTGACACCTCATTGGCCAGAACATAATCCCATGGTAACACCTAAATGCAAGGAATGCTTTAAAAGTAATCATTATTCCAGGTATTCTTATAGCCAGTTAGTAATCAGGAGGGTTTATTACTGATGAAGTTGGAAAGAGTAAATATGGGGAAACAACCAGCATTTCATGTAACCTTGGGCATATTATTTAACCTCCCTGAATCTCATATTCCTCTATGCAAAATGTGAATAACAAAACACATATAACAAAGTTATCACGAAGATGAAATGAAATGAACATAAAATATCTCACACATAGTAAGGACTCAGTAAGTAATAGCTCTTATTTTAGAAGGAATGCTTCAAGAGCTCACTCTTTATATAATATATAATGCTGGTCAAAAAAAAATAGCAAATAAATGTTATTGCAAATATTAAAAATTGATCACAATTTTGTCTTTTAGAAAATTCAGCCACAAGCCGATCCCAAGGGAGGTTTTATCGACTACAGTGGTATTCTTCCCTGGGCCACACCACACCAGTCCTATCCAGCATCCTTTATCACTTCTAGATGAGGGTCCATCTAGAAGTGATACGAGAAAAAGCAGCACAGCATAGGAGTTAGGGGCTGGACTCTGAAACCAGAAAGTCTGAGGCTGAATTTGGCTCCATTGCTTTACAGCTACGCTATTTTTGTCATCACTTTTCAGCTTCTGTAAAGCTGAAATAATAATTCCCATCTCACAGGGTTATTGTGAGGATTACCTGAGTTAGTATAAGTAAAAGCACCTAGAAAAATGCCGAGCTCATAGTAAGAGTTAAGTGTTAACCATTACTATCAGCCATGCAACTTAGGGTGAACAGTGTGCTAGGAAACAGTCTTTTTCTACAGTAGGACTTGTCTCTTAATAACGCGGCAGTTTACCAGCTAGGATTTAGTTAACATGCAAAGGTCATTCATTCAGCTAATTCTTGGCTTTAGAAAGTATAGGGGAAAAAATCAATAAATACACAATTAAAAAGAAAAGGAATTAACGTTTTCATGTTTACATGGCTCTCCCTCTTAGGAACCTTCTTGATAAATACTTGCTGATACTGCAATCAATAAAGGGAAGGATTTGAAGATCACACCTCCCAAGAAATAGGCAGCAAATGGAGAAAAAGTTCACTCAAGTCCTCTAGGATATGAAAGAATAGAGTTAATTTCGGATAAAATATTTAGTTGAATGAGGGTGATTCAAAAATTGCCTTGGTTAGAACACTTTGAAGTTTTTCCCACTGTGAGGAAACAGGTTCCTGCCCCATTTGCATTCATGTGGTTTATATTGTTCTTACCTAATGAGATATAGAAAACCTCCCAAACACTGACACGTTTAAAGCATGCTTCATTCAGCATGAAGGTTTGAGACGTCAAGGATACCTTGAGCATCCTCCGATTCCAACAACTTGTCAGACAAATTAGCACCTTCTCAACCAAGGGTAAAATTGAGTTTCACATTCCTCCCTGGTGGGGGAGAAAGAACGAAGGGGAAAATCACTCTGGTTTAATGCTTCCTTTGTTAAGACAAATACAGAGAGCCTTATCATCTCTGTATGGCTCTCCCTGACCTCCTGGTTTTTAATTCATTGGTTTTAAATGATCCTGGACAGTCAAGATCCTTTTGTCAGCTCTTACGTGCTTACCCCAGAAGACAGCCTCTCTGACTTTTATCACTCAAGCTTATTTCTCTTTGTGTGCGTTTAACAAGCTAGTCTTAAAGAAAAATTTAAATTGTGCTAACGTGATGAAAGTAGGTCATAAATCATAAATAAGATCTTAAAATGTTATACATGGTCAATTTTACAGACGTTTTAAAAATTCAGTTGCATCCAGCTTGTGGTCTAAGTTAACCACTTCAGGAGAGGACCACACTAATTGCTTTAAAACTTCTCCATGGGGGCTTCCCTGGTAGCGCAGTGATTGATAGTCCGCCTGCCAATGCAGGGGACGCGGGTTCGTGCCCCGGTCCGGGAAGATCCCACATGCCGCGGAGTGGCTGGGCCCGTGAGCCATGGCCGCTGAGCCTGTGCGTCCGGAGCCTGTGCTCCGCAACGGGAGAGGCCACAACAGTGAGAGGCCCACGTACCGCAAAAAAAAAAAAAAAATTTCTCCATGGGAGCTTGAGAAGAATGCCACCTTGTACTTGAGTACAAAATTTACCATGTTCCTCCTTCCTTTTTTTTTTTTTTTTTTTTTTTTTTTTTTGCCGTATGCGGGCCTCTCACTGTTGTGGCCTCTCCCATTGCGGAGCACAGGCTCTAGACGCGCAGGCTCAGTGGTTGTGGATCACGGGCCCAGCCGCTCCGCGGCACGTGGGATCCTCCCGGACCAGGGCACGAACCCGTGTCCCCTGCATCGGCAGGCGGACTCTCAACCACTGCGCCACCAGGGAAGCCCCTTCTTTTCTTTTTTCTACAGTAACTTTTCATTTTGTAAAGTGGGATAAAATACATGACAAAAAAATCCTTTGAGAAGTATTTTGTGTGTTATTGTCATTATAGTAAAAACTATATCTTTCTAGAGATTAATCTCATAAAACCCCTAAGCTCCAGAAAAACTTCAGAAACCCCTCCCAAAAAGAACCTCTTTGGTGGTTAATGAAACCCTACACACCTGGCAATAGATGGACATTAAGAAAGCAAAGCTGGTTTCATCAGGGAGGACCTGGTGGGGGGTCCATCTCTGACACCCGGACTGGCCCACTCACTCTGGAGGAAGAAGGATGAGCTTCACCAATAGCCAGGATCTATTCTTATGAAGACAGTTCTTCAGTGGAACCCAAAGCAGGTAGGAGAACGGATCAAATGCAGAAGAGGCAAGAAGAAGAATGAGAGGAGAAGAATCATAGACTTAGAAAGCTGGAAGAAATCTGGGAAATCACCTCCTCCAATCGCCTCACGTTTCAAAAAATAGGAACCAAGGGCCACTAAGTGACTTTCCCATGGTCACATCACTACCCTGACTCCCAGTAGCAGAAGCTGCAGGAAAGGCACTATATGGACGTCACTAGTGGAGGCAGGAGGGAGGCTCCAAGCAGGTGGCCCCCCTCACGTGGGCGGGTACACAGTCCACACTCTCATCCTGAACAGAACGAAAGGCTGAGAAAGAGGGAAACCCTCCTGCCTGACAGTGGAGCTCGACATAGGTCTGTTTTGGCCTTTAGCCTCTAAAGCATCGACTTTCCTGGTCTCCAGCCTGCTGACTGCAGGTCTTTGTGACTTTGCAGCCTCCATAGTCATGTGAGCCAATCCCTTATACTAAATCTCTCTCCCTCTCTCTCTCTCTCTCTCTCTCTCTCTCTATATATATATACACACACACACACACACACACACACATATATAAAGAGTATATATATATAGTGTGTGTAGAGAGAGGGTATACATATTTATAGAGAGACCATATGTGTATATATATGACTGTGTGCATGTGTATATGTAAATATACACATCCTGTTGGTTCTGTTTCTCGGAAGCACTCTAATACATACAACGTAATTAATTTTTAGCTGAATATATACTCCCTTTCCTATAAGAGTTCAGCTCTTTGTGGCTGGAACCAATCTACTTCTCAGAATATTAATGAGTCCGGTGTTATTCACACAACTGGTACCCCCAAACTCCAACTACACTGATACAGGCTGAGCATTTCAACAGTTGATATGTCAAAGCAAAAGGGGTTAAAAATCTTTTTGGAGGGATAAACCCAAGGCTACTTTTGGATGAAGATAGGGGTCAGGTAATAATATTAGAACTCATCAAAATGATTTAAAAATAGGAGGCAATTCTAATTTGGCTTCTGACCCAGTTGACCATGGGAAGTGCTGGGCTGGCAAAATGCTCCTGAGACTATAATAGCACTTCCCATTTAAAATGGGTGAGAAGTAAATGTGCTCGGGGAGATGACTTTTTGTTTTCCATTCTATCTGGAATAAGCACATCAGGGCAGTCATTTGAATTCACAATCAACAGGCTTGGACATTTTTACTGTCATTATGACATCATTATACTTAAGCTCCCTGATTGCTTAAAATTTAAAATTAAAATTAAATACGTACGTGGTAGAGCAACCTTTAAAAGTTATTGCCCAACCGTTAAATGTAAGCTGTAATTCTGGACTGGATCCTGGGCCTGAAAAAGATCACAATTAGCAAGTTTAACTAAGATCTGAAGATGACTGAGTGGAATTAAATCCGCGTGAATTCCCCGATTTTGATCATTGTGTCAGGCTCAGGTAACGTTAACATTGGGAGAAGCTGGGGGAAGGGCATATGGGAACTCCTCGTTCCATTTTTGCAACATTCTTCTAAGTCTAAAATTATTTCAGGGCTTCCCTGGTGGCGCAGTGGTTGAGAGTCCTCCTGCCGATGCAGGGGACGCGGGTTCGTGCCCCGGTCCGGGAAGATCCCACATGCCACGGAGCGGCTGGGCCCGTGAGCCACGGCCACTGAGCCTGCACGTCCGGAGCCTGTGCTCCGCAACGGGAGAGGCCACAACAGTGAGAGGCCCGCGCACCGCAAAAAAAAAAAAAAAAAAAAAAAAAATTATTTCAAAATAAAAAGGTAAAAGTTTTAAATTAAATCACAAAGTCCAAGTTAACCACAGAGTTGTGGCATTAGGCACTCCATAAGTTAGCTCTGTCCAGAGCTGTTGCCCTCAGCGAGGCTAACCACAGTGCCACAAATTCATTATCCTCGTGGTGTTTTCCTTAATTTACTACTTACCACTTGCTAGGACTGAAGTATCCCAGTTGAGTTCATTTCCAATTCGGTGAAAGAGAAGAGGAAGCTGTTGAAAGCGGGACGTGATTGTGATGCCACAGCAGCCTCGGTGTGCTGGCTGGCTGCCAAGGATGCACTGCATTTGGGAAACAGGGGCCTTTCCTTTCTAATGCACATCCTAAGCAATTACAAATTTAAAAAATAACAAAAAACACAAAAATCTCAGCGGTGTGAATTTCCTGAAGCATGTCAAAGTGTCATTCTTCAGCAGAAACCAAGCAAGGAGAGTTATAACAGAAACATGGAAGCAGTTTCTTTCTCTGCTGCTTTCCTTAGGTACCACGCTGCCATTTCTTCTTCTTTTTTTATAATTGAAGTAGAGTTGATTTACAATGTTGTGTTAATTTCTGCTGTACAGCAAAGTGATTCAGTTATATGTATACATACATTCTTTTTTATATTCTTTTCCATTATGGTTTATCACAGGATGTCGAATATAGTTCCCTGTGCTCTACAGTAGGACCTTGTGGCTTATCCATTCTCTATATACTAGTTTGCATCTGCTAACCCCAAACTCCCAATCCTTCCCTCCCTCACCCCCACTCCTTGGCAACCACCAGTCTGTTTTCTATGTCTGTGAGTCTGTTTCTGTTTCATAGATAGGTTCATTTACATCATATTTTAGATTCCACATATAAGTGATATTGTATGATATTTGTCTTTGTCTGACTTACTTCACTTAGCATGATAATCTCTAAGTCCAGCTACGTTGCTGCAAATGGCACTATTTCATTCTTTCTTATGGCCGAGTCGTATTGCATTGTATATGTGTACCACATCTTCTTTATCCATTCGTCTGTCCACAGACATTTAGATTGTTTCCATGTCTTGGCTATTGTGAATAGTGCTGCTATGAACACAGAAGCGCATGTACCTTTTGAATTATGGTTTTGTCCAGATATATGCCCAGGAGTGGGATTGCTGCATCATATGGTAACTCTATTTATAGGTTTTTTTCGCTGAGGAACTTCTATACTGTTTTCCATAGTGGCTTCACCAGCTTAAATTCCCACCAACAGTGTAGGAGGGTCCTTTTTCTCCACACCCTCTCCAGCATTTTTTATTTGTAGACTTTTTTAATGATGGCCATTCTGACCAGTGTGAGTTGGTATCTCATTGTATACACTGCCATTTCTGGCTAGAATATTCATACCACAAACCAGGATGTTCATAATCTCCTGGTTTCAGGTAACACAGTCAGACTCTCTGAACCTCATACCATTCTGTCAAGTACATTCTATAAACCAACAATCAAACAGCTAGAATGCTTGTACATCATTTGTAGCATAAAAAGTTTTTGTGTGTTTTTTTGCATGTTTCTCAGGGGAAATAAATGAGTGGTGGTATGAGAGGAATACTTGAACCTCCCTCCCCACCCCAACTGTTTTAGAAGAAATAGGTATTGTTTTACACCTCCTGCACTATGGACAGGACCACTCGTCAGGTGCAAAAGTTATACCCATGGTCTGATCCTAACACTGGCCAGAAACTCTTGGGTAGTGTTACATCTTATAAAGAACAAGAGATAGTTTGTTAACTAGATGAAGACATACAACCTCTCAAACTGTGGGTCCACAACTGTGCTATTTTGACCCAAACGATGATGCAAATTTCTATCCCGACAGTGGGCTGTCTCTTGGTCAATCTAGAAAAATAAAGAATCAGAAGGAGTCTTCCAAGTGAAACCTTAGCCAGGGTAAATGACTTTTTAGGTCATCTGTCCTCTCATGATTTAAATGTGCTTGGTAGAGCTGGGGAAGATTATGTTTTGAGAAAGGAAGGTAAAAGATGCGAAGGTACATTTTGAACTGCTGCAGAATGCCAGGAGTGTTACAAAATGGTCCGTGGTTCTCACGTAGGTGTGGGTATATAGTAAGGGCACAAACTGTAGGACTTTTGCACGCAGCTTTGTCTGTACACAGATGAAGACAACTGGAACAGCCACAAGCGAATCATAAAACAAGGAAATTTGCCTTGAATGACTCTGTCTTACCTCTTCTGCCCCAGTCCCTGCACTTCAGGAAAACTGGAGTTTTCTGTCCCCAGAGAGCCTGCCCCCATCAAACCAGAAAAGCTCTGACACCCATATTTACCTCCCTGCCCATATCCCGTTACACCAAGATGTGAGCTTTGCCAAGTGTGTTCAGCCTTTTTATTCTGTGCACTAGGAAGCTTTGTTTTCTTTTAAAAGGACAGGGGTGGGGAGAGGCAGGGACTAATTGTGCTGAGAAGCAAAGCTTTCTTTCCTGACTCCATAAAAGCAAAGGTTACACACTTGGCTTCTTTTAAGGAACCAGAGATGCTGAATCAACAAGTGAGTCTCCCTAACTCCTTTCCTGGAAAAGCCTTAGCTCCTCCCCCAACCCTCATTCTCCAGCTCCCTTTCCTGTTAGCTCACCCCTCCCCTCTGTCCATTGCTGTCTGGGCTATTTCCTCTGCTTCCCATGCTCCAGAACCTAGAAAAACCTACAGATTAAGGTGGGAGAGAAGAAAAGGGGCTCATGAGATCTGCTCAAAAGCAGAGGCTCTCAGGAGATTTGTAAGATGATGGAAAGAATCCATACTGTTTAAGGCTGGATTAAGAACAGAACTCATACCTTAAATTATTAAAAAGTGGTTGAGGTCAAAGTAACCCCCATTGTGAAAGAGTAACGTAAAAATTTTACCAAAAATAAAAAAATTGGGTATACCTGAGTGATGGTAATGATAGAAGTTAGGATGAAACAGAACAGGTTATTTGGAGAAATTTCTTGATTATGAAGACTAAGTTACACAATGAAATTGGACTGGGTAAAATGTTCATAATCTTATTAGATTTTGAAAGAATTATAGAAATTATCTCATTACATTTCTTATCCAAAGGAGGAAAATCTTATATTTTAATTAAAAACATTTATTTCCAAACTGAGGAGGTGAAGAGGTATGAATCTTTACTAGCTGTGTGTTCTCAGGCAAAAGCTTACCTTCTCTGGGCCTGAGAGAAAGCTAGGGTCATCTGAATCCAGCCAGCCTCTCAGATTCTATGGTAGGATGCACATAGCTTTCAATCTATGCTGATCTATAAGGTGTTACAATGCAGTTTATAAATTTTACTAAATATATATTAGACTTAATGTAGATTTAGTTCAACATAAGAACAAAATCTTCATAGTTTAAGGTTCATTACTTTGGGTATCATTATCTGCTCTTGTAGCAAAATGCACAATCAAAACAAAAAGAATCCTGTATTGTGTGTAATGTTGCCTTATTGACACATGTTAATAATGTTGCGTTCCTGACCATAAATAATTCATATTTCTGTAGGAGACCAAGAGTCTCTTGGAGACCCCTTCCGTGAGCTTCTGAGTTTTCCCCCAACACTTTGAGACAACCAACATCATGTCTCTACATACAGATGGACAACAGGCACATGAAAAGATGCTCAACATCACTAATTATTAGAGAAATGCCAATCAAAACTACAATGAGGTATCACCTCACTCTGGTCAGAGAGACCATCACCAAAAAGTCTACAAATAACAAATGCTGGAGAGGGTGTGGAGAGAGGGGAACCCACCTATTACTGTTGGTGGGAATGTACATTGGTGCAGCCACTATGGAGAACAATATGGAGGTTCCTCAAAAAACTAAAAACAGAACTACTGTATGATCCAGCAATCCCACCCCTGGGCATATATCCAGACAAAACCATAATTCAAAAGGTACATGCACTTCTGTGTTCATAGCGGCACTATTCACAATAGCCAAGACATGGAAACAACCTAAATGTCCATCGACAGAGGAATGGATAAAGAAGATGTGGTACATATATACAATGGAATACTACTCGGCCATAAGAAAGAATGAAATAATGCCATTTGCAGCAACATGGATGCAACTAGAGATTATCATGCTAAGTGAAGTAAGTCAGAAAGAGAAAGATCAATACCATATGATATCACTTATATGTGGAATCTAAAATATGACACAAATGAATTTATCTACAAAGCAGAAACAGACTCACAGACATAGAGAACAGATTTGTGGTTGCCAAGGGGGAGGGATGGATTGAGAGTTTGGGATTAGTAGATGCAAACTAGTGTATAGAGAATGGATAAACAACAAGGTCCTACTGTGTAGCACAGGGAACTATATTCAACACCTTGTGATAAACTATAACAGAAAAGAATATGAAAAAGAATGTATATGTGTGTAAAACTGAATCACCTTGCTGTACAGCAGAAATTAACACAACATTGTAAATCAACTACACTTCGATAAAATAAATTTTTAAAAAATTCTTTCCTCTTCTATCTCCTCTCTGCCAAAGCTGTCAAACAAGGAGGGACCACCCATTAGCCAAAAAATAAAAACTAAAAAACAAAACACACACACATATTCAGACTTCCCTGGTGGCACAGTGGTTAAGAATCCACCTGCCAATGAAGGGCACATGGGTTCAAGCCCTGGTCTGGGAAGATCCCACATTCCGTGGAGCAACTAAACCCGTGTGCCACAACTATTGAGCCCATGTACCACAACTACTGAAGCCCGTGCGCGCCTAGGGCCCGTGTTCTGCAACAAGAGAAGCCACCGCAATGAGAAGCCCGCACACCCCAAAGAAGAGGGGCCCCCTCTTGCCGCAACTAGAGAAAGCCCACGTAGCAACGAAGACCCAACACAGCCAAAAATAAATAAATAAATAAATTTATTAAAGCACACACACACACATTTAGCTATAGGAATATGTGTCCTTTACTTAAGAATGTATGTCAGATGAAGGGGAAAAAATACAAAGAAATTCCATGTATATGATACAAGCTCTCCACCTTCAATAGACACTGATTGTGATTGACTCACAAAACACCCTCTCCTACTCAAACTGAGCAAGGCTACTTAAACATGACACTTTTAAAGCTTTTTAAGGAGCTAATTAATTCATTTGTTGGTTTCATACAAGTAAGGTCCATTTTTATTTTCTTAGCCTCAGGCCTAGACTCTCCGAAGGCTGTAAGGCCTGCATAATGACTTCATCTGAATTTCACTTTTTTGGAGCTATTTTGGAACAATTACATGACCAACTTATATTGGTCACATCTCAGAAGATCTCAGATCAAGTTCCCACACGCACCCTGCTCATCCTGCTTCCTTCTGTGTCACCACCGACATGAAGGAGTTGAAAATTCCAGCATTATGAGTTGATGTTATTCACCTTCTGGATCTTTTTACGGTTCTATTCCTGGTAAACTCATATAAATTATCGGATAAACAAAGTTTAAGAAATGTTAGTGCATTACACAACATTGTTAATCAACTGTATTCCAACATAAAGAGTTTAAAAGAGAAAGAAATGTTAGTGCATTTATAAAACTAAAATTAAACTGAGTCTTAAAAAATAAAATTACACTTACTTCCACTCGCATCATTTGGAAATAGTCTACTATGCCAGCTACCCCTTCCTGATCTGGCCTGAGTTCACTCCAGTTAGGAAGTAACTGTTAGTGGCCTTTCACACTAGTAATTGCTAATGAGCAACTCTCTCCAGATACATTAGGAAACTCAAAGAAGTCAGGTTATTTGGTCGGGAAGTTACCTTTGTTGGTGAATCATTCTATGAGCCTCCCAGACAACAGAACAAAGTGGCTTAGATATTAACCTAGCATCCTCCTGACTCAGCATAATCAGTGTCATTTTTGAAAGGGAGAAATTGGTTTTATAAACTTTCTTGCTTTCAGAAAAATAGTCTTAGGGACTTCACGCTACCATAACCCAATCAGACTCTCCTATTATCTTTTTTCTTCTTATTTTTCTGCTCTTCTTTCTGTTTGCCCACAATCCAGCCCTGTCTCCGGAACAGCAAAGGACTACACTGGTAGAGAACGATGAACATACTTTGTAGCAAACTGGGAAGAAACTTTATTCATTAGATAAAAGCACTGCCTTCCCCACACCCCCCCCTGCCCCCACTTCAATAAAATTGCACCAGGATTCTTTATTATTCCACCCTGCATTTCTAGAAAATACCTAAGTCTAAAAAAGTGTCCCTGCCTTGTGAGTTCCAAGAATGGAATACTTATTTATTTTTTCAAATTATGACTAAAGAGTCTACGAGTGCAGATGCAAATCACCTGGCGAATATTTTACTGAGGCATGAGAGGAGGATTTGTATAATATTTACAGCAGAGTAATAGTTTAAGTTTCATCCTAGGCTCCTGGATGACCCTTCTGAAATCAGAATCTGTTCTTCAAGCATCCCCAAAATGATAAACACCAAACAGCCATCTATCTTAGAGACAGAGGGTGGGAACACCACAACCCAAGAGTATTATAATAGGGAAGAGATTTTGTATTCCATTACAAGTCAATCACTAAAGGGATATTGCCTATACGCTTAAATTATACATAATGGCCCATTTCCGGGAACCCTACCTCCCAGGTAATGCGTGTTCAGCTAAAATTACTTTGTTTAGCTCACAGGAAACCTCCTGACCAGGCCCACTTGTGAATGGCTGCAGAAAGAAAGAAATTAACACATCCCCTCTGAGTCTGGCCAGAACCAGGACTTTAGCCCCCCCCCCCACCTTAGAATAAAAGAAGCCTGAAGTCTAATTCCAGGAGATGGAAGATTTATTTATTCCAGGAGATAAAGACACTTATGCTCCATTTTTTCCTCACTAATCACTCTAAAACAACAACAAAAATAAGCAAGTGAGATGTAATTTCCACTGGAGGAAAAGACCACAAGGATCTAACAGGTCCATGGGATACACCAGACATCTGTGGCTGGAGAAAGCCTGCAGAGAGTGGCTCTCAAGGTGGTGAACAAGGCTGTGGAGTGATTCCAAGTCCTCTCCTTGAGTGAGAATTTGGGAGAATTGGATGGGGACCTCCCTAGGATCACGTCTGGCAAAGTGGAGAAGCAGAGTGTGGGCTGCATGGGAACATACAGATGCTTGGTCTTTGCTGAAAGTCATCTGCCAGGAGGCAAGGCATAAGGAGGGGGGGCTCTGGGTAGACAGCAATCATGTAACTGCTGGTCCCCTTCCAGGGGGAAAAATAGCTTTAAAAGAACTCATTCAACCACATAAAATGGTGCCATGAGGAAATTTCCTAAGAGCCAGAGAGAGTACTGTTTGCATAGGAAGCCACCCTAGACTCTTCCCCATAAACCTACTAAAAGCTGGTCCAGAAAGAACTCATCTCAGTTCAAGATTAGTAGTAGTAGTAGTAGTAGTAGTAGTAGTAGTAGTAGTAGTAGTAGTAGTAGCAGCAGCAGCAGCAGCAGCAGCAGCAGTAGTCATAATAATAATAGAACAAGCACAGGATCTGTATACAGATAATATAAGGGGGGAAAAAAAGAAGGAAAGGAACAGAAAAGCAAACCAACAAATGGTGGAAAAAGAAAGTTCACCAGAAAAATGTTGCCATGTAGCTGAAAAAAATTAGGACTGCATGTACTTCTATAAATTAATAATAATAATTCTTTAAAACAAGAGCTAAAGCAAGTTTAGATAAGACACAGAAAGAAAATAAAAGATGAGCAACTAGAGTTCAGGAAAAGTTAGAAGGAAAAAACCCATTATGTAAATAAAAACCATGATGGAAACAAAAATAGACAAATATGCACCGCATACAGCACGGTACAGGACAAGAAGCACAGAAGCTTTGTAAAACGTTGGCAAAATAAATGGAAATGAACAAATAGTTTTAAAGGAATGGAGAGAAAGTAGTAAATACAAAAGATAGACAGAAAAGATGAATTATACCTAATTGGTGCCACCAATAGAGAATAAGACAAATAGAAAAAGAAATACAAAAAAACATATAATTCAAGAAGACACTACTATGTTTAGGGAAAAATGTTGTCAGAGAAACAGCATCATTTTATAAATTAAAAAGAAGGGTATTAAGTGACCTTTAAAGCATGCACAGTGTCACAGATATTGTCATATTCCTTGGTTCTCTGTGTGTGCTCACTGACCTCTAGCCATTGGTACCAATGTCTCCATGCCTGAGGGCATTCCTCCAACCGTGAAGGGCTTCTCTGCCCACGCACAAGGCAGGCCAAAAGTGCCAGAGGATTAATATTAATTATTAATATAATATTTTATTATTGTACTGATTAATATTTATATCATAATTAAAGTGTAAGGTTGGTGGGAACGTAAATTGGTGTAGTCACTATAGGAACAGTATGGAGTTCTCTCAAAAAATTAAAAATAGAACTAACATCTGATCCAGCAATTCCACTTCTGGGTATTTATTTATCTGAAGAAACAGAAAACACTAACTCGAAAGATATCTGCACCTTATGTTCACTGCAGTATCATTTACAATAGCCAAGATATGGAAACAACCTAAGTGTCCACTGGTGGTTAAATGGATAAAGAAAATGTGGTATATATATATATATATATATATATATATATATATATATATATATACACACACACACACACACACACACACACACACACACACACACAAAATGGAATAGTATCTGGTCATAAAAAAGAAGGAAATCCTGCCTTTTGTACAACATGGATGGACTTGGAGGGCATTATGCTAAATGAAATAAGTCAGACAGAAAAAGACAAATACTATATGATCTGACTTATATGTGAAATCTTGAAAAAAAAGAAAAAATGAACTCATAAATACAGAGAACCAGATGGGTTGTTGCCAGAGGTGGGGCATGGGAGGTGGGAAAAATGGGTGAAGGTGGTCAAAAAGTACAAACTTCCGGTTTTAAAATAAATAAATCCGGGGGAAGTAGTGTACAGCCTGGTGACTATAGCTTATAATACTGTGTTGCATATTTGAAAGCTGCTAAGAGAGTCTTAAAAGTTCTCATCATAAGAAAGAAAAAATTTTGTAACTATGTATGGTGACAGGTGTCAGCTAGACTTATTGTGGTGAGTATTTTGCAACATATACAAATATTGAATCATTATGTTGCACACCTGAAACTTATATAATATGTCAATTATGTCGCAATAAAAATTTTAAAAATTAAAAAATTAAGTGAAAGGTGATGAATATAAAAATCAACTGGTGAGCACAAGCCCAAATTTCCCAAAAGAGGGCATGCAAAAAAGCTTCAGGTCATGGCTGGTCTTTATATCCTCTGAGAGTTTACAAGAACCTTCCTGGGAAGATGTGTAGGCAAGGCTGTGAGTAAGTCCTGGAAAAAGGGACTCATCACAATTAGGGGATCTGTCAAGGACGACGTGTGGTCCTGGTACAGGACATCCAGCAAGAATATGGATGGGAGACAGATCCTGTCCCTTCTCAGTGTGCTGTGGTCTTTGGTTCTCAGAAGGGCAGATCACAATGGGACAAACAGTGAAATGAGTACCCTCAGTTTATCCGGGTTGCGGGAATGAAACACAAGGGGAGTTAGTTTGTTCTACCAGATATCAAGACTTATAAAGTAGTAGCATGAGAGGCAGTGTGGTATTGGGACAAGAAGTATCAAACAGACCAATAAAACAGACAAGAGAAACCAGACACAGACTGGAGAGTTGATTCATTATAAACTTCAATTGCCGAGAAATGTCTTCATTCAAGGACAGTGGTGTCTTCAACTAATGGTGCTGGGTCAATTAGATCAGCAGTCCTCAACATTTTTGGCACCAGGGACTGGTTTCATGGAAGACAGTTTATTTTTCCATGGATGGGGGAGGCAGTGGGTCCAGGCAGTAATGTGAGCGATGGGGAGTGGCATGAAGCTTTGCTCACTCGCCTGAGGCTCACCACCTGCTGTATGGCCCAGGCTGGGGGGGAGGGCGTTGGGGAGCCCTGAATTAGATATTCTTAAGGAAAACAATTAAAACTAGACAGCTGACTTAATAGCTAAGAATATATATTTTAAACAAATTTCAAATGGATTGTAGACATAAATTTCAAGGTCTAAACAAGTGTTTAAAACAAAATGTAGAATATTTTCAAGATTTCAGGGTGGGGAAAGTACTTTTTTTAATGGAACACAAAAATACCAGCATTATTGTTGGTGGGGATGTAAATTTCTGCAGCCACTATGGAAAACACTATGGAGGTTCCTCAAAAAAGTAAAAACAGAGCTACCATATGATCCAGCAATCCCACTCCTGGGCATATATCCAGAAAAGGTGAAAACTCTAATTTGAAAAGATACAGGCACCCCAATATTCACAGCAGCACTATTTACAACAGCCAAGACATGGAAGCAACCTATGTGTCCAACAACAGATGAATGGATAAAGAAGATCTGGTACATACATACACTGAAATATTACTCAGCCATAACAAAGAATGAAATATTGCCATTTGCAGTAACATGGATGGACCTAGAGATTACCATACTAAGTGAAGTAAGTCAGACAAAGACAAATATTATATGATATCATTTACATGTGGAATCTAAAAAATAATACAAATGAATCTATATAACAGAAACAGACTCATAGACATAGAAAACAAACTTACAGTTACTAAAGGGGAAGTAAAGGGAGGGATAAATTAGGAATTTGGGATTAACAGATACACAGTACTAAATATAAAATAGATAAGCAACAAGACTTTACTGTATAGCACAGGGAACTATATTCAATATCTTGCAATAAACTATAAAGGAAAATAACCTGAAGGAAAGTTACATATGTATATAACTGAGTCACTTTGCAATATACCTGAAACTAACCCAAAACTATAAATCAAGTATACTTCAATTTAAAAAAGAATATATCAAAAATACCAGTGTTGGTCCACAAGAGACCTCCAAGCTCCATGTAATATCAAACGGTGAAAATCTCCCAGAGATCTCCATCTCAAAACCAACACCCAGCTTCACTCAACGACCAGCAAGCTACAGTGCTGGACACTCTATGCCAAACAACTAGCAAGACAGGAATACAACCCCACCCATTAGCACAGAGGCTGCCTAAAATCATAATAAGTCTACAGACACCCCAAATCACACCACCAGATGTGGACCTGCCCACCAGAAAGACAAGACCCAGCCTCATCCACCAGAACATATGCACTAGTTCCCTCCACCAGGAAGTCTACACAACCCACTGAACCAACTTTAGCCACTGGGGACAGACACCAAAACCAACGGGAACTACGAACCTGCAGCCTGCAAAAAGGAGACCCCAAACACAGTAATATAAGCCAAATGAGAAGACAGAAAAACACACAGCAGATGAAGGAGCAAGATAAAAACCCATCAGACCTAACAAATGAAGAGGAAATAGGCAGTCTACCTGAAAAAGAATTCAGAATAATGATAGTAAAGATGATCCAAAATCTTGGAAATAGAATAGACAAAATGCAAGAAACATTTCATAAGGACCTAGAAGAACTAAAGATGAAACAAGCAATGATGAACAACACAATAAATGAAATGAAAAATACCCTAGAAGGGATCAATAGCAGAATAACTGAGGCAGAAGAACGGATAAGTGACCTGGAAGATAAAATAGTGGAAATAACTACTGCAGAGCAGAATAAAGAAAAAAGAATGAAAAGAACTGAGGACAGTCTCAGAGACCTCTAGGACAACATTAAACGCACCAACATTCGAATTATAGGGGTTCCAGAAGAAGAAGAGAAAAGGGACTGAGAAAATATTTGAAGAGATTATAGTTGAAAACTTCACTAACATGGGAAAGGAAATAGTTAATCAAGTCCAGGAAGCACAGAGAGTCCCACACAGGATAAATCCAAGGAGAAATATGCCAAGACACATATTAATCAAACTGTCAAAAATTAAATACAAAGAAAACATATTAAAAGCAGCAAGGGAAAAACAACAAATAACACACAAGGGAATCCTGATAACGTTAACAGCTGATCTTTCAGCAGAAACTCTGCAAGCCAGAAGGGACTGGCGGGACATATTTAAAGTGATGAAGGAGAAAAACCTACAACCAAGATTATTCTACCCAGCAAGGATCTCATTCAGATTTGATGGAGAAATTAAAACCTTTACAGACAAGCAAAAGCTGAGAGAGTTCATCACCACCAAACCAGCTCTAAAACAACTGCTAAAGGAACTTCTCTAGGCAAGAAACACAAGAGAAGGAAAAGACCTACAATAACAAACCCAAAACAATTGAGAAAATGGGAATAGGAACATACATATCAATAACTACCTTAAATGTAAATGGATTTAATGCTCCCACCAAAAGACACAGACTCGCTGAATGGATACAAAAGCAAGACCCATATATATGCTGTCTACAAGGGACCCACTTCTGACCTAGGGACACATGCAGACTGAATGGGGATGGAAAAAGATATTTCATACAAATGGAAACCAAAAGAAAGCTGGAGTAGCAATTCTCATATCAGACAATATAGACTTTAAAATAAAGACTGTTAGAAGAGACAAAGAAGGACACTACATAATGATCAAGGGATCGATCCAAGAAGA
Organism: Pseudorca crassidens; assembly: GCF_039906515.1. NCBI lineage: Eukaryota > Metazoa > Chordata > Mammalia > Artiodactyla > Delphinidae > Pseudorca > Pseudorca crassidens. The sequence continues at coordinate 183,090,657 of NC_090297.1, forward strand.
AGATATAACAATTGGAAATATTTATGCACCCAACATAGGAGCACCACAATACATAAGGCAAATATTAACAGCCATAAAAGGGGAAATTGACAGTAACACATTCATAGTAGGGGACTTTAACACCCCACTTTCACCAATGGACAGATCATCCAAAATGAAAATAAATAAGGAAACACAATCTTTAAATGATACATTAAACAAGATGGACTTAATTGATATTTATAGGACATTCCATCCAAAAACAACAGAATACACATTTTTCTCAAGTGCTCATGGAACATTCTCCAGGATAGATCATATCTTGGGTCACAAATCAAGTCTTGGTAAATTTTAAAAAATTGAAATTTTATCAAGTATCTTTTCTGACCACAACACTATGAGACTAGATATCAATTACAGGAAAATATCTGTAAAAAATACAAACACATGGAAGTTAAACAATACACTACATAATAACGACGTGATTACTGAAGAATCAAACAGGAAATCAGAAAATATCTAGAAACAAATGACAATGGAGACATGATGACCCAAAACCTATGGGATGCAGCAAAAGCAGTTCTAAGAGGGAAGTTTATAGCAATACAATCCTACCTTAAGAAACAGGAAACATCTCGAATAAACAACCTAACCTTGCACCTAAAGCAATTAGAGAAAGAAGAACAAAAATACCCCAAAGTTAGCAGAAGGAAAGAAATCATAAAAATCAGATCAGAAATAAATGAAAAAGAAATGAAGGAAACGATAGCAAAGATCAATAAAACTAAAAGCTGGTTCTTTGAGAAGATAAACAAAATTGATAAACCATTAGCCAGACTCATCAAGAAAAAAAGGGAGAAGACTCAAATCAATAGAATTAGAAATGAAAAAGGAGAAGTAACAACTGACACTGCAGAAATACAAAGGATCATGAGAGATTACTACAAGCAACTCTATGCCAATAAAATGGACAACCTGGAAGAAATGGACATATTCTTAGAAAGGCACAACCTGCCAAGACTGAATCAGGAAGAAATAGAAAATATGAACAGACCAATCACAAGCACTGAAATTGAAACTGTGACTAAAAATCTTCCAACAAACAAAAGCCCAGGACCAGATGGCTTCACAGGCGAATTCTATCAAACACTTAGAGAAGAGCTAACACCTATCCTTCTCAAACTTTTCCAAAATATAGCAGAGGGAGGAGCACTCCCAAACTCATTCTACGAGGCCACCATCACCCTGATACAAAAACCAGACAAGGATGTCACAAAGAAAGAAAACTACAGGCCAATATCACTGATGAACATAGATGCAAAAATCCTCAACAAAATACTAGCAAACAGAATCCAACAGCACATTAAAAGGATCATACACCATGATCAAGTGGGGTTTATTCCAGGAATGCAAGGATTCTTCAATATACGCAAATCAATCAACGTGATACACCATATTAACAGATTGAAGGAGAAAAACCATATGGTCATCTCAATAGATACAGAGAAAGCTTTCGACAAAATTCAACACCCATTTATGATAAAAATCCTGCAGAAAGTAGGCATAGAGGGAACTTTCCTCAACATAATAAAGGCCATGTATGACAAACCCACAGCCAACATCGTCCTCAATGGTGAAAAACTGAAACCATTTCCATTAAGATCAGGAACAAGACAAGGTTGCCCACTCTCACCACTCTTATTCAACATAGTTTTGGAAGTTTTAGCCACAGCAATCAGAGAAGAAAAGGAAATAAAAGGAATCCAAATTGGAAAAGAAGAAGTAAAGATGTCACTGTTTGCAGATGACATGGTAGTATACATAGGGATTCCTAAAGATGCTACCAGAAAACTACTAGAGCTAATCAATGAATTTGGTAAAGTAGCAGGATAAAAAATTAATGCACAGAAATCTCTGACATTCCTCTACACTAATGATGAAGAATCTGAAAGTGAAATCAAGAAAACACTCCCATTTACCATTGCAACAAAAAGAATAAAATATCTGGGAATAAACCTACCTAAGGAGACAAAAGACCTGTATGCAGAAAATTATAAGACACTGATGAAAGAAATTAAAGATGATACAAATAGATGGAGAGACATACCATGTCCTTGGATTGGAAGAATCAACATTGTGAAAATGACTCTACTACTCAAAGCAGTCTACAGATTCAATGCAATCCCTATCAAACTACCACTGGCATTTTTCACAGAACTAGAACAAAAAATTTCACAATTTGTATGGAAACACAAAAGACCCTGAATAGCCAAAGCAATCTTGAGAACGAAAAACTGAGCTGGAGGAATCAGGCTCCCTGACTTCAGACTATACTACAAAGCTACAGTAATCAAGACAGTATGGTACTGGCACAAAAACAGAAAGATAGATCAATGGAACAGGATATAAAGCCCAGAGATAAACCCACGCACATATGGTCACCTTATCTTTGATAAAGGAGGCAGAAATGTACAGTGGAGAAAGGACAGCCTCTTCAATAAGTGGTGCTGGGAAAACTGGACAGCTACATGTAAAAGTATGAGATTAGGTCACTCCCTAACACCATATACAAAAATAAGCTCAAAATGGATTAAAGACCTAAATGTAAGGCCGGAAACTATCAAACTCTTAGAGGAAAACATAGGCAGAACACTCTATGACATAAATCACAGCAAGATCCTTTTTGACCCACCTCCTAGAGAAATGGAAATAAAAATAAACAAATGGGACCTAATGAAACTTCAAAGCTTTTGCACAGCAAAGGAAACCATAAACAAGACCAAAAGAAAACCCTCAGAATGGGAGAAAATATTTGCAAATGAAGCAACTGACAAAGGATTAATCTCCAAAATTTACAAGCAGCTCGTGCAGCTCAATAAAATAGACCAAAAAACTCAATCCAAAAATGGGCAGAAGACCTAAATAGACATTTCTCCAAGGAAGATATACAGACTGCCAACAAACACATGAAAGAATGCTCAACATCATTAATCATTAGAAAAATGCAAATCAAAACTACAATGAGATATCATCTCACACTGGTCAGAATGGCCATCATCAAAAACTCTAGAAAAATAAATGCTGCAGTTGTGTGGAGAAAAGGGAACACTCTTGCACTGCTGATGGGAATGTGAATTGGTACAGCCACTATGGAGAACAGTATGGAGGTTCCTTAAAAAACTACAAATCGAACTACCATATGACCCAGCAATCCCACTACTGGGCATATTCCCTGAGAAAACCATAATTCAAAAAGAGTCATGTACCAAAATGTTCATTGTAGCTCTATTTACAATAGCCAGGAGATGGAAACAACCTAAGTGTCCATCATTGGATGAATGGATAAAGAAGATGTGCCACATATATACAATGGAATATTACTCAGCCATAAAAAGAAATGAAATTGAGTTATTTTTAGTGAGGTGGATGGACCTAGAGTCTGTCATACAGAGTGAAGTAAGTCAGAAAGAGAAAGACAAATATCGTGTGCTAACACATATATGTGGAATCTAAGAAAAAAAAAGTCATGAAGAACCTAGGGGTAAGACAGGAATAAAGACACAGACCTACTAGAGAATGGACTTGAGGATATGGGGAGCGGGAAGGGTAAGCTGTGACAAAGTGAGAGAGTGGCATGGACATATATACACTACCAAACGTAAAACAGATAGCTAGTGGGAAGCAGCCGCATAGCTCAAGGAGATCAACTCGGTGCTTTGTGACCACCTAAAGGGGTGCGATAGGGAGGGTGGGAGGGAGGGAGACGCAAGAGGGAAGAGATATGGGAACATATGTATATGTATAACTGATTCACTTTCCTATAAAGCAGAAACTAACACACCATTGTAAAGCAATTATACTCCAATAAAGATGTAAAAAAATTAAAAATACCAGTGTTAAAGAAAATTTGATAAATGACACCAATTGGGAAATAAAGAATATACATTCATTTTCAAATTCTATTAATAGAGTATAAAAACATACCATGAAATTGGAGAAGGTATTTATGTACAAATAACTCTTTAAAAGGCTCATATCCAGAATATTTAAATAAATGTTACAAATAAATAATACCAGAAAACCTAACAGAAAATTGGGGGCAGGAGGAATCCATGGTGTCTTAAACCACTTGGGCTGCTGAAACAAAATACCAGAGACTGGGCAGCTTACAAAGAACAAAAATTTATTACAGTTCTGGAAGCTGGAAGTCCAAGATCAAGGTGCCAGCAGGGTCCTATTCTGGTGAGAGCTGACTTTCAGGTTCATAGTGGACACCTTCTTGCTGTGCCCAGAGCTAGGGAACTCTGTGGGGTTTCCTTTATAAGAACACTAACCCCATTCATGAATGCTCCAGCCTTATGATCTAATCACCTTCCAGAGGCCTCATCTCGTGATACCATCACCTTTGGGAGTTAGCATTCTAACATACGAATTTGTTGCGGGGGGTGGGGGGGACAGTAACATTCAGACCATAGCACGTGGTCAGGCACTTCTCAAAAGAAAACAACAACAACAACAAAACAACCATTCAATTGACACGAAATCTTCATAATGGATCAGGAAAGTGAAACTGAAAGCCAGAATGAGATGCCAGCACAAGTTCACCAGGATGGTTAAAATTAACACATCTGACAATATCAAGAACTGACGTAGAATGTGTTGAGCAATGATTAGTTTCATACTTTGTTTGTGGGAATATAAATGGGTGCAACTACTTTGAAAACCAGTTTGATATTATTTAAGTTAAAGATATGCTTACCTTATAACCATCAACTCCATTCCTAGTATATACCCTAGAATAAGGGTCAGGAAACAAGGACCTCAGGTCAAATCCAGCCTGCAGCCTATTTTTGAAAATACAAGTTTATTGGAACACAGCCATGCACATTCACTTCTGTATTATCTGTTATGTCTATGGGTGCTTTCTCACAGATTTCAGTAGTTGTGACAGAGACCATATTACCTGAGAAACCTAAAATATTTACTATCTGGCCCCTTCCAGAAAAAAACTTACCAACCCGTGCCCTAAAGAAAGGCATGAGCATATGTGGCAGAAGATGATATCAGAATATCATGGGAACATCATTCATAATAGATCCAAAGGAGAAACAGCTCCAGTATCCACCAAAAGTATAATGGATAACTAAATTGGGATATGCTCATATACATCGGCATACTCACAGCAATAATAAGGAACAGACTTCCATTATTACCAACAACCTGAATGAATTTCACAACTAAAGCCAAACACAAAATAACATCCCTTCTATCATTCCTTTTACATAAAGTTCAAAAGCAGGTAACACTAAATCAGAGTGTTTAAGGATCCGCATTCAGTTGGTAAAACAGAAAAGCAAATAAGCTCTTGCGTAAAAGGCAGTGGTCACCTTTAGTGGGAAGGACTGTACTGGGATGATGAAGGAACAAGCAGGGAGCCTCAGGTGCTGGCGGAATTTGGGGGAGTGCATGTGTTATAGCAATGATTTCAGCTATTTATATGTTTTATGTACTCTACCATATGTGTGCTGATTTTCATAGTAAAATGAGGTTTTAAAAAACGTGTATTAAAAATAACTTGATAGGTTCTACAACCCAGAGTGAAGAAAAGGAAGTGGGAGGAAATGTAAGTGAGCTAAATGTTCTACATTGATAGCAGGTAGTCTGTGAATATTGATAATACGAGTGTAACATTAAGGGTGACACAAATAAATACCAGAAGAACTAAAATCAGAAACGGTCAGAAGTCATGGAAGCAACCTAAGTGTCCATCGACAGATGAATGGATAAAGAAGATGTGGCACATATATACAATGGAATATTACTCAGCCATAAAAGGAAATGAAATTGAGTTATTTGTAGTGAGGTGGATGGACCTAGAGTCTGTCACACAGAGTGAGGTCAGAAAGAGAAAAACAAATACCATATGCTAACACATATATATGGAATCTAAAAAAAAAAAAAGGGTCAGAACCTAGGGGCAGGATGGGAATAAAGACACAGACGTAGAGAATGGACTTGAGGACACGGGGAGGGGGAAGGGTAAGCTGGGATGAAGTGAGAGAGTGGCATGGACATATATACACTACCAAACGTAAAATAGATAGCTAGTGGGAAGCAGCCACATAGCACAGGGAGATCAGCTCCGTGCTTTGTGACCACCTAGAGGGGTGGGATAGGGAGGGTGGGAGGGAGGGAGACGCAAGAGGGAAGAGATATGGGGTTATATGTATATGTATAGCTGATTCACTTTGTTATGAAACAGAAACTGACACACCATTGTAAAGGAACTATACTCTAATAAAGATCTTAAAAAAAAAAAAGAAATGGTCAAAAGTAATGAAATCTAGGGACTGGTTGTAGAACTGATAGTATGAGAAAAGTATTATTATTATTTTGATTTTGATTGTTAATGTCTTTTTTACTGTTTATTTTTCTGTTTATACTATTATTTGGGCAATAAATATTAATAAAGTCATATTCTGATCGTATATTTTAAAAAAAGTGTCGAGGACTAACAAGCCCTGGGCAGTGGGTACCCCTTGACATCCAGCTTTACTGTAGGGTGATTGGCTGGTCCATTTGGGGGGCACCCTGTTACATGGAATCTTTAGGTCTTTTCTCTGGGGCTGCCCCTGCTCTGGTGCCCCAGAGAAGGCTCCTCCGATCCCCTGCCTGGAGGATAAGGTCTGAGCTGCGGAGTTCTGGGATACAAAGCAGGCTCAGGAGGGCTGAAGGTGTCAGCTTCAAACACAGAGGTCTATGGATTACCCAGGCTGGTGGAGCATCTGCTCCGTCATCCACTCCTGGGGTGCCCAGCGACGGGCTTGGTCTCACCTCCTCCCGAGCTTTGAAGCATTCATGGGAGTCGCCCAGCAGCAAACCGTGGAAAAGGGTATCTGAGGATCTCAGAGTTTTCAGTAAACTCTTCTTGCTTTGGCCCCCAACGCCCTTTTACCCCACTTCCGGGAACACCTGGTACTGAGCCTTTCTGGGCCTTCTGAAGATTCTGCATCTGATTGGATCTTTCTTTCCACCTTTTGAGTAAGGATTTGGCTTTCTGGGGTCTGTCAAGCCTGTTGTCACCCACCCATTTGCTTTCCAGATTTCACATGTTCTACCATCTCCCATTTTCTCCATCCCGGTCGTTTTTTTTTTCAAAAATCTCTTTATTGTATTTTCACTGAGGTTTCAAAAGAAATAAAGTTAGAGGCGTATATTCAATCTTCCATCTTTGCACAGAAGGAGTTTTCTTTTCTTAATTTCTAAAATGCACATTAAAATAAGAGATGTAAGCTATTATATACGGAATGGCTAAATGACAAGGTCCTACTGTATGGCACAGAGAACTATATTCAATAAAAAAGAATATATATATATGTATGTATAACTGAGTCACTTTGCTGTACAGCATAAATTAACACAACCTTGTAAATCAACTATACTTCAATTTAAAAAAGTAACCATCTCATGGGGTGGGCTTGACTGCTAAAAGAGGTTTACGTATTTAAAGCAACCAGTTTCTTTCTTTATGGCTATTAAAAAAGAAGGACTTAATGCAGGTGAAACCACCGCCCCAGCCCCTACACACACACACCCATCCTCACCTCTCCTTCCCCTGCCCAGGAAGACCATGTACATGGAATCAGTTCAGATGTGGATTATTCAGATACGGAGCTTATTGTGAAGATGGGGCATTCTTTTTTTTTTTTTTAACATCTTTATTGGAGTATAATTGCTTTACAATGGTGTTCTAGCTTGTGCTTTACAACAAAATGAATCAGTTATACATATGTTCCCATATCACTTCCCTCTTGCATCTACCTCCCTCCCACCCTCCCTATTCCACCCCTCCAGGCGGTCACAAAGCACAGAGCTGATCTCCCTGTGCTATGCGGCTGCTTCCCACTAGCTATCTACCTTACGTTTGGTAGTGTATGTATGTCCATGCCTCCCTCTTGCTTTGTCACAGCTCACCCTTCCCCCTCCAAATATCCTCAAATCCATTCTCTAGTAGGTCTGTGTCTTTATTCCCGTTTTACCCCTAGGTTCCTCATAACATTTGTTTTTCTTAAATTCCATATATATGTGTTAGCATATGGTATTTGTCTCTCTCTTTCTGATTTACTTCACTCTGTATGAAAGACTCTAGGTCTACCCACCTCATTACAAATAGCTCAATTTCGTTTCTTTTTATGGCTGAGTAATATTCCATTGTATATATGTGCCACATCTTCTTTATCCATTCACTCGATGACAGACACTTAGGTTGTTTCCATCTCTGGGCTATTGTAAATAGAGCTGCAATGAACATTTTGGTACCTGACTCTTTTTGAATTATGGTTTTCTCAGGGAATATGCCCAGTAGTGGGATTGCTGGGTCATATGGTAGTTCTATTTGTAGCTTTTTAAGGAACATCCATACTGTTCTCCACAGTGGCTGTATCAATTTACATTCCCACCAATAGTGCAAGAGGGTTCCCTTTTCTCCACACCTTCTCCAGGATTTATTGTTTCTAGATTTTTTGATGATGGCCATTCTGACTGGTGTGAGATGATACCTCGTTGTAGTTTTGATTTGATTTGATTTCGCTCCATACTTTTCCCCGGACTCCCTCCCGGCCAGCCGTGGCGCACAAACCCCCTGCAGGGTGTGTTCACGCTACCAACCCCAGTCCTCTCCCTGCGCTCCGCCCGAAGCCCGAGCCTCAGCTCCCAGCCCCGCCCGCCCCGGCGGGTGAGCAGACAAGCCTCTCGGGCTGGTGAGTGCTGGTCACCCCTGATCCTCTGTGCCGGAATCTCTCCTCTTTGCCCTCTGCACCCCTGTTGCTGCGCTCTCCTCCGCGGCCCCGAAGCTCCCCCCCTCCGCCACCCGCAGTCTCCGCCCGCGAAGGGGCTTCTAGCGTCTGGAAACCTTTCCTCCTTCACAGCTCCCTCCCACTGGTGCAGAACCCGTCCCTATGCTTTTGTCTCTGTTTATTCTTTTTTCTTTTGCCCTACCCGGGTACGTGGGGAGTTTCTTGCCTTTTGGGGGGTCTGAGGTCTTCTGCCAGCGTTCAGTAGGTGTTCTGTAGGAGTTGTTCCACGTGTAGATGTATTTCTGGTGTATCTGTGGGGAGGAAGGTGGTCTCCGCGTCTTACTCTTCCGCCATCTTCCCGGAAGTCCAGATGGGGCATTCCTAATCCATGATGAGAAAACATAATTGACTAAAGGAACCCTGAGAGGATATTTAGACAAGAAGCATCAAACTTTCTCTTGAAAGACACTATTAAAACAGGATGCACAATCGTAATCAGTTGTGTATCTGGGGAGATACTGGGACTTGAATGGGGCAGTAGTAGTGAGCGTTAGAATGTGGTCTATTGCCTGACTTGTGAAATATAGTAGTAAAAGAAGATCACAGTTCCCTGTTAATTAGGACCAATTACAGTGTTGGAAAGCTTTCTGGGTGATCAAAGAGGAGGCATAGTTAACACAGGAGACGTTGACAAGCTCTCTAGCTTGTTAGCATAATAGAACTTTCGACTGCATGCTTGATGTACAAGCTCTTTTGTGCTCTGCCATGGTTTGGGTTTAACAGTTTTTAAAGAAACTGTTACCTAAACAATAAAATTTAAATGGGAATTTGATTTGTACCAGTGCCCATTTATGTGTCATTTAATATTGAGTGTATTTTTGTAATATTTCGTCTCACGACAAGAATCTCAAAATACTTTAAGATAGTAAGAATGTTATTTTCATTTTTGCATCTGTAACTGAATCCATAAAGATCCAAAAGGGACAGGCTCAGATTACATAGAAGATCACCTGTTTCCCCTCATCTTCTTCACAACAACTCAAATACTGGTCTCTAATGTGAAAACTTCAGGGAATTGAGAAAAATGCATTCTTGGTAAGGAGTCTCATATCAATGATTTCCTGAGCTTGAGAGAAACTTTTTTTAAGCCTCTGGTTTACATAAATAGTCTGTGTGGCACAACAGCCAGATGATTTCCTTTGGATGAAATAAACATGACTCAGGGCTTCCCTGGTGGCGCAGTGGTTGAGAGTCCGCCTGCCGATGCAGGGGACAAGGGTTCGAGCCCCGGTCCGGCTCCGCAACGGGAGAGGCCACAACAGTGAGAGGCCCGCGTACCGAAAAAAAAAAAAAAAAAGAAAAGAAAAACATGACTCAACTGCGCATGCCACCACTTACTTCCTGAGTGCTTTGGGGTATGTTGCTTCATCCTTCAGCGTGAAAAACAAGGGTCATAATACCAACCTTTAGAATTGTGTGGAGGCACGAAGAAGAAAATAATAAACCACCTGGCCCATTTGGTCCCTCCATAAGTTGTAGTTATTACTAATAAACGGACACTCGATCTGTGCTCTTTTTTCCCTTAAACCAAGAATAAAAGTCTTTATCATAGAAGGGGTTGAGGTACTAGTAGAAAAGAAACATTATATGGTATTTAAAATAAACTTGGACATAGTATTAAAATGCTTCCACTTCCTTCAACCTACTAACTACTAAAAGGCATCACTCAGTGAAGTTCATTTTGTTAACAAATATCTCTTGAGCACTGAGGTGCCAGTCAGTGTGTGGAGCTGGGGTGTGGTGGAGACCCGGGCCGTCCTGATTCAGCAGACAAAGGGGACCCCCCGGCCGTTCTCCTCGTGGCTGTGAGTCGGTCCTCTGTGAGCTTATGGAATGGGTACCAGTCCCTTTCCACATCCACGATGTAATGTCTAAACAAGGGAAGGGAGCGCTGGTCTATTTACTCTTTACATTTCTCACGAAACGTTGACTGTGGCTTTGTGCTACCTCCGTTAGAGAACAGAGATGGATGCAATGAAAAAGTCATGTAAAAACGGTGCATCGTAAACTGCCTATTATCTTGAGTATAAAAGAGGCGGCAGGTCACCTCAAGGGGAGAAGCCCTGCTGAAGGGGTGCCTGTGAAGCTTCTCCCCTCCCTCTGGGCCCCCTGTGCCCCAAGTCTGCAGTTCGGGGGCCAGAGGTTAAGCATGGGGGCCAGTTTGTCAGGAAATGAGGCTGGAGGAGCAGGCTGGGGCCAGGCTGGGGAGATAAGGCCTCATGCTTGAGGCACCAGGGGGCCCACGGAGGTCTTGAAGCAGGGAAGCCGTGTGATGAGATTAGCTTTTGGGGACAACTCTTTATTGTGGAAGATGGAACAGGGGGTGCAATGGGGTGGTGGAGATGTGCTAAGGGAACCAATTAGGAGGCTGTTGCCTTACTGGACTCTTACACAATAACTATATGTTATTCTATAAAGTATCTCTAAGGACCTCAGAATCCTGTGACTTTTCATGTTTATTTAATATTCGACACAATTTTATTCCCTAAGCACTTTCCTTCCCTCCTCATTAGTATATGTTGAAATGCTATCCTAATAGAAAATGAAAATTCAATCCAACCTCAACTTTAAGATATGCATGCTAATCTCCACTCTTTCAAAAGAATTAAGTAAATAGAATATGCATGTTCACTCTGTACATGGACATGAAAGTCTTAACTTTGAATTTAAAAGATCCTATATCATTTGCAAAGATGTTTGCTTCGTGTTCCATGGTACCATGTGTCTATTTTCCAACATAAACGAATGTCATAGATTTAGATCTTAACTAGATGTTAAATTGTACAGCATCAGACTACGCTAAGCTGGCCATCTCCGTCTAGAGCACTCTGTAATAAGCTTAAATATACTTGTGTGTATATACTGGCGTATCTGAGGGTTCCGCTGAGCCTAAACCGTCTAATATAAAATTACCAGCAGAATTTGCTCAAGTCGCACTTTGGAAATTCGTTCTTTTTAGAAGTTGTAAAGTATTCATAAAAGCTGAAAAACTGTGCAAAAATTTGCATTGATGGATGTTTCCTTATCCTCCATCAGGAAATGATGTACTTGAAACTCATTATAGATCTTCATAGAAACTCTGCTGAACGTGCCTTGGGCTTTGTGCTCGTCAGCACATACCGAGCTGACTGCATAATTCATATCTCTCGTGTCACATTTAGTATATAACATGTATTTCCTGTTAATTATGAAAATAAAAACACATCATATATTCTAAGAGCATAATTACAAAAAGGCTGTAAAAAGTTGCAAGTTTGAAGTCTGTTAGCCAATTTCTCTTTTAAACTTATAAGGGGAAAGCCGTTATTTTCTTCTGCTTTTGTAAAATCAGTTTCACAATGCTTCCTTTTTCCCTTCCACCTGACTCTGCAGAATGATATAGAGGCTCCATAACATAGGAAACAGGAAATAATAGAGACAGAGGAGCTAACAACTCTATCATCTCGAAACTTTTAGACAAATAAATAAAACGAACTCAGGACTTTCCAGGACAGGACTGAGATTGTTCTCTGGATAGGAAGACCAAAGCAATCCACCGATTAGTGATTAATTATTTTTTCTCTTTCTCCTTCATAGAGACATCATTTTTTAATATGTTTGTAGTTCATGGAAAAACAAAATTCCACAAAGGCTCTGATCCTATAAACCTCCTGCAGTCAAAACTCCCTTAGATAACATCTTCCTCTATAAGGAGGAAATATATCATGTAATTAAAATTCTGACTACTTAATAATTATAATTTGGCTTGAGAGGACTTTTTAAGTATTATGCAGGGTTCATAAATCTTGAAGTGCTTGTGAAGTTATAACCCCTCGTGTAGTCTAAGCTTTCACACCTACATAATATACAAGCTCTGCCCTGTGAGGCAGTCATCACTCTTTGGTTACTAATTAAACAGGCATGATATGAAAAATTAATTAGCCACACAATTAATATTGCATGCTTGTCATTGGCAGTTATTGTGCACCTTTTCCCTTGACTCAGAAGGGAAACTTTTCAGCATTAAACTTACTGTGAGACACTGCTTAAGAAGCGGGCTGGACTGTTAGCAGACAAGAACTTCCCCACATAGAAGCTGAAGAGACAGACTCTGAGTTCCCTAAAATGACTGTTTTGCCACCAAAAACCCTCTCTAAGAAAAACAGTGTGACTTGTTTATTAATGCATAGAACGTTCATAAACATATTCACTCATTGATTTGTTGGTTTATCTGCAACTGCCATCAGAAACTAACATGTTTATAAAAGTGAATCAAAAACTTTTCATTTGCAGAAATGGTGAACAGGTTTTATCTGACCTCGTACTTCCGATCTCTTGGCATTAACTGCCTACCATACTCATATGAGTTCAGCAAATATTAATAATAAAAATAGCTATTATTTATATTTTATAAGAATTAGGTCCGGGCTTCCCTGGTGGCGCAGTGGTTGAGAGTCCGCCTGCCGATGCAGGGGACACGGGTTCGTGCCCCGGTCCGGGAAGATCTCACATGCCATGGAGTGGCTGGGCCCGTGAGCCATGGCCACTGAGCCTGCGCGTCCGGAGGCTGTGCTCCGCAACGGCAGGGCCCACAGTGGTGAGAGGCCCGCATACTGCAACAACAACAAAAAAAAAAGAATTAGGTCCTAGAAAGGAAGAATGAAGATGGTGATCTGTGAGTCAAATATTTGCAGACCTATAATAGAGATTCCAGAAGCTTGTACAACATACAGTAAAGGTACCAAAAAGAGAATAATCTAGTCTCCTTATGGAAGTATCTCTTGGTATATTAAAAGTATATTAAAAGTATCTTAAATATACTTAAATATCTTAAATAATATTAAAAGTATCTCTTGGTGAGTTGAGACACCGCAGAAGAATTCCAGTAGAGATGACCAGCGAGCAGGGGCTGAGGGGAGGTTTGGGCTTGAGATACAGATTTCTGAGTTACAAGCAGATTCTTGAAAGATATGGAAATGTTTTCTAGGTGGGCCAGGCTGGAAAGACATCCCAGGCAAAGATGCCAACTTGAGCAAAAGAACATCCTTCTCAACTTATTTTATAGCTCGTTACAATAGAAGCATTAGATGTATTTCCTGGGTGATGAGAAGCAAGTGATAAAGCATTAGAAACCTATTTGTCTCAAAGAAAACATTAATCTAGAAGTATGCTCTTCATCAATTTGTGTTTCTCAGAGAGGAAATGTCACCACACTGACATCTTAGTGTATTTATATTATAGACTTACATACTTTGGCACTCCTAATTGTTAACTTAAATAAGTATGAAATCCTATTACTCAGTAAACTATTCTCTTTATTCAATTATAACTGCTTCTTTGTGAACCTTGTCAATTTAATATATATTTGAGATAATAACTCCAGTGTGTCACCCCCGTTCAATAATGAAAAAAACTTGAATGATATTTTAATAAAGATTTTCAAAGGTACTTATATACTTAGGGTTTTCTAATTAATAGAATTCTTGAATATATGTAGGACAGATACACTAACCTTTAAGGGTTTGCTTCAGTGCGTCAAGGCACAGTTCAAAAAAACAAGTGTAGGGGTTTTTATTGGACAAAATTGGTTTCTAAGCCTGGGCAAATGGCTTACAGTTCCCTAACATCTGCTTCTTCTCAACTGAAAAAATAGAATGTAGAGAGGATAAAACAAGATAAAGCATGTGCAGCATGAAAATGCTAATAAATGATGACTGTACTCTTATTGGAGCATCTTATTATGAAATGATGTACATGTGCTCTACAAAAAGCCAAGAATGTGCTCAAATCATCCTCAAATTTAAACGCAGCATACATTAGAACCTATATCGTGTAGTTCCTTTTAAGCAATTTACAATCGAGTGATGTAATAAATAAAAGATGTCAAAGCCGGTTTGCATTAGGAAAGCAACTAGTGTACACGATATCGTCCAACCGAAATCTGGTCCATCAGCACTTTACGGATGACGGCTTTTGTAACGTAGGTAAAAGACCTACAGAATCAAATTTTGAAAACATTTCTTTTAAAAGAGTAACTTTTAAAAAACTGATTTCAAAATTTTGAAATTATTTGATTGCATGAAATAGTGAATTCTAAAAGGCTTACAATATTTGCTTAAAACCAATTATCTCTTCGACTCAAAGAGTTTTATATTTGTAAGTTATTTTTAAGCCCCCAGTTGAGACACACTCTCATTAGTCAAATGAGAGATTGATTGCAGTTAGGAACATTCTAGTTTGTCCTCAGAATGGAACCCTCTCTCCCCCTTTTTCCCTTCTTCTCCTTCTTCCTCCACAGATTTATTTGGATTTGTTTCCTGTTTTCCCGTGATTGATCATCCAGGGCCTGCTGTTCCACATTCATTACACCAGGCTGGGTGCAGCGCCGGCAGAAGACATGAGGAACTTAGCTGAGGACTTCCAGGTGGAACTGGGGGTTGTTTTGCTTTTGTTATGTCGCAGTTGGATCAAGGGACTTGCTTCACTTCTCACTTTTCTCTCACCTTCTCTGTTAATATTTGTTTTTTGACATGATTTAAATACATTATTTTTTTTTGAATTACATTGACTTCTTTTCTTTTCTTTTTTTTTTTTTGACATCTTTATTGGAGTATGATTGCTTTACACTGCTGTGTTAGTTGCTGCTGTATAACAAAGTGAATCAGCTTTATGTATACATATATCCCCATATCCCCTCCCTCTTGTGCTTCCCTCCGACCCTCCCTATCCCACCCCTCTAGGTAGTCACAAAGCCCCGAGTTGATCTCCCTGTGCTATGCGGCTGCTTCCCACTAGCTATCCATTTTACATATGGTAGTGTATATATGTCCATGCCACTCTCTCACTTCGTCCCAGCTTACCCTTCCCCCTCCCTGTGTCCTCAAGTCCGTTCTCTACATCTGCGTCTTTATTCCTGTCCTGCCCCTAGGTTCTTCAGAACCTTTTTTTTTTTTTTTTAGATTCCATATATATGTGTTAGCATATGGTATTTGTTTTTCTCTTTCTGACTTACTTGACTCTGTATGATAAACTCTAGGTCCATTCACCTCACTACAAATAACTCAATTTTGTTTCTTTTTATGGCTGAGTAATATTCCATTGTATATATGTGCCACATCTCTATCCATTCATCTGTTGATGGACACTTATGTTGCTTCCATGTCTTGGCTATTGTAAATAGAGCTGCAATGAACATTGTGGTATAAGACTCTTTTTGAATTATGTTTTTTTCAGGGTATATGCCCAGCAGTGGGATTGTTGGGTCGTATGGTACTTCTAATTTTAGTTTCTTAAGGAACCTCCATACTGCTCTCCATAGTGGCTGTATCAATTTACATTCTTACCAACAGTGCAAGAGGGTTCCCTTTTCTCCACTCCCTTTCCAGCACTTATTGTTTGTAGATTTTTTGATGATGGCCATTCTGACTGGTATGAGGTGATACCTTGCAGTTTTGATTTGCATTTCTCTAATGATTAGTGATGTTGAGCATCCTTTCATTTGTTTGTTGGCAATCTGTATATCTTCTTTGGAGAAATGTCTACTTAGGTCTTCTGCCCATTTTTGAACTGGGTTGTTTGTTTTTTTGATATTGAGCTGCATGAGCAGCTTGTATATTTTGGAGATTAATCCTTTGTCGGTTGCTTCATTTGCAAATGTTTTCTCCCATTCTGAGGGTTGTCTTTTGGTCTTGTTTATGGTTTCCTTTGCTGTGCAAAAGCTTTGAAGTTTCATTAGGTCCCATTTGTTTATTTTTGTTTTTATTTCCATTTCTCTAGGAGGTGGGTCAAAAAGGATCTTGCTGTGATTTATGTCATAGAGGGTTCTGCCTACGTTTTCCTCTAAGAGTGTTATAGTGGCTGACCTTACATTTGGGTCTTTAATCCATTTTGAGTTTATTTTTGTGTGTGGTGTTAGGGAGTGTTCTAATTTCATTCTTTTACATGTAGCTGTTCAGTTTTCCCAGCACCACTTAATGAATAGGCTGTCCTTTCTCCACTGTACATTTCTGCCTCCTTTATCAAAGATAAGGTAACCATATGTGCGTGGGTTTATCTCTGGGCTTTGTATCCTGTTCCATTGATCTATCTTTCTGTTTTTGTGCCAGTACCATACTGTCTTGATTACTGTAGCTTTGTAGTATAGTCTGAAGTCAGGGAGCCTTATTCCTCCAACTCTGTTTTTCTTTCTCAAGATTGCTTTGGCTATTCGGGGTCTTTTGTGTTTCCATACAAATTGTGAAAATATTTGTTCTAGTTCTGTGAAAAATGCCATTGGTAGTTTTATAAGGATTGCATTGAATCTGTAGATTGATTTGGGTAGGATAGTCATTTTCACAATGTTGATTCTTCCAGTCCAAGAACATGGTATATCTCTCCATCTGTTTGTATCATCTTTAATTTCTTTCATCAGTGTCTTAGAGTTTTCTGCATACAGGTCTTTTGTCTACTTAGGTAGGTTTATTCCTGGGTATTTTATTCTTTTTTGTTGCAATGGTAAATGGGAGTGTTTCCTTAATTTCTCTTTCAGATTTTTCATCTTTAGTGTACAGGAATACAAGAGATTTCTGTGCATTAATTTTTTATCCTGCTACTTTACCAAATTCATTGATTAGCTCGAGTAGTTTTCTGGTGGCATCGTTAGGATTCTCTATGTATAGTATCATGTCATGTGCAAACAGTGACAGCTTTACTTCATCTTTTCTGCTTTGGATTCCTTTTATTTCTTTTTCTTCTCTGATTGTTGTGGCTAAAACTTCCAAAACTATGTTGAATAATAGTGGTGAGAGTGGGCAACCTTGTCTTGTTCCTGATCTTGGAAATGGTTTCAGTTTTTCATCACTGAGAACAATGTTGGCTGGGGGTTTGTCATATATGGCCTTTATTATGTTGAGGAAAGTTCCCTCTATGCCTACTCCATTAATATTTTGGTTCACAGTCACAAACACCTTGGATACTCTCTGCACGGAGAAGTAGGCAAATAGTAAGAAATCATAATTTTAAAGCAATGGGATAAGAGAATTATTCCCAAGCACAGGATAGTGGGGCATAAACGATGGGGTTAACCCACAGGGTCTTACATATGAGTAGGAATTACCCCAAAGAAGTGTAGGGGGCAGAGGGTGGGCTGGGATTAGGAGCAGAGTTCAACTAAGAAATGCGTGAGCTAAGACACACCAATTTTTGCTGTTTGGTGTGGCTGAAACTGGCCAGTGAGTAGATTGGTCAGATTATGGAAAGAAAGCCTTGTATGAACTGTTCATGTGTATAAACCATAAGTCATGGATATTTATATAGAGAGAGACAAAAGACAGGAATCTCAGCTCCTAAATACCCTACCCCACCATTGGAGGTTCAATGATAATTATATCCAAAAGTTCAGGAAAATAAACACACTATATTTAATTTTTCTCTGTATTTATTCCCTAGGTGATCTCATCTGATCTCATGACTTTAAGCACCATCTGTATTTAAATGACTCGTGGCTCCCAAATATCTATCTCCAGCCCCTGCCTGTCCCCTGAGAGCCAAGCTCACGTCCAGTGTCCTACTTGATTTCCCATCAAATGTCTAACGGAGACCTCAAACTTGAGGGCAGTGCAGAAGTTCCAGTACCCACTCCTGAGCTCCACCTCCCCCACTGTTCTCCTATCTCATTAGATTGAAACTCCGACCTTCTAGTTGATCAGGAGGAACACTGCCTCTCATCACCTTATCTCATCTGTGAGGACAGCCTGCTGGCTCTTCCTTGAATGTCTGAGCAGAAAACAGCTGCATCCCACCTCTGCAGTGGCCAACCTGGTCCAGCCACTCTCTCTTACCCCCATCATTCCAGCCATCTCCCAACTGAGCTCCTTGCTTCCAGGTTGTTCTAAAGCAGATGCTCCACACACCAGAGAGAGGCTTGAAAAACAGGAGTCAGATCACACGGCTCCTTCCAGCCCACCCCCACTCCATTTAGGGACCAAAGTACCTACCGTGACCTACAGGGGCTCCTGGTGGGCTCCTTCCACCCCTCTGCCCTGTCTCCTTCCTCTCTGCCCACTGCGTCCTCTACTGCAACCCCACCAGTCTCCTGGTTGTTCCTCAGACACCCCAAGTTCTCCCCGGCCCCAGGACATGTGCGCAGATACTCTCTCTGCTGGGATGCTCTTCATGAAGCACTTTCCTCCTCACTTTTTTCAGGCCTCCTTGGGAGTGTCCTCTTATCATCAGGGTCTTTCTTCATCACGTTATATAAAGTAGCAACAGCTCCCCACATACACACACACACACACACACACACAACTGATGATTCTCCTGTAACTTACTTTATTCTACTCCCTAGTACTTCTCATCACCTGTCCACATACTCATGTGCAGGTATGTGTCTAAATCTAGGTTTGAGTCTCTATAAATGGATGAATTTGAGGCTCCATCTCAAGAGGCTAGCATCTCCTAGTGAGATGCTCTAGACTCTTTCTGCCTCTCCTCCCAACCCCCACCCCTCCCATCCCCAGATGTAAGCTTTCTCATTCACTCTTTATCTCTGCACCCAAGTTCCCCCCAGTGTCTGCTGTATCTGGCCCAGAAGACACAAGCGTGATTTCATGGATCCCTTTACGCTTCTGAACCACTATAATAAGACAATAATTACTACTTCAGACAGAAATAACTCTTTCTTCCCCTAAGCCTAACTTACCCTTCTGATGAAGAGGATACACTGACCCAAGTCACACCATGTAAGAAGGTGGACCCTATGCCCCCTGCCCCATGCAGCAGCCCAAAGCCCCCTTCTCTCCTGCTCACATGGGATGTGAGTCTCCAAAGGGGGCTGGAGGTGGATTTATTGTGTGACTAATGAAGTACAAAACAGGGCTCCTCAATTTCACGGACACCTCCTAAGGCCCCAGGCCTACTTGTCTATTCATAATTTTGTATTTTCTCTCTTAAATCTTTTAAATTTCAAACCCCGCACCACCTGGATGAGGTGGGAATTCTCCTTAGACAGAATGAAAAGAGAAAACATCGCCCTTCAGGACTGACATGTGCACGTACATGTCACTTTCCTACCTCTCACCTCTTCAGCCCCTACCTGTTCATCTTTCCACTTGAAATCCACCATGTTTGGGACTCAGTGGTTAAGAATCTGCCTGCCAATGCAGGGGACACGGGCTTGAGCCCTGGTCCAGGAAGATCCCACATGCCATGGAGCAACTAAGCCCGTGAGCCACAACTACTGAGCCTGCCCTCTAGAGCCCGTGAGCCACACCTACTGAGCTCACGCGCCTAGAGCCCATGCTCCGCAACAAAGAGAAACCACCGCAATGAGAGGCCCACGCACCGCAAGGTAGAGTAGTCCCCGCTCGCCGCAACTAGAGGAAGCTCGCGCACAGCAACGAAGACCCAACGCAGCCAAAATTAAGAAATTAAAAGAAAAAACATCCACCATGTTTGAGAACACCTGTCCTTGACATTTTTAAAACCTAAACTGATTTCATTTCTTTTCTTATCATTATACATAATAATTTCCATTCTCGATTTTTTTTTTCAAAACTCTTTGGCAACCTTATTTCTTACAGACTTTGTGTCCCACAATCAGACAATGATTTTCATTGTATTGCAGGTTTTCTTGTGCTTCGTTTTTCTCATTCTCTGAGTCGTGGCGTGTTTCTCACTATTGTTTTCACTTCCTCCTTTTACATCTCTTTTTCTAAGGTGTAGGCTTGATGGTCAGTGTCTGTCCGTGGAATCTATGATTTATTGAGGAGCCTACCATTTGTCAGCCTTATCGTTCCTTCTCTGGCCTGTTCTCCACTGTGATGTTTCCTTTCAAGGCCTGACGCAGCGCTTGGAATTAGAGGCCCAAGATGAATACACGAAATGTAAATCTAGAGGAAATTACCTTCGAAAGGCATATGGTGCCGGTTCCCATAAGGACTTCAAAGCTGCCTGTTCATTCATAAATTCAGAATCCCCAAATCGTATTATTCATAGACTCACCCACAACATAAAGTTGTCATAAATTTAACGTTTATGGAGCGGAAGCTAGAACCTGGATTGCCCCACGGACTTTAGGGTCGAGAAACTCAGAGAATTGGAAATTTCTTTAAAATATTTTTAAAAGAAGAACTGCAGACCTTCAGAGTAAAGGGCACTTAAACTTATAAAGTTACACATTCAATCATCCAGGACTTTATTTACTGATGCCAAAGGCTTAACAGGAGTGGATCCAACGTCTAAAAGGTGGGATTTCTGGTTGTCCCAGCATTTTCCATCCCTGTAAACTTTCTTCTAGAACACGATCTGTATTTTAAGCAACTGATTTTTGTGAGATTTCAGGAGAGAAAAATGATTTTACCTCCATAACTTACAGATCGACACAGAGAACTTCACATAGAGCCAACCCCACCATTTTCCTTCTGAAGAACTCACATTTAATACGTGCACAACAAACTTCCACGTGTTAAGTAGACTGCCGTATTCACTTGTTCTACTCTCTTGACAGTCCTTCTCCACGGAGCCTCTGGTTTTCTCGGAAACAGCTGAAATAATAGATGAGAAACAATGACCATCATTTCTCTCTGAATCTTTTCTCCAACTGGGGAAGGAGGGAGCCCTTCCTCACCAGACACTCGAGATTTCTTTCTTTTCTAGTTTGACATCTGCATCTTATAGAGTCTTGTTTGCGACTGGACCACTGGGGTATGGGTGACACCAATGATATGTGGACACAAAATTGAACACTATAGAAATTATACTAAGAGGCGCATTCTCTGTTTAAGTCTTTTCTACTCCTTAGGATTGAATCAAGGGGAAATTCTAGTTTGGTGCTAATAGGATGTGAAGTCCTCCTAACTCTCACTAAGACTCCTTTTTAGTGAAAAGAGTAACCCTCAGGCTCAAAGCCCTCAGCATGTCACCGTTAACCAGCTCGAATTCAATGACATGAGTCACTCGATTGACTGCTCATATCTTTTAAAAAAAATTTTATTGGAGTGTAGTTCATTTACAATGTTGCGTTACTTTCTGCTGTTCAGCAAAGTGAACCAGTTATACGTATACATATATCCCCTCTTTTTTAGACTCTTTTCTCATGTAGGTCATTGCAGAGTACTGAGTAGAGTTCCCTGTGCTATACAGTAGGTCCTTATTAGTTATCTATTTTATATATAGTACTGTGTATCTGTCAATCCCAATCTCCCAATTTATCCCTCTTCCCTTTTCCCCCCGGTAACCATAAGATTGTTTTCTACATCTGTAACTCTATTTCTGTTTTGTAAATAAATTTATTTGTACCATTTTTTTAGATTCCACATATAAGCAATATCATACGATATTTGTCCTTTTCTGTAGGACTTACTTCACTCAGTATGACAATCTCTAGGTCTATACATGTTGCTGCTAATGGCATTATTTCATTCTTTTTTATGGCTGAGTAATATTCCATTGTATATATGTACCACATCTTCTTTATCCATTTTTTTTTAAACATCTTTATTGGCGCATAATTGCTTTACAATGGTATGTTAGTTTCAGCTTCACAACAAAATGAATCAGTTATATATATACATATGTTCCCATATCTCTTCCCGCTTACGTCACCCTCCCTCCCACCCTCTCTGTCCCACCCCTCCAGGAGGTCACACAGCACTGAGCTGATCTCCCTGTGCTATGCGGCTGCTTCCCACTAGCTATCTACCTTACGTTTGGTAGTGTATACATGTCCATGCCTCTTTATTGCTTTGTCACCGTTTACCCTTCCCCCTCCCCATAGCCTCAAGTCCATTCTCTAGTAAGTCTGTGTCTTTATTCCTGTTTCACCCCTAGGTTTTTCATGACATTTTTTTTTTCTTAAATTCCATATATATGTGTTAGCATACGGTATTTGTCTCTCTCTTTCTGACTTACTTCACTCTGTATGACAGACTCTAGGTCTATCCACCTCATTACAAATAGCTCAATTTCATCTCTTTTTATGGCTGAGTAATATTCCATTGTATATATGTGCCACATCTTCTTTATCCATTCATCCGATGATGGACACTTAGGTTGTTTCCATCTCTGGGCTATTGTAAATAGAGCTGCAATGAACATTTTGGTACATGACTTTTTTTGAATTATGGTTTTCTCAGGGTATATGCCCAGTAGTGGGATTGCTGGGTCATATGGTAGTTCTACTTGTAGCTTTTTAAGGAACCTCCATACTGTTCTCCACAGTGGCTGTATCAATCTACATTCCCACCAACAGTGTAAGAGGGTTCCCTTTTCTCCACACCCTCTCCAGCATTTATTGTTTGTAGATTTTTTGATGATGGCCATTCTGACTGGTGTGAGATGATATCTCATTGTAGTTTTGATTTGCATTTCTCTAATGATTAGTGATGTTGAGCATTCTTTCATGTGTTTGTTGGCACTCTGTATATCTTCTTTGGAGAAATGTCTATTTAGGTCTTCTGCCCATTTTTGGATTGGGTTGTTTGTTCTTTTGTTATTAAGCTGCATGAGCTGCTTATAAATTTTGGAGATTAATCCTTTGTCAGTTGCTTCATTTGCAAATATTTTCTCCCATTCTAAGGGTTGTCTTTTGGTCTTCTTTATGGTTTCCTTTGCTGCGCAAAAGCTTTTAAGTTTCATTAGGTCCCATTTGTTTATTTTTGTTTTTATTTCCATTTCTCTAGGAGGTGGGTCAAAAAGGATCTTGCTGTGATTTATGTCATAGAGTGTTCTGCCTATGTTTTCCTCTAAGAGTTTGATAGTTTCTGGCCTTACATTTAGGTCTTTAATCCATTTTGAGCTTATTTTTGTGTATGGTGTTAGGGAGTGATCTAATCTCATACTTTTACATGTAGCTGTCCAGTTTTCCCAGCACCACTTATTGAAGAGGCTGTCCTTTCTCCACTGTACATTTCTGCCTCCTTTATCAAAGATAAGGTGACCATATGTGCGTGGGTTTATCTCTGGGCTTTCAATCCTGTTCCATTGATCTATATTTCTGTTTTTGTGCCAGTACCATACTGTCTTGATTACTGTAGCTTTGTAGTATAGTCTGAAGTCAGGAAGCCTGATACCTCCAGCTCCATTTTTCGTTCTCAAAATTGCTTTGGCTATTCGGGGTCTTTTGTGTTTCCATACAAATTGTGAGATTTTTTGTTCTGGTTCTGTGAAAAATGCCTGTGGTAGTTTCATAGGGATTGCATTGAATCTGTAGATTGCTTTGGGTAGTAGAGTCATTTTCACAATGTTGATTCTTCCAATCCAAGAACATGGTATATCTCTCCATCTATTTGTATCATTTTTAATTTCTTTCATCAGTGTCTTATAATTTTCTGCATACAGGTCTTTTGTCTCCTTAGGTAGGTTTATTCCTAGGTATTTTATTCTTTTTGTTGCAATGGTAAATGGGAGTGTTTTCTTGATTTCACTTTCAGATTTTTCATCCTTAGTGTATAGGAATGCCAGAGATTTCTGTGCATTAATTTTGTATCCTGCTACTTTACCAAATTCATTGATTAGCTCTAGTAGTTTTCTGGTAGCATCTTTAGGGTTCTGTATGTATAGTATCATGTCATCTGCAAACAGTGACAGCTTTACTTCTTCTTTTCCGATTTGGATTCCTTTTATTTCCTTTTCTTCTCTGATTGCTGTGGCTAAAACTTCCAAAACTATGTTGAATAAGAGTGGTGAGAGTGGGCAACCTTGTCTTGTTCCTGATCTTAGTGGAAATGCTTTCAGTTTTTCACCATTGAGGATGATGTTGGCTGTGGGTTTGTCATATATGGCCTTTATTATGTTGAGGAAAGTTCCCTCTATGCCTACTTTCTGCAGGGTTTTTATCATAAATGGGTGTTGAATTTTGTCAAAAGCTTTCTCTGCATCTATTGAGATGACCATATGGTTTTTCTCCTTCAATTTGTTAATATGGTGTATCACGTTGATTGATTTGCGTATATTGAAGAATCCTTGCATTCCTGGAATAAACCCCACTTGATCATGGTGTATGATCCGTTTAATGTGCTGTTGGATTCTGTTTGCTAGTATTTTGTTGAGGATTTTTGCATCTATGTTCATCAGTGATATTGGCCTGTAGTTTTCTTTCTTTGTGACATCCTTGTCTGGTTTTGGTATCAGGGTGATGGTGGCCTCGTAGAATGAGTTTGGGAGTGTTCCTCCCTCTGCTATATTTTGGAAGAGTCTGAGAAGGATAGGTGATAGCTCTTCTCTAAATGTTTGATAGAATTCGCCTGTGAAGCCATCTGGTCCTGGGCTTTTGCTTGTTGGAAGATTTTTAATCACAGTTTCAATTTCAGTGCTTGTGATTGGTCTGTTCATATTTTCTATTTCTTCCTGATTCAGTCTTGGCAGGTTGTGCCTTTCTAAGAATTTGTCCATTTCTTCCAGGTTGTCCATTTTATTGGCATAGAGTTGCTTGTAGTAATCTCTCATGATCCTTTGTATTTCTGCAGTGTCAGTTGTTACTTCTCCTTTTTCATTTCTAATTCTATTGATTTGAGTCTTCTCCCTTTTTTTCTTGATGAGTCTGGCTAATGGTTTATCAATTTTGTTTATCCTTTCAAAAAACCAGCTTTTAGTTTTATTGATCTTTGCTATCGTTTCCTTCATTTCTTTTTCATTTATTTCTGATCTGATTTTTATGATTTCTTTCCTCCTGCTAACTTTGGGGTTTTTTGGTTCTTCTTTCTCTAATTGCTTTAGGTGCAAGATTAGGTTGTTTATTCGAGATGTTTCCTGTTTCTTAAGGTAAGATTGTATTGCTATAAACTTCCCTCTTAGAACTGCTTTTGCTGCATCCCATAGATTTTTAGTCGTCGTGTCTCCATTGTCATTTGTTTCTAGGTATTTTTTGATTTCCCCTTTGATTTCTTCAGTGATCACTTCGTTATTAAGTAGTGTATTGTTTAGCCTCCATGTGTTTGTATTTTTTACAGATCTTCTCCTGTGATTGATATCGAGTCTCATAGCGTTGTGGTCGGAAAAGATACTTGATACAATTTCAATTTTCTTAAATTTACCAAGGCTTGATTTGTGACCCAAGATATGATCTATCCTGGAGAATGTTCCATGAGCACTTGAGAAAAATGTGTATTCTGTTGTTTTTGGATGGAATGTCCTATAAATATCAATTAACTCCATCTCATTTAATGTATCATTTAAAGCTTGTGTTTCCTTATTTATTTTCATTTTGGATGATCTGTCCATTGGTGAAAGTGGGGTGTTAAAGTCCCCTACTATGAATGTGTTACTGTTGATTTCCCCTTTTATGGTTGTCAGTATTTGCCTTATGTATTGAGGTGCACCTATGTTGGGTGCATAAATATTTACAATTTTATATCTTCCTCTTGGATCGATCCCTTGATCATTATGTAGTGTCCTTCTTTGTCTCTTCTAATAGTCTTTGTTTTAAAGTCTATTTTGTCTGATATGAGAATTGCTACTCCAGCTTTCTTTTGGTTTCCATTTGCATGAAATACCTTTTTCCATCCCCTTACTTTCAGTCTGTATGTGTCTCTAGGTCTGAAGTGGGTCTCTTGTAGACAGCAAATATATGGGTCTTGTTTTTGTATCCATTCAGCCAATCTGTGTCTTTTGGTGGGAGCATTTAGTCCATTTACATTTAAGGTAATTATCGATATGTGTGTTCCCATTCCCATTTTCTTAATTGTTTTGGGTTCGTTATTGCAGGTCTTTTCCTTCTTTTGTGTTTCTTGCCTAGAGAAGTTCCTGTAGCAGTTGTTGTAGAGCTGGTTTGGTGGTGCTGAACTCTCTCAGCTTTTGCTTGTCTGTAAAGGTTTTAATTTCTCCATCAAATCTGAATGAGATCCTTGCTGGGTAGAGTAATCTTGGTTGCAGGTTTTTCTCCTTCAACACTTTCAATATGTCCTGCCACTCCCTTCTGGCTTGCAGAGTTTCTGCTGAAAGATCAGCTGTTAACCTTATGGGGATTCCCTTGTGTGTTATTTGTTGTTTTTCCCTTGCTGCTTTTAATATGTTTTCTTTGTATTTAACTTTTGACAGTTTGATTAATATGTGTCTTGGCGTATTTCTCCTTGGATTTATCCTGTATGGGACTCTCTGTGCTTCCTGGACTTGATTAACTATTTCCTTTCCCATATTAGGGAAGTTTTCAACTATAATCTCTTCAAATATTTTCTCAGTCCCTTTCTTTTTCTCTTCTTCTTCTGGAACCCCTATAATTCGAATGTTGGTACGTTTAATGTTGTCCCAGAGGTCTCTGAGACTGTCCTCAGTTCTTTTCATTCTTTTTTCTTTATTCTGCTCTGCAGTAGTTATTTCCACTATTTTATCTTCCAGGTCACTTATCCGTTCTTCTGCCTCAGTTATTCTGCTATTGATCCCATCTAGAGTACTTTTAATTTCATTTATTGTGTTGTTCATCGTTGCTTGTTTCATCTTTAGTTCTTCTAGGTCCTTGTTAACTGATTCTTGCATTTTGTCCATTCTATTGTCCATTCTATCTCCAAGATTTCGGATCAACCTTACTATCATTATTCTGAATTCTTTTTCAGGTAGACTGCCTATTTCCTCTTCATTTGTTAGGTCTGATGGGTTTTTATCTTGCTCCTTCATCTGCGGTGTGTTTTTCTGTCTTTTCATTTTGCTTATCTTACTGTGTTTGGGGTCTCCTTTTTTGCAGGCTGAAGGTTCGTAGTTCCTGTTGTTTTTTGTGTCTGTCCCCAGTGGCTAAGGTTGGTTCAGTGGGTTGTGTAGGCTTCCTGGTGGAGGGTACTAGTGCCTGTGTTCTGGTGGATGAGGCTAGATCTTGTCTTTCTGGTGGGCAGGTCCACGTCTGGTGGTGTGTTTTGGGGTGTCTGTAGACTTATTATGATTTTGAGCCGCCTCTCTGCTAATGGGTGGGGTTGTGTTCCTGTCTTGCTAGTTGTTTGGCATAGGATGTCCAGCACTGTAGCTTGCTGGTCATTGAGTGAAGCTGGGTGCTGGCGTTGAGATGGAGATCTCTCGGAAATTTTTGCTGTTTGATATTATGTGCAGCTGGGAGGTCTCTTGTGGATCAGTGTCCTGAAGTTGGCTCTCCCACCTCAGAGGCACAGCACTGACTCCTGGCTGCAGCACCAAGAGCCTTTCATCCACAGGGCTCCTTAATTTGGGATGATTGGTTGTCTATTCAGGTATTCCACAGATGCAGGGTATATCAAGTTGATTGTGGAGGATTAATCCGCTGCTTCTGAGGCTGCTGGGAGAGATTTCCCTTTCTCTTCTTTGTTCTCACAGCTCCCAGGGGCTCAGCTTTGGATTTAGCCCCGCCTGTGCGTGTAGGTCGCTGGAGGGCGTCTGTTCTTTGCTCAGACAGGACGGGGTTAAAGGAGCCGCTGATTCGGAGGCTCTGGCTCACTCAGGCCCGGGGGTAGGGAGGGGCACGGAGTGTGGGGCGGGCCTGCGGCGGCAGACGCCGGCAAGACGTTGCAGCCTGAGGCGCGCCTGTGCGTTCTCCCGGGGGAGTTGTCCCTGGATCCCGGGACCCCGGCAGTGGCGGGCTGCACAGGCTCCCCGGAAGGGCGCGTGGCCAGTGACCTGTGTTCGCACACAGGCCTCCCGGTGGCGGCAGCAGCGGCCCTAGCGTCTCACGTCCGTCTCTGGGCTCCGCACCCCTAGCCGCGGCTCGCGCCCGTCCCTGGAGCTCTCTCAAGCAGCGTTCTTAATCCCCTCTCCTCGTGCACCAGGAAACAAAGAGGGACGTAAAAGTCTCTTGCCTCTTCAGCAGTTCCAGACTTCTCCCCGGACTCTCTCCCGGCCAGCCGCGGTGCACCAACGCCCTGCAGGCTGTGTTCACGCCGCCAACCTCAGTCCTCTCCCGGAGCTCCGACAAAAGCCGGAGCCTGAGCTCCCAGTCCCGCCCGCCCCGGCGGGCGAGCAGACAAGCCTCTCGGCTGGCGAGTTCCGGTCGGCCCGATCCTCTGCGCTGGAATCTGTCCGCTTTGCCCTCCGCACCCCTGTTGCTGTGCTCTCCTCCGCGGCTCCCAAGCTCCCCCACTCCGCCTCCCGAAGTCTCCACCCGCGAAGGGGCTTCCTAGTGTGTGGACACTTTTCCTCCTTCACAGCTCTCTCCCGCTGGTGCAGGACCCGTCCCTATCCTTTTGTCTCTGTTTAGTTTTTTCTTTTGCCCTACCCAGGTACGTGGGGGGTTTCTTGCCTTTTGGGAGGTCTGAGGTCTTCTGCCAGCGTTCAGTAGATGCTCTGTAGGAGTTGTTCCACGCGTAGATGTATTTCTGGTGTATCTGTGGGGAGGAACGTGATCTCCGCGTCTTACTCTTCCGCCATCTTCCTTCTTTATCCATTGACATATCTTCTGTTGAAAAGAATCTGAAAAAGAATGAATATATGTATATGTATAACTGAATCACTTTGCTGTGCACCTGAAACTAACACAACAATGTACATCAACTATACTCCAATAAACTTTTTTTTTAAAAAAAGGAAAACAATATTGGTTTCCCATTTGTGGGAGCAACTGAAATTTTCCTTTAAATCAAAATCTAAGCAAACAGGAAAAGTTAATAATATTACAGAAGTAATAGGTGACAAATAGACCTGGCAGAAACCCTGAAGATTGTCTGGGAATAATAAAAATTTAAGAAACAGGAGGCTGATTCAATGGCATTATTCATGGAGGTCTTTAGGAAAATATTCTCTACCTGGAGTGGGAAAATGGCTTTTGTGGCTCCAAATTGTCCTGATCACCTGGATTATTTTTTCTTGTAAGTGATCGGTCTTTTTTTGAAGGAAAGCAACAACATCACCCTCATAACTATGGGAGGGAAAGTGCTTTGGTTGTGACTGAGGAGGAGACAAAGGGGCATGGGTAGCACGGGTCTGGGGAGCAGCGGCAGTGGAAGGACCAAAGAGGGCACCTTCACATCCTGCCCTGGAGAACTTGGAGTTGTGCCCCCTGGGAGTGGGGAGATGGTGGGCTGTTTGGGAGTAGATACCCCAAGGTTCTCCCCTAGAGGTCAGTGTGCCCTGGAAGGCGGGAGACTTGAAAATAAAAAGATGCCCATCTTCAGGGTGGAGAGGCAAGGGCAGCGGCATCCAGACAACTTCCAAGTCACTCCCTCCTCTCAACTGCTCATCTCTTAATTCTCAGTCATCTCTGCAGACCCCAGACTCTACATAACCCCCTCCCTGACAGACTTCCCTGCACACGTGGACCAGGAGACCCAGGAGCTCTTACATTCCCACTGCATTCCAGGAAGCCTTCCAGAAACGTAAAAGTCATTAGTAACCATCTCTCTGCCACACATATGCTATCTCACCCTGCCTCCTCAGCAGCACCTTGTAAACAGCATCCAAACCACTGGGTCCCCTACCCTACCTCGAAAAATTACCATAGACTTCACGGGGTGGGGGGCAAGGGGGGCAATACCAATCGAGCTCTGACAAGAAGAAACTGGGACCAGAACTAGGGGAAAGGCAGCAGGAACAGAATTTAACTGAATTGGAAGGTTCACCAAGACCTCGAGACATCAGTTAGTCTTTTTCTTACCACGGACTGTTTCTAGAATAAAATTCAACCATCTGGGGGTTATTTCAATGAGCTTTGCACTTCAACACCTAAAAAAATAATAATAACAACGGTTGCTGATTGGACGTGTTATTCGAGCACTCTTTAAAATTCTTTCCAAAATTAATGAGGGCACATAGTACGTAAAGTTGCACAGAGGGAGACATTTGAACATCTCACCTGAACACAGCTGGTTAACAAGTTCACTACACGCATAAAAATGGCAGTGGGCTCCTCTCTGTGAGAAGACCTCAGAGGGATTCGCAGCCCTGGGCAAAATCAATGTTTTGCCACAGACTTTCAGGTCTATTGTGATTTTTAACTGACTCTGGGTGCCTGCATAAACAGTTCATTTTATTTTTCTGTTTAATTACATATGGTGATGGCTGAATATTAATCTCTTCCCCCTTTTAAAAGGAAAATGTCTATTTTTGCCTGTCATTCAGAGTTTTTATAAATTCTTCAGATTTGAAACAAAGTCATCCAAAAACATGCCCCTACCCCGACTACCTCTGGGTTGCCGACAGTCCATACGAATAGGAGGTAGAACGACAGCAAGAGACCTTGGACTCACTAAGTGTTTTATGAGGGTTCCCATTTCCAGAAAAAAAGGATAAATTTGTTTTCCAGGTCCACTCTCTTTCCACATGTGTCCATGATGAAAGAGGCAGGCGTTCCTTTTATCTTACCGAGAGCTTTGTGTTTTAGAAGATACAGAAAACAGAAGACAATTTTTAACAATGAAGTTAATGCTTCCCAGTTAAATTACATTGTAAAGTAAACTCCTGCACCAATCTAAAATTACCTAAAATGAATGTAGCTATGAAGATAGCGATGACACCATCACTTATTAGTTTATCCCTGACAGTAGAGTATCCAAACATGTAAGGAAGCAGTTTTTTCTGTCTCTTTATTAGCTCCTGATAGCTTACTTTCTCATGGAGAATGTAAGAATCACTGAATTCTGGTGAATTCTGCTACCTTGCAGTCAGTAAGTTTACTGCCCCTCTTTTCCTCCATTGCTACCTATAACGTTCCATGTTCCCAGGACCCAGCGGAGGTATGAGAAAGGATCTGTGGTGTGTACCAGGCAGGTATCTAACAGGGCACACAGAGAAGAGACAGGTTTATAGAGCACAGCACAGTCAGACAGTTAGAAGTGACAGAAAGAATGGTTTAAAGACATAACTTTGGCTCTGGACTCAAACCGTAATGAGAAAAAAAAAGAAACCTCGTCTACAACTTCGCACATGCAGACCGCCTTTCCAATGCTTGGGTAAGTTCCTTGCAGCCTTTAAGGATTGGCAGACATAGTATTTTCCTTACTAATAAATGGTTTGTACGATTCAAATCGTTTTTCTGAAAGCCCTCTGAGCTGGAGAGCACACAGAATTACCGTTTGCCTGGTCCTGAATCGGAGCCATCAGGTAGAGTAAGGTTGCATGTCAGCGCGCGGATCATTTGTTTTATGATTCACTCAATTCATCCTAATATTTCCCTCTACTACTTGACTCTCCAACGGCATTGATCTGTTCCTTCCCAAAGCAGAGGATCCAGATCTGAATCGGACCTGTCTCTGGCAGTCACAGTCTCTCCAGGAGACGGTTCTATTTAGACTGTTTCATGGGCCGTCTAGTTATTTGTTCATTGTTAGGGATGGTGGGAGAGACTATAATAGCCGAGCAGCCTCAGCTGGCTGCTGGAAGGAAGACCAGGGCTGGTATTATTAAAAGGATAGATGGTATATTCTATGCCCTATGGAAAATAGTTTGATAATACATCTTGATCCAGAACTTATTAAAAAATCCATTACCTTTTTAATTCAAGTTCATAATGCCCTTTGGAATTTCAATTTAGGCATTTCTTACCAAAATAATAGGTAGCTTTCTTACTGGACACGGGAAATAGAGTGTCTCCCACTGACAATTCTAACATGATGGTTATTAATTTATTATTGACGAATTCATCTTCTTCTTCAAAAAAAATAAAATGATGGGGGTGCATATCCTTTTCTTGGGAATAGAGCTTAGATCAACTTGGCCGTTTGCTCATGTTAACGTTATGGTGGTGCACAATTTCTATTTATTGGGCTGTTAATCTTTGCCTAACAGGACCGAGATCAATCCCTTGGATTGTTCATAAAATCCACACCCTGAGGACAGTGGACTTTGAAAAGAACTGTACACAAATATTGAGAAAGGACGGCAACGTACGCAGAATCTGGAAGATCATCGTTTCATTTGCAATATCAAAGATGGTGCGTGGCCACCTCTGTGGCCAGAAACCCAACACCTACACCCCTTCCAACAATACACATACAAGACAAACACGTGCCCCACCGAAAATAGCACCACTGGGTCTGATCTGTTGTCTTCCCACGCACCTGGTTTCAGACTGTTCTTGCGTTGGGGGGTTGGGCCCATCAGTATATCTTGGTACCACTGCATGGTGGACCTCCTGGAAGCCCAGCTGGTGGACTGGCCATGGCATCAGCCACTCAGAGCATCCTCCCACCTCCAGAACCAGGTTGATCTCAAGCCTTTTCCCCCCACAGTGTTCCTGAGTCTTTTAGGTCCCTCTTGGATGTGCTGACACAACTAAACATTCTCATAACTGTGATTAAAATCAGCTGAAGGCAAGGTGGTACCTTCCCCACCCTGTGCCATCCAGCTAGTGAAGGTCTTTTCGAACTGATTCTCTCTCCTCCTTTTAAAGTAATCTACAAGCAGAAAATTGTTTAGCTCAGTATTGGGTGTTCTGATGATTGTTCTAACTGACCCAAGGAACTAATGAATCCAGTCTAGAGATGTAGCGTGATTACGCAAACTTTGCTTATTACTTCACTGAATTTGGGCCACAGATTCTACACGTGCATCTCATGGGTCAAGTGTGATTACAATTTTTGGCACAGCCCGGAACTCTTGGAAGGGCTTCAACCCATCACAAATGTATCGTTATTAAAAGGAAAGCATCAAAACAGCAGGTACATCTCCACGGTGATTCTAAGAAATATGTAAATTATTATTTAAATGACTCTACCTGTCTGTCGGGGGAGAAAACCTGAGGCAATCAGTTCTGTGTTGGAGGAACATGTGTTCGACACCCTCTCATTTCTGGGCTTTTAATGAGTGGTCAGTGGCCTTTTTTCACGTCTCAGCCCCAGCCTATCCCAGGAGGAAGCGGTGAAGAAAACAAGTCCATTTACCATGAATGCCCCAGAGGCAGGGTCAATGATGCCTTTTGTGGGAGGGAGGGAGTGCTTCAAGCAGTTAGCACTTAGGGACACATTAGCTTTGTCTTAAAGGTTCCTCCTTAAAATGATGGGAAAATTACTAAGGGGGAAAAGGAGGAGAGGGATAAATTGGGAGATTGGGATTGACATGTACACACTACTATATATAAAATAGATAACTAATAAGACTTACTGTACAGCACAGGGAACTCTACTCAATACTCTGTAATGACCTATATGGGAATAGAATCTAAAAAAGAGTGGATATATGTATAACTGATTCATTTTATCGTACAGCAGAAAGTAACACAACATTGTAAATCAACTGTATTCCAATAAAAATTAATTTAAAAAAAAATAAGGAACTTCCCTGGAGGTCCAGTGGTTAAGACTCCGAGCTTCCATTGCAGGGGGCATGTGTTCAGCCCTGGTTGGGGAACTAAGGTCCCACATGCCGCGGCCAAAACAAAATAAAATAAAATGATGGGATAAAAGAGAAAGTACCCTTTTGCCTTAATTTTTTTCTTCATCTATGTTCTCATAATGATGTTCCACCATCACTACTGCTATTTCTTGAAGAATGTGGTTTTCAGCACGCTTTCAGCCTTTTCCATTCTTTTTCCTTAGTGCCCTTTTATTGTTATTGAAGTGCAATCATCCATTTCCCTTTTAGGAAAAATGACTTTTAAAAAATTAATGAGGCGATGTTTTCCCCTTGTTAATTTAGAGAATAAGAGACTGAGAAATTCCCCGGTAACTCTGCAGAGAAAGTCAGAAATAGGTGAGGTGCATTGACAGTAGGTCTCTTCACACTTAAAGGAAGCTTAAGAAAATGTTTAAAGAATGGAACATAATAGCAAGAGCAGGGCCACCAGCGGTGGGCAGATGTGATGTGTGTTAAAGAGCCTGGGAGAGGTTCTAGAATCAGACGGCCAGCTTTTTTTATTTTTTTATGTTTTTTTAATTTAACTATAGTTTTATTTACAATGTTGTATTAATTTCTGCTGTACATCAAAGTGATTCAGTTATACAAATATCTATCTCTCTATCTATCTCTCTATTTATCTATCTACATTCTTTTCCATTATGGTTTATCCCAGGATATTGAATATAGTTCCCTGTGCTCTACAGTAGGACCTTATTGTTTATCCATTCTATATATAATAGTTTGCATCTGCTAATCCCAAACTCCCAGTCCATCCCTCCCCAACGCCCTCCCCCTTGGCAACCACAAGTCTGTTCTCTCTGTCTGTGAGTCTGTTTTTGTTTCCTAGATAGGTTCATTTGTGTCATATTTTAGATTCCACATATAAGTGATGTCATATGGAATTGATCTTCCTCTTTCTGACTTCACTTAGTATGATAATCTCTAGTTGCATCCATGTTGCTGCAAATGGCATTATTTTGTTCTTTTTATGGCTGAGTAGTATTCCATTGTATATATGTGCCACATCTTCTTTATCCATTCATCTGTCAATGGACATTTAGGTTGCTTCCACGTCTTGTTTATTGTGAATAGTGCTGCTATGAATATTGGGGTGCAGGTATCTTTCTAAATTATACTTTTGTCTGGATATATGCCCAGGAGTGGGATTGCTGAATCATATGGTAGCTCTATTTTTAGCTTTTTAAGGAACCTCCATACTGTTCTCCATAGTGGCTGCACCAACTTACATTCCCACCAAAAGGGCAGGAGGGTTCCCTTTTCTCCAGACCCTCTCCAGCATTTTTTACTTGTAGACTTTTTTATTGAACAAATATGTAAGACTAACAATCGAGCATAGGGGACAAAGAGCCGTCAGCCTCAAATTTCTGTGGGCCTGGAATTTAATATATATGCTTCAAGATTCAGAAACCTAATAAGAAGGCAAACGACCAGCACTAAGTATAATGCTGTAAATTGCTTTACAAATGAATTCTTATCACAGCTAAAATAGTAAGTCTAGCAGAGCAACATGAACAGCTTAATTGGTAAACTGGTAAATGCTGTGAAAGTCAGAAATACTCACCTATATTGACAAAGAACATTTGGAAAGGAAAATATAATCTGAAGATATTTCTTTAGCAGATATGCACAAAGCATTCAGTAATACCAGATCTTCTCACAAACCCAGTCAAAACATGTCAATCTAAGTAGTGATTTCTTTTCTTTTTCTTTTCTGTGATTTCTTTTGAATCATGCTATTGAAGAAGGTATTCTAGGGTCTCCTGCAGCCATGCCTCAGAAACACTGGCCCAACTCCCGTGCACATGAAGAACTGAGGAGCACAGCATTGGAAAGGAACCATATGTCAGGTGGCTAAGAAGATAGTAATAACCATAGGCAGCTCTTGTACAATATTACTGTGCACAAGGAGCTTTTTAAAGCACTTCTTATATATTAGCTCATTCAACCCTCCTAACAATTCCATGAGGTCTATATTTTTATTATCCCCATTTTCCCAGTAAGGAGATGTACCACCCATAGCTTAGGCGGCTCACCATGTTTAAACAACTAGTCTGTAACAGAGCTGGGATTCAACCCCTGGCAAGCTGGCTCCAGCGTCTGTGGTCTTTTCCACTATACTATGTTGCTTTTGAAATTTGTCATAACCTTTTTATACAGCAATATATCTCTGAAAGTTAACAAATTAAAGATAATGTTTCTTACCCTGTTGACTTCTTCTCAATGCTATTTTCCACTGAAATTAATAATTAAATGGTTTACTTCACTGGCAAATATCCACTAGTATGCATTAATGAGAAGTCTCATTACTAACAGTTTTTTCTCTAAAATGAACATTAAATACTCTATGAAATGTAGGTATGGCAAGTTAATCCATACAAGAAACAGGTACAATTTACTTTAGAATAAATTAAGTGACATTTAATCTATTCGTTTAGGCCAATATGCAGTTCTGTGTCATTTGCCAAAATGACGGGAGAAGTGGAAAACAGAATAGAAAAGAAAATCTACCTTTATACTACGATAGAACATTATTAAAAAATAATAAGGGCTTCCCTGGTGGCGCAGTGGTTGAGAATCTGCCTGCTAATGCAGGGAACACGGGTTCGAGCCCTGGTCTGGGAAGATCCCACATGCCGCGGAGCAACCGTGCCCGTGAGCCACAACTACTGAGCCTGCGCATCTGGAGCCTGTGCTCCGCAACAAGAGAGGCCGCGATAGTGAGAGGCCCGCGCACCGCGATGAAGAGTGGCCCCCGCTTGCCACAACTAGAGAAAGCCCTCGCACAGAAACGAAGACCCAACACAGCCAAAAAAAATAAATAAATAAACAAATGTGGGGTTTGGAAAAAAAAGAAAAGAATTTAAAATAATAATAATAAAATGAAACTAGAGACGGCATCTTCCTCAGGGCAAAAGGCAGTTCTGTTCACAGACAGGAGGGAGAGTTGACGTCTCCCTGACCCAGCAGTGGTCAGGCATGCTTGCTGCCCATCAACGAAGACCGGGGTTCCCTGAGCTTAAGGTCCCTCTCCTAGAACAGAAGCCACTGCACGGCCAGCTAGCTCTTCCTTGG
Source organism: Pseudorca crassidens (assembly GCF_039906515.1). Classification (NCBI taxonomy): domain Eukaryota; kingdom Metazoa; phylum Chordata; class Mammalia; order Artiodactyla; family Delphinidae; genus Pseudorca; species Pseudorca crassidens. The sequence goes on from NC_090297.1 coordinate 183,127,757, forward strand.
CTGGAGGAGTCGGGGCTCTGGGAACGAGGAAGACAGTGGCTACTTGGTGACTTGCTGATGCTGTGAATTCCAGGCTGGCCTTCACCTCTAACCAGGAGTCATGACGTTGCTGCCTGTCACACAGCCATCACAGTTGTTGACCACCTTCTACACATCCGCCGCCTCACGCCGGACACGTAAGCTCAGTGGGAACCAGGTCCTGGCCCATCTGTTTACTGCTGCATCGGCAGAGTCTAAACACTGCGTGTTCACAGTGGGCGCTCCATAAAAGCTTGTTAAATGAATAGAAGGAGTTATGTATTCTCATTGACTCATTTAAAACTAATCAACCACCGAGCTTCCCTGGTGGCGCAGTGGTTGGGAGTCCGCCTGCCGATGCAGGGGACGCAGGTTCGTGCCCCGGTCCGGGAGGATCCCGCATGCCGCGGAGCGGCTGGGCCCGTGGGCCGTGGCCACTGGGCCTGTGCATCCGGAGCCTGTGCTCCACACGGGAGAGGCCACAACGGTGAGAGGTCCGCGTACCGCAAAAAAAAAAACAAAAAACTAATCAACCACCAACCATAGGACTAGATCTGTAGACATATGTACAATCAAACCAGTTTTACATTAGACGGTTTTTGACTTTTTTTATTACTTCTGAAACACATATTCTAATGATTAAACCAAAAAATAATAATAATAATGTAAAAGTATGGAATTCTTACATGACTCATTATTTAAGAACTTAAGCACAATGTAAATATATTTTTAAAAAAAATTTTATTGGAGTAGAGTTGATTTACAATGCTGTGTGTTAAGTTTCAGGTGTACAGCAAAGTGCATCAGTTATATGTATACATATATCCACTCTTTTTTAGATTCTTTTCCTATTTAGGTCATTACAGACCACTGAGTAGAGTTCCCTGTGCTTTACAGTAGGTCCTTGTTGGTTATCTATCTTATATATAGTAGTGTGTATATGTTGATCCCAAACTCCCAATTTATCCCTCCCTCCTTTGCCCCCCTGGTAACCATAAGTTTGTTTTCTGCATCTGTGACTCTATTTCTGTTTTGTAGATAAGTTCATTTGTACCATTTTTTTAGATTCCACATATAAGCAATGACATATGATATTTGTCTTTCTCTGTCTGACCTAGTTCACTCAGTACAACAATCTCTAAAAACTATGGAACACTTCACGTATTTGCATGTCATCCTTGCACAGGGGCCATGCTAACCTTCTCTGTATCGTTCCAGTTTTAGTATATGTGCTGCTGAAGAAAGCACCACAATGTAGGTATACTTAACACTACTGCATCCTTAGAAGCAGTTGGGATGGTAAATTTCATGTTATGTGCTTTTTACCACCATTAAACATTTAAACTTTTATTAAAAAAAAAAAAAAACAGCTTGGACACCCTCAAGAAGTAAATCTCTTTAGTATTGCGTGCTGCCCACAGAATCGAGCTGACATTGCCTGGTGCTTTCGTCACCCACAGCCGCCCCGCCCCCCCAGGACCCCTGAGCCTTTACAGGGAATCAGGAAGCTCTGGCTTCTCAAGAGAACTCTCTGGATTCCCCTTAGGCTTAAACACTTTCCCCTATTTTTTTCACTGGTCACTTTGATCAGACTGTACCAGCTCTCACCCTGGTCTCTGTGGGGAATATGGACTATGGGAGATATGGAAAATATGAAATATGGAAACCACTTGTCAAAATTCACTAATGAGCAAAGATATGGTTCCCTCTAAGCAGTGCTGTAAAATGTATCAGTGCTCACAGATACATCACAAACTTTGGGACCTATACACAGCTTTGTTAACGGTATCAGAACTGGCAGGCATGAGCCTACATGAGAAAGGACGCAGGCAAAAGGAGATGTGGAAGGAAGGAAGACAAGGGGAAGGAAGGAGAGAGACCATAAGAGGAACTGGGGTAGCAGGGCGACAAGTCAAGGTTTAATTTCCTTTTTCTCAGAGGTACAAGTTTGCTCACTCTCCTGTACATGCTAAAATCAATGGGCACTTCATAAAAAGGAACGAAATAGTGACATTTGCAGAGATGTGGATGGACCTAGAGACTGTCATACAGAGTGAAGTAAGTCAGACAGAGAAAAGCAAATGTCATACAATATCGCCTATATGTGGAATCTAGAAAAATGCTACAGATGAACTTATTTGTAAAGCAGAAATAGAGTCACAGATGTAGAAAACAAACGTATGGACACCAAGGGGGGAAGGGAGGGTGGGATGAATTGGGAGATTGGGATTGACATATACACACTACTATGTATTAAATAGATTAATGAGAACCTACTGTATAGCACAGGGAACTCTACTCATTGCTCTGTGGTGACCTAAATGGGAAGGAAATCTAAAAAAGAGGTGATATATGTATACGTATGACTGATTCACTTAGCTGTACAGCAAGAAACTAATACAACATTGTAAAGCAACTATACTCCAATAAAAATTAATAAAGTAAATAAATTTTTAAAATTAAAAAAATAAAATAAAATTAATGGGCACTTTCAAAAATGAAAAGGTCCAAAGTGGACCCTTTTCTCACTGAGCCTGTATCTTCCTGACCTAATGGCCTGGCTCCTTCAGCTGCTGCCAATGGCAAAGAGCCCCAGACTGGGCACCTTAAACAACAGATGCTTATTTTCTCACAGTTCTCGAGGCTGGAAATCCATGATCAAGGTGTAAGCAGATTTGGTTTCTCCTGAGGTCTCTCTCCCTGGCTTTAGGCAGCTGCCTTCTCTCTGTGTCCGCACATGGTAGCCCACCCGTCTGCATGTTGTCTGTGCCCTAATCTCTCCTTCTTATAAGGGCACCAATCATTTTGGATTAGGGCCCACACACATGACCTCATTTTTCCTTATTTACCTCTTTAAAGGCCTTGTCTCCAAACACAGTCACATTCTGAGGTGCTGGGAATTAAGACGTCAACATATGACTTTGGAGGGACACAGTTCAGCCCACACCTGCCTCATCAGAGTTACTGAAGGGGCCCAGGGCAGCATTACAGGTCAGCCTGTAGCACCTGTCAGAGCCTTCCCAGTAAGTCTACTTATGGATGAACTTTTTTCTTCTTCTGGACCTATTCTGCAAGCCAAAGAAAAGAAAAGAAAAAACTAAATTAAATTAAATCAGAAATAATGTAATAGCTAGATGTAGGTGAATTTACTATTTTCTATTTTCCCTATTTTGAGCTATAACATATGGACCTGGATTCTTCCCTAGAATTTTACTCTTTTGACACTTTCTCCTCCGGACCTAAAGGGATTGTACTGATGTATTTAATGACACTGCATCTTGGGATGCAAACTATTTAAAGGAGAGGAAAAGAGAGGGAAAGGAAGTGTGAGATATTCACATAACATCTTTGTTCCATTTGAGTAATCAGGCAAAACAGAGAAAAATAGTGCTATTGTGTTATTGTAATAAGCATTCTTAAAATTAAAACAAAAAAAGTTTTCTCCTTAAATAACTAAAGTATTTCTGCTGCAATTGTAAGTAACTTGCAATTTTACTTGGGGCGGTAGTAGGGCGGGGGGTGGCGTCAGGAGTTGCAAAAGTTCCAAGAGGCTTGAAGCTTCTGCCCTCGGGAAGCCCACCTGTGGTCTCCTGAATTGCTTTATTTTCCCTCCATCTCACCCTGTAACGTATCCTGTTCTATGTTAGGTGTTCTCTCTCATACCATAAAAAGAGTGAGAAGTTTCAGAGTCAAACAGACCCCTTCCTGAATCTCAGCTCCACCGCTAGGTAGCTCTGTCACCTTCGTTAAGCTTTCTAGTCCCTCAAATTCTCAGTTTCTTCACCTGCAAAATATGACTAATAAAAAAAAAAATTAAGACTTCCTGAAAACAGAGAGTCCTTACCTTACTCTTCTTTAAAAATTGTACTTTAAATGTACCTTTCCAAAGCCCCCAAGGCTTTTGTTCAATAATCCTCCTTCAGTTATTCAAGAGTCAACCAACCCATTTATAGACGGTTTGAAATTTGTAGCTTCTTCCACCTGCTTTGCTGTTACTGACCCACTGGCCTGAGTCACCATCAGGTGCACAGTTAGAGCAAAGGAAATTAATCAACAATTGCATTCAAAGCCGGGGAATCCTGAGAACAGGAGACAAACTATCATGCATGTTTCAAAGATACTATCCTCCCTAGAACCCATTACTATTCTTCACAAAATTTCCAAAAATATTTTTCTTCTTCACCTTCTCAGACCCCATCTTCTCTTCTTACATCAACCGCACCGTGCAAAAGTCTGCCTGTTGGTTCCTGTCTCAAAGTGGATTCCTCTTTTATTATATCTTTTGTCCATTTGAAACATCTTGCTTGTGACACAACATGTTATCATAAATGTCATCATCAGGAAAGCATCTCCAATGTAAGAATGATATTAACACATAATGAAAAGATAAATACACAAAAAGAACTGACTTGAGCCATCCATAAAAGCTCCTCTTTTCTCTCTGGGCCATTTAAGCATTTTTATTTTCACTTTGTATTTACATAGCTGTCAAGTGCACCCAAGAGGAGCTCTCCAGGTTGAACCTGGAGGATCTAGGAAGCTGTTAGTCTCTGCTCTCGCTACAGGTGGAGAAGCCAGGTCCACATAAACCAACGAGCCACCACACAGCCACATGACTCAGGACCCTATTCACCAGCATCACTTAAAGACGGCCCACGCGGGATGTAAGATAAAGAGCACGTTTTAAAGGGGCCATGATCTCCACCCAAAGGTAAGACCAGATCTCTTTGAAATGGAGGTTCATAGCAGACGGTGTAGGTAGTGGGCAGAAAAGACCCCCACCATCTCAGAATGCTGCCTTCTTCTCTCCACCCCTGCTTTGGTTCCTTCCCAGGCACTGGTTTCTCCTTCAAAGAAAACTGACTTTTCACTGAAATTGAAATAATCAGGTGTTGTACACCTTATTGTCCAAGTAACATATGCCTACTTACTCTCCAAGGAAAGTCTTGCCAATATTTTACAATAACTATAAATGGATTATAACCTTTAAAAACTGTGAGTCACTATATTGTACACCTGTAACATATAATATTGTACATCAACTATACTTCGATAAAAAAAAATAGATATCTGAAAAGATAATGGCTTTGGCTTAGGAAAAAAAAGAGTCTTAATGTAGGCACTTTGTGTTCATCTCTAAAACGGATGTTATTGTCCATATCTCCTGTATCAGTGGAGAAAGAAGTCCTTCCACACAGAAGCAAGTTTGTCTGAAACTTGCTCGGAGCTGGTGAGTGATGATGCGGAGGCTCCCCTGAGCTGTAGCTCTTCCGTCTCACCCTGGGGAGACATTCAATATAAGGGCTGAGTTACCAAACCAAATGATTTCTTTAAAAGTGAGTTCAGGGCAGCACCATCAACGTGGTGCCACAGTAGCAGTCCAAGACTACACACCTGTGAGTGATGTGGTCACCATGGGAACCATTTGGGGCTAGAAGGAGTCTGAGTCATCACCCCAAGTCCATATCTGAAAAGGTGTTGACCTTGGATAAGTCAGCCACTTGGAGACCAAGCCTCTCCTCTAAAATGTAAAGTCATGGAAGTTGCCCTCTAGCTGACACTGATGTTTTAAGTGAAGCACAGTGACCTTTGGGAAAATAAGTTAGACTCTAGGGAAGAAAGGAGCTGTGTAGACCCAGGGTTCTAACACAACTAACCAGTGTATATTGATGTTGTTACACAAAGGCTAGGTGATCATGTCCCTGGCACCATACAGGATACTTTATGGAAAGTATTCTACAGATTCCTTCAAACTCACGAGTTGAAATGACCTGAAAGTGTCTCAACAGAGACTTAGAGAGGCACAGATTAAACTGCAATACTTAGAAAGAATCACAAATTCCAGATGCCTCGTAGGAATTGTACTCTAAATTCTCCATCGAACAGGGAATCTCCAAACTGAGAGGGGAACAGAAAGGGAATTCAGTATAAATATGATTATTTTGTAGCTCTTGTGATGCTCCTAAGTTGGCACACTGACGTATTTGAGACATGTGAGGCACAGTCCTGGGCCTTTTGGGGGTTTGAGGGAGCTCTTAGAACTATTACATCACTCACATTTGCTCCAATATGGCACATGGAGAATTGACCATCCACATGGTTCTTTGGGATAGACTGTGAATGAAATAGTAAGATACAATCTGGCCTAGTGCGCAGCTTGGCAATCTTTCAGCACAGAGGGATGCTAAGTTGCTGACTACTGGCACTGAGAAATAGAGGGGGTGTGAGTGGGGAAAACAACGGGCCCTTGGAAGGTCCCTCTGTTCAGAAATCCCTCCCTAATTCAAGTTTCATTTGCAATAAACGTTCTCCTTTTTTTTTTTTTCTTTTGGCCTAGCCACTCAGCATGTGGGATCTTAGTTCCCCGACCAGGGATGGAACCGGCGCCCCCTGCATTGGAAGCGTGGAGTCTTAACCACTGGACCACCAGTGAAGTTCCATTTTGCTTTTAAAATACAAATATTCCTTGAGAAGTAGTTCCTTCGATCAGCTCAATTTCTGGCTTGGTACAGGTGGGTCTCAAACTGAGAGGAGTTTTGCTCAGGGACCAGTGGGGTGAGGGGAGAAGGATCATTTGGAACATGAGCCACTTTAGAGGCAGCGAAACCTGAAGGGCTACGAAGCATTAGGCACCGTGAACAGCCAAGGGCTTCGAGAAGAGGGGGACCAGGCAGGGGAAGGGGCTGTCAAGCCCCGGGGGACGTACAGTACCAACCCGGCAGGATGTTCCTGGCCTGGAGCCACTGAGAATCCTTCCCTGTGAGTCCAGGGTCCCCGTGTGGAGGGATGTTGACTCCCGTCAAAATGAACCCCTCGGGCTTCCCTGGTGGCGCAGTGGTTGGGAATCCGCCTGCCGATGCAGGGGACACGGGTTCGTGCCCCGGTCCGGGAAGATCCCCCATGCCGCAGAGCGGCTGGGCCCGTGAGCCATGGCCGCTGAGCCTGCGCGTCCGGAGCCTGTGCTCCGCAACGGGAGAGGCCGCGGCGGTGAGAGGCCCGCGTACCGCAAAAACAAACAAACAAACAAACAAAATGAACCCCTCACAGCTCTTGTGTCTGCCTGACCCTAGGCCTCTGCCAGGTAGGATGGTTCAGATTTGCTTTCACCAGTCTGACTGGGGTACTTGAAGAACAAACGATTGAATTAGAGACACAGACGTAGAGAACAAGCATATGGACACAAAGGGGGGAAAGTGGGGTGCAGGGGGCGGTGGGATGAATTGGGAGATTGGGATTGACATGTATACACTAATATGTATAAAATAGATAACTAAGAAGAAGCTGCTGTATAAAAAATTAATTAATTAAAAAAAAAGAATTTCTGAACAACGCTAGAAATTTAAAATGATAAGCGAAAATCCCATAGGTGACTATGTTCTTGTAACCTCTTCTGTCAAATAAAAGTAAGCTGCTTTTGTGTACATTTTTAAGAAATAAGAGTCTTGGGACTTCCCTGGCGGTCCAGTGGTTACGACTCCACGCTTCCACTGCAGCGGGTGCGGGTTCGATCCCTGGTCGTGGAGCTAAGATCCCACATGCCTCGCCGTCAAAAAACTAAAACATAAAACAGAAGCAATATTGTAACAAATTCAAGAAAGACTTTAAAAAATGGTCCACATCACAAAAATCTTTAAAAAGAAAAAAGAAGTAAGAGTCTTAATGCCTAGAAATTCAGTGTTATTGGGAAAGTCACGTCGTCCTCTGCAGGATAAGATGCAAAATGATTTTAGTAGAGATCTAGACGCTTTTTTCGAGGTTTAAGAATAGGGGAGCAGTAGAATAGATTACTCCCAACCAGGCAGACTCCTAGGATAATATGCATTATCTCATAATCTTTTGGGAAGAGACAGAAAGCTCAGCTTTTTTGAAGTATATGAATAAACAGAAGGAAATAAAACAGCAAGCCTTCATAAAACTCATTTCTTTTTAATCTCACAAATATTTATTTGTATAAAAAATAAAAATTTTGCAAGTAAGAAAAAAGATATGCACTATCTCATGTAACCTCCACAGCAGCCTGTGACATGGCTATTAGTACATCCATTTTTTTCTTTAAATGAGAATAGCATTTTAATCAACCAGTGGCTATTTAAGCCACCTCAATTTCAATTCTCCAGCATAAAGTAATACACTTGATCTACATAAAAGCAACACAAAGTAAAATCTTATTAATTTCAATGCATTAATACAACAGGATAGTTATTTACTTATATTTTGCAGGAGTGTAGTTACTGTATCTTCAGATATATCTTCCCATTCTTGTGAAACGCTTATTTTTGAATGTGTGCTTTCTTCTTTGTCTTTATTTTTTTATTAATTTTTATTGGAGGGACTTCCCTGGTGGCGCAGTGGTTAAAATCCTCCCGCCAATGCAGGGGACACAGGTTTGAGCCCTGGTCCGGGAAGATCCCACGTGCCTCGGAGCAACTAAGCCTGAGTGCCACAACTACTGAGCCTGCACGCCAAAACTACTGAAGCCCGTGTAACTAGAGTCCATGCACCGCAACGAAGAGTAACCCCTGCTCACCGCAACTAGAGAAAGCTCACACAGCAATGAAGACCCAACTCAGCCAAAAATAAAAATAAAAAATAAAAATTGTATTGGAGTATATGTATACGTGTGGCTGATTCACTTTGCTGCACAGCAGAAACTAACCCAACATTGTAAAGTAATCCATTTTTTTTATAGATCCAGAAACTGAAGCCTAAAGAATACCTGCACCAGGTACCACAGCCAGTAAATGCTGAAGCCAGAATTCAAATCCAGACAGTGTGGGACAAAAGCTCACATGCTTAACCAGGGTTTGGCAAACTTTTCCCATAAAGGGCTTGAAAGTATTTTCAGCACTGCAGGACAGTCTGTCTCACAACTATTCGAGTCTTTCATGGCAGTGAGAAGGCAGCCACAGACGATACATAAACAAATAGGCACGGTCGTGTCAATAAAGTTTTATTTACAAAAGCAGGCAGACAGAGGACTAGATTTGGTCCATGTGACTCTGGAGTGCCTGACTTTAACCACTATTATATGATGCTGCCTCTTAGTATATTTAATTTTATTCTGAAAAGCTGAAATTATTTGTTGCTTCTGTATCTTGGTTGCTACGTGGCACACACTGACCTCCTTGTCTGTTATTCTGTTAAGTAGCCCAAGATACACTGGAAATGCATGGGTCCCTTTTATAAAAGCTTGGTTTTTAGCAATTGCTGCCATTTGAAGTGTCTGTTGGGAAATCCCATAACCTACCTTCTTGAAAGAGAAGCACAGAGGCTATATTTTATACGTGAGCAGTCCTCCAGGACGCTCGATAAGCAAGAAAACACTGTTAGCTCAAAAGCCTGCCCCCCCGTAGGGCATCCAGCTTGGTCGTTAGGGTGCTTGTTTCCAAAGATCAAGCGACAGTGTAATACAGCCTGATGATCCAGGACAGATGTGGGGATAAAGTCTAAGCTGAAAATATTACTGGGGGGCTTAAACTAAGATCAGAGGCGTTTCCACCAGGCATGTGGTTAAGTTGGAGTTTGGAAAACGTGCTCTGTCTCGGACGATTTCCACGTCCCACTGAACTCCCCACCCCACCTTTGACACTTACAGCTGCAGCGGGAGGAGTTCAGATTTACAAGTGGTGTTGACCTCGTTGTCAAGGGAAGTCAAGTCAATTTGGTTGCTCTCTCCTCCCTTTAACCTGACAGAAGGGAAAGGGCTTCTGCCAAAAATCATGAAGCTGACCCCCGTGTGCTCCTGCAATTTGGCATTGTGTATTTATACCTCTATTCTACACTACCTCTTCTTTGAAGATGGCTGCATTCGTTTTGTTTGGGCGCTGCATATATGCCTATGTCCTGGAGAAACCAGGCATTAACAATAAACTGTTCACACTGACAAACTAGCAAAGACGTTGGCCAATCTACTTCCCAATGTATTAATTCCTAAATCATGGTATTAGTATTTAAGCATTGCAGTTAGGTTTGCAGTTTTCTTTTTCATATTCTATTTCCCTCTCCCTCCCTCCCTCCCTCCCTCCCTCTCTCTCTCTCTTTCTCTCTCTCTCTCTCTCTCTCTCTCTCTCTCTCTCTCTCTTTCTCTCTTATTCACTACCTGGTTACCTTGTTTCTATAGCTACTAATAGCAGAGCTACCTTCGGAACTATAATGGAGTTTGCCTCTTTCATTCTTATTTTAAAGAAAATAGAAAATTGAGTCCTTTAAAACTTAGTGAATTCCTGCTTTTTAATTGCCCTGCTTCTGATGGAAAATCTACTTTACCATACCTGATTTTATATCATTTGAAATGGGGTTGCCATCTTATACGCATTCAGATGATGGGACAGATAAAGTTATCTTTTCTTGAACTGAATTTTGGAAAATAAACAATTATCCTCATTTCCAACAGGAAGTGGGAGATAATAAAATCCACCTGTATTTGCACAAATCTTTTAGATATCACTCTGAATTAAGAGAAAATCTGTTATATTCACTTGGGCAATTTCAAATTTCAATTAAATGTTCTTTTTTCAAAAGTGCCACACTGTGTACTACAAATAAAAACGGCCCTGTTTTTGCCTGGAAGGCAGAAAATAGTCCAGCAAATTTATGGGAAAGCAAATTTTTTTCTATCGATCAATCCCTAGAGGGGCATTAACTACTCTTAAGGGAGCTTATTGCAGAAGACGGCATAAGTGACATGCACAAAAGACAGGCTAAGGATGCTGAGAAGTGGAGGAGAAAATGGAAGACTTTAACATTACATCCTGGTCGTACCAAGGTCCATTGACCCTGTGTTCATTCCAGGTAATTAATTTACAACACGTTAAAACCTCGATGTGAAGAAGGCTGTTATGCGTCGAACGTGTAGGAATAAAAAGTGTTATTGATTTAGGATTTCTATTGTATCATGTGCTGACAGAAAAAACCTCCTCCACCGAGTTACGGCTCAACGGTGGAACAAAGCTTTGCTGAAGGACGAAACTGCCCAAGAAGTGCACTCTGGAATACACTCAGCTGGAGCAACACAGCCTGCAAGGGATTCTGTGGGGTGAATTAGGAAGCATCATTAGAACCAACCCACGCACCTAATAAATATTGATAAATAAGCACTCTAGAAATCAAATTTGGGGACATGATAATGATCTTCTTTACAGTAAAGGTCTAAAATAGCCCCTCTGCCAAAGCCAACCATTAATATTTATTAAATAAAATATGAGTATACCATTAATTTTAAACACCTGACATAAATCGAAGCTCTCTTCCTTTTGAAGTGTAGAAATTATAAGGGTGAGGCCACACAAGCTTGAAGCCATGATGATTTGAAGAGACTAAAAGAACTAGTTCTAATTTTAAAAATTAAGTGGCTTCATTAGCTAGTAGAGCAGGCATATTGGGGGAAAAAAACAGACGATGACTATTTGCGGTCTTCTTTTGTGTCTCCATACAAATTTAAAAATTTTTGTTCTAGTTCTGTGAAAAATGCCATTGGTAATTTGATAGGGATTGCATTGCATCTGTAGACTGGCTTGGGCAGTATGGTCATTTTAACAACACTGATTCTTCCAATCCAAGAACACAGTATATCTTTCCATCTGTTTGTGTTGTCTTTAATTTCTTTCATCAGTGTCTTATAGTTTTTGGAGTACAGGTCTTTTGCCTCCTTTCGCTAGGTTTATTCCTAGGTATTTTATCCTTTTTGATGCGATGGTAAATGGGAGTGTTTCCTTAATTTCTATTGCTGATATTTTGTTGTGTATAGAAATGCAACAGATTTCTGTATGTTAATTTTGCATGCTGCAACTTTACCAAATTCATTGATGAGCTCTAGTAGTTTTCTGGTAGCATCCTTAGGATTTTCTACGTAGAGTAAATCTACTATACTTCAATTAAAAAAACACCAATGAGTAAAATTATTTGTCAGCTCCTCGGTGACCAAGGACAAGTCACTGAGCATCTCTGAAGCCACAACAGTTGCATCTAATAAAGCAAAAATAACACGGACTCTACTTGACTCATAGGGCTAATGACAGGAATAAATGAGATAATACATATGAATGTGATTGAAAATAGTATTCAATCCTATTTAAATGTGTTACTGAAATTATTTTATTTGAAAATTGGTTTTTGAAGGAAATAAAATGACAAAGACTTTTTTTTTAAAGGTGAAACGTTCTACATATGGCTTTCTAACATATCACAAATTCTCTCCATCTTTTCCTAATGATAATTTAATTTAATCTAAAAGGACTTATTTGGGAATTTCCTGGAGGTCCAGTGGTTGGGACTCCGCGCTTTCACTGCCAAGGGCCTGCGTTCAATCCCTGCTTGGGGAACAAAGATCCCACAAGCCATGCAGCACGGCCATAAAAAAAATTTAAAAATAAATAATAAATAAATGGACTTATTTTAGATAGAAGATGTAGTACAGGATGAAGGTGAACATAACAGAGAATAATAAAGTTACAAAAAATATTACTTAAAAATTTGGGGGGGCTTCCCTGGTGGTGCAGTGGTTGAGAGTCCGCCTGCCGATGCAGGGGACACGGGTTCGTGCCCCGGTCCGGGAGGATCCCACCTGCCGCGGAGCGGCTGGGCCCGTGAGCCATGGCCGCTGAGCCTGCGCATCCGGAGCCTGTGCTCCGCAACGGGAGGGGCCACAACAGTGAGAGGCCCGCGTACTGCAAAAAAAAAAAAAAAAAAATTTGGGTGCCCATAACTCCATGGGTCAAATTAATATGACTTGAGTTCTATTAATTCAAGGTCCTCTGTATGTATTAAAGGACTCCATCACATGTAATTTCCCAAATGGTTTTTTCTTCTTCTCCATACTACCTATCCAAATACCTTTTCTGCATGTAGCATTTTCAAATCTACAATAGAAAAATGACAGACCATCAGTAGGGAATTATACTGATCCTTATAAGTTCTTCCTATACTAAAAATAGGATTGCTATAGAAATGCATTGTCCAATATGATAGCTGCTAACCACGTGTGGATATTTAAATTTAAATTAATTAAATATTAAAAATTCAGTTCCTCAGTCACCCGAGCCATATTTCTAGTGCTCAACAGCTGGATGTGGCTGGCTAGTAGCCACAGTATTGAATGGAGCAGCTATAACATATCTGTCCTCACAGAAAGTTCTAGTGCATGGTGCTTCTGTAGAGGGTCTTTGAAGTCATCACCCCAGCTCAGCATCTCTGGGTATCCAGCCTCAGCCATTTCTATGGCAGTAAGCTCTTCTCCCACTTCTCTGAGGAACACTGTGAGGCCCTGCCCTTCCAGATCCTCAAAGCCCAAGTTTCTTGCAGGGTATGAAACAATTAAATAGTTTTATTTAGTTTTTCTAATAGTCATAGCACCTGGTTGGAGAACCATGGTTATGAGGGTAGGAGCATTTATGCAATGAGAAAAAAATCAGAAATAAAAAAGGAAAATTGAGTAAATAAATGGTCTACCTAGGTTTTCTGGGGTCTACCTTTTAAATGGCCTCCTAAAACTTAGGTGATTTTTTTGAACACTAAATAGATTTCCCTGAGATGGTAAGTGGTTGTGTCCACTGTACTCACAGGCTTAGTGACATCACTGAGAAATTGTAACACTTGCAGAGAGATAAGAGTCAGAATAACATCCAAATAGCTGAGAGGATGCACTCATTAAAGACCTACCAGCCAATGAAACCAATGAAAGCATGGCTACTGGCATAACCAGAGTGAACAGTTTAGAGAGGAGCAGAAGACAACTAGCATTTACTAAACGCCTAGTACGTATTCACACACTATGCATTGGGTACAGTAAATCCCATTCAGTAGAATAGAAAGCTCACGTTTGCAGTAAAATGTTCTCAAAGTCACACAGCTATCTGATGTATACACTATTTAAATCTATATCTATCCAGCTTCAGGGCTCTTATTTTTCCATAATACTTTAAAGACCTCCAAAGGGAATACGACTGTCATTGAAATCTGGGGTTCCTGCCTTCTGATCATGGATGAAATTAGACCTAAGACTTTCCTCAGAGGACAGCTGGCTAAGAACAAAATATACCATAAGGTGAAAATGTAAGGGCAATCAAACCTAGCGTGCAGAAATAGTTCACAAATACGTAGAGTTGCTTAAAAGCAAGATACTTCAGGAGCAAAGAAGCTTTCATAACAAAGGTTTCAAGGTTTGTATAATACTACTTAGATGATGATCAAATTTAGAGGGGATCTTTCACTGTAGCCAAAAGTGAGGGCTGACATAGAACTCAAAACAGTCTAATAAGGAAAAAGGGTAGAAGATAAGGTGATGGAGTGAGCATCTGATTCCAGGAAACACACTATAGTCCCTGGTAAGTGGATATAGAAACGAACAAGACAAAAGCAATAATAACCCAAATGCCTTGTAAACATGCAGATTAACTACAGCAGTTTGAGGATCTTCTCAAGGAATTTGTATTTTCCAAGTTGAAGAACTCATTTCTGCTTGAAACCGTCATGGAGTAATTGGAATTGCCCTCCCACCATAAACAGTTAGAAAACTGGGCAAAGTACATGAAATAACTGTTTTCAGTCACTGGACATGGAAAGCACAGGACTGCATCTCTGAGAAAAGGAAACAAACAAGGTAACCCCTACAGTTGTCCCAGCTGTCTCTCTAGAGGTTCTTTTTAGATTGTAGCAGAGAGGGGGAACTCAAGCAGATTATAGTGGTTGTCTAGTTGAAGAGATAGAAAAGGGATTTCAGAGAGGGTGAGGTGTCTGGAGTTTGAGGGGCAGAGAACCAGAGAGCAAAAAGATCAAGCTGAACTGCAACAACCTCTCAGAACAAAATTCAACATTCTTCAAATGAAAACACAAAATCAAATACTTAATAAACTAATATTTATAATCCTGCACCCAATAAAAAATTATTTTACAGGCAATGGTGCAGGAAAATGGAATCCATAACCAGGAGAAAAGTCAATCAATTAAAACAGACCTTAAGATGGCAGAGATGATGAAATCAGCAGATAAGGACATTAAAAGTTATAGATATGCTTAAAGATTTAAAAGAAAACATGAACATAATGAGGAGAGAAATGGAAGGTATAAGAGGGAACCAAATGGACCTTAAAGTGGTGAAAACTACAATATCTGAATTGAAAGATTCACTAGCTAAACCAAACAGCAAATTAGATATTGCAGAAGAAGAGATTAGTGAATTTGAAGACATCAGATTAGATTAAAAGACAGTACATTAAAAGACAGAAAAGCCCAAACTAAAAGACAGAAAGCAAAAATCCTGGGGAAAAAAACTTAAAGTCTCAATAACTTGTGGAATAATATTAAATGATCTAACAAATATATAATTGGAATTACAGAGGAAGGAAGAAGAACAGAAAAATATTTGATGTGTGGCATAATTTTTTCAAATTTGATTAACATAAACCTAAGAACCTCAAAGACCCTCAAGCATGATAAACAAAAACACACCAAGTCACAACATAATCAAGTTCCTAAAAACCAGTGATTAAAGAATATCTTCAAAGCAGAGACAGAGGGCTTCCCTGGTGGCGCAGTGGTTGAGAGTCCGCCCGCCGATGCAGGGGACACAGGTTCGTGCCCCGGTCCGGGAAGATCCCACATGCCGCGGAGCGGCTGGGCCCGTGAGCCATGGCCGCTGAGCCTGCGCGTCCGGAGCCTGTGCTCCGCAACGGGAGAGGCCACAGCAGTGAGAGGCCCGTGTACCGCAAAAAAAAAAAAAAAAAAGACTATGAAAACCACAATGAAATACCACTTCACACCTACCAGGATCGCTATAATTTTATAAAAATGGAAAATAACAGTGTTGGCAAGGATGTTGAGAAACTGGAATACTTGCACATTGCTGGTGGGAATATAAAATGGTATAGCTGTCAGTTTCTCAAAGGCTTAAATACAGAATTATCATATGACCCAGCATTTCTACTACTAGGTATATATCAAAAAAAAAAAATTGAAAACAGGGACTTGAACAGATATTTGTACACCAGTGTTCATAGAAACAGTATTCACAAAGGACAAAAAGTAGAAACACAGAAGTGTCCATCAACGGATGCATGAATAAAAAAAATGTGGTGAACACATGCAACAGAATATGTTTTTGTTTGTTTTGGTTTTGGTTTTTTTTTGTGGTACGTGGGCCTCTCACTGCTGTGTCCTCTCCCGTTGCGGAGCACAGGCTCTGGATGCACAGGCTCAGCGGCCATGGCTCACGGGCCTAGCCGCTCCGCGGCATGTGGGATCTTCCCGGACCGGGACACGAACCCATGTCCCCTGCATCGGCAGGCGGACTCTCAACCACTGCGCCACCAGGGAAGCCCTGCAACAGAATATTATTTAGCCATAAAAAGGAATGAAATTTTGATATATGCTAAAACATGGCTGGACCTTGAGAACATTATGCTAAATGATATAAGCCAGATAGAGAAGGAAACATTTTGTATGATTCCATTTATTTGAGGTACCTAGAATAGGCAAATTCATGGAGACAGAAAGTAGAACCAATGTTACCAGGGATGAGGGAAGCAGAAGATGGGGAGTTATTGCTTAGTGTGCAGAGTTTTGGGGGGATAATGAAATGGTTTGAGTACAGAGAGTGGTAATGTTACACATGACTGTGTATTTAATGTGACTATATTTAATACCACTGAATTGTACACTCACTAATGGCTAAAATGATAAATATTATGTTATGTACATTTTAGCATAATAAAAAGAGAAAAAATGACAAAATGTAGATGAGCAAAA
Organism: Pseudorca crassidens; assembly: GCF_039906515.1. Classification (NCBI taxonomy): domain Eukaryota; kingdom Metazoa; phylum Chordata; class Mammalia; order Artiodactyla; family Delphinidae; genus Pseudorca; species Pseudorca crassidens. The sequence goes on from NC_090297.1 coordinate 183,144,515, forward strand.
GGAAATTAAAAATCATCAGTTATCAGATGAACCGGTTTGAAGGGCAGAAACTGAGCCACGGGTGTAGAGAACAAACGTATGGACACCAAGGTGGGAAAGCAGCAGTGGTGGGATGCACTGGGAGATTGGGATTGACATATATACACTAATATGTATAAAGTGGATAACTAGTAAGAAACTGCTGTATAAAAAAAATAAATAACATAAAATGAACAATTAACTCAGCCTGAAGAGAGAGGGGAGGATGGTGGGCAGAAGAATCCACTTTGAACCTGGGTTTGAAACACCAGTTGGAGTTTGCTGGATGAAGGAGAATGAGGAAGAACTCAGGAGAGGAAACAGACACGCAGAGGGTGAGAGGTGTGAGCCACCCCTGGAAAGCACTTCTGCTCCGACACGAAGGAATTCCCCCCGTCCCGCTCTGCACCTGGCCTCAGTGTGTGTCCACAGACTAAAACCAGTTTTGAATAAAGATTTGAAAACTATGTTATTTTCCACATCCAGGAAAAATGTCACTCATGTCGCATCAGTAAGCTACATTTTCATCGAAAGTCTACCTCAACAGAGGCGAAATTACGTGGCATTAGAATCGCACATAATCTAAAACCAGGCAGGGGTCAAGCAAAAAGAGGAACAAGTTTCATTTGAAAGTAGAGTCAAAGCAGAAGAAAAAAATGCATCATTTAAATTGGAAAAAAACAAGGAATTCCCTGGCGGTCCAGTGGTTGGGACTACGCACTCTCATGGCCGAGGGGCTGGGTTCGATCCCCGGTCCGGGAACTAAAATTCCACAAGCCGCACGGTACGGCCAAAAAAAAGAAAAGAAAAGCAAAAAAGAAAGAAACAGTAAATTGGAAAAAACGAAGCAGTTCCTTTCCTTCCACTTCTCCCTCAGTCTGTATCCTAATTACCCAATCACTGGAGCTCTTCCCAGCTCCCCTGTTGTATGGAGACAGCTGTCTCTGTGCATCTTAGCTAAAGCTGGGTGGAGGTTATGGACCACATTTGTTTATGGATCTCTTCAACACACCTGAGAAATGTTTGCTTAGGGAAGAACCCGGGGGCTGCCAACACAAGAGCTCAGCCGCCCATCTCTTCATACTACAGGCTGGTCCTCTCCAAGTGCGGTCTGAGGTCATCTGTGGGCCACCAGAGAGGATGAATACATGGCTGATTTTATGAGGGCTGCCAAGAGATAAGGACCAAGCTGCAGCTTAACTGCCGCAAGGTCAAATTCTTGACCAAAAGTGAAAACAAAAATGAAGTTAGCAGAATGCTGCAAATGACAGAAGAAAAAAAAAAGAGAAAGAGAGAGGAACTCTTAAAATAATATGATATAAAGTATGCACTGACAAATAATCATATTAAGGTCACTTTCTGAATCTTTGTGTGGTTTCTATTCCGCCCTTTTATGATCACCTCAAGTAACTAAGTACATATGGCATGTTTGTAAGTAAAGCAGTCGATGAAGTTGGTTATACCTCTGCATTTATTACCAGGCCCCTGAGTATTATTAACTTTTACACTCCCCATAAAATATAATTTATCACTTAAATAATTTGCTTTGTGTCAGGGTTCAGTGTGCTCCAGTGCTTTTCTGCTCATTAAATGAGATATTTTTACTTAATGAGCCAAGGATGTCCTTTGTATTTAACATCTGAATTGATTTCTAACACTTCATTTATATAATAGTTCGGTGTGTAATTCCAAAAAAAACGTGGGTTTCATTTCACCATGTCAAAGGACAACAATTCAGAAGACTATTAAGTACATGTGGCATTTCCAGTGATAAATGGTCTTATTCTTAAATAACCAGCAAGACAGAGCGTACAAAAATCATGAAAGTATGCAATCATAAAATAATTATTTCTTTACATAAGCAAATCTGGAATTTGAGAACTGAAGTATGTATTGATTGTTCAAAACAAAATTCAATGACACTCAAAAAAAAAAGTTAGGATGTGATGGGAAGTAAGAGTGTCTTAGGTCGAAGCTGCTCTGGTTAACTGAGCAACTGGAATTGTTTTCAACGTGACAACTGCATACCAATTCAGGATGGTCCACGTAACAAGTGACTGGCTGCTTGGACCTTTCTATCCATTTAACAAGCTAAAGCTTGAGAACTGAAACCCCATGTTTCCTCAATCGTTTTCCACTCCTTTAGTTTTCTAAACAACTGAGGATACTTACTGTCACCTTGTCACCAGGCAAGGGAAGAGGGGAAAAGTTCTTGGATCTGAGTATTACAAACAGAAGTGCTACATGAATCTAACCTATTTACAATTCACAATATATACATATATGTATACCTTAATTTAGAGCTTCAATGTTGGATAACTGCACACTGGATGTATCATTTATTAAGCATCTATTATGATCTTTATATAAAAAGATACAGGTGGGGCTTCCCTGGTGGCGCAGTGGTTGAGAGTCCGCCTGCCGATGCAGCAGGCACGGGTTCGTGCCCCGGTCCGGGAGGATCCCACATGCCGCGGGGCGGCTGGGCCCGTGAGCCATGGCCGCTGAGCCTGCGCGTCCGGAGCCTGTGCTCCGCAACGGGAGAGGCCACAACAGTGAGAGGCCCGCATACCGGAAAAAAAAAAAAAATTAAAAAATTTTTTTAAAAAGTGAAGTGTACGATGCTCAAAAGTGAAATTTACCAATCAAACAGATTTTTGCCAAATTTGAATTTTTCCTCACAATAGTCTATCTTGTGATTTCATTAACAAAACTGATATGCTAGTTCAAGTCAGATATTTTGTACCATTAAAACATCCACAAGCAAATTTGTTTTACATAACAGTTGAGCAAGCCTGTAGAGAATGCAAGCCCAGGGGAACAGAAAGTGAAAATACAGTTTTAGCAGCATGATTTCAATGAATTAAACAAGCATTAATACCTTCAAGCAGTGGCACACTATTGCTTCAGCCTTTGATGGGAAAAAGCTATAATTTACATGTTCAATCATTTTAATACTTTCTCTGAATTAGATATCTACAGTAGCTGTGTTCGCTGATGCTATAAACAGAGGATACAGTTGAGAACACATGCTATAATAATTAAAGTGTTATTATGCTGAGCCATCTTTCTTCTAGGATCCTGTAACATCTGCATTGACTGTGATAAGCATTGATTATCTGGAGTGATATAAATATTTGGGGAGTTAATAACAATGAGGAATTCACTGCATGCTGAGACACCCAAGATAAATCACAGGAAGTTCAGATCAAAGCAGGTTTGCGAACAAGCTTGTTTTTATAGTTAATGACCAACTATCAAGTGCAGATACACATTTTTTTCTCCAGTGCAATGCACAAGGAAATGTCATAAAGAAACATCCCATTCTGTGTGGCATTTCTGTACATCTGTCGAATTTCCATATGTAGAGAGGAGGACGTCAACACAGAGCTACTTCAACTACAAAGAAGGAATTGATCCAATCCATCAACTACTTAACATGCACTTTTCAAATCATTAAAAAGTTCTTTGAATTATTAAGACCTTTTTTCAAAAGAAAAGAAAAGCCCACAACTTATAAATCTTGCATTTCCTGAGAGGTCAATTTAAGGATGCTGGGGTCAGCAGTTATCCAGTTCCAGCCAAGACTCTGAAATGTCCCTCCAAGGATGACCCAATAACTGAGTTGTTGGTTGTGTTTTTTTTTTTTTTAAGAAAATCTCATGCAGCCTCATCAAGTGGACATCTTACACTCAAGGGAGCCCTATTTTGAAGACAGAACCCATGTTTAAGGCACCAAACGGGGGCCCTTTTCAGTTTATAAAAATTAGTACAGAAATAACTGGTGGTCTATGACCTACGCTTCACATGCATACATGTAAGTACACAGAAGCTTTTCGGAATATAAAGTAGCTCTAAGATGAACCTAAAACCCCACCACGATCTACCTCCTTCCTCTCTCTAGCCTCACCCGTGACCACTGAGCTTCTTTCCACAGGGAGCAGCCTGGCGTCTCCTGAGTTACACCCCGAAGCCCGCTTGCATCTTCTCAGAACCTGTTCCCCTTTCTTGGCAGTGAGGCAGGGCCCAACCTCCTCCGGAGTAACTTAGTTTCTGCACAATTTTAACTGATCTCAGGGGTGTCCGTGAGGTGCAGAGAAGGAAGGGACAGAGATGCTGAGGGAGGAGGGCTGAGAAGTCACCCACACCCTCCAGCATGGCCTTTGAGCCAGGCCCTAGGGACCATGCCTGTCACTTGTGGTTGCCCTTCGTTACCATTTGTGTGTTTGAATAAAGTCTGAAATGCTGTGACCCTTTTTTTTCTCTCCCGTCAATAAAGACAGGAAACAAACAAACAAAAAAGGCTATTTACAATCTTCCGCCCCCAACACCCCATAGGAACCCCTCTGCCTGCAACGCGCTTCCCTCTACGACTTGCTGTTTGACGGTTCCTGGGTTCATCATAGCATGACTTAGTTTTCATCTCCTCATTTGGGGTCAAGTGCATTTTCAAGGTACCTGTTCGTCTTTACCACATTGCACTGAAATGGCCATTTGTCCTGTCTGTCTGTCCACAGGCCTATGAGCGCTTCAAAGCAGGGGCCGAGCTTTATTCATCTTCACATTCCCAGGGCACAGCATAGAGCGTCTACTCAGTGGAGGGGAAAATAATAAGCCAATGACACATTTATCCTCATGATATAATTTGACTCTGAGAAAGACCCTCCCAGGAGCGTCCCCAAATCTGGAATAGAACGTGGATTTATTCTCAGCAAGTTTCAGGGATCCAAAGTGTCCTGGAGGGTCCTAGCCCTTGAGAGAGGATGTAAGTCCTTGTGAGCTCGAAAAGCAAAGTGAGAAGGAGCCATGAGAAAAATTAGGATCAGTCTAGATCTGTGCCCTAGAACACAGCTGGTAGGTAATCAGTGTGATAACCAATATTTTCCAAAATAACATGAGCTACTAAAATGCTTCCCAAAAGCAGCCGCACAGCACAGGGAGATCAGCTCGGTGCTTTGTGACCACCTAGAGGGGTGGCATAGGGAGGGTGGGAGGGAGGGAGATGCAAGAGTGAAGAGATATGGGGATGTATGTATATGCATAGCTGATTCACTTTGTTCTAAAGCAGAAACTAACACACCATTGTAAAGCAATTATACTCCAGTAAAGATGGTAAAAAATAAAATAAAATGCTTCCCGTATCTGGCTGATTCCACTCCTGAGTGTTTACCCCAGAAGAAGGGGATGGGAGGAGGGAAGAGGGAGGGGCAGGAAATATGTCCACAAGAAGACATATACTAGAATGTTTACAGCCACTATATTTATAATGGCCAGGAACTGGAAACATCCCAAGTGTTCCTCAAGAGGAGAACAGTGAAACATTCTGCAGTATCTTCATAGTATGAAATGCCACTCGGCAATAAAAAGGAAAAAAACTACTGATACAGCCAACAGCAGGAATAAGTCTCAGAACACTGAGTGAAAGAAGCCTTACACCAAAGAGCACACACTGTGTGATTCTATTTCTATGAAGTTCTAGAAGAGGCAAAACTATCTGTGGTGACAAAGAAAATATCATAAGGGTAGTTATCTGTTCTGGAGCAGGTGATGAGGAAAGTTTCCAAAGTGGTGAAAACATTTTAGATCTTACACAGACATCATCCGTGTCACCTGTAGCTTACACCAGTGTACATACTTGTCCAGATGTACCAAATGGTACATTTAAGAGTCGTGCATTTCACTATATGTAATTTTAACCTAAAAGTCCTAAATAAATGAGTTCTAGTTGGTGATACACCTGCTGAAATATTTAGGAGTAAAGTGAACTAATGTTCACTTACTTTGAAGTGCAAGACGAATTACACGGCAAAACGTTCATTGGTGACACCTGACCGTTGGTACCCGGGTAGTCACTATAGTTCTTTCAATCTGCTGTATTCAAAAATTCTTTCTTTTGCTGTTTTCAAAATTTTTATAATACAATATTGGAGGTAAAGTATATATTCTGGGTCTTCCATTCCAGAGTTACTGGGGCAGAAATGGGGAACTGAGGTACAAACCTGCATTACCTACATTCTGCTCAGTTTGCCTAGTGGCATTTCGTAAGGCCATCAGCTACAAGTTTACAGGATTTAATATTTAGGACCTACTGAAATTTGGCCGAATCTAATAATATTTTGAGAACACACACCCCAACCTCACATTTTTTCTCCCACCTATCACTAACTGGTGCCTGAAATTTTACCAATATAGATTCACTCCATGAGGGAAAAGTAAAACAGCCATTTACAAAGTGAATCAGTCATTTACCCACAATGGCAAAATAGTATCTATTTATCTGAACATGTATTGTCATGGCACGCGTGGCAGACCTAGAATGGAAAACGTCGAAGAGAACCAGGGCACGTGAAAACGCCCGTGATCATCTTGCCTCCTCTGTTCCTGTTCCTGAAAGGGGCCATCAGTGAAATAACCAAGCACAGCAACTCACTGGATTATTGTAGCAAAACTGTTTTACCCCTCGGGGCCTTCATCACTCCAGCTGTGAAAGAGAGACCATCTTTCCTAACTGTTAGCCATCATGGTTCCAGGATAGGGCTGCCAGATAAAATAGAGGATGCTTGGTTACCTTGGAATTTTGCATAAACAGTGAATATTTTTAGCATAATTATGTCCGTACTATTAATGGTACATACTTACACTAAAAAAAAAAAAAAAATCCTGACTACCAGGATTTACCTGGTATTCAAATGTAACTGAGCATCCTGTTTTGTTATTGTTGTTTGTCCTTTGCAGCACCTGGCAACCCTGTTCTGAGGGAATGCAAGCATTAGAGCTTTAGCCCAGAATCACTGGTATTTGGATAAAAAATGCCTTTTGACTGGGCAGCCAGAGATGCATTTTGGAAAACGTGATTACTGTGTGTGCAGAGGATTTCGGTGCCTGACGCACACGGCATTTCAAGCTGTAGGTCACTCAGACGAGGCCGCCTGGTTCTGAAGCCCAAGGCTGGATCCTTCAGAGGCCTTACTGCACTCAGCCCAGAAGCAGCGGTGAGCGCTTCTCTGCACATAGGGAAGCAAAGATATGCCCCAAGATACGGGAATCCATGCCGCTGTCTCCGTGGGTAAAATGGCATATGGATGGTGAGAATGAGGGGCAATACTTGACCTGAATGAGATGCACATCTACTTCATGCAACCTGGAGAAGGACTGCTGTGACGGAGCCCAGCTCCAGCTAAACCCCTATACCCCAACTGAACGCAGGAGCAGGAAAAGGTCACAGTGAGTTCTTGTCTGCAGTCACAGTGAGTTCAACTGACCATTGACCCTGAATACCCACCTGGAATCTGGAAGAGGTCACTGGGGCTAACTGAATACTCCATTGTCATATTTTAAAATCCGATGTGAAATGGTGACCACACGGGTGAAAAATGAGCTTTTTCTAAAATGCTGATGGAGGGACTTCCCTGGTGGTCCAGTGGGTAATACTCCACACTCCCAATGCAGGGGGCCTGGGTTCGATCCCTGGTCAGAGAACTAGATCCCAGGTGCAACTAGATCCTGCATGCCACAGCTAAGACCAGGCACAGCCAAATAAATAAAAAATAAAATAAAACTCTGGGGCTTCCCTGGTGGCGCAGTGGATAAGAATCCGCCTGCCAGTGCAGGGGACACAGGTTCAAGCCCCGGTCCCGGGAAGATCCCACATGCCACGGAGCAACTAAGCCCGTGCACCACAACTATTGAGCCTGCGCTCTAGAGCCCGCGAGCCACAACTTCTGAAGCCCATGTGCCTAGAGCCCGTGCTCCACAACAAGAGAAGCCACTGCAATGAGAAGCCCACGCAACGTAAGGAAGAGTAGCCCCCGCTCGACACAACTAGAGAAAGCCCACATGCAGCAAAGAAGACCCAACACAGCCAAAAATAAATAAATAAAATAAAAATTTAAAAAAAAATTAAAACAAGGAAAAACTCTGATGAAATCTGTTTTGGGAAGAAGGGATGGGAAGCAAAGGCAGCTGAAATCTCTCTGCTGGACCATTAAGCAGCAGGGTGGGGAAGCTAACGATTTCACATTTCACAGTTGAGACCGAATTTCCAAAATCAGGTCGGTACCTGATTTTGAGGCCTCTGGGACAGACGTCAGATCCAGAAGCGTCTTATTTATTCTTGTTTATTCTCATAAATATAGGTCAAGGTGAAAGAAGTTTAAAAAGAGTTGAAAGTCATATAGAAGTTGCTACGAGATAAAAGCTGAAAAGATATTGCTTCGTCAGAGGGTTCACAGCAATTTCTTCTACACTCCTCACCCCTTTATGTGGTGGGTGAGAATTCTGAGTCAGGCGTATGTGTCATGTAGTCGAGACTTTTGTTTTGTTTTGTTTTTGTTTTTTGAGGTACGCGGGCCTCTCACTGTTGTGGCCTCTCCCGTTGCGGAGCACAGGCTCCGGACGCGCAGGCTCAGCGGCCATGGCTCACGGGCCCAGCCGCTCCGCGGCATGTGGGATCCTCCCGGACCAGGGCACAAACCCGTGTCCCCGGCATTGGCAGGCGGACTCTCAACCACTGCGCCACCAGGGAAGCCTGAGACTTTTGAAATCTTGCCTCCACACAACCTGGGGTCACGCCTAAAGAAATAAAAGTGTTTACCTACCTGCCATCTTGTCTTCACCGATACCTCAACACAAATTTATTTCCTATTTTCTAAAAACGTTTTCAATTCATTTTCCCTGTCTTTAGAGCACAATGTGTTGTCTTGTGCTATTTTAATTTCTCCGCTATTATTCATTGTACTGACATAAGCTCTACATTTAGGCTTTTTGATTTTTTTTTTAAGACTATGCATTAACTTCTCTTTCTATAACCTCTGTGCAGCTTTTCCTTTGCTTGTCCTAACAGTTTGTACTGTGCAGAGGCACCAGGATTAATTGTGTCTCCAGTCATTATCTTGTCCTTGTTTTTTTCAGACTTGAGGTCTCTGAAATTTTTCAAAACAGCTCACGGCCTAAAAAGACATCATCTTCACAAGAGCATAAACGAATGCTCGGTAGACCCAACAATGGATGTTTATTGCACCTTACAAAACAACTTCAATTACCTTCAGACTACTGGCTTTATTCAAATAGATTCATTCTCATCTGAGGACTCCTGTGGACATTTACAAAAAACAGTCTTTACAAGGCAAATGCTCAATGAAGAACGACTGTAATATTCTCCCCTGGCTCATATTTTTAAAAGAATGAAAGAAGGAAATAGATGTGTACTAAATTAAAAAAAAAAAAAACCTTTAGGTATTAATGTAACAGAGAGGCTTTATCACTGTATATGATGTGAGTTGAAAGCCTGGTACCTTCAGACCTAATTTTGTCTCGGTGGGTCCTGACCTTGTTCCCCAACAGCATCATGATCAGGTTAGCACATATCAGTCTGTTGAGCTTAACCAAGCCTCCCATGTGTGCTGACCCGTTTATTTAGACATAATATAATATATATGTATTTCTTTACCCTTGGCATCAACCGAAAAGATAAGATGTTTGTGTATATCTACCCCCCTGTTACTTGAGTATATACTCCACGTCACTGCAAAAAAGAAGCAGTTTATTTTAATTTCTTATTTTATAAATAAAAATAATGTGGTTCATGTGTGTCGAACACGTAGTACGTCAGATGCTGTGCTACTTGCTTCATTGGCTTTACTTCATTTAACCTTTACAGCATCTCTATGGAGGTATTTCTGTTATCCCCACTCTACAGATCAGGAAACTGAGTCCTAGGGAAATTCAGTGACTTGTCCAAAGTCCAAAGCAAGTGGCATAGTTGGGATTCAAAACCAGGACTCCAGGGCTTCCCTGGTGGCGCAGTGGTTGAGAGTCTGCCTGCCGATGCAGGGGACACGGGTTCGTGCCCCGGTCCGGGAAGATCCCACATGCCGCGGAGCGGCTGGGCCCGTGAGCCATGGCCGCTGAGCCTGCGCGTCCGGAGCCTGTGCTCCGCAATGGGAGAGGCCACAACAGTGAGAGGCCCGCGTACCAAAAAAAAAAAAAGAAAAGAAAAAACAGGACTCCAAAACCTACTATGCACTCAATCATTTTTTAATTATACATATATTCAATTATATATCTACACATATATTCAATTATACTAATTATAAAATATTTAATTGTTAAGTTGGCTAATATATGATGTAATTTTACAACTGCATATTTATTTCTATTGTATAGAAATAAATACTAATAATGCTAAAAGGGATCTAACTTTTCTTACAACTCTAAAAGCCTATGATTTTAACACTGTAGCTAAAAATTAATTTCTGTGTGACCCAGTTCACGTAAAAGAATCTCTATAGATGTGTGAATCTGAAGGTCTTCTCTGGCCACCATTCACTGCACCATGAATTGAAATCAATTCCAACATAGGCTTAGTGGTTGAGAGCTGTGCTTGCCTTGTGGCATCGCTTTGTCAGAGAAGCAATAAAAATGATTGGGACACATGAAAACGTGTCCCTCAGAGGAAAATCATTACTAACCATGGTCATCCTGCACTGACATTCCTACCTTTTAAAAGGTGGCAGGTCAATTGAGATGAAAAACTCTTCAACTCTGTTTAAATCAGCCGTCCCCAACATTTTAGGCACCAGGGACCGGTTCCGTGGAAGACAATCAATTTTTCTACAGACGGGTGGCAGGTAGGGGCAATGGTTCAGGTGGTAATTCCAGCGATGGGAAGCGGCAGATAGCTTCTCATCTCCGGCTGTGCGGCCCGTTTCCTAAGGCCCAGGGGTTGGGGACCCCTGGTTTAAATGGTCAAATTGGTTTTGTCTCCAAACAAAATCCACACTGTCCCTTTTCAAAGGTTTCATGATAAGACACAAGAAATTCAAGACTTCCTTAATATATAAAAATATAAAATTGCTCAAATGTCTTGACATAAGAGCTTCACTGAAATTAGTTTTCAGATATTAGGAGTCACATCTAAAATTTCCTGTCTGCATTGCCTGCCCTGATAGAGATTTAATCTAGCACTAGGCTTTCTAATGTCCAATAATAGTTTCACAGTTAGTCTGAGGCAAAATCGTGAAGTCGGACTGCTTAGTGTTTTGGCCTCTGTGATCCTGTAATGTAGAAGAAGTATATATTTGGTCATTCTCGTATATATGTGGTCTGTGCTCACAGTTCCTGGCTCACAGCTTGGAATTTTATAAGTGAGGAAAGCCGCAGAGGTGTCTTTTGTTATGTAAACAAGGTGACTTTTGGACCCCATTTAGGGAAGGGAACTGGTTGCCCTGTGAACCAACTTTTAGTCCCACCTCTCTGCCCTCCAGGGAGAGGTGAGGCACTAGACGTTCAGTCAATCGCCAATGGCCAGGGGTTTAATCAATTGTGCCTGTGTAATGAAGCTTCCATAAAAACCCAAAAGGACAGGGTTCTGAGAGCTTCTATTTGGGTGAAGCACGTGGAGATTTGGGGAGCTTGGTGCATTCAGAGAGGGCAGGGAAGCCCCGCACTCTTTCCCTATACCATGCCCTATGCATCTCTTCCATCTGGTTATTCCTGAGTTGTATCCTTTTACAATAAACCAGCAATCTAGTAAATAAAATGTTTCTCTGAGTTCTGTGAGCTGCTCTAGCAAATGACCCAACCCAAGGAGGGGGTCATGGGAACTTCTCATGTATAGTCAGTCAGGGCACAGGTAACAACCTGGGCTTGAGACTGGCATCTGAGTTGGGGGCAAGGGGGCTGGGTGTACAATCTTGTAGGACTGGACCCTTAGCCCATGGAATCTGGTGTTATCTCTGGGTACATTGTGTCAGAATTGAGTTAACTTCTTGGACACACCGCTGGTGTCTGAAAATTGGCTGGCATTGTGTAGGGAACCCTATCACTTCACTGGTTGAGAAAAGCAACAAGATTACTAGTCAAAGGCAATGCATCCTTTCAGGGAGATTTTTAGGCACCAAGGCCCTGAATAGGGAGGGATTTGGGATTAAGAGAGTCTCAGATCAAAATAGTCTCTACCAACCTCTTATATTATTCCTGCTGGGATCAGTCTACTGATAAGTAGCTGTAGTCAATACCTCCCGCCCTTAAAGTTGTGGAAGAGGGAAAAAACCCTTGCCTTTAATATTTCAAATAGAAATCAAAGTCAAGGGAATTTGCAGAAAGTATAAGTAGTCCTTAGTTGGCCTTCATTCTAAAGTAAGAAACCCGCCAAAACTAAAAGCAAAATAACGGGTCCCATTGCAGTGTTTTGGCAGCGTTAAAGAAGGAGTCAAGAGAACCAGATGTCTCACTAGGTGTAGCTCACATTCCTACCGTGAACTTCTAAGACAGAGATCTTCAAACAGGGGGCCAGTTAATCCCCAGTGGAAGGCACATTAACTGCACAGTAATTAGTAAAAAGCTTTTAAGTGTAAAATGTGAATTTAAGTGAGAAAATAAATGGTACATTCCAACTATAAAGAAGAGCTTTTCCATGTATTCTTTTAAATGGGTGATAATGAGTAACAAATGGCTCAGATATTTGGATCCCATAGGATAAATTTACAAGAATGATGTAGCAATTAATTCTAGTTTTAAGGTCATCAATTTCAGACCCACATATGCCATCTATACTCTCCTAAACTGACCTGCTCAAGAGCAAATCACGGTCAGGCATCATACCCATTCTCCTTTCCCACCCTCCTCGCACAACTGCCCTTACCCACCTGCCCTTCCGAATCTTATTTCAGTGCATTGCCCCTGGGGTATGAGTGCTTTGAGGCAGCAAAGGGACAACATGAAATGTGTGTGTCTGTTAATCAAGATGTGGGTCTGCTTCTCGGTTGTATATTTTGCATGTATTCAAGGTGGTGAAAAGTTTCACGTGGACCTTTGACAGCTCAACATTACCTCTTGGGTAGAGGGAACACAGAGGGCTGGGGGTTATATTTTATTGGCCATGTGTTCAAACCCATAAAAGAAACATTTTCACTACTTTTCCAAAAGAACATTGGGTAGCATATTCATTTGTTTCCCCCTTGATCTGGTCTCCAGCTTACCCTCAACCTTCTCTCTGATCATATATTTATTCCTCCAATACGCCTATTTAATTTAAATTTACTCAAAAGGTCAAGATGTCTTGGATCCAAATGTTACAATTGCTCCTAAAAATAATGCAACTTTTGTAAGCGCTGTACTTCCCAGCAGCCCAGTAAGTTCTCTTCCTGTAATGTTAATTTTTCTTGAATGTTGCCTCAAAACCAGCAAGAGTGATATTTATCCATAGACACATGAACTAACTGAAGGGGAAAAACAGCCACATTCATCATCTGAAGTGACACAATTTCAATAAAATTTTACTTTCAATGTTTAGTAATTATCAAAATCTGAGATATATTAGTTACTGTTTAGATCAAGTGTGTACCAACAATAGTGTAATATATTTGCTATTATTGACTATATCCACTTTATTGACTATTATTCACCATAGTCACAAAAGATGTTTTTAACATCAGCATTTAAAAATATTTACCATTTTCGGGACTTCCCTGGTGGTCCAGTGGTTAAGACTTCACACTCCCAATGCAGGGGCCTGGGTTCGATCCCTGGTCACGGGGCTAGATCCCACATGCCGCAACTAACCCCTGGTGCAGCCACATAAATAAATATAAAAATATATATATATATTTACCATTTTCAAAATTCAAGCCAAAGAAGTTTTTAAATAATTATGAATTCATTTTATGATAATGATAAACCCATCCATGTTAATATCAATTTCATGTTTTATGAAAGATAAGTCCACTTTCCAAACCAAAACAAGTTAGTAAGAAGAGTGACACTATTTTACATTTTTACAAATGTCTTTAACATCTGGCCCAGAAGACAGCTGCATTCTCTTATCTGCTTTTGCATGTGACCTGTTACGATAATACATTTGGTTGAAGTAGATGAAGAAAATACAGCCTCTCAAAGATACGTAGCTGGAAAAGGGAGTATATTAATAGCCTTTTCGTATCACTGTGGGTATTCTTCTTTGACACAACACCAAACCCCAACAAGTGCTAGCTTCTTAAATGTGGAATCTGAAACCATATCAATAAAGTTATCATACTTTTTACATGAGAGTCCATTGATCTATCTTGCACTTTGAATGTGTTTTACAGATGCGTGACTTTGTAACATTATGCACTGTTCACTCAGAAAACATGTTGCCACTGAGTTAAGTAGATCATCCAAGTGTTGACACATCTCACTCTACCATATTAAAAATTCACATTAGTTATCACCACTAATCTCATCAGAAAATCTTAAAGTACTGGGAAGCCGCCATGTTCCTAGTGGCAATTACAAATTTTCCACAATTTAAGTTTTGCTTAAAAACTTTGAATTGTATCACTGGCAACAACTACTGTCAGTTGATTTTCTTGACATGACAGGCTCACTTGGTTCATTTTTTTAAAATGTCTAATAAACATCCAAGTCTACATAACCATAGTTTGTCAATAGTTCTTTCAGGTAAAAATGGGTTCCCATGGGAAAAAAAGAGGCTAGTTCAGCTGTCAACATTGCACACATGCTTTTCCTTGAAATAATTGTGTGTACTTCCTATGTTGTCCCACAAAGTATCAAAAAGATACATACTCAGGGTCAAGTTTTAGTAAAATTGAAGGAGTTCTTAGGTGCAACTAGCATATTTTTTATCAGACTGTGTGGCAGCGAAGTAAACACTGACTAATAACAAGCACTGTTGGGTGCCACTGGCTGATTCACGCTCAGCTGCCAGCAGTTGTAGCCACTGCTTTTGCATCATCAATGTAAATGCCCATCCAAGTGACAATGACCGTCGTGAAAAGAGCGTTGACCAGAAAGGGGGCCATGGACCACGCTTCAAGACTGTAGGGCTAAGCTATTTTGATTCCATTGGATGCATATAAAGAGTGATCTAATAAATTTACATTAAAATTTTAACATTTACAATTCATCAAAAATTACTACTATTGTACTCTGGGCATTAATGCAAAACAAAATTGCACACATCAGTTTAAAAATGTGTCACAGAGTCCTTAGGCTCTCAAAGCTCTTTTAGAGAAGATGTGAGTCAAAATTTTTGCACCTCATTCCTGAACCCAGGCAAGCACAAGAAAGTATAGCAAACGGAGCCACGTTTACTTTGCTCTCACCTGATTTTATCTCGATGATAGTTTTCCAACAAAAAAATTCATTGGAGGGTTCAGAAATATTAAAGTGTCTTTGTCTTCAACTCTCCATCAATTCCTGATCTGTTAAAATTAAAAATAGCACATTAAAATTATTTGAAGCAATAGTAAATCCCGTAACACTACTGCCTTAATACAATTCTTATTTTCATACCTTATGCACAGTTAAGCACCCACATTTTACTTAGATGCAATCACAGTGTACAGAACCATTCTAGAATTGTAGAAATTTTTAAAAATAAAGCAAAGGATAGAGAAAACGATGCTACCAAGAGACATATACTGTTGACACTGTCTTATTTTCTCCCAGCCTTTTTCCCTATGTAGGCACATATTTTACATGGACATAAACACAGACTCACAATTAGTATCATTGTGTGCCTATGTTTGTTTCAGTTTTCTTCCTTTTCTTCAAGTTTATAGGTATTTTTCCACCTGTTTAAATGCAATAGTCACATTCATCATCTGAAGTGACACAATTTCAATAAAATTTTACTTTCAATGTTTAGTAATTATCGAAATCTGAGATATATTACTGTTTTGATCAAGTATGTACCAACAATAGTGTAATATATTTGCTATTGACTATATCCACTTTATTGACTATTATTCACAATAGTCACGAAAGATGTTTTTGTTCAAAGCTAAGAAAAATACCATCTCCAAAGATCATTTGTTTCTTATACTCAATTTTTCTTATGTTTTTAACCTAAAAATATTTCATGCTTGTGAATTTTATCTTTTACCAATAAATACTATTCTTTGTTCATTTCCATTCTATTTGTCTTATTTCTTTAGTAAACCCAAGGTTACCACTGCCACCCTTTTCTTTTTGTAATGAATGTTTTTCATCATTTAATTAAAAACTTTTGTAGGGATTATAAATAATATTATATATACATGTATGTTGGATTTTGTTTTTTAACTTTGAGAAATTTTGTCTTTTAATTTGAAATTTTAACCCATCTAGTTTTGATTACTGAAACGTTTGTTTTTACTTCCATATTTATTTTTTGCTGACTTTTTAAATTTTTTTTTTAATTTTAATTTTTTATTGAGGTATAGCTGATTTACAATGTTTCAGGTGTACAGCAAAGTGATGCAGTTATACATATTTATATTGATATATATGTATTCTTGTCCAGATTCCTTTCCATTATAGGTTATTACAATCTGAATTTTTCCTACCTTTTTCTGCATGAATTGTGCTTTGTTCCTGCGTCTCCCTCATACAAGACCCCTATGTGCTCTTACCACCCGGCTCTTTTGCTCCCCCCTCATCTCTACTTCTCCCCCAGTTCCCAGGTTATTACACAAACCAATTGTTACATTTTATGTCTTTTCTTTTAAAAATGGTATTTGTACTGGCATTAAACTCTTCCACAAATACTTAAAAGTATGTATTCTAAATTCTATATGTAAAAGTTTTTGCGACTCACTGCCATTTCTTTTATAGCACGAAGTGGCCATCCTTGAACTCAATTCTCTCTCATCGACCTGGTGACAGATGTTAAGCAATTTTTTTCAAGGTAGAAGAAAGAATCGTACAACTTGGAGCACTTGAACATGAATTATGTGTCTGGGTATAAAATTTGGGAGTCAACGTCTTTTTCCCTCAGAACTGTCTTCTGATCTTTGATATTATAGGAGAAAAGACTTAAAGCACCTTGATTTTTTACAAGTCATTTCTTTTTCTCCTTACGTGCATATAAAATACTTTTTGTTTAACTTTTTAATAAGTTATTTGCCAAAATATGTTAACAGCCTGGTTTTTCCTAACCAGTTTTGGTCATTTCTAACCATTTTGCACTTTTCTTCAGAAATACTTCTTGACAATAATCTCTAGACTTTATAATCACATCTGCTTTCTCTCACCATTTTCAACCCTTCGCCTCTTACTCTGTATTATGGGCATTTGCTCTCCAAATCAACAATAAAGTTTACAAGAGCACACTTTTAATTTTTCTCATGTGCACTGCTGTGATCTGAATGTTTGTGTCCCCCCAGATTCATGTGTTGAAACCTAACCCCCAATGTGCTGGTCCTTTGAGGTGGAACGTTTGGGAGATAAGTCGTGAGGGTGAAGCCCTCCTGGGCGACATTAGTGCCCTAATAAAAGAGACACCCTGCCCCCGCTGCCAGGGCTCCCTCACCCCTTCCTCCATGTGAGGACACATCGTCTTTGAATCAGACACTGCGGGTGACCTGAGCGCGGACCTCCCAGGCTCCAGACCTGTGAGAAATGAAGTTCTGTGGTATTCTGTGACAGCAGCCCGAACAGATTAAGACATGCACCTTGAATATTAATCTTGCTATTAAGATTTTAGGTTCATACAAACCTTTTCCTCTCCTAACTTCTTTATACTTTATGCAATTGCTTTTTCATTTCAGCTTCTCTTAAGCTTTCTGCTGTAGTTTCACAGTGTTCATGTGTAATTGAATTTTAGTGAAGATGCCAAAGGATATAAACATTTTTTCTTCTGACTCACTCTTCCTTTTTTTTGTTTGTTTGTTTTTTTTTTTGTTTTTTTCGTTACGCGGGCCTCTCACTGCTGTGGCCTCTCCCGTTGCGGAGCACAGGCTCCGGACGCGCAGGCTCAGCGGCCATGGCTCACGGGCCCAGCTGCTCTGCAGCATGTGGGATCTTCCTGGACCGGGGCACGAACCCGTGTCCCCTGCATCGGCAGGCGGACTCTCAACCACTGTGCCACCAGTGAAGCCCAACCTCCTATCTTTTATGGAGTTTTAATTTTTATCTACAACAGTGTTATTTAAAAGATATGATTTTCCTCCAGTAAGTCAGCACTATGATCCATCAGAAGGAACATTTTCTTTCTTCCTTTTTGTTTCACAGAATTCAAGCTCCAGCAGAACAAATAAAAGAAAAAATGTACATCACCTAAACACCCTCCTCTTCTTCTACAGAGTTGCCTTTACAAGCAAGCAATTAATAAAATATTTATTTGAGATCCCCTGAGTATTAAGCTATGCAAAATCCTACTGACGATCAAACAAGTTTCCAAACCTCAGAAGCAGTTGAACTTTCATGATGCTGTATAACATTTGTTCTGGATTTCATCCCTAATGTTCAGCTGTTCCAAAGCCAGAATTATTCTTTTTTCTGGTATAATTTCTCTCCCTTCCGTCCAAAAAAACAATGATGTAGGAAGCAATACGGAATTCTGAGGTGTTAATCATGGAACGAAATTTCTATTCCTGGAACACTTGTTGCCAAAAAAAAAAAAATGCAGATAATACATGCCCCTTGTTCACACATGTGAAAAAGCAAACAAGTAACTCATGGATATATTTTTTGGTTTGAGATAAATCCATTGTAATAAATAGAGACAGTATACTATTTCCATATCCTTGGGATTATTTTGTTCAATATGAGAATCACTCAATATCTGACTCTATTCATTAATTTTTTTCTCATTTCTCCTTTTCGTATTCTCTTCTTTTAAAATGATGTAAAGTAGTAATTAGTGAAGTGGGTGTGGGCCAGGGAGACTAGAAAGTTCACCAAGACATAAACAGACATTGCTACTGGATAATAAGGTTATGAGTAATTTTCTTTTATGCCTTTCTTGATTTTTTTCCCATTTAAAACAAAAAACACATCTTACTTTTTTAGTCAAAAGAAATTGTTCTAAATCATTTAAATTATATTCCTTCTGCTTCGCTGAGCACAATAACACACTTTCCCATGCAACAGAAATACTGCTAGCCTAACTTCACCATTGCATTCTGCTGCCATCCTGTCCCCAAGCACCCCCGATCCTCAGGCTGGCCTCCAGAGTCCTTGTGTGAGTATGGGATCCATCCACTCCACACAGTGACAAGACCAAGGCTGTGTGGACATGGGAAGTCAAGAAGAGCCAGTGGTCAGGATGAGTGTTTGAAACCTTAAGACCACCGACCAAACTCAGGTCAACAAGGGCTTTCTACAGACACGGGGTCCTGCAGGAGGGTTCTCTCCTAGACAAATTTTCCAGAGTCCTCAACTTGCCCTGCAGGAACTCTAAATCAATATTCAATTGCTTATGACTTTCTGTTTCTAATTAACATGTATCTCAACCGGATGGCTGAATGGTCTTTTGTACACTGGGAAATCGTTATCGGGGGCGATCTTGTCAGCTCCTTGAAAGACATGTACTTAATTACTGAGTAAGTGTATGGTCTACATCATGTCAGACCCCCGGACACCCAGTGGGAGAGATTATTAAGCAGATTAGAACAAATATCTAAAAATTTTCCACGGTCACCTTAACTAGATCGCAGCCAGGTAAGAATAAAAATGCATAACCATATCTAAGAAGAGTTAGAAGTCTCACACACACACACAAAGTATGCTCTGAAACTATATGTGTATCCACATAGATCTGGCATGCAGCATGTTCAAGAAACAGTGCAATTTTTGAGAGGCTAAATTCTTCACTTTTTAGAAATAGCTGAACAGCTTCAAGAAGTTAGACACCCTTCAATACACCAAAAATGCAACTTTCAAATGACTTGACAGAATAGCTACATGTAAAAGAAGAATGTGATTAATTATTTTTACGTCTAAAACCGGGAAGGAAAAGAAGTATTGTGAGTAGTGGCGAAACACCTACCATTTAACAGGCAGAATGCTCTACACCAAATATCCTGCTAAGAATCTCTATAAACGCTCTTATTGACCAGGAACGTAGGTGTGATGATCTCTAGTCTATGGACAAGGCAATTACGTCTCAGAGAGTGTTACACTCAGGATCGCCCAGGCAGTGGTGGCGGAGTGGGGATCAAAATTCAGGCATGCTACCCTCCAGAACCAATGTTCTTTCTAAGGTCTGACCGCCTCGCCAGTGAGGGATTTAGGATTACAAATACAAGCGGGATTTTTTATTTTTCCTGATCCCATTGTGTTACACGTTTTTAAAATATTCATGTATGTCCAACGTTGATCATAACAAAAGATGTGAAATGACCAGCATAATTATGTCAATACAGACCAGGGTGGCAGATGGAGGATTCCGGGTCCTCTTCATTTTTACGTTTCACAAAGACATCTACAGACGGAACGAGACCTCACCACATCCACGCCGAAGGAATTCTTAATGTCCTGGCCCATGTGGATGCTTTCAATCATTTGAAACCGGCTTTTGTAATTGCCAAAATGTCTGCACGCATTTGTTTCTAAATCACAGAAAGATTGTGAAGGAAGTTAAATAGAAAATTAAGAAAGAGGCAAAACACAACAGCCTCTATACTGTTGACCTTGATTCAGAACAAATTATTTAGCTGTGAGCTAGCATCATCCCAGCCCTCCTTCCAGCACAGGTTTTCTTTGTGTGATGCACTCTGCTCAGCTCGAACAAAGGGAAATTGGTAGGAAGATAATTAGATCTTCTTTGTAAAAACGACCTAGCCATAGCAACTTTAAAACCACCTGCATCTTTTCAGCAAATGAAATAATACATAAATATAAATGTTTCATGCTGTTATCAAACATTGATAATGAAGGTTTTAATATTTATTGTTACCTTTGGCCAAAGCCCGAGTTCACTCTTGAGCAGGAGAGACACAGAGGGGTGAGGATTGCCTTTGGGTACCACTGATTGGGATGGTATCAGTATTAGAAGATCCCCGTGGAAAAGGGGGCTTGGCCACAGCACTCTTCATCCTCTTAACATTTCTTTCTCGGCATCTATCTGTAATCAGCTTTCTCTCAGATTCTAATAGATTCTTCTTCTCCTTCTTCTTCTTTAACATCGGGCTCTGTGCTTCTTCCCAATCAGGGATATTTAAATGATCCTAGATCCTTCTGTAGTCCACAGAAGGAGTTTTCCTGGCTATGCCCTGGAGATTCCATTGTCCCAACGTTCGGAATGACTCCAGGCAAAATGGTTTTCTACGAACATCAAAGTATTTTGAGCAGTACCCAGATACCTTATGAATGTGAAGTTCAAGTGTTTCCATCTGCACCTCTCCTCTGCCGCTGGTAATTGAGGCAAGGTCGGGGTAGAGCCTCAGCCACAGTTGGATGGAGTGCAGACCTGGCCATTAGACAGACGGGCGCGCTTTGTGCCAGGAGGCATTCTGGAAGCTTCACTTTGCAGGTGTCTAGTCCTCACAACTACCTTACAAGGTAGGTACACATCATTATGTCCATTTTAGAGATGGTGAAACCGAGGTATGGAGTCATTAGGAAACTTCCTCAAAGGTCACATAACTCATAAATGGCAGAGCTGGGGCTTGAACCCAGGCAGTCAGGCTGCAGAACCAGAGCCCTCAGGCATGTCCTATGCCGCCCTGACCCTAGCAGGGAGCCAGGGGGAAAGGAAGCTCCCCATCTCGTTTGAACCTCAGGGTAAAAACCCACTCCCACCTACTTACTACAATTCTTTACCTGTCACCTCAGATAGAAGAGCCGCACAGCACACCTGAGCTGCACCTGCTGCCCACAGACCCTCTGCCCTAAATTCAAGTCACCGAAGTGAACTCCCAGCAGCAACCCTTGTGCTCACATCCAGGCAGATAAATGGATTTCGGTCTTCACTCTTCTCTGCGGTCTTAGGCCGCCCTGGTCGTTCATGCTCCTTTCAAGCATCTTTTATATTAAACTCTTGTTTCCAAGCAACACTTCCCGCCCAGCACCCCCCTCATCCCAGGATGCTCCCCCCCTCACCTCCCTGCCAGCCCCACAGTCTCCACCACCCAGTTCTTGTCTCCTATTAGGACTATTAAGGTCCACATCCTACTAACTGATAAGCAGGGAAGAAACATCTTTTTCTTCTCAGTCTTTCTCACAGCACCTTCCTTTTGTTACTTGGGTCCTCTCCCCTCTCTCTCCACGCTCAATAACAACGAAAAAGAAAAAGAAAAGAAGGGCATGCGTTCCAGCCACAAAGCAGGAACCATATTGCCAACCGTATTTTGCACTACAAAATTCACCTTTTTGAAATACTGCCTCAATTTATTTTCAAAAAATATTTTCCTTTAAAGTAATGCTTGTAGTTCTTTGACACAGGTGGAATTGCAAAGGATGATGTAGTGTCATGATAGCTGCTGTTAGACCCTGATGGGGTGTGATTTACAGACACTGTCCTGATAGAAAAAAACATCTGTCACAGTGACATCGATTGGTGTTTTGACTGGGGAGGTTAAGCCATTGAGGGGTGCTGTCAGGAGGGAAAATGTAGGGAAACTCCTCCTTGTTTGATAGCTTCTAGCCTGGAGAGCCATTCCAGACAGAGACTTGCAAATAAAAACAGAATGTGGCATTCATTGAAATCATGTTCCGTAGGGTCTCATCAGACATCCTACCAGCAGGGTGGCCAACCAACTCAGTTTAGTATCGGGGCTTTATTTCCAACCCTCCTCCCACTACCGAATTAGAAAGCTGTGAACTCATTGACAGATCAAATTATTCAAAACAACTGCAGTTGTGTGTATGACAATCTCAGTTATTCAAGAGTTTCCAGTTTTGTGAGATGTTTTGTCTTCAAATGTCTTGTTTCACTGTCGACTAGATACTAAAATCTTTTTCTTTATGCATCGATGGGGCCAACGGGGGAAAGGAAGAAAATTCAATTTAGTCCAAAGTCATTACACCCAGAGACTGTCAAGACATTGAAGAGACCTTAGAAATTATTTAGTACACCACCTAATGTTGCAAATGAAGAAAGTAACTATCAGAGTAAAGAGACTTTCCAAAAACACATATCTCATTAGTGATAAAACCGATGAATAATTCTGGAAACCAACCTCCACAAAGAGTATTTTCTTCTAGACATAAAACGGTACTGATTAGAAGCTCTTCTTAATAATTACTGTTGAAGATTTTTAAAAATCCAAACTGAGGATGATGATCTTATTTTTCTATGTGACTCTGAAGTTACCAATTGACACAAACTGTCGCAAATATCGGTTAGATAAACATTCTGGAATCACATCAACCAATGTTTTCCCTTGTTCTCCTTCCTGTATTTCTCTTTAGAGCCTAGAAATTATGTATGTGAAACAAAATAGCCTGTAAATAATATCTTCTTAATTTCTTAAAATCTTCCCCTTCACTCTGACCTATCAGGGGGAGGAATTTTAAAGGGACAAAGGAAGAGAATGAAGATCGAGGGACTCAGACCCACCCCAGTAAATGCAGAAGGTATACCCCCAGACCTGTTATATTCTCCTCTCCAGCCAGGAAATTCACCCCCAATACATGGTCCATTCCCTCCCTTTGCGACCTCCAGGACCACCCATCAAACCTCAGCCTCCCCCTTCCCTTGGGCTTCTCCAGCCTGTGGACCACCTGTGAACAGACAGCACTTTGAGGTCCTCGGACACAGACAAAACAATCAGTTGAGGAGCTGCTTTTGTCACTTTTAAACCAACTGTATGGCATTTTCTAGGCACAAAGCAAGAATTTTAATTCCTCATCCTCTCTTCCCTGTCGTCCCCCAGAATAGTGTTGTAGGCTGTTGAAAGGAAAAGTGTGGAAGAATGAACTTGATGTGTGATAAGAAATGATCATCCAGATAAACAGGGTTTTGCTTCCTTTATCGCCTTTGATACGAAGATAACTCCGTTATTCACATCTCAAATTACTCAAAGATATATTGGATTACTCGGCTTCCTTATTGGCCAATCAACACCACATAGGTTGAGTGAGGGACCACCCTCCCCCCTCTGCCCTTGGGATTTCATCAAAGAGGCCACCCTGAAGTTTCCGGGCCGCTGCATCAGTGATGTGAAACTCAGCTATCACTGACCACCGTCAACATCTCTTATCCACCATCCCAAGATACCGTCCCCCCAACCCTGCCTGCACTCATAGATGCTTAAGTTTCTTGACACACAAAAATACAAATAGCATAAAATATATTAATGAATCCCACAATCTTGCTGTCTTTGATCCATGTCTTAAAAGAATACAGTAATAAAACCATGACACTGTAATATAGAGAAGTTTTTTTTGTTTTAGACAGGATATAACAGCCATTTACTTTTATTTACCTCTTAACTTTTTTCATTTCTTGAAGGGAACCCTTCTGTTTTACTGTAAACCTGCTAAAAATTCAAGTGTGTTTAAAGCACTTGCATTTTCAGGTGTAATATTAGGGGGAAAAACCTAAAACGGTCATTGGATTTCCACTGTTCTGATTGTCTTATAATTCTCCTTCTTTGTAAGAATGTACTTTTAAATATAGTTTAAGAAATATCATTTTTTTTAAATGACTAGAAGTATTTCAACATAAAGACTTACTTTCTAACTCAAAGCTGGATTTTTTTTTCCCTTGAGTTTCAGAGAAATAATCTCCTTATGGATGTGAATTGTCTGGTTTTTGTTTAAAAAATTATATATTAATGAAAGAAGAAAATGCCACTAAAATATTTTATGTAAATGTTCGGAATGTGACCTTTTGAGATTTTTTTCTCAATATTTTCATGTTTAGAATATTTTTTAATTTGCAACATAGAGATTTTTTCGCCAGAGTCAAGATATTGACTAAGATATAATTATGGCACTAGAATACAGTTTATTTAGAATTAATTCCTGGAGGGTTAAGAAATTTCTCTCCCATCTCCACCCAAGATTAGTGCTCTTCAAATCTTTTACAAATATGCCCTGCATATAAATATAACCTTTACGATAATATAAGTAGTAAAAAGATAAAAGTTATATGAAGTCTCCAGTTTTTCAATCAATATATAGTATGTTTACAGACTGCTTTTCACTTTAGGGAGACCCAGAAGAGAATCCATACCTATTGTCAGGGAAATAGACAAAACAACAAGAGTTTCAGCTACTGGGCACCAATTAGAGAATAATGGGAAGACTTTTATGCAGCTAAAAACCTTCTGGGACTACTTGCTTTTAATGGACAGTAACCGTTTTGAAACACAATCTTCACAGGTTCTGTACGGAGGTCATTTAATTTTTGGAAGTTTACTTGAGTTTTTTTCATTCGCAGTGTCCAATCATAATCACTCATTCATTCATTCAATCAGCAAATTTTTTCTTTTAGCATCTACTATGGGCCAGGTGCAGGATATATAGAAAGAAAAATTACAGCCTCTGGCCTCCCTGAGCTTACAGTTAAGAGATGACACAGAGTGGAAATCAATGATCTGTGCATGTCAGGTAAAGGTTATAATGTGGGCATATTCCATGTGCAATAGACACGGGGGTCGGTACCTAAGAAGTGAGCACCTGGGTGTCAGATGCTCTGCTTAGCATCAGGATTACGAAGATGAAGAAGAAAACAAAAGCCTACCACGAGGTGACAACTGCCGTAGCAAAGAAGTGCAGAGATGCCCTATTAACACAGAGAAGGAGGTCTGGCTCAAGGGAGGGGAGCTACGTTAAGACATTGCCAGGACATTCAAATATACCTTAAGTATCAATACTTGCATTTACAGATTTAATATTTGGGGAACAAACTTAAGGCACTAGTTGAATCTCCACTGCTTTAATTCTCTCACAATTTGCCTTCTTCATAAGCATACACTTTGTTTAGATCAGGATGCCTAGAAAACAGGAGGTCTTCTGGCCTCGGAGAGGGGAGAGCCACATCTGGGAAGTGAAGGGTTTTGCGTGGCTGGAATGCAGGGGATCCCTGACGGAAAAGATCAGACCCGGGAAGGAAGTTGGAGCTAAGTCCCAGCTTTGAACGCCAACCTGAGTAATTGGGATTCCATCCCACAGACCATGGGAGCCACCGAAGGTTTTAGGAGGGAGAGAGATGTGATCAGGTTTGCATTTTTAGAAAGGTCACCCAGCAGTTGCGAGGGGCTTGCCCTGAGTCTGACTCGGACCCCACACACAGGGGTCAAATGGGGCTCAGTCCAGCCCCATTTTTTAGGACACATCCTCACCACGAACAGGAGCAACAGAAAGGTACCAGCACGCAGTCGGGCTGGCTGTGGTCCCGCGCTCACCTGGAAGCCTCCTTCCCCCACGCGCCCTTCTGCCTTTGCAGTCCCTCCCCTCCACCATCTGGGGATACGGTCCTTGTCCCACCCGCAGCTTTTCTGCCTTCAGGCTTGGCCTTTTTAGCCCCAGCTTCTTCTTTCTTTCTCTAAGAGACCCTATGTCTCAGATCTACGGATCAGATCCTGCCCACGGTTCCCCATCATTACAACCTAAGAGTGTCAACTGAGGCCGCGTACGGTTTTCTTCTCCCCAGGTCCCAAGTGCCCCTCCCTGATGGACCCTTGTCCATTGGCCCGAGCTCACGACTCCTGCCCTTCCCTGTCGTTGCTGCCCCGTCCATGTGCCAGAGGAGAATGCTCCCCACAGATGGCCACAGGCAGAAATGACCCTCTAGTCCCAGCCCTAGTGTCCCAATAGGACCTCCATCCTCTCCAATTCTACATCTGTCTGGATCAAGTCTTTACCTTTTGAGCCCTTTTTTCTAACCGTGATCACACTATACCCCCTGGGCTGGCTTCCCAGACCCAAACCCTACGAGGCTGTACTTGACCTAAGGATCCGGGCATAACAAGGACCCAGCTTTGGTCTTCGTCTTTTCTCTCACTTGGTCTCTGAGATCGAGAACCTTCTCAGGCCTGCCGGAGTAGATGGCTTCATAACGGCCAGGTGATAACCAGGGTTCCCACCCTCGATGGATTCACTACCGGGAACTGGGCAATGCCCTTTACGGTCATTGTTTCTTTTATCCTCAAAGCAGCTCTGCGTCAGAGGCATCACTAGCAACATGTTACAAAGAAGCTACCAGGATACAGGGAGATTAAACAAATTTGCCATTGTGAGAAGTGACAAGGTCACTTAAGTCCACAGCCCTTTACCAACAAGCTATGTGGCAAAGCCTGTGTCTCCGGAGCTACATGACCCCAATCAGCATTGCTCTGGGTGCCCCTTCTCATCAGCCTGCAGCATCCTGAGTACACCCAGGAGCCGCAGAGGAAAGGTTGGTGTTGGTCTGAAATTCCCTGAAGGAGCCCGGGAAACAGCCAGGTGGATGTTTCCATGCAGCCCTTCTAGACTCGTTAATTCATAAAGGGGCTGGAACCCAGAAGACACAGCTTTTTTCCAGAGGGTTTTTTTTTCACCACTAGTGGCTGACAGTCTCTGACGTAAATGATACAGTACCTGGGACTCCCCTCTGCTGCTCTCCCGGTGGGGTCCAGGTTATGTAAGTGCCTCACCACGAGGCCTTTCACTTTCAGGAATAAAACTATCTTGGATTTAAGACAGACTCTTTTCACCATAAAAATAAATAAATAAATGAAATAATGCCACGTGCAGCAACATGGATGGACCTAGAGATTATCATACTAAGTGAAGCAAGTCAGACAGAGAAAAACAAACATCATATGACATTGCTTGTAAGTAGAATCTTAAAAAATGATAAAATGAACTTATTTACAAAATAGAAACAGACTCACAGACATGGAAAACAAATTTATGGTTACCAAAGGGGAAAGGGGCAGGAAGGGATAAATTAGAAGTTTGGGATTAACCTATGCACACTACTATATATAAAACAGATAATCAACAAGGACCTATTGTATAGCACAGGGAACTCTACTCAATATTTTGTAATAATCTATAAGGGAGAAGAATCTGAAAAGGAATATATATATATGTGTGTGTATATACACATATACTACCAACTAAGAGTACTGTAGAAATTTAATGAGTTGACATAGGACAAGTGCTTGGAACCATGGCTGGTACATATCTATCTATCTGAATCACTGTGCTGTACACCTGAAACTAACATGATATTGTAAATCAACTCTACTTCAATAAAAATTTTTAAAGAAGGAAAGTAATCCATTTCAATACAACAGTTAAGAAATATAGAAACAAATAAATGAGCACTAAATAAGCAAGCACAACAAAAAGACAGACTCTCTTCGCACAAATCCCACCAATGAAAAACCACCTGGAGCAACTTCCAAATGTGGTAGACGTTATTTTTTTTAGAAAATTTAAGCTGAGGAAAATACGTCTGCAATCTTGCTGACTCCACGCTCAACCCGTGTCGGCCTGTTCTGCTTTCTCTTGTTCTAAAAGGCCCTGAGAATTTAGGAGGTGTCACATTGCACTGGACAGAGGCCCTGGTTTGATAGGTGAAATATCTTTCTGACCGGATGATATATCCATTCACATGTATTTATAAAATGCAAGTGACCTTTTGAATGTGAAAGGTGGGCAAGTCTTTTAATAGATTATCCCTCCACGTCCAGCTGGTGTAAAACAAAGACACATTTGTTCAAGATAAGGGGATAAATGACAATAAAGTCACCGAACATCAATTTGCTATCAGAGATTGCTTTGTGAAAGTTTCCCCTAAGATGTTACAGACACTATGAAGTAGTCTACACACTTAAAATCATACACAACTTGATTTTCTATGCCGGAACCTCTTAAAATACGTACACATAATGACATTTTCACTCATATCTACTGGGCTATAAAGCAAAAGCACAATTTCTAAAGCTGTTACCAAATTTTTTAAAGGAATAAATATGTAACAGAAAAAAATCAATTCAGACATATCCCTTTCTTAATTAATAAATTAAGTTGCCATTTATCATCTGTCTACTAGATATTGGACAGGATGCCAGGTGCTTTACATATATTAACCCCAGCAATAATTCTCTAGGAGGTCAGCAGGTATTGTCTGTTTTATAGGTGAGAAAACTGAGAAGTTGTATGACTTCTCCAAGGTCATATAGCTCATAAGAAACAGGTCAGGAATTCAAATCTAAGTCTGTTTGTCTCTAAAAGCTGTGCCCTCTCTACCGAGCACCATAGCTAGCATGAGCCCAGGAACCTTACTGACTGGATATTCATCCCAACTGTGACGTGATGTGATGTCGGGTCAGTTACTTAACCTCTTTGTTCTCCAGTTTCCTCATCTATTAAAATAAGAAGAGAGCACCTACCAACTAAGAGCACTGTAGAGATTTAATGAGCTGACATAGGACAAGTTCTTGGAACCATGGCTGGTACGTACTAAGTGCTCACAAGTGGATGGGGTCAGTGTCATCAGTATCGTCGTTGTTATTACTGCTATAACAACCACACAGTGCTTCCTGCACTCCTCCCCAGCCTCTATCCCACGTCCCGTGCCCCTTCACAGTTACACTTAATAAAAGAAAAGTCCATTTCCTAAGTGCACATCCACAGTCCCGGCTGCAGTGTACACCGCCTCTCTACTGCAGAGACTGTTCTTGTGGAGATCCCCGTGTGGAGACTACCATGTGTTCACCAAACCCCTCAGCTTTACCTTCTAGGGACGCGTTCAGACCACAGCTCCCAGCCTCCTTGCTGTTGGGCGTGGATGCAGCTCCAGCCAGCTGAACGTTGATGAAAGTGACGTGTGGTCCCTGAAGAAGCTCCCCCCTTGGGATCCTTTCTCTCTTCCTCCGTCTGCAGACCTGAGGTTGGCAATCCACCTTCAGAGTTCAAAGCCCCAAATTGTCACAGAGCCACAAGGGAAAAGGACTGCATCCCCATGGGATACTATGAAACAGGGCACCCCCCCACCCCCGTGCACCTCAAGCCAATTGCAAATTGCACAGAGCGTTAGTTAAGCCCTTGAAATGTTGGGGTTGTTTGTTACAGATGCTGAGTTGCTTACCTTAACTAGCGTGTCCACGCTGGCTTCTCCATCCTCTCTCCTCACCTTACCTAAGCTCTCAGAGAACTTTGTCAAGCACGTTCTTCTGGTAGCTTCTGTGACATCGCGCTCGTTTCCCCCTGACGCCCCTGCACGTTCCTTCTCAGTTTCCTCTGCTGGCTTCATATCCTCCACTTCAAGCTTTCTCTCTAAAAGCCTAGATCATAAACATTTTAGACTTGGTGAGCCATGTGCAATCTTGCATATTCTTCTTTGTTTTCTTTACAAGCCTTTAAAACAAACAAACAAACAAAACCTTTCTTAGCTGGCAGCCATACAGAAACAGGGCCACAGGCTGTGGTTCGCTCACCTCTGCTCTAGCGAACCGTCAAGGCAGAAGTGCCCCCTTTCCAGCTCAGCCCCGACCTCTCCTGTCTTTGCACTGCCCACTCCCTCTGGAGAGCCTTATCCAATCCCATGCTTTACACACCCGGGTATTAATGTCGCTTAGATAAATATCTCCAGAGCTGACCTTTCCCTGGTGGCACCAACCTAACTGGACCGCTGCTCACTTGCCTTTTCCCCTTGGATACCTACTAGGTCTCAAACACAAAAAGCAGAAAGAGGACGGCTCATTCTCCTTCACACATGTTCCCAGATCTATAAAGACAGCTCCATCCTCAAGTCAACAATACAAGACCCATCCCCGATTCTCCTCTTCCCTCACCACGCCGCCAGCCCAATCCATCTCTAAGACTCATTGGTTCGGCTCTCACTGTACATCCGGGCCCCGACTCCTCCACGCTCTCCCCATGACCACCACCCCAGTTCAAGGTCTCACTGCACCCCCTCTGAACACTTGCAGTAGCTTCCTTGCCTCTCTTTCTGCCCCCCCTTCTCCTTCTCATCATGGGGTCTCCAAAGAGCACTATAGTGAATGTTTGAAAATTGCAATCAGCTCATGACACTCTTCACACCGGAGTGGGTTTTGCTTGCTCTGAAAATAAAACCAAGAAGATGGAAAAGAATATATACGTATATGTATAACTGGACCACTCTGCTGTATACCAGAAACTAACACAACATTGTAAATCAACTATACTCCAATGGGGAAAAAAAACAAAAAACCTCTGAAAAAAAATTAAAATAAACAAGTCATTACTAAAACAAATTTTTCAATAAAATAAAACCAAACTGCTCACCCTAGAGGACAGCCTCTCCCTCACCTTCCACTCACCACCTTGCCCCACCTGCAGTCGACTGGCCTAGCTACTTTCACACATCACTCGCTTTCTTTCTCAGTAATGCTCACCAGGTGCAACTTGCTTGTATTTTCATTTATTTACCGGTTTGTCTCTCCTCCCACAAACACGTTCCCTCCTGCACAGCGGAACGCACCCTCCACGAGGACAGAGATCTCACCTGCCGTATTTACCAACGTAACACCCCCAAAATTACCTGGCACGTGGAGCGTTCAATGAGTATTTACGGGACAAGGAATGAAGACGTGGCTGAAGAAAGGAAATAGACTAATGAATTTTAGTGACAGAATTTCTTCTGACTTCGATTGGCCGATACCAGCATGAACTTCGGATAAATGATTGACGGTTACCGGTGGTATTTTTCAGCTCAGACTATTTCACGGTGATGTTTGCCTGTTCCTTACTTTTCATAAACCCCAATGCGAGGTCAAGGTAAGTGAAATATTGTGAACCTAATTTTACAGAGGAGGATGCTGATGTGCAAACAGGTTGGTTTCAGCAAATCACAATGAATGGGAAGACCGGGATTTACTGCAAAAAGCCTCTGCTGTTCTAGGTTTGCCCAGTAGACACTGGACTCTGTAAGACTCAGAGAAAATCATTACTCATCCCTATTCCTCTGCTGCTGTCAGGGCCCTGACACTGGTCCCAGAAAAGCTGACCTTTAAAGGTAATTTGCTGTTTAAAACACCGAGTGACAAAGTTTGGTTCTGTGCACTGAAGCAAGAAATTAGGAGAAAGTGAAGCCACAGAGATAGTGTTCTGGAAGGGATTACAGCACTTAAAATAGGAACAATATAAACAAGAGTACAAGGAAAATTGTAAAGTCCTCTCCTGCTGAAGACAGGGTTTACCTGAGGCCCGTTCACTAGATCATTGTGACATTTTGCATCCTGGAAGTTGTGAAAATCTTCAAGAGGGCTCTAGGTATAACAGAGCGATAATTAAAAGTGTGGCTGGCCGATTAAAGGCTAAAGGAATTGATACTAAATTCCCCTGAAGAAGAGGCTTTGGGAGGGATGCCACTAGATCCAGCTGCCTTCTGCTGCCACTAACGAGAATAATGGAATGAAATTATAAACTAGAGTGATTTCAGCCAGATGGGAGAGAAATAGCAGATTTTTTAAATTAGTTAGTTATTTATTTTTGGTTGCGTTGGGTCTTCATTGCTGCGCGCCAGCTTTCTCTAGCTGCAGCGAGAGCGGGCTAGTCATTGCGGTGCGTGAGCTTCTCATTGCAGCGGCTTCTCTTGTTGTGGAGCACGGGCTCTAGGTGTGCAGACTCAGTAGTTGTGGCTCACAGGCTTAGTTGCTCCGTGGCACGTGGGATCTTCCCGGACCAGGGATTGAACCTGTGTCCCCTGCATTGACAGGCGGATTCTTAACCACTGCGCCACCAGAGAAGTCCAGAAATAGAAGAATTAATGAATCTTTGCCTAGGCTTTTTATCCCCTGGGGATATTTCATTACCAGAGAATGCACCCAGACTTGGGCACCATGTGAGGATGGAGAAGCTCTTCCTGAGTACCCCTGGCCTCCAAATTTCTGACCTATAACTGGACTCTTTCTCCTCCATGTTGTAAAAAGAACACTTAGATACTTCATTCGTCATGGACTGGAAAAGAGCCTCGTACCTTTAAGACTTACCCTTCTCAAATACATTTGCATTTGAACTAATGCTAAAGCAATGAGGTTCTGTTGGTAGAATTTCAGAAATCAGCCAAGTGGTTGAGAGAATACATGAATGGAACTTGAGAAGTTCTGCTCTAAATGTTCAATGCAGGGGGCCACTTTGAACCACTTTGAACCAGGACCACAGGGGATGGAGGGAGATGGGCCAGGAGAGGATATTGCAGTTCCATAATAGACCAGCTGATTCATTTCCTTGCTGAAGTAAATTCAGCTCTTAAGCATGAATATTAACCAATATTTATTAAACAAACTGTGTGCCAAGAATTGTGCCAACTGATACAGGAAATAAAATGATACAAAGGCCCAGACTCTGTTTCCCCAAAAACAAACAACCGAACAAGAAGAAAAGTCACATGTTCAGATAGCTCTGCTCCACAGCAGAGTTTGGAGAGCATTAGTAAAATGAGGGTAAAACAGCAGAGATGGGAAGGGAGATGAATTCCCGTTGGAGATGTTCTAATTCATCAAAAAATTCGCTAAATATAGAATGGTGTGTACAGGCAAAGATCACAAGTATTCAAAGAATTAAACCATGATAAACTATACACTAAAATAAATAAATAACGATAATACTTTTTCTCTGACGATTCAGAAATGACTAGACGTTTTATAGAAATTTGGGACCTCCCCCCGCAATAACTATCAAATGTCATTGAACTTTGGCTATAAGATGTGTAGTTTCATAAAATATCTGGTTAATAAATTTCTAACCATTCATCTGTTATTTCTGGGACACATACCCACGCTGTAGGATGCAGACAACTAACTGTTTCTCATTTTTTATATGTTTAATGACTTCTTCAGATACATACACTAGAACTCGAAATGACATTCAGAAATTCCTGGCTTTGGAACAGTTGGAAAATGCACAAAAAAGCAAGGATTGGGTAAACCGTAGAAAATGGAAAGTTCAGAGAATAGACCACTGTCATTAGACATCTATATCCTAAAAACACAAAATTCCTTATAATTACTTAGGTTCTCTCTATCACCACCACACACTCTACATACATTCTGGAGAAGAATGGTGAGTCTCTGTGACTCGGGCAGAGCAGGGGAGATACCAGCTCTGATCAGAGTGGAAAGTGACCCAGCAATGTTGCCAATTTGGACACATCATCGACCTGCTCAGAATCCCTAACAGTTTCCTTAGTTCTCGGGGTGAAATCAAGCCCACCCTCTTGAAATGTTGTACAGAGCTGTTTAACCCCCCTCCCAAGTTCTGTTTCCTATCTTAATCACCCAGAGTCTGAACCAATCTGAAAAACAACTTCCAGCCCTTAACACCTTTCTTTTCGTATCTCTTTAGAACTATAACTCCCCAGAACTACAGGGTAAGGAGGCAAGTTGGAGAGAATGGCAACATCAGATCCTGGGAGGTGAACCCACCATAAATAAGAGTGTCTTCAGGAAGACCGAGGGCAGAGCCCTGCTGAGCTGTGCATGGTGCAGACTGGAAAGTTTCTCACACCCAAGAGGTTCAGAATGTGGGAGAACCAAGCCAACGAAACAAAATCCACATGGGAAAAGACAGGAAAACATTAAAAACACATAATGTAAAATGGTGAGAGACCAAACGTTTTAGAAACCCAAAACATACAATTCTTTTATGAAAAGAGTGTAATTTTCAGATTAGGTTTAAAAAAGCTAAACTCAACTATATTTGGCTTGATTAAAATAAGAGACAGGGCTTCCCTGGTGGCACAGTGGTTGAGAGTCCGCCTGCCGATGCAGGGGACACGGGTTCGTGACCCGGTCCAGGAAGATCCCACATGCCGCGGAGCGGCTGGGCTCGTGAGCCATGGCCGCTGAGCCTGCGCGTCCGGAGCCTGTGCTCCTTAACGGGAGAGGCCACAACAGTGACAGGCCAGCGTTCCAGGGGAAAAAAAAAAAAAAAAAAAACGACAAAGGGCGACTTCTCTGGTGGTGCAGCGGTTAAGAATCTGCCTGCCAATGCAGGGGAAACGGGTTTGAGCCCTGGTCTGGGAAGATCCCACATGCCGCGGGGCAAGTAAGCCCATGCGCCACAACTACTGAGCCTGCGCTCTAGAGCCTGCGAGCCACAACTACTGAGCCGGCGCACCTAGAGAGCATGCTCCGCAACAAGAGAAGCCACCGCAGTGAGAGGCCTGCACACCGCAACTAGAGAAAGCCCGCGCACAGCAACGAAGACCCAACGCAGCCATAAATAAATTAATTAATTAATTAAATAAGTGTACTTACAAAAAAAAGAAAGAAAGACAAAGGGATCCATGCAAGGTGGGGACCTGAGTCTGGTCCCAGGCTTGAAGCCTGGGTCTGGGGTGAATTCCTCACCATAGCCGTGGGTCAGGAACTGCCTCAGAGACTAGATCTAGCAGCCCACAGCCAGCAGCTGGTGCTGGAGGGATGGACGGGTGGATGCAGACGCTACAGCCGTTGATGGAGGCAGGTGAGCAGAGAGAAGGTACTATGAAGAATCCAGATGCCAGTAGGCCTCTCAGACCGGAAAGCAGACGCAGATGCCACGGAGCAAACTAACTAAGGTTTTCTAACCAAGAAGATTTAGGAGGCAGTCCCTGCAATCGGGAGACTCAACATTTTAGACAGAGGC
This sequence comes from Pseudorca crassidens, assembly GCF_039906515.1. Taxonomy (NCBI): domain Eukaryota; kingdom Metazoa; phylum Chordata; class Mammalia; order Artiodactyla; family Delphinidae; genus Pseudorca; species Pseudorca crassidens. Next base: position 183,179,795 of record NC_090297.1, read on the forward strand.
GTAATTTCCCAAATGCCCCCAAAACACCTCATCAGAAGGCCAGCATTACAAATGGAAAGTCTAAGGCAGTGAGGGTCCCATCAGACACTCTAGAAGCTTGGCTGTCCCCCTGCCAAGCTCAGCTTTATAGACGAGGTTATAGTACGTGAAGCTTCTCACGTGTGACTGTTTTTTACCTACACTATCTTAAAACGTAACATGTACAGCAAACGCAGATCGTCACGCGGGCAGATCTGGATGGGAGCTAGGGATCACTGCACCTGGGTCGCAGAGACCGTCCAATCAGTGTTATTCAATGGACAACATCGCCAGAACATGATATATACTACAGTACCATGAGGCACGGACACAAACCCCATTTATTACACTCAGTCTTTCTCAGCCAGAAGAGTCTGACCCAAATGTTTCCCTGCATAATCAGAACCAAGTTCACATACACAGTTGTCTTTGAATGCATTCATTGTTATGGGGGATTTTTGACTATATATATTTATATATATATAGACACACATATATATATACACACATATATATTTCCAACTTTGTATGAGAAATGTAGAGTATTGGCATAGGAAAAGGAACTAAAAGAAACGCGCTGGGTTGTAGTAACATAACAAATGAATACAATTTTCCTCTTTATTGTTTTTGGTATTTACAAATTGTTAAAATGGTTGCATATTAATTTTATAAGCATGAAGTAGCAATACCTTAAAAAAATTATTATGGGAGTCATGTAGAAATGGATGCAGAGGGTCAAGGAGACTACTTAGGAGAACTTGCAGTTGTCAAGACAAGAGAGTGATAAAAGTCCTGAACAGAGGAGAAGGATTTAGGAGTTATTAAAAGGGCTTATTTCATGTAGAAGGTGAATGTAAATTTTGGGGCTGGGACAGCTGTGTAGATGGCAAGAGCATTAATTAGGAGAATATATGTAGTTGAGAAGGAAGTTCTCAAGAAAATGATACATTTTATTTTTGACCTGTGTTTTGGGTGTCTTGAGATGTGCAGGTGGAGATGCTGAGTAAACATGATAAGAAACAGAAGGGAGGAAGCAAGGCAGGGAGAGGGTGGAAACACAGACACAGGTCAGGGGCTCAAGGCATAGACTGGGGCTGGAGATACTGCGTGACAGTAGCAGTAAGTATATAAACAGTCCTTGATACTGTGTAGGTCGATGTGACCCCCGTGGAAAGTATGGTGTGCAGCCTTCTTTTCTTCTAGAACAGGGTTTCCCAATCTCAGCATGACTGACATTTGGAGCAAGATGATTCTTTGTTGGGGGCCTGTCCTGTACCTGGTAGGATGTTTAGCAACATCCCTGGCCTCTGCCCACTGGATGCCAGTAGCACCACCCTCCCCTCAGCTGTGACCACTGAAAACGTCCGAAGCCACAGCCAAACATCCACCGGGGGCAGAACACTTCCACTGAGGACCACTGCTCAGTGTATCAGAGCAGTGAGGCACCACGTCATTCACCTTACCAGGGATCCATGCATTCAGAGGAAGAGGTTCTCAGGTAAAGGTTTTTACTGGATAAGTAAATGCCAGGTCCTGCGCTGAGTTCTGGGGATACAAAGGGAAATAAGACAGGCACAGGCTCAAGGAGTCAGAGGGGTGGAGTCGCAGACAGAAACAGTGAGGATGCGTGGGAAAAGTACTTCAGTCTCCGCAAACAGGAGATACTCTGGTAGCAAAACCGAGAAGGCTCTCCGGACAAGAGAAGAAGGAATCAGAGAGAAAGTGACATTTGGATCTTGAAAGATAGGTATGAATTATGAATTCAGCGAGTGAAAGGATGGGGAAAGGCGTTCCCAGAGGAGTCGATGCAGAGAAGAGTGTGTTAGGGTGGGGCGGGGGTGGAGGCTCCGTCCGGAACGCATGAGCACTGACCTCGCTTCATTTTCCCTTCAACCTTGCGTTGGCACCACCTCCAGTAAACTACTAACGGCCCAGGATCTATGTCAAGACACATTTTGTTTTGCTTGCGGATGATTCCTGTCTCTCTGGGCAAACAGCATCCCACTTACAGGAAACTAGCATCCAAAGCGAAGTGCATACCTTACCAAATGTAAACAAAATGGTACTAACTGCACCTGGCGAGAGAACAGAGGTTGTCTTTATGGCTACTGGGGTTCCCAAGTGTTTCCCGAGCACTTAAATTGACCTCGCAGGGGCCCTTAAGGAGGGCTTCCATTCCAGTCAATACCTCAGGGGCAATGGGGCTCTTCCCCTGCGTTACAAGGTAACCCCTCAGTGAGACTAATTAGATTTTTTTTTCCAAAAAACATCCAGGCTATTGATTTGAGAATTGAAACGAGTATTGATGTATGGTAGTCAGTTATACCTGAAGAAGCATTAACTACAGAATTTTTTAAACGAAGCAAAATATAAAATGTCTACAATTTTAATGCTATAAGAGTTCACTTTTTAAAAATTCACTTGTAAACCCTCTTAGAAAATCTGGGATTCTTAAGTCAAAGAAATTACACAATAATTTTTTTCAAATGCCTTAAAATTTAACCTGTCTTGTTATATTGAAATATTTTTTGTTTGTGCCTTTATATAACATTTACTTATTTGACGGTTTATCATTAAAATCTCTTAATGGCATTGAGATTTGCTCCGCCTTTACTATGTATATACTTATTCATTCAACAAATATGTACTAAATGATACACGAGGCCAATATATAAATGCTTCTCAAAGATATTGAAATAAGAAGAACTAAACAGATTGAGTCCCGCCCAGGTGTCAGTCACAGTGCTAATGTTTCCTGTGCTGTATCTCATTTAATTCCTAGGTGAAAATTATTATAATGATCTCCATCTTACAAATGAGCAACTAGAGAGTTTATGAAACTTGCCCCAGAACCCACAGCTAAAATGGATAACTTAGAAATAGACCTACCCATCCTCTTTCCCTCTCTTTCTAGACCCTAAAGAGTAGAGATACCCAGTGGTGACTTGGATTTAGAACAGGAACACATTTTCCATTTGCTATATACAAAAACATAAAGAAATTTTGAAACTGTATTAACAAATGCTCCAATAAGAATATATTAATTCTAAAGCAATTATACTCCAATAAAGATGTTAAAAAAAAGAATATATTAATTCGAAAAGGTACATAACCCTTACATTCATGAAGTCACTAAGTGCAAGAGTTATAAATATTTTTCAATCACACTTTCATGAGTTTGTACTCTATAAATATGCATTATAAATATACAAATATTTTCTAAAAATATATAATATAAATGTACAAATACAAGTTTTATTCTATAAATAGATTCGAAGATTTGTAAAACTCTAAAAAAAAAAAAAAAAAGAGTAGAGATACCCATCTCGACACTTCATTTTCTTTCTACTTGCACTGCCCCCAACTGGCCTCTCTGGTCCTCAGGACTAGACCTCCATCCACGTTTCTCCAAGTTTTCTGCCTTCTCACTTCTCACTCCTTCTTTTCGCCGAAAGTCCTGTCTACTCCGTAGGGTTTTGGGGGCTCCGAGGGGGAGGTTAACATTTTCCCCACCTGCTGGTGATGGGTTAGTCCACATCCAACTCTCCTTCTGTCCTTAGGGATTTACCCTTTTACAATACGTGGCCATAGATGTCAGTTATCACTTGATCCTAGACCTTGTCTACCTAAGAATCTCTCCCTGTCTCGTTCTTTTAAATACTACATTATGCTATGTATTTTCAAAAGTTAGATCTCCAGTGCAGACTTCCCTGAGCAATACAGCTGTCAATAGATTGAGCACAGAAGGGTGATAGTGGGGGGTTTATGCAGAGATACAAAGTAAGTAAATATATGTTATACAGGCATAGCCACACACACACACACATCTTTTACGAATACGAAGATACCTAGAAAGATAAGTATTTCCTAGGATATGGATAACCACACAAAGCCAGACAGCAAGTACGTTCAGAGAGATAATATGTGAGCAGCAGAGAAGATGGTTTCTAGCCAAACAGCTAAGGAATGACTCCTCTGAGTTTTTCTTGGGAAGAAATCCATAAGCTGGGTAATCGTGCATGACCCGTGGGCTCCAGTGTCGTAGAGATTAGAAAAAATAGAGGAAGAGATGGATGTATTTGAAGCTCCTGAAAGAAAAAGATATGTAAATATATTGTCATAGAGCTGATTATACTGGTCAAGCAAAATTGAGACCACTTACAGCGAGATTTAAAGGGAAACTCCCAACTGAGCATTTTCGGGCCAAAGAATGTCTGTCCTGAATTATGTGGGTGTTATTTCTACCCTCCACTTGAATGGCTTCTGAGGGCTGTATTGGATTGTTAACATAAGAGCCCCACTTCCTAATTCACTGACTGGAGACCTGAGCAGTGCACTGTGCATCTGTGAAAGCAGCTTTCTTCTGGGTGGGTACGGAGACAACAGGATTCAGTTCCTCTTGTGAGAACAGTTGGTAGGAAGGCCGATGCCTGTGGCTTTTGGGGATACACCTTGCTGAGCTGGGAAAGGTCAACGTCACCTCAACAACACCACCAATGTTTTTGCTGAAAAGGTCAGTACTACGAAAATCTATCTTCAGTGTCAGCACATTAAAGGCCACTAATAATTCAATCACAAACAAATTTGCAACGTACTTAGACTCGGAAAATCGCTTGGTAATTTTCACAAATTTACAGACGTGTAAACACAGGTATTTCGGAAAGGAAGTTTAGCGCTGTCTTGATTCCTTCTACGCAAAACCAAAAGAAGTATAGTTTATTCTCTATAGATTTCAACCCTGTTTTTTCTTTCTGAGAATTCTGCCTTCTATTTCCTGATTACAGTTGGTAAAGATCTGCACTTTTTCTGAGGACGTAGTCTGGCTTGAAAAGAGATTGAAACAAAAAATAACCAAGTTTTTAATCATTAACTAGTTTCATCACTTACATCTAGGGCTCCTAGTTTCTTTGATTTTATATCATGCTTCCCAAAAGGTTTTCCCATTAATATTAACAGCTTTATGAATCTCATTACTCTGATTTATGCTTTTTCAATTTATTTAAGGTTGTGTCAATATTAAATTATCCGTCCCTTGTGAGCAACTTCAATAATGTTTAGATGCGAAATAGTCTTGAACATTACCTAGCAGGCAAAAATCCATCTTATTACTAATAATGCCATCCTCCCTAACAGAATTAACTAATCATTAATAAGCATTATATTGAAGAATTCAGAGCCAGTCTAAATACTACAGTAAAGAATACCACAAGCTGTACTGCCACTTCTGACTTTAGTTAACCTCAGATGTACTTGCTCTTTTAAAAAAAAAAAAAGTGTGTGGGAGAAGGGGGTAGAGGTCAAAAGATGAATTTCAATGTTTGAAACCACTGCCTAGAGGAAGCGCTGAACAAAACTAAGTGAATATTTGTGCCAAAATTTCTATTTGAGGAGACTTCCACTTCTAGGAAGATGGACTAGACATATTTTTCTCCTTTTCTTCCCGCTAAGTTCAACTACAAGTCCTGGGTGTTATCTATAAAACAAACATAAAACTGAAAGTTGGAGGGAAGGGGCAGACAACCCAGCAAGGGAACTTAGGACTAAAGAAACAACACAGTGCGAGTCCCCCAGATTGTTTCTCCCCCATGTAGCCCAGATTTGCCAAAGAAGCTGGCAACCTGGAAAGGCCAATGCAGAAACCCCCAAAAAAGAAAGAAAATTCTGCTTCTTCTAGCCAAACGATCAGGGCAGGGTGAGGCTAGCAAGACCAAAACAAACAAGCAGACAAACAAAACTTAGACAGTAACCACTCTACTCCCATCAAACACCACCAGGAAAACTGTGGTCCCACGCCCACCTGTGCCAGCAAAGGCCACGGGGTTGGGGGCGGAGAGGATGGGAGGGAGGGGTTCTGTAGAGGTGGGGGCAGTGGGAGGTACAAAATATGGGGTGTAAGCCAGGCTCAAGGATGTACTGTACAACACGGGGAATAGAGCCAATAATTATATAATAATTGTAGATGGAAGGCGACCTCTAAAAATTATATAAAAATCTTTGAAATGGCCAAGTGGGGAGCCTAGAGTCCACCTTCACAAGACTGCTGAGGCGCCCCCGCATGCCCTCAAGGGTGATGTCAGAGGAGACCGAGTAGGGAGCTGGGACATTCAGCCCCACCTGCCAAAAGTGAGCCCCCCTTTCATGGAGTCAGTGGAGACCACATGGGAGCCTAGACTTCCTCCCCTACTTGGCAGGAATGAAGCATCCTCCCCTCTCCTCTGGGCTGGTGTTAGAGGAGGTCTACCAGAGTCAGGACCACTACCATCACCCAGAGGAAAGGGGGTCAACGCCTCCTGTGCTGGCAGTAGACGCAGAGTGGGGCGCAGAGGGGGAGAGAGTGGTAAAGAGGTCCTTTTACACCTCCCTGGCAGGGAGGTGTCAGTGAGCCAGAACTCCCACCCCCTCCAGCAATGACGAGGACTCTCCACCTCTGTCGTCAACAGAGGCCAAGGGAAAGCTGCACTTACACTTAAACCTAGCCCTGGGACTTCCCTGGCAGTCCAGAGGTTAAGACTTTGCCTTCTAGTGCAGGGGATGCAGGTTCGATCCCTGGTTGGGGAGCTAAGATCCCACATGCCTCAGGGCCAAAAAACCAAAACGTAAAACAGAAACAATAATGTAACAAATTCAATAAAAAGACTTTTAAAATGGTCCACATTGGGCTTCCCTGGTGGCGCACTGGTTAAGAATCTGCCTGCCAATGCAGGGGAAACGGGTTTGAGCCCTGGTCCGGGAAGATCCCACATGCTGCAGAGCAACTAAGCCCGTGCGCCACAACTACTGAGCCTGCGCTCTAGAGCCCACAAGTCACAACTACTGAGCCTGCATGCCACAACTACGGAAGCCTGTGCGCCTAGAGCCTGTCTCCGCAACAAGAGAAGCCACTGCAATGAGAAACCCGTGCACCGCAACGAAGAGTAGCCCCCCGCTCACTGCAACTAGAGAAAGCCCGCGTGCAGCAGCGAAGACCCAACGTAGCCAAAAATAAATAAAACTTTAAAAAAATACTCTTAAAAAGAAAATAAGAATGGTCCACATCAAAAAAAAAAATCTTTATAAAAAAAATAAACCTAGCTGTAATGAGGCACCCCCCCTTCCCCAGCCTGAGTGTTACCAGAGAAATCCAATGAAAACAGAAGGTTTAAATAATATCTAGAATCTCAGAACTTAATATCTAAAATGTTCAGGTTTTAATAAAATAAAAGAACCAGGAAGCCTAAAACTCAATGAAAAATGATATTAGAAAAATACATTAGAAAAAAAAAGTCTCAAATCAATAATCTAAACTTCCATCTCAAGATCCTAGAAAAAGAGCAAAATAAGCCCAAAGCAAATAAAAGGGGAAAAATACAGATAAGAGCAGAAATCAATGAAATTGAAAACAGAAAAATAATTGAGAAAATCAATGAAATGAAGAGGCTTCTTCTTTGAAAAGATTGTAAAATTGACAAACTTCCAGCAAAACTGACAAAAACAAAAGAGAGGACAATACTAGGAATAAAACAGTGTTGGGGTATCACTGCAGACCCTGCAGACAGTAAAAGGATAATAGAACACTATAAACAACTCTACGCACATGAATTGAACAACTCAAATGAAATAGACCCATTCTTCAAAAACCACAAACTATTACAGTTCATCCAATATGAAATAAATCATTGGAATGGTTCTACAGCTATCAGGGAAAATGAATTTGTAATTTAAAAAACTCCCAAAGAAGAAATCTCTAGGCCCAGAGGGTTTCACTGGAGAATTCTACAAAACATTTAAAGAACAATTGACACCAGTCTTACACAATCTCTTCAGAAAACTTAAGAGGTGAGAATATTTCTCAAATCATTTTATAAAACTAGTATTACCCTGATACTGAAACTAGACAAAGACAGTGCACTATAAATGTAAAATTCCTTAAGAAAAAACTAACAAACAGAATTCAGTGATATATGGAAAAAATTATATATCATGACCAAGTGGGGTTTATTCCAGTGATGTAAGGCTGGTCCAATATCCAAAAATCAGGGAATTCCCTGCTGGTACAGTGGTTAGGGCTCTGTGCCTCCGCTGAAGGGGGCACAGGTTCAATCCCTGGCTGTGGAACTAAGATCCTACATGCAGTGTGGCATGGCCAAAAAAAAATCCAATGTATCAATTAATATAAACCACCACATAAACAGGCTAAAGAAGAAAATTCACATGGTCATACCAATCAATGAAAAAAAGGACTTGACAATTGCATATTCACTCATGATAAAAAATTCTCAGAAAAACAAGCAGTGGAATTTCCTCAACTGAGTAAATAGCACCTACAAAAAATAAAAATTAAACACTATAGTCAATGTTACACTTAATGGTCAAAATTTTAATTTGAGAAAGATAATATTCAAGAATAATGGATTTAAGACTTATAACTAGGGAAGAATGAAGAAAGGAAATAAGAAACTAAGTAAGTGAAGAAAGAAGAGAGGAAGGAAGGAGAAAAAATCTTTACTTAGAACTGCTCTATTGCAGGCATTGTCACAGAATTATCTCATTCTGAGCTCACTGGGTCCCTGAGAGGGAGGTATTACAGTATCTGCCATAAAGATTAGCAGATCAGTGCCCACGGAGAATGAGTCAACTCCCTCTAAGAAGGGAAATTCAAGATAGCAAATATGAAATAAAAGAAGCTACAGAGAAATTCCACTGTATTGCTATTTCAGATTATTATAAAAATATTTTTAAATTAAATATTAAAAGGTAACTATTTTAACAAACCCAAAAGGGATGAAAAGATGTCAAGAAGTAGAGACACATAGACTTAGAAAACAAACTTATGGTTACCAAAGGGAAAAGGTGGAATTAGGAGGCTGGAATGAACATATACACACTATTATATATATAATAATCAACAAGAACCTACTGTATAGCATAGGGAACTACAGTCAATATCTTGTAATAACCTATACGGGAAAAGAATCTGAGAAAGAATAGATATATGAATACGTATAACTTAACCACTTTGCTGTACACCTGAAACTCACACAACATTGTAAACCAACTACACTCCAAAATAAAATTAAAAATTTTTAAGTAAATAAATAAAAATTAGTATCTAGAAAAAAAAGAAGTATATTATTACTTGGGGTCTCTAACATGCAAATGGGGAATAAGTGACTGACGAGCAGACATGTCTTGTGTAACCAGATTTGTTGATCTTCGTCTTTAAATCTTTACATGATTAGCACCGTTATTAGTAGTAATCATTTACTGACCAGAACGTTTTTAAACATTCTTCCTTTCTCAGACTTTTTTGACTTCATATTTCCTTGAACGCTGGATGTTTGGGGCGAAGAGAATGTTCCAGGAATACTCTTCTGTTCTCTTCCTTCTAAACAACCAAATTAATACAAGAATAACTGTGCAATATGTAACGAGAGGAAATAAATCTTCGCCAGCTCTGACCCGCTGTCTCGCCCCTCTGTGACTGCTGTCTCAGCAAACATATGTTCTGCTCTTTTATTTTAGGTAGCAATAAACACCAGAAGTGTACGTCAGTCAACAATGCACTTGAGGTGAGAAGAAAGTGTGTCTGAAATCCTTTTATCCACGTGGAAATTGTAAAATAATCTGCATTAATCACCTGGTGTACTCCAAATGAAGCATGTGTCCAGAGAGACTATGAAAAGCGTTTGTTGTCATTGAACATATGGTTTGTTTTCAATATCTCCCTGATTATTTTCAACACACACATAAATACAAGAGTAAGGGGAAGTTTATTCTACCAGATTTTAAAACAGATGTCAATTATATTGAAGTGTTCCATAAGGGGCACTAACTTTGTTATTGACTTTGTAATGGAGACGGCCGACTACTGTAATTAGCTGTCGATCTCCGCGGTTATGTAGGTTTGTAGTCAAGTGAAGGGAGTTTGAATTCCATTCATAAGGTACATCACCTCAGTACTGCTCGGCACCTGTTCAAAGTGCCATGTGCAGAAAAAAATTAAATGTGAATCTTAATCGTAAATAACAATTCTGGCAATGAATTACTTAAGCCCTCATTTAAAAGGGGTAGAGAGCTAAGTTGGATGGTCAAGGAAAAGAGAATTTTAAAAAGTTTGCTATCTCTCTAGTGTCTCAGGTGATTAAAAAAAAGAAGAAAGAAATTCTTGTTTTCAAGAGACACACATTATTTCTTTTTTTAAACTGAAGTATAGTTGATTTTCAATGTTGTGTTAGTTTCTGGTGTACAGCACAGTGGTTCAGTTATACATACATATATATACTTTTTTTGTGTGTGTGTGGTACGCGGGCCTCTCACTGTTGTGTCCTCTCCCGCTGCGGAGCACAGGCTCCGGATGCGCAGGCTCAGCGGCCATGGCTCACGGGCCCAGCCGCTCCGCGGCATGTGGGATCTTCCCGGACCGGGGCATGAACCCGTGTCCCCTGCATCGGCAGGCGGACTCTCAACCACTGCGCCACCAGGGAAGCCCTATATACTTTTTTATATTCTTTTCCATTATGGTTTATTACAGGATATTGAATATAGTTCCCTGTGCTATACAGTAGGTCCTTGTTTATCTACTTTGTCCGTAGTAGTATGTACATGTTAATCCCAAACTCCTAATTTATTCCCCACCCTTTTCCCCTTTGGTAACCATAGTTTGTTTTCTATGTCTGTGAGTCTGTTTCTGTTTCACAGATAAGTTCACACTTGCGTCATATCTTAGATTTCCACAGATAAATGATATCATATGGCATTTGTCTTTGTCTGACTTAAGTCCACTTAGTATGATAATCTCTGGGTCCATCCACGTTGCTGCAAATGGCATTATTTCATTCTTTTTTATGGCTGAGTAATATTCCATTGTATATATGTACCACATCTTCTTTATCCATTCATTTCTTGATGGACATTTAGGTTGCTTCCGTGTCCTGGCTATTGTAAACAGTGCTTCTGTGAACACTGGGGTGCCTGTATCTTTTCAAATTATAGTTTTCTCCAGATATATGCCCAGGAGTGGGATTGCAGGATCATATGGTAGCTCTGTTTTTAGTTTTTTTAAGGAAACTCCATACTGTTCACCATAGTGGCTGCACCAATTTACATTCCCACCAACAGTGTAGGAGGGTTCCCTTTTCTCCCCACACTCTCCAGCATTCATTGTTTGTAGAATTTTTAATGATGGCCATTCTGAATGGTGTGAGGTGGTACCTCATTGTAGTTTTGATTAGCATTTCTCTAATGATTAGCGATGTTGAGCATCTTTTCATGTGCCTGTTGGCCATTTGTATGAGACACACATTATTTCTGAATCCTGTCATTAAAAACAAGTAAACTGGGCTTCCCTGGTGGTGCAGTGGTTGAGAGTCCGCCTGCCAATGCAGGGGACACGGGTTCGTATCCCGGTCCGGGAGGATCCCACATGCCACGGAGCGGCTGGGCCCGTGAGCCATGGCCGTTGAGCCTGCGCGTCCGGAGCCTGTGCTCCGCAGCGGGAGAGGCCGCAACAGTGAGAGACCCGCATACCGCAAAAAAAAAAAAAAAAAACAAGTAAACTTAGTAAGAATGAGATTTTTAAGTACAGGAAACCTGAGAAAATGAGTACTGTGGGTACAATACGCCTATGTTTACAACTGGGGTGAGAAGTGTGTCTGGTACACTTCCTATGTTGATGAACGTTTATCCAGTGAACCAAGCCAGAAACGCACATTCCTGCTCCATCCCAGGTGCGCCCGTCCAGTCACTTAGGAAGCCTTCTCGAGGCTACCTCCTCCGTGTTCCTTCTCTCTGTGCCCTCTTTCCAGTTCTGACTCCTTTCAGGATATCTGCATCTTTCCATTATGCCCATCCCTACGTAAGAGGCCATGGTCTTTTACCTAAGCAACTGTGGGATCACCTCGGGGTCTTCAACTCACCCACCAACCTGTCTCTCTAACCACAGTTCCCGTGGGTCAACCTGCCCAGCTGGATTCTGCATGTGCTCTTTGGAGCAACAGAAGACACATGCGGTTTATGGAGAAGAGCCCTCCACGCTGTTGGAGATTTCTGACAGGTGCCCCTTCAGTCTCTCCATCTGAGACAAAGCACGTGCTTTTCTTCGTGGTTCCTCATGGTAACTGTCAACCAGCAAGCAGGGAAGGCAGCATCCAACACCACAGCATCTTCTGGGTGAACTGCTTTGCACTCAGTTGTCTCAACTATTAAATAATAATAATCTCTCTCTGGTTTTTTTTTTTTTTTCAGTTTTGTTAAAAGGACTGAATAAGATAACATAGAAGCAACTTTTTTTCAAGTAGAGGAACAATGCAATTATTTCCTAATATACTTAAGACTTTTAGCTTCACAAGAAAAACAGCACAGAAGCAAGACCTTAACTACATCTAATCATCAGAGGGGAGAGACACAGAGAGAGAGAGAGAGAGAGAGAGATTTCATTTCCCCTGGAAATAAAGACAGGTCCTGACGGTCCAAGTACAACGCTACCTTTGAACAACCTCTTCCCCCCCATTTCCATCCTCCAGTCATATTTCTTTCTGCGGTTCCTCAAAGATGCCGGGCCCCTTCCCATCATGATATGACGCTCCCCAGTCTTTGATTTCCCAGTAAAAGGCAATATCACCCTCTAGCTGCTCAAGCCAAAGACCCAGGGGCCTCTTTAAATCTCTTGTTCCTCTTGCCCAAACACATCCACTCAGTCCAACAGGGAGGCCTGCCAGCTCCACCCCCAAAACAGATCTGAATCCATCCACTTTCGTCTCTCTCTACGAACCACCAACCAGGGTCCTCCAAACTGTCTTCCTCTTTTCACTCTTGCTGCCCTGCTCTAGTCGCAGCAGTCAAGGTAGCTTTTGAAAGGATTATGTCTTGAATGGAGGGGCCAAAGTGCTCTCGCTATAACTTCAGTGTGCAGAGGGGAAATGTATCTCCAATTACCGAACTCAGCTCTCGAGCCCCGTTTTGCCTACAGAGCAGACAACTGACTCCATCTCATCCTGATACTAAGACTGATGAAAGGATTTTTCAGTCAAACCCAAATAACAGTATCTCCACCACTATCCATCGAAGCTTGCTCTCCTTTCCTGGGCCCTGTATGCCCTGACTTCTCCGTCCCCTCGCCTAAGAGTGTCATGTGGTCCCTAGTGATTTGGGTGGCCTATATGAGTCTGTGACTGTGGTTTCCCAGCAAAACGTCTGGCACCTGCTCTACAAGTAATTCTGAGTGAATGAAAGAAGGCATGAATGCAAATAACTAGCATTGCTGTGAGAGATACATCCGCGCACAGGCCACTGAGTATCAACAGGAAAGCCAGCGGGACCCAGTCTCCTGGTTCCTGGGTTCTGGAAATACAAGAAAGCAATTCTCCGTACAAAAAGAAAAAAACCTATTCCCTTGCTCCTTCCCAATTTGTTTTCTTTGGGTTCGTCCCGTTTGCAGAACTTCTGAATTAGGTTGTTCCCTGCCACTGCTAACTCTTTCTAACAAGCCGGAAGCTCTGAGCACATCTGCGGGTTCTTCATGCAACTCCTTATTCAGCAAGGACAGTGATCCTATATCTTTTAGCATGACAGGGCCTTTTGCATCTTAGTGCTGCAGCATTATAAATTTTCCCCAAGCGTGTCATAAGTGCCCTACAGGGCAGTGTGTACAGATTTTTTTTTGAATGACCCTCAAGAAAAAAAAAAAAAAAGTCCTGTGCAGGAGGATTAACAATCCCTCAGGGAACTTCCTTCCTTTAACAGATTTTCCAGGAGGAATGTCCTTTGGGCTCTTGATTGGATTTCCCAGCCCAGTTAGAAGCATCGTAGTGTAAGACATGTTTTATCCCCATTTTTCACCTTATAAATGGTGTTTACCTGAAATGAATGCCTGTATTGGCTCAAAAGCAAAGTAAGCAGGGATACTGGCTAGACTGTCACATGCTTAAACGTGTCCGCAAAGAAAGGCATTTTCCTTTGGGGCAAACTGAGTTTGAATGACAGAAACACTGTATCTTGAATTTGTTATTCACAGGCTCTGTGACCTGGGTAATAGGTGTTGAAGCAGAGAAAACTGGGAAGGATCCTAGCAAGATAGATGCTGTCCTCCCTTTCCAGGGAGGGGGGTGTTGACTGTACTTTCCCTTACTGCTCCCCCAAACCAGCAAATGGCCACCGATACTTTCCATGTAAGACAGACTCGCATGTTTTCTAAGGTAATACCTGGCCACAACTAATAGATCCATGTTACCTCAAGACTCGTACAAGATTTTGTCCTTTATTACGTTTCTAAAGAAAAAAAGGACAGCCACTGGGGGTTGAATGGTGTCCCTCCAAAAGATGTATTGAAGTCCCAAACGCCAGTACCTCTAACTGTGACCTTATTTGGAAATAGGGTCTTTGCAGATGGAATCAAGTTAAGATGAGGTGAGACTAGATTAGGATGGGCCCTAATCCAACAACTGGTGTCTTTATAAGAGAAAAGACACAGAGGAAGAGAGAAGCCAACGATTGCCAAAGGGAGCCTTAAAGGGAAGCCAGCCCTGCCAGCACCCTGCCTTCAAACTTCTAGCCTCAAGCACTGTGAGAGAATAAACTTTGGTGTTTTAAACCACCCAATTCGTAGTAATTTGCTGCCGCAGCCCTGGGAAACTAACACGCTAGCAGGAAATGTCCTCTTTTGTATCTAGGCAGGTGCCATTTTGCAAAGATGTGCATCTCTTGCTGGGTCTCTGTAACACTCGAATAAGCTGAATGACAAACTCATTCTCCTGCTTTTAGTCCATCAGCTCTAAATTAGAGTCACGCTCTTCCGATTTCACCAGTTTTATATGCACCGGTTTACACGTGTGTGTGTGTAGTTATATGCAATTTTATCACGTGTGCACATTTGTGTAATCACTACCGTAATCAAAACCCGGAACAGCAAAGCCTCCCCTATCCCACCCCTTCATTCCTTAACAACCCCTTCCTCCCTCCCCTTCCCTGAACTCTGACAGCCACTAATCTGTTCTCCATCATTATCATTTTGTTGTTTTAATACTGTTACCTAAACAGAATCATACGGAATGTCATTTTTTTAATGCAGAACAATTCCCCTGAGATCCATCCAAACATCAGTGGTTTAATCCCTTTTATTGCCAAGGACTATTCCATGGCCTGGATGTGCTACCACGGTTGGTTTAACCGTTGAAGGACTTTGGGTTATGTTCGTTTGGGGGCTATTATAAGTAAAGCTGCTATGGATATTCACATGCAGATTTTTACATGAAGTTTTCATTTCTCTGGGATAAATGTCCAAGAGTGAAAATTCTATATGATAAGTGCATGTGTAGTTAAAAAAAAAAAAAAGAAAGAAAACCTGTCAAACTATTCTCCAGAGCAGAGGCACTATCGAATATTCCAACCAGCAAGGTATGAGTCATCCAGCTTCTTATCCCCGTCGGCATTCGGGGTAGTCACTATATTTTAATTTAGCCGTTTTGATAGTTGTGTAATGATATCTCGCTGTAATTTGAATTTGCATTTCCCTAATGACTAATGATGTTGAACACCTTTTCATGTGCTTATCTGCCATCTGTATACCCTTTCTCATATCTTGTGTCTGTTTTCTAATTGCATTGTTCGAGTGTGTGTTCTTTATTCTTTTTTTTTTTTGGCTTTTTGTTTTTTACTGTTGAGTTTTGAGAGGCCTCTACATAGTCTAGATACGAGGCACTTGTCAGATATGTGATTTGCAAATATTTTCTCCCAATCTGTAGCTTATCTTTTCATCTTCTTCACGGGGTCTTTTACGAAGCAAATGTTTTTCACTTGGATGAGGTCCAATTTCTCAACTTTTCCTTTTATGAATTGTTATTTGGGTGTCACGTCTATAAATTCTTTGCCTAGCCCTAGGTTCCGAAATTTTTCTCCTATGTTTTTTCTGAAGGTTTGATAGATTTGCATTTCCTATTTTGCATGATACATTTTGAGATAATTGGTAGGCTTCATCTGAGGTTCATTTATCTGCCACTGATGTCCTATTGCTCTAGCACCATTTGTTGAAAGAATCTACTCCTTTTTCATTGCACTGTTTTTGTATTGTTGTCAAAAACCACTGGACATATTTAAGTAACTGGAATAAGAGTTACTTAATGGGATTTTTAAGAGAAATATTGACATCTCCATGATTTTTATGCTACGATAAAAAAATTCCTTCACTTTTCTTCTTGAAAGAAAATTGTCTTTTGCATACCAGTGCAAACTCAGTTCATCTAAGCCATCACCCGGTTCTCAGACCCAGACAGAACAGGCAAGCTCACTGAACATTCAACAAATATTTAATTACAAGCTACCTTAACCTACACATTGTGCTGTGTGCTGGGGATGGAGCAATGAAAAATAAAACAAACGGTCCATGTCCCTGAGGATATACTCTAGGAGACGATACCAACAAGAAACATGCAGGCACAAAGTGTGCCTTGTAATAGCAAACAGTGGAAGTGTTATACAGAAATCTAAATCAGGATACAGAGAATACGTTGAGAGGGGTGGTCTTTGAGGATATGAGACATAATGGAGCGACGAACTGAGTCATGCAAATAACTGGAGGAAAATTATTCCAGCCAGAGGGAACTGAAAGAGAAAAGGCCTCTGTGGTAGGAACGGGCTCAGTATGCTTAGAAATGGGAAACTGGCCTTTAGGGTTCAAGGCGGGGGGGGGGGGGATCTAAGGCAAGGGATGGGCAACAAGGAAAACATGGCCTTATTAGTCACATGCTGAGGCTAAATACCCCAATCCGTGTGTGCATCCTGACCAAAACAGAGCAAGAGAGAGAGCGGAATGAACCCCATCTCTGTACTTGGCTTTACCGGCTTCATCAAAAACTTGCAACATGGTTTGCGGAACATCATTCACTCACTTGATAAAATTTGTTGTATCCCTACTACGGGCGATGGATGGTGATAAGTCCCCGGCATGCAAGGCAAAACAGAACATGGCCCCTCCGCCTGCTGAGTTCGCAGGACAGTGGGGCTGGGGGACATTCAATGACAGCATGATGCCTACATGCGATCATTAAATATTTGTGAACACAGAACAAGAATGTTGTTGTACACGGTGCTATATTTAAAATGGATAACCGACAAGGACCATCTGTATAACACAGGGAACTCTGCTCAATGGTATGTGGCCTCCTGGATGGGAGGGGAGTTTGGGGGAGAATGGATACATGTACATGTATGGCTGAGTCCCTTCGCTGTGCACCTGAAACTGTCGGCTATACTCCAATATAAAATTAAAAGTTTAAAAAAGAAAAGATCAAGAATGTTGTGAAAAAAGTGAAGTGGGAGACTTAGGGTTCACAGAGTTAGGCTGGGGCATCGGTAAGTGTTTGAAAGGATATTTGAATTGGATTTGAAGGATGGGTAAGAGTTTGTCAGAAGACAAAAAACGCTTTCAGGAGAGAAGCAGGGATGGCCAAGGCGTGTGACATCAGGCTTGTTCTTATCTCCGTTACTTAACAGAGAGTGTTACTCATTTTCCACTCGTGGAAATATGCCTCTGACGACCAGGGTTATCTGTTGCACTGGATATGGTTCAACAGAAAAGAATGCCAGGCTCATTAAAAATTCTGACAACATTATGACTCTGGGGTATATTATCTCAAAATTTACTTCATGTACCCAAGATGTCCTAACCCTAGACACAAGCCTAACTATTCTGCTTAATATCACCCAATCTCTCTTTCATCAGGCAAATTTGCCTAATAAATTTGCCTCCACTGGCCTTCCTCCATGTGACTTCTGCCCTGGGTATAGTATTAGAAGAAATATCCCTTCCTTGCTGAGACTGGGCACATCTCACAGTCTCAAGTTTGAGTGTCTATCTGACCACTCCAATTAAGTAAACTGCTTTTTATAATCGTCATTGTCATCAACATCATCGTCACCATCATTGTTGGCAACATTCCGACAATCGTATTAAGCATTGAACAGGGACAAGAAATTTCCCTCCTTGGACCTCTATTAAAGGAACTGTAACACAACATTGTAAAGCAACTGAACTCCAATAAAAATTAATTTAGGGCTTTCCTGGTGGCGCAGTGGTTAAGAATCCGCCTGCCAATGCAGGGGACACGGGTTCGAGCCCTGGTCCGGGAAGATCCCACATGCCATGGAGCAACTAAGCCCATGCGCCACAACTACTGAGCCTGCGCTCTAGAGTCTGCCAGCCACAACTACTGAGCCCGAGAGCCACAACTACTGAAGCCCGCGTGCCTAGAGCCCGTGCTCCGCAATGAGAGAAGACACCGCAGTGAGGAGCCCCTGCACCTCCACGAAGAGTAGCCTCTGCTCACCACAACTAGAGAAAGCCCACGTACAGCAACGAAGACCCAACACAGCCAAAAATAAACAAATAAATAAAATAAATTTATTGGAAAAAAATTAATTAAAAAAATAAAGCCATATGGCACACACACAAAAAACAAGGAACTGACCATATTACTGGGGAGACAGGTGCCAAAATTATGAGACAATTGGGAAACAATTATGGTCCCTAAACAGAACTGGCCACAAACGTTGACAGAGTGGTACGTCTCCTCCAAAGGACGCCTGCCGCACATACGCTGAGGATGCACTTCCTAAAATTTGGTGAGAGATCTGCTTCTCTGCATTTTCAGTATCCCCTCTGAAATGAAAATACCTAGGGAAGAGTAGAATTTCTGAAGAATGCCCTAAAATAAAAGTGTCAACTGAGTTCCGGAGGAAGGTCTGACTTTCAAGCATCTGGTCGTTCTGGAAGAGGTGAGCCTGAACAGACCCCCTCCACGAGGGCGTGGTATGTGTTGTACACCAGGACAAGGGGAGGTATCAGAAGGAAGAGGTGGGTGGGGACCAGATACAAAATCTGCCACTCTCACAAGTTTGCATTATTTCATAATAAAATTTGTGGCTATTTTTAAAAGTAGAATGAATTTACCCTTTGGGCAAGTAACCAAAGTTATTTGTATATGAGATATAAATGCAGCTATTATCAGTCAGAATTTAAGATATTTAATTACATGGAAAACCATTCATAAGTAGAAAAAAAGCAGCTAGAAAACCACCTTCCGAGCAATCCTAACCCAAAGGAAGGAAGGCAGGAGGGAAAGAAACACACCACACTGTTCCTGGTGCTGATGGATCGACAAGGTGTGTTTCTCACCCTGAGGCTTTTTAAAATTTCTACAATAAATGTGCTTTACTCCAGTATTACGAGAAATAACAAAACTTAGTTAAATGGGGGGAAAAAAAGACTCCGGTATTAACCCTTATACCAGCTGCATGAATTTTAGACATAAGCTATCACAGCCAGTCACCAATGTTGTGCCGAGCGGTCCCCGTAGTTCAGGCTACCCTTCCCCTCACATGCTAGGCAGCTCCAACTCTCACTGCGGACTCACTATCTTGCCTGGAATGTGCACCATGGTCAAGACGGGAAGGGATTTTAAGACTCGTGGTTTAAAATGACATGATGAAATACTCCGAGCGGGATGACGAAGGTGGACGGTATGTTCCTGAGCCCTCAGAAGTTCCAAAAACGAATCTCTTTTTCCTTGAATCTGTTGTTTATTTTTCTAAGTATGATGTGAATCAGAGGACAAGGGACTCTCAATCTCAAGATAAAAAAAACAACCTGGAGAGCTGATGAAATTTATAGAATTACAACCCTTTAAACATTTTTAAAATATCTAACGGAAAAGAGTTATTGTATCTAAATTCTGTGTATTGAAGTATAGCTAATTTATAATGTTGTGTTAGTTTCAGGTGTACAGCAAAGTGATGCAGTGATTCAGTATATGCTTTTTCAGGTTCTTTTCCCTTATAGGTTATTACAAGGTAATGAGTATAGTTCCCTGTACTATACAGTAGGTCTTTGTTGGTTACCTATTTTATATATAGTAGTGTGTATATGTTAATCCCAAACTCCTCATGTATCCCTCCCCCCCCATCTTTCCCCTTTGGTAACCATAGGTTTGTTTTCTATGTCTGTGAATCTATTTTTGTTTTGTAAATAAGCTCATTTATATCATACTTTAGATTCCACATATCAGTGATAGCAGATGATTTTTGCCCACAGATAAACTAAGATGACGTGTAAGGTAGTATTTGATGCACACTTTGGAGCAATGAGTTAAAACGGTTTTGAGTGGTTTTAATTATTTTTAATAACTACTTCTCTCTCTCTCTCTCCATATATCTATATATACACACATATACACACACATACTATACACACATATATATACACACACATATACACACAACTTCTCACAAATATATACGCACACATACATACATGCATATATACACACACACGGATATAAATAAATACATATATTTACATATATATACCTACACACATAAATACATATACACACACATGAACTTTAACATGTCTACATCACCATCCTCTATCTACGTTTTTATCTGACCAGGCCAAGAACACCAGTATCTGTCTAGCAAGCACCTTCAGACCCCCGTGAACATGGATAGCCCTGCACAATCGATGCTAAAGGCAGACAGAGCTCATCCCACTGCTTTCCATTGGGTCCCACCTGACACTGCCGTCGCCTGAGTCCCTGCTTCACCTTGTGCTGGCTCACACGTGACATAGCCGGAATGCTCAAGGGGACGTGTGGTGTTCGGGCAACACCGATAAGGTCCTGGGAGTAGACATCCCAGGAGGTCCCAGAAACCTCCAAGGAGTAGTACCAGGAAACTCAGGTCCTCACCATGACTCAGCTTCCCCTGTGGTCAAGATCCCATCAATAATTCGTAGTGTTCTGAGTATGGAGATAAAGAGTGTGGTGGGGGACTTGCCCACAGTTATCATCTGTTCTGATAAACGTCGTTAGAACATTCTCCAGGCACGAGGCCAACACAAACGCAGCAAAGTCGGCGGGCATGAACACCAGTGTGGATGGAAGTAAGCTCGTCCCCCAACCCCACCCCAGCCAGGGCGGGAAGAAACCTACAACAACCCCACGGAGGATACTTGACCGAGAAACCAGAATGTCCTGGGGAAGATCAACGTGCCTACCTCTAAAGAGAACATTTTGCACAACTTCACATAAATTTAAGGTAACTGAAAGCTCTCTTCAATCTACAGTGATGGTGCAGCATCACGGTGCTGTGTGTTTTACACTTCGTTTCAAGACATGCGACGCTGCTGCACCTTCATTTTTCAAATCAGGAAAAACAACACTAATGTGAATCACGTGTCCTCTGAATTTTCAGATACACGCATGCTTCCCCACTTGACATTAGCTTCTCCTTCAGAAATTGGAATTTGAACTCACTCAGGAGCCAGGAAGGATGAATATGTTTTCCCCGACTGCTCCAAATTCCATGTTACCACCTCTCCATCCCACATCCACTGATTTCTTAGTGGGGCTGACTTTAGTCTAATTATTTGACATTTGTGACTGCTAGGGACAAGAAAAATGGTGTGAAGTAAGGGGCCATGAAATGAGTTTTGAAAGAATCCAAAAGTGAATCTAATGTCCTAGAGCTTAAACAAGAGAGAGAAACCCCCAACGTGACCTACACCCTTTAAAAGCGTTTCTTTTTGTTTTTTCTTTTCTTTTTTTTTTTTGAGGGATTTTTCTCTTTAAATTCCAAAACTTCCTATTTTCAAAATACAGAAGAACATTTCATCTCCTCTCCTTGCCTCTTACTTTGTAAGAATTGTCCAGTTTATTATCCTCTTCCTTAAGGCCAGAAGTGAAAAGAGAGCTGCTTTGATGTTTGTTTGGTTGGTTAGTTTTCATTTATTTTTTTTTTTACTTTCTAGTATCTGTTGGGAAACAATGTCACGATACAAAGGACAAGCAGGGACCCCACGCCTAACCGCAATAAAGAAATCTTGGTTTCAAACATCACAATTGTCTGACCCATTTTTTTTTCCTATGGGCCCACAGCTGCGTGAGTCACTGCTGTATGTTTTGCCTGCCTTAGCAATGAGAGGGCTGATGTAAATAGGAAGTGATGAGGGAAATCAATTTGGGGCAAACACATTTTTTTTCAAGGCTGTAACAGGAAGAGATAGGAAGCCCAGGAAGATACTTGATAGATATTCAACTCTGTAGGAAGGAGGAAGTAGCGCGTTGAAGCGCTCGGCTAGTTATTTTGAGTTGCTGAACGGAAACGGGGCACAACAGAGAGAGAAGGCAGATAGGATGCGTTTTGTAGCATAGCAACGCAGAGGATGGAGCCCCTGCCCAGAGCGGAGACCATCTGTCTGCATGAAAGACGAGGGGAAGCGCTGTGTAAAACAAAAAACAGAACGAGGTGAATAAAATATATTACAAAAATCCATGAGGCTCCATATTCCTTTTTGTGGTAATATAAAAATAATTCTATGAGTATTTCAAGGTTATTTCGAAAAGCTGATTTTAATCATCCATGAAGTGTGATGCGACAACCCTGACTTTGTACTTTGCTCCTTGCTTTGGATCAAGCACTTGCCTCAAAACTTTCAACTTCAGTTTGGTGACGTGCGTGGCGTTTGTGATCTTGGGAGACACAATTCGGCCCCCAAAGTTAGTGGCCAATAAAAATGAGTGGTCCGTGAAACCTCCCAGCTAGTTATAACCCAATGGAGCAAGGCTGTACTTAGAAAGGATAAGGACTGGGGCTCTGCTACATTTCAGATGGGAAAGGGGGTGTCTGATGAGAAGGGACAAGGGCACAGTATCAAGGAGGCAGAAGAAGGAAGATCTGGTCCCCTAGAAACAGCCGCACACAGTATCTGCCTGCGCGTTCACCCAGCCCGAACCACGCAGGGGCCTCAGCCACCGGTAATCCCGCCACCAATATTCTTCAAGGCTTCCTGGGGTGGAAGGGATAAGCTGGGTCTGCAAGGCCTGGCTGGGGCTGGCCAGAGCCTCCTGGTGCACAAGCCCAGCTCACACAGGGACCACCTGAATTCTGTGTGTCTACAGCTTAGAGAATTTCAGCAAATGACAGTCCAAAAAAAATTAGTGGTCAGTTAGCTTGAAGGCAAATTGATGGTGTGGGTTGACACATGTGGAGGGGAGTGAGAAACGTTCACCCCCCTCTCTCCTGCGTGTGAGTCCCCACGGGCAGCCACTGCTTTCACAGACCCCTGCTGAACAGACAGACATGGAGTCCGCACAACAGTGTTTCCCTCTTAGGAAGCCCCTCCTGCACATGGGGAAATGTGCAAAGTGGATAAGTCCTTCCTTTCTGGACAGGAAGTGCTCTCCAGAAATAATGTCCAATTTCCTGCTGCCAAAGACTATCAGCCCATGGCTGATTCTGCTTCTATAGAAATGGAATCGTCTGCTTCCTTCCCTCCACCCCTGGCATGCCCCAGACCTGCCCCTTTCCCCACCCCACAGAACTGTCAAGCAACACTTGTCCAGGGACCGAACCTCTGTGGTTCCTCTTACACCAGTCAGTGGCCACATCCTTGCTTCTCTCCCACAGTGGGCCAATCCATGTTCACCCGCCAGTGGCACCACATGCATTAATTATTTCAGGGAAAATCATGGTCCCTTCCAAAAAAGAGAGGACTTACTTCACAGAAACCTTCAGTTTGGTGGTGCCCAAGCAGAGCCTCATCCCCAGCACTAGTCTACTTTGGAGGAGGTATTTATATGACAGTCCCTGGGGTAGAAACCGTCAAGGAGGAAACCAAAGATTTAAGAAGTGGACAAGCCAACACTGACCCGGGAAAGGATGTGAAGCAGGAGTAGATGTTTGTCTATCTCCCACTTTTATCTTTCCTTTTAGCTTTAATCTTTTTGCTGTGTAATTTTTTTTTTTTTTTTTTTTTTTTTTTTAGTGTTGTTAACTTTTTTCACCCTGAGGTTACAGGCGAACAGTTACAGCTAAGAGCCAAAGCTTGGGAGTCAGAATACTGGGTTCAATTCCAGATCCCCTCTCGACCAGGCTGATGGCCTCTGGGTTTTCTCATCTGTAAAATGGGGATAATCAGACCAAGTACGTCATGGGGTAGAGGATTTGGAAAAAACAATTCGCAAAAAACACAAACCTAGTAAGCATATACATGCATAGTAAGCGCTCATTAGATATTAGCAGTAAGTATTTTGCAAATAATTTTGGCAGATAAAGTGAAAAACTCCACCCAGACCCCTAGCTCACAAGTAATCACTCTTTCCTTGGTCCTCAGGGAAAGATCCCTGGACCAGACTTGAAGAGAGGTGTGTGTCCCTCAGGTGTGAAGGAGAGACATACATTACTTTCCACGCCCTGTTCCAATCTGTGCTTGTTTAAATATATATTTTTATTCATGAGGAGTCCCAAAGGATGATTTGAAAAGTTAAGACTCTTTTTCATGCATATTTGAGACTTGCTCATGACAAGCTCTCCACCACATGCATGCTACCTCTAGATACATAATTTGCAACCCAAGTTATATCAACATAAACACATTCCCACAGGGAAATGTAGGAGATTCACATGTGGCATTTACTAAAAATTCTCACCTTTACCATGTACCTCACCTCCCACGCCAAGTTAGAACGTAATCTAGGAAAGCTGAAGCTATGACATCATATGGGCTGAGTGTAAACTGTGGCCGAATTTACTAGTTAACAGATGATAACTGTGTTAAGACGTGTGCATCGCTCCTGGCTAAAAGGAAGCTCTAGTGCTCAGAGTAACACTGTCAGTAAGAAGCATAGCACACCTCACTGCTGTCACGTGAAGAAGTTTTAGTTACAACTGAAAGGGTTTTCTTCTATAACAGAATTTCCACTGCCTGGATCGCCCAATATTTCAGAGATTTAATATAACATGGAAAGAACTAGGTTTCATTTACTCAGCCAGTCATATTTTTAAAGTACAGATTTGATATCAGATCCAAAAACCCATGCTCCAAGATATTTTATTTGAAACTCTGATCATCTCTAGCACCCAATTTGTCTAAAAATATTAAAACGTGAAAACTCAAAAACAAGAGCCATTAAAATTAAACCATGAGAACATTAAAATATGATTCCTATAAATCAGCAGGAAAACGAATCCAGTTGGCTGTTAATGATAAAAGCTACGCTTAAGTTTAAATGTGAGATGGACAGACCGTGGGTGAGTGTGTGCGTGTGTGCATGTGTGTGTGTGAGTGTGCGTGGGTGTGTGTGTGTGTGCGTGTGAGTGCGAGTGTGTGCGCTGTGCGTGCGTGTGTGTGTGCGTGTGCGTGCGTGTGTAGAAGAAAGGAGAAGAGGGAGTGGACAAGGAAAAGGAAGATGAAAAGCAGAGAGGTGGGGAGAAAGGGAGGAAGAGCAGGGTAGATGTCTAGGCCCAGGTCAGAGCGCTGGGTCCTAGCTCTGACCTTACAGAGCACAGGGCACTGTAAACTCCCAGCACCTGAGTTTCCTCCTTTGTCGTGAGAACGAGAGTTCCCACTTAGTAAGGCTGCGTGGAGATCCCTCGTCCCTGGCCTGGCACAAAGAAGATGCTCAACAGATAAACAGCCACCACCATCCTTTTATGATGATGCGTTCATTCTCCTCTTAAATGCCGGACCTGGTCCCATTCTCCTTCCCCAGAGAGCCTAAGACAGCCTTCTACGTACACACAGGGCACCTTCACAAAACGACTGTGTTCCTCACCCACAAATATTTTTTAAATGCCTGCATCACGAAAGCTCATTTTTGCTTCAAACTTTATAAAACACTTTCCTGTACATTATATGATTTGAACGACCACTCGAGAGGACTGAGTCCTGAGAGCCCCCTGCAGGGGAGGAGACATGGATGACTGTCCCCATTTTTACACCTAGGAAATGAGGTTCCCGAAGGCCCAGAGACTCGCCCCAGCTCTTGTGGTGGCCAGTGGTCTGCCCTTCAGCCCCTGAAGTCTCGCTCATCCCCGCTCAGCCTGGACTTCTCCTGGAGGATGAGTTTTACAGAAGCTGATGCTGCCTAGGACCCAATACAATCTCCTGTATTTCCCTGGAGAGTGAGCATGTGCCTACCAATTATTACCATGTACAGCGTAATGGAGCATTTAAAAAAGAAGATAGCATCTTACGCTAATGATCACCTTTCTGCCTGTGGTCAGATTAAAATCCCCAGGAAAACAAAAATAGAGTATTTCAGAAGACGAAGCACAAATAGCCTCCCTCGTTCTCAGCACTTGATTCCATTTTATTTCCTCTCGCTGATGCTGTTTGAAATGAGCACACTGCGAAGCCATCATTTGCAGGCACCCAGTATGTTATTGTTGAGGAAATAACTGTGTTGAATCTGTCTTAGCGAATTTATTGTCACACACTGTGCTGGGCTGAATGGCCACAAAGAGTGACCTTGCCAGGACCCTGCAGAGCGCAGGGTTGCCCATTACCAGTCCCTAGATCACCTTCGCTTCTGGTGCAGACACTAACTTTTTACGGGAAGTTGTGTGATTCAAAGATTTCATGGTTTGGGGGGCTTCCCTGGTGGCACAGTGGTTGAGAATCCGCCTGCCGATGCAGGGGACATGGATTCGTGCCCCGGTCCGGGGCCTGTGCTCCGCAACGGGAGAGGCCACAACAGTGAGAGGCCGCGTCCCGCCAAAAAAAAAAAAAAAAAAAAAAAGATTTCATGGTTTTGAAACAGAAGGGAAATAAGGAACTACTGTACAGCACAGGGAGCTACATTCAATATCTTGTAACAACCTATAATGGAAAAGAATCTGAGAAAGAATAGATATATATCAATATGTAATATATATGTATGACAGAATCACTTTGCTGTACACCTGAAACTAACACAACATTGTAAATCAACTCTACTCCAATAAAAACAAAGTTAATAAACTTTTTCTTCTTTTGTATGTGTTTGAAATATTCCATAACAACAGGTTACAAATACAGAAGAAATATAATAATGATTTTTAAAATAAAAGATCCAATTTTTTTTTAAATGGTCTCAAAGGTGAGGAAGGCAAAGACAATGATTCCAGCTGATTATGGTTTTGACTAAAAGAGAAACATGGCACGTGTGGGGGGTAAAAGAGAAGAGGGTACCAGATAGTAAGAATAAAATTTTGCATTTCTAAATTCTCTGTTGTCTAGAGCAGCTCATGACACCTTGCAGATACCAGTTTATTCGTACAGTTTCCTTTAGAGAACACAGAAGTGTTTGTTTTTTTGTTGGGGTTTTTTTTTGAGAAGATCTTTCTTTTTTTTTTTAATTTAATTTATTTGTTTTTATTTATTTAATTTTGGCTGCACTGGGTCTTCGTTGCTGAGCGCGGGCTTTCTCTGGTTGCAGCTAGCGGGGGCTACTCTTTGTTGCGGTGCGCAGGCTTCTCATTGCGGTGGCTTCTCTTGTTGCGGAGCACGGGCTCTAGGCGCATGGGCTTCAGTAGTTGTGGCACGTGGGCTCAGTAGTTGTGGCTCACGGGCTCAGCAGTTGTGGCTCGTGGGCTCTAGAGCGCAGGCTCAGTAGTTGTGGCACACGGGCTTGGTTGCTCTGCAGCATGTGGGATCTTCCCAGACTAGGGCTCGAACCCATGTCCCCTGCATTGGCAGGTGGATTCTTAACCACTGCACCAGCAGGGATGTCCCAAGAGAACACAGAAGTTTTATTTCTGTATTAGAGTGCGGAAACTGAGGTGGGGGGATTGCCATCAGCCTGCAGGAGTGCTGGGGGGCCAGTTGTGTGTCTCCCGCCCACAGGAGAGAGAGCACACTGGAAGCAGCAGTGAGGGAAAGCAGAGCAGGCTTCCTGAAGGCAGAGGCGGGCCAGGCAGGCAGGGAGCAGGCGTGGCCCCGTCCCTCATCCCGGAAGTAGACAAACCTGACTGAAGATTGACAGTGAAACAGGAGGAAGCTGGATAAACAGACCCACCGGCCACCGCGTGCCTCTCCTGGTCATGGGCTAGAGTGGAGGGAAGCGGGGGCTAGTTTCTTCCCCTCCAGACAACATCTCACTAAGCCGGGTGCTGTCTGCATCCGCCTCTTGATGTGCTGCTTGCTGACGCCTGCTGGGGCTCCCCGCCTTTCCCCTTCATGTCAATGATTTTGCATTCTTATCTTAAGGCTGCCTTAGAAAAAAAGTTAATAAAATATAAATTAACATTATATGCATATTCCAGCACTATTTACAGTAGCCAGGACATGGAAGCAACCTAAATGTCCATCGACAGAGGAGTGGATAAAGAAGATGTGGTACATATAAGCAATGGAATATTACTCAGCCATAAAAAGGAACAAAACTGGGTCATTTGTAGAGACATGGATGGACCTAGAATCTGTCATACAGAGTGAAGTAAGCCAGAAAGAGAAAAACAAATATCATATATTAATGCATATATGTGGAATCTAGAAAAATGGTACAGATGAACCTAGTTGCAGGGCAGGAATAGAGATGCAGGCATAGAGAATGGATGTGTGGAATGGGGGGGAAGGGGGATGCGATGAATTGAGAGATTAGGATTGACATATATACACTACCAGGTATAAAATAGATAGTGGGAACCTGCTATATAGCACAGGGAGCTCAGCTCGGTGCTCTGTGATGACATAGATGGGTGGGATCAGTGGGGGGAAGTCAAAGAGGGAGGGGATATATGTATACATATAGCTGATTCACTTCACTGTACAGCAGAAACTAACACAACATTGTAAAGCAACGATATCCCAATAAAAAAAAATTATATGCATATTAAATTCACCTATTTGCTCACTTAACAAATACCCCAGCCTCCCCGGCTTGTACCAGCAGTGCGTGCTTGGGATGCAGCCATGAGCAAAGTGCAGGCAGCCCCGAACTCACGGAGGAGTGATGTTGTGCTAGAAAGAAACAGGCTGCAAATGCTTGACCTTACTTTAATTTTTAACGAATACCCATTTTTAAGCAAATTGATACATATCAATTCGAGACCTATGTTAATGGGGAAAAAATGTGTTTGAAAGATACTGTCAAAGAGTTTAAATTTTCACTATGTACTCTAAAGAATTCAAAACAGACAGGTTCCCTGAGCTTCCTGCTTCTTCCCGGAAGAAATCCACCAGAATCTGGGGACCATTATAAGGTCCTCACCAGCTCCATTATCTTACTTTAAGCGTCTCTGATACTGCAAGACGGAAGTATTCGAAGTGTGGTCCCCACACCTACATAATTAGCATCACTCGGGAACCTGTGATATTAAATCTAGTCAGCTCCAGCCTAGACCTACCAAATCAGAAACTCCAGGGGTGAGGCCCGGCAATCCGTGTTCCAATAATCCTGCAGGGTGATTCTGATGCACAGTAGTGTGTGAAAGCCACTTCTGTAAGATAATGTCAATCAAAGCCACCCCCGATGGCAAGCTCTTTGTATCCACAGATTCCCTAGTCCCTATTCCCCACACCTGGAAGCCCTTAAACATCATTTATAGGCTGATGTGGTCCTTAGGCAAGAAAAATACGGGGACAAAAATTTGACGGCTCAGCATAAACCGGGCTTTACCAGGGTTCCCCTCTGAGCTTTGAATTCTGCTTTGAGCACTTGGCTGTTTCTGTGTTCTCTCGGTCAGGCCTCGCTCGCCCTGTCACTCAGCTCCAATAACCCTGCCATCGTGCCCTTTCTTGAGCCTCTGCTGTGGGTCCCCTCCCCAATATCTTTTTTTTTCGGGGGGGGCTGTGTTGGATGTTGGCTGCTGCGCAGGCTTTCTCTAGTTGCGGCGAGAAGGGGCTACTCTTCGTTGTGGTGCACGGGCTTCTCATTGCGGTGGCTTCTCTTGTTGCGGAGCACGGGCTATAGGTGCACGGGCCTCAGTAGTTGTGGCACGTGGGCTCAGTAGTTGTGGCTCATGGGCTCTGGAGCGCAGGCTCAGTAGTTGTGGCCCACGGGCTTAGTTGCTCTGTGGCATGTGGGATCTTCCCGGACCAGGGCTCGAACCTGCATCCCCTGCATTGGCAGGCGGACTCTTAACCACTGTGCCACCAGAGAAGTCCCCTCCCAATATCTGACACCTTCCTTTCCTAAATACTCCAGGTGACGGGCCTCCTGCCCTGAAAACCAGATTTAGGCTCTACAGCTCCACCCCAGTGCCCAGGCTTTCGTCCGGCTGGCCCTTGCTGCTGGATTCTTTGCCTCCAGCCTGCTGTCTGTGATTGGCACGGCATCACCCGTTACATCTCCCGCCTGCCGGCCGCTGCTCACACAACATGACTCTCCTGATCACAGACAGTCGTTACAGGCAGGCGGGGCCGCACCTAACCCTGGACAAGGGACCTAAAGTATGTCCTCTTTCCAGATCTCAGGGACTCGTGGACAAACACCTTCCTATAATTTTAGTCGACAAATGAAACCTATAATTTTAGTCGACAAATGAAACCTCTCATATTCTAGGTGATGGAAAGAGAGAGAATTGTGTTGCACAGGAAATCCTGTATTAAATATCGCACAACCTGAAACATGTGGAAATCTTAAAGGTAAGATGTGTGTTGACAATTCAATAACCTACATCTTATCGATGGAACAAAAATTACATCCACGTGCCACCTTGAATGGGTTACCGGGACTGAAGTCCCCAGAGTCGCTGGTGGGTCTCACATCCTTGTCGGCCTCTGCCGTGTCCCAGCGTCTAGCGTGATACGCGATACGGGTGGCACTCAGTAAACTGGTGTTGAAAACACGAAGATATGGTCTCTTCCCCATCTCTTGCTTTCCAGCTAATTGATAAACTAGCTTAATCACCATGATCATGTGCCCATTAAATGTCATCAGGAGAAGCATTAGGACTGAGAACCGCCGCTGATGCACAAAGAGAACAGAGAAGGTAGTGGGTCCCATACCACACGTGCACACTCTCTTGGGAATCAGACAATGGCACACACACACACACCCCCACCAGCTCAGCCTCTGTGTAAGGAAGCCACCTGACAAGTGAGGTAAACCGGATGTCTCAATTTCCTCATCTGCAAAAGGACGAATCTGGATTCAAGAGTCTCAAAATCCCTTTCTGGCTCTATTATTCTAAAATCTCACAGTGGACCAAAGTTCCTGATTTTTCATTAGAATCCATAAATAAAGGTAGTTATTGGGCTTCCCTGGTGGCGCAGTGGTTGAGAGTCCGCCTGCCGATGCAGGGGACACGGGTTCGTGCCCCGGTCTGGGAGGATCCCACATGCCGCGGAGCGGCTGGGCCCGTGAGACATGGCCGCTGAGCCTGCGCGTCCGGAGCCTGTGCTCCGCAGCGGGAGAGGCCACAACGGTGAGAGGCCCACGTACCGCAAAAAAAAAAAAAGGTAGTTACACACTAGACTATCAGTGCTATTCCAGTTGAGAAAATCATCCATGAATGTGGAACCTAAAAAATGACACAAATGAACTTATCTACAAAACAGAAACAGACTCACAGACATAGAGAACAGATTTATGGTTACCAAGGGGGAGGGGAGATGGGGAGTTTGGGATTGGGAGTTTGGGATTAGCAGATGCTAACTATTATCTATGGAATGGATAAACAACAAGGTCCTACTGTATAGCACCGGGGACTATATTCAATATCTTATAATAATCTATAATGAAAAAGAATATGAAAAGGATCTGTATATATAGATGTGTATAACTGAATCACTTTGCTGTACACCAGAAACTAACACAACATTGTAAATCAACTACACTTCAATTTAAAAAAAAAAAGAAAAAGAAAATCATCTATGAAGGGTTTGTTTGTTTTTTTATGTTGAACATCCCCATACCTAGAAGCAAAGTGGAAAACACCCATTTTTTCTCCTAGCTGCTATCAAATACTTATGCATTCTAATTGTTCTAAAATGAGAAACTAGCCTGATGCACCTAAACCAAATAAAGCTGCAGGAGAACAGGCAAAGGGGGGAGAAGATGTCGAGGATAAGAATGAATATTACTATTTGGTCTTGACTGTTTATTTTAAAATCAGGACCACCCATCTTATAATTGAACTTCCTTAATGTGGCCTCTCAGACGCACACAGTTCTGTCCCTCTCACTTCTGTAGCCTTAGCTCCTACCCAGCTCCCCCCATACTCTATTCCAGACACACTGACCTTCTTCATTCCCCAGGGCATTTGCATGAGCTCCCCTCTCTGCCTCCAATGCTCTTGGCATGGCTCACCCCTTCACAGCATTCAGGTCTCTGTCAAACATCACCTGCTGTCTACACTATTCAGTACTGCCCACCTATGCCCCAGTCATTCTCTGTACCCTTTCCCTGATTTAGTTTTCCTCGTGGCACTTATCTGAAATTACAGTATTTATTTTTAGCTTTTTAAACGATCTGTCTCTCACACCGCAATGTGGCTTCTTTAACAAAAGGGAATATGTTTCCACAGTGCCCAGAACAGTATCTGGCACAGAGAAAGTGCTCAATAAATATTTGTAAAATAAATGAATAAATATGGAGTTTTTCATATATAATTTAGGGGGAAATTGCAAAAGGGTTTAAACAAGGCAAACAAAACAACTTAGCTTAAATTACATAACATATTCCATAAAAATAGATTAGAAGCCTGGAAATTATTTACACTAAGAAAAAAAGATGAAGACAGAACCTTCAAGCATGTGCTTCAAGCTACCACCATTGTTTGAACTTCCTAGATTCAAAATCTCAGTTCTATTTACTCATTAGATAATTACTGGGTGTTTATTATGCATCAGGCAGTGTTTCAGACTCTGTTGATATGGGGGTGAATAAACAGACAAATTCTCTGCCATCAAAGAGCTCACATTCTAGTGAGGGACACAGATCATACACAGTTTTTAAATATAGTAAACAAAAAAATAAGTAATATAACCTCAGATAAGACTGTGGAGAAAAAGGCACAGAGCACATATGCCTATTCAATATATGCACGCTGGATGTGTGGATGGATGGGTGGATGGTGCGATGGTTGGATGGATAGACAGACGGATGGACGGATGAATGGTTGGATGGATGGTTGGATCCACATTGAGGGTCTGTGAAAACACCTGGAAATCATCACCATGAGGGAAAAATCACCTTCAAACTCTGCTCAAACTTGTTGCTATCAGCCCACGACAGACCAAGACGCCCTGCTCTGCCCATTACCTCTCTTTCAATCTCTCCTCTGACTCTAGTGCAGCCAGAGACAGCCAAGCAAGGGGGGTGAGGGACTGATGGATGAGAAGCAGCTGAGAAAACCCTCCCTTTCTCAGTGCTTCTGGAAGCCTGAAGTCTGCCCCAGCTGAACAAAGTGGAACCTCAGCCTTTCACTGAAGTTTAGGATTTTCTATTTTTACAATAAATTCAACATATTGCCGACATGCTACATCATTTACTTTTTTTTTTTTTTTTTTTACCTGCCTTCCTCTACCAGAATATAGGCTGGGAATAAAGAATGGGCCTATTCTGTTCACTCATTTAGCACTGGTACTAGGAGAGTTTCTACTTAACATTCAGTGCTTAATAAATATTTGTTGAAATGAAAAAACAGTTACGTTCATGAATAAGATGCAAGAAAGTTAAAAGCAAAACCACAAGTGGGAAAATATATTTACAACACATATCACATACAGAATATATGAAAATACCTGCAAATTAATTAGACAACAAATCCAATAAAAAAGGCAGCAAAATTACTTGAATGGGCACTTGACAAAAGAAACAATACAAACATATTAATTAGATGCTTATGGTCATTAGTAATAGAGAAATGCAAAATAAAGCACAATGAGGTTCTGTAACACACCCACCAGAGTGGCATACATTTAAATCTCAAGAAACATCAAGTGTTGTCCAGCATGGAAGACAGTGGGAACTCACACACACTGCTGGTGGAGGTGGGTTTAGTGAAACCACTCTAGAAAACATTTGACGTTGGGGCTTCCCTGGTGGCGCAGTGGATAAGAATCCGCCTGCCAATGCAGGGGACACGGGTTCAAGCTGTGGTCTGCAAAGATCCTACATGCCACGGAGCAACTGAGCCCGTGCGCCACAACTAATGAGCCTGTGCTCTAGAGCCCGTGACCCACAACTACTGAGCCC
The DNA here is from genome assembly GCF_039906515.1 of Pseudorca crassidens. Taxonomy (NCBI): domain Eukaryota; kingdom Metazoa; phylum Chordata; class Mammalia; order Artiodactyla; family Delphinidae; genus Pseudorca; species Pseudorca crassidens. Next base: position 183,213,742 of record NC_090297.1, read on the forward strand.
ATGTGCCACAACTACTAAGCCTGTGTGCCCAGAGCCCGTGACCCACAACTACTGAGCCCATGTGCCACAACTACTAAGCCTGTGTGCCCAGAGCCCGTGACCCACAACTACTGAGCCCATGTGCCACAACTACTAAGCCTGTGCCCCCAGAGCCCGTGAGCCACAACTACTGAGCCCGCGTGCCACAACTACAGAAGCCTGCGCGCCTAGAGCCTGTGCTCCGCAACAAGAGAAGCCACCACAATGAGAAGCCCGTGCACTGCAACGAAGAGTAGCCCCCACTCACCACAACTAGAGAAAGCCTGCGCACAGAAACGAAGACTCAATGCAGCCAAAAATAAATAAAATTAAACCTTTAAAAAGAAAAATTTGACATTGCCTGGTAAAGCTGAAAATATGTATGCCCCCTTGATCCTGAAATTTCAGTCGTAGGCATATACCCTAGAGAAACTCTCATGCTATACTGCACTCTGTATGTACAAGAAAGTTCATAGGAGCATTGTAGTCATAGCCCAAAAGTGAAAAATCCAAATGTTTGTCAACTGTATACTAAATAAACAAATTGTAGTTTATTTATACAATGGAATACAGCAATAAACGTAAATAAACTACACCTGCTCACATCCATATAGACCAATCTCAGAAACATAATGTTGAAAGTATAAGCTAGTTAGAAAACATATAGCATGATTGAATTTACATAAAGACAAAATATAACTACCATATATTGTTTAGGGATGTTTAGTGATTGTTTAGAGATCACTAAAGGGGGACGTGAGAGAAGAAAGACATGCTGGAGACTTCTAAGATATCGACATTGCTCTTTTTCCTCCTCTGGGTAGAGGTTAAGAGGTTTTCCTTAATCACTTTTTAAAGTGTCCATATGTTTTACGCATGTCTTCATCAAGCTATTGCTGCAGTAGTGCCGTGTACGGCTCCCAGATCTCGGTGCCCCATAAGAACAAACGTTTGTTTTCCTGGCTCAAGGGGGCGAGTGCTGGCGGCTCTTGGTGGCAGACTGTGCTTTGAACTCAGGTCTGCCCGTAAGTGTCCTCCTCTCCCTGGATCACCAGCTCCCCAGGGCATGTTCTCCTGGCACCCAGCAGAAGCACAAGAAGCCAAGTCAAATCCACAGGAAGACGGGCTTCCCTGGTGGCGCAGTGGTTGGGAGTCCACCTGCCGATGCAGGGGACGCGGGTTCGTGCCCCGGTCCGGGAAGATCCCACATGCCGCGGAGCGGCTGCGCCCGTGAGCCATGGCCGCTGAGCCTGCGCGTCCGGAGCCTGTGCTCCGCAACGGGAGAGGCCGCAACGGTGAGAGGCTCGCGTACCGCAAAAAAAAAAAACAAATAAGGAAAGAAAATCAAGACCACAGTAAGTTACAACTTCACACCCTCTAGGATGGTTATAATCAATATGAGAGACAACAGCATGTGTTGACGAGGATGTAGAGGAATTGAAACCTTCATCCGTTGCTGACGGTAATAGAAAATGATGCATCTACTGTGGAAAATAGATTGGCAGTTCCTCAAAATGTCAAACATAGAGGTACCACAGGATTCAGTTCTATCCCTAGGTATATATACTCAAGAGAATCAAAAATATGCTTATCTAAAAATTTGTGTATGAACATTCATAACAGCCTTACCCACAACAGGCAAATAGGGGCAACAAACCAAGTGTCCATTAACTAATGAATGGATAAAGAAAATGATCCATCCATACAGTGGAATAGTATTTGGCCATAAAAAGAAATGAAGGGACTTCCCTGATGGCACAGTGGTTAAGACTGTGCCTGCCAATGCAGGGGACACAGGTTTGAGCCCCAGTCCAGAAAGATCCCACATGCCGCGGAGCTACTAAGCCCGTGCGTCACGACTACTGAGCCTGCACTCGAGAGCCCGCGAGCCAAAACAACTGAGACCACGTGCCACAACTACTGAAGCCCGCACGCCTAGAGCACATGCTTCACAACACGAGAAGCCACCACAGTGAGAAGCCCACGAACCACAACGAAGAGTAGCCACCGCTCACCATAATTAGAGAAAGCCAGCACACAGCAACGAAGACCCAATGCAGCCAAAAATAAATAAATAAATTGATTTATTTATTTAAAAAAAAAGAAATGAAATACTGATACATATTACAACACGGACAAGCCTTGAACACACTGTACTGAGTGAAAGAAGCTAGACCCAAAGACACATAGTGTAGGATCCCTGAAATGTCTAGAATGGGCAAATCCATCCATCAAGAAAGAAAGTAGATTGGTGGTTGTTTAGAGTTTGTGGAAGAGGGGAAATGGGGAGGGGCTCCTAATGGATACAGGGTTCCTTTTTGGGATGATGAAAATGTTCTGGAATTAGATCATGGTAATGGTTGCACAACTCTGTGAATGCACTAAAAACCACTGAATTGTACACTTTATAATGGTGAATTTTATGGTATGTGAATTATGTCTCAATAAAAAATAAGATTCGATTGGCCAGAGTAAATCAATAAGATAAGAAGATACAGATGTTCTGCCTGCTCTAGAAGAAGAGGCTGGAAGGCTACACAGCAAAGGGTTGGTGCATAATCCACAGCTGGAGGGAGTAAAAAGGAGGAAAAAATAATCCAACTGACTAAACATAATTTTCAGTATTTTTATAGATTTTAAACATGTTTTCAAAGCTTAAAAAGCAAGAAGGGGGCTTCCCTGGTGGCGCAGTGGTTAAGAAGCCACCTGCCAACACAGAGGACATGGGTTTGACCCCTGGTCCGGGAAGATCCCACATGCCGCAGAGCAACTAAGCCTGTGTGCCACAACTACTGAGCCTGCGCTCTAGAGCCCGTGAGCCACAACTACTGAGCCTGCGTTCTAGAGCCCACGAGCCACAACTACTGAGCCTGTGTGCCACAACTACTGAAGTCTGTGCACCTAGAGCCCGTGCACCACAACGAAGAGTAGCCCCTACTCACTGCAACTAGAGAACGCCCGTGCGCAGCAATGAAGACCAAAAGCAGCCAAAGATAAATTAAATAAATTAATTTTTTAAAAAAAGCAAGGAGGAATTCTTATGAGAGAGGAACTTGGGAATGCCCAACCTTAATTTAAATACACACAAACACACACACACACACACACACACACACACGCACCCCTCCTGTAGAAGTCCTTTTAGGAGTTTCTTGAAACAAGATGGAAATAAACCTCAAAACACCACTAATTAAGGATGAGAAACAACTGGAATTTGTGAAGCATCTGAATTATAAACATTCTTGAAGTACAGATTCATTCCTTTCAAGTACAAACAACATAATTAACGTAGAGAAAAAAAAATCACCTGATAGAGATCTTTAGAAGATTTCAAATTGCAATTAGCACATCAATTATCCACATAGATATTCTGTTTCTGAAGTACTTAGTGGAATTTTTTCAGTGCCTCAAAACATGTATTCTGCTGAACAACTTAAAAATCTCCTCTCACCCTCAGATCTTGTTTACAGATTTAATGTATGGTACCTCTAAATTGTTTGCTTAGCAAAAGAAACCTCAATACTGCTCCCAACTCAACCATCACCAGTTGGAAATCACCCAAGTTCCAATTCCATTTGGTTTTACTCAGAGGAGATCACAGTAAAGCAGGGAATGGGAAGAAAAGAGTCTCTAAATTCAGGTCTCAGAATTAAGGCTCCTGGGTGTTCTGATTCTGTACACCTGCCTTGTGCTCTTCTGTACCCGCCAGGATTACGCTGGCCTGTGTCAATGCAGCCTGAAAACTTCAGGACTTCCCACAGGGAAATTCCTCATTAAAGCTTGGCTTTATCCAAAACAGATCTGATCCTGTTGCACTCAGACTCATGTCCTATGTTTCTGTCTTGCCATAATCGAACTACCCTAAGTAATCGAGGCAAAAGTCTGCCAGCCAGCCACATGTTGAGTCCAATCTCCCACCACCCCACCCCACTCCACCCCACCACACACACACACACACACACACACACACACACACACACACGGCCCTTGTAAATCACGACGCCCTCCTTAGCATTTGAGCTCACAACTCAGCTCTTCACATGGGGCTCACTGTGGGCTAGAGAACCCGCAATTTCACGAGTTACAGGGAAAAAGAGAGAGAGAGAAAATGAGCCCTGAAGACCAGGCAGAGAAGGGAGGCAAGGAAAGGGCAATGAGAGGGTTAGAAGTAGTTCTTGGACGACCGGGGAGCAGAACAGCAATTGTGTTACAACCAAAAAAAGAGGGGGTGGGGGAGAGATAAACTAGGAGTTTGGGATTAGCAGATACAAACCGCTATATATAAAGTAGATAGGGAATTCCTTGGCGGTCCAGTGGTTAGGACTGCACGCTCTCACTGCCGAGAGCCTGGGTTCAAGCCCTGGTTGGGGCACTAAGATCCCACAAGCCCTGTGGTACGGCCAAAAATAAATCAATCAAATAAACAGCAAGTTCCTACTGTGGAGCACAGGGAACTATATTCAATATCTTGTAATAACCTATAGTGGAAAAGAATATGAAAAAGAGTATATGTATAAAGGAATCACTTTGCTGGACACTTGAAATTAACACAGCATTGTAAAACAACTATAGTTTGATAAAAAAAAATTTTTTAAATAAAAGAAAAGGAGTGTGAGAAGAAGGTCATAACGCTGTTCCTCTAACAGTTAAGCAAAAGAAAAGGAAGCTAAAGAGGAAAGAAACTACAAAATGTGTAACAGGAAAGACACAATATTTTCCATGATAAACAAAATTCGGGCAAAGTAATTGATTTCACATGGTCAAAACTCAATAATATTTGTTGAATGAATAAGTAAATGAATGATTAATTTTGAAGCAACTTCAATAAAACTAAACTCATCATTTTCTCTCCAAAACTCATTTTTTCTTCTGTTAATAATATAATCATTTTCTCTGTTGCCCAAACTCAGAACCCCTGGTATGACCTGTACTATCCATTTTGCTCTACCGTGTCAACTTCAGCCTTTCAGGTATAATTAATTCTTTCCTCGTCAGGCCTTTTTATCCGTCCTTCCTGTGCACTCTGACCTACTCAGCCTGCATCTTAACTGTGGATTCAACGAGTGTTTAGTGTGTACACATTACACATTCTTGACCCCGTCTACGCATCTTACACCACAAGATGCTCTCGCCTCCAACGAGTTCAAATCAGACATATAAGCAAATAATGCAACGTGACAAAAATCACCTGGGAGCTATTTACTAGAAACTGCCTGACCAGCTCATAACTGAATTATTATTATAATCCCACTCTCTAGAGCCTCTTCCCTTTGAAATAATATTTTCAGCTCCCCTATCCTGAGGGATGATTATGTGTCCAGCACTCAGGAAAGTACCAAGCGTTTTACATACTTCACCTCATTCACTTCTCACGATAACGCTAGAGTTGTTTAAAAATGAGGAAACAGTGTTTTTCACCACAATTAAAAATACAAAGTGATTAATGAAGTTTTGTTAATGAGGGAACTGAGGCCCAGAATGGTTCAACGTCTTGCCAAAGTTGACGCCGGAGCAGCAGTCCTGCTCTCATCCTCTGCGCGGACTGTTCACGGTCACCAGATGCATTTCCTTAAAACGCTGTGTCACTCGCTTCTCCAAAACCCACCCACTGCAGGAGGCCAGGACTTCGATGCCCTCGACACCTAATCACAGCCTGCTTTACTAGCTTGACTCTCCCCAACACAAACTTCATTCCCTTCGGGATGAACTCCACCCACCCCTGCACCCCCTGCCACATTCCAGCTCATTCTAATCTGTTCCTTCCCCAAACCCCACATGGCCTGCCCCTCTCCAACTACTTATATCTTGTCTGTGCTCCAAGACCCAGCTGAAGTCATAGCTCCTCCCTAAAAAATATTCTCCACCAGCAGAAGCCCACGCTCATGTCCTCTTCTCTGGAATCTCAAAATCTTGATACATAATTAACTTGTACAGAATCAGAGACTGCCTTGAATCGCTATTTAACCTTTCTTTTTAATTGAAGGATGGTTGATCTACAATGTTGTGTTAGTTTCAGGTGTCTAGCAAAGTGATTCAGTTATACATACGTACATGTCTATTTTTTTCAGATTCTTTGCCCTTATAGGTTCCTATAAAATATTGAGTAGAGTTCCCTGTGCTGTACAGTAGGTCCTTGTTGGTTATCTATTTTATATATAGCAGTACATTTTAATCCCAAACTCTGAATTTATCCCTGCCCCCCTTCCCCTTTGGTAATCATCAATTAGTTTTCTATGCCCATGGGTCTATTCCTGTTTTGTACACAAGTTCATTTGTATCGTTTTTTTAGATTCCACACAGAAGCCGTATCATATAATATTTGTCTTTCCCTGTCTGGTTTACATCACCAAATTGCTATTTAATCTACAAGCATCTATCCTTCACTGTGAACTCCAAGAATCAAGGATCCTAATTTTGATATCTCTTTACATCTCTTACCTTTGCCTTTTACAAAGAAGCGACTTAACGAATAAATTGAACACTAGGACATCAATAAATGACTCATCACTAGCTAACATTCTTTGGGGCTTATCGGAATCAGAAATATAAGAATTAATGCTTGTCGAAATGATAAAATGCATATCAGCAAGGAAAATGTCACAAATAGAGCACTGAAGTGCATACTTAACTTATAATTAATTTTCCAGTGTATAAGTGTATTTTAATATATTAGCATAATCTCACTGATGAAAAAAGCTGTAAAAAAAAAATCCAGCCTAAAATAGTATTTCACCACAGAGTTACACATTTTTAATAACATCAAAATGTGCTCCACGATGTGCTAATTAACCCAACCCAGATTTGCTGTCAGCATCTAGACATCAGAAGAAAAGGAAAATTGAGGAGTAACTGCCACAAGATCCTTCTAATTCTTACTCCACTGAGGACAGAAGAAAAGGACAGAGGCAAAAGTGAGATATAAGGTAGAGCTCCCTTACCTGACCTGGTGCTTCTGAGAAGTTATAGAACCAATTACTTTGGAAGTCTAAAACTACAGGAATAAGACTAGTCCTTTCAAACATCCGGATCATGGATTAAATGATTTCTCAAGGACCTTGCCAAATCATTCTTTTTTTCCTAAGACAGCAGAGTTAGAGACTTTTAAGGGGCTGTGCAACATCTCAACTCTCGCCCCGCTTTCCTTCCTGCTGCCAGCTCTCCACCCTCAGCTCCGGGAGAGCTTTGATCTTCCTAACGATACACCCAATACCCATCACCCCAGAAACAGTGTTAGCTGAGTTATGGACCTCTTAAAGTCCCCTGCAGCAAAATGGCAAATTCTGGTTCTGATTTTACTAAATCTTTAGTAGTACACCTGACACAGCGACCCAGGGTGAAGCCTCAGTACGAACGATGAAATGTATGCCCTACAGATAGAGCCAACTTCCCGGGTAGTATCAGCGCACTCTATTTGCCCTGAAAATACTTTATTTGATCTGCAGGATATACTGCTATCCAGCCTTGCTTGGAAACAGCTTTCTATTTCATTAAGTGGTTAAAGACAGAGCTTTCATGACAAGAAGGATTGATGTGTGCCCCTCAACTACACTCTGAGAGCCATGAGTATGAAAATTAGGCCATTACAGCCAAACTCAATAGCACATTGTTTGCAGTCACTGTCAGCAGTGTCAACCTGAGAAAGATTCATTCCCTGACACGCAGGAGAGAGGACAGCATGGTCGGGTCCAAAAGCATATGGTATTAATGCCAGAACATCCTTGGCCAAATCGCAGCTGCACCACTTATGTCCTATGTGGCTTTGGGCAAAGAAATTGGCCCCTCTGAGATTCAGTATTTTCATCAGGAAAATGGGCAAGATAATTACCAACCTTGCATTGTTGAATGGACTAGAGATCAATATGCGTGCAGTACTTGACAATTATTAGAAGCTACAAATGTGGAAGATGGTATGATTGTTACTATTATGAGTGTCATGAGAATTAGAAAGGGCAGGAAGTGAGCACAAACTTACCCAGAGTGAAGTACAGTAAAAGGTGTCATAAATATACTTTCAGGAGTGTGTGGGGTTCAGAAGCTTCCTGCAAACTGATTTGACTGAAATTTTCTTTTCAAATTCCCAAGTGTCTCCTGGGCAGAATACAGGTGTGAGTGTTTTAAGAGACCAGCACGATAAGTAGACCAGGTAAGTGTAGTCTACCAGGTACCATCAAGGTCCAATTTACAGTTCACAGTCGTCAATTTAAAGTGAAACCAGTCAGCAGAGTTATGTGTTAATATCAGAATATTTGTTTTTAAATACTTCAGCATTCTAGATGCTCATTCTATAGAGATTTAACTTAAAGGACTCTGTAGAATAATATTCTACTTTGAACAAAATGGTTAATATTATTAAAAATATCCAATACCTAGTATATTAGACGTATGAGCTTTTAGAAAGAGCCAAAAGTCTTTTCATCTACATTTCTGAAACATGTACTAATGATAAATTCAACTGTGTTTGGTTTTACTTTCATGTCAAAAAATGTCTCTATCTTGAATACCAATCTTACCCATCAATATAATTAGAGGAATCTCTAGAGATTATTAGTATGAAAAAAATAAGGAAGAGTTAGAGGGACGAATGAGGTTGCCAAATATATTTTATGAGTAAATTCTTGTACAACAGACTTGACAAATAAGATAACTCCTTACAGTTCAGAATCTGTGAAAGCTACGAGTTTAAACAAAAAGCTTGCTGAAATGTTTGCCATAGATTGTCAGTGATTTTCAGATACTGAGAACAATGGATTTTTGAGATCTCTCCAGGGTATGAATTCTAAAACTCATGTCACTGAAAAAGTTTCCTAAATTACATTCTACTTTGTACAAAATGGTTAATATTACTAAAAATATCCAATACCTTGTATTTTAGATGTATGAACTTTTAGAAACAGCCAGAAGTCTTTTGTCTACATTTCTGAACCACGTATTGATGATAAAGTCAACCGTGTTTGGTTTTACTTTCATGTCGAGAAACATTTCTATCTTGAATACCAATCTTACACATAAATATAATTAAAGGAATCTATGTAGAATGAGAAATGATGCCACTGACAATGGAACAAACAAGGCTCTGAGTGGCTTAGGAAGCACAGCCCTATGTCCAGTCCACACCCTTCGGTTGTGTGGGCTCAGGAAGTAAACACAGCTGAGTGTAACAGAAATGCAGGCTGTGGGCAGGAAGATGGTGGCCACATCCCTATTCTCCTGCAGGGGAAGACAACACGGCATGTAAGACATTTTGGAAATGCCTGACCAGCTACTCATACGACATGGCCAAACAATAAAGAACTGTAACTACTGAATGTCTTTAAAATAAAACAAAACAGGACTTCCCTGGTGGCACAGTGGTTAAGAATCCGCCTGCCGGAAGCTTCCGGGAAGACGGCGAAAGAGTAAGACGCGGAGATCATCGTCCTCCCCACAGATACACCAGAAATACATCTACACGTGGAACAACTCCTACAGAACACCTACTGAACGCTGGCAAAAGACCTCAGACCCCCCAAAAGGCAAGAAACTCCCCACGTACCTGGGTAGGGCAAAAGAAAAAAGAATAAACAGAGACAAAAGCATAAGGACGGCCCTGCACCAGTGGGAGGGAGCTGTGAAGGAGGAAAGGTTTCCAGACGCTAGAAGCCCCTTCGCGGGCGGAGACTGTGGGTGGCGGAGGGGGGAGCTTCGAAGCCGCGGAGGAGAGCGCAGCAACAGGGGTGCAGAGGGCAAAGAGGAGAGATTCCCGCACAGAGGATCACGGCCGACCGGCACTCACCAGCCCAAGAGACTTGTCTGCTCATTCGCCGGGGCGGGCGGGGCTGGGAGCTGAGGCTTGGGCTTCGGTCGGAGCACCGGGAGAGGTTGGCGGCGTTAACACAGCCTGAAGGGGCTAGTGCGCCATGGCTGGCCAGAAGGGAGTCCGAGGAAAAGTCTGGAGCTCCCGAAGAGGCAGGAGACTTTTTCTTCCCTCTTTGTTTCCTGGTGCGCGAGGAGAGGGGATTAAGAGCGCTGCTTAAAGGAGCTCCAGAGACAGGCGCGAGCCGCGGCTAACATGGCGGCATGAGACGCTAAGGCTGCTGCTGCCGCCACCAAGAAGCCTGTGTGCGAGCACAGGTCACTGTCCACACACCGCTCCCTGCCGGGGAGCCTGTGCAACCGGCCACTGCCGGGTTCCCGGTATCCAGGGACAACTTCCCCAGGAGAATGAACGGCGCGCCGGCCTCTGCCGCCGCAGGCCCGCCCCGCACTCTGTGCCCCTCCCTCCCCCCCCCCCCCCCCCCCCGGCCTGAGTGAGCCAGAGCCCCGGAAGCAGCTGCTCCTTTAACCCCGTCCTGTCTGAGCGAAGAACAGACGCCCTCCGGCGACCTACACGCAGAGGCGGGGCCAAATCCAAAGCTGAGCCCTGGGAGCTGTGCGAACAAAGAAGAGAAAGGGAAATCTCTCCCAGCAGCCTCAGAAGCAGCGGATTAAAGCTCCACAATCAACTTGATGTACCCGGCATGTGTGGAATACATGAATAGACAACGAATCATCCCAAATTGAGGAGGTGGACTTTGAGAGCAAGATTTATGGGTTTTTCCCCTTTTCCTCTTGTTGTGAGTGTGTATGTGTATGCTTGTGTCTGAGATTTTGTCTGTATAGCTCTGCTTCCACCATTTGTCCTACGGTTCTATCCGTCCGTTTTTTTGTTTGTTTTTAATTTTTTTCTTTTTTTCTTAATAATTATTTTTTTATTTTAATGACTTTACTATATTTTATCTTACTTTATTTTACTTTATCTTCTTTCTTTCTTTTTTCCTTCCTTCCCTCCTTCCTTCCTTCCTTCCTCCCTCCCTGCCTCCCTCCCTCCCTTCTTTCTTTCTTTCTTTCTTTCTTTCTCCTTCTACTAATTCTTTCTTTCTACTTTTTCTCCCTTTTCTTCTGAGCCGTGTGGATGAAAGGCTCTTGGTGCTTCAGCCAGGAGTCAGTGCTGTGCCTCTGAGGTGGGAGAGCCAACTTCAGGACACTGGTCCACAAGAGACCTCCCATAATATCAAACGGCAAAAATCTCCCAGAGATCTCCATCTCAACACCAGCACCCAGCCTCACTCAATGACCAGCAAGCTACAGTGCTGGACATCCTATGCCAAACAACTAGCAAGACAGGAACACAACCCCATCCATTAGCAGAGACGTTGCCTAAAATCATAATAAGTCCACAGACACCCCAAAACACACCACCAAACGTGGACCTGCCCACCAGAAAGACAAGATCCAGCCTCATCCACCAGAACACAGGCACTAGTCCCCTCCACCAGGAAGCCTACGCAACCCACTGAACCAACCTTAGCCACTGGGGACAGACAGCAAAAACAATGGGAATTACGAACCTGCAGCCTGCAAAAAGGAGACCCCAAACACAGTAAGGTAAGCAAAATGAGAAGACAGAAAAACACACAGCAGATGAAGGAGCAAGATAAAAACCCACCAGACCTAACAAACGAAGAGGAAATAGGCAGTCTACCTGAAAAAGAATTCAGAATAATAATAGTAAAGATGATCCAAAATCTTGGAAATAGAATAGACAAAATGCAAGAAACATTTAACAAGGACCTAGAAGAACTAAAGATGAAACAAGCAACGATGAACAACACAATAAATGAAATTAAAAATACTCTAGATGGGATCAATAGCAGAATAACTGAGGCAGAAGAATGGATAAGTGACCTGGAAGATAAAATAGTGGAAATAACTACTGCAGAGCAGAATAAAGGAAAAAGAATGAAAATAACTGAGGACAGTGTCAGAGACCTCTGGGACAACATTAAGCGCACCAACAATCGATTTATAGGGGTTCCAGAAGAAGAAGAGGAAAAGAAAGGGACTGAGAAAATATTTGAAGAGATTATAGTTGCAAACTTCCCTAATATGGGAATGGAAATAGTTAATCAAGTCCAGGAAGCACAGAGAGTCCCATACAGGATAAATCCAAGGAGAAATATGCCAAGACACATTTTAATCAAAATGTCAAAAGTTAAATACAAAGAAAACATATTAAAAGCAGCAAGGGAAAAACAACAAGTAACACACAAGGGAATCCCCATAAGGTTAACAGCTGATCTTTCAGCAGAAACTCTGTAAGCCAGAAGGGACTGGCAGGACATATTTAAAGTGATGAAGGAGAAAAAAAACCTGCAACCAAGATTACTCTACCCAGCAAGGATCTCATTCAGATTTGATGGAAAAATTAAAACCTTTACAGGCAAGCAAAAGCTGAGAGAGTTCAGCACCACCAAACCAGCTTTACAACAACTGCTAAAGGAACTTCTCTAGGCAAGAAACACAAGAGAAGAAAAAGACCTACAATAACGAACCCAAAACAATTAAGGAAATGGGAATAGGAACATACATATCAATAATTACCTTAAATGTAAATGGACTAAATGCTCCCACCAAAAGACACAGATTAGCTGAATGGATACAAAAACAAGACCCATATATTTGCTGTCTACAAGACACCGAGTTTAGACCTAGAGACACATACAGACTGAAACTAAGGGGATGGAAAAAGATATTCCATGCAAATGGAAACAAAAAGAAAGCTGAAGTAGCAATTCTATCAGACAAAATAGACTTTAAAATAAAGAATATTAGAAGAGACAAAGAAGGACACTACATAATGATCAAGGGATCGATCCAAGAAGAAGATATAACAGTTGTAAATATTTATGCACCCAACATAGGAGCACCTCAATACATAAGGCAAATACTAACAGCCATAAAAGGGGAAATCGACAGTAACACATTCATAGTAGGGGACTTTAACATCCCACTTTCACCAATGGACAGATCATCCAAAATGAAAATAAATAAGGAAACACAAGCTTTAAATGATACATTAAACAAGATGGACTTAATTGATATCTATAGGACATTCCATCCAAAAACAACAGAATACACATTTTTCTCAAGTGCTCATGGATCATTCTACAGAATACATCATATCCTGGGTCACAAATCAAGCCTTGGTAAAATTAAGAAAATTGAAACTGTATCAAGTATCTTTTCCAACCACAACACTATGAGACTAGATATCAATTACAGGAAAAGATCTGTAAAAAATACAAACACATGGAGACTAAACAATAGACTACTTAATAACGAAGTGATCACTGAAGAAACCAAAGAGGAAATCAAAAAATATCTAGAAACAAATGACAATGGAGACACGACGACCCAAAACCTATGGGGTGCAGCAAAAGCAGTTCTAAGAGGGAAGTTTATAGCAATACAATCCTACCTTAAGAAACAGGAAACATCTCGAATAAACAACCGAACCTTGCACCGAAAGCAATTAGAGAAAGAAGATTTAAAAAAACCCAAAGTTAGCAGAAGGAAAGAAATCATAAAAATCAGATCAGAACTAAATGAAAAAGAAATGAAGGAAACGATAGCAAAGATCAATAAAACTAAAAGCTTGTTCTTTGAGAAGATAAGCAAAATTGATAAACCATTAGCCAGACTCATCAAGAAAAAAAGGGAGAAGACTCAAATCAATAGAATTAGAAATGAAAAAGGAGAAGTAACAACTGACACTGCAGAAATACAAAAGATCATGAGAGATTACTACAAGCAACTATATGCCAATAAAATGGACAACCTGAAAGAAATGAACAAATTCTTAGAAATGTACAACCTGCCAAGACTGAATCAGGAAGAAATAGGAAATATGACCAGACCAATCACAAGCACTGAAATTGAAACTGTGACTAAAAATCTTCCAACAAACAAAAGCCCAGGACCAGATGGCTTCACAGGCGAATTCTATCAAACACTTAGAGAAGAGCTAACACCTATCCTTCTCAAACTCATCCAGAATACAGCAGAGGGTGGAACACTCCCAAACTCATTCTACGAGGCCACCATCACCTTGATACCAAAAACAGACAAGGATGTCACAAAGAAAGAAAACTACAGGCCAATATCACTGATGAACATAGATACAAAAATCCTCAACAAAATACTAGCAAACAGAATCCAACAGCACATTAAAAGGATCATACACCATGATCAAGTGGGGTTTATTCCAGGAATGCAAGAATTCTTCAATATACGCAAATCAATCAACGTGATACACCATACTAACAAATTGAAGGAGAAAAACCATATGATCATCTCAATAGATGCAGAGAAAGCTTTTGACAAAATTCAACACCCATTTATGATAAAAACCCTGCAGAAAGTAGGCATAGAGGGAACTTTCCTCAACATAATAAAGGCCATATATGACAAACCCACAGCCAACATCGTCCTCAATGGTGAAAAACTGAAAGCATTTCCACTAAGATCAGGAACAAGACAAGGTTGCCCACTCTCACCACTCTTATTCAACATAGTTTTGGAAGTTTTAGCCACAGCAACCAGAGAAGAAAAGGAAATAAAAGGAATCTAAATCAGAAAAGAAGAAGTAAAGCTGTCACTGTTTGCAGATGACATGATACTCTACACAGAGAATCCTAAAGATGCTACCAGAAAACTACTAGAGCTAATCAATGAATTTGGTAAAGTAGCAGGATACAAAATTAATGCACAGAAATCTCTGGCATTCCTATACACTAATGATGAAAAATCTGAAAGTGAAATCAAGAAAACACTCCCATTTACCATTGCAACAAAAAGAATAAAATATCTAGGAATAAACCTACCTAAGCAGACAAAAGACCTGTATACAGAAAATTATAAGACACTGATGAAAGAAATTAAAGGTGGTACAAATAGATGGAGAGATATACCATGTCCTTGGATTGGAAGAATCAACATTGTGAAAATGACTCTACTACCCAAAGCAATCTACAGATTCAATGCAATCCCTATCAAACTACCACTGGTATTTTTCACAGAACTAGAACAAAGTATTTCACAGTTTGTATGGAAACACAGAAGACCCTGAATAGCCAAAGCAATCTTGAGAACAACAAACGGAGCTGGAGGAATCAGGAATATAATAAAGGAATATAATACGGATAAAGACACAGAGCTGGAGGAATCAGGAATATAATAAAGGAATATAATAGGAATAAAGACACAGACCGACTAGAGAATGGACTTGAGGATATGGGGAGGGGGAAGGGTAAGCTGTGACAAAGCGAGAGAGTGGCATGGACATATATACACTACCAAACGTAAAATAGATAGCTAGTGGGAAGCAGCCGCATAGCACAGGGAGATCAGCTCGGTGCTTTGTGACTGCCTGGAGGGGTGGGATAGGGAGGGTGGGAGGGAGGGAGACGCAAGAGGGAAGAGATATGGGAACATATGTATATGTATAACTGATTCACTTTGTTATAAAGCAGAAACTAACACACCATTGTAAAGCAATTATACTCCAATAAAGATGTAAAAAAAAAAAAGAAAAAAGAATCCGCCTGCCAATGTAGAGGACACGGGTTTGAGCCCTGGTCCGGGAAGATCCCACATGCCGCGGGAACAACTAAACGCACGTGCTACAACTAACTACTGAAGCCCCCGCGCCACAACTACTGAAGCCTGTGCGCCTAGAGCCCGTGCTCCACAACAAGAGAAGCCACCACAATGAGAAGCCCGCGCACCGCAACGAAGAGTAGCCCCCGCTCGCTGCAACTAGAGAAAGCCCGCGAGCAGCAACGAAGACCCAACGCGGCCATAAATAAATAAATAATTTTTTTAAAAAAAAAGGAAAAACATTTTTAAACTGTTTTCCGAAAGAAAGCCTTCGCATTGTACTTTGTAGCGATGAATATCTACAGCGCAGAATCCACTGACAGCTACTGGTTCCTTGCAGAAAAAGCAGTTTGTTGGCTGGAACGGTTACGAGAGGGTACGTATCCCATGGGGATGCCTGCTGCGAAGAGCTTCAGGTCGCGATGCTCCAGGAAGACGCAGAGAGAGCTGAGACGCAGATGGAAAGTCAGAGGCGATGTTGCTTCACTGAAAGGCAATTACATTGCCCCACTGCTACATTTCTAGGTCCAAGACTTAAGAACAAAGTTTGCCCAACTGATTATGTAAAACATCATGTGTATACAAAAATTTTTAATAAAAAATACACATTATTCATTAAGTACTTTTTTCTCCCCCGAAAAAAGAGACCTGCTCTTTGTGGCTCCTGCATGCTGACCCCGGGTCCCTGCTGCCTCACAGGACCTCTCAGGGTGCCCTTGCATCCCCGGCAGATGGGAACTTCTGGATCTCCTGCACACTATGCTTGTGTGTTGAATAAAGGCCGCCTCCTGGGACACCTCTCTCTGCCAATGGCATTTCTATATCTTTACCATTAGCCCAAGTGTTGTCAGGTGTAGTCGTGTGTGTGTGTGTGTGTGTGTGTGTTTGTCTGGGTGAATAAAAGGGGCAAGACATACATGCTGTCGCGTGATTTCTTTTTTCTTTTTCTTTTTGGCCACACCACACGACATGCAGGATCTTGGTTCCCCAGCCAGGAATCAAACCCAGGCCCCCTGCAATGGAAGTACAGAGTCTTAACCACTAGACCACCAGGGAAGTCCCTGTCACCTGATTTCTTGCTGGTCTCCAGCTGCAATGTCCTGCTGCTGTTCCCTGGGGAGTATAGCCTCTATCTTCCCTAAGCCACCATTGATGTCACTAGTCTTACCTGGTGTTTGGTAGTGTCAGCCTCCACTGTTGAATTCAAATGGCCTCAGGGACACCCCAGTAAAGACGCCCAGGAGGCCATTGGAAATCCTTTTTCTTCTTTCTTTTTTTAAAGCTATTTTTTCTGCATCTATTGAGATGATCATATGGGTTGTTGTTTTCTTTTTGTTTGTTTTGTTTTTTTGCGGTACGCGGGCCTCTCACTGTTGTGGCCTCTCCCGTTGCGGAGCACAGGCTCCGGACGCGCAGGCTCAGCGGCCATGGCTCACGGGCCCAGCCACTCCGCGGCATGTGGGATCTTCCTGCACCGGGGCACGAACCCGTGTCCCCTGCATCGTCAGGCGGACTCTCAACCACTGTGCCACCAGGGAAGCCCTGGGTTGTTTTTTTAATAAATTTTTGAATTAATTAATTTATTTATTTTGGCTGCATTGGGTCTTCGTTGCTGCGCGCGGGCTTTCTCTAGTTGCGGCGAGCGGGGGCTATTCTTCGTTGCGGTGCACAGGCTTCTCATTGCGGTGGCTTCTCGTTGCAGAGCACGGGCTCTAGGCACTCAGGCTTCAGTAGTTGTGGCACGCGGGGTCAGTAGTTGTGGTGCATGGGCTTAGCTGCTCCGTGGCATGTGGGATCTTCCCGGACCAGGGCTTGAACCCATGTCCCCTGCGTTGGCAGGCAGATTCTTAAGCACTGCACACCAGGGAAGTCCCAGCCGTTGGAATTTCTGATTCAGAAAAAAAAGTTCTGGAAGTCTTCAAAGTGCACAGTAAATTTGATACTGATGGGAATGACTGAGATCACTTAAGGAAAGCAAGGCTGAATTCCTTTGCTCTTACACCCAACTCTGTGTAATCAATCCCCATCTTTCTGTGAACCCCAAGAGGATAAAGAACATGTCGATGTCCAATTCTCCTTGAACTGTGCTGAGCACGGGATCAGGCTCAGTAGATCCCCAAGACTGAATTGCTACGTCCTTCCTTTCTTGGTGGGTGGTAAACAGGAAGTCCCATCGGTCCCTCTTTCCAGAGTAGGAAGCATATCAGCTTGGCAGAGATGGGTCTTCTCTTTGTGAGCCTTCTCTTAAGATGGTCAAGAGCCTGGTACCCGGAAAACAATGTCCGGAGACCTTGGGTGTGTGGGTGTGAATCAAGGTCTGCCCTGGAAGCCAGGGGTCCGGAGTTATGTCCCCTCCAGAATGAGTCACTCACTGATCTTTCTGCTTCAGCCCTCTCCCGGCCACCACCACAAGCAAATAGGAACAGAATGCTTCTCCTTTGTCTCAGTCAATATGCTGTGAGTGCTTCAACAGGGTGGTTTATAAACATGCTAGAGAGTCAATGTAACCGACACTGACAACAGCTACAACAGCATGGAGGCTCCTGGGTGCAGAGTTTGTCTCCAATCACTGTTCATTTAACTCTTCAGGAAGCAAGAGACAGGAGACACCATAGGGTATCCTCAGAAGTACAATGTAAGTGGGAGTCAAGCCAAAACAGTCACCCACTCTTTTAATTTAATTATTCAGAACAGTTTGCATTTCTCCCAAACCTCTTAGCTCCCCAAAGCCTTTTCACATGCTGCTCTCTCTGGCTGAAAGACCTTTAGGTTTCTCCTTCCCCTAGCAAGTTCCAGCTCGTTCCTCAAGGCCCAGATCAAAGTTTCTCCCTTCTGGGAAGGGACCTGTGACACAGTGCTTCAATTGAGCATATTTTTAACCTTACATTCACACCTATTCATACTGGCTTCCCCCACTTACACTTTGAACTCTTCAAGACTGGGACTATATCATTCATTGTTTTAAACCCAGAACCTGAGTCTCAGAATTAATACACATTGTTTACAGAAAGTACTCAATAGTTTTAACGACACCTCTGGTCCTTTGCACGTGGTCTATAGTCTGATGCTTCAGAATATTCTCACGCAGCAGGAAAAAGTGAACCCGGGTATGAGCTGTACAACTCACGGGCTGGAACCCCTCCCTCCCTTTGTGGTAGGCGATATAGGATACTGGGCTGAAAGACCATAATGTCAATTTTTGGCAGGTTCAAACCCGAAGCTAAGTTTCCGGAGAAGCATCTCTGGTACTTTTTCAAGCATTTAATCTTCTGAGAATTTGAAGACAATAGAAGGATGTTTCTGGCATTAGCTGATCGTAAAGTTGTCATGATGCATTCTGGCATTTTCTAAATGTATTCAAAGCTGATGAAATGGAGATTTTAGATTTTGGCATTGAAAAAGGACCTTGAATTTCAGCCAGCAAGAGAAATAAAAGTGGTTTATATTGAAACCTAGGTAGGAAAATGTATTGGACATTCAAGAAAGATTTCAAGGTCCATAATCATTGACTTCACCATCAGGGGCTAAAACATCGTCCCAGTGGCCCGACGGGTTATAGTTCATTACAGTGTCACTTTACAGTGACGGCTCTCAACCACTGTCTGCATCGGAACCAATGGGGAGGGGAAGAACTTATTACAAATAATAAAGTACTGACATTTGCGAATGATGTTTCTATATTAAATTACTGTTTAGGTTCAAGATATTTCCCATCGATATGCTATCGTAAGTATTCCCTGGCATTTTTCTGAGTTGCAGATGAAAATTATAGTTTCAGATAATTCTAAGGGATCACACGTAAACTGCCGTCTACCTTGTCTGTATCACGATCCACAGTTAATAAGCTTTAAAGGGAATTAGGAATTACTTCCGTGCTTCGTTTCTCCACAAATTGGAGGTAAGGAGGAGATTTTTCAAAATGTAAATATGCTCACGAGCATATGGTGTACCTTTGAATGTTAATTAATGTGTGTTAGGACAGAAAAAAACATGTGCTTCTAAATTCCAGAATGTCTACCAGATTCATGAGAATAACGGCATAAAGAACTAAAGTCGACACCTCCTTGAGTCAACGTCCTGATTCCAGGTTTCTAGTGTTTTAGGATTGGAAGGAGAATCATCTTGAAGGAAGGTGTCTAAACTCAGTTAAAGTCAAGTTAAGATCTGCCAACTCCAAAAATGTCCTTTTTTCTCCCAGGAGGAGGGTTTGTAGTCATGCTTCAGGAATTTTATATGAGTAGAAGCTTCATAGTTATTTATAGGGATGCTTGATAGGTTTCGGTCTCTCCAAATATGTCCATTCTCCTGAAAAAAATAACAAAGGCAAACAAATTTGATATGCTGGGAAGATGGTGCTTTCATTTTTCATCAGTGATATCTTGAAGTTATCTGTGCACTTAACAGATCACAGTTATTACTGTAGAAATGTTCCCTCCTCACTCTTTGGGGCCTGGTTCTTTGGCCTCTTCCGTCCCTGTCGTCTTTGCTGCTCTCACTGTCATTCTTCCCTTGCCGCTTGGTCGATCACACACCCTTTTCCTTTTTGACCCATCCTTCCTGCTCTTGGTCTGAAATTAACATCCTCAAGCCCCAGTTACACCACGACTCTTCGTTTTCAACCACCTTGCCTTCTTGCGCACTTTTTTGCCCTCTATATCCTGTATCTTCTATAAAATCCGTGAGGTCAACACTGAGACTCAAGTGGCAAGAGATGATGAGTTTTAAATGTCAGACGTTCTGAGCAAAAGAGCACTTTAAAGATGTGTTTTGACTCGGTCTCCTTTCCTTGATATTTTTCTGCCGTCACAAGAAGTTACAATTCCAGATCTATTTTAATCCATGAGAGATGTCTAATCCTACAGGAGTCATGAAGCCTGCGTGACCTTAGGAAACATTAGGAGATGGAAAATTATGCTTTTGAGACCACGATAAACATATTCAATTAAAAACAAATTTTTTATGCTTCTCCCAGGTCTTTGTTTATGATTACTACTTAATATGTATTGATATTTTAACTACAATTTCACCATGCACCAGCCAGCTTCCTTTCATATTGGAAAAGCAGTTCTTTATCAACCACCTACTCTATACTTGACATTGCACAAAGCACTGGGAGATACAAAAAATATCCGATCTCATAGCTCTCAGCCTAATAAGACGGACCTACAAATATATAAGCGGTGCAATGCGATACCTGCATAACCCAGTATCTGCCAAAACAGTGAATGAACCATGGCAGGTAGGTGGGGAATTCAGAGCTAAATCAGATATGGACCCTGCCCTTAAGGAATTTACAGTCTAGCAAAGAAGAAAAGATAGGTACACGAAAAATAAAACAGGTTAGAAAATGAAAATCTTGGTGAAAATGTAAAGCAAAGGGGCAACGAAATTTTGGAGGAGAACATTTTCATCCAGAGAAATCCAAGATTTCCTAAAGATAATGGTATGTGAGCTGGAACTTGAAAACACAGCAATGAAAACTCCCTGTACTTTCAGTTCAGTTTTGCTGTAAACCTAAAACTGCTCTAAAGAATAAAGTTTATTCATTTAAAAAGAGAAAACGTAGCAGGAGAAATGGGTGTGTATAAATAAATGCATTTAGGTAGAGCAGCGTGGTAGGAAATACCGCCATCCTAGAGGATGGCCTAGGAAGAGAGACCCCATACGGGGCAGGGAAGTGACGTCAAGAGTAGAGAAGAGGGACTTCCCTAGTGGTCCACTGGTTAGGACTCCGCACTTTCACTGCCAAGGGCATGGGTTCGATCCCTGGTTGGGGAACTAAGGTCCTGCAAGCCACTGAGCACAGGCCAAAAAAAAAGAGTAAAGGAGAGACAGGAACAGAGCAAGAGATCAGGAGTCAATAAATCAGAGAGCTTCAAGGAGGAAGGTGGTTTTCTGGCTATCTATTGTTATGTAACAAACTTACTAGCTATTTTATTATACCTCTCGATTTTACGAGGCCAGAACTAAGGCAGGTTTGGGCTGGGCAATTCTTCTCTCCTAGGTGGTACCAATGGACACACTAGGGACATTCAGCTGGTGGCCGGGCTGGTCTGGACACACCCAGACAGCTTCACTCACACGTCTGATACCCTGTGAGGCCGGCTGGAAGGTTGGGCTCAGCTAAGCCCCTCCCCTTCTCCACGTGGTCTCAGGGCCTGTCCACATGGTTCACAACAGGATACCAAGATTTCTTACAAGGTGGGTCACGGCTCCAAGAGTTAGTCTTCTAAGTAACAGGATGTGGAAGCTGCCGGTCTCCTAAGACCTGGGACCAAAAATCGGCACTGCATCTTTCCATCATGGTTTTTTGTTTGTTTGTTTTTTCCGGCTATGTTGGGTCTTCATCGTTGTGCATGGGCTTTCTCTAGTTGCAGAGAGCGGGCACTATTCTTTGTTGCGGTGCGCAGGCTTCTCATTGCAGTGACTTCTCTTGTTGCGGAGCACGGGATCTAGGCGCACGGGCTTCAGTAGTTGCAGCATGGGAGTTTCAGTAGTTGTGGTATACGGGCTCAGTAGTTGTGGCTCGCAGGCTCAGTAATTGTGGCACACGGGCTTCGTTGCTCCGCGGCATGTGGGATTTTCCTGGACCAGAGCTTGAACCCGTGTCCCCTGCTTTGGCAGGTGGATTCTTAACCACTGTGCCACCAGGGAAGTCCCTCCCGCCCGTCATATTTTAATTATCAAAACAGTCACAGAACCTGCCTAGATTCAATGGGAGGGGACAGAAAGACACCTGTAGCTCGATGGGAGAAGTGTCAAAGAATTCTTGAGCCTCTTTAATCTCCAAAGAAGGAATGATTAAACAGTGGTATACACAGCAAAGAGATCACTAAGACAGGAGCTGGAAATGTACACTGGATTTGACCATATGAAGTTCAATGGATACCAAAATGACGTCAGTTCAGGGCAGCAGTTAAAGCCGAAGTCAAGTTCACGTGCGTGAGAAATGAATTGAAGTTTATTTTACTTCAGAGATATTCATAGAAGGGAAAGGGAAAACTGAGTTGCAGCTGGACGAAGAGAGAGGGATTTTAGGAAGGAAAAACAAAACGAAACACTGCTAGGTTGAAAAAGGAATCAGAGAAGGAAGGAACAGCTCAAAACAGGATGGAAAAGAGATAAAGGAGGTCCTATAAGAAGTAAAAAGGAAAGGGGTGAAAAGCACATACGCAAAGTTTATGCCTGAAAGAGAGCAGAAATGTTTCAGCTTCGGAGCAAGAGGAAAGGACGTGAGGGTCGCTGTCACTACGGGTAATTTTGTACAGCAAGTGTCAGGAAATGTGAACCCTTTCGTGCCACCCCCAGGAGCAGCATCTGTTGGACTGATACACCCTGAAGACCTGCAGTCTTTCACAATTCAGCTGGCCTTGACTGAGTGACGTACTGGACATTCTTCTGCCATGACCACCGGTGTCTGTGTGAGGCAGCTGGGGAAGGTCTCTTCTGCAGAACTTTTCTGTAAGTATAGAATTTCAGGTTCTGATCACAGTTTGACTCAACCAGGTTTCAGAGCATCTTAGTCAGGTATGGACATGGCATAGGGAATGGGGTACAGAGACCTCTTTTTAAAACATTATTCACACTAGAGCTTGTTAAGCGAGGTGTCCAAACATCCTGGTGCCCAGCAAATGGATTGCAGATGATACTGATCCCCGGCACACTCAGAGCAGCTAAACTGGCTTGGCTCCGAGCCAGTCATTTCCATCCGTAAACAGCCCCCTCTGAGGATGCTGCAGAGGGTTGAGGGACTGGGAGTAGAGTCTGTCACATCTCAGCAGTGGCTGCAGGGGACAAGCAAAATGAAGGCTATCCGGCGCTTTTGCTCCTCCACCCACTCTGCATGGCCAAAACAGCTCTACTGCCTGGATCTTGATTTTAGGAGCCAGCTCTCTCTATTATTTCAAAATAATAATAAAGCTATTTTACAGAATGTGCTTGCCTTCTTAGAACGGTCGCTTAGAACACATCAACACCAATGGACAGATGCATCCAACACACACGGTGATAAAGATTCAAGTTGCTCCCTTCCCGGCGCCTGCCGGAAACTACATCAGTCTCAGCACCATCCTCCACCCTAAACCAATGGCTAGAACGTGCCTTAGGAATCCTTTACGTAAATGCTTCCAGTACCTCCAGGAGCCCCTTATTTCAGGGGTTGGATGGGGCTCGTGGCAGTCACTGGGCTTGCTAGCTTAAGTCTCTTGTCATCACGTATGTCACTTAGGTGACAAAAATCTGCCCATTTGTTACCAACCACTCTAACAATGCAAGTGCATTCTACAAAATGTCACTTTATTTTTATGGTGAAATATCTGATAGGAAAACATTTTACAGAAATCATATTATCATAAGAAGTCTCAGCATTAAATACATTTATAAGTGGAAGAGAAGGAAAATGTGTTGTTTCCAACAGAATTCAAGCGTCATAATTTTTTTTAATAATTGTAAAGAGTGGCTTAAAAATTTCATCATAGGGACCTCCCTGGTGGCGCAGTGGTTAAGACTCCACGCTCCCAATGCAGGGAGCCCGGGTTCGATTCCTGGTCAGGGAATTAGATCCCACATGCACGCCACAACTAAGAGTTTGCATGCCACAACTAAGGAGCCAGTGAGCCGCAACTGACCCAGTGCAACCAAATAAATAAATAAATTTTTTAAAAAATTGTTTATCATATAGTTGTGGGAAGAGAGTCTACTATCAAGGTTGACTAAACATCTTGAAGAGACTATTATTAAAAAGTCAGAAATTGCATAGAGCCATTTTAACTATAAATATTAACCTGATATTAAAAATTTATGATCAAGGGTACAAATGAACTTATTTACAAAACAGAAGTAGAGTCATGGATTTAGAAAACAAACTATGGTTACCAGGGGATAAGCAGGGGGAGGGATAAATTGGGAGATTGGGATTGACATATACACACTACTATATATAAAATAGATAACTAATAAGAACCTGCTGTATAGCACAGGGAACTCTACTCAATAGTCTATAACGGCCTATACAGGAAAAGAATCTAAAAGAAAGATACATGTATATGTATAACTTATTCACTTTGCTGTACACCTGAAAGTAACATAACAATGTAAATCAACTATACTACAATAAATTTTTTTTAATTTATGATCATGAATGTAAGTTTCTCATCGACATTTTTGAAAATATTTTATTTGGTGGCTTTATATGTAATAGTTCCCCTAATGCTTTGTAATTTCTTTTCTTCTCGTAATCATTTAACACAAAATATAATGAACCCCCCTCCCCCCCCCATTTATTCCAGTGTGCAGTACAACGGTCACTTCTCTGTGTGTGCCGTGACAGCGAAAAAGGTTGACAGGCACCTGATTTACACTGATACCGACTGAACATAAGATTTGCAGAAAATGCACAAAGGAGGAGCTGTTGATAGAGCATGGTGTCTCCATCAGAGCATTCCAGAAAAAAGACACACCCCTCTCTCACAGCTACAGGGAAATGGAAGAGAATTCCTGAGGAGTTACAGAAGAAACTCGATTCTTAAATTCTTCCTCCACGGGCTTCCCTGGTGGCGCAGTGGTTGAGAGTTCGCCTGCCGATGCAGGGGCCGCGGGTTCGTACCCCGGTCCGGGAGGATCCCACATGCCGCGGAGCGGCTGGGCCCGTGAGCCATGGTCGCTGAGCCTGCGCGTCCGGAGCCTGTGCTCCGCAACGGGAGAGGCCACAACAGTGAGAGGCCCGCGTACGCAGGAAAAAAAAAAAAAATTTCTTCCTCCTCCTAATTCCTTAACGGTGCATTCTCATGTAATTCTCTGTGGCCTTTCAAGTACTACCAGGAAACTGAATTAATGTAGTATCTGCTCATCTAAAACAGCATCAAATACGTGTCTCGGGAAGAATGAAAAAGAAACTGCACTACAGATACATGGGCTCTGAACCACCGCAAGGGTTACGATTTCCCAGAGGAGGTTCAGAATGGTCCAAAATGGAAAAGGTCCACAGAAAGAGGTTGGGCCATCTTGGAAGCAGCTTTACACAAAGGATGAGGGCGAGGCGGGCCAAAGCACACAGAGAAGAGCCTCCGATCTTGACCTGTATAATCTTTTGTGACTCCAAGATCAAGTAAATAAACAACAGGCAATAACAGGTTCGTTTGGGTCCATTTAAGCTGATCGCCTCAGTCCTCAGCCCCGTAGATGCCCCGACGCAGATGGGACCTGACCACAGGCGTCTGCCAGCCAGGCTGTGGGTAGGAGGGCACGTACAGGAAGCCGTCGCCTGATCGCCAAAGCTTTCTCCATGGATGCCTGTTTTAAAACTCCCAGAGCCTTTCTGTGAACGATTAAGGGCGAGCAGAGTTACCCAAGGCGGCTGTTAAATCCATTAGCATGTGCTTGGTCTAGCTCAGCTTCACGCGGGGCAGGGAGCTGAGGTTGCTGTCAGAGGTCATAGTCCATAGCAACACGGTCGCTCCAACCCAAGCCACAGGGAAAGGCGGAAGGCTCCTCCTACACCATCTCTTTGAAAATAAAGATTCATTACTGTCGTTTGTATCTGCAGCTCCGCCAGCTGATCAGGATGTGCTGTAATGAACCCGCCTCAGGCTATGAGCTGATGACCTGAGGGGGCTGAGGAATGATGGTCTCCATCCAAGTCTGGGGATTTCACACATCCTGAAGTGTGCTAGGAAGTTGGGAAATTGTTCATGATTTAGGCCAAGTTCCTCACTGTAGGCAAGCTAAGCTAGATCTCATGTTCAGAACTGTACCAGAGTTTGCTAATCTACATATTGCCAAACGCAGCATTTACTTGGGGAAAATACTGCTTAATCACGACTGGATCCCAACTGATTTATAAGGCTCTACCAAAATGTATGCATCTTGGGCACCTCCATTCAAGTCTATTTTTCCTATTATCAGAAAAAAAGACAGTGATGGATAATAAGTAGTCTTACGGTAGTGGTCACTGTGTTGTGTATACAATTATTATGTTTTACACCTGAAACTTATACGTTATATACCAATTGTACCTCAATTTTTTGAAAAAAGGGAAAAAAAGATAAAAAGCACTTCTGCTCTCTCTATAAAGACAATGATATCCTAAATATTCTTTAAGTAGGATTCTTCCAATTTTCTCAAATCTTGGGGTCTCAAGTTGTATGCTAATCACTTCACAGGAATGGAACTTGCTTTGTACTAATGCTTTCTTTAATTTCAATTGTATGTTGTATAAAGTAAATGGCCTAAAAGATAGTAACCTATATCTATGTGGAAATTTTAAAAGTAAAAAAAAAAAAAAATCGATCAGTCATTTAGAAAACTGGCAAAGGAATGTTACTACTCATCCAGAGATTTCTAAATATTAATTTTTTACTTCTCATCTGGAATTTGGGTTTGGATAGACTTCTCTTAGTTGTTTTGAGTATTTCCTTTCATCAGGTAAATTATTATCATTGTTTAACCAGTTGCAACTTTGTTGCATGGGTCCCAGCAAGACTTGGGGGAAAGAATTTGAACACACTGGGATTTTTGTTATCCTTGGGAGGTGGGGACGGTTGTTTGCATTTCATTTTATTCCTTGAGAGTTTTTTTTTTTAAAAACTCCTAAATTCCATCCTCTGATCTCTCTCTCTCCTGCGTCCTTTCCTTCCCCTTCTTTGTTTTCTCATCTTCGCTGTTCTTTTATACCCTAGCCAATAATTATAATAGCTGTCATATAGTAAATGCGTAATATGATACAACCACTTATGCAGAAAAGCCATTTATCTGAAGTGTTAACGTAAATGATGCCAACCAGAAAAGTTACATAATGGAATCAATGTCGTTAGTTTCTGAGTTTTCTGCATATAGAATTTGAACCCAGAGCACTTTTATTGCACTGCCTAAGCCATCTCTGCTTCTGCTTTTTTTCTATTTCTTGACCTCAACTCAGATCCAATACAACTCACTTCATATATATGTTCCTCTAAAAGAGTTTGCACAACTCACTGGAAGTTGGGAGGCTTGAAACAATGCTGTAGAAAGAGCAGAAAATCACTCCCGTCCTCCGCACCAGCCTTTACGTGGTGCCCTGTTAGACTCTTCAGTTTTTTTCAGGTTTTTGAATCATGCTGTGTTGCTAGTGCATCTAAACAGAATTTCTGTGCCCATATTTTCGGTTCACAAGGAACTTTTGCATATATCATCTAACAGGGGTCACTTTTCATGCCAAGAAAGAGAAATGTTGCTTACAAACTGAAATTTTGTAGTAAGATGTTTAATAAATACCTTAAGATTTTCTTCTATCTGGTAAGTCGCCAGATTTAGCAAATAAAAATACAAGACATCCACTTAAACTTGAACTTCCGACAAATAACCAATACTTAGTTTAGTACAAATATGTTCATGTAACATTTGGGACACACTAGACTAAAAATTATCTGGTTTTTACCTGAAATTCTAATGTAATTGGGCATTCTGTATTTTACCTGGCAACCCCATTGGTAAAGAATAACTTAAAAATTCTCTTCTAGCCATGCTTTTTTATTTAATTTTATTTTATATTTTTTATACAGCAGGTTCTTATTAGTCATCAATTTTATACACATCAGTGTATACATGTCAACCCCAATCTCCCAATTCATCCCACCACTACCACCCCCCACCCGCTTTCCCCCCTTGGTGTCCATACATTTGTTCTCTACATCTGTGTCTCTATTTCTGCCCTGCAAATCGGTTCATCTGTATCATTTTTCTAGGTTCCACATATATGCATTAATATACAGTATTTGCTTTTCTCTTTCTGACTTACTTCACTCTGTATGACAGTCTCTAGGTCCATCCACGTCTCTACAAATGACCCAATTTTGTTCCTTTTTACACTAGCCATGCTTTCTAACAAGTCATTTTTTGAGTAGAGAACAGTAGGAAGCCTCCCTTTTTAAAGGAAGTCTGGGTAAGTATGTATGGAGCAAGGACTCCCTCTGTATAATAATCCTGCCCCAAAGTGTCATTTTTGCACAGTTGAATTTTTGTTTAGTGTTTTTCTCAAAGCATCTTACACCTTTGAAAGTGTAATTTTAAAATAGGGAGAAAGAGGGCTTCCCTGGTGGCGCAGTGGTTGAGAGTCCGCCTGCCGATGCAGGGGACGCGGGTTCGTGCCCCAGTCCGGGAAGATCCCACATGCCGCGGAGTGGCTGGGCCCGTGAGCCATGGCCGCTGAGCCTGCGCGTCCGGAGCCTGTGCTCCGCAACGGGAGAGGCCACAACAGTGAGAGGCCCGCGTACCGCCAAAAAAAAAAAAAAAAAAATAGGGAGAAAGACTCTTCTTGTCAGTTTCAGACTCAAACAACACAGAAATGCATATTCATAAAAGGATTAAGGCGGCAAAGAAAGTGACGGGCTTCAAGTATCATAAAGACAAAGACATCAGAACAAATGCGGAAGAAAAACTGCCTTTGCCAGACATCATTTTAATCAACCAGAATATGACGGACTCCACGGTATTCTGCTCTTTAAATACGATATACTAAGGTTTACTCTGTTCTTGGCAGCAGGGATAATATGTATGTGAGATAAGCTTAAAGACTGTAGAAGCTAGGTGATTCAGAATTTGCAACACTGTGTTTCAGGGCAGATAACTAGACAGGTCTTAAGAGGAAATCCAAAATGATAGGGAGGTTGGAATACTCAACATAAAGGGTTGAGGGACTGGGCTGCACTGGAGGTGCAGCAGTTAAGAATCTGAATCTGCCTACCAACGCAGTGGACACAGGTTCGATCCCTGTCTGGGACGATCCCACATGCCACGGAGCAACTAAGCCCGTGCACCACATCTACTGAGCCTGCGCTCT
The DNA here is from genome assembly GCF_039906515.1 of Pseudorca crassidens. Taxonomy (NCBI): domain Eukaryota; kingdom Metazoa; phylum Chordata; class Mammalia; order Artiodactyla; family Delphinidae; genus Pseudorca; species Pseudorca crassidens. The sequence continues at coordinate 183,243,029 of NC_090297.1, forward strand.
AGAGCCCGTGAGTCACAACTACTGAGCCCGTGTGCCACAACTCCTGAAGCCTGCGCACCTAGAGCCCGTGCTCCGCAACAGGGGAAGCCACCAGGCCCACGCACCGCAACGAAGAGTAGCCCCCGCTCGCCACAACTAGAGAAAGCCCGCGTGCAGCAACAAAGACCCGATGCAGCCATAAATAAATAAATAAGTAATAAATTAATTTAGGGAAAAAAAAAAAGAGTTGAGGGACCACTAGCAGAGACCGTGTTATTCATCCTGCAGAGCATCCCTGACATCTGTCTCCATGGAATCCTTCATCACTGATGTCCGAAAAACAGCTTTCACTGTGACGTAGTGCTGAGTTCACCCAGCTTGACACACCAGGGTTGGTCAGGGTCTCGTATTCAGATTAAAAGTTACTTTTGCTGAAATTATTATTCTAGAATTCTATAAGCAGAACTGACTTGGAGAAGGAAAAACTGAGGTCACATTCACCTCAGACCTAAACAGTGTTTAGAAAAGATAAGAGCAATGGCGTTCTCCCAAGGCATCCTTGGGAGAGCTCAGCCACCTCCAGGGTATAAACAGGGCAGCTTCCCTCCCCAGGGGACTTATAGAATGAGTGTCCTCATCAATCATGGCTGCAAGAGGCTGCAATTGCATTGTTTTGAAGCTGAAGGTCATCAGTATTCTTACCAAATTATCACAGTTGTGATTTGATTTTCCTAGAACGTGGTTATTTAGAAAGGTTATTCCATAATTGTTTCCATCTGTTTAGGACATGAAGCTCATGTCTGACCAACAGAAACCACCAAAGGGCAGGTCATTTATGAGAGATAAACCCAGAATAGGGGCAAAACTCACAATATTTAGGATTCAGATATCTTCTCTATGTAACCGTATGAGACAGAAGGGGCTCTTGTTATACCACGGTGGCTCCCAGAAATCTAAAATCTGTGGCTATTTCTGACGGACTTAATTATTTAAGTAACAGAGTGTAAAAAAATAAAAGCTCATCTTCTCCTTCCTCAACCGTCTCTCTTTTTTAATTCTTTGAGTTCCAATATGCCTGCTTCTGACCCACTGGGAGTAGATAAAGATCATCAAACCAACCAAAAAGTACTTAGCACTTACCTTGAACTTGACCACGGGATGGATGCAGTGAGGGAATAAAAAGGTAAACAAGGTATCATTCTTGACCTCTCAGAGCGTAAGTTTACATTCTCGTAAAGGGTTGGCCTACAAAACAGAAATAGTTATGGTATAAATGAGAATGTGGTAAGTGCCAAGGAGAGAAGGAAAGTGCTGTGAGAACACACAGAAGGAAAGTTTCATTTAGGTTTTCCAGAGAGATGGGTTCTGAGTCTTAGGAAGTGGGTAAGATCTCATTTGGCAGGTTTGGGGAAGAAACAAAAATTCTAAATGTTGGGTGTAGAATGGGTGAGGAACAGGAAGGACAATTCTGAGGACAGATTGTAAATAACAGATAGATTGCCCATCAGGAGGGAATTGCAGTCTGTGTTTTGTTTTGTGTTGCCATTCCCTTACCCAGTATCTGTTTCCAGTATCCATTTTCCTTTTTCTGGCAACAGCATCTGAGTTTTCCTTTAAGGAACCTCTCCTCCCCGTAATCAGTCACAGCCCTAGTCAGGCTAAGAGAGAATAGATTGGGAAGAGGGGTGTTCCAGGAGAGAGCCTCTAATGTCCTCCAGCATCTAATGACTGCATGGAAGAAGGCAACCCACAGCGGGGAGGGAGCAGACATGGCAGAAGATGGGGCAGCAGGATCAGGAGGGTTGGTACCATGGAGGCAAAAGCTAGGAAGTGTTTCTAGGCATGGAAGGTCAACAAGTCACCGTAGGTGAGAGCCCAAGTACATGGTAACTGAAAAATATTCGTTGGATTCGCTGACAGGATAATGTCATCGATAATGTAAGAGAAAAGAGGGAGAGGTGTTTCTACCCAGTGCTAAGGCTGGAAGCAGGGTCGAAGTGGGCTGGCAAGTAAGTAGGAGGTGAGGAAATGGAGACTGCAGGATGGACAATTCTTTCCAATCTTTAAGGGAATTAAGCTGTGAAAGAAAGATGACTGATCGGGCAGGGACCCGGAGGGACGTGGGGATTGTTTTGTTTTTACTTGGATGTACGTAGGCATGATTAAAAATGGATGGGAAGAATCTGATTGAGACAAAGGGTAAAGATGCCTGAGAAAGAAGAAATAATCAAAATCATCAACAGTGTGAGGTTTCTGAAGGTGGGAGGGGATGTGACGCCGAGCAGAGGTTGGCAAGTCCTTTGACAGGATAGGGACAAGAAACAGGTGCAGATGTAGAGAGAGTAATATGTTTGGTATCCAGAAAAAGAGGGCATTCTCCAGCGACGACACCTATTTGCTCTCTTCAGCAGGAGGGGCGAGAGGGGTGTGGGATCAGGGCCATGGTGGACAAGAGAGAAGAGGGGGAAATAAAGTTGGAGGAGAGGAATAAGCCGTGACAAGAGCCTCCAGAGGTTGATGTTTTAGTTTTTTTTAAGTCTTCATTGAATTTGTTACAATATTGCTTCTGTTCCATGTTTTAGCTTTTTGGCCTCGAGGCATGTGGGATCCCAGCTCCCTGACCAGGGATCAAATCCATGCCCCCCACATTGGAAGGCAAAGTCTCAACCACCGGACCGCCAGGGAAGTCCCCAGAGGTTGATTTTTTTGATACAAGTTTTTATCTGCACATTGACTTGGAATACCCGTCAAAGCAGCTGAATGGAAGAAACATATCTGGGGATACTTCAAAGTGTTTCTCTCACTCTTAAAAATAATAGCACGTGTGCTGCCAAAGCCAGCTGGACCCACCCTAGAACACAGGTAAAATGTAAAGTAAAGTAAAATGATGTTCTTAACCCTCTAGCTTTAGACAATGTTCAGAGATCTGGGTAAATACACTTTGAAATGACAAACTGAAAACGAGTTTCGAAGACAACTAGAGTCAGAATTGCCCATTGGTTCATATTCTCATGGTGTGAGATGGCTTCATTTTGATAAGTTATATGGACTGCAGCTACCAGCAACCACACCAAACATTCCAATTTAATCAGTATGGGTTAAGCAGATTGTTTAAATAAATAAAAGAATGGCTTTGTCTTTCGTGTTTGTTTATAAAAGACTTATTCCATCACAAATATTTTAAAGGTATCATAAACAACCGTCCACTAACAGAAATCCTAGCATGTACCTTGCAAAGCAATATCACTGATGTCTATTACCTGGCTGTGATTATCTGTTTACCCCAAACTCATCTAAGTGCCAAACCAGACTGCACACTTATAGCAGGTTTGGTTCTAAAAATAGGGGGAAACATTTCTTTAAAGCCAATGCATTCATGGTTTATAATTTTTAATTTCTCATTGTAAGCAGATTCACCACTGGGAATAAAGGTAATTGTTAGGTTATAGCATCATGGTATCCAGAGTAACATGGGAGATGGCCAAGATGTCTGCATGATGCTCTGGAAGGAGGTTCCTGGGATACAATTTTAAAGGAAGCTTTGTTGGGGACTTCCCTGGTGGTCCAGCGGCTAAGACTCCGCAGTCCCAATGCAGGGAGCCAGGGTTCGATCCCTGCTCAGGGAACTAGATCCTGCGTGCCACAACGAAGACCCAGAGCAGTCAAATAAATAAATAAATATTTAAAAAACAAATAAATAAAGGAAGCTTTGTTAAATTGACATTCAGTAAAGACCAAGAAACGGCTCTATTCAAAGTGCCAGGCGCATACTAAACTTGCTGCGTATCAATTTTTCACCAAATCAATCATTTTATCACTAGTTTTAAAAAAACCTGTCAGTGATTATGTGCTATATTTAAATGTTCTGACTTTTACTCCTCTCTCTTGTTGAGATTTTTTTTTTTTCCTTTGGCTGAGCCACACAATCTATGGGATCTTAGTTCCCCAACCAGGGGTGGAACTCGTGCCCCTTGCAGTGGAAGTGTGGAGTCTTTAACCAGTGGACCACCAGGGAAGTCCCTTGTTTAGATTCTTTCATCTGTCTTCTCATTCGTGATTATCTTTTCATCATCTGTCAAAACCCAGTTTAAAATGCCATCTCCTTGGTGAAGCCTTCCCCAACTCCAATTAGAAAGTTAACCTCACCTGCTCCTCCAATGTTGTTATGTATATAGTTATGTACCTCACTCTGCCACTAGACCTTTTTGTATCCCTAGCACTGCAATTGTAATCTCAATAAATGGAGGATTTTGAAAGTCACAAGGATATATGTAGGCACTAAAATAACTGTTACAAGACATCTCAAGCAGTTACTTTAACTCCACCCGAGTTACCCATCATGTCTCCTCAGTCACACCCAAAATGCAAGCCCTTCCAGACACACTTCCTCTTGTGGACTCAAACAATTCTTTTTTTTTACGATTTAATTTTTTTTATTTATTTATTTTGGCTGCGTTGGGTCTTTGTTTCTGCACGTAGGCTTTCTCTAGTTGTGGCGAGCGGGGGCTACTCTTTGTTGCGGTGCGTGGGCTTCTCATTGTGGTGGCTTCTCTTGCTGTGGAGCACGGGCTCTAGGCACGCAGGCTTCAGTAGTTGTGGCACACGGGCTCAGTAGTTGTGGCACTGAGGCTCTAGAGCACAGGCTCAGTAGTTGTGGTGCACAGGCTTAGCTGCTGCGCGGCACATGGGATCTTCTGGGACCAGGGCTCAAACCCGTGTCCCCTGCATTGGCAGGCAGATTCTTAACCACTGTCCCACCAGGGAAGTCTCGGACTCAAACAATTCTGTATGTACAACTGTGTCCTCTCATATTTGTACCCGTGTTCCTCATGTTTCTCTCTCTCCCTCTCTCTCTTTCTCTCTCCAGAATTTATATCTCTACATCTGCAGGGAAGAGGTCAGTATTCTCTTAGCTGCTTCTTTCCACTCTCAGACTATCCTCTTGCCCTTTTATCCACAAAACCCTCTTCCCCTGAAGCTCGTGCTTCTCCCTCTCCTTATCAATTTCAATTACCCGTGTGGAGCCACCCCCCAAAAGTCATGGATGCCTTTGGCACCCAGTTCACGCTTTTCCTTTCATCTCTTACATGATTGCAGGTGACTTCAACAATTGTGCGGAAGCGTTAAAGAAACAGCAAAAATACTAGCTAACACTTCTGAGCACCTTCTACGAGCAAAGTACTGTGTAAGTGTGTTCCCGAATTATCTTGTAGAATCCTCCCACCAATCCCATAAGGTGTGCTACAATTAAGCCCACTTTACAGATGAAAGGATGGAGGCTTACACACTCCATCTGAAGCTTGGCCAAGGTCACACAGCTAGTAGGTAGCAGAGCTGGGAGTGAAGCCCAGGCAGCCTGAGCACCAAGCTGCACGTTGAACTACCTCCTACACTGTCTCAAAATTAACCGAACAGCGTGGCCACACAGCTCCTGGGCTTCCCAACCATAGCGCTCTCTACATCCACGACAAGCTACTGCTCCAGACCCAGGAGTCTGTGGACACTGGGAACCGCTCCACACACGAAACCTTCATCTTCCAAATTGCAGGGCACATTATCCTTCCACCACCCCCTCCCACTTGTTCCCCTCTCCCACGAGGGGCTCCAGTCCTTTTAACAACTCCCTCCTGGTGTTGAAAGTTTGGCTTCTGTGCACTGGTGCCAAATAGGATCTCAGAGACAGAGTTCTGGGTGAAGCAGAAAGGAATAGCTTTAGAGCTGTGCCGGGCAAAGCGAGACACAGCGGGCTCCTGCACCGAAAAACGATGTGTCCCAACCCAGGAGGATCTGATGAAGAGTTTTATAGCAGCGGTTCAAGGGTGGGGTTGCTCCGGACGCACAGGCTCAGCGGCCATGGCTCACGGGCCCAGCCACTCCGCGGCATGTGGGATCTTCCCGGACCAGGGCATGAACCCGTGTTCCCTGCATCGGCAGGCGGACTCTCAACCACTGCGCCGCCAGGGAAGCCCTCAGATAATCTTCTTGATGAGCTTTTCTGGTTCCTGGCCTCAGGTGGTCTTTTTCTGGTAATCTTCCATTTATTGGGCTTTAATTCTATAAAGAGCTTGAAGACATTGTTATGTGTATCCCTTGAGGTGGAACCAGGGCCCTGCCCCAAGGCTGCACTATTGTTTTTTGGCTGCCCCTCCCTTGTTTTTGCATCCCCTCTCTTCCTTGATTAGTAATTGTCTGAATCTGCCCTTTGGAACTCAGGGAAGGTCATGGAGGCTGGAGTCTTTTCCCTACAAGAATTGGGGACAGAAAGGCTTACAACCCCAGAAGCCCCACAGTGTCGTGCTTGGTTTCACTACTGAATCTCCCTTACTTTTACTTTCTGAACCATTAGTAACCATGTAACCAGCACCTTCAACAAGCTAAGCCCCTGTCCTCCAGCCTTACCTGCTCCCGGAACTGCTAACCATTCATTTTAACCACTTGCCTTTCCCATCCCGCATCCAGGTCTTACTCCACCCCACCTCTCAGCAGCATCTGACTGGGATGCGGTCCCAGCACCGTACACTGCTTGGGCTCTCCTGGGTTTTCTTCTACTTCCTGCCCTCTCTTTCTAATAATCCTCATTTGGTTCTGCTGCCCGATCTTTTGATGTTGGTTTCTCAGGGTTTCTTCACTGGTTCTTTTACAAATTACAAACACAATAGAATTCTTCTGGGTGCCCCTCACTTACACTATTCTCTTGCTTCACTTCCCAGAGGTAGCCACCATTTTCACACTGGCGTTCACCACCCTCACGCTTATGTTTAGAATTCATGGCATTATTAACTATTTATGTACACATTTGGTAATTTTGCAGGTTTTTCAATTTTATGGTACCAGTGCTAAAAAGAAGTGAGCTGTCAAGTCTTGAAAACACATGGAGGAACTTGAAATGCATATGACTAAGTGAAAGAAGCCAGTCTGAAAAAGCTACACACTGCATGATTTCAGCCATATGACATCTGGAAAAGGCAAAATTACAGAGACAGTAAAAATATCAGTGGTTGCCAGGGATTGGGAGTGGGGAGGAGGTGAATAGATGAAACACAGAGGAGTTTTAGGGCAGTGAAAACACTTTGTATGTTACTACAATGGTGGATCCCTGTCCTTGTACATTTGCCCAAACCCATGGAGTGTACAACACCAAGAGTGAGCACGAACGTCAGCTATGGACTTGGGGTGATGAGCATGTATCAGTGCACATGCATCACTTGTAACTAATGTACCCTCTGTGAGGGATGATGGTAATGGGGGAGGCTGTGCATGTGTGGGGAAGGGGGTATTAAAGACTTAAAAAATCTTTATAGTACAAATTATGCATGTCTCTCCACAACTTGTCCTTTTCATTCAGATTTTCAACATTATTTTTTAGAAATCTAAAACAATTGATCTTTTCTCCTACTAGTGGATTTGGGCTGTTCCGCGCCTTTTGCAACTGCAAATAATGCTACAGTGAGCATGCCTTTCTTTTTGTGCACGTGAGAATTTCCCAAGGATTTTCAAACTGCTTGGACTCAGGACACCTTTATACTCTTAAAAAAATTACTGAGGAGGGGCTTCCCCGGTGGCGCAGTGGTTGAGAGTCCGCCTGCCGATGCAGGGGACACGGGTTCGTGCCCCGGTCCGGGAAGATCCCACATGCCGCGGAACGGCTGGGCCCGTGAGCCATGGCCGCTGAGCCTGCGCGTCCGGAGCCTGTGCTCCGCAACGGGAGAGGCTGCAACAGTGAGAGGCCCGCGTACAACAAAAAAAGCTTACTGAGGACCCCAAAGAACTATTTTCTTAATGTGGATTATATTTATCAATATTTATCATATTAGAAATTGAGAGAGAAATGTTTTCAACACAAGAACTCACAAGCACACCAGCCATTAACCATCACAGCAATGACGATCGTACACACTATGTAGTCTCTGAACAACTCCACCATACTGGTGAGGGAATGAGAGTGAAAATAAATAACTCATAATAGTATTATGAAAAGCTTTGATCTTCCAGACTCTCCAAAGGGTCTCAGGGGCCACCAAGGGTCCCAGGCCATTTTGAGAGGTGCTGTTCTCCGGTACACAGGAGGTGAGGAGCTCTGTGTTTACATGATGCTGTCAAATTTCTCTCCAAAGAGGCTGTATCAGGTACACTCCCAGCATCTGGCAGTTCTGCTTTTTAATTTTGCCTAACTGATGGGTATGAGTGACCTCTCATCTTAATTTGCATTCCTCTGATTTTCAAGGAGATGGTTTATATATGTCTGTGTATAATATATTAGCTTATATATGTGTGTGTAATATATATACACACACATATATATATATATATATCCTTGCTGCCTTGCTAGAACTTGAAGGCCTCCAAACAGATTTTTTAATATTTAGTCGAGTTTTTCTAATGTGCTCAGCAGATTTTTTTTCTACAAGAATGTCTACTGTGGGAATCCCCAGTGGTCCAGTGGTTAGGACTCCACACTTTCACTGCCAAGGGCCTGGGTTCCATCCCTGGTCAGGGAACTAAGATCCTGCAAGCCACCTAACACAGGCAAAAAAAAAGAAAAAAAAAGAATGTCTACTGTTACCACAAGCAGAAATTAGGTTGCATGTACCTTTTAATATTCATAATACTATTTAATATTCATATTTGAGTTTACAAAATATAAAATTAATCAACAGTTCTATCGTCCTGAACAATACCATGACTTAAAAACACTTTAATTTTAATCTCTCTTTTATTTTACCAGCTGTGTTTGTCCAGAATTTTAGTACTAACTTATTTTTATATTTCCCATATTAGTCATTGTTGTGTGTATATATCCATATATACAATATATGAATATATATTATATATACATATATTTATATGTGAATTATATATATAAAATTTCCCTAGTTTAAGGAAATTATATACATAATATAGTACATATAATATGATTATATTTTCACATTTTATATTTATGTTTTATATATTATATAATTTTATAATATTATTTATTATATTATTGTACATGTTCATGTTTTATATATTATATATGTTACATACATAATATGTATAATTTCTCTAAACTGTTTTCTGGGTTATTTTCACAAAAATACCTTCCAGGTCACTAATCTTCTCTTCAGCTGTAGATTATTTGTCATTTCATCCATTCACTGAGTTTTCTATTCTGCAGACCATATTTTTTATTCCTAGAAGTTACTTTTTTCTTTTTCAATCTATCTGCTCTTTTCTCAGACTGTCTTATTTTTTTATATTTTCAGTAATTTATTTTGTGAGTTTAGTCATTTCAAAAATTCTTGTTTTGGCTTCTACCAGATTATTTCATTACTTAAAGTTCTGGGGAGTATAATCCTGACTTTTTGTGTCCACTGTCTTTTTCTTTTGATGACTCTTTTTTTGGAATTCCTATGAACTTTTTGAGGTGATGTAAATGTTCTATATCTTTATTGATTATTGACTATGGGGCTGTTATACATTTGTCAAAACTCATCAAAATGTTCACTTTCAAAGAATGAAATTTACAGTCTGTAAATCATACCTCAAAAGTAACTTAAGAATGTTTTAACCCCAAACCCATATTGGTAGAAACTATTATGTAAAAATTCCCACATGAGACTTTCTTTTTTAATCTCAAAACCAGAATGAGACCATTTAATTGTCTTCTTTCTATGCCAGAGGGTATCTTTTTCCTAATCCACCCTTTGAAGTGCATAAATCCATTCACGGGTCCCAGATGGGTTTGAGTCTTAATTCCTCACTTCGGTGGGGACAAAAGCTTCATCCCCTGATCCCACATGTATGTTACGACCCAATCTTCTAGGTTATTGGGAACCACAAAACCTCCACTTCACCCCAGCAGGCAGGCACCATCTCAGCTTATCCATTTACCATGCCAGTCATTTTCAGGGAGGTAACTTGGAGGGAGTGGGGCGGTTTTCCACCCCCTCCTCATGTCTGGCCCCTGGAAATGCCCATTACTCTCTTTTTTTTTAATTTATTTATTTTTATTGAAGTATAGTTGATTTACAATGTTGTATTAATTTCTTCTGTACAGCAAAGTGACTCAGTTATACACATATATACATTCTTTTTTTTTTAATATTCTTTTCCATTAGGGTTTATCCCAGGAGATTGGATATAGCTCCCTGTACCACACACTAGGACCTTGTTGTTTATCCATTCTAAATGTAATAGTTTGTGTCTACTAAACCCAAACTCCCCATGCATCCATTACTTTCTGAGTGCAGCTCTGCTCTAATAAGCTTTGCTGCCTTGTATCTTACGTGTTTGTGTGTTTGCAGTGGGTGGGTTCTCGAGCTCCCGATCTGCCGTATTTCAGAACCATAAATGCTCTCCTTCCCTTTTCTATAAACCGTCAGGGGGTGGCATTTATTCCCATGGCTTCAGCGGCTGTCCCATGGCTGATTAACTCCCAAATCTCTATCTCTGGCATGGACATCTCATTTCGGTCCCAGAAATATACTTCTAATGGACAAGCAGACATTCCCACCTGAATATCCCATAAAAATCTCAAACTCTGTATGTTCAGATTTATACCCACTCAACACTGCATTTATTTGTTCAACTGATGGTATCACCATCCCATCAGTTTTCCATGCCACACATCTGCCAGTCTTCCTTTACTTTTCCACTCCCTTATCCCCTGTCAACTCCACAATTCAATTCCTTAACGTTCCCCAAATGTCTCATCCTCTCCATTCCCACTGCCTTAATTCATGCCTTCCTGTATAGTCTCCCCCATACTATTTTTTACAGTTAACAATCCACCTTTTGGGGGAATTTCCTCGTAGTCCAGTGGTTAGGACTCTCACTGCCAAGGGCCTGGGTTCGATCCCTGGTCAGGGAACTGACCCCACATGCTGTATAGTGCAGCCAAAAAAACAAAACAAAAAAATCCACCTTTTTTCACTTTTACCAGAAAATGACAAATCTGAATGGCTCCCCCAAATCCCAAGTCATTCCCCAATGGCATCTATGTGGAAGTCCACACATGCTTCCTAATTTTTAATGTCGCCTCTTCTCGTGACCTAGAGATTCTAGGTCACGACAGGAGAAATTCTTATTTTTTTCAGCCTCCGCACCCGTTAACTCCCTCACAATCGCTAGCCTTATCGAACTTCTTACTTCCCTAAACGCAAAGTGCTCTTTGCCGCTACCAAACCTTTGCACTTGAGACTCAAGCTGCCTAGAATACCGTCCCCACCAGAGGTTTCCCGGCATCCTTCAAATATCCGTTCAAGAGGCATTTCCTCTCTGACACCTTTCCCAGCTCTACAGAACCCTGCCCCAGGCAGTCCGAGGGCCCCTCTGAACTCCCAGGGTACCATGATGCCACATGACACATCCCATGCTTTTGAAAAACTATTTAAATTTCTGTCTCCTCTACTATATATTGTGAACTCCTTGAGGGAAGGGGTACTGTGTAGCATTCATCTTATCCTAATGCCTAGTGTCGTTCCTGTCCCATCATAAACATTCTGCTGACTCATTGATAAAAACTGTCATACTTGCCATTTAATAAAGACTACATGGACCTCCCTGGTGGCGCAGTGGTTAAGAATCTGGCTGCCAATGCAGGGGACACGGGTTCGAGCCCTGCTCCGGGAGGATCCCACATGCCACGGAGCAACTAAGCCCGTGTGCCACAACTACCGAGCCTGAGCTCTAGAGGCCGTGCGCCACAACTACTGAGCCCACGTGCCACAACTACTGAGCCCACGTACCACAACTACTGAGCCCATGTGCCTAGAGCCCGAGCTCCGCAACAAGAGAAGCCACCACAATGAGAAGCCCGAGCACCGTAAGGATGAGTAGCCCCTGCTCGCCACAACTAGAGAAAGCCCACGTGCAGCAACGAAGACCCAACGCAGCCAAAATAAATAAATAAAATAAATTTATATAAAAAAAAAGAAAGACTACATGATTTATCATCTTACATCATCCATCAAGCGTCAGAATAATTTTCCCTAGAACCCCACAGGCAAAATATGCATATTCTTTTCCTCTTAGTAAGCCCCAGATTATAGGCATCCTCAAATGTAGCTGTGACTACAGAGGCTGCCGCCTCCAGCTTCAGTCTGTTCTTCAGAATTCACAGGGATACGTGGACATTATCCTCTCTTGGAGCAAATGGTACTGCAGCTTGACCAGATTTAATGTCCATATAAAAATCAGAAATGCTACACATCGAGGCATGTAGAAACATTCGCCATCTCTCCTTCAAGCTCTGCCTGCCATCTGCATCCCACATCACCCCTGCTACCCCGCGTCTGACCACTTTCCGTCTAGAAACCTCATTCTCTGTGGAATACTTGAATCAGAACAAATTACAGCAATAATGAAAATGGTCCTCTGAATGCACGCACTGCACAACAAGCATACTTTGACCGGATTACTTAGCCGTGGCAGGCGGGGTCTGTTAATGTACTCTGCCTGGCTTCCCTGCAGACAGGCTTCAGAAAATGTAAGCCTGCAGTTAAAGCCATAGAAGGCCAAAGAAACCTGGACACATAAAGAGTCAAAGTCATCTCCTTGGGAATATGTTTTAAAACAATCCGCTAGCGGGAAGGAGAGATTTCAGAGGTTCATTTCAGAGCAGATGTCAAGCCGAACGCAGGGTCACTTTTGTAGTTTTTGTTCACTCGCTGGCTGTCTGCTGTCTCCATTTTCCACTGTAGTTTAGAAAAGCAGCCTGAGACGGCGTTCAGAGCGGAAAGTTGAGCTGGGTCTCGTGATGGTCAAGCTCGTCTTCTGTATAGCACGTCACTGAGATGGAAGGGATGGACCAGGGCTTTCCCTGGCTGTCTCTCCCTCAGTTATAAACTGTCTGAAGAGAAAATGGCATAAGAAATCTTAATTCATTATGGCGCTGCCAAAGCATAAAAGTAATCCCACGTGGTCTTTATCTAATCCTACCAAGACAGAAGGAAATATGGTAATAAACAGAACAATGTCTCAAGCCAGAAGGCATATTTCATGGTAGTTAATACGCTGGACATGACTCAAGACAGAGCTGGGCTTAAACATAGCTCTTCCATTCACAGCTGTAAGAACTGACCCTCTCAGAGCCTTGGGCCTCTGTCTATAAGAATGGACTGCAGTACACCTGAAACTAACACAACATTGTAAATTAACTATAACTCCAATATAAAATAAAAATTAAAAAAACAAAGAATGGAGCTTTTAAGTAAGCTCCAAAGAGACATATTCATCAGTGAATTAAAATTATCTTAGCATCTGTTCATTGGTAGTACAAGGTAACAGGTAGTATAGGAACAAGAGGATGGGTCTATTATTTCCTTCTTTGGTGAATAATGCAAAAAACTTTAAACATCTAAAGAGGTCTCCCAGGCACCATGCAACTTTTTCTCTGACTCATGACCTCACCTTCAGTGAACCCTGAGTGAATCTAGTCTATGACAGGATTTTTCAACCTATATGATAAGGATAATATATTTGAAATGCTGTTTGTAAACTTTGGCAACATTCCTCTGATCTTCGGACACAAGGTTCTACCAAATTATCATCAATGCTAAGCATGAAGAACATGAAAGAAAGCATTTCAGCTATCAAAGTAGAAGTCAGGAGCTCAAACCAAATTTAATTTAGGTCTGATTTGAAAACATTTTGGTGTTATGGTTCTGTGGGTTTAGGAAAAAAATACTCACAACCAGTTCTGGTTTAAACAGGTTGAGTAGGTTAAAACTGAAACATTTGTCCATTGGTTTGTGGTTAACCGATTCATTTATTGTTTCAGAAATTGAAGTCGGTTAACCAGCCTCTGGTTTGGGCTCCTGGCTCGACTCAGTCCAAGGTTCTGGCAAACGTATACTCAGAAAAATGTACGATTCCTAAATTACCATGTGCTAAATATCCCAGCCTCCTCAAAAGCCACAAGTCTTCCACAAACCTCCCTTCCACTGGTAGGATAACAGAGAAATGTCCTAGCCAGAGGCTGCCCAGTATAACCCAGAGTAGCACAGAGGGCAGGCATCACGTAGTCTGAGAGCCGAGAGGACCCTATGGGTCCACTTTCAACAGAGGGTGATAACTGAACTAAAACATGCACCTTTCTTGAGCATCAGAAATCTCTACGTTGGCAGCTCTCAACAGTGATGTCTGTTGACATCGGTGTTGAGGACACAACAGTGAAGAGGACAAAAAGGTGGCTTCTTTTAGTGATGCAACATGTGTCAATTAGTCATTTATAAATGACTGATTTTGTTTCAAGTGGATATGTTCATACACACACATACACATTCATACAGATACTGATTGTAGATAAGGACGCATTAACAAATTATTCTCAGTCATCTGCGTTCTGATGGGCGTTCTTGTCTAGGAGCAAAATGCATAGGCTACAGGGTCCATGTTTGGGAACGTGTCCTACATATGGGCATAAAGTGCTGTGTGTGACAGCAGGAAAATGTGACATGTGACGGCAGATACTTTGCTGGACACTCCCTTCTTCCTGTTCATGCCATAAGTTAAACTTGGAAATCAAGACAAGAAATGTGGACAAGGCTAAGGACTGAGGCGTGCCCCAGGCATCCCAGGTCTTGGAATCCCTGAAGCATGGGCGTGGCTATGAGAGCAGCTCAGCCCATTAAGCCAATGTGCCCTGCGAACAACCAGCTCTGACAAGAGCACGGTGCCTTGAAGTGACCTCTCACGAGTCTAGATTCTTAGCTTGATTCCGGCTTAAGAGAAAGATAGGACTCTTTTGTTTCCTCAGTCAGGTCCCTGTCTGTGTTCTCAGTTAGATTTCAAGTCCTCCCACGTCGAGAGCGGGCACAATACCAGGTGACCTCGGTTCATGCAAATTTGCAAGGAGCTCGAGCAAAAAATACTGAGAAAGGAAGCTTCCCAGTATTCCAAATGGTGCAGCTGAGAGGGAATTTAGGTATCTCCTCCTCTAGTGGTTTCTAAACTTAGCCGGCCACCAGAACGAGTTGCAGAGCTTTATTAAAAAGTAAAATAAAATAAATCTATTGAATAAGAATCACCAGTGCCGCAACCTGGAAATCTAGGATTTTAGGACGCGCCTCCTGAAATTCTGATGACCAGTAGGCTGTGGGCCCCACTGATCTAGCTCCACCCCCTTCCTCCATTCAGAAGGACGCAAATGCAGACAACCCCTCGGTTGTGGGAATCACAGCTAATACGTGTGGGGTGCCCACTGTGCACCAGACACCTTAACCTGCGTTATCTCCAGTCCTTAAAACTCCTCCGAAATTCCCGCTGGGAGCAGACAACTTCCTACAGTCTCCTCTCTCTAGATGTTCGGCGCTGTTCTCCGGTAGTTAATCCTCCATGGACATTATGAAGTTTCCACATGTTGCCCCGGCAAGTCCTGCCATATAAGCCAAGAAGATAAAGCGATTAAGCTGCATTTCTCAGCAGCAGCAGGTTCTCAGGGACCTTAAGGGATACACGATACTGTCCTCAGGCTGGTGGCACGGCAGAGATGAACGAACTCATAGGAAATGAATGCACTCATGATTCTCAAGCCAGTACGAATAACCCCATGCAAAGCCGCGTGCTCGGCCACCAGGGTTCCCAGAATTCAACGACCCCGTCTGACTCTCAGCCATTTCCATGAGGGGTCAACTCACGATCTGAATTGCTGGGACCACCCAAAGCATTAAGACGCCTGGCTATAAGACTGGCTTTCATACACAAAATGGTTTGGCTCTTATAAAGAAAATGCACAACAAAACAAGTTTAACTTCAAGCAATTTTGTTGCTGCTTTTTCCACCGCTGCTTGCTTCCAGAATTGCTAGCAAAAAAACACTTTCACTTTAATCAAAATGCATGTATTCAATACACATTTCACTTTTCAAATGGCTGTATGGCCTCCTCCAGAGAATTTACCTATTGAGCACAGTTTCCCAGAATGATAAAATGAAGTAAGTCAGCGTGCGACCCCACCCCTAGCATCACTGCCACCAGCACATGCCACTCGCCCGCCGCTCCTTTACATCATTTCTGAACCCCAATCAAAGCCTCCCAAGGGAAAATTCTGGCAGCCTGAAGACATAGCTAATCCCCTTATACATAGTTGTTCTTCTACATTGCCAGAAATTTGAATGGATTACAATACAACAGAGCTATAAAAGTTAGCGCCTCCATAATAAATGTCAACTACACTTCTCTTGTGATTATTTAATCTCCTTCAGTCGATTTTATAAACCTTGTTACCCAGTGGACGAAACAGGAAGGAGATACAAAAGATTCTTCTACAAATTAACAACTTCATGAGCTCTGCAGGCATTCCCTGGAGATATTTCCAGTTCAGTTCCAGACTACCACAATAAAGCTAGTCGCATGAAGTTTTTGGTTTCCCAGTACATATAAAAGTTACGCTTATACTATACTGTAGTCTGTTACACGGAAAATAGCACTATGTCTAAAAAAAAAGGTACATACTTTAATTAAAAAATGCTTTATTGGGCTTTCCTGGTGGCGCAGTGGTTGAGCGTCCGCCTGCCGATGCAGGGGACATGGGTTCGTGCCCCGGTCTGGGAGGATCCCACATGCCGCGGAGCGGCTGGGCCTGTGAGCCATGGCCGCTGAGCCTGCGCGTCCGGAGCCTGTGCTCCGCAACGGGAGAGGCCACAACAGTGAGAGGCCCGCGTACTGCAAAAAAAAAAAAAAAAAAAAAAGCTTTACTGCTAAAAAATGCTAACCTGAGCCTTCAGTGAATCATGTTTTGCAATAAGAGCATCAAAGATCACTGATCACAGGTCGCCACGGCAAACGTGATAATAATGAAAACGTTTTAAATTTTGCAAGAACTACCAAAATGTGACACAGGGACACGAAATGAGCAAATTCTGTTGGAAACATGGCGCCAGTAGTCTTACTCAACATAGGGTTGCCACCAACCTTCAATGTGTAAAAAGCACAGTAAAGCAAAGCACAGTTAAAATGAGACATGCCTGTATTTACAGAAACATGGATACTTAGAGGACTTCAAAATCACTGGGTCTTAGCTCACTTTGATTCTCCAGGCCCATTCATGGACACCGTCGTGCTTGAGTTTCACGGCAATTATCAAAGGAAGCAGCCCTGGAGGAGTGGAAGATGCGGACTTGAAGCAGAATGCTTAAGTTTGAGCCCAGGTTCTCACCGTACTTGCTACCTGATAAAAAGTTACAGTCGGCCCTCGGTATCCATGGGTTCCACATCCGCGGATTCAACCCACCTCACATGGAAGATATTCAGAAAAAAAATTCTGGAAAGTTCCCCAAAGCAAAACTTGAATTTGCCACCTGCAGGCAGCCATTTACATCTATTTACATAACAGTTACATTGTATTAGGTATTATAACTAATTGAGAGATGATGTAACGTATACAGGAGGATGTGTGTAAGTTACATGCAAAACTGTACCATCTTCATTGAGGGAGTTGATCGTCCACGGATTTGGGTATTCGCAGGAGTCCCAGAACCAATCTCCCCACAGATACCAAAAGATGACTGTATTTAATCTATCTGAACCTCAGCGTCATTACCTGTGAAATGGGGGTGGTGATAGCTACTTTCATTTACTGAAAAGACCAAATGACATGAATACCTAAAAACATCTAGCTCAGTATTCAATTTATACTTTCTGTCCATGCAAATCCCAGTGGGCTTTTTTTTTTTTTTTTTTTTGCGGTACACGGGCCTCTCACTGTTGTGGCCCCTCCCGTTGCGGAGCACAGGCTCCGGATGCGCAGGCTCAGCGGCCATGGCTCACGGGCCCAGCCGCTCCGCGGCATGTGGGATCTTCCCAGACCGGGGCACGAACCCACGTCCCCTGCATCGGCAGGCGGACTCTCAATCACTGCGCCACCACGGAAGCGCCCAGTGGCCATTTTTTATCTTGACAAAATGATTCCAAAACATAACACATTTCCAGGAAGAGCCAGTAAAAAAGCTTTAAAGGTTAATAATAGGAGACTATCACGGTGGTACATTAATTACCTTAATGGTCTCAATTTCTCTATCCCTCCCTGCATGCAACTTCTTTGCAAGGTGCCTCTGCAGTTTCTTCCATCAAAAGGTAAAGTATACTTCCCTGCCCCTCAGGGCTGAGTTCAGTCATGTGACTTGTTTTGGCCAATGAGATGTTAGCAAACTTGCTGCAAACAGAGGTTTGAAAATGCTCTGTGTTCGCTTCCTGTCCCGCCCTCTGTCCCTCGTGGTACAAATGCCTGGGCTGGCACGTGGAGGATAAAAGACGTGCAACCTGGTTGACTGCATCTCCCCAGGCCACGGCCAGCAAACCACCAGACGAAGAATGAGCCCAGCTAAAACCAGTTTAGCCTAGCCTGAATCAAGCTGCAGACTCATGAGCTAAATAAATGTTTACTGTTTTAAGCCGTACCTTCTCAAAGGGGTTTCCATGAGAAAATTACGTCCTATAGAAAAAATATTTGAGTGAAAATTTTCTCAATTCTCCCCCATGGAGCACAGTTAATTTGTTACATGTAATAAACGCCTTAGGGCATTAAGGCTTAACTGCTTGCTGACACCCTGTTAAAAAGGGCTATTTTAAGCCATTGGATTTTGGATTGTTGTTATACAGCATAATTGCAGCAATAGATAACCGTCACAACCATATATTAAATAAATCTATATATAAATATGTCAATATATATTTAAATGCTTTAGAAAGTCACCATTACTAAAATACAGTGGATCCTTGAACAACGTGGGTTTGAACTGCACAGGTCCACTTATATCCAGATTTACTTTCAATAGTAAACACTACAGGATATGCAAATTGCGGCTGGTTGAATCTGCAGAGGGGGTAGGCGCCCTAACTTCCTCATTGTTCAAAGGTCAACTCTAATGTGTCACCAAAATGACAGAGCAATAGGTCACCGAAATGACAGAGCAGCAGGGCAAAATTAAATCTCAAAAAAGTCTGAAATATACATAAAATAAAAAGTAAAAGTGGCATGATAAGTCTTTGGGGAAGAGGTGGTGCGTTCAATAAGGTCTGTCGGGAAAATTAGGTATTATACGGAGAACAGAAACTTCACTACCTGACATCTCGCCATCAAATACACTCCGTATGGTTAAAAATCTGATATTTTGGGGACTTCCCTGGTGGCACAGTGGTTAAGAATCCACCTGCCAATGCAGCGGACACGGGTTCGATCCCTGGTCCAGGAAGATCCCACATGCCACGGAGCAACTAAGCCCGTGTGCCACAACTACTGAGCCTGCGCTATAGAGCCCGTGAGCCACAAGTACTGAGCCCCCATGCCACAACTACTGAAGCCTGTGCGCCTAGAGCCTGTGTTCCGCAACAAGAGAAACCACACAACGAGAAGCCTGCGCACCGCAACGAAGAGTAGCCCCAGCTCTCCACAACTAGAGAAAGCCTGCGCGCAGCAGCGAAGACCCAACGCAGCCAACAATAAATAAATAAATAAAAGATTCTTAAAAAAAATAAAATTAATAATTTGTTAAAGAAAGAGCTATATCATAAAAAATAGATGAAAATTTATATCATCCTCTACTGAGAGAGTCCTATTTAAGCATGGTGCCAATAAAACCAAAGCAGAGAGACCGACAGAGCTAACGATATAAAATTGGTAAACATCAGTACATATTTAAAGTATTAACTTTAGCACAAAATGCTTATATTTTGATATGATGTTAAAAGGCAAACAGAAAATGGAATTTGGTCATAGGTATTACCTATATATGCTTTCAAGGCAAGTATTTATTGAGCTTCTTCTGTATGTCAGAACTGCATCTGGAGATAAAATAATAAGCAGAAACAGGCATAGCTCTTATCTTCATGGTACCTAAGGTCTAGCAATGGAGCCAGACTACAAGGAAGTAAAAAACGGGCAGCGGAGCATTCCAGTAAGAAGAAACCACAAGTGCAAAGGTCCTGTGGTGGGAGGGGATTTGGTGTGTTTGAGA
Source organism: Pseudorca crassidens (assembly GCF_039906515.1). Taxonomy (NCBI): domain Eukaryota; kingdom Metazoa; phylum Chordata; class Mammalia; order Artiodactyla; family Delphinidae; genus Pseudorca; species Pseudorca crassidens. The sequence continues at coordinate 183,262,940 of NC_090297.1, forward strand.
GACTGAAATAAGGTCACAGGGTCAGAAGCACAGGAAACTGGCTTCAAATGAACTAAAGAGAAAACCAGGGGCCACAAGTTGCAAAGTTTTACAAGCCGTGAGAAAGACTGGATCTTTCTCCTAAAAATAAAGTCACTGGAAGGGTTTTAATTAAGCAGGCGACATGATCAGATTTGCGTTTTGTGAAAACCTTCTGACTGTGGAAGAGATAAATGATTCAAGCGTTTGAAGTTAGTGAGTTACGAAGGAAAGGCACATTAGGAGTCTGGTCTGGAGTGGGTGGTAGTGAGGACAGGTGGCTGGATTCAAAGATGCTTTAATGACTGAAACAAACAAACAAACAAACATAACACTGGAGTTAGGGAGGGAAGGAAAGATAATTGTTCCTTGTGCCAGAATATGGGGTAGGGGCACCCCTGTAGGGAAACCAGGTGGGGGAAGATTGTATCTTAAACATAGTAAGGCTGAATTGTCTGTGAGGCCTTCACTTAGAGGATTGCAGGCAGCCCTTCAGTTTGGAGCAGCGACATGAGGCAGCTAGAAAAGCAAACCTGGGTCTCGCCAGCATCTGACAGATGGCTGAACTGGAAGTGTGTGTTTGAAGCTGTGAAAAGGGCCCTCAGAAGAGAGCCCTTGAGTAAGATGAGTGGTCCCCAGGCAGAGCCTTTAAGAACCCAGGGACTGATGGCTGGGTAGAGTCTAGACTTGAGAAGGGATGGGCCAGGGTGGGAGGGGCCAGCCTGGAGAGACCGAAGTCACCACAGCCAACAGCAGAGAGAACATTGGGAAGGAGTGGCAACCATGTCCAGCCCCATGGAGAAGCCAGCGGAAGGAGGGCCTTGAGTCGGTGACAAGGCAGGATCCCGGGCAAGAGCGACGAAGGAGCTCAGGGGTGAGGCTGCAAGAGCGGCTGGGAGGACGAGGCGAGATTATCGAGGATGTGTATAACCTGCCCCGGCTGCTCTGACCGCACTGCTCTGCCCGGAGTCTGCCATAGGTGCTATTTTTATAAATAAAATCCCCAAGGCTATGAATACTGTCAAATTCAGTACTCCAAGATGTCTTGTCAACAAGGAAAAATACGTATTAGTTTAAAATCTATGGGAGTACGTGTCACTCTCCTCATGAGAGTTTGTAAGAAATAAAAATTAAAAGTAAATTTTGTTATTGAGATATAGTTCATTTACAATGCTGTGTTAGTTTCAAGTGTACAGCAAAGTGATTCAGATATATGTATATATATTTATTCTTTTTCAGATTCTTTTCCATTATAAGTTATGATAAAATACTGAGTATAGTTCCCTGTGCTATACAGTAGGTCCTTGTTGTTTACCTCTTTTATATATAGTAGTGTGTTTATGTTAATCCCAAACTCCTAATTTATCTTTCCCTTCCCCCCACCACCCTGCTTTCCCCTTTGGTAACCATAAGTTTGTTCTCTATGTCTGTGAGTCTATTTTTGTTTTGTAAATAAGTTCATTTGTACCATTTTTTTTAATTCCACAAATAAGTGATATCATATGATATTTGTCTTTCTCTGTCTGACCTACTTCACTTAGTATGACAATCTCTAGGTCCATCCATGTTGCTGTAAATGGCATTATTTCATTCTTTTTAATGGCTGAGTAGTATTCCATTGTATGTATGTACCATATCTTCTTTATTCATTCCTGTGTCGATGGACATCTAGGTTGCTTCCATGTCTTGGCTATTTTATTTAAAAGGACGTTTTATTTATTTATTTGTTTATTTATTTTTGGCTACTTTGGGTCTTTGTTGCTTTGTGCACGGGCTTTCTCTAGTCACATCAAGCGGGGGCTACTTTTTGTTGTGGTGCGTGGGCTTCTCATTGCGGTGGCTTCTCTTGTTGCAGAGCATGACTCCAGTCATGTGGGCTTCAGTCGTTTTGGCTCACAGGCTCTAAAGTGCAGACTCAGTAGTTGTGGCACACGGGCTCAGTAGTTGTGGCTCGCAGGCTCTAGAGCACATGCTCAGTAGCTGTGGCACACGGGCTTAGTTGCTCCGCGGCGTGTGGGATCTTCCCGGACCAGGGCTCGAACCCGAGTGCCCTGCATTGGCAGGCGGATTCTTAACCACTGTGCCACCAGGGAAGTCCCCATGTCTTGGCTATTGAGGTAAATTTAAATAGCCAAATGAGATAAGCTACGTAAAGTTCTTAGTTCAGTGCCTGACACAAATATCCATCTTTTCTTTTCTCTTTTATATGAATGATACTAAAGTCTAAGACAATTGAAAATGTTTGTGTGATGTTGAGTGTTCTGCTCTATCAATATTAATATCAATTAGATAAATTCTACTTATTTCACCTCTTTCATATCCCTTTAGTACTTATACTCTTCTATTATAATTAATTATAATTAAGTTAATAGAGATTTAATAATCAAATATTTTATGATATTATTTAATAGTTTTGGTTGTGGTGTTTTTTTTAAAAAGGCATTCAGGCCACAGTTTATGCAGATACACATATGATGACTGGGGAAATGGATGCAGAAAAATATTTAACCTGTTTAAGGTCAATAATAAAATCGAAAGAAGCAGCCAATAAGTTCTTTTCTTCCTGAAAATCTGCCTTAGCCTGAAAAGCAAGAGGCATCCACGTGCCACTTGGCATTAAGAATGCATTTCATCAGGGGCCTCTGGCACAAGAAGATTAAATGTTCCTGGTTTGCTCATTTACTGGACATAAACCAACACCACACTGCAGCAAAGGCTCCCTACGGAAGGAATCTATTGAACCCCTTCCAAAATGTCCTAAATAAGAAAGTACGATAGGTAGAATTAAAGCTGTCCTGAGCTAGGGCACATTTCTATTTCTGACAAGTATAGATTATTCAGTAATACCTCTCAGCGCACCAGTTAGGAGGGAAGTACGGAGAGCTCATAAAAGTAATGAAGCCTTTGTCGTATGTGAACTCCCTGCTGTTAAATCTCTTCTGCGAAGTAGGATGAGCCCGCCAAGTCCGTGGGAGCACGGCTGGATCGTGGGCCACTGAAGTGAAAATACGTAAAGGCTTGTGGTCACCGTGGCTAAGATCACGGGTGTTCAAGCTCAGAAGTGGAGAGCTTTATCTAGCCTTCAACTTTAAGGAAAAGCGATGATGACATAAAGTCGGGCTCATTGTAGTTGTACATTTCAGCAGAATCTAGAGATAAAGACCATAGTTTGATAATATCCAAAGCTTGGATGTACCATGCGGTTTCCAACACTGAGCCACATCGTGTAAACTTTGCATTCTTCATCCAGCAACTGATAGCATCCCCCCCCACCCCCGTTTAAGGCCTGTTGGAGTTCACCCAGGGTCCCTGAAAAGCCATGATGAGGTTGAGGTCTATGGAAGGTGGTCTGTGGAGTGATGGGTCAGGGACCAAGCAGAAACCGGCACACAGCAACTGAGGACGGCTTAATCCACACAGGTGTGGGCGGAGTGCAGGGAAACTTCAGGACTATGCAGGACCCCAGGGGGTGGTGACACCCGGCACATCCCTCACCCCTGCGACAGAAGTGTCAAGGCAAGGGAGAGGTCACTGGAAACTTGGGATAGAAAAGGCTCTGCAGAAAAGAGCTTCCTCCAGGAGCTGGGACTTCAGAAGAGGGACATGGCCAACCTACAGCCACCTGCAGGAGGAGGAGGGAGGGGTCCCCAGCCTCCCTTCCCTCTGCTCTCCAGCAGATGGCATTGACTGAACCCCACCAACATCCGGGGGACATGGGGGCCCTTTGAAGTCGCCTTCAGGGGCACAGAGCAGGATGGAGTAGCAGGGAGAGCAGATAGAAAGGGGCCAATGAAAGATGCCCAGTATAAGTGGAAAGACAGAATTATTGTTTTAAATCATCTCTGGTGTCGCCTAAATCTTTATATCAGTAATTCCCAAGGTGACATATTTGCTCGGTTCCCCCTCCAGGAGGACGAGTATTTTTTTGGTTTGTTTTTGTTTTTGCTTTCTCATGTATCTATCTATCTATCTATCTTTATTTATTTATGGCCACGCCTCACAGCATGTGGGATCTTACTTCCCTGCGGTGGAAGCCTGGAGTCCTAACCACTGGACCACCAGGGAAGCCCCAAGGAGGACCAGTTTTAACACAAGAGTGAGTGAAGGACATCACTTTCCGCTAGTCAATTTCCTTAAGCATTTCCAGGTCACATTATCTCCCACTTCCCCTCCGCCCAAAATCAAGCATTCTCACTTCAGTCCCCAGAAGAATATTTATTTTCATCCCACAAGGAACACCTATTGTCGATCGGTGACGTTTTTTTTTTTTAAAGAGAATAATCAGAGCTCTCAGTTTTTCCTTTTACACGTCAGGTGAGCAATGTACTTATTCTGAACGACGGCAGTTTTTTGGCTGCTTGAGAACCCTGGAAATATCGATCCGTTAAAAATATTCGGACGCTTGCATCTCCTGAATCTGCTTACCGCAGCCCTTCTTCCTGGTCTGTCAGGAGAGCTCCAGCAATTTTGTTATCATGATAAATTAGCCTCCCTGGTAGGTCACTGTTTTTTACCTAAAGTCACAATTTGCTCCTTCCTCTAGGTCACAACCTGATTTTTCAGGGTGACAGATTTATTGCTTGCTTTGTGCTCCAAAAAATAAATAGGCAACATTGCTCAAAATACCGTCCTGTCACAATAACTTTGGCTATTTCCCAACGGGAATGAGACCCAGAATTCATGCTCCCGTTTGCATGCGGTGGAGAGAAAGAGGCTGTTTCCACATTTCTGTGGCTCTGGGTTGAAAGGACAGTAGTTAGGTTTAAGCCAAGCTGCCAGTTTCAGCAACAGATAAGCAAGTATTTGTTGGCATGGTCTTGGGGGAGCTTTTCTTCTCTGGAAGAAGCTCAAAAAGCAAAGCAAACAGCTACTTGTGACCTCCAAAGCAAGTCTTTTCAGGAATGGCACATTTTCCTCAGCTCTTGTCCCCCATAAAATGTCCCTAAAACCTGAGAATGAAACTGTGATGTTTCCACGGTCAGGTCAGGTCACGAAGCAGAGCTCACACAATGGAATGTGGACCAAAGTGATGAGCAACGCTCCCAGGCCCGTACATCACTCACTCACGCTCCATCGTCCAGGCTTCCTCCCCCACCTGCCTTCTGGGTGTGCTGTCACTGCAGCCCCCCACCCAGCCCAGCTGTCACTGCAGCCCCCCACCCAGCTCTGGCACCCAGCACCGCTAAAGGCACTGCTTCTGCAGGAAGTCCCAGCCCCCTGCATACGGGGCTCTAATCTGGCTGGTGTCTGACCCAGCTTAGCACCCTTGGTTCTGATCTCCATCCACTAGCCCAAGTTCATCCTCTTCCCCCAGAGAACCCATCCTTTTCTTACAGTTCGGATCCCAGTTCAATGGCATCACAGGCAACTAGAAAAACCTTCCAGAGCCTTCTCTCTTCCTTGACTCATCCATCTGAAAAATTATCAAATGTCCCAAATGTGCCTCAGATGCATAAGGGGGTGGCACCTTCGTACAACGAAATACCGCACCGTGGTTAAAAAAAAACGTCAGGGAGTTCCCTGGTGGCGCAGTGGTTACGAATCCGCCTGCCAATGCAGGGGACATGGGTTCGAGCCCTGGTCTGGGAAGATCCCACATACCGCGGAGCAACTAAGCCCGTGCACCACGACTACTGAACCTGCGCTCTAGAGCCCGCGAGCCACAACCACTGAGCGCCTGTGCCACAACTACTGAAGCCCATGCGCCTAGAGCCCGTGCTCCCCAGCAAGAGAAGCCACCGCAATGAGAAGCCCACGCACCGCAATGAAGAGTATCCCCGACTCGCCACAGCTAGAGAAAGCCTGCGCACAGCAACAAAGACCCAATGCAGCCAAAAATAAATTAATTAATTAATTAATTAATTTTAAAAAAATAAGTCAATGATAAAATTTTAAAAATAAAGTCTAATATTAAATGAGTGAAATCTAGTTGCATGCTTCATTGTGGAGGCCCCTCAACAACATGATATTGAAAGGGGAGAAGGCACAATGCATACATACTGTAGGATTCTGTTTATATAGAGCATGAAACAGGAAAGAGGAAGCCATACTTTGCTCTGTGGTGAATGGTATGCATAGAAGGCTGTGTGACAAAGCCAAATAGAGATGGCCATTACCCATATCTTTTCTCTTCCATGTTATTACTGGATTCTTAAAACTGGAACATCCCTCAATGGTTGACACCAGTGTCTACACAGGTGGGACCCTGAAAATTCTGTGGGTAGAATGCTGAAAATCCAGTTGAACTCTCTATGTGATGCCATAAAAACCAAAAACATCTGGAACAAAAATTAAAATCATTACTCTAGGGCTTCCCTGGTGGCGCAGTGGTTGAGAGTCCGCCTGCCGATGCAGGGGACGCGGGTTCGTGCCCCGGTCCGGGAGGATCCCACATGCCGCAGAGCGGCTGGGCCCGTGAGCCATGGCCACTGAGCCTGCGCGTCCGGAGCCTGTGCTCCGCAACGGGAGAGGCCACACCAGTGAGAGGCTCACGTACCGCAAAAAAAAAAAAAAAATCATGACTCTGAAAATGAATTAAATTAATGATAATAGACTAATTCACAGGATTTGCACTCCCCACCCTATTCTACAGCATGTTTTCTGTATCATCTTTCTAAGTATTTATTAAACTCCAACTCTGTGCCAGCCACTGCGCTAGCTCTGATAATACAAATATGAGGGACTTCCCTGGTGGTGCAGTGGTTAAGACTCCAAGCTCCCAGTGCAGGGGGCCCAGCTTTGACCCCTGGTCAGGGAACTAGATCCCACGTGCCACAACTAAGGAGCCCGCCAGGTGCAACTAAGACCCGGCACAACCAAATAAATAAATAAGTAAAATTCAAATATGATTGAGACAAATTTACATTCACAGGGGATTTACTGCCTACTGGGAAGGGATGAGAAAGGGGCAAAAATATTTAAGAATCAGGAAATCAGGTAGCAAGTGCTGTAATAGAAATGTGGAAGCGTTCTATGGGAAAACAAGGAAAAACACCCAATCCTTCCTGGAAGCAGAGCTGGGAAGGCTTCACAGGTGAGGCTTTGTTTTGCTTTGTACTATTTCTTGTTTGGGGTTTCTTTTGGTGTTTTTTGTTTTGTTTTGGCTGTTGGAAGAAGTTCATCTGTAGGGAAAAGTGGAGAAGGACTCTTAGGAAGAAGAACTTGTGCAGAAGTGAGGAAGGAAAGCTTCACAGTGTATCAGGGAAGTAAAAATATGGGAGAATGAGATCAGAAGATGAAGGGGCTTGTACAACATGCCTTTTGATACTGCAGACCACAGATCACCTAAGTAGAGCCTGTCATATAAATAAAGCTTTAATGGTACCCAGCCCTGCCCGTTTGTTCCTTGTATTGTCTATGGCTATGATGCAGAGTTACATCAGAGTTACAACAGAGACCCTATGACCATCTAGAAAGAGTGGGCCAAGCTTTGCACCAGTGAGGAACAATATAATGGTTGTAGGAGGGGGTACAAAGGTGTGAGTTATATCCCACACAGGACACGTACACGCAGTGCTCAGGGCCAGGTATCAAAGCAGTGGGGCTGGAGGCTGAGTTACAATAGGATGGAGTTAGAATACTTCTCATAAGGGAGGAGAGACGAGAACAATCATTTAGTCCATTCATAAATGCTGCAGAGTAAGTAGCCCATAGTGTGAATAGACTCCAATTTACTTACCTTTTCTACTATTAATGGACATTTGGATTGTTTCCAAGCTTTTTCCTCTCTTTTACGACCACTGCTACTCTGAATCTTTCACTTTGAATCTCTTGGTCCACAGGTAGAAGGATTAGTGACTCTGCAGTGAAGACTGGGAAGAATTGCCAGGTCACATGGTCTACACATGTTCAACTTCACGAGGTCACGCCAAACTGCCTCAAAACCAGGTAAGCATGGACGATGTGCACTTTTCCAGCCTCCGTACTGTCAGGGGGAAGAGTAGTGCAGAGGTTAAGATCATGGACTCTGGAACCAGTGCATATGGACCTTCAATCTGGCTCTGCCACTTCTCTGCTGTGTGACCTTTTGCAAAACTTACTGACTAACCACTCTGTGCCTTCATTTCCTCATTTGTTAAATGGAGATAATTATAGAACATACCTTATAGGGTTGTTGAGAGAATCAAAGAAGCTACTGTTTATAAAGCCTGTAAAACATTGCCTTCCTACACAAGTATTAGATAATTTTTTAGAAATTTCATTTAGTGGGACTAGAGCAGTATCTTCCTTGTGGCTCTCATTTCCCAAAATAACTACTCACGTCTTTTGCCGTTTTTCTACTCCATTTGTTAGTCTCTCTCCCGTCGATTCATTGAAATTCCCTGTATAGTATTCTAGCCTAATCATTTGTCATTTATCTGTGTTGTAAATATCTTTTCCTGGCTGTGGCCTGTCTTGTTCACTCTCTTTATGACATATAGAGTATAGATGTTAATCTATAAAGGAATTTTCAAAAAAGATCCCCCAAATACTGGAACGTCAAGGCCCTAATTACTGGAGTGAAGTTTTCCAAACAGACTGACCGCCAGCCTTCATAAGACAATTGCCAAACCTTCCCCTTTGGCTTTTGACTAAATCAAACTGGCCTAAACATCACACCAAACTCTTAAATCAAAGTAAATTTATGATTAATAATCACCCATAATAACACACTCAGGGATACACAGGAAAATAAAGCACGATTCTCACCTTCATCAGGTTTCACATCTAGTTCTGATGAAAGAGTAAGCACATAAAAAGATATGTCAGGGCTTCCCTGGTGGCGCAGTCGTTGAGAGTCCGCCTGCCGATGCAGGGGACGCGGGTTCGTGCCCCGGTCCGGGAAGATCCCACGTGCCGCGGAGCGGCTGGGCCCGTGAGCCATGGCCACTGAGCCTGCGCGTCCGGAGCCTGTGCTCCGCAACGGGAGAGGCCACAGCGGTGAGAGGCCCGCGTACAGGAAAAAAAAAAAAAGATATCTCAAGTTAGAAGGTAATAATATCATTTTCAGGTGGTACATGCACCACTGTACGGATCATCATAATTCATTCCTATGTTCAGGAAAGTCATTTCGTACGTCACACCAGCAAAGAAACAAAAGGATGAAAAACTCATTTCCTGCCCTGTTGATGGGGACCCTTGAAACGTCATAGTTTACAATGTCCAAACCACAAAAGAACAGACTTGTTGAATTAGTGGTCCACGGCTGGGGACGTTGCTATAGGTTCCGTGTCTGAGAGGTCAGCCTGCAGCTAAACCCCTGCTGTCTCATCCTTCCCATTCATTTATGGTTCCAAACTTATCGTGCCTATTGGGCAACTCTTGGCCTTTACAAAACCTCATTATCTCATTTCTTGTGAACATGATGATTTCTTCATGAGAGTTACTTGGGCTGTTCAAGGATCTTCCCATACAAGTCTTCAGTGACAAATGAAGTATTTTTATTCTTCATTATTTTGTGATTCAAATATGGCCTCTGTGGACCCGAAATATTTAAAGTCTACAGTGTTCATTTCAATCATTCCAACCTTGGTCCTGAGTTCAAAATCAGTAATCAGAGCACAAGAAAAATGTTAAAACACAGTTTTCTCAGGACATTAAAAATATCATGTTTTAGTAGTGTGTATATGTCAATCCCAATCTCCCAACTTATCCCTTCCCCTCTCCTTACCTGCCCTGGTAATCATAAGTTTGTTTTCTATATCTGTGGCTCTATTTCTGTTTTGTAGAACTCTGCTCAATACTCTGTAATGACCTATACGGGAAAAGAATCTGAAAAAGAGTCTATATATGTATACCTATAACTGTGCTGTATGGTGCTGCACACCTGAAACTAACACAACATTGTAAATCAACTATACTCCAATAAAAATTTTTTTAAATATCATACTTGAAGCATCAAAACTTACTCCAGAGTTCTTATAGTAATTGATAGAAGCGCCAAAAGACCAGTTGGAAGAACAAGCATTTAAGTTCTGATTTATTGTTTCAATTAATATTTACATTAATAACAATAATAGCTAATATTAAACGAGGGTCTTTGTGCCCAGCCCTGAGCAAAACACTTTACAGCAATTATTTTCATTTATTTTAACAGTCACCCTATATGCTAGATATTATTAGCATCCCTGTTTTACGGTATCTATATCTCAATCAGGACTTATCTATTCAAGTCAATAAACATTTCTCATGCACCTGTTATACATGAAGCAGTCCTAGACAGTTTGGAGGCTATAAAGATTGCAACACAAGCGATTATGCTACAAGATAGCACACAGCCGTGAGGAGTCGTAGGGGAAACACAACTGCTCTGATAACTCAGAGACAAGAGTGACCATATCTCCAGAGGGATCAGGAAAGATTTCATTGAGCAGATGTTAGCACATTATGGCTTTAAAACCAAGGAAGCCCCTCTCCTTCCTTCCCTCCCCACACAGACCACAAGGGCTCTGCCTTGGGGCTTTAGCAAAGACAACCTGGCAGTGGAACACGGTCCACAGCACTCCATGTGTACCCTGGCACAGGATTTCTAACCTCTATACGCCTGACCGTATGCTCTTGGTGACTCTGATTTTGTGTCTCTATTCTGCTTGTTGGTGGTGTCACCTGCCCGTGAATTGGTTCTTGGTCATGGCCCATTCTGACCTCAGCCTGTCCCACATTCACAGAAAGATCTGTTAGGCCCAACAGATCATGTCCATATAGATCTTTATGTAAGGAAATATACAAGGATTTAAAGGTATATCAGGAATTCCCTGGCGGTCCAGTGGTTAGGACTTGGCACTTCCACTGCCGAGGACGCGGGTTCAATCCCTGGTCAGGAAACTAAGATCCCTCAAGGTGTGAGGCATGCCAAAAAAAATTAAAAATTACTAAATAAATTTTAAAAGTTATATCATTATACCCCTGAAACTAGGTAGAAAAAACTACAGATAGCAAAATACATTGGACTGTAGTAGTGACATGCAAGACATTCGGGGGAAATTTCTTGCGCACATAATGACACCCATGACTCCAACCCACTCATATTTTTTCCATTTCCATTTTGTAGATGATCTGTAATAACATGCCATCAGAAAAATAAGTACTTCCACAGGAATCAGCAGAATTTTCCAAGGTCCCATCCAAACCACTCTGTACACATTCATAATCTGAATCACAGAATTCCTTTTCTTCTGTCAATCACTGCGTTTGTTTTCTTTTTGTGGCCATCAGAAGCTACCAGTGAGATAACCCAGAAAACATCAGGCACAGAGAGCTAATTGGAATGGACTTTCCCTGGCTTGCTTGAAGAAGCCTGCCTCGGGCAAGGAGTTTCAGAGGATGGAGTATGACTCAACCAGCCAGATGTCGCCTCCTCTGGGTGTGATCGACTCACAGGGAAGTAATAAAACTACTGCTGATTCTCAGTGGCGGGTACCGGGGGTCTGTAATCATCCTCACTTGGGGAGACGTGTGGTCCAGTGGACAGATGGGTAAACTCAAAGCAGAAAGGGCTGAGACCCAGTCTGCCGTTATATCACCATAATCCTCAACAAAGTCAATCCTTTGCTTTCTTCTGCTGCAAAGGGGTGGGGAGGTCATGAAATCATCTTTGAGATTCTCCACAGTTTTAACATTGTCTGACTAGATTACTTTCCATTCTCCCACGATACGCATCAGGGGTAGAGGAAAGTGCTCTTAGAAGTGGCAGAAGTTAAATTTCAGGTCAAAATCATTATTAAAAATTAGAGTTTTTCTCTGTGCACCAAGATAAAGCACCACTTCCCAGTCTGACAGGGACAAATTGACTCTCTCCGTGATAAATACAAATCAAACTCATAAACATTTTCATAGTCACATGGAAAAGCCTTTGGGCCAACCCTGTTACTGTATCATTGAGCCATTCAGATACTTAGGAATAAAACGCACTTAGAAGGGACCAGATAAAGATGCCTCCTGCAAAGGCTGAGGAAGTGTTCCAGATTTAAGAGACATGACAACTAAAAAAAAAAAAGATGCCTCTTGCAAGACTGCTCACACCCCCCTTTCCTAAGGACTCCAGGCCGGGAGTCCGGGCGGCGCCTTCCCTGGCCGCCCTTCCCAACACCCCTCCCCCCAGGCCCCATCCTCTCTCTGCGCCATTTTCCTTTTTAGTACTTATCAACACCTAACGTAGGATGTATTCCATTCATTTAACTTATTCTCTGTCTCCTCTCCATGAAAGCAGAGTTTTGTCTGTTTCATTCACTGCTGAATTTGTAGCACCCAGAAGAGTACCCGCCCCATAATAGGCATTCAGCAAATACTGGTTGAATGCACAAATGAATATCATTTACTGTTACGATATGACAACTGTCATTTAAAAAAGGGATATGTCTCAGGCATATAACGAAAGTAAAGACAGCCCCTGGCTTCCGGATGCTTTCCATCTTCAGATTACAGCAAAGACCCACTGACCTCCCACTGAAAAAATGAAAGAAATGAACACATGGCCAACTATGACATAGAAGTCTATGACATAAATCAAGGGATGTGGCCTCAAGATGATAAGAGAATCAGATAAACGCATTATTCTAGAGTGTTTTCAGTCCAGGCTCAGATGACAGAGTAAACACAGGTATCTTAAAGCCTTTTCTGCTGGAGAAGCGTCCGTCTGCTTGCAGCCTGGGCTCTCCTTAAGTCCAAATCGTAATGAATCACCCCACAGCAAAGTATTACTTGGGTTCTGTCCTACAGTCCAGGAGAGAAGAAAACGAGAATCTCTTCTAAATTAGCCCCAAACAACAGCGCCGGATGCAAGCTGAAGGGGTCAGGCAGTGAGAGGCCCCCTCCAGAGCAGGATGGCCGCTCTGATGTCATGTACACCCCCCATGGCGCCACTGCCACCCCCAGCTCTCAGCTCCCAGGCAGCCTTCCTGGATCAAAATCACCGTCTTCTTTTTCCTCCCAAAGATCCAAACTACCTTGTCAGCTACTGATACACAGAGGTTTGTTGTTTGTTTGTTTGTTTGATTGTTTTTCCCCTCTCCCCTTGCTCAGAAAATATTGGTTGATCACTTCTGGGAAGCTCAGACCTGGAAGCTCAACGACATTATTTACTATCCTGCAGCCCCCGTCCTCCCTACTACACACTCATTCATTTAACAAGTCTCCTTCACCCCTCTATCCCCAAACTAAGTTTTTGTTGCTTCCCTGGCAACAGCAACTCAGATGGCTCTCAAGTGGCCCCATTTTCCTGTTTACTGTCTGGAAGTCAGGCTTTCTGTCTCGTTGCCAATTTCCCGCCTCCATCCTCATCCTTTTGGTTGGCAGAATTCAGAGCCTTGCAGTTGTGGGACTGGGGATCCCACTTCCAGGCTGGTTGCCAGATGGGGGGCCCTCTCAGCTGCTAGACACTGACCACCTGTGTGCCATGTGGTCCTCTCCACGTCCAAGCCAGCAAGAGGGCCTCCAGTCCTTCTCAGGTGGCCTAGACGGACACGGCAACCCACCACAGTTACCCAAGCCAAGAATTTGGCCATCTTCCTTAATTCCGCCTTCCCCCTCAAGTCTATTCAAGTCTATCTCCATATGTGTATCGAAGGTACCCACTTAGCCCCACCCCACTGTCACCATTCTGGTCCAAGCAGCCATCATCTGTCCCTTGATATTTTGCAACAGCATAACGACTCTCCTTGCCTCCCTACAATCCAGTCACCTTAGTGCATTCCGATGTTTCTTGCTACCATAGATCTGATCTGATATTTTTTGAGGGGGCCTCACCGCGCAGCATGTGGGATCTTAGTTCCCTGACCAGGGACTGAATTCGCGCCCCCTTCATTAGAAGCACAGAGTCTTAACCACTGGACAAGGAGGCAAGTCCCCTGATCTGATCTTTTTAATTGCCTTCCTAATTCTATCCTCAAGATAAAGACCAAATTCCCTAGCCTAGTTTACAAATGGCATTCTTAATCTAAGCCCCGTTGATCTCTCTGATTTCATCTCTTACTCTCAATGCAAAGTAGAAGAAAACCCAGAATCTCCCTCCTGAGGTTTCTTCTAATTACTCACAAAGTTTCTCGCTGCCGCTCGGCCTTTCAGAACTCCTTTTTGTTCACCCGACGCGCTGTACACTCTGCCACCACCACCGAGCCGTTGCACACACAGTTTCATTTTCCTAGAACATTCCGTCCTGCCCATCAGCTTTCTTGGATATCACCTTAGAAACCATGTCTTTCAGAAATCTTCCCTGACTTCCCCAAATCTTCAGTTCCGCCATCCTGCTGTACTTACCTCCCCATGCCACTCACCACACTCTGGCATCATTGCCTATCTGTCTGTACCCCCATCCGATGATAATATGCCCTTTTAGGTGGGAACTGTACCTTGCTCTTTAGTGTATCTCTTGTAATAAGAAAGTGACTAGCAAATACGAGGCACAACGTTTTTTTTTAAATGAATGCATGACTGTTACCAATTGTCACAGGTTGGTTTCTGTGGAAAGTAAACAATAAAAGGTTAGAAGCCCAAGATATGTACTGGGGAGTAACACCTATGAAGCAAAGGAGGAAAAGCCAGGTGGGCAGAGGGAGATGTCAGGCTGAGATGCACACCTGACCATGTCTCTGCCAGCTCAGCAGGGAGTGTGGAGTAGTGATTGCTCATCCAAGGAGACTCACACTGGGCAGAGCAGCTGGACTTGAGGCCTTGCTTAGACATTGGTAGGGACCTCTCTAAGAAGAGGCTGACTTCAATTTGAAAGCTGAAGCCAATTCTGAAAAGCCACCAAGTGGAGCTGTCAGCTAACCACACCCACAGCAGCTGGGTAACAAACAAGTCCTTTCCTGAAGGGGGGTCCTGGTTCCCACACTAATAAAAGAATCCAAGGGTTGTGCCTCGGACTTTGGAAAAATATCAAAAGATGGGTTTCAAAAATAGCTTGTACGTTGATAACATCATTATACTAAGTAAATTTCTTCCAAAGTAACTATTTTTGAGGAAAGAGCATTATTTGAACGCATCAGTTCTGGCATATTTGGTTTTCAAAAATTTAGTGCTATTACTTTAGACTCACAACTCCTACACATACAGGATGTTGGTATTTGTTTTGTTTTTTTCCATTTCGTTAACATAGATTGGTGGAATATCTTGAATGGACTTTTTTGACCCAATATTTCTTTTTTAACAACTTGTATAGGAATAGTAAAATGGTAAAATTGTCATACTGTCATAGCATAGTACCATGCTAATAAAATCTAATTTGAACTCATGCAACCCAGACCCTGCAAAACATTGATTGTTTAGTGGTAGTTTGATAAACTGAGTAGAATATACAAATTCCGCTAGATATAATGAGAAGAAAATACTTGAATTCTTGCTTTTAGCATTTCATGTGTATATTCAACTTTCTAACTATAAATTATTAAATGAGGTTTAATAGAATCTAAAAACAAATTTTGCTAAATTTTCAGAAGCCACAGGTAATGGAAACCACCAGAGACTTTTCAGGAAAATATTCTATGTGAGCCAGGTTTTTTCATGAGACCTAGATTAGAAAATGCCATTTTAAACATCTTGTGTAGAAATACTATGACCATACATATGCAGTTTCACTAAACTTAATAAGATATGGAGAAAATAGTTCAAAGATTCCCAGAAGGTTTTTTCCCAAACATTAAACATTTTGTGCTCCCCTTCCCAAATCACCTTTGTAATTTGTTCAGCCATTTTTAGAAATTTTAAAATCTTGGTTTTTCTATGCACTGTACACCTACTCAAACCTTGCTTCTAAAAGGATAGCGTCCACATCTTCCCTCATAAGGGAAGGATTCTGTTGGTCACCTACAATGTTTGGAAGATAAAATTATCGGTGGGGGGATGGGCAAAGTTGATTCCACCCTACCAGCAGGTACTGAGCAGTAAGTGACACCAGGACATGAAGCTAGAATCTGGCCTCTAGTGTCTGCACCTTAGTGAAGAAGAAAAAGACACTTAACTAGTGAAGAGTGAGTCTGTTGTTACCAAAAGCATATCTGAAGTAAGAAGAGGTGATTTTAACAAAATGTTTATGTGTGAGGTAAGGACACATAACATGAGGTCGGCCCTCTTAATAGATGTTTATGGGTACAATCCAGTGCGTTGCCTACAGACACAGTGTTGTACTGGCCTTAAAACACAAAGGATATAAAACAGCTGCCTTCCCTGACAGGCAGGGTCAACACCCCTACTCAGCCTTGAAGCAGTTACAGAAGACGGCCCATCGCCCTTCTGCTTCCCATAAGAATATGGGAATAAAATCTCTGAGGGGAGAATGAAACAGGAGGGAAGGGGGCAGGACACAACCTTTGAAAGAATGACATAGCCCGAGGACATGACATAAACTGATTAGAGCCAAGTGGGTCCAAGATGGCGGACGAGTGGACTTCCACTAGGCCGTGAGCCTCAGGATACGCTCACTGTAACACATCAGCAAGTTGAATGACACGCCCACAGGTGCCATGACAGTTCCAAGGCGGACCAGAAGGATCAAAAAGTGGGCGGTGGCCCAATTCCTGGAAATCCCCGCCCCTTCCTGAAATAGCTGGAATGCTCCTCCCCCTCATTAGCCTATGAAGTTACCCACCCCTATAAAAGCTGACAGCCCCAGACCCTGGTGCCTTTCTCACCTTCTAAGATGGCCCACTCTGTCTGTGGAGTGTGTTTCTCTCTAAGTAAATCCACTTCTTACCTAGCAAAAAAATAAAATAAAAAAAAAACAGCTGCCTTTTGAAGGTGTGGTTGAAAAATGGCTACTATTATCATCACCATCCAAAAATGTCCCCCCCACCAAATGTCTGCTATGTTGCTATCAGCCCGTGATTATCTTGTGAGATTCTCTGGGTTGTTCACACCTCTAGGAGTCATATCACCTCTTTCAGAACCCTAAACTCTTACTGTGGATTAACACACTTCAGATAGTTCTTCACTTAATGGTTAACTTCTCAGAGCAGTGGGTCATGGATCAAGAGAATGCTCTTCACCCAATGACCATTTATTGAGAACCTACTGGGTGTCGGGCTCTCAAGAAAAACAATTATGTCAACTCTCTAGGAGTTCATCTTTTCCTCCAGTTTGCAGTTAAATACGTGTTTGTGTCATTACTTATTTGAAGTCTGGCTCCCACGTTACACTGTAAATTCTTGAGGAAATATAACACAGTGGCTAAGTTGCAAGACTACGAAATTACACTGTCTGCATCTAAATCCTGGCTCTACCGCTTCCTTGCTGTGTGAACTTGGGCAAGTCTCTCAACCTCTCTGCACCTTAGTTTCACTATCTGAAAAATATCTACCTCTTAGGGTTGTTGTGAGAATTAAATAAAATCTTTAAAACCCTTAGTATTTCTATGTGCCTGCCACACAGAAATGCTCAATAACTGTGAGATATTTTTAGGGCGGCAGCCATTTCTCCTTAGCTTACCAGTTTATCCCTTGTGCCTGACACCCGTAGGTGCTAATGAAACAAACTAGTTCATTTTGGTCACATAATGGGACATAGAGCAGGTGCTGAAAGCACAGCTGACTTCCTTAATTCATTCGTGAACATTTGAGTGCCTAATACGTGTCAGGCACTGGAAATACACCAACCAATAAAACAGTCAAATATCCCTGTTCTTGTGGATCTATTAATATAATGGAAGAAAGAGCAAAAACAGTGCACATGGAAATGCTATACTATGTTTGAAAGTGACAAGTGCTGGGGGACAAGACAGAAGAGGCTAAGGGGGATTGGGGAGTGCAGAGGATGGGGTTGCAGATTTCAATAGGGTGGTCGGGGTAAGCCTCCTTGAAAAGGTACCATCTGAGCAAAGACTTAAAGGAGGTGAAAGAGCCAGCCATGCAATTACTAGGCAGGGGCAAAGGGCCTGTGGCAGCAGCATATCCAACCAGAAGCAGCATATCCAACCAGAAAAGCACCAGGAGATGGGCAGCAGGTAAGGGTGGAATGGGAAGGGGCAGAGACCTTGTGGGGGCCTGGAGACCATCGTGAGGCTCTGGCTTTTACTGAGTCAAACAGGAGCCACTGTCAAACAGAAGGACATGATCCATCTGACACAGACACAGATGTAGATACTTACCTGGATATTTTAAGAATCAATCTGGACTTCCCTGGTGGCACAGTGGTGAAGAATCTGCTTGCCAGTGCAGGGGACACAGGTTCAAGCCCTGGTCCGGGAAGATCCCACATGCAGCGGAGCAACTAAGCCCCGTGTGCCACAACTACCGAGCCTGCGTTCTAGATCCCGTGAGCCACAGCTACTGAGCCCGCATGCTGCAACTACTGGAGCCCGCGCTCCACAACAAGAGAAGCCACCACGATAAGAAGCCCTCGCACCGCAAGAATAGTTCCCACTAGCTGCAACTAGGGAAAGCCCATGCACAGCAAGGAAGACCCAACACAGTCAAAACTTTAAAACTAAAATTAATTAATTAATTTTTAAAAAATCAATCTGGTTGTTTTCTTGAGAATAAATCGGATGAGGAAAAGAGACCAGTTAGGCAGCGGTCATAATAAACCAGATGAGAGAGGATGGCGGCTTGGACGAGAGACGGTAGTGAGTGATCGAATTCTGGATGAAGGCACGGTTATCAGGATCCCCTGACAGATTGATGTGTGTTATGAGAGAAAGTGGGAGTCAAGGACGTCACCAAAGTTTTCAACGTGAGCAAGAAAAGAGATGAGGTTGTCATGACCCAGCGGAAGCTGTGAGCTGTCAGAACGGGGGAGGGGGTAAGGGAGGGGGTAAGGGAGACCCAGAGCTCAGCTTGGGATCCGTGAAGTTGGAGCAATTAGACTTCCAAGTAGAGAAGCTGAGAAGGCATTTCGGAGTTCAGGGGAGAGTTCACCCGGGATTTATAAATGGGAAGGAAAGATGTATGATAAAAAATAAAGGCACGAAAACGTTACAGGATAGGAGCCAAATGCCACCAGACTTCAGAATAAGCAGCTCTGTCCAGGAGAGGAGAGGCAAACGGTAGAATCTTGGAGAATGAGCAAGTTCCCTGTGAGGGAGGGAGACAGGAGATTCCCTGAGGAGAGCACAGCCAGGAGTCATGGGGAGGTTGGAGAGGGGTAGGGGGCAGGGGACAGCCAGAGGCTTCAGGGTCTGGAAGGTCAGACAAGGCGATGGGCAGGGGGCAGGGGAGAAGACAGGCAGGACTGTAGCCAGGTTAAAAGGGAAATGGAGAAACTAATAGCAATTTAAGACTCATGTTTCTGACTGTCTACTCTTTGCTTTATACATCCTTTCATTCTGGTTGTTTTATGATTATTGAAAATAATGCTAAGGGCTTCTGGTTTCCGGTTCTACCTGTAAGGGGCTTGGAAGTCAGCAGTCTACTGGGGGAAAAAAAGGTAAAAACCTGAACAGACTGAGAAATCAACGACTCTTCTTGGATCCGTAAGAGAGGGGAAGACAAAGGACAAACCCCAGGACCAGAGCTCTGCTCTTCTTAACCAGGCTGCCCTCAAGAGAAACTAGTTAACCAGAGGCTAACCTGCTGGGGGTTATCGGAGCCTAACTGACCCAGGGAAAGGAAATAACGAAATCCAGCCCGCTCTAACCAACTTGTTGCACCTAAAAGGGCCCGGGGGCGGCGGCGGGGGGGGGGGGGGGGCGAGGAGAAGATACAGGAATTCTTTAAAATCAAAAAGAAAATAGACAATCTAAAAGAAAGATGTACAAATGAACAAGGCATCTCCTAGAAGAAGGAACCAATGGCAACTAGACATGGAAGAAGATATACAAGACTCATTAGTTTTCAGGAAAATGTAAATTAAGACCACATTGAAATTCCGTTTCACACCTTCCAGCTTGCAAAAAATTAAGAAGTCTGAAAATGTGTGATCTCTGATGTTACTATGTAATTGTTTGGGGACACCACAAACCATGCCCATATAAGACGATGAACTTAAATGATAAAAAGACTGAGCTCAGATAACAGGGCTGTGGAACACTTCCCCTCACCCACACCTCTCCCCACATTCCTAAAGGCTCATTTACAGCAGTTCCTTTAACCTCGTATATCAGACCAGTTATCAAGAAAAAATTACAAGGCATACCAAAAGGCACAAAACACAATTTGAAACTACACAGCAAGCATCATAGCCAGATATTGCAGGGATGTTGGAATTATCAGACCAGGAATTTGAAACACTGTGATTGATATGCTAAGGGCGCTAATGGATAAAGTAGCCAGGCCGCAGGAGCAGATGGTCAGTGTTAGCAGAGAAATGGAAATCCTAAGAATCAAAAAAGAAACACTACTGATCCAAAACACTGCAACAGAAATGCAGAACGCCTTTGATGGACTTCTTAAAGGAGGCAGAACACAGCTGAGGGAAGAATCTCTGAGGTACAGGATACATCAATAGAAATATTTCAAAATCCAAAAAGCAAGGGAAACAGAGACTGAGGAAAAAAGCGGAACAGAATATCCAACATCTATGGGACAGCTACAGAAAGTATAACATATGTGTATTGCGAATACCAGAAGGAGAGGAAAAAGAGAAAGGAACAGAAGAAATATTTGAAACAACAATAACTGAGAATCTCCCCCAGATCAGACACCAATGTCAGACACCAAACCACAGATTCAGGAAGCTCAGAAAACACCATGCGGGATAAATGCCCCCAAAAAACTACACTTCAACCTATCATTTTCAAATTACAGAATGATTAAAAAAAAAAAAAAAAAAAAGCCTGAAAGAAGCCAGAGGAAAAAACTTAACTACAGAGGAATTAACATAAAAATTACACCCAACTTCTCCTTAGAAACCCTGGAGGCAAGAGTGCAATGAAATATTTAAAGTGGTGAGAGAAAAACCCATCAACCTAGAATTCTGCGTCCTGTGAAGTTATCCTTCAAAAGGGAAGAATAAATAATGACTTTCTCAAACAAAAATTGAGAGAATTTGTTGCAAGTAGACCTGCCTTGCAAGAAATATTAAAAGAAGTTCTCAAGAAAGAAGGAAACTAACACAAGTCAGATCTACATGAAGAAAGGAAGACATTGAAGAGGGAATACGTGAAGGTAAAATGAAAACTTTTATTTTTCTTATTCTTCACTGATCTACCAGGTAACGGTTTGTTCAAAATAATACCAACAATGTGTTTGATTATGCATGCTTATGTATACATCATTATATTTATATATATTTATGCTTATGTAAGCTTATATATGTGAAATGATTGACAGCAATGATGAGAGGGAGGAATTAGGGTTACTTTGTTATTACAAGGTACTTGCACTACTGATACTGCTACAGCGTTATTTGAGAATGAACTTGGATTAGTTGTAAATATATATTGCAAACTCTAGCGCAACCACTAAACAAAGTAAAAAAGTATAACAGGTATGCTAAGAAAGGAGAGATAATGGAATCTTATAAAATGCTCAATTAAAACCACAAAAGGCAGAGACGGGGCAAAATGGTAAAGGGGGTTAAAGGCACAAACTTCCAGTAATAAAAATAAATAAATAAGTCATGAGGATCTAATGTGCAGCATGGTGACTATAGTTAACAATACCGTATTACGTATTTGAAAGTTGCTAAGAGAGCAAATCTTAAAAGTTCTCACAAGAGGGACTTCCCTGGTGGCACAGTGGTTAAGACTCTGCCTTCCAATGCAGGGGATGCGGGTTCGATCCCTGGTCGGGGAACTAAGATCCCACACACCAGGAGCAACTAAGCCCCCACTCCACAACTACTGAGCCTGCGTGCCTCTACTAGAGAGCCCGCATGCTGTAACTTAGACCCGACGCAGCCAAAAAGAAAAAGTTCTCAAAAGAAATAAAGAAAATGTGTGGGAATTCCCTGGTTGTCCAGGGGTTAGGACTCTGCGCTTTCACTGCCGAGGGCCTGGGTTCAGTCCCTGATCTGGGAACTAAGATCCCGGAAGCCACGTGGCACGGTCAAAATAAAATAAAATTAAAATTAAAAACAAAAAAGTGTAACTATGTATGGTGATGGATATTAAGAAGACTTGAGGTGATCCTTTCACAATATATACAAATATCAAATCATTATGTTGTATGCCTGAAACGAATATGACAGTATGTGTCAACTATACCTCAATTTTTAAAAATAAATACTAAAATTAAATTAAAAACCATGAAAGGAAGAAAGAATGGGGAACAAAAGTAGGAACAAAGAACAGCAAATTGAAAACAGTAAGGAATATGGTAGATATTAATCCAACTATATTAATCATCACTTTGAATGTCAATTAAAAGATTGTCTGAGTGGATCAGAAAGCATGACCCAACTGTATACTGTCTACAAGAAACCCACTTTAAATCTAAAAACACATAGAAATTAAAATAATGCTAGAGACTGAGATTTCTCATGAAATCGAATATCCACAAGGACAAAACATTTTATCTGCTCCTGATGTGCTGAATTTTCACCCGTAATTTGAATATGAATAAAAATGAATATATTTCTTACCATCCAGCTCACTTTGGCCTTCAGTAGTAAAAGTAGAACAAAGGGTCCACAGTGGCCCTCCTCTAGGTGACTACATCAGGAACCTCTCCAGATTGTCACCCCTGAAGGAGAAAATCATATGAAGGAGTTGGGAAAAGATATCGTTTAGATCCTTGTAGCTTTAATTTATTCATCTGACATCTGTTTTATTATTTTTTTAATTTTTAAAAATTTTATTTATTTATTTTTGGTTGCTGTTGGGTCTTCATTGCTGCACGCGGGCTTTCTCTAGTTGTGGCGAGCGGGGGCTACTCTTCGTGGCGGTGCGCGGGCTTCTCATCGCGGTGGCTTCTTTTGTTGCGGAGCACGGGCTCTAGGTGCACGGACTTCAGTAGTTGTGGCACGAGGGCTCAGTAGTTGTGGCCCCGTGGGCTCTAGAGCGCAGGCTCAGTAGTTGTGGCACACGGGCTTAGTTGCTCCGCAGCATGTGGGATTTTCCTGGACCAGGGCTCAAACCCATGTCCCCTGCATTGGCAGGCGGATTCTTAACCACTGTGCCACGAGGGAAGTCCCTGGTATCTATTTCACTGAGGGCCTTTTATGTGTCAGGCACTATTAAAGCTGCTGATACAAACATAAAGAAGAAAACAATACAAACCTCTGCCCTCGTGGGATGAGTTTCTTCTTCTCCGAGTCCGAGTCCGTGATTCTGCAGAACGACCCATCCAAAGGCAGAGCTAAAACCCTGAGCATTCCCAAGGGCGAGTCCTTGAGTTAAAAATAAGTGAGCTGGTAACAAGATTTCTCTGGCTTTTCCTTTGCTTGTTAGGTCTTTTTTTTTTTTTTTTTTTTTTTAATCCTTCAGTGGAGAATTTGAAACAAGTGGTCAACCTGATCGCCTTCTAGAGCATCAACAGGTGAGAAATCAAGGTGGAACATAATTCTCACAAAACTTCCCTCCCTAGGGAGCTCCCCGGAGGAAAGGGCCAGAGGTGAGTTTTCTAGTTAAAAGGAAAAAATGTTGCAACTACTGGAATCGATAAATGCCGGCCTCCACCATCTCCACTGCCACGTGTGTGGAAGCATCCTGGCAGCACGGGCAGTGTTGGTGCTAGCATGAGCATACTCAAGCAAAATCAAAATGTGCTCTTTAAGGCTGTCGGGCCTTTTCAAAGCGTCCCCCTCCCGCCTTCTCCTCTGTGAGATTGACGTGTATGCAGGGTAATGGAAGAGAGGTTCCAGCCCGTTCCATCTACAAGAACCACGGCTAAAATTATCTATACCGTCTCCTCCCCAGGTAATTGTAGATCACCTCTGCCCAGCTTCACACACAGAAGGTCGAGAAATGGGGGGAGACCCAGTAGATCACACAGCCAGCCTTTTTGGATCACAGACCGTGGGCACCTTGTGTTCCGTTTCCTGAAACCCCATCCCCAAGATGTTTACTTAGCTGGCTGCTTCACCCAGAAGCTTCTGACGCTCTTACTTCACGACAGAAGAGCCTTCCACAGTCACCTCTTCTAAAGCGGGGTCTACCCTCACCCTGCCATCCCCCCACCCCGGCCCCGCAGTGAGACGACAGTCCTCCTGATGCAGCTGCACTTGTCACTCTGGAATGATCTTGATTATTCGTTTTTTGCAATCTTCCTGGAATATAGGCTCCGTGAGGGCAAGCGGCAGGTCCATCTGGTCCTCCACTGCAGTGCCGGGGCCAGCACGGTGCCCAATGAAGATTTATTATCCAATGAGCAAAGGCTGGACCTGCATTGCCTGAGTGGCGGAAGTCTGAAGGTCATTTTTCCAATTGCTGCATTTCAATGGGTTAAATCCCTCATAAGCAAGTCAAAAGCAAAGACTGTGGCAATTAACCCGAGAGTTCAGGTGCAAAAACCCCACTTCGACTTCAAATCTCCATTTCAAGAGAAAGTGCGGGTTTCCAGTTCCTTCAGTTCTGGACTTGACTTTGTGTAAATCTGCCCACAAACGGCTCCTTTCTTTCTGCCAGTGGGCAAGGAGTTTTCCTCCTTCCTCAACAACAAGTTTCAAATGAGTGAAGCGCTAATGCGTTATGGATTTGTGGGCAGCAGGTTTGGGGTGTTGGTTTTGTTTTTTACTCTTTACTTAGGAAAGAATTGGAACGAAAATGGACTCGGCTGCTTCCCAGTTCTGAGACCCCGTCCACTCTTCACCCCAATCCCCTCAGTCTTTTGAATAACAAGGGTTAACTAATAATAGGTAAAGTTTCTTCCACCTCTAATAATTACATATTTTTCTATAATTCTAAGATGTTTTTTGAGCAAGTGTCTATCTTTTTATTTCAATATTAGGGGAGAACGCATAGGGGTTTTTTTTAACCATTTCTTAAAAATGTTTCCCCCTCTGCTGAATTTTGTTCACCACAAAGTAAGGAAGATTTTTGTAAACAGGCTTTCCTGAAAGGATTTTATAATTATCATTTACACACTCAAAGGCTTCAATCAGATTAAAGAGGTAAATGTGCGATTAACAATGACCCCCATTTATTTGCCTTGCACTTACCGTGTGTTTCAAAGTATCTTACAGATACTTTCACACAATCCCCACCTCAACTTTAGGAAGCAGGTGATAATATAAATCATTTCTGTTTTACAGATGAAGAAACTGAGGCACAAAGAGGTTAACGATCCGGCTTCAAGTCACAAAGCTTGTACGTGCCCCGTGAGGATGTGAGCTAGGCACAAGGCTCCGGGGCTCACAGACTTATTCACCCTGGTATATCGCCTCCGAGTGCAAGACATTTTCAAACCTTGAAAGCAGAAAGAGGACACAAGCCTTAAAAAACAGGGGGGAAAAAAGATTTTTTTGTTGTTTTTTTTGGTGATTTTTTTTTTTTTTTTTTTTTTGCCAAGCCGAAACGCTTGCGGTATCTTAGTTTCCCATCCAGGGATCGAACCCGGGGCCTCGGCTGTGAGAGCACGGAGTCCGGACCACCAGGGAATTCCCTCAAATGCTTTGATATGTGGAGACATCTACCTAAAAATGAAAACTGCTGTCTTTCAGAAAACAGCATACATATAACTAAAAATGCAAATAAAATCTGGGGGAAATATGTGTAACATTTATGGCAGACAAACTACTATCGTTTTTATATAGCGCTCTTTAAATAAGTAAAGGATCAATACCAGAAAAGAAAAATGGGCAAAGGATATGAATATACAATCCCAAAAGAACAAATACTAACTGCAGACAAAATTTGAAAGTACCTTCAAACTCTTGGCTCTCAATTTAAATGCAAATCAAAGCAACACAATAATTGTTTTGCCTATAAAATTTACTTTTTTACACTCATATTTTTAACAAGGTAGCTCTTGGAAATATAATAAATTGGCACAACCTTTCAAAACCTGAAATTTTTTTAATGAGTATCTGGAACAGTAAAAGTAATCATTCATAAATGTGGAGAAATATTGATAACTGTGAAAATCTTGATAACTTGAAACTCGGTGGCAGATATCCAGGGATTCATTGTATTAGAGTCGACTTCTGTGTTTGAATTTTTTCATATTAAAAACATTTTCAAGGAATATTTTTGTGTGTCTCTTTTTATCCACTGAAGTACAGTTGATATTCAATGTTGTGTTCGTTTCTGGTATACAGCAAAGCGATTCAGATATATATATATTTTTTCAGATTCTTTTCCATTATAGGTTATTACAAGATATTGAATATAGTTCCCTGTGCTATACAGTAGGTCCTTGTTGTTTATCTATTTTACATATAGTAGTTTGTATCTGCTAATCCCAACAAGAAATTTTTTTAAATTTAAAAACACTTTTTTTTTTTTTTTTTTGCGGTACTCGGGCCTCTCACTGTTGTGGCCTCTCCCGTTGTGGAGCACAGGCTCCGGACGCGCAGGCTCAGCGGCCATGGCTCACGGGCGCAGCCGCTCCGAGGCATGTGGGATCTTCCCGGACCGAGCACTATATTTGGCTTGATTAAAAAAAGAAACAAGGCTTCCCTGGTAGCGCAGTGGTTGAGAGTCCGCCTGCCGATGCAGGGGACACAGGTTCGTGCCCGGTCCGGGAAGATCCCACATGCCTCGGAGCGGCTGCGCCCGTGAGCCATGGCCGCTGAGCCTGCGCGTCCGGAGCCTGTGCTCCGCAACGGGAGAGGCCACAACAGTGAGAGGCCCGCGTAACGCAAAAAAAAAAAAAAAAAAAGGCTATAAAGGCCACCTCTTTATGCTTTGGGTGAACTAGAACAGAGCCATAAACCTGAACTGGTTTGATTCACAATGACTAATCCAGATTTATCTCCAAGCAAAGCTGCCCACCAAGAACCAAGCACAGTGATTCCACCTTCACTAGATAATTAAATAACCTACAGCTAACCAGGCCGGCGTTCCCCCAAACTCCACACCCAACTGTCTCTCCACGTTGCTGCACAGATATCTGGAATTGTACACGACAGATAAATTATTAGCACTGCGCTATATGTGCTCTAAACCAACTTGCCCTGCCACGCCTTATCAAAAGGCAGCTCCTGGTCCTTCTGGAAAACAAAGTGCTTTAAAAATATTTTTGCAGAAGCAAATGTATTTTCGACATAATCTCTCACGGAGTTCTATAGAGTGGAAACAATTATAGCATAAAAGGACGGAATTGAAAAAGACATGTTTGTGTAATGAGGATAAACTGTCTTGGTTGACATAAGGCTATTTTTTGCTTAAAAGCTGTTTTAGTGCTGTTGTAAGAACCCTGCCCCCCTTTTCTTTTTCAAGCCCATCCCTTAGAAGAAAAGAAAATACAGTCGGTGATCATTAGCCAGTTTTATTTTATTTACTAAGATAAGATTTACAGCTTTTGAGTATGACTAAGCTCTTGTGTACTATCCACAGTTACCTTGTGACACACAATTTGGTGACCAAGCTTCTTTGTACATGCTGGACTCTCCCAAGACAGTGAAAATTCCTGGACACCGCTTGCCCCAGTGACCTCAAAGAAATAGTCAAATCATAGCTCATTACTGATTAGAACAGTCACATAACAGAAGGTAAGGTGTGGAAAATCAGTTATCACAAGACAATAGAAAAGGGAAGATTATTTTTAAATGGTATTATGATAACTAGATAACTGTGTGGACAGGAAAAAGGAGGCAGACAATGACTTATATTAAGGCACAAAATCAAACTCCAAGATAGAGTACATTAAATCGTTTTTAAATCATTAAAAATTAGCAGAAAACCAGTTAGGTCTTTGGAAGAATGATCATATGTTCCTCATTTTTGACACAATGGAAGAAAATCTGAAAGAAAAGATAACTGGATCAAATAAAATATTTAAATTTCTATACAATAAAAAATTCAAGATCAGAGGAAAATTAGTATAAATGTCAAATAAGGAGTGTCATCAATATCTCATCTTAAGGTTTAAGAATAACAGAACCCCCAAAACAAAAAGACAAAAGATGGAAACAGCTAAGTCACACAAAAGAAAATGAAAATTATAAAGCAGTACATGTTAGTAGTTAAGGAAATAAAAATAAATACTAATAACAACAGTAAAAATAATTAACTTTTGCTATGTGCTGGGCACTGGGCTGCAGATGTTATATTATTTAAGCTTAGCAATAAACCTAAGAGTATACACTTCCCTTCCCATTTTACAGATAATAAAACTGAGGCTTGAAAATGTTATCCAGATCATATAACTAGTATCTGGGGACACAGAAACGTGAACAAGCAATTGCATACATTACAGATCTGCATACATTCAGGATATCTATTTACAACTGATTTTTTTGTATGTAGGCAGATGGTGGTGAAAACAGTCAGCTTATATGTTGATCAGTACAAACCTATGTAACTCTCGTGAGAGAAACGGCGACAGGCATCAAGCCGTAATGGCACTTGTCCCATTTGTACTGATAATCTCATTTCTTAGGAATTCATCCTAATAATTTAAAAGAAAAAAAAAAAGATGATTTCATAAAGAGGTCTACTGCATATTAATTCAAAATAACAAATTATTGGAAACCACCATTCTCGGGAAGATAGAGATTATCAAGTAAATGTTGGCACAGATGCACGGTGGAGCACAGTGGACCATTAGACAACTTTTAAAAACATCTTTATAAATACAAAGTAGCAACATAGAACAGCATAGGAAAATGTTCCAATATAAGGTAACACCAAGATAAACAAGTGTTATTTTTAATCATTATGCTTACAATGTTCTAAAATGTAAATAAAGATTGAAAGGAAATACAGAAAAGAAGGAAACGTCTATAGTATTTGAATGTTTTCTAAGCATCTCAAACTATAGCCAAGCTACACTTAGAATCTTTATCCAAATTTTGCAAAATTTTAAAAAAAAAACTACATAAAAAATTCTAAAGTTTTCGTAGAAACACAGGTAAGCATGATCTTATATCCTAGTCATCCTTCTTTTCTTGTTTCATTTGAGCCAATGCATTTAAAAACTAACTGGGAGGGCTTCCCTGGTGGCGCAGTGGTTGAGAGTCCGCCTGCCGATGCAGGGGACACGGGTTCGTGCCCCGGTCCGGGAAGATCCCACGTGCCGCGGAACGGCTGGGCCCGTGAGCCATGGCCGCTGAGCCTGCGCGTCCGGAGCCTGTGCTCCGCAACGGGAGAGGCCACAGCGGTGAGAGGCCCGCGTACCGCAAAAAAAATAAAAAACTAAGTGGGATAGAGTTAAAAGGTCCTACAAAATGCCTTAGATTTAGTGACAGCCAAGGTATCATCAAAGAGCTGGAACATTTTTCTTCCACTGCCCATTATGGGGCAATCTTGGTTTTCAACTTGCTGCAAGAGATGACAGACTGTGTCAGAGATCACATACTAGGTAGCGGGCCTCTGGAATCCACTGAAAATAAAAACGATAGCAACAGTATAAGCACCCCAATATTTTCAAACAGTCTCCAAAATGACACTGATGAATTTCTAGAACAATGACACTCAACAGTCCAATCACGGCCATCATATGTTAGATCTCCTGATACCGGAAGAACGAGTCTCATCTGATTTGAGCCCAGTTCTGATCTTTAACGTGAACATAATATATATATGTGATCCAATATACTGGTCCATAACATGCACCAGTGTTCACTTCCTGCTAACTTGATTCTGACCCCTTCTTCTGGTATCTTGTTCATCTTTGTCATCAGAATTTATCCATTCCTTTAATATAATATTTTGGCAATAATATGAAATGTGAAAGTGAATGCAGCACATTATTTGACTACTTCAGCTTGGTTCTCCCTCGAGAGTAAAGGCAGTGCCGTCCAGCTGAGCTCCCTGCAAAGGTGGTAGTGTTCCCCCCCCACATTGTCCATTATGGTAGGCATGAGCCACGAAGGGCTATGAAGCCCTTGAAATGTGGCGAGTGCAACTGAGGAAATAAATCTCATTTTAAGTGATTTAAATTTAAATCGCCAGTAACTGCTGTATTGGGCAATACAAGTTTAGAGAATCCTCTGCCATTGCTACACTGATCGCTTGTTATCTTTTCATACTTGAGCTTCTCATCTCTGGAACCAGAAAAGCCATCTTCAATATCAAATAAACACATATTAAAACAATTCCAGTTCCCACTTCAAAGACACAGCCAAAGTCCCAGGTTAAATGAATGGTATTCCACGTATACACTGGCTTCAGTTTCATCACAATTCAGTCGATTTGTTCATTCCAGTAGAAGCCTACTAATTTATAAGGTAGCGTCACATTTAAAACTTAGATTAAATGCTTTGGAATGGGCCAGGGCAATATACAGACCTAATTTTAGTGTTAAATTAGTCCGGCCAACTTATGCATCTCTGCCACTCCATTGAAAGCCACCATCCTGCAGTACACTGCTGGCTGCATACCATGCTCAAACTGAGACAGTGGTTTGCACCAGACTGCATGGATTTGGATGTCCTCTGGAGAAACCCAATGCTCTGTAACAGCTATAATTTAGTCCTGCAGCACCATCATATCTTGCCCCAGTGGTAGCAAGAGTCTTCGAGTTGGCCCAGAATGTCGGAAACAGCTATTTGTCTCCAAATATCCCCTCTGTCTTCTCATTGTGAGTAAAATCTTCCTATTTAACTAGAAATTAACCACAGAAAAAGAAATGAGAAAAAAACGAGGACATGGAGACTAAAAAACATGCTACTAAAAAAAAAAAAAGATCAACGATGAAATCAAAGAATTTAAAAATGTCTTGAGACAAATGACAATGAAAACACATCCATACGAAATCTATGGGATGCAGCAAAAGCACTTCTTAGTGCAAAGTTCATAGCAATACAGACATCCTCAAAAAAGAAAAATCTCAAACAATCTAACCTACCACCTAAAAGAATCAGAAAAAGAAGAACAAACAAAACCTAAAGTCAGCAGAAATAATAAAGATCAGAGAGGAAATAAATAAAATAGAGATTAAAAGCTAGATATATGATCGTTACAATAAATAACTGTTTTGCCCAGCCACTTTTGCTGCCACATGGCTGTATATCTAAGATCTAGCCAGTGGGATACAAGCAGAAGTAGTGTGTACAAACCCCAGGATGCACCATGCTCTAATTCACTCTTAACTTTCTGCTGGGTGGAATGTGTCTGTATCATCAGTATCTTTGACTGTGTGGTGAAAGGCACATATTGAGAGAAACAAGAACCCTGGGTCCCTGATGTTCGTGGTGTGGCCATAGCAGGCGAAGATCACCCACATTTGTATGAGAGAAAAAGGAAGTGCTGCCTGGTTTGGCATAGGTGAGCCAAGTCCTAACTAGTACACTCATTACACTCAACGCAAAAAAATGTTGCATTTCTCAGAGTTTCTTTAGGACTATCGTCAATGTAGAAGCCATCTTTTTTACTATCAGAAGAAACTATATCAATACTTTGGTCCAGGATATCTGTAGTAATCAAAGCTGCATTGATAAAACTGGAAAGGCTGCTTCTGATTCCCTGAAGTTTCTCTGGAAGGCAGCAAAACAGACATCTCAGCAATGGATGTAAAGCGAAGCTATTTTCTGGCCCACAGCGTGGACATTCTCTGGGAACTCCAAGAAAGTTGAAGACTTTGTCCTGAGAGCAGCCTTTGATTTGTAAATATTCTGCAGGGCCAGGGCTCACCCAGGCATTTCCCCCGCCAGCCGGGGATGGTGGGAGGTGGGGGGGAACGGATGGCTGAGGGCTGGAAGCCTCCCTTTCAGGTTGGTACTTCCCCCACAAACTCCTCAGAGCTTCCCTCTTCCTACAGTTGACCCTTGAACAATACGGGTCTGAGCTGCGTCTGTCCACTTATATGTGTTTTTTTTTTCAATAGTAAACATCACAGTACACGATCGGCACTTGGTTGAATCCGCGGATTTGGAATCGCGAATATGGAGAACACGCAGAAGGGAGGAACTGCGGAGAGCAGGGCCAACTGTCAATTATACATGGATCTTCCACTGCACAGAGGGCAGGCGCCACTGACGGCTGCTTTGTTCAAGGGTCAACTGTACTTCCATCCCTGCCTCCAGGGCAAAGAACCAATGACCCCTGGAGCCTGAGGAGCACGTGGGAGAGAAGAGGCTGAACACACCTGGAATTTCAATCCGAGTTTGTTTGCCATCTCCTCCCCTGGGCTTTAAGCTCCATGACGGAAGGGCTAAGTCTGGGTTCTTTACTGAAGCATCTTCATGTTTACAACAGTGTCTGCCCATGGTAGGAACTCTTAAATGCTTTTTGAAATTTTACTCATTTCCTCATGAATGTTAACTCATTAATGAATGAGGTATGCTCCTGGGATCATGTGTTATAACCTTTTTTCTTTTATGATATTATAATATTCTTCTTACAGGATTAAAATTGGAGGCTTGGGGAGGGATAAAGTGGGAGATTGGGATTAACATATTCTAACTATCAATACCATATATATAACAGGTAACCAACAAGGACCTACTGTATAGTGCAGGGAACTCCACTCAATACTCTGTAATAATCTAAATGGGAATACATTGTTAATCAACTATACTCCAATATGAAATAAAGTTTTTTTTTTTTTAATTGGAGGCTGGGATTCACTTGCATAATATTTTTCCAGATAAAGCCAATATCATGAGGGAGAGATGACATTTTTATCCCACAAGCATTTGAGTGGTTATTACATACTAGGAACTGAACTGCCTGCATGGGAGGACACAGGGATAAATAAGACAAAGTCCTTGCCCCCCAACATCTTGTCTTATAGTTCAGAAAAGAAAAAGACATATACACACAGAACCACCACAAGGCAGCAAGTGACAAGTACCGTGAAAGAGGTCAGAGGACTCACTCCTCGCTGGGGGAGCTCAGCGTCTTCTGTGGACATTCCATACCCAGTGACCCCTCGTTTCTGATTAACTGCTTGCTGACTTGCCTCAGTCGCATACCGAACTAGGAAAATGCCTAGAAAATCAGAGTTTACGTTTTCATCTACCACAGTATCTCCAGAACCACTGTACCCATTCAGAATAAGGGACTCAATAAATATTTGTGAAATAACTAAATGAAGGAACTGAAGGGCCACAAGACCCTTTATCGAGGCTCCTTGTTCTCCCTTCTTCAGGTGAAGCCCTGGTTACTCCTCAGGATGAAGACCCAATGGGACCATGAAAACCGGTTTAAATCTGAAAACTCCACAATGGACGCAAACTCCAGTTTGACAAGAACTAATAAAGCAAGATTGTAAGGACTGTTTGTGAAAGGACAGCTCAGAAACAGTTAAATGGCAAGAAAATATGCCCTGAGGTCCCGCTGTGACAGCCAGGAGTTCCATGCAAAGCTGGGGGGCTCTGGCCTGTGGGGGTGACCATTCCTGGCTTTGCAGCCAAAGTGGCCGCATCTCCAGGACAGCAGAGGCCAGCAGAGTCCCTCCACAGAAGGGTGAGATCACCGCACTTGATTTCACTTGACATATATGTCATTATTTGCTGTGTTTAGACTAAAGCAGGAAGAAGAGAGAAGTGAAAACAGCACCTCCACTGGTTCGCTGTTAGGTATGTCGAAAATAGGCATCTTAAGAAACCAATTGTACATGATATGTGATTGATTAAGATTAATAAGAGTAAAGTGACAATCTTCATATTCCATATGGGTTGGTGCTCTTATTTCAAACTTCTAGATCTCATTCCTTTTCTCAAAATTCACCAAAGGGAGAGAGAATGATTAAGTGAAACAGTAAGAGAAGAGGATTAACATGTCATGGTCCCTTCTTGAGCAGCTCTCTGTGATGTACAAATTCACAGATCACATCTTGACAAGAACTGCTTGACATAATCTTTAAGATCCTTTAGAGGCGAAGGCAAGATGGTGGTGTGGGAAGACGCAGAGTTAGCGTCTCCCAGTAACTAGGGCGGCTGCCGGCCGCTGGTGGGCGACCCTGACGCCCAAGGAGATGGGAGGAACCCCTGCTGAGCTCCCAGGCCGATCCCCTGCCCTCCAAACCCCGCTCCAGGCCACGTAGGTCCTTGGGGGCATAGGAGGGAGGCCGGGAAGATCAGGAGAGGCAGGTGGGAGGGGCCCTCCCAGACCCCAAACCAGAGGAGCAGGAAAGGAGAGGAGGGGTTTGCCCCGCCCATTCGAGCCCAGGAAGCCTGCCGAGCTCCCGGGTGAGGTCCCCTGCCCTCTGAGACCAGGGGTGGAGGACACGCCTGGGCCCCTTCTGTTCCTTGAGCCTAAGCCCCACCCCCCAGGCCCCCAGGGCCTTTTCCAGCCCTGTGGGTTCTGAGCATTGGCCCCGCCCACCACCCAAACCTCGCCCTTGCTTAGGACCCACCCTCCACAGCTAAGGCCTTTCCCACCCCCCTTTTTATTTTTCTTTTCCCTCCACCTCTTTTTTTACTATTGTGGTACTGATGTACCTTCCGGTTGTTGATTCATCTATAATTTATTTTTATATTCTTCCTCACATATCTGTTGGTTTCCTAGTCTAATTTTATTTTTTACTTTGTTATTGCTCTTATTTATTTATTTAGCCAAGTGGCTTGCAGGATCTTGGTTCACAAGCCCATGGTTGGGCCGAAGCTCCTGCGGTGGGAGCTCCAAGTCCAAACCACTGGACTAACAGAGAACCTCAGACCCCAGGGAATATTCACGGGAGTGAGGTCTCACCAAGTTCCTCATCTCAGCACCAAGACCCAGCTGTACACAACAGCCTACAAACTCCGGTGTTGGGAGCCTCAGGCCAAACAACCAGTAAGACAGGAACGCAATCCCACTCATAAAAAAAAAAAAAGAGACAGCAAAAATATATGTCACAGATGAAGGAGCAAGGTAAAAACCTACAAGACCAAATAAATGAAGAGGAATTTGTTATTGGATTTGTCGAAGAATGTGAGAAAGCTATGTAGTATTCTTCCCACTTAGATATAAATAACAAGCTGCCGTAAATATCAACAGATGTAAACACGTATTAGGGTTGGTTTGTGGAGGTGTTTTCTGCTCTCCCAGAACTTGAATTTAAAATTAGCTAGAAAAGGTTGTAGTGCCTTGTTTGATGATTAATAATTGATTATCAGCTGCTTCCTTTTATCGAAAAGTACCATGTTTCAGATACTATGCAAAGCATTCTGGAGGCTTTATCCTATCTTTTTCTTTTCACAAATCCCCCAACGAGGAAGCTATTTTATCACAGTTTTACAGGTGTGGAACTGAACCTAAGAAAGTTTTGGTTACCAGATGAGACATTTCCAGCTTGAAGTGTACTCAACAATGAGGAAGTTCAGGGATTTTAACCCGTGCTCAGTCATTTCTGTCCATATTACTCGTTCTTCTCATAATACGCAAAAGGAAAGAAACATTTAATGGACATCTTCTGTTTATCGAGTGCCACGAGAATCACGCTCTCTGTGTTATTTTAATTTTCACAACCATCTTTGGAGATAGTATTAATATTTCTGCTTTACAAATGGAAACATTGAGATTCGCAGTCATGAAGTCATTTGTCTCATATAAAAGAGCTAGTGAGGTGTGATGCCAATAGTTGAACCAAGAGGTAGGTGGATTCGAGGAAACAAGAGCAGAGAGAGAAATCAGTCACAATCTCGTAGGTGTTGAGGGGGTGCTTGGCCCTTGGTGGAGGTGGTAGGCAGAGCCTGTGCATTTCCCTCTGTTGTAAGAGAGAATTCCTCTCCACTTCTACTCTCCAGTGAGATGAAACATTCAACCATCAAGCAGGTTGGCACGTCCCCTTTCCCGGTGAGCTGTGAAAGCTTGTTTGCCCCCTTTCTCACCCCAATTCTTTATGCATTTGGATGTACTCTGAGTCAAGGCTGACTCAGGAACCATCTATCCTTACAGACGCTTCACGGGGAGTGGGAGGAATGTGTAAGAAACAGACAGGGACCTGCCATCGTGGAAGGTTGGGTCCATCTCAAGAAAGAGCCCACCTTCGCATGGACTTCAAAAGGTGGTGTGGATGGACTTCCCTGGGGGGCACAGTGGTTAAGAATCTGCCCGCCAATGCAGGGGACACGGGTTCGAGCCCTGGTCCAGGAAGATCCCGCGCGCTGTGGAACAACTAAACCCCATGCACCACAACTACTGAGCCTGCGCTATACAGCCCATGAGCCATAACTACTGAAGCCCATGTACCACAACTACTGAAGCCCGTGTGCCTAGAGCCCATGCTCCGCAACAAGAGAAGCCACCGCAGTGAGAAGCCCACGCACCGCACCGAAGAGTAGTCCCTGCTCGCCACAACTAGAGAAAGCCCTCACGCAGCAATGAAGACCTAACTCAGCCAAAAATAAATTAATTAATTAATTATTTTAAAAAAAGAAAACCCATATATATGCTGTCTACAAGAGACCGACTTAAGGGCACATACAGACTGAAAGTGAGGGGATGGAAAAAGATATTCCATGCAAATGGAAATCAAAAGAAAGCTGGAGTAGTAATACTCATATCAGATAAAATCAACTTTAAAATAAAGACTGTTACAAGAGATAAGGAGGGACACTACATAATGATCAAAGGATCAATCCAAGAAGAAGACATAACAATTATAAATTTATGCACCCAACATAGGAGCACCTCAATACATAAGGCAAATGCTAATAACCATGAAAGGAGAAATCGACAGTAACACAATAATAGTAGGGGACTTTAACACCCCACTTTCACCAATGGACAGATCATCCAAACAGAAAATAAATAAGGAAACACAAGCTTTAAATGACACAATAGACCAGCTAGATCTAATTGATATTTATAGAATATTCCACCCAAAAGTGGCAGAATACACTTCCTTCTCAAGTGCACATGGAACATTCTCCAGGATAGATCACACCTTGGGTCACAAATCGAGCCTTGAAAAATTTAAGAAAATTGAAATCATATCAAACATCTTTTCTGACGACAAAGTTCTGAGATTGAAAATCAATTACAGGAAGAAAAACTGTAAAAAATACAAATACATGGGTGCTATAAACTGTGCACTACTAAATAACCAAGAGATCACTGAAGAAATCAAAGAAGAAATAAAAAAATACATAGAAACAAATGACAACGAAAACAGGATGACCCAAAACCTATGGGACACAACAAAAGCAGTTCTCAGAGGAAAGTTTATAGCAATACAGTCTCACCTCAAGAAACAAGAAGAATCTCAAGTAAACAATCTAACCCTACATTTAAAACAACTACAGAAAGAAGAACAAAGAAAACCCAAAGTCAGTAGAACGAAAGAAACTAACACGGTATTGTGAAGCAATTATAGTCCAATAAAGATCTATTATTTAAAAAAAAAAAAAGATCCTTTAGTAATGACAGTAACAGCTACCACTAGCAAGAATTCTGATAAAAATCCCTGTGTTGGGGGCTTTCAAAGCACATTTCTTCATCCATCTTAAATTCTGTGATATGGGTATTATCCCCATTTTACAGATGAGGAAACTGGACTTCAAGCGTGTTAAGAAATTTGCCCAAGATCAGACAGCAAGGGACTGAGGATTTAAACCCGTATCAGTGTGACTCAAAAACCCATGCTCTTTTCCTCAGCATGACTTCATAAAGAGAAAGGTATATATACGGGTAGGAACTCACATCCATGCAGCTGCTGGAGTGGATTTGTAAAGACAGCAAGAACAATGTCCACTCTGCTTACCATTTGCATCTGTTCCAGAAAATCTGGGTTCTGTCTCCTAACCCTGGGCCCGGGGAGTCCCAGTCCCCCTGCCCTCTGCCCCTCCTTCCCTCCTTGCCCTCCCATCCTCCATGGGAGCGTTTCTTCCTGAATAAATGCAAGCTCCTCAATGCAAGAGGGATCGTACCTAGTTCATCTTCGTACCCTGATAGCACTGAACATAGAGATAAGCCTGCCGCATTGGTAGAGACTGCTGCACCCTCTGTGTGTCTCAAAAGAAGAATCAGACATAAACAGAAGCCTTTGAGCCCAAGGATATGATCACACACTTCCTTACTTCCCATTCTAGTTTTCATACCAATGCCGACTGTTTCCAGGGCCTGCAGACAGCTAACGTTTATTGAGCACCCACTGTGTGCACCACTTTGCTAAGTAATATTCATCATCCGATACCATCATCACCACAACTCCGTGACGTGAGTACTATTACTGACCCCAGTTCACAAATAAAGGCACAGGGGCTAAAGGAAGCTTACGTGGTGGAGCTGCTATTCAAATTCAGGCTCCAGAGCTCACACTGTCCATCACTATGTCAGACAGTGTAGGCTGGTCTCTCCCGTGGTTCCCACCTATTTACCTCCAAAGTAACATCCAAGCCGCAACTCGAGGTGTAGAGGCTGTTTAACACCAGACTCACATCTCATCTTGGCCATTATTGCTTCACGTCCTTTCCTACCCTCCGCTCGACTCTGCTTTCCTTAAGTACAGGACTCAGCTCTCTCCCTCATTACCCACAGGGATAAGCACACAGTAGGCGCCCTGCAGAATGCATGTGGGTCAGCACTCCGAGTAACGCCACGCTAAGGCAGGCGGTGGACGGAGTGAAAAACAAAATCAGAAACGGAGGCTTAGAGCCAGACATGCCTGGGAGTAACTCTGGTTCTTACTAGTTGAGTAACTTGGGGAATTTAGTGACCTGCCTTAGACTCAATGTCTTCATTTGCAAATGATGTAGATGCATGCCTCCTTCGGGTTATGGTAAGTATTAAATTATCAAATGAGGAAATCGTCTTCAATACTTATCCTAGTGTCTGCCACCCAACAGGGCTCACGGATACAGCTCATACAGATTCCTAAACCTATTCGTAATCGTCAGGACAGGACAGGTCAGGCTGCAGTAACAAACATGGCTGTCATCTTGGCGAGTTCTTCCTTTCTCACGTGCTCGAAGTCTCTGCAGGGACCACGGTCTCAGACGCAGCGGGGCAGCCGTCCATGCTGGGGAAAGCTCCGTCATCCTTACTGTGGGGAGACACAACTCTTGGGCAAAAAGAGCTCTGGAGAGTCTCACACCGACAACTGCATGTTTTGTCCCAGGAGTATCACATCATTGTCTCTTCTGCCCGCATTTTATTGGCCAAAGAAATTCACAGACATGGCCACGCCCAACTTCAAGGAGGTGAGTACCACAGTGGACAGGAGGGTAATTCACGGTGAAAGAATTAAGATGGGATGTTCTGTCACCACAGAGGGAGCCCAAACACGCTAAACTGACCACTCTTTGCAACTTTGGGGGAGAAAAGGGCGCTGAGAGGCGGGGAGGGTTTGGGTCTGGTCCCAGCTCAGGTGCGAGCTAGGTGCAGGCACCATGGGTCACTCCATCATCTGTGCTTTGCTCCCTTACACACAAAAATAGATAGAGCCCAGCTCCAGTGTTTTGTGCAGAGTCAATGGGTATGACACTAAGTGAAAATTTAGAGCAGACTGTCTTCAGCACCTCAGGGTGGACTTTTACTTACAGAAGCAGGAAACAAAAATGAAATGAAAAGAAGGGGGAAGATCCAGAAACCTGATTCAGTTGGCAAGTTCTCTGGTTGTGATCTGATGAGGCTGAACAGAAGCTGTCATGAGGAGGAGTGTACCCTGGCAGCTTTCTCCAACTTTGCTGCAGGCACGGTTCCCAGACCCTGAACTTCCATGCACACGTCAATGGGTGTACGTTTCCTGCTTAATCATGCAGCTTTCTGTCTTCCCTGCCAGCTCTGCTGCGGGTGTGGGATCCAGTCTCCTCCTGTGTGTATTTACTGCCCTCCTCCAAGCAGCAGGAACTTTGCTGCTGATGATAAAATATACTTCTACAAAGATTGATTTCCTCTCTCCACTGGCTTCATGTGTCTTTAGGCCGACCCTGGGGGGATACGTCATAGACAAAGACTCTACCTTAGAGAAAATTCTAAGGAAATCGAGGGCAGGCCAAGTCTCATCTGCACAGTCAGCCTCCTCTGTCACCCCATCCTCACCCCAGTACTGTTCTTCTCAGCTCAGGTCCTGGAGCCAGGCCACCTGATTGCTAACCATGTCAGT
The DNA here is from genome assembly GCF_039906515.1 of Pseudorca crassidens. Classification (NCBI taxonomy): domain Eukaryota; kingdom Metazoa; phylum Chordata; class Mammalia; order Artiodactyla; family Delphinidae; genus Pseudorca; species Pseudorca crassidens. Next base: position 183,302,821 of record NC_090297.1, read on the forward strand.
CACTGGCTGTGTGACCTTAGGCAAGT